>NC_091067.1:156830116-158121888 GCF_000393655.2 Nicotiana sylvestris | reverse complement strand
TAAAATACCTTAATACATGACCTCTTGAGTGTATTAAGCACCACTAGATTTACCTGAAAATACGAGTTACAACATCCTTGATTCATTTAACTTCTAATACTTGTTAATCACCCTTATACACTCTTGTATCACTTAAGACCAATAGGATTGATTTCTTATCATCTCAAAGATAATTCCTTCTTGTATTTATGTTAACTAATATATGGCATGAACTAACACATGTGGATATAGGTTGTAACATCCAGTATAATATACGGGCGTATTTTCTGGGTTTTGAACAGTGTTTTCGCTCAGATTTATCTTTACATGAAAAGTGGCTAAATTTCGATTACTTTTGAAATTGGGCTATTTTTGAATGACCAGTTGTAAATCTGGCTATTTTTAAATTTCTCGGTCTTATTTTTAAATTGGGCTAATTCCTAAATGGTACAATTGATTTTTAATCATCCAATTCAATCCAAACCAAACCAAACCAAACCAAACTCCACCCCAGCCCGCGACCTGAACCAGCCCAAGACCCCCCTCTAACCCCTTGCTCTCAAAAACACAGAACCATCTCCATCTTCGCAAAAAAGAACTCAGTCGCACCTCATCTGCAGAAAACACACTCTCGTATTCAGAGAAGTCATTCATCTCTCACCTGATTCTCACCCATTTCTCACTTCACACACACACACACACACAATAGCAGCCTGAAATTCAAAACGAAAAAATTCAAAAAAAAACTTAGGTATGGAAATACTGAAAACAATTCATAAGCTGTAGCTATTTAGAGAGCTGTAGTTTTCTCTTGCATTTCTGGGTTTCGAAGTGGATTCAGCTTGGATTTTCTGCTGTTTGTTGCTGTTCCTCCTTCAATTAATAGCTGAACCCCAATTTGATGTTATTTCTGGCCTTTATTTGGCTATTTTAAAGTCTTACTACTGCTTTCCAGGTATTAATCACTCTTCTGATTATGTATTCATCATTCGAATCAAATGACAACGTGTTCATTTTGGACTGACAGTATGTGAAACGTGAATCATGTTCTTACATGCTAAGTTTAATGTTTTTTTGTTTGCTGATTTGCATATCCTGATTGTTAAGCATGAGTTTTAATTAAAATGAAATTGTGATCCTTATGTTTGATAAAAAGCTGTGTAGTAATGGGTGATGAGAAGAGTTTTGTTCTTGTCTTGTATAGTTGTGACTTACAGACTTAGTCATTAATTGGTCAGGCTGTTATATTTGAAGCCAAAAGTCGGATTGAATGAACTGTGGGATTGGCAGACTTGAATTAAGAGCTGAGCATCTTCTGTTTATGTTTGGACATTGTTATAAATGCTGTAATTATAGTAAAATTACTTATTCCTTGTTGATTTCATTAAGGATTGTAATTAAAAGGCTTGATGTGAACTCTGTAAGCCGTTGATTGTTGGAAGGGGCTGCCAACAAAGATTTCTCGGAGAACAAGTATAATTACAGTGACATATACTTGCATCACTTGATAATCTTAGTCGTGGATCGTTGCTTTACAATGAGATATTCAAGCATCTTTACAATTTGTTGAAGTGAAATCTGCTTTATGTGAATTAGAATTCCCACGTATGTACTTCTTGTTCTCCATATGGTAAAGCAATCTTCATTCTGGCTTTAGCACTTCTTGGCAAGTGAGTTGTTAGTTGTCGACTAGTGAAGCCAGGTTTTTGACATACGTGGTTTCTAATTTCAAGGTTTGGTTCTTTCAATTGATTGGTTATGTCTGGTTCGTCTTGTTTATAATGAAGATAAACACAACTAAAATACAGAATATCTAGATTATAATGGTCTCTAGATTCTCAGTACTTGTTCTCCTGTGTTAGTCGAATTATCTCAGGGATGTTGTGAAAAATGAAAAGGAAGTTTGGTCTCCAAGCAATGAATTTCGTAGTTTGCTTTAGGCGCGATTAATAAATCATCGTGACTACAGGTACGGTTCCCATGGCATAATCATGATACCTAATTCCCAAATTTGGGTGCACATTTCACGTGACCCGATCATAACAACTTCAAACATTAATAAAAATAAACATGTCGTAAATCGCGGGTGCATTTCATGTAGCGTGATTTGCGATGTGTTCCATAACGGCAAGGGTACGACAATCGTAACTTGTTCAAGAAATAATTCCATAAATCCTAAAAAGCGGTTTAAAATAATTAAAATCGGTAATAAAGTTAAAAATGCATAATAGGTTTAAAACATGCAATTAATCAGATAATAGGCCAATTATTAATAGTTTAAGTGACCGTGCTAGAACCACGGAACGCGGGAATGTCTAACACCTTCTCCCGGGTTAACAGAATTCCTTATCTAGAATTTCTGGTTCGGAGACTTTTTAATAAAGTCGAAATTTTCCTCGATTTGGGATTTAAAATAAACCGGTGACTTGGGACACCCAAATAAACTATTCCAAGTGGCGACTCTGAAATTAAATTAAATAATCCCATTTCGATTAATGTCACTTTAATTGGAAAAACTCCCTTAATTTCTGTTAGGTAGTTTAAAAACTTTTAAAATTGTACAACAATAGTACCCCTTCCTTTGTCCGTTTCTTGTGAATGTGTAAGATTTAATTTTTGTTAGGTAGATTTAGGTTCTTTGTCTTTTCTATTAATATGAGATGTTGTAGTATCTGTTATGGCGCAATTTTATAAAGTTATATGATGTTTTACTTTAGGCATTTTTTTTCCATGATTATTTGAATTAGATTCCTTTTACCCATTTTTCTTTTATCTTTCTCTTGTTTTGCATGATCGACGGAGTGCAAAGAGTCCCAATGAGGGATTCAATGTGACTCGACATCGCCGTTGGAATAAGAACTTGCATCTCTTCTTCATTCCTCTTCACTATTTCGCTCGCTCTTCTGAAACACAATCGAACAGAGAAATCGAGGAGTTGCGAGAGAAAATAGCGGATATTCCCTTTCATATCTTGCTGATTAACCTTGCCTTATACTTTATGTGTTTTGACTACTAATGTGTTATTTGTATTTGTTTACGTTCCGTGTGTGATGATTTAAGTATAGCATATTTGTGGTTTTTTAATTATCTTGCATATATAGCTTTAGAGAATATTAATGTTAGATCATGAAATTAAAGGATTATAGTAGCATTTTAAAAGACTTAAAAACTAGACCTTTCACTTGAAGTCAGTCAAGTTTACATCCATCTTCACCAGAAATGGTTTTTCCTATTACGTTTCCAAGTGAAGATATAATGACGTTTTCAAATCACGTTTCTTTACGTCTTGACCTACTTTAATCGAAAATATTTGTAAAATACACGTCCAAATCAGTTTTTCTTTCAGATCTCAACATGATTTTTTTGGAGTTTAGACATCGAATCTGGATCCTTTAAATGACTCTCAACACTCAATATTCAGCCTTAATTAATTTAAGTACAGGAGCAGAAGCTAACATGTGTAAACATAATTGTCTACCAGAAAATAAATGGGAAAAGCTAAAAAACCCCATAGTAGTAACAGGATTTAACAATGAGGGAAGTATGATAACATACAAAGCAAAGAATCTAAAAATACAAATATGGGATAAAATATTAACCGTAGAAGAAATATATAGTTATGAATTCACAAATAAAGATATATTATTAGGAATGCCATTTTTAGATAAGTTATTCCCACATACTATAACAAAAACACATTGGTGGTTTACTCGGTCTGTTAACCATTTAAAATGGATCTTAAAGGGTGCTTTAAAAACCTTCGCTTTAAATTAATTGAACCCTTACCTAGAACCTTTAGGTTAAGTAGACCATTAACAAAGTTATTCTTTAAATTACTTTAATCAACATTAGGTGTCCTAATTCACCATAATTAATTAGGTGGCGACTCTTTAACTTCAATCAAATTTGAAATTGCCCATATGTTGTACCTTATTTTAACCAGTTTAAAATGGTCTATAACAATGTGAAGTTGGACGGATAGTCCCAACACCTGAAAGTATAAAGTCAATGGGGGTATAAATGTGTTCTTGTGTGAAAAGTTCAAGTCGATAGACATAAAGACGATTTGTGGCACAAGAAAATTAGTAAATATCCTCACATTGACTATATGGATATAGTCATTTCAGGTTTTAATGTGGCAATACATGAAAAACTTGATATGCGAATAATGGAAATCATTGAAGGATTTAATTGCTCTGAAGAATATTAAGGTTTCTAAGAAATTTATTAAATAATGTTTCAAAAATCCTTATACAGATTGAAACAATCAGGGTGTATGTGGTATAATCGTCTGAGTGAGTACCTGTTGAAAGAAGGGTACAAGAATGATTGAATTTGTCCTTGTGTTTTTATAAAAAGATCTAGATCTGAATTTGTTATAATCGCCATGTATGTTGATGATTAAATATCATTGGAACTCCTGGGGAGCTTACTAAAGCATTAGACTGTTTAAAAGATAGATTTTGAAATGAAAGATCTTGAAAAGATAAAAGTTTGTCTTAGCCTACAAATTGAATATATGAAAGATGGAATTTTTTCCATCAATCAACATACACTGAAAAGATTTTAAAGCGATTCTATGTGGATAAAGCACATCCATTGAGTATCCCGATAGTTGTGATATCATTCGATATAAATAAAGATCCTTCTTGGTCCTGAAATGTCATATCTTAGTGCAATTGGTGCAATGATATATCTTGCTAACACTACAAAGCCTAATATAATTTTTTTAGCTAATGTCTTAGCAAGATATTGCTCTGCTTCTACAATGAGATATTGGAATGGAATCAAACACGTATTGCGGTATCTAAAAGGGACTACCGATATGAGCTTATTTTATGGCGATGATTGCAATCCCGATCTTGTTGGTTATGCCGATACTGGGTATTTATCTGACCATTGAGATAGAATACTTTGAGACTAGTAGTTAATATATATATTCGTGCAATGGAATTGTTATTGCGCTACGAAAAATAACATAGAGCGAGGCAGTTTAAAGTGAAATTATCGCCCATACCCAGTCTGCTGCCGTCAGCCCGAAAAGTTGCGAGGGAAATTGAAATCGTTCAAATCCCCCAAAATTCCCCTCTCCCCCTTTTTATTTTCCCACTTCACTTCTCCTCTTCCCCAAAACTCCCCCTACCCCACCGGAAACATCACTTCTACGTGGGTCAACCTTTCTCCGAAAGCCGCAAATTTCCCTCTTATTGGATTTAGGGCAATCGCTAATGATTCGGAACTTGTACGATTCTTAGGTTTTGATTAAATCTCAGGTAAATCGCTATTGTTTCACTGCCCTAAATGCTAAATCAAATGAATTCAATAAAAAGCTTATAAAAGATGTATATTACGATATATTAACATCACTTGTGTGATTTTACTGATTATAATATTTGTTGACCATTTTTTGGTATCTGATTTCTGTGTTTTTCTTTTTGATTAGTGATATCTGAAGAAGTTATTTGTTAGTTAAAGTTAGAGAAGATGGCGAAGGTTGCTGCTGCGGGTCCCGTACATCCATCAAATGCACTTAAATTTGGTGGGGGTGGTGGTTCTAAGGTCACTGCCACCACAGTGAAACGAAAAACTCCATCTGAGTTACGCGTGAGTACCTCTTTTCCCAATTTATTTTTAGTCAGCTTTTTAAATATGAAAGTAGAATTCTTTATGGCTATATGTGTAATTTAAATGAGATGAACATAAGAATGAGAGATTATGTGATTATTTTGTGGGTGAAGAGAGCATTTGTTAGTTAGGCCTTGTATGTATAACTTCACTCACTTGTCCATCAATTGGGCCTTGTATGAGATCATTATCTCTATGTATTTAGAAATAATTTAATTTTAAACTTTTCATTTTACCTTTAATGTGATGAGTTAGCCACACAAATATTTATGCCTTGTTTTAGTTCACAAGTTTCAAAAGTATGTCTTTAAACTCTGTGCCTAGTCAAACTAATCACATAAAATGGGACAAATGGAGTGGTTAGTAACCTCTTTACCTGTATTAAAACCAAGATTTTAACTTATATTCTCTTACAATATAAAAAGTTTTTTACATTATACTTTTTACATTGCACTTTAACCTACCTATTATAGCAAGTTATTTACTTTATTTTCAAGATACCAGACTAGACTTATTTTGGATAATCACATGTTGTAGTGATCATAACCTAATTGTGTAAAACAGTTTTACATTATCCATATAAGTGCAGAAAAGTTAAGCCCTAAACGTTATTTTATTCCTCCATTACACTATCCATATCAGTGCATATGACGCACAAGTTTCTTTTTGCTTTTATTTTGAAAGAAACTCTTACAATATAGTTGAAATTAAACGTATTGGTTAAATTTACAATTAAAATTTGACAAAAAACTATCTTTTTTTTTTTTGAATTTTGTAAGTAGAACAAATCTCTCACCATGGGCATCCATGAGCGTCTTTCTCTACAACCACCAAATAGGCAAACACCAAACAGGCAAACACTGCACCCTTGTAGCTGTGAGCACCGACAATACCTGAGGCCTGATGCACATGCACCACAATTGAAGGATATTTGGAGAAGTAGTTGAATGAATGTTACTTCTCCAATCTGTTCTTGCTTTCAAAAGCAATCCTGCAAACTTCCATATCTCTGTTTAGATCATATATTTTGTGAGGAGAAGTTGCTGGAAGGAGATGGGTTCATCTCCAGCCATTACAATGGAGAATAAGGCTGCCTGCATTTGACTTATTGGTGCAGCTGTAACAGGAATTGTGCATGTCATCTGAGATTTTTTATGCGTGTCCAGGGAGGGATAAAGGAATAGAGGGGTGGTAAGAGAAAATGGTTCGGCAACATAATTTGATGAGGAATATCTTCTGGTTTGTGTACGTGTCAGCTGAGGGAGGATGAAGAAGTTAGAGTTGCGTATTGTTTCCAGTTTTTTTTTTCAGAAAGTCAATCAAAGAGTGTAAACATTTAAGTTTAGCTAGCAAATCAAAGAAAAGGAAAATATAAATGGTCGCTTAAATGATTGAACATTACTTTAATTTGGTGTGCATTCAAACTATTGATAAATGGTTACCTTTTCCTTCCAATTTTAAGCCTAAACTGGAGTGCAATGAAAGTTGAGTAATTGCTTTGGGGTGGTTGTATTCTTACATCAAGTAGGTTCTACTTTCAAAACATGACTAATTTTCTCTTCTCGTGGTATGATCAATTGAGATGTTCACTGAATAATGTTGTAGTTCTAGATGCAAAAGAATGTGCCTTAGCTCATGTCATGTTATCATTTCCCGTCTGATCTTGTGCACATACAATCATACATGCAATATTTATGTTAGTCATGTGAAGATGGTGTGTGATTTTCACATGTATTGCCCTTTTAAAGTACTTTTATTTGTTAATACAAATGGTATATATGGAGGTACGTATTGGCTTTCAACATACGTGAATGACTATTATAGTAAAAGCTCGCTGGGGGCATGCTCTTTGAAGCGTGTAGCATAGGCCCTTGGTGGCTTTGCTTATACGGCACATTGGTGTGGGCACGAGGATGTTAAGGCGTGTGCCTCATCGCCCATAGGCTTTGTCTTGAAGAGTGCACACTAGGCAGTAAATATAATTGGCAAGTGAATTTTATTTGTTAAGGAAGCAATATAAATGAATATGTTGGTGATTAAGAAAACAAACAACATACCCAGTAAAATCCCACATGTTGGTGATTAAGAATAATATAAGAAAGTTAATATATATAGTTAGTCATGAAATGTGACTTAGAAAATTTAAATTGCATCTTTGTAGATCTAGTAAACCTTGGTGCTTTTCTTCACTTTTTCTTTTGACACACTGAATATGACAGGGAGAGCAATTGAAGAGAAAGAATACTACACAACCCGTGGATGAATCATCAGCCCCAATTGGTGGCTCTATGAGGTAATTTTTGTTTCCATTTCTCTTATAACTTTTTAATTGCAACTAACAAAGTCCATCCACTTGTTTGAAAGCAATGGTGTTTTCCCGGGGTCCAAGATATCTGATGTATCGAAGAACCCAAGATATGTCGATACTCGTGTGGATGAGTTATTTCCTGTCAGAAAAAACAGCATCAGGCTAAATTTGATTTTGAGGAAAGAAAATGTCAAGGTGAGTTTACTTATTGTCGCGGTACTTTTATTTGGAATCTATGTAATTCAGCAAATGCTTCGACCGACTTCTTTTTGTGTTTTCCCTCACTACTTAAGTATCTTTATTTCTTCTCTCTGGCAGGAAAGTTTTCCAGCAGAGCAAAGTGGTAGTATTAAAAAATCTTCTGTGCCTTCAGCATTTCCTGCTGAGAATCAACAGCAATTGAAATTGTAATTATGTAGAATAGTATTAAATATTGTAGGAATGTATTCTGCTCATTTAATGATTTTTTCATATATTGTCATTGACAGCCCAGAATCCTTTCTTCCTTCAACTGTAAGTGGAAAAGATTGTGCAACCAAAACTTGTAGCACAAGTCAAAGGTGCAATGAAAATACCTTCCGCAGCGTCACAGAGCTGTCACTGGGTGGTGTAGATGCACATGGCTTGTCTACTATTGATATGGTACTTACTATTACCAGCATCTATCCTCTTTAATTGCTCTGTATACTTTTTTTTTCAACGCTCTTTATACTTAGAGAAAGCTAAGGATTAACCTTTTATCTTCTATTGATAGGATAAAGCCTTAAGAGGACTGGCTACCCATGAGCATCAAGTTGCTTCTGCTAAAATTGCTGAATCCTCTGAACCAGATGGTGGTTCAAGGTCAAAAATTTTCTCCTCAGAACTCCATGTCCCATGTAAGATGACCCCGTTGGATCTGACGATGAAAACTAATATACGAGTTGTGTCTGCATCTTCCATCAACTGGTGAGCGATGACTTGATTGATTTTGTTATATAATGAGTCATTTTAGTATCGACGCATGTCTACATTTATTTGTTGGAAAAACTGTCCATATGCATTGTATTCCTTAGTTGAACTCATAAATGTTGAGCTCCTGTTACAACTTATAAGGAATCTGTTTTCTCTTGGTTTTAGCACGAAAGAATTTGTGCGTCTCTGGAAGTTTATTTTTCCACCAATAAGGCAAGATGTTTTGAAATACCCGCAGTCCCGCACTATTTGGATCTGGAGTTATAGAGCTTGTTTATGATATTGCTCTAAGTGTTTTAGGTTTATAATGCAGTATCTGATGCATACAATTTCTTTCCTGAGAGTTTACAAGTTCTCTTAAGTTATCACATGCTAAAGTAATACTTGATGGCATGTCACTTAACTAAACCAAGTGGCATAACCATTTAACAAGTGAGAGATGTACATAACATTTTCTCTGACCAAGTGACCATGCCATGAACTGTGTCCCCAAAAAAAGACAAGTGTTGCTGCATGTCTTATTACTTTGAATTGTGTTCCTCGGTGTTGTGTTTTTAAGGTTAATTGTGTCTCGTATAATCCTGTAGGTTTCATAGATTGATCAATTGTGGCACCGGCAATGTGGTGGCGAGGTTTACATCCTCGAATTGTTCCACCGGTCAAAAGATGACCTGCTTTTCTGAAATGAATTCTGTTTCCCAAGCAGTTAATCATTGGTCATTGCATTCCTGGATGTATCCGCAGTCTCCTCTACCGCCTTCAGTTATATCAACTTTAACATTGTCTGCTTCAATGGGAGGTATTTGCTGGATTCTTCTGTATAGTCCTACCTTTTGCTTGCTATCTTTCCTCCTGACTGTAGAATTTTTACTTTTAATCCTAGGGCAACTGGACTTTTTAAGCGAAAGGCAGCTAGCATGGCAGGATTCCTTTCGAAGTTTATATTACATGCTTCGGAAGAATGTTTGCAGCATCTTCTACGGTAAGTGTCATTTTAGTTACCACCTTCATGTGCCACTAATAACTGGCATACAGTTTTTAACTTTTTATTCTCTTCGCATTTCATGAGACTTCACACTTATAAATAGTGGTGATTTAGGATGGACATCTGCAACTTAGAAAAGGGAGAAATGCAATAAATGAATTCTTTATGATATTATTACTTGATTAGGCAATTGGGTCTTACCAGTAGAGTCTCTGATATTGGTCTACAAGGAGTTTTTAACAGACATGTACCTATTTTCAGCCTAGTTATGTTACTTGTAATCATAGAGAAACTATTTGAAGTGATTACGGCAGGTTCTGTTTTACACGGAATCCATGGTTCTACTATCTATTTTTCCCTCCTTTTTCATATGTATTTTCCATTATTATGTGTTAATGATCATTGTTTAACTTTTTTGGTTTTTGGTACTTGTGAGTTGTGATGTTAGTTAACTCCTAGGTCTAAAGGTCTGGTCTTCAGCTTATTGGCTTATACATAGGGGTGGCAAATGGGCGGGTTGTGCTGAATTTGGGCGGGTCAAGATGGGTTTGGTCAATAAATGGGTCATTGCCCAACCCAGCCCCTTTGGGCTAAGATGGGCTGGGTCAAGATGAGCTAAACAATGGGTCATAGCCCAACCCGCCCAACTTGACACATGTTTTAGAACCATGCTCATCTTGCATAAACATAGCCTTTTATACATAACCTGTAATACATCATATGTATAAAAGGTAAATAAATACTAGTATTTTCAGAATCAAAATATATTTTCTTAAATAACAAATTAGTATTTAAAATGTGTAAGTTGAAAAATATTTTGCAGGTGGATTGGGGTGAGTGGGTGGTGCAAGAAAACAAAAAAACGGAAAATTAAGAATACAAAAAAAATAAGTAAAATAAATTGTTTTTGAGGGGGTTTGCGGGAGGTGAGGTGGGTGGTGCAGAAAAACGAAAAAACAGAAAATTGAAAATACAAAAAAAAAGAGTAAAATTGGGGCAACTAAGTAAATTTTTTGCAGAAAAACGAAAAAACAGAAAATTGAAAATACAAAAAAAAAAAAGTAAAATTGGGGCAACTAAGTAAATTTTTAGATAAGTTGGGTTGAGATCCTTTTGTTTTAGGTGAGTTTCATGGGTTGTATTTGGGCTACTTTATGGGTCAGAATGGGCTATAAAAATAATGGGTTAATTTGGGCTCAAGCCCAAATAGCCCCATGAGCTAAAATGTTTGTAGCCCAACCCATTAATCTCTGGCGGGTGGGATGGGTTTGGGCTCAAATTGCCACCCCTACTTATACATACTTGCCTTTAAGAGCGCTACTCTGAGACAATTTAAAAACACATACAAAAGTTCGCATTGCCGTGTCCATTGAAGAACTATCCAATGGTGATGTAAATGACAGCCATTGGTACTTGCCTGTCACTTCTTCCATGATTGTATTTATTTGCCTGACTACCCTTCTTTGCTCCCAAAAGTCCAGAAAGGGTAACACCTGAATTAGATTAGATCTCTTTGGATGAGGTGATATAGAATCTAATTAACATAAACTAAACAATCTGATTTTAATTTTCTGTTGTAATAACTCTGTAAAACTAAATAAAGATGCAATTGTTTGTGGATACAGTTTCTTGGCAGCTTAAAAGTCATTCCCTTTGTTCAATTTTATATTGCACTCTTTCCTTATTAGCCTGTTCCAAAATGAATGACTTCCGTCATATAAAATGAAATAGTGGGAATACCTCTTTTTTTGCTTCATTGTAGTGATTTGAATTCTATGTATTCATGTTCTCTCTCTGTTTTTAACTTTGCAGTCTGCACAGCTCAATTTGTGGTCATGTTCACCAGTTCTTATTCTGAGGAAAACTGCATTTGCAATGCATATATATCTCAGTCAACCCGTGGTTTGAGGTCATCACTCAAAGAACATGTAAGATGATGGCTTGATGGTACTTCTTATTTTGCTTATTTCTTCATGGTATTCTTCAAGCACAGTTCTGTTGTTATCCAGCTCGTTTTGGCCTATTTGGTTTTTGCTGTTACCCTCCTGCAAAGTGCTGATACAATGCTTTTAGTTTGTGATTGTAAAAATTGATCTTGGAGCAGCTCGGGGATGTTCTAATGAGTCACTAAAGTTTCATATACTTGATTAGGTCTAACCTCTACAATTTAAGCTCCTCAACAACTAGACTAGTTTTAATGATGTAATGATTTGCAGGTAATGTTAGTTTGGATTTGAATAGCATCTTAAATTGCCTGATAACATTACACAAGTTATGAAACTTGGTACATGCTCCAGTGGAGAAGTTCCATATGTTAGTCCATAAATAGGAGCCGTAAAGCAAAAGGTGTTAAAGACAATATAGCCCCAGGACTTTAAGTGAGAAGCGAATGCATGGTGTGTAAATATTGCATCACGTAACCTCTATCTGTTGAAAATGTGTTAAAAAGATAGGAAATAAGTTTTTTTTCCTTTTCTAAAAGCATAAAGCTGGCATTCTAGCTCAGTATATTACTACAGTATAACAAGTGACAAAAGTTGGTGCCAAGTCTTTAGGAGCAAGATAGAATAACTGATCAGTGGACTCTTTGGCTTTCCACAGCCATTTGAGTCAAGCAAATAAAGTTGGGCAAAACTATTTGAAATTGAAGTTGGAAAATAAATTATTCGACATACAAGTCCAGGGCACAACTTCAACTGTTTTTTTGAAACTGGCCAAGCTCAAAGAGAGTGCTTGTGAGTTACAAGATCTAAGACACCCCATAGAAAAAGAAAAAGAAGGGATTGTGACTGTACAAAAAAGAAAGTCTACTCCTGTAGAGAGTTTATGAACTCTCTTCATCCTGAATGTTGTGCCAAAAACCGCAAAAAATTAATGATTTGAGTTGTCTTTTTAGAAGGCATCTCTTGTACAAAAGTGCGACATTGACTTCCATATACTTGCATAAAAAAGAAGGATTAGGAAACACTATCAGCTATAACAGTAAAGAAGGATGATTAGGATTTGACTCCTGGTTTCATTGTCTCCTGTATGTGCTATCTAATATCACTCAAGTGGTGATGCTAAAGTGCTGAATGGGCATGCATTTTAGCTGTGTGATTATGCATTTTGTTGCATATGTAATTTGTTAAGCTGATTATGTGTTGCAATCTTTTGTGGTGGTAGGATGTTTCTTTTTCTATGCCGCTTTGCCGCTCAAAATTGGAGGAACTTAGTACAGAAGAGCTGCTTGAGCTTTCAGAGATTGAGAAACAAAATCTGGGCCAGGTAAATTTGTCATGTAGTTGAGACTCACGTGGAAAAAAATCCGGGAGAGAAATTTGCTTACAAATCTTTGTATTAATGATGTCAGATTCTTTGACTTACTTGTCAATGCCTAGTTTTAAGAAAGGGAGAATTGTACAAAGTATTAAAAAGGGCAGCCCAGTGCACAAAGTATCCCGCGTTCACGCAGGGTCCGAGGAAGGCTGCACCCTAAGGAGGTGTGATGTAGGCAGCCTGCCCTGATGCAAGCATCAGTGACTGATTCCACGACTTGAACCCGTGATCAATAGGTCACACAGAGACAACTTGACCGTTGCTTCAAGGCTTCCCTTCAATTGTCCAAAGTATTGAGTGTTTTTTTCATGTTATGTCTGAGTTTCCTTTGCCTTAATGAACTTAACTTTCTCAATGTGGAAATTTTGGAGTAATTATAGTGATGTATAAAATTACTTTAGTGCTTGCTAGAAGAACTGTCGCGGTGTATTCAAATATTGGATTATTCAGTTTCCCCTTTTACCATGAAAAACTTTTTTATTGTTGAAGTATGTCAACTGCTTCCTTTAACAGCTTAAACTGCCAGAGACGAGACACTTTATAGTTCACAACATTGCCCCCCTGCCCCACCCAAATATTTTTTGATTTTTTTTCCTTGGGCCACACACATGGAAATATTTCATTTATAGGTTATGGTAGGCTGAACTAAGGACCTTTGCTTGCTTAATATGTTGAAGTGTGTGAATAACCTGATTTAAAAGCTTAAGTTGTAGAGGGGACATCCTTATTTATTTGTTGGTTTATAATAATTTTTTTTCCAACTGGTGAGTTTAATGTTTTATGCAGACTAGGCGGCGGGGTGCAATGTCTGATGTGGATAACCGGCCCCAATCTCTGCTGGCATTCACTGGAAATGAGAATGTTCATTCTTTATATGATTTTCTACTGAACTATAGGTAAGCTCATAGTTAATAAAAAAGTTTAGTTGTCTTCATTCCATATCCTCCCTTCCATCATATTATGCCACAGTTTTGATATTCAATTTTCTAAACTACATAGCATTTTGTCAAATTTTCAGATATTTCTTAACTTCTCTAACTGGTGTGGACGTCCCTGCGTTGTATTCACGTATCCCATTTGAGAATGCTGCATTCACTGCCCCTGAGGTTGGTTTAAGACTTATGCATAATCTTGTTTCTTCAATTTGATTGTCCGAATAGTTGGGTTAAAGCCATGACCTTTGGGGTCGTTCTTATGGAGATGAGATAGTACACGATTATAAGACAATTATAGTATGAGTAGTAAGCAAATACATGGATTGTAACCGGATATACATTTGCAGTTGTGTGTTTGCTTGATTGTGATGAAGACTTTAACGGAGGGCTCAATATAACACTGTTCTTGGTTTGCCCTTCAATGAACATTTTCTTCCTCCCAATCTTCACCCAAGATTGGAGTCTCTCACCTTATATCCAAAGGATAATTTCGGCATTTAGGGGCCAATATGGTTAACCGATCAAAAAAGAAAGATAACAATCCCAATATGCTCTTTTTTTAAAATTTTAATTTTGTAAATAGTAACTCCCATATTAGCAATTTCATTTTCCCTAAGATAATAAAATGTACACACGTTATCATTTGTTGTATTGTTGATAGATCTATCTTGTTTATCTTATGCTTTTAGATAATGTGTAGCCACTTAATTCAACAGGAATACTGTAAAAGTTTTTTTTTTTTAACATGCCAATGATTGTGCCTGTACTTGCCTCAGTGTGGCTTTATGCTTCATAAGCTGTCTTCCTCTGTTAGGCGTTTAAACATAAGCTATCAGATTTGTGGCACTCCCCTAAAACTAGTAATAATAAATGGGTTTGTGAAATACAAAACAAACTCGTTTCTTAGTTTGAACTTGGAAAAAAAAAATAGAGCATGACAGTCTATTCTAGAGTTCAGAATTTGCCACTGTGGGATATGCAGCTATAGAAAATTTGAGGGCTACACCTGCTGACCAGTAGTATAACAGCGGCACATTTTTCTAATAGTGGAGGCTTAAAGTAAATGAGTTACTGCACTTCATTAAGTGTCACTCCCGATGTGGGGCTTATTATATCATATCAATTTCTATTAAGATACACCCATGATATGTCCAGGATGCCCTATCTTGTTAGTTTCCTTATTTGTCAATTTATATTGGATACAAGTACCTTAAGAAAAGATGCTTGCGGCAGAACAAAGCATCACTTGTCTAAGTGTTTGACTGTGAATATAGATATCAGATACTATTTTCTTTGGCTAAATAAATGGATGAACTATATCTATGCTTGTACATAAGATATGTAATTGAAGGTGGCATGTCGCAGTCTGCTTGATATTTGAATGTTTGTTAAATTTGATCTGTTCGTTCATAGTTGAGACCTTAAATCTGTTTTAATCTTTGAGGCAGTTGAGTTTAACTAAAAATTTGCTGAATAAAACACGCAAAGACTTGCTCTTACTTTGTGATACAGGCACACATGCACGACACACTCTTTCATTTTTACAAAAACTGTTAGTGATCTAGCTCTTTTATATGCCATAAGCTATTATCTACCTATGTTTTTTTATAATAGAGAGGCTAGGCTCGATGGACGTTCACAAAGCATTATCTGCACCTGCTGTCTTACTATCCCAAAAGATCTTGCTTTCCACTGTTGACTAATAAGAGTAATGTCTTTTTATAAAAGATAATTTCTCAATATACTGAGTCTTAAGCTGATTATTACTTATTATGCTACAAAAAATAATCTCTAAATGTCTTCAGTCGAGAGCTTGTTATTGCATTATCAATGTGTTCCGTCTTAAGCTGGTTATAGTGTTATCCAGAATGCAAATAGATATCACTATACCTACTCTGCAGGTCAGATGCAAGGAGGTCAGGAGAATTGATCAGGTAGCTTTTCAAGGAATGGAGTCAAATGTGCCTTGTGAGCATAATCAGCAACCATCTTCTGGGATGTGCTATAGTGTTGAAATTAAGGGTCGATACCTTGCCCCATGGGTAACCTCTGCTATATGTGATGCTTTCAGCTCTAACAGCACAAGTTTTGAGGCTAGGTATACTGTCTACAAAACACTGTTCACATGGATTATCTAGAATATATTGTTGCATGTAGTGTATTAAAACATGTTCTTTTACTGGTTGGAAGGGGATATTCCTTGGGGTGGTAAGATGTCCCAAGAGAAGTGAATGCTATCAGCAGATGATGCCCCTAAAGTAAGTTTGTAAGATGTTCTAAGAGAAGTGAAACGCTATCAGTAGATGATGCCCCTAAATAGGTGGAAGTGTTCTGCTAAGTTGATAGACGCCAAAAAACTAAAACCGGAAAGTGCTGCTTTGTATTCCTTACTAAAAAAAAGTGCTTCTTTATGTTGCATATTTCCAAGAACTTCCAGACTAATATTTTACTTAGGCCGTGGATTTGGTCTAGTGTCTTCAATATAGTGCAAGTGAGAAGATACTCAGAACTGGAGGGTTATTGAGAACTCACCAACTTTCATATTTTGGAACATGAAAAACCTTGAATGTCAGCATTTCATACTTGGTATTTTGGTTACAAAAGATCTACTGAAAGAAAGTTGAAACTTAAATGTTTCAATGTCAAAATCCAACTGGGAGAAATCCTTCAGTAATATGAAAAAACCTGCTAGTATGAAGATAGGTCTACTGTAGTGTCCAAATACTTGGACGATCCAACTTTTGTATTTGTATTCTGTTCAGAAGTTTTAATTTATCTTACTGATGCTGTTTTGTTTTATTTATTTACTTATGTATTCTTTTTTTTCTTTCTTCGTGGTATTTTATGGCTTTGCAGTTTTATCACAGAACCTACTTCGGTTGGCTTGAATACTTGTCTCAGTGTTAGCGGGAAATGTTCTGATCCACAAGTTTCAGCAACTGAAGCCTTGGATAACGGTAGCCTCTGTTTTGGTATCCCAAATACCAAATTGTGTGCCCAGATAAATTCTGCCTTTTTAAAGGGCGTGAAGTACTTTGGCGGTTCATATACTGCTTCTCTTTCACCTGTTTGACATCCTGTGTTGTGACATATTCTGGGTAAATTATAAACTGGCATCTGTTTTTGCTGCAATACATCTTTCTGTTTGTAAAGTTGTTCAGTAATTGTTTGTGAGTGAACTTTATTTTGTCAAATTAATAGGAGGCACGGTTCATCCCTCATTTTTATTTTAAACTAATCTTGCTGTGTAGCGGCCTTGAAAGCTAATGCAGCGCATAATTTGCAAAAAGGCTGATGATTAATGCAACTACAAACTTTATGCATGCAATTGCCATTAAAAGTTCATAGTTGTCCGTGTTGGTTCTGGTGATTGGGATTGCTCTACTGCTGTGCATTGCAGTTGATGGCATTTGCTATGCCGTTGTTTCTTGCAAACTTTGCTTAAGAGGTGGCAAAATGGTTAAAGGAAAACAATTATCCATCCATATTATACATCAAAAAATGGGTTGGATAATGAACCATTTAAAAATGGGTTGAATATGGATAAAGAACCATATTATCCACTTAGAAAATGGTTAACCAAATGGATAACTAATGTGTTTAACTTTTACATTTGTAAAGTCTCAAATTGGTTTGGAAGACTAGGAATTCTCTTATAAGTGAATATATTTAAGAAGCCATGGATAATAAGGATATCCATATTAATCGCCGGATAAATCCGTTTTTATCCGTTTCAAATACGTATCGGGTCGGATAATTTATCCATTTTTTACATTACCCGTTTTGAATCATGATCGGGTCGAATCATGTGTCCGTATCGTACATTTTCCTCATTCTATTTTATGAGTTTGCGAGTTATAAGCTTGTAATGCCTGGTTCGAACCAATCTTTAGTTGTTCCATGCGCAATGAAAGGCTGACTTTTCTTATTGTCAAGTAGCTAATTGTAGCTGCAGCACTATATTTTTCTAAAAATCTAGTTTAATGTGATTTTGGTTTGAAGCCATTCACTGGAAGTGTTTTCCCTTCCTTTATTGCTCTTAATTATGCGGAAATATAAAACATGAATATTTTCATGTAATTATCAACTGAGTATCAGTTAGCGAAAGAAATTTAGGGTGTGTTTGGTACGAAGGAAAATGTTTTTCATGGTAATTGTTTTCCTAGAAAATGTTTTCATGGAAAATGAGTGGTTTTATCACTTATTTTTCCTTGTTTGGTTGGTGAGTAAAAAATATTTTTCGGAAAATATTTTCTATTGTTTGGTTAGAGAGTAGAAAATATTTTTTTATGCAACCCTCCTCCCCCTCCCCCCTCCCCCACCCCTTCCGCGAGTCTCTAAAAATTGACACAACCCATTTTTTACGCAAAAATTGCGAACTTTCGAACCTGTAAATTTTATAATTTTTAAACCCGTAAACTTCCAAACACATAAACCTCGAACTCATAACTTTGGAACTCGTAAAATTTCGAACCTGAAAACCGAAAGATGAAAAAACTAAAACTGAAAATATATAAAGAAATATATTTTTTTCGGGGGGAGGGGCAGAAAAACGAAAAAACATAAATTTGAAATTACAAAAAAAAAAAAGCTTTTTGTGGGTGGGGGTGGTGCAGAAAAATGAAAAAAACAAAAATTTGAAATTACAAAAAAAAAGTTTTTGTGTGCAGGGGGGGATGAGTGTGCAAAAAAACGGAAAAACAGAAATAATTTGAAATTACAAAAAAAAATTAATTTTTTGGCGGGGGAAGGGAGAGGTGGGGAAGGGGGTAGCATGGTGGGTGGTGAAACAAAAATGAAACTGAAATTTGAAAAAGAAAAGCCTTTTTGAAGAGGGGGTGAGGTTGGGTTGGGTGTTGGGTAGGGGAATAGGGTGGGGAAGATTGAGAAGAAGTTTTGAAAAATATTTTCCTTTCTCTTAATAAGGAAAACATTTTCCTCGAATTGGAGGAAAATGAGTTCATAAGGAAAATATTTTCCAAAACATTTAAGCCAATCAAACAGGATTTCAGTTGTACTTTACTCTCCCTTCCAGAATTATCCACAATTTCAGGTTTTGCAGTTACACGTTATTAAACTATCTTGAAAGACATCTCCATTGGCCAACACGAGGTCCTTTAGCTCGTCTAAAAGAATTAGCAAGCTCAAACCAAACAAGTACCTAAACAAGCATCATGACGATTTCAGTGCCAATTATCTAGCTCAAACTAGAACTCGTAGCAGGCAAAATTAGAAATAGATTTTGCTTTCAAAAGAGTACAATCTGAGCAATAAGATAAAATATATAGCAGAACGGAGAGCCAAAAACAAATTAAACCAAGGGGAATTAGAGAGCAAGGTGTGGCAAAATTTAATAGCAAATTAAAGCGCAATAATATCTTCTCCATTCTATTCCGCACAGAAAGAAAAAGAAGCATAAACAAAGTTCACGAAAATGAAATAAAATTAAATAGAATACAAAAGTTAGCCATGCATGATCTTCTCACCCAAAACCATTAAACCATCAAAACCATTAAAACACAATGCGATACAAGTCGACATGGATCAAACAAGTAGGTTCGATAAAAGAGCTGCCTGTCTCAAATTGAGATCAAAGCGACCGCACATTTCATACAAGACTCCTAACAAGTACAGGAGTGGACATTCGCTAAAATAATATGCCTAAAACAAACTACTCCCTCCATCCCATTTACGTGATACAAAGTTTAACAAGTAATTAAAGGAACTTTTGACACAAGCTAAGCTAGCTAAATATACGCAAAGTATCAAAAATTGTAAGTTGTGAGAATTCCATGTCCTTTCATTTTCTCTATCCTAGTAACACAATGATCTTCTATATAAGTATGTCCAAACAAGTCATGTCATTAAGGGTAAAGTAACAATGCTAACTTTTAATAGTTTCAAAACTCTTTTTAAAAAAGACTAAAATGAAACATAGGGAGTATGATAAATAACAATTTATCGATTTGGTATTCCTAGCCTGGTAGCTTATGTCATAATAATAAGTAAATTAGGCTATTATACATTAAAAATGCTTAACTGTTATAAAATAAAGACTGTAAAATAAAGACAAGTATAGAGAGAAACCGATATATTATTCGAATTCAAGCTGATGTACGTAATGAACTGAAATCTCGTCTATTTATAGAAGAAAGGAAGCTGCTGTGTAAGCTGCTACTGCAAGCTGCTGTGTAAGCTGCTACTGCAAGCTGCTGTGTAAGCTGCTACTGCAAGCTGCTGTGTAAGCTGCTACTATACCAGATATGGATAATCTTCTACTGAGAGCAATGTTTATCCATAACAGAGTACTGAATAGATAAGTTTATTATACCCGGTATGGATAATCTTCTCCTTAGGGTAATATTTATCCATAACCGAGTACCGAAGTGATAAGCTTCTTTAGGAAGCTTATTTACAATAGAGTACTAAATGGATAAACATGTTTACGGTGGAGTCCCATATGGATAAGCTTCTTCAGGAAGATTATTTACAACGGAGTACTAAATGAACATCCATAATATAATATATTTATAACACTCCCCTTGGATGTTCATTAAAAAATAATGTGTCTCATTAAAACCTCACTAGGAAAAACCACGTGGGAAAAAAATCCTAGTGAAGGAAAAAGAGTACACATATTTAGTAATACGCATTGCTATGTGCCTCATTAAAAACCTTATAAGGAAAACCCCATGGGAAAAAATCTTAGTAAGGGAAAAAGAGTGCATCGCGTATTTTACTCCCCCTGATGAAAACCTTGTTTCAAATATTTGAGTCTCCGCATTCCAATCTTGTATACCATCTTCTCAAAAGTTGAAGTTGGCAAAGATTTAGTGAATAAATCTGCTGGATTATCACTTGAACGGATTTGTTGCACATCAATGTCACCACTTTTCTGAAGATCGTGTGTGTAGAATAATTTTGGTGAAATGTGCTTCGTTCTATCTCCTTTTATAAATCCTCCCTTCAATTGGGCTATGCATGCAGCATTGTCTTCGTATAAAATTGTGGGTCTTTTCTCACATTCCAAACCACATTTTTCTCGAATAAAATGAATTATTGATCTCAACCATACGCATTCCCTACTTGCTTCATGAATAGCTATTATCTCAGCGTGATTTGAAGAAGTAGCAACAATAGATTGCTTTGTGGAGCGCCATGATATGATAGTACCTCCATATGTAAATACGTAGCCGGTTTGAGATCGAGCTTTATGGGGATCAGATAAATAACCTGCATCTGCATAACCAACAAGGTCTGCACTATCTTTGTTAGCATAAAACAAACCCATATCAAGAGTTCCCTTTAAATATCGCAATATATGCTTAATCCCGTTCCAATGTCTCCGTGTAGGAGAAGAACTATATCTTGCTAGTAAATTAACAGAAAATGCTATGTCAGGCCTTGTAGCATTAGCAAGATACATTAGTGCACCAATTGCACTGAGATAGGGTACTTCGGGACCAAGGAGTTCCTCGTCCTCTTCTGGAGGTCGGAACAAATCCTTATTCACTTCAAGTGATCGAACAACCATTGGTGTACTCAATGGGTGCGCTTTGTCCATGTAAAAGCGTTTTAAGACCCTTTCTGTATAGGCAGATTGATGGATAAAGATCCCGTCTGCTAAATGTTCAATTTGCAGACCAAGACAAAGTTTTGTCTTTCCAAGATCTTTCATCTCAAATTCTTTCTTAAGATATTCAATTGCCTTTTGGAGCTCTTCTGGAGTTCCAACAAGATTTATGTCATCAACATAAACAACAAGTATAACAAATTCTGATGCCATTTTCTTTATAAAAATACATGGACAAATAACATCATTTATGTAACCTTCTTTCAGCAAATATTCACTAAGGCGATTATACCACATGCGCCCAGATTGCTTTAAACCGTACAAAGATCTTTGTAATCTGATTGAATACATTTCCTGAGATTTTGCTTCAGGCATTTTAAATCCTTCAGGGATTTTCATATAAATTTCATTATCAAGTGAACCGTACAGATAAGCTGTAACTACATCCATTAGATGTATTTCAAGCTTTTCATGTAGTGCTAAACTGATGAGATATCGAAATGTTATGGCATCCATAACAGGTGAATATGTTTCATCAAAATCGACTCCAGGTCGTTGTGAGAATCCTTGTGCAACAAGGCGAGCTTTGTATCTTTCAACTTCATTTTTATCATTCCTTTTTCGCACAAAAACCCATTTATGACCAACTGGTTTTATACCAGCAGGTGTTTGGACTACTGGTCCAAAGACCTCTCTTTTAGCAAGTGACTTCAATTCCGATTGAATTGCCTCTTGCCATTTTGGCCAATCAGATCTTTGTCGACATTCTTCGACAGATCGAGGTTCAAGATCCTCACTATCTTGCATAATATTAAGTGCAACATTATATGCAAAAATATTATCCACCACTATTTCAGATCGATTTAAATTAATCCCATCACCGATCAAACTTATTAAAAGTTCCTCACTCACATGAGCTTCGGGTTCATTGATTTCTTCAGGAATCTCAGAACTAATCAGATTTTGGGTCTCTTCAGGAGATCCCTTCATAGTATCGTTTTGATCATTTGTCGATTTTCTTTTTCGAGGATTTCGATCCTTAGAACCCAAAGGCCTACCACGCTTCAGGCGTGCTTTAGGTTCACTAGCTCTCATGCTAGTAGATGGTCCTACTGGGACATCAATTCGGATAGGCACATTCTCTGCTGGGATATGTGACTTAGTTATCCTTTTCAAATCAGTAAATGCGTCTGGCATTTGATTTGCTATATTCTGTAAATGGATGATCTTCTGGACCTCCTGATTACATATAGGGGTACGGGGATCAAAGTGAGATAATGATGAAATTTTCCACACAATTTCTCTTTTGATTTCCTTTTTCTCTCCCCCTAATTGTGGAAAATTTGTTTCATCAAACCGACAATCTGCAAATCGAGCAGTAAATAAATCTCCTGTCAATGGTTCAAGATAGCGAATAATAGAGGGTGATTCAAACCCAACATATATTCCTATCCTTCTTTGTGGTCTCATATTACTACGTTGTGGTGGTTCTACTGGCACATATACAGCACATCCGAAAATTCGTAGATGGGCAATATTTGGTTCATGACCAAAAACTAATTGTGACGGAGAATATTTATTATAATGTGTCGGTCTGAGACAGATAAGTGATGCTGCATGCAAGATAGCATGGCCCCAAGCAGTAGTGGTCTTGCTATCAATTGCAGGCGTTTAATAAATGACTCTGCAAGGCCATTTTGAGTATGAACATAAGCTACAAGATGTTCAACTTTTATCCCAACGGATAGACAATAATCATCAAAAGCTTGAGATGAGAATTCTCCAGCATTATCAAGGCGAATAGCCTTTATAGGATAATCTGGGAATTGTGCCCTTAATCGAATTATTTGGGCTAATAGCTTTGCAAACGCCAGGTTGCGAGATGATAGTAGGCACACATGAGACCATCTTGATGATGCATCTATTAGGACCATAAAATATCTAGACAACCCACTTGGTGGGTGAATAGGTCCACATATATCCCCATGTATACACTCTAAAAAGGCAGAGGATTCAATACCAACCTTCATTGGTGATGGTCTAGTGATCATTTTTCCTTGATAACAAGCATCACAAGAAAATTCGTCATTTGTAAGAATCTTCAAGTTCTTTAATGGATGCCCACTCGAATTTTTAGTAATTCGTCTCATCATTATTGATACGGGATGGCCCAAACGGCCATGCCAAAGCACAAAAGTATTTGAATCCATAAACTTCTGGTTTACGATAGAGTGTGCTTCAATTGTACTAATTTTTGAATAGTATAAGAAAGAAGATAAAGTTGTTAACTTTTCTACAATGCATTCCTGGCCAGAAATATTCTTTGTAATATAAAGATATTCTCTGTTCATTTCATCTATTGTCTCAACATGATACCCATTTCGGCGGATATCTATAAAACTCAACAAGTTTCTTCGGGACTTGGAGGAGAACAATGCATTGTCTATAATAAGTTTTGTTCCCTTAGACAGAAATATTATGGCTCTTCCGGAGCCTTCAATCAAACTTATATTACCAGAAATTGTTGAAACATTTGCTTTTTCCTTATGCAAATAAGAAAAGTATTTCTGATCGTTGAATATGGCATGAGTTGTTCCACTATCAATAACACAAATATCTTCATGATTTGTCTTTGATCCAAACATAATTTGAGGGTTATCCATATTCTTCAAAATAACATAAATAAAATATATTATAGTAAACATCATTATCAAAGCATAACTTTTATTTATGTACAACAATTACATAACCATACTATCTATTACAAACAACAAAAATTAAAATATTTACATTTCTACAGATTCACTACCGATTACATGACTTATTTCTCCTTCTGGGAGTGCAAAGTAATCAGCTACATCCAAATGCATGAAGTCTAAATTATCTTCAGAAATAAAATTTGCTTCAGCATTTTTCTCTGTCTTCTTCAGGGAGGCTTGATAAAGCTCAACCAGGTGCTTTGGCGTACGACAAGTACGTGACCAGTGCCCTTTTCCTCCACATCTATAGCATGCATTTTCTGCATTTGGCGCTTGCACCGCTTCATGCTTTTGTTCCTTCCTTTTCCACTGCTGGTGGTGAGGAGGCTTCTTTGGTGCATTATTATTACCATGATTGGGGTTTCTTCCCCGACCACGGCCATGACCACGACTGGGGCCACGACCTCTTCCACGTTTAGCTTGGTGGAAGTTCGTCTCATTCACTTCAGGGAATGGACAAGAACCAATAGGTCGGCTTTCATGATTTTTCATTAATAGCCCATTATGTTGCTCTGCTATAAGAAGATGTGAGATAAGTTCAGAATACTTTTTAAATCCCATCTCTCGATATTGCTGCTGCAGGAGCATATTCGAGGCATGAAAAGTGGTGAAAGTTTTCTCCAACATATCATGATCAGTAATATTATCACCACATAATTTCAATTGGGAAATAATTCTGAACATAGCAGAATTATACTCACTGATAGATTTAAAATCTTGTAGCCTTAGATGAGTCCAATCATAACGTGCCTGTGGAAGAACGACCATCTTCAGGTGGTCATATCTATCTTTCAAATTATTCCACAGTATGACTGGATCTTTAATAGTGAGATATTCCATTTTCAGGCCCTCATCAAGGTGATGGCGTAGGAATATCATTGCTTTGGCACGGTCTTGGTTTGATGCCTGATTTTTATCCTTGATGGTGTCTGCCAGACCCATCGCATCAAGATGAATTTCAGCATCAAGCACCCAAGACATGTAGCTTTTGCCCGATATATCCAGGGCTACAAATTCAAGTTTAGAAAGATTTGACATTATTTAGGAAAAGAAAGTTCTTACCTCTAATACTTTCAAAGTATTTGCTCGAGATGTCAGAGTCTCGTACTGATAACGTGTTATAAAATAACGACTGTAAAGTAAAGACAAGTGTAGAGAGAAACTGATATATTATTCGAATTCAAACTGATGTACATAATGAACTGAAATCTCTTCTATTTATAAAAGAAAGGAAGTTGTTGTGTAAGCTGCTATTACAAGCTGCTGTGTAAGCTGCTACTGCAAGCTGATGTGTAAGCTGCTACTGCAAGCTGCTGTGTAAGCTGCTACGCAAGCTGCTGTGTAAGCTGCTACTGCAAGCTGCTGTGTAAGCTGCTACTATACCAGATATGGATAATCTTCTACTGAGAGCAATGTTTATCCATAACGGAGTACTGAATGGATAAGTTTATTATACCTACTATGGATAATCTTCTCCTTAGGGTAATATTTATCCATAACCGGGTACCGAAGTGATAAGCTTCTTCAGGAAGCTTATTTTCAATAGAGTACTAAATGGATAAACAAATTTACGGTGGAGTCCCATATGGATAAGCTTCTTCAGGAAGATTATTTACAACGGAGTACTAAATGAACATCCATAATATAATATATTTATAACATTAACATCATATACAAGGACAATATTTTGTCATTTCTTTTACTTTTTTTTATCATGTAAGAAATAGACAAATTAAACAAAATTGGTAAAACTGAGATGAAGTGAGGTAAGAAGACTTATGGTAAAAATATCTGTTAACATGGGACTGTAACCTAAATAGCTGGGATGTAGTGGTTCAAAGCAATGGAAATTAAGGAAGATATTCGTCCTGCCGCTTTTAACATTTTTTTTACTTGGATGAATATTTTTTCCTTTTGGATTTTTGTACTTGCATATAGTACAAAAAAAAGGAATAAAATAAAATAAAATAAAATAAAAAAATTGGTCATACTGATTAGAAGCATAAATCATCTTGAAGAAAAGAAGAAATACTTCACATCTTTATCTAGGTTGATTAATTACTTTTTTGAAATTTGGAAAACAAACCAGCTATTGAGAAAGTATACTTCATAATTTATGGTCGTATCATTTGAAAGCAAACAACGATTAGTACAACTACTAGAAGAGGGATTTTCGAGTATCCATAATCTACTTGATGCTTGCTACTGATTTACCATTTTCAGGTATTTTATATGAATGATGTATAAGCTACAACTGGTAAGTTGTTACCTATAATGTCACTTTTCAGGTAATATTAATGCTGAATTTATGTATTAGTACTATATATGTGTTGTTACCTATATGTTGTACTTTTGATAAATTTATTCACTAATTGCTTAGTTGAATTGAGTGAAGGAAGCTCATGGCATTAAATCAAATCCAATAGGTAGGGTATACCCCGAAAACAATAATATTTTTGAGAGAGGCTCAATAAATATTATGACAATGATTTTATGATCCATTTAAACTCTAATAGAATTTAGAAGAAATATTCTGACCGCAAACGATTGTATTTTATATAGATGCTACAAATAATTGATAAAGCTTTATGCTGATTTGAGATTTGTACACTTATTTAAGAAAGCAAATTTAATTTGCTAAGTTGCAAATTAGATGCGTACAACGTTCTTGGCATATGATTGAAATTAAGGCTTTAAAATGAATCTCAATATTGTTTAGCCTATTATGCCATTGATTGAGGGTAAGACATCAGGATCAAGTCATGATACTCCATAATGATAAGAGTTGGGTTTGAGTCTCAATTTATTATGGCCTAACATGCATTTATATTGGTAAGACATTGGGATTGAGTCTCAATATAGCATATTGATGATATAATGATGACTAAAGAAAAATAATATATTTCATGCAAAGACATAAAGATTGTCCCACGTGATTTGCTCCATTTTTGAAGTGAATGTGGTAGCATTGCATAATAAGTTTCAATGAAGACAAGTGGTTGAACAATGAATATGGGTATTCCAAAGATCAATATAATAATAATAATCATTACTATGATTATAAAAGGAGAATAATAAGTGTTCTCTAAATAGTCATTCAAAATGTGAACGCCATGTTTACCATCAAATTGGTATATATAAAAAATAATAAAGCATGCCATTGATTATGATCTATTCCTTGAAGAGAATGTGACTTTTGATAAGTGTTGAAAATGCAGACCCATTCCTGAATGTGAATGTGACAATATGTGATAAAAGTAATGAATAAAGACATGGAATGCATGATTTGATGAATACCACACAACTCACCTCTAAGGGAGGTTTGAGTGAAATAAAGAGAATAAATATTATTATGTTGTTACATGAATATGTCATTGGTCTCGTACATATGATACGCCAAAATATTTTGGCATGCCTTATAAAAGTTATTAAAGACAAAACTAAAGCAATAAATAATTTTGCTTATGATGATTTTGACTATGACAATGTATTATGATATAATTTTCTCTGTGAAGGAGACATCTACCATATGAATGGTATGATAAAAGATTTTGTAGTACAAAAGTTATTAAGAGCTCCGAAAAAACTAATTTGTTACTACCCGGATGAATAAAATTATTCATGATATTGATATTGTAAAGTCTCAAAAGAAACTTTTTGAGTTTCAAATGAATAAGTCAGTGGTTGGCATATTGAAACTATAAATGAAAAGAAGATTGAATATCTTCATATTTCTATAATCATACCAGGTAAATATAAAAGGTTTTCCGATTAAGTTTCTATTTATACTACACAAATATAAGCATGATGATAGAATCATATGCCACAAGTAAATTAGAGATTTACTGAAATAAATATTAGTTGGCATGACCGGTTGCCCACCTCAATTATGATGCGAAAAATTAATTGAGGATTACATTGGCATGTATTGAAGTAATAGAAGATTCTTCATGAATTCTCTTATGCTGCTTATTCTCATGATATACCAGTTAAAAGTTAGGATTGAATCCCTTGATTTCTGGAACGAATAAAAGGTGATAAATATATGGGCCCAGTCACCTGCCATGTGGACTGTTTACTATTATATGATTTTAATAGATGCATCTATTTTATGGTCACATGTGCATTTGTTATCAACTTGCAGTTTGGCTTTTGCAAGATTGCTTGCTCAGATTATTAGAGCACAGTTCCAAAATATAAATTATGATGATTTATCTTGATAATACTGGGTTAAATTCAAGTTGGTTTAGCAGAAATTGTATGCCTCCAATTATAGCTAAATCATTGTTTATGAGAACAAAACTACCAAAATAAAATCTGGTATGTGATGTATTATTTAATATACAATAGCACTTGTACGCATTTAGCCAAGTTATGATAAGTTCTCCCTATCACAATCGGTTCAAGGTCAGGAACCAAATAATTTATATCTAGAAATATGAATATGCTATATAATTTAATTGTTCCACCACAATGCACGAAGATGAGTCTCCAAAGAATGTTGGGGATATGTGTTGGTGATCCCAATATTAGGGGGAGAAAATGAGTTGTTGAAAAAAAAATATGGAAGAAATTATTATAAGTACACTTAGATCCTCGTACAAGAAAATGTATACTTGAAGTTCAAGTGATAATGCATTTATATGGCCAGGTGCATTTGCTGACCCAAAGCTTGTAATGACCCAACCAGTCGTTTTAAGAATTTATGCCCCGATACCCTATTAACTACTTTTCCCGTATTTGTTTCTGCTATTTTGATTCGCCGGGATGTTTGGTGTTGAGTTTCGGAGTGTTTTGGGACACTTAGTCCCTAAATGAGAGCTTAAGCTTTAGAATTTGGATCGTAGTCGGAGCAGTGTGAAGACGGCCTCAGAATGGAATTCCGTCAGTTCTGTTAGCCCCGTTGGGTGATTTTGGGCTTAGGGGCGTGTTCGAGATTGTGTTCTGGAGGTTCGTAGCTTATTTAGGCTTGAAATGCCGAAAGTTGAACTTTTGAAGTTTCCGGCTCGATAGTGAAATTTTGATATCGGGGTCGGAATGGAATTCTGAAAGTTGGAGTAGCTCCGTAGTGTTGAATGTGATGTGCTTGCAAAATTTCAGGTCATTCGGGCGAGGTTTTGATAGACTTTTTGATCGAAAGCGTAATTTGAGAGTTTTTGGAGTTCTTAGGCTTGAATCCGATGTTAAATTGGTATTGTGATGTCGTTTTGAGCGTTCCAAAGATTGGAACAATTTTGAATGATGTTTTAGGATTGGTTGGCATGTTTGGTTGAGGTCCCGGGGGCCTCGGGTGTGTTTCGGATGCTCAACGGGTCATTTTTGGAACTTAGAGAATTGCAGAAAAAGTTGTAGCAGTCAGTTCTGGTTTCCTTCTTCACGTTCGCAAGTGGGGTCTCTCATTCACTAGGAGGAGCTGGGGCTGGTGAAGGCTTAATGCTTTGCGTTCGCGAAGGTATTCACGCGTTCACAAGGCTGTGGGATATTATACCTACGCGTTCGCGAAGGTAGTCCCTCGTTCGCGCAGGAGGAGGGAAGTTGGTCATCACGTTCACGTCTTGGGCATCGCATTCGTGAAAGAGGAAAGCTGGACTAAGTGGAGTTGTGCTTCGCGAACGTGAGGGTCCTTCCGCGTTCGTGAAGAAGGATTTATCTGGGCAGAATATAAAATTTCAAAGTCGAGGATTTAGACATTTTTGTGAAAACTAGAGTTTGGGAGCTCGGATTTGATCAAGGTTTTGAGGGATTTTAAGAGATATCAATTGGGTAATGATTCTTAACTCTTTTTTGATTGTACCCCATTAATCTAAATATGAATTCATCATCTAATTTAGGATTTAGAGTGAGAAATTGGGGAAAATTTGGAGAAAGTTCTTATACCTAAATTTCGAGTTTTGATTGAGAATTTGACATTGGATTTGTATAATTTTGGTATAGTTAGACTCGTGAGAGTAAGAGAATTATGAAAATGTGAATTTTACCCGATTCCGAGATGTGGGTCCGAGGGCATTTTGGTCATTTTACCTAATTTTGCGTATTAGCTTAGAATTTATTTGTGGAATCAGTTACTTGAAGTTATATTTACATTATGCAATTGAATTTAATAGATTTGGGCCATTTGGAGTCGAGTTCTCGTGGCAAGAACGTGGTTTTGGGTTAATTTTGAGCCGGTTCGAGGTAAGTGGCTTGCCTAACCTAGTGTGGGGGAAACCCTCCCTCCTTAGGATTTGGTATTATTGATATTTGCAATGCCTTCTACGTAAGGTGACGAGTGCGTACTTGTGCTAATTGTTGAATTCATTAAGTAATTATAATTGTGTTTCTTTTCCTGTTTATACTACTTGCAATTTAAGCATGTTGTTAGTTTAGGGAAGCATGTCTAATTGACTTAATTGCTTTACTTGCTCAAACTGCCTTATTTGGATTATGTGCAACATGATAGGCTAGAGATACCTATTTTACCTTGGTATGGAATTTGAATTGAATTGTCTATTCTTCGGGTTGTTGCTATGTGTTTACTTTGGGACTATCCGGGAGATCTCCCTGCGTGTTTACTTTGGGACTACAGATTGATATTCCGGTAGATCTCCCTGCACATTTACATTGGGACTACGGGACTACACCCGGTAGATTCCCCTGTACTAGATATTTACATTTAGGACTACAGATCGAATTTCCGGTAGATCCCCGCACATTATGAGTTGGACAACGGGACTGCACCCGGGAGATCCACTAGATATTTATATTTGGGGACTACAGGACGGTGTCCTGAGAGATCCCCGATTTTTATCTCTATGTTGAGCTGTACTCCTTTCCGTGATTATTTTGTCTCTGTTATAGTTGCTATTGTTCTTCTATTCTGAGTCATTTCTTACTGTTGCACTTAGTTGTACTGTCTCATTCTATACTGTTATACCTTATATTTCATTTAATCTCAGTAGGGCCCTGACTTTCCTCGTCACTACCCGACCGAGGTTAGGCTTGGCACTTACTGAGTACCGCTGTGGTGTACTCATGCCCTTTCTGCGCATGTTTTTCATGTGCAAATCCAGGTACTTCCACTCAGTCTTATCACACTTGAGGCGAGGCGCTTTCGTAGAGACTTCGAGGTATATATTCCGCATCCGCAGACCGAAGAGTCCCTTTCTATTCTCAGTACCAGTATAGCCCTTCTATATTTTCCTTGTTGATAGATATTTCTGGAGTTAGAGCTTTTTATGTGAACTCTTAGCTTGTGATTCATGGGGTTCCGGATTTTGGGAGTGTTAGGTTGAGATTCTTGTATTGTTATATGCCAGGCGGCAACTTAAACACTGTTTCATTTTGTTATCTCGATTTTTAATTATTATCTTTCCGCAATTGTTTCTTTTCCGCATTTGTTAGGCTTACCTAGTCATAGAGACTAGGTGCCGTCATGATAGTTTACGGAGGGCGAACTGGGATCATGACAAAGCTAAATGTCATATTTCAACTGCTAATGCTCCAAATAAAATAAAGTTCATAATGAACAGAGTCTATGGCATGCATGAAGCATAATAGACTAATCAGTTCCATAGTAAACCTCCTTGAAGAAGGAGAGGAGCAATTGAGCAAATATTCAAGATGGTCATAATAAGGAGGCAAGTGCTCTAGAAGAACACCACGACATAACACTTCATAAGACCTCATGGGAGAGGCTCAGGTACTTGATAATAATGAGATAAAGAGATCTCAATAAGTTATGTCTTTATTGGGTAATAATGGAACCTACATAAATTGATCGTCGATGATATTGTTAATATAATGTAGAGCTCAATATTATTAATATTGACGAGGATCTTGAGCTCAAATCTATCATGAAATTTGGACAGATAAATGATTGGCCAAATGAAAAATACGCAATGAAAATTGACTTCACTTGAAAAATGTGAAGTTGGACGGATAGTCCCAACACCTGAAAGTATAAAGTCAATGGAGGTATAAATGTGTTCTTGTGCGAAAAGTTCAAGTCGATAAACATAAAGACAAATTGTGGCACAAGAAAATTAGTAATTATCCTCACATTGACTATATGAATATAGTCATTTCAGGTTTTAATCTGGCAATACATGAAAAACTTGATATGCTGTCATGACCTGGATTTGTCACCCTCGGGAGTCGTGATGGCGCCTACTAGTGAAAGCTAGGCAAGCCAATCATCCCAAATACTTCACCATTTTTTCCATTTTTAAATCCTTTAACAGTTTTGATTTAACATTATATAAGAAATGGAAATAAATAAGTAGAAGAACGAAACGTAACAATTTAATAAAAATTTCGATACAAATGCATAACACAACTACCCAGAACCGGTGTCACAATCTCACAGACTGTCTAGAAATACTACAAATAAGGGTCCAAAAGATAAATACAATGCCGTCTCTGAAATACATAGAAAAAACAGAATTGGAAAGATAGAAGGAGACACCAGGGCCTGCGGACGCCTGCAGGATTACCTCGGGTCGCCTGAATGGACTGAAGTTAGCAACCGCACAACGGTCCAAAAGCTGCAGCTTCGGGATCTGCACACACTGCAGAATGTAGTATCAGCACAACTGTCCCCATGTGCTGGTAAGTGCCTAGCCTAACCTCGGCGAAGTAGTGACGAGCCTAGGTCCGGACTGCCAAATAAATCTGTGCAGTTTAATTATATACAACGAAAGAATAAAAGTAGATATTTACAGTTAATGATGGGAGGGGGAAAACATGTTGCGGGGAGTATCAGATAACAACAGAATACCAATAGAGAAATGTAAAGAAAAACCATAACTCAACTGCCAATAAGAATAAGGAAGACAAACACAATATTCACTTCCATTTCTTTCTCGTTACGGCGTGCAACCCGATCCCAAATCATGTAATACCGTTGCGGCGTGCAACCCAATCCCATTTTATATAATACTATTGCAACATGAAACCCTATCCCATTTCATATATTACCGTTGCGGCGTGCAACCCGATCCCATTTCACATATTACCGTTGTGACGTGCAATCCGATCCCATTTCACATATCAGCATTGCGGCGCGCAACCCGATCCCTTTGCATATAATTCCGTTGCGGCGTGCAACCCAATCCCATTTCATATAATACCATTGCGGCATGCAACCCGATCCCGTTTCATATTCAACATCAATCATAAAAGAATCCCGACAAGGGAACAAGAGTATAACACAAACCTCCCGGCAAAGGAGACAATATCATAAGCAATAACATCCCGAAAAGGGAGACAATATCATAAATAATAACATTCCGGCAAGGGAACCAACAATGATAATCATCATATTAGGCATGGATAAATCACAACGGAGTCACAACAATTACAATACGAGACTCACGGACATGCTTGACACCGACGTATAGACACTCGTCACCATGTCTATACGTCGTACTCCACAATTAGTACATAGCAAAGAAGACACAATTCCTAATCTCTCAAGCTAAGGTTAGACCAAACACTTACCTCAATGCCACAAATACAATTCAAGCCTCAACTACCGCTTTACCTCTTATTTCCACCACCAATTCGCTTGTATCTAGCCACAATTTACTTAATAATATTAATAAATGCTAAATGGATCAATTTTAATGCATGAAAATAGGTTTTCAAATGATTTCCCCCAAAAGTCAAAAATCGACCCCGAGCCTACTTGATCCAAATACGAAATTCGAACCAAAACCCGATTACCCATTCACCCCCGAGCCCGAATATATAATTAGTTTTGGAATCTGACCTCAATTTGAGGTCTAAATCCCCAAATTTTAATAATCTTAGGTTTTACCCAAAATTCCCAAATTCCACCATGAAAACCCTAGATTCTAGGATGAAATCTTGTAAAACAATGTTAAGGAGTGAAAGAAATAAGTTAAAAATCACTTATTAGTGTTTTGGGGAAGAAAGAGTATTTGAAAAATCGCCTCTTATGTTTCAGGGTTTGTGAAAATTGAAAATAGCTGAAAAGTCCCGATTATATACTCCTCTCATACCCTTACCGTAGACCGCATAAAAAAAGGACCGCGACCGTGGAGCTCCACTGCGGACCGCGAAATATCGACCGCGACCGCGAAGACTTAGCCTTGCTCATCGTTGACCGCATAAATCCCACCGCGGTCACGAAGATCCTACCACGGCCGTGAAAATTCCATCGTGGACCGCGAAACCTGGCTTCAGAGACCTGCAACTGTCATGTTCTAAGTCTAAATGCACTCCGAGGCCTATCCAAAACTCACCCGAGCCCTCGGGGCTCCAAACTAATCATGCAGGCAAGTTTAAAAACATCATACAGACTTGCTCATGTGATCAAACCATCAAAATAACATCAACAATTACGAATTCAACCTCAAATTCATAAAATTACTTAAACACATTGAAATTTCCATTTTCTCTCAACTATAGGTCCGTTTTATACCAAACCACTTCAGATTCTTACCAAATTCCACAAAAACAACTTAATTATTATTTTAAATTTGTACCGGACTCCGGAACCAGAATACAGGCTCGATAACCTCAAGAATTACATCAATTCACTTCGAAAAACCTTTATATTTTCTAGAAAACAACTTTCTTTAAAAATTCAAATTCTAGGGTTTGGGACCTCGAAATTCAATTCCGGGCATATGCCCAAGTCCCAAATTTTACTACGGACCCTACGAGACCATCAGATCATGGGTCTGGGTCCGTTTACCAAGAATATTGACCAAAGTCAACTTTATTTAATTTTTAAAAGCTAATTTCCTTATTTCACTTAGTTTTCACATAAAAGCTTTCCGGAAATGTGCCCGGACTGCGCACGCAAATTAAGAAGAGATAAAAAGAGGGTTTTAAGGCCTCGGGACACTGAATTTTCTTGCAACACAAGTGATGACCCAAAGGTCATCACATATGCGTATAAGGAAAATCATTGAAGGATTTAAATTGCTCTGAAGCATATTAAGGTTTCTAAGAAATTTATTCAATAAAGCTTCAAAAATCCTTATATAGATTGAAACAATCAGGGCCCATGTGGTATAATCGTCTGAGTGAGTACATGTTGAAAGAATGGTACAAGAATGATTGAATTTGTCCTCGTGTTTTTATAAAAAGATCTAGATCTGAATTTGTTATAATCGCTATATATGTTGATGATTTAAATACCATTAGAACTCCTGGGGAGATTACTAATACAGTAGACTGTTTAAAAGAAAGAGTTTGAAATGAAAGATCTTGGAAAGATAAAAGTTTGTCTTAGCCTACAAATTGAGTATATGAAAAGATGTAATTTTTTCCATCAATCAACATACACTGAAAAGATTGTAAAGCGATTCTATATGGATAAAGCACATCCATTGAGTATCCCGATAATTGTGATATCACTCGATATAAATAAAGATCCTTCTTGGTCCTGAAGTACCATATCTTAGTGCAATTGGTGCACTGATATATCTTGCTAACACTACAAAGCCTAATATAGCTTTTTCAGCTAATATCTTAGCAAGATATTGCTCTGCTCCTACAAGGAGATATTGGAATGAAATTAAACACGTATTGCGGTATCTAAAAGGAACAACCAATATGGACTTATTTTATGGCAATGATTGTAATCCTGATCTTGTTGGTTTTGCCGATGCTGGGTATTTTATCTGACCATTGAGATAGAATACTTTGAGACTAGTAGTTAATATATATATTCTTGCAATGGAATTGTTATTGTGCTACGAAAAATAACATAGAGCGGGGCAGTTTAAAGTGAAATTATTGCCCATACCCGGCCCGCTGCCGTCAGCCCGAACAGTTGTGAGGGAAATTGAAATCATTCAAATCCCCCAAAATTCCCCTCTCCCCCTTTTTATTTTCCCACTTCACTTCTCCTCTTCCCCAAAACTCCCCCCTACCCCACCGGAAACATCACTTCTACGTGGCTCAGCCTCTCTCCGAAAGCCGCAGATTTTCCTCTTATTGGATTTAGGGCAATCACTGATGATTCGGAACTTGTACGATTCTTAGGTTTTGATTAAATCTCAGGTAAATCGCTATTGTTTCACTGCCCTAAATGCTAAATCAAATGAATTAAATAAAAAGCTTATAAAATATGTATATTACGATATATCAACATCGCTTGTGTGATTTTATTGATTGTAATAATTGTTGACCATTTTTTGGGTATCTGATTTCTGTGTTTTTCTTTTTGATTTGTGATATATAAAGAAACTATTTGTTAGTTAAAGTTAGAGAAGATGGCAAAGGTTACTGCTGCGGGTCCCGTACATCGATCAAATGCACTTAAGTTTGGTGGGGGTGGTGGTTCTAAGGTCACTGCCACCACAGTGAAACGAAAAACTCCATCTGAGTTACCCGCGAGTACCTCTTTTCCCGATTTATTTTTAGTCAGCTTTTTAAATATGAAAGTAGAATTCTTTATGGCTATATATGTAATTTAAATGAGATGAACATAAGAATGAGATATTATGTGATTACTTTGTGGGTGAAGAGAGCATTTGTTAGTTAGGCCTAGTATGTAAAACCTCACTCACTTGTCCATCAATTGGGCCTTGTATGAGATGATTATCTTAAACTTTAAACTTTACATTTTACGTTTAATGTGATAAGATAGCAACACAAATATTTATGCCTTGTTTTAGTTCACAAATTTCAAAAGTATGTATTTAAACTCTGTACCTAGTCAAACTAATCACATAAAATGGGACAAATGGAGTGGTTAGTAACCTCTTTACCTGTATTAAAACCAAGACTTTAACTTATATTCACTTACAATATAAAAAGTTTTTTACATTATACTTTTTACATTGCACTTTAACTTACCTATTATGGCAAGTTATTTACTTTATTTTCAAGTTACCAGACTAGACTTATTGTGGATAGTCACATGTTGTATTGATCATAACTTAATTGTGTAAAACAGTTTTACATTATCCATATAAGTGCACAAAAATTAAGCTCTAAACATTATTTCATTCCTCCATTACACTATCCATATTAGTGCATCGGACGCACAAGTTTCTTTTTGCTTTTATTTTGAAAGAAACTCTTACAATATAGTTGAAATTAAATGTATTGGTTAATTTACAATTAAAATTTGACAAAAACTATCTTTATTTTTGAATTTTGTAAGTAGAACAAATCTCTTACCATGGGCGTCCATGAGCATCTTTCTCTACAACACCAAACGGGCAAACACCGCACCCTTGTAGCTGTGAGCACTGACAATAGCTGAGGCCTGATGCACTGACAATAATGATTTCTATTGATGAACAAGGCTTGTGAAAGTGTTATAGGTAATTGAATATTGTAGAGCGTTGGCTTAAGTTGAGAATTTAGTTGTTGAATATTGTAGAGCATTGGCTCAAGTTGAGAATTGAGTTATGAAGTAAATGTGGAAAAGAGAAGAGGTTTATGATATTATCTCTCTTGCCGGGATGTTATTGCTTGATATTATCTCCCTTGCCGGGATGTTAGTATTCATGATATTGTTTCCCTTGCCGGGATAGTGTTGTTATGCTATTATTCCCTTGCTAGGATTTTATTGAAATATTATTGATTCCCTTGCCCAAATTGCTTGTGATTGTTGCCTGGGTGAGAAAGAGTGTTAAAGCACAAAGGGTGATGCTATGTATGTTTTCTTTGAGAGTGTTAATACACGAGGGTGATGCCGTGCCGATATTGTGAGGTAAAAGCACGAAGAGTGATGCCGTACCGCACGATGTACAATTTCGTGCCATGATATGAGTGATAATGCACAAAGGATCATTCCGTGCCATGATTATGTGAGGTAATAGCACGAAGGGTGATGCCGTGCCAATTTTATTGATTTTATGGTGAGAACGAGAGTAAAAGCACGAAGGGTGATGCCGTGCACTTGCTTTTGATTTCTGATTCTGGTTGATAATTGAATTTTGGTGTTCCTTATATTTATCTGCTGTTCTTCTGTTATTACATGATGTTCCCCGCAACATGTTTCTCCCTCCCATCCTTAACTATACATTTCTGCCTTTATTTTTTGCTATATATGATTTAATTGCACAGGTTTATTTGGTAGTCTGGTCCTAGCCTCGTCACTATTTCGCCGAGGTTAGGCTAGGCACTTATCAACACATGGGGTTGGTTGTGCTGATACTATATTTTGCACTGTGTGCAGATCTCGGTGTAATAACTTTTGGACCGCAGAGAGGGTGCTGTCTTCAGTCCATTCAGGCGACCCGAGGTATTCCTGCAGGCATCCGCAGGCCTTGGTGTCTCCTTCTATCTTTCAATACTGTTTCTGATAGGACCAAACCTATTGTTGTATGTGAAAGTAGACAAAACAAAAGAAAGAAAAATCAAAAAGAGATGAAAATATGATGTAAGCACTTACATCGACATTCTTGTGATGTAAGCGCTTACCTCGACATTCTTATGATGTAAGTGCTTACATCAGAATTCTTATGATGTAAGCGCTTACCTCGGCAGGGCATTCAAATGCCTATAAATAGGGGTCTACATTTTCATTTGTAGATCATTACAAAACTTCTTCTTTCTCTCTTCAATTAATAAAGAGCTATTCTTTGTGGCCGTGGAGTAGACAAAAGCTGCCGAACCACGTAAATCTTGTCTTGTCTTATCTTGTGCAATTTATTGCTTTTCTCTCTTAAATATCCTTTCCTTCTATTATCTTGACACGCTTTCCAACAACTAGTATTAGAGCACAGATAGTGTAATTCTAGTAGAAAAGTACAGTATTGGTGCAGGTACTATTCACAAGAATAGTGCGACACTATTGATCATTGTTACTATTCACATAAATTGTTTTTGTGAAAAATGGCATCGAAAGAAGGGAAGGTTAAGATTGACAAGTTCAATGGCAAAGATTTTGGATTCTAAAAAATGCAAATAGAGGACTATTTGTACTAGAAAAAATTACACTTACCTCTGACCGAGGTGAAACCGGAGACTATGTCCAAAGCGGATTGGGATCTATTAGATCGTCAAGCTCTTGGTGTGATTCGTTTGACACTAACACGAAATGTGGTGTTTAACATAATTAACGAGAAGACCACTGCAGGCCTGATGAAGGCGTTATCAAATATTTATGAGAAGCCATCTGCTTCAAATAAAGTCTACTTGATGCGTCGATTGTTCAACTTAAAAATGACAGAAGGTGGATCAATCACGGAATATATCAATGAGTTTGATACAATATTAACTCAGTTGCGTTCTGTTAATATAACAATTGATGACGAAATCAGGGCGTTGATTCTACTATCATCTCTACCGGAGAGTTGGTCTGCAACAGTAACTGCAGTTAGCAGTTCATCAGGAAGTACCAAACTCAAATTGAATGATATTAGAGACTTGGTTCTAAGCGAAGATATTCGCCGAAGAGAATCAAGTGATTCCCTAGGATCTGCTTTTAGTACCGAAAGCAGGGGAGAATCAACCAAAGAGGACAGAGTTATGGTCGTGGCAGATCAAAGTCAAGGAGAAGAGGACAATCCAAAAATCGTAAGGACATTACTTATTGGAATTGCGATAAAAAAGGTCACTACAGTAGCCAGTGTAGAGAACCAAAGAAGAAGAAGGAAGAAAATTCAGCAAATGTAATTGCTGAACAAGTCGGTGATGCACTAATTTGTTGTGCAGACAGTCCAGTCGAATCTTGGATTCTGGACTCAGGTGCATCCTTTCACTCTACATCATGCAAAGAATTATTGCATAATTATATTGCTGGAAAATTTGGGAAAGTTAATCTAGCAGACGACGAACCTCTCGACATTGCCGGAAAAGGTGAAGTTCATATAAAGACTTCACAAGGCACATTATGGAAATTCCAAAATGTACAACATGTTCCTGGCCTCAAGAAAAATCTGATATCTATGGGTCAGATTGATGATGAAGGATATACAATAACATTCAGCAACGGATCGTGGAAGATAACTAAAGGGAATTTGGTTGTGGCACGAGGCTTCAAAAGGGGAACACTGTATGCAACTGCAATAGAAAGAGATACTATATCAACAGTTGATCATGTTCGTGATACAACATTGTGGCAGCGGAGGCTCGGGCATATGAATGAGAAGGGAATGAAGCTTTTGGAATCCAAAGAAAAGTTACCAAACCTAAAACATCTTGAATTAGGTTTGTGCGAAGATTGCATTTACGGGAAACAAAAGAGAGTTAGTTTCTCAAAGGTGGGAAGGACGCCAAAGAAAGAGAAGCTGGAACTAGTGCATACAGATGTGAGGGGACCAACTCCTGTAACTTCTCTAGGAGGCTCACGCTATTATGTCACCTTCATTGATGATTCCACAAGAAAGGTATGAGTTTATTTTCTGAAAAATAAATCTGATGTGTTTGTCACCTTTAAAAGATGGAAAGCTGAAGTTGAAAATCAGACAAATCTAAAGTTAAAATGTCTAAAGTCTGACAATGGAGGAGAGTATGATAGCCAAGAGTTCAAAGCATTTTTCTCGGAGAATGGGATCAGAATGATCAAGACAGTTCCTAAAACATCGGAACAAAATGGTGTTGCTGAGAGGATGAACAAAACCCTCAATGAACGAGCCAGAAGTATGAGAATACATTCTGGATTGCCGAAGTATTTTTGGGTCGAGGCTGTTAACACGGCAACTTACCTCATAAATAGGGGACCCTATGTACCGTTGAATTTTGAAATTCCCGATGAGGTATGGACAGAAAAGAAGGTAACTCTCTCACATCTGAAATTTTTTGGTTGTGTTGCTTATGTGCGTGTAAACTCTAATAATAAAGATAAGCTTGATCCTAAAGCCAAAAGACTTTTCTTTATTGGCTATGGTGATGATAATTTTGGTTATCAGTTTTGGGATGATCAGAATAGAAAGATCCTAAGACACAGGAATATCACATTTAATGAAAATGTGATGTACAAGGACAAGCTTGAAGTAGAACCAACCAACACCAGCAAACAGACAATGTCTGAAATAGTTGAGTTAGAAGAAATCTCAAAAAATAAAGTGGCTAGAGGGATTACAACTGATTCTGAAATTGAAGATGAAGAACCAAAAGCCTAATTTGAAGAAGAACTAGAAGCCGAACCTAGATCAGAACCAGAACCGGAACCAGAGATAGAATCAAATGCAGAACTAAATCTGGAATCAGGACCTGAATAAAATTCGGATTCTGTTACTCATGAACCTACATTGAGGAGATCTAAAAGAGTCACGAATACTCCAGATAGGTTAACTCTCTATCTTCACTATTTACTTCTTACTGATGTTGGAGAACCAGAGCATTTTGTTAAAGTAATGCTGGTGATAGACTCTGATAAGTGGAAGCTAGCCATGAGAGAAGAGATGGATTCTCTTCAAAAGAATAAAACATGGATACTTACGGAGTTACCAAAAGGAAAGAAGGCATTGCAGAACAAGTGGGTGTACAGAGTCAAGGAAGAGCATGATGGTAAGAATAGATACAAAGCACGATTAGTAGTAAAAGGCTTTCAGCAGAAGGAAGGAATTGACTACACTGAGATCTTCTCTCCTGTAGTCAAATTAACTACTATCAGGTTGGTGCTAAGTATCGTAGCTGCAGAAAATGTGCATTTGGAGCAGCTAGATGTTAAAACTGCTTTCTTGCATGGTGACCTTGAAGAAGACATCTGCATGAAGCAACCTGAAGGTTTTCAAGTTTTTGGTAAAGAAAACCTTGTGTGTAAGTTGAAGAAGAGTTTGTATGGTTTGAAACAAGCTCCTCGACAATGGTACATGAAATTTGATGGATTCATGCATAATAATGGTTTCACACGATGTGAGATGGACCGTTGCTGTTATATCAAAAATCTTGATGAATCCTATATCATTTTACTATTGTACGTTATTGATATCCTAATTGTAGGATCTAGCATAAATAAGATCAATTTGGTTAAGCAACAACTGGCGGAGGAGTTTGAAATGAAAGACTTAGGACCAGCTAAGCAAATGCTTGGGATGAGGATTAGCAGAAATAGGTCGGAAGAAACCTTAAAATTGTCTCAAGAAAAGTACATACAGAAGGTACTAAGCAGGTTCAGTCTTCATGATGCAAAGACCAGAAGCACTCCACTCGGAATCCATCTAAATCTGTCAAAGAACCAACCACCTAAGACAGATGAAGAAAGGAAGTACATGTCCAAAGTTCCGTATGCTTCAGTAGTAGGAAGTTTGATGTATGTTATGGTTTGCACTAGACCTGACATAGCCCATGCTATTGGAGTTGTCAGTAGATACATGTCAGATCCAGGAAAGGAGCATTGGGAAGGTGTAAAATGGATATTGCGATATCTCAAAGGCACCTTAGGTATGACACTTTGTTTTAAAAAGAGCAATATTATCTTACAAGGTTTTGCTGATGCAAATTTAGGCGGCGATCTGGATAGTCAAAAAAGTACCACGGGCTACATGTTCACCTTGGGTGGTACTGCTGTTAGTTGGATGTCCAGACTTCAAAAAAGTGTTGCTCTATCTACCGCTGAAGCAGAGTACACGGCAATCTCAGAAGCTGGAAAAGAGATGATTTGGCTCAAGAATTTTCTTAAAGAGCTAGGTAAAGTGCAGGACAATTGTGAGCTTTTCAGCGATAGCCAAAGTGCAGTTCATCTTGCCAAAAATCCAGTGTTTCATGCAAGATCGAAGCATAACCAGTTGAGGTATCATCATATTCGAGAGTTGATAAGCGAAGGAACTCTTTCCCTGCAGAAGATACCAGGATCAAAGAACCCGTCAGACATGTTGACCAAAATTGTCGGTGTTGACAAACTGAGGCTGTACACTACCTTAGTTAGCCTTCAAGACTGATAGAGTGAAGGCGCCACCAGAGAATAGCAAATCTTTCTTTATTTTCTTTCTTGATGTAACATAGGTTTGAGGGGGAGATTGATAGGACCAAACCTATTGTTGTATGTGAAAGTAGACAAAACAAAAGAAAGAAAAATCAAAAAGAGATGAAAATATGATGTAAGCGCTTACATCGACATTCTTGTGATGTAAGCGCTTACCTCAGCATTCTTATGATGTAAGCGCTTACATCGGCATTATTATGATGTAAGCGCTTACCTCGGCAAGACATTCAAATGCCTATAAATAGGGGTCTACATTTTCATTTGTAAATCATCCAAAAACTTCTTCTTTCTCTCTTCAATTAATAAAGAGCTATTCTTTGTGTGGCCGTGGAGTAGGCAAAAATTGCCGAACCACGTAAATCTTGTCTTGTCTTGTCTTGTGCAATTTATTGCTTTTCTCTCTTAAATATCCTTTTCCTTCTATTATCTTGACACGCTTCCCAACAATTTCTTCTATGTATTTCTGAAACAACTTGTATTTATCTTTCGGACCTTTATTTGTAGTACTCTTAGATAGTCTATGAAATTGTGACACTAGATTTGGGTAGCTTTTTAGTTTATGGATTTGTATTGGTAATATTTAAATTGTTACATTTCGTTTCTTCCGCTTATTTAATTCCGCTGTTCATATAATGTTAGTTCACAACGGTTAAAGGATTAAAAATGGAAAAAGGTGAACAATTGTAATGGTTGGCTTGCCTAGCTCTCACTAGTAGATGCCATCACGACTCCCGAGGGTGGAAAATCCGGGTCGTGACAAGTTGGTATCATAACTCTAGGTTATTTAGGTCTCACAATTCACAGACAAGCTTGGTAGAGTCTGAGGGATCGGTACAGAGACGTCTGTATTTATCCCCTAGAGGCTATAGAGTTAGGAAAAACTTTACATCCATTCTTTTCTATCGTGCGGTTTGGTTTCTTAATGCTAATTGAATTTCTACTCTATTCTTTCGCAGATGGTGAGAACACACCCTTTCTCACCCACTGACCAGCAACCCGAGCTCCAGTAGCAGCTCCCACGAGGGGTAGAGGGTGAGGTCGAGGCTGTGCTAGAGGCTGAGGTAGGGGCAGAGCTCAGCCCAGAGCAGAAGCACCAGCGGTGGAGCCTAAGGGTGAGTTTGATGATGAGGTTCCGGCCTAGGCTGTTTCGGTGGGCCCAACTCAGGTCCCAGAGGGGTTCATTGCTACCCCAGTACTCTAGGATGCTCTAGTCCATCTAGTGGGTCTTATTGAGAGTGTCACCCGGACAGGCATACTTCCGGTAGCACCAACTGTATCTCAGGCCGGGGGAGGAGCACAGACTCCCGCTACCCGCACTCCAGAGCAGATGGCTCCCTAGTTTTAGACTCCAGCAGCTTAGCCAGTTGGAGTAGTTAGGCCGGTGTGGTAGCTCAGACCGGTGATGGAGCAGCTATGTCTGCTGATTCCTTGTGGAGATTGGACAAGTTTACCAAGCTCTTCACTACCGCTTTCAGCGGTGCATCTTCTGAGGATCCCCAAAATTATTTAGACAGCTGTCATGAGGTTCTCAGGAACATGGGGATAGTGGAGACCAATGAGGTCGAATTTGTTTCTTTTCGCTTATCTGGATCCGCCAAGACTTGGTGGAGAGATTATTGTTTGGCTAGACCAGTTGTGTCACCAGCTTTGACTTGGGATCAATTTTCTCAACTATTCCTGGAGAAGTTTCTTCCCATCACTCAGAGGGATAACTATCATAGGCAGTTTGAGCATCTTCAGCAGGGTTCTATGACTGTCACTTAATACGAGACCAGATTTATTGATTTGGCCTGTCCTGCTCTTCTTATACTTCCCACTGAGAGAGAGAGTGAGGAGGTTAATTGAGGGACTTGTTCATCCTATTCGATTGCAGATGTCTAAGGAGACGGGGAACAAGATTTCTTTTTAGGATGCGGCCAATGTGGCCAGGAGAGTTGAGATGGTTCTTTCACAGGGGGTGGTCAGGGGTCTGACAAGAGACCTCATCATTCTAGTAGGTTCAGTGGTGCCTCGTTTGGAGGCAGGGATTCTTTTGGTAGGGGCCATCCTCCTAGGCCGTTTCATTCAGCACTTTAGGCTTCTCATGGTGCTTTAGGTGGTCATTGTTCTCGTATGCAGTATTCTGATCAGTTGCCTTACAGTGTACCGCCAACTCCTATTAGTGCACCTCCACTCCAGAGTTTTTAGAGTGGTTATTCAGACCGTCAGGGTTAGCAGTCTCAACCGCCGAGGGCTTGCTATACATGTGGCGATACAGGGCATATTGCTAGATTTTGCCCTCGAGCACCGAGCAGCTCTCAGCATCAGGGTTCCTATGCCATGGTTCAGGCACCGAGTGTTCCACCGGACCCCCAACCAGCTAGAGGTAGAGGTAGAGGTACTAAAGGTGGAGGTAGAGTCCATGCCGCTAGAAGTGGAAGCCAACCAGTAGGAGGTCATCCCAGAGATATAGTTTAGAGTGGTGGGGCCCAACCCCGATGTTATGCTCTATTAGCTAGGCCTGAGGCTTTCGATACAGTTATCACAGGTACTGTTCTGGTTTGTAGTAGAGATTCTTCAGTTCTATTTGATCCAGGATCTACATACTCCTATGTGTCATCTTATTTTGCACTGTATCTGGTCATGCCTAGTGATTCTTTGAGCGATCCTATATATATATCTACACCAGTGGGTAAATCTATTGTGGTAGATCGTGTCCATCATTCATGTATAGTTGTGATTGGGGGTCTTGAGACTCGAGTAGATTTGTTACTATTGGACATGGTTGATTTTAATGTCATATTGGGGATGGACTGGTTATCACCTTAACACGCTATCTTGGACTGTCATGCCAAGACTGTGACCTTAGCCTTGCCAGGATTGCCTTATTTAGAGTGGAGATGGACTCCTGATCATTCTACCCGTAGTGTTATCTCATATATGAAAGCTCGGCGAATGATCGAGAAGGGGTGTTTGACCTATTTGGCATATGTTCGTGATTCTAGTGCTAAGGTTCCTTCTATGGATTCTATGCCTGTTATTTGTGAGTTTCTCGAGGTATTTCTTTCAGACCTGCCAGGTATGCCACCCGATAGGGATATTTACTTCTGCATTGATTTGGCTCCGGGCACCCAGCCCATTTCTATTCCGCCATATCGTATGGCCCCGCCTGAGTTGAAAGAGTTGAAAGAGCAGTTCCAAGACTTGCTTGATAAGGGCTTTATTAGACCTAGTGTCTCGCTTTGGGGTGCACCGGTGTTGTTTGTTAATAAGAAGGACATATCGATGAGGATGTGTGTATATTACAGGCAGTTGAACAAGGTTACAATCAAGAATAAGTATCCATTGCTGAGGATTGATGATTTGTTTGATCAGCTTCAGCGTGCCAAGGTATTTTTGAAGATTGACTTGAGATCTGGCTACCATCAGCTGAGTATTAGGGCATCCAATGTCCCTAAGACAACTTTCCGCACTCGGTACGGGCATTATGAGTTCTTGGTAATGTCATTTGGGTTGCCCTAACAACTTTTATGGATTTGATGAACCGAGTGTTCTAGCCTTACTTGGATTTGTTCATGATAGTCTTTATTGATGATATATTGATCTATTCCCACATCCGGGAGGAGCATGAGCAACATCTGAGAGTTGTTCTCCAAACTTTGAGAGATAGTCAGTTGTATGCTAAGTTTTTGAAGTGTGAGTTCTGGTTGAGTTCAGTTGCGTTCTTGGGTCATATTGTATCAGCAAAGGATATTCAGGTAGATCCGAAGAAGATAGAGGCAGTTAAGAACTGGCCTAGACCCGCATCAGCTACAGAGATCTGGAGTTTCTTGGGTTTGGCAGGCTATTACCGTCAGTTTGTGGAGGGGCTTTCATCTATTGTAGCCTCGATGACTAGGTTGACCTAGAAGGATGCCCAATTCAGGTGGTCGGACGAGTGTGAGGCGAGCTTTCAGAAGCTCAAGACAGCTTTGACTACGGCGCCTGTGTTGGTTTTGCCCACAGGTTCAGGGCCATATATAGTTTATTGTGATGCATCTCATATTAGACTTGGCACGATATTGATGTAGGATGGCAAGGTCATTGCTTATGCTTTGTGTCAGTTGAAGATTATGAGAAGAATTATCTAGTTCATGATTTGGAGTTAACAACCATTGTTCACGCGTTGGAGATTTGGAGGCATTATCTATATGGTGTGTCATATGAGGTGTTCAGGGATCACAAAAGTCTGCAGTATTTGTTCAAGCAGAAGGAGCTAAATTTGAGGCAGAGAAGGTGGTTGGAGCTATTAAAGGACTATGATATCACCATCTTATATCATCCAAAAAAGGCCAATGTGGTGGCCGATGCTTTGAGTAGAAAGCCAGCCAGTATGGGCAGTCTTACATATATTCCAGTCGGTGGGAGACGACTTGCTTTAGATGTTCACGCTTTGGCCAATCAGTTCTTGGGGTTGAATGTTTTTGAGCTTAGCCGCATGTTAGCTTGCACAGTCGCTCGTTCTTCTTTATTGGAGCGTATCCGCGATCGAGAGTATGATGATCCTCATTTGTGTGTCCTTAGGGACACGGTGCAACACGGTGGTGCCAAACAGGTTACGTTAGAAGGTGATGGAGTTTTGAGGTTGCAGGGCCAAGTTTGTGTGCCTAATGTGGATGGGCTTCGAGAGTTGATTTTAGAGGAGGCCCATAGCTCCCAGTACTCTATTCATCCGGGTGCCGCTAAGATGTATCAGGATTTGCGCCAGCATTATTGGTGGAGGAGGATGAAGAAGGATATTGTTGCATATGTGGCTCGGTGTTTGAATTGTCAGCAGGTAAAGTACAAGCATCAGAGACCTGGTGGTTTGTTCTAGAAGATTGAGATTCCTGAGTGGAAGTGGGATCGTATCACTATAGACTTATGTCAAACGTAAGGTTCGTGATGTGGAATTCATGGTCGGCGAATGGGTGTTGCTCCGGGTGTCGCCTATGAAGGGCGTGATGAGATTTGGGAAGAGGGGAAAGCTTATCCCTAGATTCATTGGCCCGTTTGAGATTTTTAATCGAGTGGGAGAGGTGGCATACAGACTTGCGTTGCCGCCGAGCTTATCAGCCGTGCATCCAGTGTTTCATGTGTCCATGCTTTGGAAGTATCACGAAGATCCATCCCACGTGTTAGATTTCAGCACTGTCCAGTTTGACAAGGATTTGTCCTATGAGGAGGAGCCGGTGTCCATTTCAGACTGGCAGGTTCGTCAGTTGAGATCAAAGAGTTTTCCTTCTGTTTGTGTTCAGTGGAGAGGTCAGCCTGTTGAGGCAGCGACCTGGGAGTCCAAGTCCGATATGCGGAGCTGATATCCCCATCTTTTCTCCGACTCAGGTACTTCCTTCTTATGTCCGTTCGAGGACGAACGATTGTTTTAGAGGTAGAGAATGTGATGACCCAAAAGGTCATCACTTGTTTTGGAAATAAATTTTGTGTTCCGAGGTCTTAAAACCTTCCTTTTATCTCACCTCGATTTGTGTGCGTAGTCCAGGCATGTACCCGAAAAGCCATTATGTGAAAATCTGTGACAAATAATAAATTTTGCTTTTAAAATGAGTTTAAGTTGACTTCGGTAAATATTTTGGATAAACGGACCGGACCCGTGATTTGATGGTCCCGGAAGGTCCATAGAAAAATGTAGAACTTGGGCGTATGCCCGGAATCAAATTCCGAGGTCCCAAGCCCGAGAAACGAATTATTGAAGAAAATTGTTTAACTAAAATTTTAAGAATTTTTTTTGGAAATTTGAATGTATTGAAATTTGATCGTATCGGGACCGTATTTTGGTTTTGGAGCCCGGTACAGGTCTTATATGGTATTTGAGTTGAACCCGTAAAATTTGGTAAGAAACGAACTTGAAATGACGTGAATCGGACCCTCGGTTGTTAAAAATGGAACTTAAGAGTTCATGAGATTTTTCTTTGATTTTGATGCTAAATTCATTGTTAAAAGGTGTTAATTTGGTGATTTGATCGCAAAAGTAAATCCATATGATATTTTTGAGTTAGTATGCATAGTTGGTTTGGAGCCCTGAGGGCTCGGGTGGGTTTCAAATAGGTTTCGGGATGTTTTTACACTTAGAAAAAAGTTGCAGGTTCACAGAAGTTGCAGGTCTCTGAAGCCAGGTCTCGCGGTCCATAGTGGAAACCTTCGCGACCGCGGTGGGGTCTTCGCGACCGCGGTGGGATTTATGCGGTCCGCAGTGAGCAAGGCCAAGTCTTCGCGGCTGCGCTCGATATTTTGCGGTCCGCGGTGGAGCTCCGCGGCCGCAGTCCTTTTTATGCGGTTCGCGATGAGGGTCTGAGAGGAGTATATAAACGGGACTCTTCAGCTATTTTTCAATTTTCAAAACCCTGAATCATAAGAGACAATTTTTCAAACACTCTTTCTTCCCCAAAATACTAGTGAGTGACTTTTAACCTATTTCTTTCACTCCTTAACTTCTTTTTACAAGATTTCATTCTAGAATCTAGGGTTTTTATGGTGGAATTGAGAATTTTGGGTAAAACCTAAGAATATTGAAATTTGGGGATTTAGACCTCAAATTGAGGTCGGATTCTAAAACCAATTATATAACCGGGCGCGGAGGTGAATGGGTAATCGGGTTTTGGTCCGAATTTTGGTTTTGAACCAAGCGGGCCTGGGGTCGATTTTTGGATTTTTGGAGAAAATCATTTGGAAACCTATTTTCATGCATTAGAATTGATTCATTTAGCATTTATTAATATTATTAAGTAAATTGTGGCTAGATACGAGCGAATTGGTGGTGGAATCAAGAGGTAAAGCGGTAGTTGAGGCTTGAATTGTGTTCGTGGCATCGAGGTAAGTGTTTGGTCTAACCTTAGCTTGAGGGATTAGGAGTTGAGTCTTATTTGCTATGTGTTAGTTGTTGAGTACGACTTATAGGCATGGTGACGAATGTCTATACGTTGGTGTCAAGCATGCCCTTGGGTCTTATACTATGATTAATGTGACTCCGTTTCATATTGTTCATGCTTTAAATAATGATTTCTATTGATGAACAAGGCTTATGAAAGTGTTATTGGTAATTAAACATTGTAGAGCGTTGGCTCAAGTTGAGAATTTAATTGTTGAATATTGTAGAGCATTGACTCAAGTTGAGAATTGAGTTATGAAGTAAATGTGAAAAAGAGAAGAGGTTTATGATATTATCTCCCTTGCCGGGACGTTATTATTCATGATATTGTTTTCCTTGCCGGGATAGTGTTGTTATGCTATTGTTCCCTTGCCGGAATTTTATTGAAATATTATTGATTCCCTTGCCCAAATTGCTTGTGATTGTTTCTTGGGTGAGGAAGAGTGTTAAAACATGAAGGGTGATGCCGTGTATGTTTTCTTTGAGAGTGTTAATGCACGAAGGGTGATGCTGTGCCGATATTGTGAGGTAAAAGCACGAAGGGTGATGCCGTGCCGCACGATGTACAATTCCGTGCCATGATATGAGTGATAATGCACGAAGGATCATTCCGTGCCATGATTATGTGAGGTAAAAGCACGAAGAGTGATGCTGTACCGATTTTATTGATTTTATGGTGAGGACGAAAGTAAAAGCACGAAGGGTGATGCCGTGTACTTGCCTTTGATTTCTGATTCTTGTTGATAATTGAATTTTGGTGTTCATTATATTTATCTGCTGTTCTTCTGTTATTACTTGATGTTCCCCGCAACATGTTTCCCCCTCCCATCCTTAACTGTACATTTATGCCTTTATTTTCCGCTGTATATAATTTAACTACACAGGTTTATTTGGTAGTCTGGTCCTAGCCTCGTCACTACTTCACCGAGGTTAGGCTAGGCACTTACCAACATATGTGGCCGGTTGTGCTGATACTACACTCTGCACTGTGTGCAGATCCTGGTGCAGCAACTTTTGGACCGCAGTGAGGGTGCTGTCTTCAGTCCATTCAGACGACCCGAGGTGGTCCTACAGCGTCCGCAAGCCTTGGCGTCTCCTTCTATCTTTCAATACTATTTCTTCTATGTATTTCTGAAACAGCTTGTATTTATCTTTCGGACCCTTATTTGTAGTAATCTTAGACAGTGTGTGAAATTGTGACACTAGATCTGAGTAGATTTTTAGTTTATGAATTTGTATTGGTAATATTGAAATTGTTACATTTCTTTTCTTCCGCTTATTTAATTCCGCTGTTCATATAGTGTTAGTTCACAACAGTTAAAGGATTAAAAATGGAAAAAGGTGAATAATTGTAATGGATGGCTTGCCTAGCTCTCACTAGTAGGCGCCATCACGACTCCCGAGGGTGAAAATTCGGGTCGTGACATTAAAGTACTTTTATTTGTTAATACAAATGGTATATATGGAGGTACGTATTGGCTTTCAACATACGTGAATGACTATTATAGTAAAAGCTTGCTGGGGGCATGCTCTTTGAAGCGTGCAGCATAGGCCCTTGGTGGCTTTGCTTATACGACACATTGGTGTGGGCACGAGGATGTTAAGGCTTGTGCCTCATCGCCAATAGGCTTTGTCTTTAAGAGTGCACACTAGGCGGTAAATATAATTGCCAAGTGAATTTTATTTGTTAAGGAAGCAATATAAATGAATATGTTGGTGATTAAGAAAACAAACAACATACCCAGTAAAATCCCACATGTTAGTATATAAGAAAGTTAGTATATATAGTTAGTCATGAAATGTGACTTAGAAAATTTAAATTGCATCTTTGTAGATCTAGTAAACCTTGGTGCTTTTCTTCACTTTTTCTTTTGACACACTGAATATGATAGGGAGAGCAATTGAAGAGAAAGAATACTACACAACCTGTGGATGAATCATCAGCCCCAATTGGTGGCTCTATGAGGTAATTTTTGTTTCCATTTCTCTTATAACTTTTTAATTGCAACTAACAAAGTCCATCCACTTGTTTGAAAGCAATGGTGTTTTCCCGGGGTCCAAGATATCTGATGTATCGAAGAACCCAAGATATGTTGATACTCATGTGGATGAGCTATTTCCTGTCAGAAAAAACAGCATTAGGCTAAATTTGATTTCGAGGAAAGAAAATGTCAAGGTTAGTTTACTTCTTGTCGCGGTACTTTTATTTGGAATCTATGTAATTCAGTAAATGCTTCGACCGACTTCTTTTTGTGTTTTCCTTCACTAATTAAGTATATTTATTTCTTCTCTCTGGCAGGAAAGTTTTTCAGCAGAGCAAAGTGGTAGTATTAAAAAATCTTCTGTGCCTTCAGCATTTCCTGCTGAGAATCAACAGCAATTGAAATTGTAATTATGTAGAATAGTATTAAATATTTGTAGGAATGTATTCTGCTCATTTAATGATTTTTAAATATATTGTCATTAAAAGCACAAAATCCTTTCTTCCTTCAATTGTAAGTGGAAAAGATTGTGCAACCAAAACTTGTAGCACAAGTCAAAGGTGCAATGAAAATACCTTTCGCAGCGTCACTGAGCTGTCACTGGGTGGTGTAGATGCACATGGCTTGTCTACTATTGATATAGTACTTACTATTACCAGCATCTATCCTCTTTAATTTCTCTGTATACTTTTTTTTTTCAACGCTCTTTTTACTTAGATAAAGCTAATTATTAACCTTTTATCTTCTATTGATAGGATAGAGCCTTAAGAGGACTGGCTACCCATGAGCATCAAGTTGCTTCTGCTAAAATTGCTGAATACTCTGAACTAGATGGTGGTTCAAGGTCAAAAATTTTCTTCTCAGAACTCCATGTCCCATGTAAGATGATCCCGTTGGATCTGACGATGAAAACTAATATACGAGTTGTGTCTGCATCTTCCATCAACTGGTGAGTGATGACTTGATTGATTTTGTTATATAATGAGTCATTTTAATATCGACGCATGTCTACATTTATTTGTTGGAAAAACTGTCCATATGCATTGTATTCCTTAGTTGAACTTATAAAATGTTGAGCTCCTGTTACAACTTATAAGGAATCTGTTTTCTCTTGGTTTTAGCACGAAAGAATTTGTGCGTTTCTGGAAGTTTATTTTACCACCAATAAGGCAAGGTGTTTTGAAATACCCGCAGTCCCGCAGTATTTGGATCTGGAGTTATAGAGCTTGTTTATGATATTGCTCTAAGTGTTTTTGGTTTATAATGCAGTATCTCATACATACAATTTCTTTCCTAAGAGTTTACAAGTTCTCTTAAGTTATCACATGCTAAAGTAATACTTGATAGCATGTCACTTTACTAAACCAAGTGGCATAACCATTTAACAAGTGAGAGATGTACATAACATTTATCTTCTTTTGACTGCAAGGTGATGGACTGTTACTTTAGGGTCCAAGCCAGACATTTCTTTGTAACTCCAAGCGAAGACATCCCTGAACTCCTTGAGTAACTCAATATAAGTGCTTTCTTCATCAACTTCTAGTAAAGCACTTAGGTAGGTGGGTCTTGGTTCTTCATCGGTGCCAAAGTTAACTTCTTTTAAGGCATCAACTGTCGTCTTCACTCCTTCTTCGAGTTCAGGTGGGGCATCTTTCGCATCTTTATCTTCTTGAGGGTTCCCATCGTTGAAGTATATGTGATAACATGGTGAAACATCCTCCAATTCTACATTATTCTCCATTGAAGATAGAACACCATTCTCGCCTTGTACAGTAACATGATACGAAGAACCCACACTTTCTTCATCTTCATCACGTTCCTTAGTGTAGACCACAATATATGGATTTACCTTCAGTACTTCTTTACACGAAACCACAAGTTTTTTTTGTCACCTCATTCTAGAAGGAACCAAACTTTTGAAATCCTTAGAGATCTTCTGGATTTTGGGTGAAGCGGGTGTTCTTATGCTTTGAAAATTTCTCTGGAACCTGTTCCCCTTCTTTAATGGACCTAATCTCTCAAACACGAAAGTCCTCACAGTTGATTTTCCAAGTCGATCAAAAATGGAAGGCCTGTTAGAAGTGGCAGATTCGTGTTCTACAGTGATGTAATTGCTGCTCGCCTTTCTTATGGAGATGCGCACTGGTGACGGTTGCTTGTATCCCAAGCCTTCACGTGGTTACCTCATTGCAACTTTTGATGGGAGCTTCCTTAACTTTGATGGCTCATTGGGATTGTATCCAGCTTTTGCAAATAGCTTGTAAGAGTTAGGGTCAAAACCTTCATCTGTTCGCTTTGTAGGGAGTGCCATATTCTGCGAATGATTTTGGGCCACAAACCCTGCAAGCGGCATTGAGGACGACTTTACTGCCTCAATTCGTTTGACCAGAAGAGTTAACTCCTTTAGCATGTTAGCTTGGAGGTTAGATGATTCACCTTCATCTTTCTTCCTTTTAGGGACATATTGGAGCGGAGGACTTACTTTCTTGCCATAAGACATAATATTCCCTCTATAAGATTTATTCGTGTTGGGTTGTACCTCCTTAGTAACAGCTTTGGCTTCACCAGTAGTCGCCTCTTCTCTTTTAGTTGAGGGCTCTCTATTCTTCCTGTTCATGACATCATCGACATTTAGCTCCATTACAGTGCGGTTCTTCAAGTAAAACTTTGCATCGGTGAAGTGTGACTCAGCCTCGATGAATGGCTCATCATCAACAACTATTGTCTTCTCGACTTCACCCTCATAGTATTTTAAACATTGATGGTAGGTAGATGTAACTACTTTATTCTCATATATCCAAGGCCTTCCAAGCAAGATGTTAAATGAAGTCTTTGCATCGATCACATGTAGCCATGCACTTGATTGTATATCTTCAATGGTGATTTCCAGTCTGATCGCGCCTATGACTTTTTGCCCCCCTTGGTTGAATCCTTGAATCATCACATGACTTTCCGAGAGTTCGTTCATGGGAATACCAAGTTCTTTCACAATGTGAATTGGCAAGATGTTTATTGAGGATCCTCCATCAACCAAAATTTGATTTACCCTTTTATCATGCATATAGCCAACCAGGTACAATGGGCGGTTATGAAGAGTGTCACCTAGCAGAAGATCGTCATTTGTGAACGTGACTTTTTTTCTCACACACATTAACTCCTTGAGGAGTGGACTGGATGAGCTTTTTCGAATATGGTGCCAACGGTAGGTCATCACTCTTTTCTTCCCCTTTATAAGCATTGCAACAAGAGGCCTCAATACCATCACGGGAAATCTTCATGCGGAACCAAGATGGCAAGCAATCCTCCAAGGTCATTGTATGTCGTGGCTTTTGAGGGTGGTGCATCTCCACTTTTTCTTTCTTCAAACGCCTAACTGGATTCTTTTTTGTTGGTTTTTTACCATCATCTTTCTTGTTGGTTGTTCTATTGATTCTTTTCGTGGGCTCCTTTTATGGCGCCTACGATGAGTCACCAACGTCCAACCTTCATCATCATAAGGTTGATCATCTTCAACTTTGTCATTCTCTAGTAATTCTTCATCTTTACTTTCTTTAAAACCACATAATTCATCCGGACTGAATGAGCCAAAGGTGATAGAGACTTGGTTTGCGCTTGCTTTCTCATCTTCAAGCACAATCTTCTTTTCGCGAGCCAAGTCCATGACTTTGTCCTTGAAGACAAAACACTTCTCCAGAGGGTGGCTTACAAGTCGATGGTATTTGCAGTAATTTGGGTCATTTGTTTTCCCACCTTCATTTGGTCGCTTCATCTCCGGAAGCTCAATGAGATTTAACTCGAGGAGTTCTTCGAAAATGGCTGGAACATCAGAATCCAAAAATGGGTACTCTTTCTCTTGTATTTCTTTTAGAGTCAACTTTCCACTTGGCTTATCTTGAAAATAAGTGGATTTCATACTCTGCTTCTTGCTCACCTTCGTCGTGAACTTCATAGGTGACGTGTTGACATTCATAGTTTCTTTGCCTTTAGACTTGGGTATGAACTTGCCCCACTTCCTGACTTCTTGCTTGTCGTTCCCTTTGCGAGGTTCATAGATGGGCAGCCTTTCATTTCCAGCAGAGGTCATGCTCAATTCCATGTCATGGGCATGAGTTGCCAGTTCTTCAAATGTTCTAGGCTTGATACCTTGTAAGATGTAGCGCAATCCCCAATGCATGCCTTAGATGCACATCTCTATGCTAGAAGCTTCACTAAGCTTTTCTTTGTAGTTGAGGCTTGCATTCCTCCAACGATTAATAAAGTCGATAACCCGTTTACCCTTTTATTGACGAGTATTTATAAGTTCTATCATACTCACAGTGCACCTCGTGCTATAAAAGCGATTGAGTAACTCTTGCTCTAGTTGATCCCAACTATCAATAGATCCAGCCTCGAGGTCTGTGTACCAGTCAAAAACATTTCCTTTTAGCGAGCGGATAAATTGCTTGACGAGGTAATCTCCATAAGTCCCAGCGTTATTGCATGTCTCAACAAAATGTGCCACGTGTTGCTTTGGATTACCTTTTTCATCAAACTGTTGAAACTTTGGAGGTTGATAACCAGTAGGCATCTTCAACATATCGACCCTTGCAGTGTACGGTTTTGCAAATGTAAGGGAGGACTTGGCAGCAACTTCATACTTGTTCTTAATAGTTCCTTCAATAAACTCCTTCAGTTGGTCCATTGGAATCATTCCTTCAGATGAGACAGGGATAGCCTTAGCGGACACTGCTTGTATTTAGGCAGAATCACTTCTGGAAATTCTGGGAGCTTTCCAGGTGCGTGGGTAGATTCTTCTTCCATCAAGATTCCCACCCTATCTGTTAGCTTGTCGATTCTAGCATCTTGATTTTGCATGCACTTGGTCAAGCCAGCGATTGCTTTCGTCAAGTTTGCCAACTGCTCCTCCATAGATGAAGTGTTTGTCACCATAGCTTGCATGATTCTCGTGGACGATGGAGGGTAGCATGGATTTTCACAGAGATTGAACCTTGATTGGCTCACACTATTCGGTGTAAGTGGGGAGGATCCATCACTTGAAGCATCATTATCTTCCTTCACATCAGAGTGCTTGGATCCGGAGAGGTCAAGAAGAGCAAGAGTTTTCTTGATCTTTTCAGCAACATCGCTTCCTCTTTCCAGTGCGTTTGTGGAAGATCTTGCTCCTTTTAAGGATGAAGATCCGAAAATAGGGGTCGATATGGACGACACTTAGGGTGCTTGTTGTCCTAACGAGCTTGCTTTGCTCCTCATAACTGGTCCAAAGCTTCCAAAGGTATCTTCGAGTATGTTTTCTACATCAGCATAGAACCTGGAATTAGCAGCCTTGGTGGAAGTTGAACTGGAGTTGATTTTCTTGGAAACCATTTCGTTGTTCTTGAACTTTGGTGATTGAAAAGTTGAGATGAGAGGTAGAGATTGTCCCACTGGGCGTGCCAGAATTTGTAGACAATAAAATTGTGTCGATAAAATAAAATCAAGACCGAAAAATATTGCAACAATCATAGTATTTTATTTCGAATATTTGAGTGTTACAATCTCTATGGATCCTCTGATTCTTCTTTTCAATAGTAAATAAATTCAAGGGCCTTTGAGCTTGATCTTGAATCTATATTTGTTTCCACGAACGATGATCTTGTTCTTGAGCTTGATTGCTTGAACTTGATTCGTTCTTCATTCTTGAGCTTGAACTTGATTTCTTGAACTTGAACTTGATTGCTTGAAGCTTGAAACTTGTAGAGAAATTTGCGGCGTTTGGTCCACGAGCTCTCTCTTGCTTCTTGTTATAACTTCTGGTATTTTTTCTGGGTTATGAAGACCCTTATTTATAGTTGTGGGAGGGAAGAGTTGTGATAAGAACAAACTCTTTTGGATCAATCAAATTGAAGTATGACATGGCCGCATTTGATTGGCCAGAATACGTCACTTGCACACGTGGCACGGTTTCATTGGCCTTTTAATGTGACTTGGCATGCCTTGTCATTTTGACACGTGGCATGATCCTATTAGCTTTTTTGTTTGACTTGACATGCCACGTCATTTAACACGTAGCACTGGGCCTCTAGGAAGATGCCATCTTGGGCTTAATGAAGTTGGCTCATCGCTTGTTGCCCAATTAGATGGGCTAGCCCAATGCATTTGGACTCATTTATTTAACCCATATGCATTTGGACTTATATAATTAATCTAATTATATTAGCCCAATAAATTTATTTGAACTAATATATCTTGAATTTAAGATATAGTCCAAATTATTTTATGGATTTAATTTCCGTAAATTTTATATGCCTACACTATTATTAAACACGTTATTTAATATATTTATATGATTTCTTAAATTATATGTGATACAAAAAACTAGTATTTAATACAATAGGAGTAATACTAACGAAAATATGCTGGCCCGACATAGATCAATATATATTATGGAATTGTAACTCAAAATTTTTTTTCATTTATCCTTGTTTTATTTCTTAATCGAGAAAATTCCAGAGGCCTCATGTATATAAGTATATTTGTATTTGTAATAATGACTCATGTGATATACAGGGTAGTTAATAGTAATAGAATTGGGAGCTGCGAAACTATTGAAATGGAAGAATTAAAAGTTAAAAAAAAAGAAAAAGCAGCTACTTATTTGAAATGAAAAAAAGGGGAATAGATGTGGCATATTTTTAAGTTCATGGCGACTAGGGGAGCTTATCGGGCGGATAAGTACGCTTAACGGTTCGGTTTATCGGTTATCGGATTATAAATATAATAATCCACTAGCCATCCACCAAGATAACGGACGGATTTGTATTGGATTAATAATTTTCGGGCGGTTTAACGGATAAATCAAATAATTTTTTTTTAAACAATCCTAATTTGTTGCTACATGATAGAATTTGTTAACACTTTGTAATTTGTATTCGATTGTCGAATGAATCAAAAATGAAGTATTTCCACCTATAAATTAAGGCTATTATGCTACATAACAAAGCTCCTAATAACTATAGAAAAGACTGAAACTTTTGTTAAAGTTACTGTGTGGAAACACAAAATTAGGAGGAAAATAAGAAAAATTGTTGGAAGAAAAAACTGGAACAAAAACAGTAAACTATAAGAAATATTCCGAGTCCACAATTTGTTTGTGCGTTCTTAAGGAATTTTAACCCCCTCACACGTTGCCAAGGTAATGGATTAAATCTTCCTAGGATGAAACAGAATAAACCTTCCTGCAATAGTGGCAATACAAACTGCAGGATACCAACGAACTCAAAGAACGTAGCAAAATCACATTTACGAATTTGAGAGAGAGAGAGTGCGAATTAGAATGCAGTATTTTCAGAAAGAAGGAAGTTCTGTAATGTTTTTGGTATCTGAAAACCGAAGCCATGCCTCAGAATTTATAGGCAATTATTGGAAGAGGTGTGATGTTTGTTCTGGAAAAAGTACCTTTTCAGAAGTTTACGCCGCCTGCCGCCGTTACGCCAGGACCGCGGCCAGAGTGGCCCTCTGAATTTGCAGAAGCGTTCTGGCGTGGTCCTACCGCGGTTACGCCAGGACCGCGGTCAGACTATACTTCTGAATCTTCAGCAGTGATCTGGCATTTAATTAATTATTAAATAATTAATTAAATAAATTTTGTCCAGAAAATAATCTTATCGATCGATCATTTGACAAATCCAAATCCAAATCCAAATTCAAAGCCAAAGCCGAGCGAGCGACGACGACGGCGCCAGGGTCCATTCTCTTCAACTCCTTTTAAGAGCTCTAAGAAGTGATCCTATATTTATACACACAAGTATAGTTGTCTTTCACCAATGTGGTACGAAGTTCATGAGAAAAGCTCACTTGATTCAAATTTTCATTTCCCTCCATTTTATTTCCTACTATTTCCCAATTCACACTCTTATCTTTAAAGCCCAATGCTTAAAGTCCAACAATCCCCCACATGAATGAGAATGGCTGTAACAAGAATGATCATCAATGAAAGTTGTGTGATTTGCAAGTAAGGATTAATTGCATCTGGATAAGTAGGTTTCCCTTTGAACTTTTCGTAGTGAGCATATGTCAGATATACTCGGTCAATCGGTAGATTTGATATCTTTGAACCGTCAAACTTTAGTGTATACCTAGACAACCATATGTCACACAATCAACCCTTAACCGTCTTTTGGTTCTCATTGTTGTGTTCGTTTCAGCCATGAACACCTCCTGGTTTCATAAGTGCGTAGAGAATTGGCCTTACAGAATTCTTATTGAAGCGGCTTCCACTTCACACATACAAGGTGATTCCTAAACATGTAATCCTCTAGATTGACACTATTTGATAAATACCACATCAAACTTAGGTAATCATTAAAGAACGTGTAAAGTTCTATCCTTGTTACTGAACATTGTCTTCATCACGAGAAGGGACCAAAGACTTTACTTTGACAATGTTGAACCGGTCAATCACAATTTTGTTTGAGCTCCTTGAACCTAGATCTCGGAAAATTCAAAATTCTAGGTAGAGTTACCGCCATGTTGACTTGTCCTCGGCCATAGTCCCATTCCCGTAGATGATTTCTCAACTCCCTCTCTAGTTAAGCCTTTTGTAAGCAAATCCGCCACATTATCCTTTGATCTTACATAATCAATAGTGATAATTCCACTAGAAAGTAGTTGTCTAACGGTGTTATGTCTTCGTCGTATATGACGTGACTTTCCGTTATACATAACGTTCCCTGCCCGTCCTATTGCAGCCTCACTATCACAATGTATGCATATAAGAGCCAAAGATTTTGGCCAGAACAGAGTGTCTTCTAAGAAATTTCGAAGCCATTCAGCTTCTTCGCCGGCCTTATCCAAAGCTATAAACTCTGATTCCATTGTAGAGCGAGCGATACACGTCTATTTGGAAGACTTCCAAGATACTGCTCCTCCAACAATAGTAAAAATATATTCACTTGTGGACTTTGTTTCTGTTGAGCCGGTTATCCAATTTGCATCACTATATCCTTCGATAACCGCAGGATATTTATTGTAATGTAAAGCGTAGTCTTGGGTATATTCCAAATATCCCAGAACCCATTTCATTGCCACCCAGTGATGTTTGTTGGGATTACTTGTGAATCGACTAAGTTTACTTATTGCACAAGCTATATCAGGACGTGTACAGTTCATGATATACATTAAGCTTCCCAATACACGAGCATGCTCCAATTGAGACATGCTTTCACCTTTATTCTTTATAAGATGATGGTTTAAGTCAATTGGAGTTTTTGCACTTCTAAATTCTAAGTGTTTGAATTTTTCAAGTACCATTTTCACGTAATGTGATTGAGACAAAGCTAGACCTTGAGGAGTCCTCTGGATTTTAATTCCTAGAATTACATCGGCAACTCCTAAGTCTTTCATATCAAACTTACTAGCAAGCATACACTTAGTAGCTTGAATGTCGGCAATGTCTTTGCTCATTATTAGCATATCATCGACATATAAGCAAACAATTACTATATGATTTGGAATGTTCTTAATGTAAACACACTTATCACATTCATTAATCTTAAAGCCATTTGACAACATTGTTTGGTCAAATTTTGCATGCCATTGCTTAGGTGCTTGTTTTAGTCCATAAAGGGACTTAACAAGTCGACACACCTTCTTTTCTTTTTCCGGAACCACAAACCCTTTAGGTTGGTTCATGTAAATTTCTTCCTCTAGATCACCATTTAAGAAGGCTGTTTTTACATCCATTTGATGGATTTGAAGACCATACAAGGCGGCTAATGCTATTAGCATCCGAATGGATGTAATTCTTGTTACCGGCGAGTATGTGTCAAAATAGTCAAGACCTTCTTGCTGTCTAAATCCTTTGACAACAAGTCTTGCCTTGTATTTGTCAATAGTACCATCGTCTTTCATTTTCTTCTTGAAAATCCATTTAGAACCCAATGTTTTGTTACCTGGAGGAAGATCAACCAATTCCCAGGTATGGTTGCTCAATATGGATTCTATTTCACTATTGATAGCTTCTTTCCAATATTGTGCTTCTGAGGAAGACATTGCTTCCTTGAAGGTAAGAGGCTCATTTTCTAGCAGGAAAGTCAGAAAATCTGGACCGAATGAAGTAGATGTCCGTTGACGTTTACTTCTTCTCAGATTTTCCTCATTGGGCATACTATTTATTATTTCCTCCCGAGGTCGTTTTGACTTTTGGTAGGTCAATTCACTTTCCTTTTTATATGGATAAATAGTTTCAAAGAATTCAGCATTATCTGATTCTATTATAGTATTAACGTGAATCTCAGGATTTTCTGATTTAGGAACCAGAAAATGATATGCCTTGCTATTGGTTACATATCCAATAAATACACAATCAACCGTTTTTGGACCTATCTTAACCCTTTTAGGTTTAGGAACTTGTACCTTAGCTAAACACCCCCACACTTTAAAGTATTTCAAGCTGGGCTTTCTTCCTTTCCATTTTTCATAAGGAATAGACTGTGTTTTACTATGAGGTACACGGCTGATTATTCGGTTAGCTGTAAGTATTGCTTCCCCCCACAAGTTCTGTGGTAAACCAAAGCTTATCAACAACACATTCATCATCTCTTTCAACGTTCAATTCTTTCTCTCCGCAATTCCATTAGATTGTGGAGAGTAAGGGGCAGTTGTTTGGTGAATAATGCCATTTTCCAAACATATTTCTTCAAAAGGAGATTCATATTCGCCACCCCTATCACTTCTTATCATTTTGATCTTTTTGTTTAGTTGTGTTTGAACTTCACTCTTGTATTGCTTGAAAGCATCAATTGCCTCATCTTTCCTATTAAGTAAATAAACATAGCAATATCTCGTGCTATCATCAATAAAAGTAATAAAATACTTTTTCCCACCGCGAGATGGTGTTGACTTCATGTCGCAAATATCTCTGTGAATTAAGTCTAAAGGACTTGAATTCCTTTGGACTTATAAGGATGCTTAGCATACTTTGATTCCACACATATTTGACATTTAGAATTAATGCAATCAAATTTTGGCAATACTTCTAAATTTATCATTTTTCGCAATGTTTTGAAGTTGACGTGACCTAAGCGTGCATGTCATAAAGTGTTTGACTCAAGTAAGTAAGAAGAAGCATTAACTTTATTGATAGGAACTGCTATTACATTTAGCTTAAAAAGGCCCTCATTCAGGTAACCTTTTCCTACAAACACATCATTCTTACTTAGTACAACACTATTAGAAACAAAAATACATTTGAATCCATTCTTGACAAGAAGTGAGGTAGACACAAGATTCTTGCGAATTTCTGGAACATGGAGAACTTGGTTTAGAGTCACAATTTTTCCCGACGTTATCTTCAACGCAATCTTGCCAACTCCTTCAATTTTGGCTGTAGACGAATTTCCCATGAAAATTGTCTCGTTGGGTTCTGCGGGGGCATAGGAAGAAAATAACTCCTTGTTAGCACACATGACGGGTGGCTCCAGAATCAATCCACCATCCTTTAGGATTTCCTACCAAGTTGCATTCAGACAACATTGCACACAAGTCCTCCATTTCTTCAGCATTTTCAACCATGTTAGCTTGATTCTTTTTCTTCTTATCATTCTTTGGTGCACGACTATCCACGGCCTTATGCCCAGATTTTCCACAGTTGTGGCAATTACCCTTGAATTTTTTCTTGCTCGGGTAATTCTTTGGTCCAGAAGCCTTCTTTCTTTTCTTATTTTGTGGCGCCTCCTCAACAATGTTAGCCCTTATTATTGTCGAGTTTCCACATGACTTCTTTTCAGCATTTTTGTTGTCTTCTTCTATCCTCAAACGAACAATCAAGTCTTCAAGTGTCATCTCCTTTCACTTGTATTTAAGATAGTTCTTAAAGTTCTTCCACAACAGAGGTAACTTGTCAATGAAAGCAGCGACTTGAAAGGCCTCATTTATGACCATACCTTAAATAATAAATTCATAATTAATAACACGATAAATCTTATTAATAAAATTATTGATTCGGGTCATACCTTCAGCAAGGAGATCATGCACAATGACTTGTAATTCTTGGACTTGAGTTATGACCGACCTAGTGTCAATCATCTTGAAATCCAAAAACCTTGCAGCCACGAATTTCTTAAGTCCGACATCCTCAGTCTTGTACTTCTTCTCAAGCGCATTCCATAATGCTTTTGAAGTTTCGATGACACTATAGACATTGTACAAGCTATCTTCCAAACAACTCAAAATGTAGTTTTTGCACAAGAAATCAGAATGTTTCCATGCTTCAGTTACCATAAATCGTTCGTCATCCGGAGTGCCTTCAGCCAGGACTGGAGGATCCTCCTTGATGAATCGCTGCAAACTCAATGTAGTCAGACAGAAAAGCATCTTCATTTGCCAACGTTTGAAGTCAATACCAAAAAACTTTCCGGGTTTTTCTGCTGGTGCCATAGCATGAGCAGGAGTTGAACGGCTTGACGAGGCAGCAACACTCGTAATAGTAGCACCCGTTCCCGCAACATTTCCATTAGTTTGGTTTTCATTCGACATGTTTCTGCAGAGTTGGAAACAAAACAGAACTTTGTTAAATCAGTGAAGTTTTGATATCTTCAAACTGAATACCAAACCAAACACACAACACGTAACAATGGTGAAGTTTTTATATACTTCAAACACATACGTTTCTTATTCCGGTAAAGTTTTGTTATACTTTAAACCGGACAGAACAATTATTGGAGTAGAAAGCACGAATGCTTTAGTCTCCAAACCAGTATACAAAATATAGATAATAGTTTAATATAATTATTTCAACACAGAACCGTTAGATTATTTATATAAAATTCCTTAAGATTGTTAAAGTTACTGTATGGAAACACAAAATTAGGAGGAAAATAAGAAAAATTGTTAGAAGAAAAAACTGGAACAAAAACAGTAAACTATAAGAAATATAAAACTGTTAGAAGAAAAACTGGAACAAAAACAGTAAACTATAAGAAATATTCCGAGTCCACAATTTGTTTGTGCGTCTTTAAGGAATTTTAACCCCTCACACGTTGCCAAGATAATGGATTAAATCCTCCCAGGATGAAACAGAATAAACCTTCCTGCAGCAGTGACAATACAAACTGCAGGATACCAACGAACTCAAAGAACGTAGCAAAATCACACCTACGAATTTGAGAGAGAGAGAGTGCGAATTAGAATGCAGCATTTTCAGAAAGAAGGAAGTTCTGTAATGTTTTTGGTATCTGAAAACCGAAGCCATGCCTCAGAATTTATAGGCAATTATTGGAAGAGGTGTGATGTTTGTTCTGGAAAAAGTACCTTTTCAGAAGTTTACGCCGCCTGCCGCGGTCCTGCCGCGGTTACGCCAGGACCGCGGACAGACTATACTTCTGAATCTTCAGCAGTAATCTGACATTTAATTAATTATTAAATAATTAATTAAATAAATTTTGTCCAAAAAATAATCTTATCGATCGATCAAATCCAAATCCAAAGCCGAGCCGAGCGACGACGACGACGGCGCGAGGGTTCATTCTTTTCAACTCCTTTTAAGAGCTCTAAGAAGTGATCCTATATTTATACACACAAGTGTAGTTGTCTTTCACCAATGTGGTACAAAGTTCATGACAAAAGCTCACTTGATTCAAATTTTCATTTCCCTTCATTTTATTTCCCACCATTTCCCAATTCACACTCTTATCTTTAAAGCCCAATGCTTAAAGTCCAACAACTTTATCTCTAAATTATTTTGAATTATTTAGGTACTTTATAATATGACATGAATACACTAGGCTTTCATGTTTACATTACATCACAAAATACCAGGTTACATGATTTTAGTTTTTTTGTCTTTTTAAAATTCAATCTACTCGACAAAGGAGAAAATGGAATAAAAAATGAATTCCAGTGATTTCACTAATATATGGGTAACAGTATAAATATAAAAATTCTTAACGGTTTATCCGATAAGAAAATTGAGTAATTCGCTCCCAAATCGTTAAGCCGTTAATTATAAAATCTCAATCCGTTCACCAACCATTACCCCGATAATCCGATACCAATTAGCCAATAAGCCATAGGTTCAGTTCGATTAACGGTTACAGTTCGTTTTGAACAGCCCTAATGGCGACGTCGGAATAAGAAAATACAAAAAGTTTATGGACCTAAGTGGACCCCACCGAAAATAGGTAATGTAGGAAAAATTTTATTTTGTGTGTCATACAACTGACACTAGTAGTACTACTTTCTTCGTCATCATTATTATTCTCTCTGCATGTAATTAAGAATTACTATCTCTCTCCAAAACTTTTGTTGATTTTCTCTGGTCTATCGTCGATGTCCCATTCACAGAATATATTATCTTCTTCTGATTAATTCGTACCAAGTAACGTCTACCGGATCAGTTCATAGTGGTCCAACCCAACATATATCCTTTTCTTTTTTCCCCTTTTGGGCCTCTTATCAGTTTGGGAGGACAGTTCCCGTTTTCTGGCTATGGCGTTGACGTTTTTTGGAAGGGGGAGGGTATCTCCCCTTATAAAATGGAACTCTCTAGATCACCGGAGAATATCACCACACCTATTACTCACTCACAGTACCCAACAACAGCACTATGTCTTCAAACTCTGGTAGTGAGGATAAGTACTCTACTGAATCTGGCAAAGTAGAATACTCTCGAGAAGGGTATAATGAAGAAGAAAATGAATTTGAAGAAGAAGAAAATGAGGATGAAAGTGGAGGAGGAGGAGAAAATGAGCATGATGAAGAAGAAGAAGTAGAAAACGAAGGAGAAGAAGAAGAAAATGAGGATGATGAATCTGGAGATGGAGGAGAAGAAACTGAAAATGATGCTGAGCAGGCTGATGGAGAGGAGGATCCGCTTTATGATGTAGAGGATCCTAAATGGGTGTTCTTGCGATCCATTTCCTCAATGAAGGTCCTGAACAAGATCGAGTTCATCTCGGAGGTGGAGCAAGTACAAATTGGTTTATTTCCTCCCTTTTTTTTTATTTCCTCTTCTCTTTATTAACTTTTTATTCCTTCTTTCTAGTGTCCCCATTGTAATCAAATCTACTCGGTTATCATGAAAGATTGGGTGCGCAAGCCTTGTACAAAGGTATATCAGCGATCAGTTCTTTTGATCTTGTTCGGGCTTGGAAAAATTTCCTTTTTCAATTCCATAAGTTATGGAGCCTATGTAAAAGAAGCTGTAGAAGAGCACCACCATAATTCAAGCCCCGACACATGGGGGATTGATAAAGCTGCAAGGATCGTGAATCAAAGGAAGGGAAGAATGAGACCATAATTTGGAAGTCGCCCCCGACCGAGACCTAGATGGCAATCTAACCGAATATGTCATAATTGAGAAAGGGAAACCCACCCCCCAGAGCCAGAACACAGGCCGGAGACCTCTCCGCTACGTACCAGCACAAGTAAATAAGAAAAGATCATGTCGTCGAAGGTGGCAGTACGTATCACCGTCTACAGGTCGAGTCATGAGATCTAAAGTGCAAATATTCGACATCATAAATCAAGAAATTCGGGTGATATACCTACGAAGGCGTTGGTCCATCGGATAAGACGGTTCCATACTTTGGAGTTGTCATGGGTTTTCTTTTCGGGAATGCTACCCCAGTTCGTTACTTGAATCCTCCCTTATTCAAGGCGACCGTGGTAAGAAATATTGGTTTTCCATATGAACAAAAATAGTAGTATTGAATTCAATGCAGTTAATTAATCTAGAGTGTTATTAATAAAGAAATTATTTCTACTTATTTTAGGTGGTTGATAATGTTGCTCACATTTTGCGAAACATTGAACCGAATCGTTCAACTAGCATCACATATGAGTTTATGGGCTTGCAGCAACGTAAGAGATCAAAAAGTGGGCCAATTCAAATTAGGCTTCTATACTGAGAAAATGTGGGCTAAAGCAGAGGTATATATAGTATGTTTTTTAATTAATTTCTTAGTTCACATATTACTACTAGTATTTTGTCTGTCCTTAGGTACTTGTTAATAGATACATATAGTATGCTTTTTAATTAATTTCTTAGTTCACATATGGTTATGAGTGAAACAATAGGAGAGGCATCATGTTATCACTACAATTACAGTACAACAAATTATAACGTCACAATTTCAATTGCAGTATTCTTCTTTATATATTATTATATTAGTGCGCGCATGAGTAGGGTTTTCATAACCACCTGTTTTTAAAGAAGAAATATGCACGTTGAATAACTAAGTCAAACAGTCCTTTGCAATATTAACTTCTGCACCACTTGTCCTGACCAAATTTGATTTTAGTATATTCAACTTTTGACTCATACGTAAACTTAATATGCGTCTCCTTGACAAATAAAATAATTAACAATAATAAAATAAAGATTGAACATCTGACATCACTAATATTTAGTTTATTCTCACAAAAAAAAAAAAAAAGGGAAAAAGGAACGAAAACTACACCGACAATGCTTCCTTCGCATCTTTGTTTTATATGTTGTCTAGTTCTTCATTTGGAACTTTAAGTTACAAACGTTATTAGTTTTCTATTCTCTGCGTGATTTGTCGTATGGTCATATATATGTTCATCGTATAAAACTCTTGTACAGTGTATCGCCATGCAACAACCTATTACTATGCCGCACAGAGGTCTCTGTTTTTCTAATATTAAAATCTTAATAAATAGTAAAATTTTGAGAAACAAAAGAAATAGGCATCATTCAACCTATCATCACTTCACTAAACATAAGAAAGAGGAAACATGTATTCTATTTACATGAACGTATAAAATATAAAAATGAAACTCTTCAATTCGACAGACTCAAATTTTCACAAAAGGAGTTGTAGATCATAACAAGTTCTACCTTCCAAAACCATCCCCCCGTAGAATATTAGTGTCTGTACTGAAAAACCAATGATAAGATTACAGTGTGCACAAGAGAACCGTATGAAAAGCCTGCTTGTAGTAACAAGAGGTATAATAGGAATTAATTACTTGGGAATAATACTTGGTTCAAGAGGAATATATAACCCCATACAATCACCAAAATCCAAGATAGTCATAGGCAGAGGCGGACCCAAGATTTGAGCGCAACGGGGGCACCATAACTTTGTATATGCAAATTACTAGCGACAAAAGGCAATTTTTTGAAAACGTAAATAATTACGATAACATATCAACAAAATACAAATTTAATATTATCGAATATCATTACTTTGATACTAATATAATAAAAGTATATGGGCTCATACTTGACTCTATGCATTTTCATATGCAAAGGGAAAAGGTTTAAATTTTAATATGTAAATGTTTATATAGAAGGTCCTGGTGTGATTGTAGCTAATAAAATATGAGTTAAATATTTAGGTATCACTAATTAGAATTGAGAAATATATATCTTGCTAACACATAAAAAATTACAACCTAGATAAATCTTTCAAAAAGAGAAAGTTCTAAGCAAAGAGTGTGTGAGGAATTTGGAAAAAATAAAATAAATTGACTATTATGTACTAATAATAAACTAATTTTTAAAAGATAAAAGAAAAAACTAGTAAGGGAGTAGTAGAAAGTTTAAAAAAAAAGGGGGTTGGGGGGGGGGGGGTGAGGGAAGGACTGGAAAAGGAATAAACTAAATTGACAATTATGTAATAAAAATAAACTAATTCAGAAAAAGATTATAGAAAAAATTATAAATCAATTGACTAGTAAATAAGGAGTGGTAAGTATCCATGATTTTTTTTTTTTTTTATAAGAGAATGTTACCAAAAAAACAATTTAGAAAACAAACAATCAAGTTGTAGAGTGGGTTTCGAACCCAGGTATACAGGTCAGGAAAGGAACTAGCGCCGTCCAGAAACCAGCCTCGCCATTCAACTTTAATGTTCAAGAGGGCCAAGGAAAATATATAATGGGTCCTCCGTATACATACAGTCATATATATACATGATTTTTGCCGGGGATAATGGGGTCCCGTGACTCCTCAACACTCTATGTAGGTCCGCCCTTGGTCATAGGTTCTCTTAAAAAGTTGTTGAGTATTCTGCACTTACTTGATTATGGAACATATGCAAGACTATTTGTTTAAATTGAATAATGCAAATACTCAAGAGAGAGAGAAAAAGCATAAAAAAAAACCTTTTAACCCTCATATAACCTTTTCTCCATAAGTAACACTAGTGTGTTTCCAAGTTAAAATTATAAATATGACTGATTAACTAATGTTTCAAAATTTATTTTTGGTTTATTAGAACCATATAAAGCAACACCAAAAAGTCCCATTAAGAAAATACCAAAATAGTTGAGCATAGACATTTCTTTCCTCTCCACATGGATAGATTTAGATAAACAAAAATTAATTCTAACTTCCACGTGATGAAAAAAAGTAAAAGGTTCCAACAAGAAAATAATCCATATATATTTTCTGATCATCTCTAATTTTCTCCAAACATCCTTGTCTTTTCTCCTTCTTCTTTTGCTATGGGTTCAGCACTGGAACACAGGTCGAATTAAAAAACTGTGACAACTTATCTCAGCCTAGACTGGGACTACAAAAGTGTTGCTGAGGCTGTTAGAACATACGTATAGGGACGGACCTAGTGTATAGATTACGGGTTCCCGGGAACCCAGTAACTCTTACGTAGACCTTGTATTTATATTAAGAAACTCACTAAATATTGGTAAATATCTGACTATGAATTCAGTTATTATTGCATATTAATTTAAAATTACGGTAGGAACCCATAAGCCTCAAATCCTGGATCCGCTTCTGCATGCGTAGCGGAAGCAAGTATACAATTCAAGCATCAAATACATGTAAACTAGACAACGCAATAATAACAAGATTAGAAGCACTAACCTCTTGAAATAGTTGCACAAATCTTCCAAACAACAAGAATAGAGTTTTTAACAAAAATCATCCTTAAACTATGGCTCAAACCAAGGGTACATCCTTGTCTTATCCTAATAAACAAAAACCATCCTTATACTATTTAAAAAGTTGCAAGAATCACCCTTCCTTCCGTTAAATTTTATCACAAAAACTAACATCATCGTCAAAGGACCATGTCCATCACGTGCCTTTTCCCCTCAGTTTTCCAATATTTTCCCTCCTGCCCAATCGACTTTTCCAATAATGTGCTGACCATCTTCTTTTTCCTTCTTAATTTTTGTTTCCTCCCTTTCTTCTTCTTCTTCTTCAAGAAAGCTAGTAGGATGAACTAGTTGCTGCTTATTTCTTCTTTAAAGTTGTTGCTATTTAATTAACAAAAATGGCCTACACTGAAATAACTTCTCTTTAAGTTGTCTTCTTATAACAAGCATGATAATAAGAGATTGGCACGACCTTGAGGTGGAAGTGCATTATGATCATGTAAAATCTTATATTTGTGCCGAGCTTTGATGAGGGTGCCGATTCTCTTTGTGTCAGTTTTACAAATGAGAAAAATTAAAAGGTTCTAGCTCTAAATCAAGAACCTGAAAGTCTGAAACTAGATTAGTTCTCTTCCTTTTGTCGGAGTGAGTGGTTTCACAATAGTTGAGCTAAACCGAAGTTGGAGTCACATTTTAAAAACAAACCTTGCATCATCTCCTCAAATTAAAGATAGAATATCAAAATCTACCGTACGTGCAGTGAAATACATGTTGTTGCTTAGAAAGTCAAAACTCTTCCACTATTTTTAAAGGCTTTTCACTTTCCTCTCCAAAAAGAAGGTAGCAAGAAATAGTATAGCATGAGATCGGAGAGTTCCAACTATCATACCATAGTTGGGTGTGAAGTTCATATGGAAAGAAACTTCTAGTTTTGAAGTCTTAGTCCTTTTTGGCAAGGGTGGAAGACGATTGGATAGGAGGGACAATATTGAAAAATTGAGGGGAAAAGGCACGTGATGGACATGGTCTTTTGATGATGCTGTTAGTTTTTGTGATAAAATAATTCTTGCAACTTTTTAAATAGTATAAGGATGGTTTTTGCTTACTAGGATAAGACAAGAATGTACCCTTGCTCTGAGCCATAATTTAAGGATGATTTTTGCCAAAAAACTAGCAAGAATACATGGCTGCAGTCTTCTGCTATTTGCCTAGTAAAACCTTGGACAATTTTGCTTTTGGGTGGGCAAGAACAATACAACTCTAAAATGTGAGTTATTGGGTGAAATTAGTCTTTCTTTAATAGAATTATTTTTGGCCGAAATTGTGCTCCAAAAACGTGTAGGATTCTCCTTCTACAAGTAGAATCCTACTCCAACTCTATTAGATGACTTTTCTCCCAAGTTACTTTTTACCCAAGTCTTGTCCAGGTTTTTACTAGGTATAGTAGGGACCACAGAAATAATAAGAGGCTACCAATAATAGCATTATTTTGAAATTAGCATGAATTAATTCTTACTATTATTAATTGCAATTTATTCCACTAAAAAACTGCAATTGAACTCCTCAATATGAATTTCGAAAATTCAATAACACTTATTTTAACTCCCCGTGTAAGATCTCAAATACCAGTTAATTAAATTAAATTACCGAAAATTCAATTTAATCAACTAATAAATCTTTTACAATTCCGCTTAAACTATTTCATGTGACGGATACAAAATCCACAGGCCGGGTTTTCACATGAAAACTTATAAGCTTACATAAAGGGGTATCATCAAACTCAAAACCGAGTCATGGATTCTATCAACTAATTATTATTCACAAATATTATTCGTTATTGTCCAATCTATTAGGCATACACTAATTCTAAATAGAGTTGTACCTTTTGATAAATCAAAACAATAAACAAATTACATTGATCATAATAATTATATCAAGATTATGAGTATAAACTCATTTAATGAATTAGAGAAAATATTTTATATATTCAGTACAAAAACATCTTTTCTCTACTTGGTCCGTTCAATATACACTGAGTATACTAGCACAAGAAGTTGGAGTAAAACTACTCCCATAATCAAGACAAATTATACGATAATCTTGTGCTACAATCATCAAGATATTTTGTCCAACAATATCTTTGATTGCGAACATGGCTTATTAATTATGAGAACCAACAATTTAATCTTCTCTGCATGAGCTAATACTTCATACACTAAATTGTCTACTACATAACTAAAAGGACACATATATAACAAATGATCTATTTAAAATAGTACTTTATTGAATTGAATAAATTAAATAAATAATTATTCCATGAAGAATAAAATATAATACTATGTCTAAACCGCATGATTAATAGTATATCCCAACAGAGACACCTATGCGAATTGAGGTAATTAATTTAAGTTCTCTTGCACTTGTTTATATTGATGTGGAGATTCCTGTGATTCCAAGCCGCTGTGTTTTTTTTTCTATTTTGTTAGCTGTATATGCTAGGCATTAGAATTACAATCTTTTATATAGCAGGTTGATATGAGCTTACCCTATTTATGTAATATTATTCGAAGGCTTAAAAGGATTTAGTTTTTACAAAAGATAGAGACGTTTGAATCTGTGTTCCCTCCATTAGACCTCTTTAGTATTTGTCTCTTGATATTTGAGTTTGAATTTTCATAGCCCTACAAAATAAAAACACGTCCGAGATGCAGGAAGTCAGTTTACAGTTCAAGTCCTTATAGTTATGGAAACAGTACGTAGGGACTCTCACCTAACGCTCCTGCGAATAAGATGGGTTTTTGGACTTTGGTTATCGAGATTTTTTCTCAAGTTGAGCTAAGTTCTAACGACGACGTCGCTTCTTAATTATCGATTATTTATTTGTGTATTTCCAATTCACGGCTCAACTTCAACTTGGGCCTCGAAAAGGGCCCCTCTTCTTGTTGATGTGATATGTTTCTGTCTCCTAGTTAGTATATGAACATGTGATCGACTAAACAAATCGTTCCACTACCACTAGATTTTGTATCATTTTGATACACCAATTCGCATTCATATGTATAACATACAACTAGTTATTACGGGTAGTGGTCTATCGACTAGATTTTCACGTTTTTTCTTGAAATCTTAGTATAGTGCGTTGAATTTGACAAGATTACTGTGAACAGTGGCGGATTTAGGGGCGCAAGGATGTTTACCCGAACCCCTTTCGTCGAAAAATTACACTGTGTATATAAGGTAAAATCTGATTTTTACCTCCATATATTATGTTTTGAATCCCATTCACACATTTGAAAAGCATAACTTAGTGGCCAAGGAGGTTCAAAACCATTATGAGGTCATTGGTTCAATCCCGACTAGCTACAATCTCATTAATTTTTTTAACTTATTTCTTTTTTGAACCTCCTTAGCAAAAGCCCTACCTCCGCCACTGACTGTGAACTAGTGTGAACATTTGAAGCCCCCCTATTTGGAAGAAATTGGTAGATGCATTTTTCATGCATTTACATTGCATTATCACACTCAATATGATATCATGCATGACATTATTAAGACAATTTCCCTTCTATAAATAACAAGGTTTTTCTTCATTTGTAAAACATCTCTCACTTGACTTCTTCTTTCCTAAGGCATTTGAATCCTCTTTCTCTCTTGCAGTATTTCACTTGTATTTTTGGAGTGAAATAAAGTTTGAGTTGACTGTGTCCGAGGGCTAAGCAAAAATCAAATTTTGCCAAACCTCGTTAATTTCTGGTGTTCTTTTTATTATTTTCTCATTTACTATTTATTAGCTATCTTTAGATATAGTAGTTGTGATTTAATCATTCTATATGTTCGGCTTCCGCAACAATTGGTATCAGAGCCAAGGTTCTATTTGAGTATGCTCTATGGTTGCGCATAGTCTGATCTTCCACATCAGAAAAGAATTACTTTGGTATTCTGTACTGTCAGTGAATAAATAGTATCTGTAGCGAAAGTGGGAGATAATAAAAATAAAGAGTCCATATCGGGTGTCAGTAATACGTCGTTGGCATCTTTGCTTATGATAAGAATTATGTCAAATACGAAATTTCCAGTTGAGATTTTTGACAGGTTAGGACATTTCAGGATGTGGCAAGTTGAGGTTCTTGATGTCCTTTTTTCAACAAGGGCTAGATATTGCCATAGAAAAGAAACCAGACAATAGTGGAGAAGAAGAAACACTGGTCGTGAGAGGTCGTTCTTAAAATCATATGAGAACAAAGAAAGGGAGATCAAAGTCAAGCTCCAGACCCAGCAAAGATGAATGCGCCTTTTGCCGAAAAAGAGGCACTGGAAGAAAGATTGTCCAAAGTTGAAAAACAAGGCCAAACCTAACAATGGTAAGACTGTCATGGATTCAAATATAGTTGATTGTGATGACTCTAATTTCTCACTAGTAACAACTGAGTCATTCAAACCATGTGACATATGGTTGATGGATTCAACTTGTAGCTATCATATGTGTCCCAATCGGGACTGGTTCGTTAATTTTCAAGAAGGAAAATGTGGAGTTATTCACACTGCAAATAATAATTCTTTTACCGCATATGGTATTGGTTCAATCCGATTAAGAAACCATGATGGATTGATCAGAACATTAACAAATGTTCGATACGTACCGGAATTAAAGAAAAATCTCATTTTTGTAGGAGCCCTAGAGTCAAAGGAGTTCAAAGTCGTTGTAGAAAATGAAATAATGAGAATATGCTCCGGTGCACTAGTGGTAATAAAGGGAATTCTGCAAAATAATAACATGTACGATTGTCACAGTAGTATAGTTATTGGGACAATAACAGTGACATCCAATGATGACAATGAGGTAGAAGCAACCAAGCTATGGCGCATGCGCTTGGGACATGCTGGAGGAAAATCCTTGAATTTTTTTGATGACCAAGAAATCCGTCTAGGCCGATCCTTTGGACCAACCGCAGTATTCGAAACTCGATGGATAATGAGTTCGCTCCTCTACCCTTCTCCACTTAAATATCAGGTTTTGCTTTGCATGGTGTGGGGGCTTGAACCTATGACCTAAGACACAAATCCACCACCCTTTTCCACTTGAGCTAGGCCAATTTTATCAGATTAAGGATTGTTAAAAGGAGTAAAGACTTGCAATTTGAAGTTTTCTTAGCATTGTGTCAAGGGAAAACCGACAAGGGTTAAATTTGGAAGAGTTATCCATAATACTAAAGGTCTTTTTGGATTATGTTCACTATGATGTTTGGGTGCTTCCAAAACACTTTCATTAGGTGGAAAACACTATTTTGTAACCTTTATTGATGACTTTTCCTAGAGAGTGTGGGTGTATACTATGAAAATCAAAGATGAGGTACTGGAATTTTTCTCAAATGGAAGGCGATGATAGAGAATCAAACAGGCAGAAAGATAAAGTGTCTCCGCACAGATAATGGTGAAGAATACAAAAATGATCTTTACAATAAGATTTGTGAAGATGATGGCATTTTGAGATATTTCACGGTAAGAAATACACCACAACAAAATGGAGTGGCAGAACACATAAACCAGACTTTGCCGGAGAAGGTTCGATGTATGTTGTCCAATGCTGGCTTAGGCAAAGAATTTTGGGCTGAGGAAATAACATATGCATGCCACCTCATTAATCGTTTACCATCAACCGCTATTAGTGGCAATACACCATTTGAAAAATGGTATGGAAAACCTACTGAAGATTATAATTCTTTATATGTATTTGGCTTAATTGCATACTATATGTGAAAGAGTCAAAATTGGATCCGAGAGCAAAGAAAGCTATATTTATAGGGATTACTTCTAGAGTCAAAAGATACCGCTTATGGTGTTTAGAAACAAGAAAAATTATATTTAGCATAGATGTTACTTTTGATGAATTTGCCATAACAGATAAGGTGACAGTTGAAGATGTCAAACAAACTGATGGTGCTTCAAAGTAGGTGGAGTTTCAGGTAAAATTAATTTTTCCAACACATGGAGAAAACGAGGAAACAACAAAAGATTTTCCTTTGGAAGTAGAGCCAATAGAGGGGGAGATTCCAACTCAAGAACCTCAATAACAACTTGAATCAATAGCAACCAACAAGCCAAAAAGAACAATAAAAAAACTTGTCCGTCTCATAGAGACGGTGGCTTGTGCGGCCTTAATTGTAACTGATGTTGTTCCTACCACTTATAAAGATGCAGCCCAAAGTTCAGAAGAAGATAAGTGGAGGATTTCCATGAATGAAAAAATGCAGTCCCTTTATCAGAATCGCACATGGAAATTGACCCACCTCCCGAAGGGAAAGAAAGCAATTGGGTGCAAATGAGTATTTGCAAAGAAAGAAGGATTTCCTAACCAAGAAGATGTTCGCTATAAAGCAATATTGGTGGCCAAAGGATACGGTCAAAAGGAGGGAATTGATTATAATGAGGTGTTTTCTCCAGTCGTGAAATACTCCTCCATTAGAGTTTGGTAGCACATTAGATGTAAAAAGTGCATTTTTACATGGAGACTTGGAAGAGGAAATCTATATGACTCATCCAGAAGGATTCAAAGTAGCTGGAAAGGAAAATATGATGTGCAAACTTGTAAAATCGTTGTACGGATTGAAACAATTTTCTAGACAATGATACAAACGATTTGACAAGTTTATGTTATGGCAGAAGTACAGAAGAAGCAAATACGATCATTGTATGTATTTGCACAAGCTTAAAGACGGATCCTTCATATATCTTCTCCTATATGTTGATGATATGTTGATAGCTTCCAAAAGTCAAGAAGAAATTGAGAAGTTGAAGATTCAACTAAGGAAGGAGTTTGAGATGAAGGATTTGGGTGATGCGAAGAAAATTCTTGGCATGGAGATAAAAAGAGATAGACATTCAAAGAAACTCTTTCTATCTCAGAAAGAATACTTAAAGAGAGTAATAGATCGATTTGGCATGAATGAGAACATGAAGTTGGTTAGCACTCCTCTTGCTCCTCACTTTAAGCTTAGTGTTGTTATGTCGCCAAAGAATGAAACTGAATGAGAGTATATGTCAATAGTGCCATATGCGAATGTCGTTAGTAGCTTGATGTATGAAATGGTTTGCATAAGACCTGATATTTCACATGCTATCGGAGTTGTAAGCAGGTATATGCATGATCCAGGAAAGGAGCATTGACAAGCTGTAAAATGGATGTCGCGCCCCTTTTTCTAGAGCAAAATCAGGTTTATGACATTTGGAAGGACAACTCGTTTCTTTTGGGAACTGAGTTTGAATTTGAAGAGTCACCACCTAATGATTAGGGTGCATTAGGATACCAAAAGAGTTTGATTTTGAACAACCAGAGATAGGGTAAGGGCTTGAAATTATTCCAAGGGGAAGGTTTTAGGCACCCCTCAGAATCTACTAGTGTGGTTCCCGGCCAGACAATTATTGTGAATTTGGGGTACAACTAACATATAGACAAATAAAGCTCAAATAGGAGGGGATTTCACATATAAAGGTTTGAAAAAAAGACAAAGTTTAAAAGAGCAATTTGAGGAAGCTGATTCTAGAATGAAAATGTTAAAGAAATAAGAATAAAGGAAGGGGGTGGTGGGGGGTCCTAGGTTTACTAAAAATATGGATCACCCCACATAACGTCTGGTAATTACTCCTCAATGAGGGGCTACACATGATGTTATCGCGTGGTCATCATATCCATATCTACCCTTTCCATCCCGTTAAGGTATTTAAAGCGTGAGTTGGTCTTACTTATTGCATGCTATCACCCGTCCCAATCCTATTAGTCCCGGAGGCATTTAGGACTACTAATCCTAAAAGGGAGGGATGCTGGGCTTATTTGGAGTTTCAAAGGTAAAAAGTCTAAAGAGACATACAAAACACATATGCATGTTTGGGGAAACATATAAACAAACAGAGGCTCATGTATACCTCCTCAAAACAAAACACATAAAATATCATGTCTTGCACGTACTGTTTAGGTCTGATTTAGAAAACATTAAAGACGAAGGAGATGAGGTTGTTGAGGCAGTTTTAGTTTATTACATAACTCAGATAAGAAGTCCAAGTCAGGCCTGCCTGCTGGTTGTAATAATTAACAGAAGCAGATTCGGTTTTCAATTATTGCTCTAAGGATTGCCTAAGTGTTGGACAAAGATCCTATAGGCATAGTATCTACTGGATTCAGAAAATGGAATAAGAAGGTTCGAATCAAACTGTTTGCATGCATACTTATTAAACTGCTAAGCGACAGAATCCGATTATTAAAAGAGAGACATGATTTAAGCGAATTGATTAAAAACTCTACAACTGACAATACCTATTATTAGTGATTTTAGATTTATACTTAAGTGAAGTGGATCAGATTCGATTAGGAATTCTTATAGGCATGCTTTCTATGTGTTGCTGCTTTTAAACCTTGTAGACATGGTGTAAAAATGCTAAAAACCTTATTGGCATAATATCTAAATGCATAAGATTGTTTTAATCCTATAAACATGGTATCTAGTTTGTAGAATTTTGCTTAAGGCCTATGCGCATGGTATCTAGGTGTAGTTGAATATGCAGAATCGAACAATCCTGTAGGCATGACTTCTACATGTATTTGAATAAGCAGAATTCAAAATACCTATAGACATGATTTCTATATGAGAATTGGATGTGCAGAATTCAGAACGACCTATAGGCATGATGTCTATATGCATTTGAGTATGCAGAATTCAAAATATCTATAGACATGGTATCTATGTGAGAATTGGATATGCAGAATTCAAAATGACCTATAGGCATGATTTCTATATGCATTTGAATATGCAGAATTCAAAATACCTATAGATATGGTATCTACCCTTTGCATACATAGTCACCCAACCTTTTTCACTAACCATCCCCAAGAGTGTATTACAAATTATTACAGCCCGAAATAAAATAAGAATACATCAGAAAAATATAAATAAAAGTACAACTAGAGGAAGCCTGATTCTGACTTCCTCACTGAGTTATGAGGCAAACCAACTCCAAGAGATCATGATCCAAAGCCTTTCTCATATTTGAGTGTGTCAAAGTTCTCTAAGAGCCTCAATGGGACTTTGGGCAATGCTCACACCCAAATGTATTATTAGGACAAGGATAAGTGCGGTGTGGAAGGGCCAGCCCTCAAGTGTCCAAGTTCAGAGGGAGCTCAAAGGGTCCCAAGGCAAGGCTCACAAAAGGGGGCAAAACTTAAAGACTAAGAAAGTGTGCAAGTGAAGAACATAATGCTAAAAGGGAGAAATGAGAGGGAAACAACTACAAATAAGTACCCATAAGGGGTCCAAGGGAATAGGGAAATTATGAAGAGCCTATTGCTTAGGCAGGGGCAGGCTTTAGGCATGCCCAGCAATGGAGAATGCTAGCATACCTATAAGCCTGCTAGAACACACATTATTAGAGGCCAGGATCCTAGGGGATCAAGTTTGATTCATGGACAATAATTTGCAGTATTGTCGTTCCTCAAACCATAGCATGAACAAATTGGGGGTAAGGGTTTGGGATTCATAATAGAACATGCAGATTAAAATTTTTGCATGCTAGAGTAAATGTTGAACTATATAGAAGTAGTAGGCAGACATGCATACAAAGGTAGTAAATAAACACGTTGTTGTGGTGCTGAAAACCTTAAATTAGGACATACCAATTTCAAAGAAGCAAATAGAGAAAAGCAGGTAGCGGGACTTGCAAACAGACCACAGTACAAGTAACAAGAGAAAATACTTTTGAGTATGGGTATAAGTTCAGAAAGACTATGAGTGTTCGTGTGTTTGTGTCAATGAAGAGCAGGTATTTATAGTGTGAAAACAGGCAGAAAATAAGGTAAGGATTGTAGTTCAGAAATAATTAAGGAAATATGTGTCAATTAAAATCATATCAGTATCAAAGACTTCCTTTTATCAAGGAGTTTAAACTTAAACGGTAGCATGTAAGTGCTAAATAAGGGAAGAAATCATATAGGCCTAAATATGACCACTAAGGAAACCAGCATAGTACAAGTACACAGTAGGTAATAGAGGCTAGGTTCATCAGACTCTAATCAAGGAAAGACCTGTAAGAATCCCATACCAATGTAATCAAGGTAAGGGGATCAAATCGACTTAAGTAGAAAAGGTAGGGGTCGAAGGTTCGAAGGAAAGTATTCAAATAAATCCAAGAAGCAAGGAAATCAAAAAGACTCAATTACAAGAGTGCAATCAGAATTACACAAAGAGATTTGAAATCAGTCCACAATCAAAGGTTATTTTGAGAGGGAAATTTAGCATATAAAGGAGTGCATAACATTAGGCATGCAAGGCTGAACTCATGACAAAGAGAGACAATCACATAGGTCCATTTCACCAACTTAGTAAAAGAGAAAGGGGATGGTATCAGAAGCATGCAAAAGGTCAAGTAGAAGGCTTTTCTGAAAACTGTAATCCAGTTCCAATGAGAGCAGGAAATCAAAATCACATAAAGCACAGAAGTTGAAACAAAGATTTTGAAACTTAGTCGAGCAACAGATGAAGCAACTTCAGAAATCCAAATAGGTCCAAAGAGATTAGGGTTTCGAAACCAAACAAGTTCAGAGATGAGGAACCAACAAATCACGTAGCAAATAGCCTCAAAACTCGGATGAACCCTCAAATTCTAGGGTTTTACAATTAATCGAGTATAGAGACGAAAACAAGTAAATCAGGCAGAAATACTCACGAAATAAGTTCAGAAATCCCAAAAAGGAACTAAGACTCTTAGCATGCATTTTCCAGTAGAAGAAACTTATGAGAAACATAGTAAAAGAACCACATAATAAACACAGTAGAAGAACACATAAAGAAACAAGTAGAAGAAACTCGTAAGAAACATAAAAGGAGAACCACATAAGAAACACATAAGGAAACAAGTAGAAGAAACTCATGAGAAACACAGTGGAACTTGTTTAAAGATCAGAAAAACCCTAAATCGGAAAAGATAAGGTTTTGAAAGCAGGGTTTTTGAAAGAAACTTTTGAGAAAACGTTTAAAAGTTTAGGGAAAACACGGATCTAGAACAGATCTAAAGAAATCAGAAGAACCTCAAAAGTTAGGGTTTCAGAAGGAACCAGATGGTGAGAAAGGCTTGAAGAGTCGTTGATCTAAGCAGGAAAAGTCGAGATCAGGCTCGAATAGCCATGGCTTGCCGGAGCAAGGCCGGAGATGGCCATAGAACTCGAGCCAAACAAGCTCTGGGCCAAGCTTCTTCGGGGTCAGGCCTCGAAACTTCAGTAACCAAGCGTGTAGGAGTTATAGGAGGCCGGTATAGGACTTCAATGGCCTTTGAAGCCATGGATTCCGACGATTTTAGGGTGGATGTGGAGAGAGGCGACTAGGGTTTGAGAGGGGAGTTGAGAGAGAACTGAGAGAGGAGGGAGTTTAAAGGCGGCTACAGGTGCAAATGACTAGGGTTTGGGGGGGGGGTAGGTTGGGATTCATTTAGGAAAGGTTAAATGGTGGCCGTTGATCATTTTGATCAACAGCCTGAATTAAATGGGGATCCGGTCGAGTTATTCAAACTGGTTGTGGGTCAGGTAGATTTAGGATTTGGGTTGGATAAATGGGTTTGATATTGGGTTTAATTAGGGGTTCAAATCTGGCCAAAATTGTAATACAAATGGGCTATCATTTAAATAGCCATTTTCCCATATTTATTTTATAAAAAATAGTAAAATGATTTCCAGAAATAAATTAAAAGAACTAAAATGATTAATAATACATAATTATCCAATTAAAAATATTGAAGTTAATTTTGTAAATATAAATACAATTAAATCATAAAAGAGGCCAATATTGCAATTATATGCAATTTAGCTTTAAAAATGCCAAATAAATTTGTAAAAATATGAAAAAATTATGTTAGCTATATTTTAGTATAAATATGAGAATCCAATAAATGAATCACCAAAATAATAATTTTGGGAATAATTATTGGGCTTTTCTTGCTAAAGTAGGGCAATAAATTGATTTAAACATCCTTAAAAAATTAAGAGAAAAATATTAAAACCTTGGGACATACTTACATATGCATATACATACTATTTTGAAAGTATTTTGCATATAAAAAATATACAGGAAAAAATTGGGTATCAACAACTGCCCCTCTTTACCCGGGAAGGATGAAAGAGTTGTCAGGTAAAGATATGATGGCCAATTTTGACCGAACGAAATGGTTCGAGGAGACTTAGGCCGTACCCTGGCTTCTGAGCTACCTACATATCCTTGGTTCTACAGGAATCAAGCCGTATGTAGTTCGGGATCCGTCGGCAGAATATGCCGATGGAGATTTCTCAAGAATGGACGCAATTCTCAGGTTGGGATGGATGGTTAAAATCTGATAGGGTTGCGGGAATTGGAGCGGGATCGCTCCTGTTGAGATGGCCATTGCTCGCCGGTCTACCTGCAAATAAGCAATACAAGCATACATTGTGCGTAAAAATTAAACATAATGCAAGTTCCCGTCGGAGCATGAATGCTGTCTTTGGACGGTTAGGATGACGTCCTTAGACCATGACATCCTGGGCCATGAAGCGCATAATAAAGGATTTGCAAGCCATAAAATGATGCTTTCGGGCTATGAGAATGATGCCTCTGAACTATGATGCCTTTGAATAATGATATGCAAAAGATAAAAGGGGTCCTCAGGCCATGGCATGGCGTTCTCGGGTTATGAAAATGGTACCTCCGAACAATGATGCCTTTGGATAATCTAGCGATCTTTTAGCCCATGAGATGCAGTGTTGGCGATCTTTCAGCCTATGCAAATGCAGGAGGTGGCGATCTTTTAGCCGTACTAATGTAAATAAGGTGGCAATCTTTCAGCCGTGCAAATGTAAATAAAGTGGCGGTCTTTCAGCCATGCAAGTGGGAATAAAGTGGCGATCTTTCAGCCATGCAAGTGTCAATAAAGCGGTGATCTTTCAGCCATGCAAGTGGAAATAAAATGGCAATCTTTCAGCCATGCCAGTGTCAATAAAGCGGCGATCTTTCAGCCATGCAAGTGTAAATAAGGTGGCGATCTTTCAGCCATGCAAGTGGAAATAAAGCGGCGATCTTTCAGCCATGCCAGTGTCAATAAAGCGTCGATCTTTCAGCCATGCAAGTGGAGGTAGAGCTTAACCTTGGAAGGCAAAATAGTAGCCTTATGCAATGCATAAAAATGTAGATGGAGATAGAGTTTAGTCTCAGAAGGAAGAATGGTAGCCTTATGCAATGCAAGAAGGCAGATGGAGACAGAGCTTAGTCTCGGAAGGCAGAATGGTAGCCTTATGCAATGCAAAAAAATGCAGATGGAGGTAAAGCTTAGTCTCGGAAGGCAAAATGGTAGCCTTATGCAATGCAAGAATGTAGATGGAGACAGAGCTTAGTCTCAGAAGGCAGAATGGTAGCCTTATGCAATGCAAGAATGCAGATGGAGGTAAAGCTTAACCTCGGAAGGCAGAATGGTAGCCTTATGCAATGCAAGAATGCAGAAGGAGACAGAGCTTAGTCTCGGAAGGTAGAATGGTAGCCTTATGCAAGAAGTAAAAGGGCAAAATGATAATAGAATTTTCTTAGTTGATAGCGGATTGCGATATTGCGACTGCTGGGGATACTGTGTCCGCTGGGGACACTGCGTGCGGATAGCAGCTGTGAGTAAGTGTAATGGTTCTGAGAGTTGTATTTCTGAGCAATATGAGTCTCTTGATTGTATAGTACATTTGATGATTTTGCAACTCAAGTGCCTGCATCCAAAGAAAAATTGTGAGTTTTATAAAAAGGGGGGAGGTTAGTTCGTATCTCAGCTGGCTCTGCTTGACCTGCTCGGCTTTGATCTAGTGATACTGTGCGTATCATTAGGGGGTAGCGTTGCTAAATAGAGTGATTTCAAAAATAAACATGCATGATTTAGTAAAGGCATGCATAAATACATAGTTAAGAATAGTTTTCTTTAGATGAACCAACGACTGCGACGTGGTTCAAGACATTGCAACCCTTCTTGTTACAGAATTTTGAGAGTCCTCCTCAAAATTCTGCCCTAGTTAAATTGATTGATACTTTCGACTGCTACTAGCGATGATTGGCTGAAATTAACTTCGGAATTTTGAGGGTCTTCCTCAAAATTCTGCCCTAGTTTCCAATCACAGGGGGAAATGAAAATTTTATTGAATTGTGACCGAACCCATAGGGCTGCCTATGTATCCCCTCTTAAACAGTAATCAAGTCAGGCGTAGTTCAATTTACATCATATGAGGGAAGCATAAAGGTTACACATAGTAACGCTTGACTGCATCTGAATTGATCGACTTCGGCCAGACTTCTCTGTCTATTTCTGCAAGTATGAAGGCTCCTCCTGTTAGAACCTGGTGAACCATGTACGGACCCTACCAGTTGGGAGAGAATTTCCCCTTGGCTTCATGTTGATGCAAACAAATTTTCTTTAACACCAGGTGCCCCGGTGTGAACTGTCTCGACTTGACTCTTTTGTTGAAGGCTTTGGACATTCTATTCTGATAAAGTTGACCATGGCAAACTGCATTCATCGTCTTTCCGTCTATGAGGGCTAGTTGCTCATAACAACTTTTCACCCACTCTGCGTCGTCGAGCTCAGCTTCCTGTATGATCGTTAGGGAGGGAATTTCTACCTCAGCGGGAATGACTGCTTCTGTACCATAAACCAGCATTTAGGGGGTTGCCCCAGTTGATGTGCGGACTGTGGTGCGGTACCCCAAAAGAGAAAATGATAACTTCTCTTGCCACTGTTTATGCTTATCTATCATTTTCCTCAATAATTTCTTGATATTCTTATTGGCGGCTTCTACTACTCCATTCATCTAGGGTCTGTAGGCTGTAGAATTCTTGTGTCTAATTCTGAAAGTGTCACACATGGCTTTCATCAAGTCACTATTGAGGTTGGAGCCGTTGTCGGTAATGATTGACTCTGGAATCCCAAATCAACAAACAATACTGTCGCGGACAAAGTCTGCCACGACCTTCTTGGTTACTGCTATGTAAGATGCTGCTTCAACCCATTTGGTAAAATAGTCAATTTCTACCAAGATAACTTGTGCCCGTTTGATGTGGCAGGTTCGATTGGTCCAATAACATCCATTCCCTAGGCGGCGAACGACCATGGTGAGCTTGTTGCATTGAGATCATTTGGAGGTACCTTTATCATGTCAGCATTATCTGATAGCGGTGACATTTTCGAACATACTGGATGCAGTCTGTCTCCATATTCATCCAAAAGTAACCAGCGCGGAGTATCTTCTTCGCTAAGACAAAACCGTTCATATGTGGACCGTAGGTCCCTGCATGAATCTCCTCTAATAGCCTGGATACTTTTTTCGCATCGACACACATTAGTAATCCCAAATCAGGAGTCCTACTATACAGGATTCCTCCACTATGAAAGAAATTATTGGATAACCTCCAAAGTGTGCGCTTTTGTGTAGGATTTGCAAGTTTCGAGTATTCCCCTTTCCGCAAGTATTCCTTAATATCATGAAACCAAGGTTTTCCGTCTGCTTCTTCTTCAACATGAGCACAATAGGATAGATGATCATGGATCTTTACCAGAATAGAATCAATGAAGTTTTTATCTGGATGTTGTATCATGGATGATAGGGTAGCCAATGCATCAGCGAATTTATTCTAGACCCTGGGAACATGTTGGAATTCTGTCTTTATGAACTCTTTCTCAATTCCTGTACATAATGCAGATACGGGAGTATCTTGGTTACCTATTCTTCATGGATTTGATGTATAAGTAGGTCTGAATCTCCGATCACTAGCGACTCTTGAATGTTCATGTCAATGGCCATTTTGAGCCCTAGGATGCAGGCTTCATACTCGGCCATGTTGTTGGTGCAGGGAAACCTGAGCTTGGTGGATACTGGATAATACTGACTGGTTTCTGATACTAGGACTGCTCCTATGCCAACTCTTTTGAAATTTACTGCTCCATCAAAAAACATTTTCCAACCGTCATAGAATTATGCAATGTCTTCTCTTATGAATGATACCTCATCGTTGGGAAAATACGTTTTTAGGGGTTCGTATTCTCCGTCCATGGGATTTTCAGCAAGGTGATCTGCTAGTGCCTGTCCCTTGATTGCCTTCTGAGTGACGTAAACAATGTCAAATTCGCTCAACAGGATTTGCCACTTGGCTAGCTTACCGGTGGGCATGGGCTTCTGGAAGATGTACTTTAAAGGATCTATCCTTGATATGAGATATGTAGTATAGGCACAGAAGTAGTGCCTCAGCTTCTGAGCTACCCAAGTCAAAGCACAGCAAGTGCGCTCTAACAGAGAATAACGACCCTCATACGGTGTGAACTTCTTACTGAGGTAATAGATGGCCTGCTCCCTCCTCCCTGTTTCGTCATGCTGCCCTAGAACGCAACCGAATTTCCATCCAATACTGCAAGGTAGAGTAATAGAGGTCTACCTGGCTCTGGCGGGACCAAAACAGGTGGTGTTGACAAGTACTCCTTGATTTTGTTGAAAGCTTTTTGGCAGTCATCAGTCCATTTGGTAGCGGTGTCCTTCTTCAACATCTTAAATATTGGCTCATAGATAACCATAGATTGTGCTATGAACCGGCTGATGTAGTTAAGTCTCCCCAAGAAACTCATCACGTCCTTCTTGTTCTTTGGTGGTGGCAGTTCTTGAATAGCTTTGACCTTTGATGGATCCAGTTCTATTCCTCGACGACTCACAATGAACCCAAGTAGTTTCCCAGTAGGAACCCTGAATGCACACTTTGCGGGATTCAGTTTCAGGTTGTACCTTCTCAATCTAGTGAAGAACTTCCTCAAATCTTCCATGTGATAAGTGGCTTTTTTGGACTTGATGATAACATCGTCTACGTATACCTCTATCTCCTTGTGTATCATATCATGAGAAAGGGTAGTCATGGCCATCATGTAGGTGGCCCCAGCATTCTTTAATCCAAACGACATCATCTTGTAACAGTACATCCCCCATGGTGTAATGAAAGCCATTTTCTCAGTATCTTCTTTATCCATCCAGATCTGATGATACCCAGCAAAACAATCTACAAATGACTGCAGCTCATGCTTGGCGCAATTGTCGATCAGGATGTGTATATTCGGCAAAGGGAAGTCATCTTTCGGACTGTCCCGATTGAGATCCCGGTAGTCGACACAGACTCTAACCTTCCCGTCCTTCTTTGGTACTGGCACGATGTTGGCTAACAATGTTGGATATTCTACTACCCTGAGAACTTTAGCTTTGACCTGCTTAGTGACTTCTTCCTTGATTTTCAGACTCATATCAGGCTTGAACTTTCTGAGCTTTTGCTTTACTGGTGGACATGTTGGATCGGTTGGCAGTTTGTGAGCCATAATAGATGTACTCAGACCAATCATGTCGTCATATGACCAGGTGAATATGTCCTCATATTCCCTTAGAAATTCTATGTACTCTCCCTTTTTCTGACGGTGACAAATAGACGCTGATTCGTGTTTCTTTGACATTCTCTGCATCTCCCAGGTTAACGATCTCAGTCTCGTCCAAGTTGGACTTATGTCTATTCTCAAAATTTTTTATTTCTTTAACAATCTCTTCTGGTATATCATCTTCCTCTGAATCTATGTCCGTTTGTTGCGTTGTCTCGTTACATGTCACAGTCATCGGTTCATCAAGATAAGTAATAGTAATGTTGTATAAGTAAAGTAATGAGAGAAAATAATAGTAATAAGAATTAATTCATAAGAAAAATCAAAATTCTTTGATAAATTGCATAATTGTTTTAAACATTGGAAATCTTATTGCAGGAATTGAAAACATGGGAAAAATAAAATCTTTCAGTAAATTAAAATAGTGCTTGTTTTAGCCTTGCTACCCCGAGGCTCGTCGGGCTCTAGTTGTCCTGATGTTCCAGTTATTGAGGCGGGCCCCTCTGCTTACGGCCTGTATGGAAGGGCCTTCCTCCCTCTCCTCCTCGAGAACAACACAACAATCTATGTCATTGTCCTCTAAGAACAAGTTCCTTACAGCTGCCAGTGCTTCATCCTCTTTTGATCCGTAGATAACATCGGCTGGTTGGAAAGTCTGCTCCAAATGCGATATCAGATGCTCCAGCGGATAATAAGGACCGCGCCATGGTGGCGACCAACTGTTGAATTCCTCCCAGGTATACTCATATCCGAGACCGAAGGTGGTGCCGTATTTCTTGAGTTTTATGGGCTTAACGATTCCTTGGATGTTTTTACCGAGCCATTTGCAGGTTCGTACCCACACCAATTCAGTATACTCTTGATCTTGTTATCCCACCATTTGTCTTTGTTAACAACATTCACCCTTTCGATGTGATGGTAAGTTTCTTCTCCTAGCTTCATTCTTCCTTCGATTGACGGAATGGTCTGGCGACTATATATAGTATTGCTTCCGTCGCCGTGAATGATTACCTCTTGATGGTTCCATTCAAATTTCACCGCCTGATGTAGTGTCGATGCCATAGCCCCATCAGCGTGAATCCATGGTCGTCCCAGCAGTAGATTGTAACATGCCGATATGTCTATCACTTGCAAGTCAACATCGAACCAAGTTGGCCCCATTTGCAAACACAGACTAATTTCCCCAATGGTGGATCTTTGGGAGTCGTCGAAGGATTTCACGTTGATAGCTCCATCCTTTATCTTGTGCAATCCTTTGCCCAATTTCTTAAGTGTTACCAGTGGACAAATGTTGATGCTGGAACCCCCATCAATCAGGATCCTGGTGATAAAGTAGTCTTCGCATTGCACAGTGATGTGCAGTGCTTTGTTGTGACCTAACCCTTCCGGCGGTAGCTCATCCTCATGAAAAGTAATTTTGTGACTTTCTAATACATGTCCGACTATGTTGGCCATATCCCCGCCAGTAATGTTTCTTGGCATGTATGCTTCGCTCAGCACCTTCAATAGAGCATTCTTGTGTGCCTCAGAATTTTGTAGCAAAGCAAGTATGGAGATCTGCGCCGGTGTTTTGTTCAACTAGTTGATGACCGAGTATTCCTTGGCCTATATCTTTCTCCAAAGATCATTTAGACCTATTTCAATGATGGGCGACCGATTGGAGGCCTGCTTGCTTGACTCGGCTAGATGTTCAGGGGTATAAACTCTACCAGTTCTTGTCATACCCTGTGCGGCAACAGTTTCCTCGGTCCTACCCTTGCCTTTTCTTCTTACCTCGGCTGTATAGTCCCATGGTATAGCCTTGGTATGGAATAGCGTCATGGTGGACATCTCCACTGGGATCGGTGTAGACATCTTCACTCCGAACGGAACATGTGCTTTGGGAGGTAAAACTGCAACTTCAAATGGTAGAGGTGCATTTGCTGGAGTCACGAATTTGACCTCAATTGGTGTTGGTGTCTTTGTAGTTGCTTCGAACTCAAGTGGCACAGACATGTTTACCTCAGCGCCCCCAGATGGCTGAATCTGGACTATGATTGGATTAAGAGTAACTATTGGTTTCTTTGGATCATCACCTTCTGTGATCAACCCAATCGACCCCTCGGGATCCCAATCATCCTCTATTTTGATCATGTGAATGCCTCCACCCTTATGGTCTGGTAGAGTATTGTTACGAACATTTGGAGCAAGTTTCTTAGCCACAATAATTTTGTTGTCAATCAGAGCCTGGATCTTGTCTTTCAGAGAACGACATTCGTTGATGGTGTGTCCCTTCATGCCGAAATGGTATGCACAGGATTTGTTTGGATTGACCCATTGAGAAGGGTTATTAGGGGTTATGGCAAGGATAGGAGTGACATAACCAGTGGCTTTGAGTCTCTCGTATAACTGGTCAACGGGTTCGGCAATGGCTGTATATTGTTTAGGAGGTCCGCAGTCAAAATTTGGTCGAGGTCTAGGAAAGTTTTGGCGTATAGGGGGTGATTGATAGTGGGATGGTTGAGCATTGTAGGCTTGGTAAACAGGTGCGGGTTGGGAATATCTGGGTAAAGTAGGTTGATATGTGGGAGGTGGAGGTGATTAATAAGTGGGTGATGGAGTTTGGTAAGAGGGTGAGGATGCTTGGTAATTTGGTGTAGGCTGATATGTGAGTGGATGCATCAGATAGGTTTGGTATTTGATGGGAGATTTGGTTCTCTGTGCAACCATTACGGCCCCTATGTACCTTTTCTTGGACACACCACCAGACTGTAAGGCCTTGTTTGTAGCTTGCAAGGCCTCAAAGTTCGTAACCATACCTTTTTTGATGCCCTCTTCAATCCTTTCACCCAGCTTGATAATGTTGGAAATTTTTTGGCTCTCGATCAACATTAGCTGCTCTTAATACTGCGGGTCCTGAGCCCGGACGATGAATTTGTTCATCTGTTCTTCCTCTAAGGCAGGTCTGACCTTAGCAGCTTCGGACCTCCAGCGAGTAGCATACTTGCAAAATGTTTCTGTGGGTTTCTTCTTTAGATTCTGAGTGTAGAACACATTCGGCGCATTTTGTGTGTTGAACCTGAACCTTTCCATAAAATCGGACGCCATACCTACCTAGTTTGGCCATTTTTTCGGATCTTGGCTAATATACCAGGATAGCGCATCTCCCTTCAGACTCCTCATGAACAGCTTCATGCAGATTCTCTCATCTTTCCCTACTCTAACCAGTTTATCGCAGTATGTTCTTAAATGGACCCTCGGATCACCTGTACCATCAAACATTTCGAACTTCGGAGGTTTGTACCCCTCGGGCAGTTCAACATCGGGCTGTATGCAAAGATCTTCATAGTTCAGCCCTTCAATTCCCTTACTTCCTTCAACGCCTTGAATTCGGCTAGTCAATTTTTTGAGTTCTTCAGCCAGGTTCCTAATGAACAAATCCTTGTCATCAGACTCGAGTGTGCTTGAAATGGGTTGGGTGGAGTGTGGCATAGTCTCCTCGTAGATAGGGGTGTTATGGTGGGTGTGGAAGTGGTCATTTGTGGAGTTTTGGGGTTCCGAAATGAGCAGTGGGGTATTGTTGGAAGTATGGCAGGTGTTGCAGTGGTGGTGAGGAGCATGATGGTTCTGTGGCTTTGGGATATTTTGTGGAGGTGTGGGGTTCCGAGCATTTGGGAAATTGACATCGGGAGTGGTGAGGGAAAATGACAGGTTTGCCAGGTTCCGAACCTGATCAAGTTCTTCTTGGAATTTCAGCAGTTTTTGTTCGAGCTGTGATGCATTTTCTTTAGGAACCAACGTACCATGACCATGAGTGACCTTTACCCGTTCAGTTGAGTTCTCTTTTCTGGCGTTGTTCAAACATATTCCCTTTGTTCTTGTTTTTGATAGGAATAAAAGGAGGAGTTGGTGGAGGGCCCCTGGATCTCGTGGAATAAGATGATATTGCCAGAATGCACGAACTAATCTTTAGCAGGGGGGATAAATAAACAAAAAAGGTAACAAGTTAGTGAGGATTATAAGAAAATGTTATGATATTTAAATACATAGTGCAAGAATGTAAATGATGTCCTATTTGGGAACCTCTTTGTGCCCGAGGTAGGCCTAGCGACAAGTTGATTTGGAGAACTTAGAATACTAAATGCCTCATTTCATTGATTAAAAAATAGACAAATCCCAAATCGACACTAAATAACAGGAAATAAAGTCACTAATAGCCATTGGCCTTATTACATTCATAAAACGAAAAAGCAAATTCCTATCTACTGGATCCCAGAAGGACCTTCCCCATTCTCGGCATCTTTGGCTCCGTCGAACAGCTTTCCCAACTCGCGAAGTCCCAGCAATAGGTAGGCTCTGGCTAGATGTCCGCCCTTATTTCCTTCAACACCCTAGCAATCCTCGATTCTTTTGAGAAATTTCCTTTCCAGCTCTACTATGCCCCGCTCCAAGTACCCCAGTCGCTTGTTGGCACTGACAGCCATGCCTTTCCATTCCTCGATTAGCTTTTGGTTGGCTTCTTGTATCTCATAGTGCTCGCTCTCACATTCCTGGATCCTCTTGCGCAGTTGATTGTATTTGACTTATGCCTCAGCCCTCTCATCTATGATCCTGTGGCCCCTAGCAAGTCCTGGCTGACCCAGACCATCGTGATTAGATTCTAACTAGCCTGAATAGTAGGGAGCGCAACCAGCGTGGTATCTGTCTAGCTATATAGTATCTCTTCCCATAATGATCTTGCAATGACACATATGCTGAGCTTGGCACTTATAAAGACTGTTATCAGCTTGAAAGTCAGTCCGAAAGTGACTCATCTTGTCGACAATTGGTATAACCTGCTTCCTACCAGCCTGTCTCATAACTCGGAGAGGAACATAAGGGTCAGTTCCTCTCAAACCGATCAGTATCAGAAATGGTACATCCCTAGATCGGGCGATAAACTCCTTGGTAGGGAACCATTCGAACATCCATTGTATTTGATCCTTAGTTAGGTTTTCAAACAACTCTAACCATCCCTTGGCGTCTTCTGGCTGGGGGAACATGTTGGGCATGTAATTCATCCACCTTGGATGATGGAAAGCTATATGATCATACCAGTTCCTTCGCTGAATCTCTTGCCGGTATTCACCCATTTGGAGATGTTCTATGAGCCAGAGCTGGAGTAGCAAATTGCAGCCCTCGAAGTGTTTGGCTCCTCGTTGACACTTCTCCAAGGCTCGGTATATCTCTGCAATAATCATGGGCACAATGCTGAAAGGAAGCCCGCCAATGCCCTCCATCAGAGTTTTAGTTACCATAGCCATCCTGGTATGGATCCTTGCTTTCTTCATTGGAAAAACTACCAACCCCAGGAAACAAAACATAAATACAAAGACCCTTCGGTGAATATGCCCTAATGTTATGATGGCAAATTCGTCAAGGATGGGTACGGTAGGACTTGCTGTGACCGTACCTCTCATACAAATAGTCAAAGGCGATATAAGATTCCTTCAAACATGTCAGTTCTGGATTTTTCTTCATACCCATCATTTTGAGGAAACCCATGCCCTTGCGGTTCTCAGGCATTAACAGACCTGAAGTTTCCCATGGTATACCAGCCAATCCTCCTATTTCTTCTAGCAAGGGTGTCATTTCAATGTCCCCGAAGCGGAACACAAACCTATCACAATCCCAGAACAGAGTAACAACTTCTATGATCTTGTTGTTGGGTTGGATTTCTAGGAGGGAAGGTAGGTTTCCCAAATATTTTCGGATAAGAGTCTGATCACTAAAGTGAAGATGCTCCCACCAGCTTAGCAATTCTGGATGGATGTTGGTGACCATGCCGAATCTGGGGACTTTGTGCCTCATATTTCTGCAAGATAAAAGGGTTAAGACCCTACCCCCACTAGACTCGACTATTTAAATATCAATAATTGACATAAAAGCATTGAGTTCTTCAAATAAATGCACAAAACGTGATAGTGTCTGTTTGGGTTTTAGGGAAACCCAATGGACTTTGGACAAGGCTATCTTAAAGAGTCATTATACGGACAACATAACTGACTCGGCTAGGTTTGACCATGATGCATGCACAGTTAAACAGAGTAAGGTTTCTATGGGGTTTTAGACTGGTACCCTTGAGTGGACAACTCAAGGGGGAAAGGCACGGAACCGTCGACTACACCGTTGATCGACTGGTTTTACCGCAAATACGCCTTTTCCGAATTTAGGGGGTGATAATATCGGAAGAGCGCAACCACTCATTATAAGCGTTTCTATGGTATTTTGTTTGGCACAAGTGGAATATGATGTTGAGCATGATTATGCAATAATTAAAGTAGGTAGTCACATATTTACACGTTAAAAAAGCAATAAATACAACAGTTCCATAATTTAAAGCGGTAATTAAGGAAAGCAGTAAAGGAAAAGCAACAAAAAGACAAGTCAGTTTTGAAATCGAAAAGAAAATTGAATGCTTAAAAGAAATAAACAAATAATTGCGCATAAAGAAGCATAAATCACAATAATAGTCTGAAATAGTAAAAGCCTAAAATTCCCTAACAAAGTCGCCATGCCGTCGTGCCCCCTTTTTCTAGAGCGAAATTGGGTTTATGACATTTGGAAGGACAACTCGTTCCTTTTGGGAACTGAGTTTGAATTTGAAGAGTCGCCACCTAATGATTGGGTTGCATTAGGACACCAAAAGAGTTTGATTTGGAACAACCAGAGATAGGGTAAGGGCTTGAAATTATTCCAAGGAGAAGGTGTTAGGAACCCCTCAAAATCCACTAGTGTGGTTCCCGGCCAGACAATTATTGTGAATTTGGGGTACAACTAATATATAGACAAATAAAGCTCAAATAGGAAGGGATTTCACATATAAAGGTTTGAAAAAATAGACAAAGTTTAAAAGAGCAATTTGAGGAAGCTGATTCTAGAATGAAAATGTTAAAGAAATAAGAATAAAGGAAGGGGGGGGGGTTCCTAGGTTTACTAAAAATATGGATCACCCCACACAACGTCTGGTAATCACTTCTCAATGAGGGGTTACACGTGATGTTATCGCGTGGTCATCATATCCATATCTACCCTTTCCATCCCGTTAAGGTATTTAAAGCGCGGGTTGGTCTCGTTTACTTATTGCATGCTATTACCCATCCCAATCCTATTAGTCCCGGAGGCATTTAGGACTACTAATCCTAAAAGGGAGGGATGTTGGGCTTATTTGGAGTTTCAAAGGTAAAAATTCTAAAGCGACATACAAAACACATATACATGTTTGGGGAAACATATAAACAAACAGAGGCTCATGTATACCTCCTCAAAACAAAACATATAAAATAGTATGTCCTGCACGTACTATTTAGGTCTGATTTAGAAAACATTAAAGACAAAGCAGATGAGGTTGTTGAGGCAGTTTTAGTTTATTACATATTTCAGATAAGAAGTCCAAGTTAGGCCTGCCTGCTGGTTGTAATAATTAACAGAAGCAGATTCGGTTGTCAATTATTGCTCTAAGGATTGCCTAAGTGTTGAACAAAGATCCTATAGGCATGGTATCTACTGGATTCAGAAAACGGAATAAGAAGATTCGAAGCAAACTGTTTGCATGCATACTTATTAAACTGCTAAGCGACAGAATCAGATTATCAAAAGAGAGACATGATTTAAGCGAATTGATTAAAAGCTCTACAACTGACAGTACTCATTATTACTGATTTTAGATTTATGCTTAAGTGAAGTGGACCAGATTCGATTAGGAATTCCTATAGGCATGACTTCTATGCGTTGTTGCTTTTAAACCTTGTACACATGGTGTAAAAATGCAGAAAAACCTTATTGGCATAGTATCTAAATGCATAAGACTAGTTTTAATCCTATAAACATGGTATCTAGTTTGCAGAATTTTGCTTAAGGCCTATGCGCATGGTATCTAGGTGTAATTGAATACGCAGAATCGAAAAATCCTAGAGGCATGACTTCTACTTGTATTTGAATATGCAGAATTCAAAATACCTATAGACATGATTTCTATATGAGAATTGGATATGCAGAATTCAGAACGACCTATAGGCATGATGTCTATATGCATTTGAGTATGCAGAATTCAAAATATCTATAGACATGGTATCTATGTAAGATTTGGATATGCAGAATTCAGAACGACCTATAGGCATGATGTCTATATGCATTTGAGTATGCAGAATTCAAAATACCTATAGACATGGTATCTATGTGAGAATTGGATATGCAGAATTCAAAATGACCTATAGGCATGATTTCTATATGCATTTGAATATGCAGAATTCAAAATACCTATAGACATGTTATCTACCCTTTGAATACATAGTCACCCAACATTTTTCACTAACCATCCCCAAGAGTGTATTACAAATTATTACAGCCCGAAATAAAATAAGAATACATCAGAAAAATATAAATAAAAGTACAACTAGAGGAAGCCTGATTTCGACTTCCTCACTGAGTTATGAGGCAAACCAACTCCAAAAGATCATGATCAAAAGCCTTTCTCCTATTTGAGTGTGTCAAAGTTCCCGAAGAGCCTCAATGGGACTCCGGGCAATGCTCACACCCAAATGTATTATTAGGACAGGGATACATGCGGTGTGGAAGGGCCAGCCCTCAAGTGTCCAAGTTCAGAGGGAGCTCAAAGGGTCCCAAGGCAAGGCTCACAAGAGGGGGCAAAACTTAAAGACTAAGAAAGCGTGCAAGTGCAAAACAGAATGCTAAAAGGGGGGAAATGAGAGGGAAACAACTACAAATAAGTACCCATAAGGGGTCCAGGGGAATAGGGAAATTATGAAAAGCCTATTGCTTAGGCAGGGGCAGGCTTTAGGCATGCCCAGCAATGGAGAATGCTAGCATACCTATAAGCCTACTAGAACACACATTATTAGAGGCTAGGATCCCAAGGGATCAAGTTTGATTCATGGACAATAATTTGCAGTATTGCCGTGCCTCAAACCATAGCATGAACACATAAGGGGTAAGGGTTTGGGATTCATAATAGAACATGCATAAAGAAATTTTAGCATGCTAGAGTAAGTGTTGAACTATATAGAAGCAGTAGGTAGACATGCATACAAAGGTAGTAAATAAACACATTGTTGTGGTGCTGAAAACCTTAAATCAGGACATACCGGTTTCAAAGAAGCAAATAGAGAAAAGCAGATAGTAGGGCTTGCAAATAGGCCACAGTACATCTAACAAGAGAAAATACTTTTGAGTATGGGTATAAGTTCAGAAAGACTATGAGTGTTCATGTGTTTGTATCAATGAAGAGCAGGTATTTATAGTGTGTAAACAGGCAGCAAATAAGGTAAGGATTGTAGTTCAGAAATAATTAAGTAAATATGTGTCAATTAAAATTAAATTAGTATCAAAGACTTCCTTTAACCAAGGAGTTTAAACTTAAACGGTAGCATGCAAGTGCTAAATAAGGGAAGAAATCATATAGGGCTGAATATGACCAATAAGGAAATATTTCCAGCATAGTACAAGTACACAATAGGTAATAGAGGCTAGGTTCGTCGGACTCTAATCAGGGAAAGGCCTGTAAGAATCCCATACCAATGTAATCAAGGTAAGGGGATCAAATCGACTTAAGTAGAAAAGGTAGGGGTCAAAGGTTCGAAGGAAAGTATTCAAATAAATCCAAGAAGCAGGGAAATCAGAAAGAATCAATTACAAGAGTGCAATCAGAATTACACAAAGAGATTTGAAATCAGTCCACAATCAAAGGTTATTTTGAGAGGGAATTTTAGCATATAAAGGAGTGCATAACATTAGGCATGCAAGGCTGAACTCATGACTAAGAGAGACAGTCACATAGGTCCATTTCACCAACTTAGTAATAGAGAAAGGGGATGGTATCAGAAGTATGCAAAAGGTCAAGTAGAAAGCTTTTCTGAAAACTGTAATCCAGTTCCAATGAGAGCAGTAAATCAAAATCACATAAAGCACAGAAGTTGAAACAAAGATTTGGAAACTTAGTCGAGCAACAGATGAAGCAACTTCAGAAACCCAAATAGGTCCAAAGAGATTAGGGTTTCGAAACCAAACTAGTTCAGAGATGAGGAACCAATAAATCACATAGCAAATAGCCTCAAAACTCGGATGAACCTCAAAATTCTAGGGGTTTACCATTAATCGAGTATAGAGACGAAAACAAGTAAATCAGGCAGAAATACTTACGAAATAAGTTCAGAAATCTCAAAAGAGAACTAAGACTCTTAGCATGTATTTTCCAGTAGAAGAAACTCATGAGAAACATAGTAAAAGAACCACATAATAAACACAGTAGAAGAACACATAAAGAAACACAGTAGAAGAAACTCGTAAGAAACATAGTAGAAGAACCACATAAGAAACACATAAGGAAACTAGTAGAAGAAACTCATGAGAAACACAGTGGAACATGTTTAAAGATCAGAAAACCCCTAAATCGGAAAAGATAAAGGTTTTGAAAGCAGAGTTTTTGAAAGAAACTTTTGAGAAAACGTTTAAAATTTTAGGGAAAACACGGATCTAGAACAGATCTAAAGAAATCAGAAGAACCTCAAAAGTTAGGGTTTCAGAAGGAACCAAATGGTGAGAAAGGCTTGGAGAGTCATTGATCTTAGCAGGAGAAGTCGAGATCAGGCTCGAATAGCCATGGCTTGCCGGAGCAAGGCCGGAGATGGCCATAGAACTCGAATCAAACAAGCTCTGGGCCAAGCTTCTTCGTGGTCAGGCCTCGAAACTTCAGTAACCAAACGTGTAGGAGTTATAGGAGTCTAGTATAGGACTTCAATGGCCTTGGAAGCCATGGATTCCAACGATTTTAGGCTGGAAGTGGAGAGAGGCGACTAGGGTTTGAGAGGGGAGTTGAGAGAGAACTGAGAGAGGAGGGAGTTTGAAGGTGGCTACAAGTGCAAATGACTAGGGTTTGGGGGGGGGGATAGGTCGGGATTAATTTAGGAAAGGTTAAATGGTGGCCGTTGATCATTTTCATCAACGGCCTGGATTAAATAGGAATCCGGGCGGGTTATTCAAACGGGTTGTGGGTCGGGTAGATTTAGGATTTGGGCTGGGTAATTGGATTTGATATTGGGTTTAATTAGGGGTTCAAATCTGGCCAAAATTGAAATACAAATGGGCTATCATTTAAATAGCCATTTTTTCCTTTTTTATTTTATAAAAAATAGTAAAATAATTTCCAAAAATAAATTAAAAGCACTACATAATTATCCAATTAAAAATACTGAAATTAATTTTATAAATATAAATACAATTAAATCTTAAAAGAGGCAAATATTGCAATTATATGCAATTTAGCTTTAAAAATGCCACATAAATTTGTAAAAATATGAAAACATTATGTTAGCTATATTTTAGTATAAATATGAGAATACAATAAATGAATTACCAAAATGATAATTTTGGAAATAATTATTGGGTTTTTCTTGCTAAAGTAGGGCAATAAATTGATTTAAAAATCCTTAAAAAATTAAGAGAAACATATTAAAACCTTGGGACATACTTACATATCCATATACATGATATTTTGAATGTATTTTGCATATAAAAAATATACAGGAAAAAATTGGGTATCAACAATGGATTTCACGGTATATTCGTAATACTGTAGATGTTGGATTATTTTTTGAGCAGGAAGATAGTCAGCATCTGGTTGGATATTGTGATTCAGATTATGCGGGTGATTTGGATAAGTGTAAATCAACTACTGATTATGTTTTTATTTTTGCAAATGCACCAGTTAGTTGGAAGTTTACTTTGCAGTTAACGGTTGCTTTGTCTACTACGGAGGCAGAGTACATGACAATTACAGAGGCTGTAAAGGAGGCAATTTGGAGGTTTATTAGAGAGAGCTTGGTATTGGTCAAGAAAGCATCACACTATTTTGTGATAGTCAGAGTGCTATCCAATTAGCAAAGAACCAAAGGTGGAATCATGGTGCAGAAAATTCGGACTACAGACAAACCCTGCTGATATGCTAACAAAAGTAGTGACTGCGATCAAGTTTCAACATTTTTTGAACTTGATCAACATTGTTGAACTTTGAAAATTGAAGTTGAAGACACAATCAAAATTTATCACTAAGAGAAAATTGAAAAAGTGAAATCTTGCCAAGGTGAAGATTTGTAGAATTTGACAAGATTAATGTGAACTAGTGTGAACATTTGAAGCCTCCTTTTTTTGGAAGAAATTGGTAGATGCATTTACATTGCATGATCACACTTAATATGATGTCATGCATGACATTATTAAGGCAATTTCCCTTCTATAAATAGCAAGATTTTTGTTCATTTGTAAAACATCTCTCACTTGCCTTCTTATCTCCTAAGGCATTTGAATCTTCTTTCTCTCTTATAGTATTTCACTTGTATTTTGGAGTGAAATAAAGTTTGACTTGATTGTGTCCGGGGACTAGGCAAAAATTAAATTTTGCCGTACCTCGTTAATTTCTGCTATTCTTTTTATTATTGTCTCATTTAATATTTATTAGCTACCTTTAGATATAGTAATTGTGATTTAATCACTTTCTATATATTCGGCTTCCGCAACATTGTGCTGCTTCGAAGACACATGCCATGTTATTGAACAACAATGATATAATTTACTTCAACACATACAACCAAATTTTTAAAATTATACAGTTGTTTTAATAATTTTCTGCTAGTACTATGTGTGCCAAAGTAATGCATGTGATTAGATTCCTTGAACCATAAAACGTTTTATTTTTCATTTTAGCCATAGTATATGGATTATTACATTATGAGCAGAATAAAGACTTGAACTTGATAATTAATAACATTGCAGGCAGAATCGTTTTTTTAATGATTATCTGGTTTCAGGAATACAAAATAATTGGGTTTCAGAAAAGAAAAAGATTGTTTCTTTTAACAAAATGGTTATGAAGAAAAAACCAGAAAACAGAATTGCAAAATATTTACAGTCTTCCCTCCAATGACATGTAGAGATTGATGGATGTCTTCTATCCTTAGGAAGAAGAGAACAACAACAACAACGATCAGTAAAATCCCACTAGTGGGGTCTGGGGAGGGTAGTGTGTACGCAGACCTTACCCCTACCTTGAGGAGGTAGAGAGGCTGTTTCCAAAATTTTATCCTTAGGAAGAACAGAAAATGTCTTAATTTCTTGAAAGGACTTAGAAGTTTATCCGAATCTTAATTTCAAAGTGGTCTGATTTCGTCATAGGTGGCTCGAGATGGTATTCAATGGTTACAACTGTACCAATTGCTTTCGACTCTAATCATGTATACATACACAAAAATATTAAAGGACTCATATACATAGCAATTGCATTCATTTTTTAACACGGTAAGTTTTGTATTTACCTCTGAATTTGGCATGCAGTCTGATGTATTCATGACTAGTTCCAAAACAATATCGAAAGAGATGTTCAATTACACTTACTATTTGGTGAAAAAATTAACCCAGATATATAATCGGCATAATACATAAACAGGCCTCAAACTTGGCCTTAGCTGACAAGTATGCCCTCCAACTTTGAGTGTGCACAAAGTAGGCACCTCAACTTATATAAAGTTGAAGACGTAAATACAAATGCTGACGTGACACATAAATTTTGCAAGTTGGAATATTCAACTGAAAAAGTGGAAACAAGTTAAGGTGCCTACTTGTGCACACTCAAAGTTAGAGGGCATATATGCCAGCTGAGGCCAAGTTTATCCTTATTGAATAGAACATAGGCAGTGTTAAAGATCATTGGAAGAATATAAATCAGTGTTATCACATGCGAAAATGCAAAAAAGCTCTAAGCTCTATTGGGGCTTTAAGAGCAAATATAGCGTGGGCTTTAATGAAAAATGGTGAAAGGGAGAAAAAGATACAAATATATATGCACAGTCCAAGACCAATAATTATAATCATGAATAACAAATATATAGACAAAGAAATTGAAAACAATTATCAATTATTTCGTGTCGCTTCTTCAGGATTACGCACATTGGTAAGGAAAAGTATGTCTTGGAGCGTTGATGACGACACTAAAGCACCCACTAAGCGAGGCGAAGCGCTCAACATGTTTTGAGCCCTACTACAGGGTTTAAGCGCGCCTTTGACAACACATATATAAATCATATCATAAGAATGAAAACATGAAAAGAAAAATAGTTTTTTTGATGAATTGCATTAACAATAAACAAAAAATAGAACAAATATTTGTTTTTTTTAAAAAACTTTATACTATTAATGCATGTAACGGTTTTTCTGGTGATCCAAAAATGTTCTTCCTCATACAAAATGCAGCATTAAGAAACTCATCCATGGCTATAACTGAAGAACCCTTTAAACCTTCTTTAGTAGTAATAGAAGCACTATGAATCATCTCTTTCACCATTAATGCTCTCTTTCTCATCTCCTTTCCTTGTGTTTCCTTCATAAGAATCTCAATTTTCTTCACTATCTCCTCATGCTTTATATCAGAGCTAATTACTACTCCACTAGCCATTATTCTAACACAAACTTTAAGCTCTTCCTCTAACATCTTTGCATTAAAAGACTGCTCTGCTCCCATTGGCCATCCAAGAATTGGAACTCCATTCGTAAGAGCTTCCATTACTGAATTCCATCGACAATGACTCAAAAAGCCGCCAATTGATTTATGTGACAAAATCTCCATTTGTGGTGCCCATTGTTGGACTACAAGTCCTTTTTTACTATATTGAATTCTTGGTAACCACTCATTTTCTTGATTAATTTTTGATGAGTTCCTTTTTATCCATATGAAATTTATCCCACTAGATTCAAGTGCTCTGACTAAGTTCTCTGTTTGTGACTCTGTTATTGTACATTGAGAACCAAATGCTACATAAAGAACTGAATTTGGAGACTTGGAGTCAAGATAATTTATGCAAATCTTTGAAATATCTTCTGATGATTTTCCAGCTCTTGCTTTGCTACCAAATGATGAAACAATTGGTCCTATTGTCCATATTGGACAAGGGAATTGCTTTTTATAATAATCCAACCCCATCAAATCCATCTCCTCCACTGTGTTAAAAAACATTCCATCAGTCTCTAGCCATTCTTGAAACATGGTCTGAGGAAATGGCACAGGTCCTGTAAAAACCGTAAATAGTATATGTAAAAAACACTAATATTTCGCAATTTCTATAGTACAATGTATTCTGTTGCTAAGAATATTAAAAGTTGAACGGTTAAGTTTAAATCCTGAATCGGCAGTTACCTGTAATGACTCTGATATCTTCAGTCAGTTCTTTAACAAGAAGCTTACAGTTTTTGAAACCAGGAAGAAAATATTCATCATCTGATTTTTTTCCTACATGAGGAAGATTTATCCAAGTTGAGTGATAAGCCCCCATACCAAAACATCCACCAGCATTGAATATAACATGAAAAATTCCAAATGTATGAGCAATTTTAGCTGTCCATGAAAAGAACATGTCTGAAATGACACAAAGTGGTGGCCTAGAGCAATTTTCTTCAAGAAAAAGATTGGACATGATTTTAGTGAAGGCTGGTTTGAGAGAGGGAGTGGATTCGAGGAATCGGATGAAGAGCGGAAGTGGCAGATTCTCGGTGGATTAAGTGTCGGGAGGGAGGCCGTGGGATGTGCTATCATAAGGGATTTTGAGGAGACGAATGAAGGAGTGTGGTGGAATAGATGGTCGGAGTTTCTTGATATTGAGAGAGGTGGTGATAAAGGTTATGGAATAACCTTTTTCTTGCTCTAGTTTGAGAGCTAATGCTAAAAATGGGATGAAATGGCCTTGTGCCATTAATGGAAACATTACTATGTTTTCTCTTTTTTGTGTCATTGACAAGAGTGTACAGAAGAACTATAGTGAGTGTGTGTGTGTTTGTGAGAAAATATAGGGAGTTTGGGTATAGTTCTTGGACAAAGATATATAGAGACGATGAAGTAAAATTTTAAATTTTCTCTCTTTTAATTTCTTGAATTATTATCTACTATCATTATCAAGTCTTTTTTTAACCCTCAATAAAAGAGAGATTTTGGAAACCATGTGAATATATTCTTAACAGACTAACAATTCCAAAATGTAAAATATAGTTTAACATTTTGGTCAGGTATTTGTCTTACTTGATTCTTTAAAATAGCGGAGTAACAACTTGATCAAGAAAATGTGTTAGATAGTGACATAGTAGTTGAAATATCTATACGTGTATTGTTTGAATATTTGTGCAGCTAATTTTTCGAAGCAGCCGTAGGACAAATTTAAAACAAAAACCTATACAAGTTGCAGAAGCATATTCGTTTTTTTTAAGTCAAAATAGCACGGGCTAGCCATTTTTTGGACAGATAATCAAAAAATAGCCGGTATTTAAGAAGTCATTAAAAACTAGCTTTTATTTTGCTGAAACACGGAAAGTTCCAGCATAGCAGGATTATGGAGCTTCTGCGTATAAACTTCTAGCATATATGTTGGAATTCCAGGACACGAAATTTTTTAGTATAATATGCGGGATTATGGAGCACTTACATATAAAATTCCTGCATATTATGCTGGAAGCTCATATGTAAAAAATTCGAACTCCAGCATATTAGCCGGTATTTAAGAAGTCATTAAAAACTAGCTTTTATTTTGCTGAAACACGGAAAGTTCCAGCATAGCAGGATTATGGAGCTTCTGCGTATAAACTTCTAGCATATATGTTGGAATTCCAGGACACGAAATTTTTTAGTATAATATGCGGGATTATGGAGCACTTACATATAAAATTCCTGCATATTATGCTGGAAGCTCATATGTAAAAAATTCGAACTCCAGCATATTATGCTGGAATATTTTCGGATTTTTAATAATGTTTTTGTTCAGCTTTTATCTTACATGAAAAACGACTAAATTTCGATTACTTTTGAAAATGTGGCTATTTTTTAATTACCAGTTGTAAATCTAGTTATTTTTTAAGGTCACCCTTTTTTTAAGTGTATAATTATTTTGCACCATCATGTTAAATTATCTACACTATTAGATTACTCTAGGTAACAATCATGATCTGGAAATCTGAAAAAATATTGTATAGTGAATAACCTACTATGATATGGTTAATACATGTAAAAATAAGTATACAATTTAAATTATATACCCTTTTTATAATTTCCTTTAATCTTTGTTGTTTCAGTTTTTCTTTTTCTCCATTCCCTCTTCTTCTTCCTTTTTTTTGGTTTCCTTTTTTACTTTGGAATACTAACATACAGCTAGCTCGCAAGATACTTCTACTTTGTGCATGTACAGTGTCCTTAATAACACGCATTGAAATTGAGTTGCTCATAGCCTTCGTGGTGGAGCCACTGAATTTCTTTCCGGAGTTGTATTGTGTATATAGGTAAAATATTTTTTTATGTGTTTATATATAACTAGTTTCAAGGTATGCGCTTTGCGCGTGTAACCTATATTTAAAATAAATAAATATTATATTAAAAACTATTTAAGAGTAAACAATACAAATATAAACTTCAAAATTAATGAGTATATAACTAACTTAACAAAGGAAGAGATTCTTGTAACAACCCGGCCATTCATTTTAAGAATTAACACCCCGATCCCCTATTAACTGCTTTTTCCGTATTTGTTTTTGCTATTTTGATTCGCCAGGATAATTGGTTTTGAGTTTCGGAGTGTTTTGGGACACTTAGTCTCTAAGCGAGAGCTTAAGCTTTAGAATTTGGACCGTAGTCGGAGCAGTGTAAAGACGGCCTAAGAATAGAACCCGTCGATTCCGTTAGCTCCGTTGGGTGATTTCGGGCTTAGGGGCGTGTTCGGATTGTGTTTTGGAGGTCCATAGCTTATTTAGGCCTGAAATGCCGAAAGTTGAACTTTTGAAGTTTCCGGTTCGATAGTGAGATTTTGATATCAGGGTCAGGATGGAATTCTGAAAGTTGGAGTAGCTCCGTAGTGTTGAATGTGATGTGCTTGCAAAATTTCAGGTCATTCGGACGTGGTTTGATAGACTTTTTGATCGAAAGCATAATGTGAGAGTTTTTGGAGTTCTTAGGCTTGAATTCGATGTTAAATTGGTGTTTTGATGTTGTTTTGAGCATTCCGAAGATTGGAACAAGTTTGAATGATGTTTTAGGTTGGTTGGCATATTTGGTTGAGATCCCGGGGGCCTCGGGTGTGTTTCAGATGCTCAACAGTTCATTTTTGGAACTTAGAAAATTGCAGAAAAAGTTGCAGTAGTCAGTTCTCGTTTCCTTCTTCGCGTTTGCGAGTGGGGTCTCGAGTTCGCGAAGAGGAGCTAGGCCTGGTGAAGGGTCAACGCTTCGCGTTCGCGAAGGTATTCCCGCGTTCGCGAGGCTGTGGGATCTTATACCTACGCGTTCGCGAAGGTAGTCCCGCGTTCGCATAGGAGGAGGAAGGTTGATCATCGCGTTCGCGACTTGGGCATCGCGTTCGCAAACGAGGAAAAATGGACCAAGCGGAGTTGTGCTTCGTGAACGTGAGGATCATTCCGCGTTCACGAAGAAGGAAATAGCTGGGCAGATTTTAAAAATCCAAAATCGAGAGTTTAAGCCTTAATTCATATTTTGGACTTGGGAGCTCGAGAAATTGCGATTTTTTAAGAGAGTTTCACCTGGGCGATTTAGGTAAGTAATTCCTACTCGGTTTAGACTAATTTCTATGAATTTACACTTAAATCCATCCTTTAATTTCGAATTTATGGTGGAAAATTGGGGGAAAGTTCTTAGACCTAAATTTTGAGTTTTGATTGGGGATTTGACATTGGATTTGGATAATTTTGGTATGGTTAGACTCGTGAAAGTATGAGGATTCTGAAAATATAAATTTTACCCGATTTCGAGACGTGGTCCTGGAGCGCATTTCGCGTATTAGCTTAGAATTTATTAGTGGAATTAGTTACTTGAAGTGTTATTTATATTATGAAGTTGATTTGAATAGATTTGGGCCATTTGGAGTCGAGTACTCGAGGCAAGAACGTGGTTTTGGGTTGATTTTGAGCCGGTTCGAGGTAAGTGGCTTGTCTAACCTTGTGTGGGGGAACTCCCCTTAGGATTTGGTATTATTAATATTTGAAATGCCTTGTACGTGAGGTGACGAGTGCATACTTGTACTAATTGTTGAAAAATCCGGTTTTCATTAAGTAATTATAATTGTGTTTTCTTTCCTGTTTATACTACTTGAAATTTAAACCTGTTGCTAGCTTAGAGAAGCATATCTATTCGACTTATTTTCTTTACTTGCTCAAACTGCCTTATTTGGATTATGTGCAGCATGCTAGGATAGAAATAACTGCTTTACCTTGGTATGAAATTTGAATTGAATTGTCTATCTTTCATGTTGTTGCTGTGTGTTTACTTTGGGACTACGGGCACGGTATCTCGGGAGATCCCCCCTGCCTGTTTACATTTGGGACTACGGATCGGTATTCCGGGAGATCCCCCTGCACTTTTATATTGGAACTATGCGACTGCACCAGGTAGATTTCCCCTGTACTAGATATTTATATTTGGGGACTACAGATCAGATTTTTGAGTGACTGAGAGGCTTGCCCGAGGGGCTATAGACATACATGTGCATGAATGATGCTTTACCTGAGGGGCCTGTTTATGAACTTACTATTTTTCACTCCTCCTTAAAGTGAGTTTTCATCGAATATGTTGATTTAATTACTGCTTCCACTCATCTTTAGATCGAGCCTCTATTGAAAATGTTGAACAAATGCTTTAAACAATTTTCATTTAAACTGAAGTTTTTAAGTTATGAAATGGGTATAAATTTCTGTTTTTGCCCGAAGGCTGTGTACGAACTATGTTTTGCCCGAGGGGCCTATTATGGTTTTCATCTCTTTTATTATAAATGGTATTGAACCCCTACTGAAACTGTTGGAAAGCATTTTCCAATGATTTTTACTAAAAGCTGGATTTTAAATGAAACGATTGACTCGTATTCTGATTTGAAAGCATGTTCTGCTTATTGAGTTTATCATAAATGTGGATTCATTGTTTCCTACTGCTCAATCTTTATTTACTCTTATTACTTACTGAGTTGGAGTACTCACATTACTCCCTGCACTTCGTGTGCAGATTTAGGTATTTTGGAACCCGGTAGCGGGCGTTAATTGCTCAGATGCGGAGTCATCATAGTTAGCAAGGTGGCTGCACGACGTTCGCAGCACCGCTTCCTTCCTTTCATTTTCATTATTGTACTTAGTACATTTTTTGACTTTTTTTGTTGTATTCAGACCTTGGTAGATGCTCATGACTAGTAACACCCCAATATCGGGCTTGTGTAATTATTCCGCGTTTTTCTTTTAAATGTTTATTATGAGATTATTGGTTTATAAATGGTATAAAAACAACTTTTATTGTAAAATAGTTTATTTGGGAATTGTGTCGGCTGACCTTGTCTTCATGAGAGGCGACATCACGACCGGGTCCGGTTTGGGGTCGTGACACCCACTTTTCTATATAAACTTCTCTATTTACTTGTATTTCTTATTTTTCTCCTTTTTTTTATTAAGTTTGTCCTTTTGTGTTTGATGAGTGCGAACGTAGTATGGAACTTATATCCTTAAATTTATTTTTGTTCTTTTATGCTAAGAAAGTTATACAAATTATAATTATTGTTTATTACCTAAACCATATTCAAAGTGAGTATTGTTAAATATTGTTTATAGTACCTTCTGGAAGTTCATACTGAAATTTGATAGCATTTGGAGCTTATTTGAGGTGATTGGAATCGAAAGTTTTAGTTGAAACTCAAAGATGAACACAGCGCCAGTATACCGCTACGGTATACAATATGCTGTAGGAGTATATAGCCATACTGCAACAATATACTATTATAGTTTATAATATACTACAACGGTATATTGTAATAATCGAAGAAGAACACAATTACCTAACAATATACCGCTACAGTATACAATATACTATAGGAGTATATAGTTATACTGCAACAGTATACTATTATAGTATACAATATATTATTATAGTATATTGTAATAATATGCAATATACTGTAACATTATGCTGTAATAGTATACAATATACTATAAAAGTATACTTATTACACGTAAATTCACTTGTCTTTTCCCTTTTAATTTGCTTTAAGCTTTTACCCAGCGTGAAGGGCAAATTGAAAATGCAAAATAAAATAAAATATTATAGTGATATATAATGTAACGGTATACTCTTACAATTAGATCTTTTTAGAATTTTTTGAAATTTTTATTAACAATTGATATTATTTCAGTTTATTAATTAAATTAATTTTTTTAACTCTTTTCGTATAATTGTATACCCTGTTAGTATAGCTATATACTATACTAGTATTATATGTTAGTTAATATTTTTTTAGTTGTATTAGCTACATTTAATTGGTACCCAATTTGATTTTTCTTTAGTAATAATATAAAAAAAAGAATAATAAAAAATAGTGAAAATAGTAAATGAAATTAGATTATGAAGAGAAAAAGAATATAAAAAAAAGAAGTTAAATGGAATTAGAAAAGGAAAAAAGAAAAAAATAAGAAGAAAACGAGAAAAAAGAAAAGGAGAAAAGAAAAAAAGAAAAAAGAAAAGAAAAGAAGTATAGAAATAAAAAAGAATTGGAGAATAAAGAAAAAATTCCCCACAAAACCTACTATGGGTAGGAAATGTAATTAGTTTATGGGTAGAAAAATATATGGGTCGACAAGGGTAAATAGCTTTATTTTTGTGGGTAACTGTGTCAAAACTCCTTTATATAGTATAGATTAAGAAGATATTATAATAGTATTTTGCATAAAATGAATGTAGCTGGAAACTTTCAATAATCTTCACACGAATTCTCTCTAATATCTCCTTGTCTTTCTCCACATCATGTAACCCCCACCGATCAAGCCACCACTCCCACCGAAACTACCGGATAAATACATCCAAATGGAGGTAGAGCTACCTCAACACTCTTATAAGGAAATGCTCCTGGATAAACAAGTGAGTAACCAAACCAACTACTACGACATGGAAAACCAATCAGTTCCAGAACTGGATAAAGGAAAGCACATTGAAGGCTCAAATTCCACTCTCACAAGAAGATAAAGAAAGCCTTTATCTACCATGGAGATACTCGGTAATCATCAAAATATTCAAAAGGAAAATGCCTCACCACATGCTTCGATCTAAGCCCTATGGAAGCCATCCGAACAGTTAATCTTGATTGACTTAGGGTGGGACTTCTACATAGTAAAATTTAGCTTAGAGGAAAGCATGGTGAAGGCACTACACCTAGGGCCTTGGTTTATCTCTGGAAAGTTTCTATCCGTACGGAAATGGGAACCAAAATTTGTCCCTCAAGAAGCCACACTCACCTCTATTGCCATTTGGATACGGCTACCCCAACTGCCAACAGAATTCTACGACAAGGATATATTAGTAAAATTTGGGAGGAACCTAGGCAATCTCCTCAAGATAGACCAATGTACATCCTCTACCCTAAAGGGGAGATATGCACGCATCTGTATCCAAGTGCCATTAGAAACCCCAGTGGAAACAATAGTAATCATAGGAGATCATAAACATGCAGTGATTTATGAAGGCGAAGGAACTCTTTGCACCATTTGTGGCAGGATAGGGCACACTGCTCCTAAATGCATCCATAAGACACACACATCCACAACATCCAATGGAGCACATGAAGTTCATCAAAAGGAACCATCCCCAAAGGAAAGTGAATGGAAGACTGTCACCTTCCCACGAAGACGCAAGCATGGTCAACCAAAAACAATTATCAGCAATGAAGGTAAAATCCATAAACCATAGCATATTCCACAGGCAGAAGAGATACAGGTAAACGTGTTTGACGCCATTTCAGGTAAATTCTTACAAACCCAAACGTTTCATTATAATTCCAAAAACTCATTAAACAGTACACAAAAAACAAAAGGAGGCCATTGGCCCAATAAAACTCCCCACCAGTACTTAAGAGACGCCCAAACACGGGCAGAATACAAGCCCAAGAGACCAGCCCATCACGAGAGCCAAACGAAAAGCGGGGCCAACAACTGATGACCCCACTAGTTCAAATCACGAGCCCAATTCTCAAAAGGACGCCAGCCCAAACCCCAATGACTCAATCATCACGCTTGGCAGAACGCCCAATGGGGCCGGTCCCTTATCCCTGAATAGGGTACTCCACCATGGGCACCACTGACAACCCAACTCCCTACCCAAACACCAAAACCTATACTTTCCCTATCAAAGCTACTGCAACTTCTTCTAATGGAGAAATCCTAATATACACAAATGATAATCGAGTGCCCTATCTGCAACCCCTTCCATCTCCAGTCGAAAAGACCACAACCGTCACCTCTATTACATCCCCAATTAATGAACACTCAACCCCAGTAAAGCAAAAAAGCACAAAAATGGCAAAAGACCTACTACCGACCACCATCTCCACCCATCCACTACCACAGGACCACCAACTGGCCTCTTGGTTAGAGGTTTCCTTGTAGGGGAAAGGCCTTTCCTACGATTTCACCCTGGACAATCGGAGGGTGACACTGATAGTGCAAAATCCAGCACACCTAGCCAGGGTGACGGTGGAAGCTTTGAACAAGGCCGATGGCGTTTGGACCTCTCCTATGGCAGTCGATGGCCAACACCGATAGCCCACTACCAATAACAGACCCCCAAACACTCAACATTCACATCCTACAGAGCTTTCAATCCCTCCCCTTCTTCCCAGATCTGATAAAGGAGGACCCAGCGGGGGAGCCAGTCTTCGTTCCGATCGACCTACCAACAAACCCCTCATATTCTCCTCCGAAAAGAAGAATAACTCACCATCCTTCCAGAAGATCCAAAAAGGAATCTGCAAAGTACCGGAGATACTCAAGAAGAATAATGCCCCAGAAGAGCCGGAATAGACTTACCCAGCATCAAGGACGGACTCGATACTACTTGACTCGGTAAGATCGATAGAATTCAGCACGGAAGAGAGAGATATAGTTGTGGTCCTATGACCCAAATGCTAGGTTTGCCAGGACCAACGAGCCCTCGAGAGGGATCTCACCAATCACCCACAACTCCAATGATGAACTACATCATATGGAATGTTCAGGGTGAAAACAATGCCGAGTTCAAACGGTACTGTTTAGAGATGGTGAGAATGCACAATCCTGCAATGCTAGTACTACTCGAAACAAAGATAGCAGACCGCAAATCCTTGGCCTAGCAGCTTGAATTTGACATGATCATCCAGTCTCCAGCAGTAGGCCCATTTGGGGGAATTGTGTTTATGTGGAAAGAGGAACTCGTAGCTGTGGAAGAAGTGGCTACTACCTCCCAAGGTATCCACGCAATGATGAAGGTAAGCCTAGATCATCCTTAATGGCTATTTTCAGCTATTTATGCTAGTAACCTCTTAACGGAAAGAAAACTCCTATGGGAGCAGTTAATCACTATCTCTAATAACACAAGAACAAACTGGGTCATAGGAGGAAACTTCAATGAAGTCTTAAAGGCCAGGGACATGTTTGGAGGCAATCCTATAAACCTGAGCCGCAACAACCTATTTTAGAATTGCATAAACAAGTGTCACATAATAGACCTAGGGTATAAATTAAGCAAGTACACTTGGACTAATGAAAGGTATTCTAACAGAACTTCCCTAATCCTAGAAAGAATAGATAGGTGCTTTGCCATGAAGGTTGGATAGAATATTACCCTGAGGCTATTGTAACGCACCTCACAAGGACCCATTCAGACCACTACCCTCTGAAAATTCAACTGGTAGGGCCTCCAAACAACAAACCCTCTAGGCCCTTTAGATTTGAAACAATGTGGACAAGCCACCCCTCTTTCCCTAGCATCATCAATAGAGCCTTCTCTGACTAATCCACCCTTCTCAATCCACTAAAAGTTTCAAGACTCTGGTAACCAAATGGAACCAGGAAGTCTTTGGAAATATTTTCCATCAAAAAAAGAGACTCATGGCTAGAATCTATGGTATTCAAAACTTTCCTAGCTACCAATTCAGTAGCTTCCTCCTAATGCTTGGAACTGACCTCAATGCTGAGCTGAACCTCATCCTCAAGAATGAGGAAGACTTTTAGAAACAAAAGTCTAGGATCAACTGGCTAAATGAGGGTGATGCTAGCACCAGATTTTTCCACACTTCAACCCTTAATAGAAGAAGGAGAAACAAAATCCTATCCCTCAAAGAAGAAAATGGTAACTGGCTCCATGACCAAAAAGACATCCAGTCAGCCATTGCAGGCTTCTTTCTTACACTGCAGACCTTTGGGCAACCACTCACCACTCCACCATAGAACCCATTCAGTCTCAAAGCCACATGCTTTCATGGACAGACCCCTTCAAGTGAGTGAGATAAAATAGGTTGTCTTCTCTAACAAACCCTTCAAATCACCAGGCCCTGATGGCCTCCACCCTTTCTTCTATAAAAAAATACTAGGATATTGTGGGAGACTCTGTCACAGAATTTTGCCAAAAGTGCTTCTCCACAAACTCAATGGATAACACCATGGACCAAACCCTTTTGTGCCTAATTCCTAAATGCCCTCAAGCTTCAATGTTGAAAAACTTCAGACCCATTGGCCTTTGTAACACCATCTACAAAGCAGTCACAAAAATCATTGTAAACATGATAAAACCAATCCTACCTCACATCATAGGACCAAGCCAAGAAAGCTTTCTAACTAACAGAAGGGCCTGTGACAATGCCATTATTGTCCAAGAATATATCAACCATTTCAGGAAAATGAAGGGCAAGAGTGGCAATATGATTATGAAAATAGACCTAGAGAAGGCCTTTGACAGGGTGGAATAATCTTTTATTAGAGACACTCTAGATGCCTTCAATTTCCCCAAGGGCCTATCCAGGCTCATCATAACCTGCATAAGTACTTCTTCCATCTTCATCCTTGTCAATGGGGGGAAACAGAACCTTTCAACCCCTCAAGAGGCATAAGACAGGGAGACCCTATGTCCCCCTATCTATTCATCTCGTATATGGAAAGACTTTCTAGATCCATTGACAAGGCAGTTCTACAAAATCAATGGTACCCCAAAAGCATAAGTAAGTCTGGACCAAAAATCTCACACCTATTTTTTGCAAATTACCTCACACTCTTTGCCAAAAAAAACATCAGAAACTACAACACCATTCTCTCCATATGACACAACTTCAATAGTCAGGACAAAAAATAAACCTAACCAAATCTAGAGTCCTGTTTTCCTCAAACACCACCCAAGATACCTCCTAACATATCACCAACCTCCTATTCATCAAACACACAACCTCCTTTGGAAAATATCTTCGTTTTCCCATTTTCCACAAAAAACAAACAGCCTCAGACTTCCAATTCATCATTGACAATATGCAAACCAAGATGGCTGGCTGGAAAACAAAATACCTCAAAATGGCTAGGAGAACAGTCATGGCTAAGACCACCCTGAGCAGAATCCCAAGCCATGTAATGCAATACATCACCCTTCCTACCAAAGTAACCAATCAAATTGATAGAATCCAGAGAAACTTCTTTTGGGGCACCACCACTGAAAGGAAAAAGCTCCATCTGATTAAGTGGAATGTAGTTACTAGGACTAAGTCTGAGGGAGGGCTAGGGATTCAAAAAGCCAGCATTAAAAACAAAGCTGCTCTCTCAAACCTGGCATGGAAAGCTTACAAGAACACCAACAACCTTTGTGCCAGAGTCTTGATCTACAAACATTGCAACATGTTTAGACCACCTCAGGCCTTGAGACATCCAAGGAACCCTAAATCCCCAATTTAGAAGGGCTTACTAAAGGGTTGGGAGATCTGTAGCAGAGCCAGCAGATGGGTCGTTAATAGAGGGAATAGGGTCAACTTTATAAATGACACTTAGATTCCTAACCAGCCATCAATCAGGCAAATGATAGAAGGCCCCCTAACCCAAAATGACCTCCAAGTCAGGGTTGAAGAAATTCATAATATGGGTATTTGGGACACCTCAACTTTGTCCATCACCATCCCCCAAATATCCTAAACCTTCTCAATTCTATGTTCATTCCCAGTTCCACCACCAAATAGGGCAACCTAATGTGGGACCTGACTGCCAATGGACAGTTCTCCAATAGCTATGCCTATTCATTCATAAGCAGGAACACAATAGACTACCATCCTGGTGAAGAAACACCCTTCAAATGAAAATGGAAGCTTCAAACCCCCAACAAAATCAAGCATTTTATATGGCTCCTAACCCATAGAAGACTCCCAACCAGGAGCTTTCTACACTCTATAGGAATAAACTATCCCACTCAATGGCACTACTGTGGCAATGATCATGAAGACATTGATCACATCTTCTTTCAATGCCCCAGTGCTGCCCATTACTGGAATGTCATCTTATCAAAATCATCAGGTTCCACCTCCTCCCAACCAGTCCTCAATAGTAACCTTTGGCAATCATCTTGGCCAACTCTTAAAGCTGTGAAGTACAATAGCTGCCTCAACTGGGACAACCTCATCCCCTTCTGCCTATGGCATATTTGGTTGACAAGAAACAACAATGTTTTCAATAACAAAAAGGACCACATTAATGCTAACAACACTATATCAAAGGCAACTGAGTACCATGTGCTTACAAATAATAACCCAAAAGTGGTAACACATCAGATCATGCTAAAATGGATACCCCCACCCAGAGGGTCCTTCAAACTGAACACTGATGGAGCAGCAAAAGGAAACCCAAGAATAGGTGGATCAGGGGGGATTTTCAGAAACCACAATGGGGACTAGATATTGGGCTACATGAATAACATACCTCAAACAACAAACACAAGGGAAGAAATTCAGGCCCTTATTAGAGGCCTACAATTAGCTGAACTAAACAACCTAGTTCTGCTGGAGATAGAAACTGACTCAGCAGAAACAATCAATATGTTGATAAATGGAAACCTGATTTTGACCCTCTAACTTGTGAATGCAGATCAATGATCCAAAGGATGACAGCGTAGTGGTGAGGCACACACACCGGGAGCAAAACAGAGTAGCTGATGCGCTGGCAAAGGAAGCAATAAAAGAAAGTTTTTTGAACAAGTCTTTGTCTTTAACAGTTCCTCCGATGTTTACCAATGATGTATTTTAGGCAGACATCCTAGGAACTGAACTACCTAGATATTTTGTGGGCTGTAATCTAAGTATAATTATGCAAAACATTGCAATAATGGGTGCCATAAGCTATCCCAACAACGTCACAATTGTAACTACCCCGTTTAGCTAATATAACATAATATCCCTTTTGACAAAAAAAAAGTATTTTGCATAAACATGTCATCATATTATCATAGTAAAGCATATTGTGGATCCCCAAAGTATTTGGGCCATAGATAATATTGGGTCGTGTTTCAAAATCGCAAGCCCAAATTCCTCCTGGCTTTTGTTTAGAATGGGTCTTCTCCCTTTAGATTTGGGAAAAATACAAAAGTAACCGGTCACCCGACACTAATTGCATTTGAAATATATATATATAATTCTTACATTCCTATACACTATATGAAACTATATTACCCTCCCTACTCAAGTTTTACTATAATTATATTTTATATACCCAATTACCATTTATGTACATTTTAAGGGAATTATTGATAATAATTAGTGTCTAAAAATTACTCTAACATATCTTCCACTCCCCCACATTTCTCTATCCACATCCCACCACCTCTCCCCACGTATCTTGCACAAGAGAGCAACAATTCCACCATTGACAACCATTAAAAAACTTTGAAGCTTTGAATTCGAATTTGGGTTTTCAAAAAATATTGTTTGTTTGGATTGGATGTTGTTGCAAAGAATTGAGAATTCTCTCTCTATCTCTCAATCCTAAATTTTAGTAATGTAAAGCAAAGGAAAAGAGAGCAGCAATTCCACCATTGACAGCCATTAAAAAACTTTGAAGCTTTGAATTCGAATTTGGGTTTTCAAAAATCATTATTTGATTGGATTGGGTGTTGTTGCAAATAATTGGGAATATGGTTTGGAATTTATATCTCAATTTTGAGGAGTTTTGGTGAATATTAGACTTGATTTTGGCTGAATTTCAGATTGAAACTCGAAGAAGAAGAAGAAGAAGACATGACATACATTATACTGCAGAAATTGTAGTAAAATTGTAGAAAAATTGTATTCTGTTGATTATATATTTTTCTTTTATTTATTTAACTATTGTATGAAAGTTGAACAACATTGTATAAAAATTATATTTAAGTTGTATGATATTGTAGTTGTATATAACTGAGTAAAAATAATGTATGAAATTGTAAATAAGTTGTATAATATATAATTAGTTGTACGAAATTTCTTTTTATTATGTATAAATCAGATATAAAATATACAAAAGACATAATGTATAAAATTTGTATTTAAGTTATATGTTATTGTAGTTGTACTTAACTAAGTAAAAATAATGTGTGAAAATTGTAGATAAGTTGTAGATAAATTGTATAATATATAATTAGTTGTATGAAATTTGTCTTTACTATGTATAAATTAGATACAAAATATACTTTGTCCAGTCTAACCCAGGACTGCATAACAGATTGAATACTCAGCCCAACAAATTAGCTACTACTTTTGAGGTAGACTCACCAAAATTGTTCTCTGCTTTGGATCCTGAGTGCTATGATATTCTCATGAAGTAAGTTCATTTCTTATTCTTACTTGTTCTGTGTATTTGGCCTAGGTAGGTACTGAAGTTGAGGATTATGTTTTCCAATCTGTAATAATGGATGTGAATCATGTCTACAGAAAATTGTTATGCTATGAGTACTCTTACCTCCAATTCTCAGTTACAACATATTGGTATATCAATAGAAAGTAAAGAGAAGAAGGATAGATCATAGGAATTGCGTGACATTAGTGAATTGATCCAATTCAGGACCTTGGGGCAGTTTTGATTGATTGAGACGAAAGGAATCGACTTAACTGGGCAACTAAAATTACTAATACTTGTTTAGTAATCCTCAAAATATTATTGTTAAACCTCTTGTTCTGTTATGCACTCAGAAATTGGGGACGTGATACAACCCTTGTAATCCCCCTTTTATTGAAAATAATACTAGTATATCTCATCTTAAATAAATGCCAAATTATTGAATAATCAGATTTTTGATGAGTAAAAAACATAATCCTCATCCATTTTCAAAGAAATGAGTAAACCATGAGCTAATAAGTAATGTATATAATTGGGTCGTATAGGAAGATTACTGTATTTTAAGGCGGAGGAAAAATATGGAAAGAGAAGAGGAGAAAAAAAAGGAAAATGGTGTAACTAAATCTCTTAATTGAAGGCATTAATAATGGATTAGGAGCCTTTTAAGGTGGAATGTATATATTTTATAAACAAAACTTGTTTAGGTAGGGGAATTTACTAAACATGAACATTTAGGGTAATAAAGTTTCCAATAGTGTATAGGAATGAAAAAATCCATATATATATATATATATATATATATATATATATATATATATATATATATATATATATATTATTTTGTCAGCTATTATTTTTAGAAGCGGTTAAAAATAGGGGTATTATCATTTTTTGCCGGCACCAGAAACTATTTACCGAAAAAGTGTATAAAAATTATATATATCTTTGTATATATATATATATATATATATATATATATATATATATATATATATATATATATATATATGCATGTGTGTGTGTATATATATCGACTATTATTTTGAGAGCGGCTATACAATGTCATTTTCCCTTAAATATATATATATATATATATATATATATATATATATATATATATATTCTCTTTGGATTTCAAATTTAGAAGCCCAAACATGTTTAACAACTCAAAATCGACAAAATAAGCACGAGCTAGCCAGTTTTCAGATTGGTAATTAAAAAATAGCCAGCGTTTGAAAAGTCATTGAAAAATATCCACTATTTTGCTGCAACATGAAAAGTTCCAGCATAATATACTGGAGATTGTTGCACCTGTGTATGAACTTCCAGCATATTATGCTGGAACTCCAACACACGGAAAGTTCCAGCATAATATATTGGCGATTGTGGCACATGTGTATGAACTTCTAGTATATTATGCTGGACCACTATATTATACTGGAACTCTAGTATATTATGCTGGAATATTTTCTGGATTTTGAACAGTATTTTCGTTCAAATTTATCTTTATATGAAAATTAGCTAAATTTCGATTACTTTTGAAACTGTAGCTATTTTTCAATTACCACAATCTGGCTATTTTTGAATTTCACCCCTCAAAATGTGCTTTGATTTTCTTCAAATGTCTTTTCAAACCGTAATTTTGAGTTATCCATTGATAGTAACGTTGTAAATAATGTCTAATCTTCACTAACTTTGAGCATTAGAACCTACACTCATAGCCTCACCCTCGAGCAACCTTTGAAAGCTTCAGCAATCAGCATCCTATGTTCACAATTTATTTTCCAATATCGTGGTGTTCGACTTGTATGCACCTTGATTTTTTTTTTTCGTCCACCAAAATATCACCTAACATGTTTGTTTTTGCTATGATTTGAACTTTGATTCTCAGGGATGAATTTATTTTAAGTGACTTTCAAGCATAAGTCATAAGTTATGAATTTTAATTTTGGGCTTTTTTGTCATTTTAGCTTAAAAACAAGTGCTTAAAAGCACTTTTTTACTTTATCCAAATACTACAAAATAGCTTAAAAGCATTTTGGCTTAAAACACATAAAATAAGTCAATCCAAGCAGACTCTTTCACTAGCTTAGCTTCATTGACCGCTAATGCTAAGTATCCCTTTGGATGAGCTTATTTTAAGTAATTTTTAAGCCAAAATAGATTTTAAGCCATAAGTGAAAATTTTGGTAAATCCTCTAAAGCCATGGTCAAAGTCATGTCAATAATTATTGGACTGAGAAAATATATTGTTTATGGAGTTTAAAATAACATCCCAATAAAAGAGGTAAAAGATCAAAAGCCGAACTTCCAAACTTGCCTATATATAACTTGATGAGGCAAAAGAGGTAACACTTAAGCACAAATACCAACTTTGCTTATGTTAGTAATTTGTGTTCAAAATCAGAAAATTTTGTAAAGTAAAAGAGAAACAAAAATACTGTTACATCCCTTAAATTTAACAATATTGATATCGTTATGTATATTTGATATGGTATTTTGAGTGGAATATTTTTTTGTAAAGAAGAAAAACTGGTTTGAAGAATATGATTTTATATAGTTATTAATATTACTACTTTTGTATATGTTTTAAATTTTACACAAAATATGAAAAAGTTTACGAGATTTTCTTTATTGTAAATAGAAATTATTTTCGCAGAAGAAAAGAAGATTGTCATTTTAAGAATTAAACATACGAATAAAATACTCTGTTAATGAGATTAGGAAACATAAAAGTTGAGAAAATATATGTATTTTTACATAGATGTCACGACCCAAAACCTAATCATGGTCGTGATGGCGCCTATCGTGTTACAAGGCAAGCCTATTTCCCAAAATATTACTACTAATTTGATTATAAGAATTTAATAAAACATTTTCAATAATTTAAATCCTGATAAACTAAACCAACTCTATATATAAATAATATAAAATACGGAAACGAGTCTCAAATATCGGGGTGTGACTAAGTCATAAGTGTCTAAAACTATGAACTAAGATATATAAACTGTCTAACTGGCCAAAATAAGAAATGACAAAAGGAGTAACAAGGTCCTGCAGACGCTGGCAGCTACCTTGCAATCTCCACAGATAGCCGGCCTGAAATCAGCGATCGCCGCGCTCTAACTCACTTGGATCTGCACATAAAGTGCAGGGTGTAGTATGAGTACAACCAAATCAGTAGTAACAGAAATAACTAAGGAACTGAGCAGTAGTGACGAGCTAAGTAAAACAGTCCAATTATTTATTTTTCACAATTTAAAAATAACATGAATAAATAGGTAAATTCCATAACTCAGTAAATGACACAAAGAAATTTAACAGATAAATGCAGCAACAACACAAATAAATACAACCTCACAGTAGTGTCACTCTATCACTCAGCACTCACACTCATCACTCAACACACTCAAAACACTCAACACTTTGCGCTCACTAGGGGTGTGTACAGACTCCGGAGGGGCTCCCAAAACCCAAGAACTAAGCACGGACAACTCACGTGCCATCATATCAATATCTGGATCCGCACGGTCAACTCACGTGCTATGCGGACAACTCACGCGCTATGGTAACAATACCTGGACCCGCACGGTCAAATCACGTGCTACGCGGACAACTCATGCGCTATGATATTAATATCCTCACAACTAGGACCCCGGCCTCACTCAGTCATGTACCTCTCTAGCCTCACAATGCACCACCAATATGGGGACACAACCCACATCAAGTATCACAACATACCAGCAAAATAATAGAGACTGAGGTAAACATGTACAATAATTTCTATGACTGAGTACAAATAATGTGAGTATGAATAAAGCCTAAGCATGATCTCTAACATGAAGGCAGACAAGTTCAATAACAAGTAACTACGTAAACACAGATGATGGCCATGAGGCCTCACGGGATGGACCAAGTCTCCATCCCTCGAGGTATACACCCACACGCCCATCACCTAGCGTGGTATCACTACCAAACAATCACATGATATCAATTTCTCCTGGTTTATACCCTCAAAGCCAGAGTTAAAACTATTACTTACCTCACCCGCGTAAAATCCTACTCTGGGATGCCCTCGTCTCTGGAATCGGTCTCCAAAAGCTCCGAATCTATCCATACTCCGAATACTACTATCAACATAGTCTAAAGAATCGAATTCCACAATAAAAACTACAAAATATGCCAAAAATTCAAAATCGGCCAAAATCTAGCCCCGGGCCCACGTCTCAAAACCAGTCAACAATGGCAGAATCAAAACCCTCGTCCTTTCCGAGTCTAATCATATAAAATTTATCAAATTAAACTCCGTTTGGTCCCTCAAATCCCCACTTAAAACTCTCCAAAACTCAAACCCTAACTCCCTCAATTTCACTTTGAAATAATCAATCAAATCTCAACAACGAAGATGGATTCATGAATTATAATCAAAACCGAGTAGAAAACACTTACCCCAATTCCTATGGTGAAAATCGCCCAAATCCGAGCTCCCCAACTCAAAATATGACCGAATGAACAAAACCTAGTTTTATATATTTTTTTCCAGCTATTCTGCCTCATTCTTATACCAAACGATCCCAAAACTCATACTTTATGCCTCCAATGGATTCCTTGTGAAATTCTAGTCAAGTTAGGCTTTTGAATCACTCAATTTGACCTCATAATAAATGAGATATATAGGTTTTAATATTTGCAAATAGTGCAGATTTTAAAATACGCCTTTAGTGGCAATTGCGTAATTAATCTGAAAAATCTAGCAACCTAATTCTTAATAAAATGGCCATAAAATCTTATACGATGTTCAAATTTAACGATTCTTTATGCAACGGGTCCTTAATTACGATACAGATCTATGCTTCAATCAAAAAAAAGAAATCGGGGCTCATTTGTTCAATATGATATCATTTATGCTTGAAGAAACAACGTCGAAACATAAGAAAAACGAGCGCAACACAACTCAAACCTATCCGAAACTCACCCTAGGCCCTCAGGACCTTAACCAATAATTCCAACAAGTCATATATCACTACCCGAACTTAGTCGAACCTCCGGAATACCCAAAACAACACCAAAACACCAAATCGACCTCGAATTCAAGCCTAAGAACTTCTAAACTTCTAACTTTCGCCAATTCAAACCTAATTCTACCACGTACCTCCAAATTACATTCCGGACACACTCCTAAGTCTAAAATCATACAACTAAGCTAATCGAATCATAAAAATCCAAATCCGAATTCGTTTACTCATAAGTCAGCTTCAGGTTGATATTTCTAACTTAGCTTTCTAACTAAGAGACTAAGGGTCTCATTTCATTCCAAGATTAATCCGGACCCAAGACTACCAACTCGATACAACTCAACATAGCTGAACAATAGATAAAGAAGTATTAACGGGAGAAACAGGGCTATAACTTTCAGAACGACTGACCGGATCGTTACATTCTCACTCTTTTAAAAAAACGTTTGTCCTCGAACGAGTCTAGAAAGATACCTGGAGTCTCAAATAGGTGAAACCTTTACCAATACCTTCTCGTCACATTCAAATCTTATGAAATCATCTCGCAGTCACATCATACTCATCACGTATCCATCTAGCCACCATTTCCACTAATAGGGACACTACCGTACATATAGGTCCACAAGCATGCGCTCACACAATCAATGCCTCAGTGCTTAATCTACATTCAAAACCCGGCCTCAAGTCTTCCAGACTGACCTAACATCAACACATAGAAATCACATCTCGCACCTCATCTAGAGAATCACAATCCGTCGATGCACAACTGATACCGAGCGCTCATATGCACATATGAATGCATGGAAGAAATTCAAAGAGTTACACTTCAAGTTGAATCAATACCGCACAACAAGAATTCAAGAAGATGAAATTTTCCTAAAGGCAAGCCTCTAAAAGATAAGTACAGACGTGTCCGTATCGATCCGCAAGACTCTACTAAACCCGCTCATGACTCGTGAGACCTATGTGACCTAGGCTCTGATACCACCTTATCACGACCCAAAACCTAACCATGGTCGTGATGGCGCCTATCGTGTTACAAGGCAAGCTTATTTCCGAAAATATTACTACTAATTTGATTATAAGAATTTAATAAAATGTTTTCAATAATTTAATTCCTGATAAACTAAACCAACTCTAAATATAAATAATTTAAAATACGAAAACGAGTCCCAAACATCGGGTGTCACTAAGTCATGAGCGTCTAAAACTATGAACTAAGATATATAAACTGTCTAACTGTCCAAAATAAGAAATGACAAAAGGAGTAACAAGGTTCTGCGACACTGGCAGCTACCTTGCAATCTCCACAGATAGTCAGCCTGAAATCAACGATCGCCGCGCTCTAACTCACCTGGATCTGCACATAAAGTGCAGGGTATAGTATGAGTACAACCAACTCAGTAGTAACAGAAATAACTAAGGAACTGAGCAGTAGTGATGAGCTAAGTAAAACAGTCCAATTATTTAATTTTTACAATTGAAAAATAACAGGAACAAATAGGTAAATACCATAACTCAGAAAATGCCACAAAGAAATTTAACAGATAAATGCAGCAACAGCACAAATAAATGCAACCTCACAGCAGTGTCACTCCATCACTCATCACTCGCTCTCAGCACTCAACACACTCAAAACACTCAATACTCTGCGCTCATTGGGGGTGTGTACAGACTCCGGAAGGGCTCCTAAAGCCCAAGCGCTAAGCATGGACAACTTACGCGCTATGGTATCAATACCTGGACCCACACGGTCAATTCACGTGCTAAGCGGACAAATCACGCGCTATGGTATTAATATCCTCTCAACTAGGTCCTCGGCCTCTCTCAGTCATGTACCTTTCCAGCCTCACAATGCACCACCAATAAGAGAACACAACCCACATCAAGTATCACAATATATCAGCAAAATAATAGAGGCTAAGGTAAACATGGACAATAATTTCTATGACTGAGTACAAATAATGTGAGCATAAATAAAGCCTACGCATAATCTCTAACATGAAGTGTCACGACCCGGATTTCCCACCCTCGAGAGTCGTGATGGCGATTACTCGTGGAAGCTAGGCAAGCCGAATATTGTGAATTTATCTCCCATTTTATTTAAACATATTAAACAATGTAAAATACTAAGTAGCTAAACAACAGAATAAGGTTAAACAAGCGGAAAATGCGGAAGCCGAAACTTAATATTCCAACCGAAAGCTGCTACATAATTTGAAGTACAATACTACCCAGAACTGGAGTCACAGCTTCACAGACAGTCTAAGAACACTACAAACAAAGTCTGAATGAAATACATAAGTCTGTCTCTGAACAAGTAAAAACAGAAAAAAGAAAGATAGGAGGTGACGCCAAGGCCGCGGACGTCTGTTGGACTACCTCGGGTCGCCTGTTGGACTGTAGGCAGCAACCTCACTGCAGTCCAAACGCTCCGGTACTAGTATCTGCACACAGTGCATAGTGTAGTATCAGCACAATCGACCCCATGTGCTGGTAAGTTCCTAGCCTAACCTAGGCGAAGTAGTGACGAGGCTAGGACCCGACTACCAAATAAACCTATGCAGTTAAATAAATATACAACGAAAAAATAAAAGCAAATAATTACAGTTATAGATGGGGGGGGGAACATGCTTTGGGGAATAACAGATAACAGTAGAATATCAGGAGGAATATAAAGAATTTGAAATCCAATTACTAATAGGGATAAGGAAAACAAATGCAGAATTCACTTTCATTTCACATTTTGTTGCAGGCATGCAACCCGATCCCATCTCATGTATCTCGTTGTAGGCGTACAACCCGATCCCATGTCATATATCTCGTTGCAAACATACAACCCGCTCCCATTTTGATATATCGTGTTGCAGGCGTGCAACCCGCTCCCATTTCATATATCTTGTTGCAGGCGTGCAACCCGATCCCATGTCATATATCTCGTTGCAGGCATGAAACCCGCTCCCATTTTATATATCTTGTTGCAGGCGTGCAACCCGCTCCCATTTCATATATCTTGTTGCAGACGTGCAACCTGCTCCCATTTCTTTTATCAACAACAATCATAAAAGGGTCCCAGCAAGGGAACAATAATATCAAAACAAACATCCCGGTAAAGGAACAATAATGATAATAATAACCCGACAAGGGAACAATAATGATAATAACCTCCTGGTAAGGGAACAATAATGATAACAACATTCCGGCAAGGGAACAATAATGATAATCCTCATATGAAGCGTAATAAACCACAACGGAGTCATAACAAGTACAATACAAGACTCACGGGCATGCTTTATACCGACGTATAGATACCCGTCACCATGCCTATACATCGTACCCAACAAGTAACACGTAGAAAATAGGGCACAACTCCTAATCCCTCTAGCTAAGGTTAGACCAAACACTTACCTCGAACTTCCACGACCAACTCAAGCCTCAAACACTGCTTATCCTTTTGAATTTGGCTCCGAATCAATTGTATCTATACATAATCGACTTAATAACATCAATAAACACTAACAATCCAATTCCAATTCTTAATTATAGATTTCCTATCATTCTTCCCAAAAAACTCAAAAATCGATCCCGAGCCCACTTGGTCAAAATACGAGGTTCGGACCAAAACCCGATCACCCATTCACCAACGAGCCCGAATATGTAATTAGTTCCAAAATCCGACCCCAAAACAAGGTCTAAATCCCAATTATACAAAAAGCCCTAATCTACCCAAATTCCTAATTTTCTACCCTTAAGAACATGATTTAGGCCTAGAAATCTAATGGGTATTAATGGAAATTGAAGAAAATGAGTCTAAGATTACATACATATGAATTTCTGGTGAAGTTCTCTTTCAAAAATCACCTAATTTGGAGTTTGGAAGAAGAAGTTATGAAATTTTTATTAAATCCCGCATGGTTTGTTACTGTTTAAAAATCACTGGGCAGGCCTTCATCGCGTTTTCGATAGGCCTGTCGCATTCGCAGTAGGACTGTCGCGTTCGCTATGTGTCAGGCCCAATTAACCATCGTGTTCGCGGAGCTTCAGCCCCCAGAGCCTTTACGTTCGCGTAGAGTAAAATTCCCCTCCCCCTGCCCAGGCCCAAAGGCCTTCGCGTTCGCGAAGGGAAACACCCCCAAAGCTTCGCGTTTGCGTCCTGTGTCTTGCGTTCGCATAGAAGGAAGTTTCCTTCAGCCTGACTTACCCTTTGTGTTCGCGAGAGTCCTTCCACGAATGCGAAGAACAACACACCAGAGCACCAGAAACTGAAAACCTGCATTTTTTCCCAAGTTTAAAACCTTCCGAAACATATCTGAAACTCACTCGAGCCCTCGGGGCTCCAAACCAAACATGCATACTAACTAAAAAACATCATATGAACTTATCCGTGCGATCAAATCGCCAAAATAATCTCTTAAACAACGAATTTAGCATAGAAATCTAAGAAAAATCTCATAACTTCCAAAGTATCAATTTTCACAACTACGGGTTTGAATCACCTCAAACGACTTCCGTTTCTTACCAAATTTAACAGACTCATCTTAAATCACATATAAGACCTGTACCGGGCTCCAGGACCAAAATACGGGCCCGATACCATCAAGTTTCAATCACATTTCATTTCCAAATCTCATAAATAATTCTAGAAAATAATTTTCTTTAAAAATTCATTTCTCGGGCTTGGGACCTCGAAATTCGATTTCGGGCATACGCCCAAGTACCATATTTTCCTACGGACCCTCTGGGACCGACGAATCACGGGTCCGGGTCCTTTTACCCAAAAATGTTGACCAAAGTCAACTTAAATCTATTTTAAAGTCAAAATTCATCATTTTCATAGATTTTCACATAATGGCTTTCTGGCTACGCGTCCGGACTGCACACGTAAATCGAGGTGATACAAAAAGAGGTTTTTAAGGCCTCGGAACATAGAATTCATTTTTAAAATAAGTGATGACCTTTTGGGTCATCACATTCTCCACCTCTAAAACAACCGTTCGTCCTCGAACGGACATAAGAAGGAAATGCCTGAGTCAGGGAAAAGATAGGGATAATGGCTCCACATATCGGACTCGGACTCCCAGGTCGATGCCTCAGCAGGCTGACCTCTCCACTGAACACGAAAAAAAGGAAAGCTCTTCGATCTCAACTGGCGAACCTGCTGGTCTAGAATAACTACCGGCTCCTTCTCATAAGACAAGTCCTTTTCCAATTGGATAGCGCTGAAATCTAACACGTGGGATGGATCGCCGTGATACTTCTGAAGCATGGATACATGAAACATTGGATGCACGACTGATAAGCTCGGCGGCAACACAAGTCTATAAGACACCTCTCCCACTCGATTAAGAATCTCAAACGGGCCAATAAACCTAGGGCTAAGCTTTCCCTTCTTCCCAAATCTCATCACGCCCTTCATAGGCGACACTCGAAGCAATACCCGCTCATTGACCATGAAAGCCAAATCACGAACCTTACGGTCGACATAATTCTTTTGCCTGGACTGAGGTGTACAAAGCCTATCCTGAATAATCCTAACCTTGTCCAAGGCATCCTGCACGAGATCTGTACCCAACAACCGAGCCTTCCTCGGCTCGAACCATCTAACCGGCGACCGACACCGCTTACCATATAAAGCCTCATAAGGAGCCATCTAGATACTCGACTGGTAGCTGTTGTTGTAGGCAAACTCTGCTAAAGACAAAAACTGATCCCACGAGCCTCCAAAGTCAATGACACAAGCTCGGAGCATATCCTCCAAAATTGGAATGGTCTGCTCGGACTTCCCGTCTGAGGACGAAATGATATGCTCAACTCAACATGTGTGCCCAATTCTCGCTGAACTACTCTCCAGAAACGTGAGGTAAATTACGTACCTCAGTCCAATATGATAGACACGGGCACACCATGAAGACGAACAATCTCCCGGATATAGATCTCAGCTAACCTCTCGGAAGAATAGGAGACTGCCATAGGAATGAAATATGCTGACTTGGTCAGCCTATCAACAATAACCCACACTGCGTTAAGCTTCTTCCGAGTCTATAGGAGTCCAACAACGAAATCCATAGTGATCCGCTCCCACTTCCACTAGGGAAGCTCAATCCTTTGAAACAAACCACCAGGCCTCTAATGCTCGTACTTAACTTGCTGACAGTTCAAACACCGAGCCATATATGCAACAATGTCCTTTTTCATTCTCCTCCACCAATAATGCTACCGTAAATCTTGATACATTTTTGCGGCGCCCGGATGAATAGAGTACCGAGAACTATGGGCCTCCTCTAAAATCAACTCTCGGAGTCCATCCACATTAGGCACACAAACTCGACCTGCAATCTCAGAACTCCATCATCTCCTAAGGTAAACTTCTTGGCACCTCTGTGCTGCACCGTGTCTCTAAGGACACACAAATGAGAATCATCATAATACCGATCTTGGATACGCTCCAATAAAGAAGAACGAGCGACTGTGCAAACTAACACATAGCTGGGCTCAAAAACATCAAACCTCACGAACTTATTAGCCAAAGCCTGAACATCCAAAGAAACGGTCTCTCACCGCCCGGAATGTAAGCAAGACTGCCCATACTGGCTGACTTTCTACTCGAAGCATCAACCACCACATTGGCCTTTCCCGGATGATATAAGATGGGGATATCATAGTCTTTCAACAGCTCCAACCACCTTCTCTGCCTCAAATTTAGCTCCTTCGTCTTGAACAAGTACTGCATACTCTTGTAATCCGTGAACACCTCACATGCCACGCCATACAGATAATGCCTCCAAATCTTTAACACGTGAACAATGGCTGCCAACTCCAAATCATGAACTGGATAGTTTTTCTCATAAATCTTCAACTGCCGCGAAACATAGGCAATGACCTTGCCATCTTGCATCAACACTGCACCAAGTCCAATACGAGATTCATCACAATAAACTGTATAAGGCTCTGAACCTGTGGGCAAAGCCAACATTGGTACCGTAGTCAAAGCTGTCTTGAGCTTCTGAAAGCTCGCCTCACACTCATCAAACCATCTGAACTGCGCACCCTTCTAGGTCAACCTGGTCATCGAGGCTGCAATAGACGAGAACCCCTCTACAAACCGACGATAATAGCCTGCCAATCCCAAGAAACTCTGAATCTCTATAGTTGATGATATTCTAGGCCAGTTCTTGACTGCCTCAATCTTTTTTGGATCAACCTGAATACTCTCTGTTGATACAACATGACCCAGGAATGCAAATGAACTCAACCAGAACTCACACTTCAAAAACTTGGCATACAACTGACTATCCCTCAAGTCTGAAGAACCACTCCAAGATGCTACTTGTACTCCTCCCGGCAGCGGAAGTAGATCAAAATATCATTAATGAAGACTATCACGAACGAATCCAAGTAAGGCCTAAACACTCGGTTCATCAAATTCATAAAAGATGCTGGGGCATTTGTCAACCCGAATGACATCACCAAGAACTTATAATGCCCGTACCGAGTGCGGAAAGCTGTCCTAGGGACATCGGATACCCTAATCCTCAACTGATGGTAGCCAAATCTCAAGTCAATCTTCGAAAATACCTTGGCACCCTGAAGCTGATCAAACAAATCATCAATCCTCGGCAACATATACTTATTCTTGATTGTAACCTTGTTCAACTGCCGGTAATCTATACACATTCGCATCGATCCATCCTTCTTCTTAACAAACAATACCGGCGCACCCTAAGGAGAAACACTAGGTCTAATGAAACCTTTTTCAAGCAAGTCTTGCAACTGCTCCTTCACCTCTTTCAACTCAGGCGGGGCCATACGATACGGCGGAATAGAAATGGGCTGAGTGCCCGGAGCCAAATCAATGCAGAAGTCAATATTCTTGTTGGGTGGCATACCAGGCAGGTCTGAAGTAAATAACTCAGGGAACTCACGAACAATAGGCATAGAATCAATAGAAGGAACCTCATCACTAATATCACGAACATATGCCAAATAGGCCAAACACCCCTTCTCGACCATACGCCGAGCCTTCAGATAAGAGATGACATTATGGGTAGAATAACCAAGAGTCCCTTTCCACTCTAAATGAGGCAAACATGGAAAGGTTAAGGTCACAGTCTTTGCATGGTAGTCCAAGATAACGTGGTAAGGTGATAACTAGTCCATCCCTAATATGACATCAAAATCAACCATGTCCAGCAGAAGCAAATCTACACGAGTCTCAAGACCTCCAATCACAACTATACATGAACGATGGACTCGATCTACCACAATAGAATTACCTACCGGTGTAGACAAAAAAATAGGAGCACTCAAATAATCACTAGGCATGACCAAATACAGTGCAAAATAAGACGACACATAAGAGTATGTAGATCCTGGATCAAATAAAACTGAAGCATCTCTACTACAAACCAGAACAATACCTGTGATAACTGCATCGGAAGCCTCAGCCTCAGGCCTGGCTGGAAGAGCATAACATCGGGGCTGGGTCCCTCTACCCTGAACTACATCTCTAGGACGGCCTACTACTAGCTGGCCTCCACCTCTAGCGGCCTGAGCTCCACCTCTAATATCTCTACCTCCACCTCTAGAACCTCTAACCCCACATCTAGCTGGCTGGGCAGGCTGTGGAACACTCGGTGCCTGAACCATGGAACGGGAACCCTGCTGCTTAGAATTGCTCGGTTATCGAGGGCAATAGCTAGCAATGTGCCTTGTGTCACCACAAGTAAAACAAGCCCTCGGCTACTGGGGATGACAGCTCTGAAAACTCTAAAGCGGTGGTGCACTAATAGGAGCTGATGGTGCACTATAGGACTACTGATCAGAATACTGCATATGAGAACCACGACCACCTGAAGCACTGTGAGAAACCTGAACTGCCGACAGAAAAGGCCTATCAGGATGGCCTCTACCATATGAATCCTTGCCTCCAGATGAGGTGCCACTAAATCTACCTGAATGACGAGGCCTCTTGTCAGACCCCTGACCACCTTCCTGCGACAGAACCATCTCCACTCCCCTAGCCACATTGGCCACCTCTTGAAAAGAAATCTCACTCACTGTCTCTCTAGCCATCTAAAGTCGAATAGTCTGGATAAGTCCCACAATGAACCTCCTCACCCTCTCTCTCTCGGTGGGAAGTATGATAAGAGCATGACGGGCCAAGTCAATGAATTTGGTCTCATACTAAGTAACAGTCATAGAACCCTGCTGGAGACACTCAAACCGCCTCCAATAGATCTCTCTCTGAGTGATGGGGAGAAACTTTTCCAGAAATAGCTAAGTAAACTGCTCCCAAGTCAAAACTGGTGATCCGACTGGTCTAGCCAAACAATAATCCCTCCACCAAGTCTTGGCGTAACTAGATAAACGAAAAGTAGAAAAATCGACCCCATTGGTCTCTACTATCCCCATGTTCCTTAGAACCTCATGACAACTATCTAGATAATCCTGGGGATCCTCAGAAGATGCACCGCTGAAAGTAGTAGTGAATAGCTTGGTGAACTTGTCCAATCTCCACAAAGCATCGGCAGACATAGCTGCTCCATCACTGGTCTGAGCTGCCACACCGGGCTGAACTTCTCCAACTGGCTAAGTGGCTGGAGTCTTGAACTGGGGAGCCATCTTCTCTGGAGTGAGAGTAGCTGGAGTCTGTGCTTCTCCTCCAACCTGAGAGATGGCTGGTGCTACAGGAAGCAAGCTTGCGCGGGTGACACTCTCCATAAGGCCCACTAGACGGACCAGAGCATCCTGGAGTACTGGGGTAGCAATAAACCCCTCTGGGACCTGAGCTGGGCCCACTGGAACTGTCTAGGACACAACCTCATCATCAAAGTCAACCTAAGGCTTTGTCACTGGTGCTGCTGCTCTAGGTTGAGCTCTGCCCTTACCTCGGCCTCTAGCATGCTCTCTGCCCCTCATGGGAGATGCTGTTGGGGGCTCGGGCTGCTGATCGGTGGATGAGGAAGTGCTTGTTCTCGCCATCTGCAAAAGAACAGAGTAGAAATTCAATTAGCATTGAGAAACCAAACCGCACGACAGGAAAGAATAAATGCAAAGCTTTTCCTAACTCCGTAGCCTCTAGAGGATAAATACAGACATCTCCATACCGATCCCTCAGACTCTACTAAGCTTGTCTATGAATTGTGAGACCCATATAACCTAGAGCTCTGATACCAACTTGTCACGACCCAGATTTTCCACTCTCGGGAGTCGTGATGGCGCCTACTCGTGGAACTAGGTAAGACGAATATTGCGAATTTATCTCCCATTTTATTTAAACATATTAAACAATGTAAAATACTAAGTAGTTAAACAACAGAATAAGGTTAAACAAGCGGAAAATGCGGAAGCCGAAACTTAATATTCCAACCGAAAGCTGCTACATAATTTGAAGTACAATACTACCCAGAATTGGAGTCACAACTTCACAGATAGTCTAAGAACACTACAAACAAAGCTGAATGAAATACATAAGTCTGTCTTTGAACAAGTAAAAGATGGAGAAAAGAAAGATAGGAGGTGACGCCAAGGCCCGCAGACATCTGCAGGACTACCTCGGGTCGCCTATTGGACTGAAGGAAGCAACCTCACTGTGGTCCAAATGCTCCGGTACCAGTATCTGCACACAGTGCAGAGTGTAGTATCAGCACAACCGACCCCATGTGCTGGTAAGTACCTAGCCTAACCTCAGCAAAGTAGTGACGAGGCTAGGACTAGACTACCAAATAAACCTGTGCACTTAAATTATATACAACGAAAAAATAAAAGCAGATAATTACAGTTATAGATAGGAGGGGAAAAACATGCTTCGGGGAATAACAGATAACAACAGAATATCAGGAGGAATATAAAGAAATTGAAATCCAATTACTAACAGGGATAAGGAAAACAAATGCAGAATTCATTTTCATTTTACATTTTGTTGCAGGCGTGCAACCCGATCCCATCTCATGTATCTCATTGCAGGCGTGCAACCCGAACCCATGTCATATATCTCGTTGCAGGTGCGCAACCCACTCCCATTTCATATATCTCGTTGCAGGCGTGCAACCCGCTTCCATTTCATATATCTTGTTGCAAGCGTGCAACCCGACCCCATGTCATATATCTTGTTGTAGGCGTGCAACCCGCTCCCATTTCATGTATCTCGTCGTACGCATGCAACCAACTCCCATCTCATATATCTTGTTGATGACGTGCTACCCGCTCCCATTTCTTTTATCAACACCAATCATAAAAGTGTCCTAGCAAGGGAACAATAATATTGAGAAAAACATCCCGACAAGGGAACATAATGATAATAATATCTCGGCAAAGGAACAATAATGATAATAACCTCCAGGCAAGGGAACAATAATGATAACAACATCCCGGCAAGGGAACGATAATGATAATCCTCATATGAAGCGCAATAAACCACAACAGAGTCATAACAAGTGAAATACAAGACTCACGGGCATGCTTGATACCGACGTGTAGATACTCGTCACCATGCCTATGCGTTGTACCCAACAAGTAACACTTAGCAAATAGGACACAACTCCTAATCCCTCAAGCTAAGGTTAGACCAAACACTTACCTCGAACTTCCACGACCAACTCAATCCTCAAACACCGCTTTTCCTTTTGAATTTGGATCCAAATCAATTATATCTAGACATAATCGACTTAATAACATCAATAAATGCTAAACAATCCAATTCCAATGCTTAATTATAGATTTCCTATCGTTCTTCCCAAAAAGTCAAAAATCGACCCCAGGCCCGCTTGGTCAAAACACGAGGTTCGGACGAAAACCCAATCACCCATTCACCCACGAGCCCGAATATGTAATTAGTTCCAAAATCTAACCTCCAAAATGAGGTCTAAATCCCAATTCTACAAAAAGCCCTAACTCCACCCAAATCCCTAATTTCTACCCTTAAGAACATGATTTAGGCCTACAAACCTAATGGGTGTTAATAGAAATTGAAGAAAATGAGTCTAAGATTACATACCTATGAATTTGTGGTGAAGTTCTATTTCAAAAATCGCCCAATTTGGAGTTTGGAAGAAGAAGTTATGAAATTTATGTTAAATCCCGTATGGTCTGTTACTGTTTAAAAATCACTGGGCAGGCCTTCATCATGTTCGCGATAGGCCTATCGCGTTTGCGATGGGTCAGGCTCAATTAACCATCGCATTTGCGATACAAGGCTCATGTTTGCGGAGCTTCATCCCCCAGAGCCTTTGCGTTCGCGGTCGTGTGGACGCGTTCGCGTAGAGTAAAATTCCCCTCCCCCTGCCCAGGCCCAAAAGCCTTCGCGTTCGTGATAGCAGGCCCTTGTTCGTGAAGGGAAACACCCCCAAAGCTTTGCATTTGCATCCTTTGTCTCGCGTTTGCGTAGAAGGAAGTTTCCTTCAGCCTGACTTACCCTCCGCGTTTGCAAGAGTCCTTCCGCGAACGCGAAGAACAACATACCAGAGCACTAGAGACTGAAAACTTGCAATTTTGCCCAAGTTTAAAACCTTCCGAAACCTATTCGAAACTCACTCGAGCCCTCGGAGCTCCAGACCAAACATGCATACTAACTCAAAAACATCATATAAACTTATCCGTGCGATCAAATCGCCAAAATAATCTCTTAAACAACGAATTTAACATGGAAATCTAAGAAAAATCTCAAAACTTCCAAAGTATCAATTTTCACAACTACGGGTCCGAATCACCTCTAACGACTTCCGTTTCTTACCAAATTTCACAGACTCATCTTAAATCACATATAGGACATGTATCGGGATCTAGAACCAAAATACAGGCCCGATACCATCAAGTTTTAATCACGTTTCATTTCCAAAACTCATAAATAATTCCTGAAAATAATTTTCTTTAAAAATTCATTTCTCAGGCTTGGGACCACGGAATTCAATTCCGGGCATACGCCCAAGTCTCATATTTTCCTACGGACCCTCCGGGACCATTGAGTCATGGGTCTGGGTCCGTTTACCCAAAAATATTGACCGAAGTCAACTTAAATCCATTTTAAAGTCAAAATTCATCAGTGTTCACAGATTTTCATATAATGGCTTTTCGGCTACACGCCTTGATTGCGCACGCAAATTGTGGTGATGAAGAAAGATGTTTTTAATGCATCAGAATACAGAATTTATTTTTAAAACAATTGATGACCTTTTAGGTCATCATATGAAGGCAGATAAGTTCAACAACAAGTAACTACGTAAACACAAATGATGGCCATGAGGCCTCATGGGACGGACCAAGTCTCCATCCCTCAAGGTATTCACCCGCACGGCCGTCACCTAGCGTGGGCATCACCACCAAACAATCACATATTATCAATTTCTTCGGGTTTCAACCCTCAAAGCCAAATTTAAAACTGTTACTTATCTCAACCACGTAAAATCTTACTCCGGGATGCCCTCGTCTCTGGACTCGGTCTCCAAAAGCTTCGAATCTATCCATAATCAGAATATTACTATCAACATAGTCTAAAGAATTGAATTCCACAATAAAAAATGCAAAATATGCCAAAAATCCGAAATCGGCCAAAACCTGGCCCCTGGGCCCACATTTTGAAACCAGTCAACAATGGCAGAATCAAAACCCTCGTCCTCTCCCGAGTCTAACCATATAAAATTTATAAAAATCAAACTCCGTTTGGTCCCTCAAATCCTCACTTAAAACTCTCCAAAACTCTAGCCCTAACTCCCTCAATTTCACTTTGAAATAACCAATCAAATCTTAACAACGAAGATGAATTCATGAATTATAATCAAAACTGAGTATAGAACACTTACCCCAATTCCTATGGTGAAATCTCCTCCAAAATCGGCCAAATTCGAGCTTCCTAACTCAAAATATGACCGAATGAACAAATCCTAGATTTATATATTTTTCTTCCATCGATTCTGCCTTATTTCTCATGCCAAACAATTCCGAAACTCGTATTTTATGCCTCCAATGGATTTCTTGTGAAATTCTAGTCAAGTTAGGCTTTTGAATCACTCAATTTGACCTTATAATGAATGAGATATGTTGGTTTTAATATTTGCAAATAGTGCAGATTTTTAAATACGCCGTCAGTGGCAATTTTGTAATTACTCTGATAAATCTAGCAACCTAATTCTTAGTAAAATGACCATAAAATCCTTGTACGATGTTCAAATTCGACGATTTGTTTTGCTACGGCTTTGTAATTACGATACAGATCTAATGCTTCAATCAAAAAAGAAATCGGAGCTCATTTGTAACATGATATTATTTATGCTTGAAGAAACGACGTCAAAATATAAGAAAAGCGAGCGCAACACAACTCAAACCTATCCGAAACTCACCCAAGGCCCTCGGGACCTCAACCAATAATTCAAACAAGACATATATCACTACCTGAACTTACTCGAACCTCCGAAACACCCAAAACAACACCAAGACACCAAATCAACCTCAAATTCAAACCTAAGAACTTCTAAACTTTCAACTTTTGCCAATTCAAGCCTAATTCTATCACGGACCTCTAAATTACATTCCTATAACAACTCGACCGGTCGTTTTGAGCTTTTGCACTTCGATCGCCAGTTCTCCGGCATGACTAGCCCCGTGTGATGTATTATGACTTATGTAAATCGTTGGTTTTGGTTTTCAGGTAATCGGAATGAATTTGGAAGAATAGTTCTCAATTTGAAGCTTAAAGTTAGAAAGGTTTGACTGAGTTTTGACTTGTTAGTATATGATCTTGGATTGTGCTTGGGCCGTAAGGGTCCCCTCCCGGAGTCTGTACACCCCGAGTGAGCGCGGGTACCCTGAGTGAGTGATATATTAATTATTCCACGAGATGACTTGTTATTGCGCTTGGGCCATAAGGGGCCCCTCCCGTAGTCTGTACACCCCTAGTGAGCGCGGGTACCTAGTGAGATATGTGATATAACCTGAGGGGCTGTTGTTCTTCCATGTTATGCCCGAGGGGTGGTTCTTGATTTATATTATGCCCGAGGGGCTGATTACGAGTGATTGTGAGGTAGTCCGAGGGGCTGGTTCTGTTGATATTACGCATGAGGAGCGGTTTATGGTACATGTATTGCCCGAGAGGTTGTTTATGTTTCCATCCTTCTTACTCATTGTTTTATCACTCGTTTGAAACTATTGAAAGTTATTTTAAAAGGTTTTTACGGAAACTGAGCTTGATTTACGCAATAAATGATTTCTATACTGTTTTGGAAAGGTACTGCAATTGATGTAGTGTTACGCTGTGTTTTACGTGTTTTCTTATTGCTCAGCTTTCATTTACCTTTATTACTTATTGAGTTGGAGTACTCACACTACTCCCTGCACCTTGTGTGCAGATTCAGGTATTTTTGAACCCGGTAGCGGGTGTTGATTGCTCTAAGGCAGAGTCGTCGGAGTTTAGCAAGGTAGCTGCCCGACGTTCGCAGCATAACTTTTCTCCCTCTTTTTTTTATTAGACTGTATTCAGTACATTTTTAGACTTTTCATTGTATTCAAGCCTTAGTAGATGCTCGTGACTTGTGACACCTCGATATCGGGCTTGTATATTATTTCTGCACTATTTATTTAGGCTTATATTATGAAATATTTGTTTAAATTAAAGGCTTAAACATGATTCTTATTGATAAATGGTTAATTTGGGAGTTGTGTCGGCTGACCTAGTTTCATGATAGGAGCCATCATGACCGGGTCAGTTTTAGGGTCGTGACAAGTTGGTATCAGAGCCTAGGTTACATAGGTCTCATGAGTCATGAGCAGATTTAGTAGTGTAACGGCCCGACCAGTCGTTTTAAGTTTTTGCACTTTGCTCGCCAGTTCTCGGGCATGACTTGCCCCATGTGATGTATTATGACTTATGTAAATTGTTGGTTTTGGTTTTCAAGGTAATCAAAATGAATTTGGAAGAACATTTCTCAATTTGTTGCTTGAAAATTTAAAGGTTTGACCAAGGTTTGACTTGCTTGTATATGATCTCGGATTGGAATTTTTATGATTTGGTTAGCTCCGTTAGGTGATTTGGGACTTAGGAGCGTGATCGGAATGTATTTTGGAGGTCCGTGGAAGGTTTAGGGTTGAATTGGTGAAATTGAGATTTTGGCATTTTCCGGTTGATAGGTGAGATTTTGATATAGGGGTCGGAATGGAATTCCGAAAGTTATAGTAGCTCCGTTGTGTCATTTTTGACGTGTGTGCAAAATGTTAGATCATTCGGACGTGGTTTGGTTGGGTTTTTGATCAAAAGCATGATTCGGAAGAATTTGGAAACTTAGGCTTGAATCCGATGTATTTTGGTTGATACGATGTTGTTGGAAGTGTTTTGAAGATTGGTATAAGTTCAAATAAGGCTATGGGATATGGTTGTGCCTTTGGTTAAGGTCCCGGGGGCCTCAGGATGATTTCGGATAGTTATCGGGAAACCGAACTTGGAGTTTTGCAGCAGAAAATTTGCTGCCTCTGTTGTTTCCGCACCTGCGGATTTGGTGACCACAAGTGGGATGTCGCTGGTGCATAATGGAGACCGCAAAGCGATGCTGGCCGCTGAAATAGAGACTTTGACTGCATCTGCGAGGCCGCAGGTGCGGTACATGGGTTGCAGATGCAAAATCTAAAAGAGTAAGTGGAATCCGCAGAAGCGGGTGCTTTTTCACAGAAGCGGAAGCGCAGGTGCACTTATGGGATCGCAGGTGCGGAAGTGCTGGGCAGAATATATAAAAATACCCCTTCGCGATTTTCAGTCATTTTGTTCACCATTTTTGTGCGATTTTGTAGCTCCAAGCTGTGATTTCAATAGGAGATCAAGTATTTCCATAGAGGTAAGCTACTTGGGCTTTATACCTTGTGTTTATGGTGGTTATTTCATTATTTAATCATGAAAAATCAGTGGAAAATTTGAGGAAGAGTTGGGAAATTAGGGCTTGAAATTGGAGAGTGGATTTTGAGAATTTGAGTGAACATATGAGGTCAGATTTTGGTAAATTTGATATGTATGAACTCGCTAGAGGATGGGGATTCCATTGATGTTAATTTTATTGAGTTCCGAGACGTGGGCTCCTGGGCCGGGTTTGAGCAATTTCGTGATTTGATGCAAATTGGATATTTTCGAGTGGACTTTGTTCCCTTAGCATATTTTAATAGTTATGTTCTGATTGTGGCTAGATCTGGAGCATCCGGAGGTCGATTCGTGAGGGCAAAGGCATCGCGGGCTAGAGTTTGGACCGGATCGAGGCAAGTAATGATTGTAAATACTGTCCTCAGGGTTTGAAACTCCGGATTACACATCGTTGTGTTACTTTGAGGTGACGCACACGCTAGATGACGAGTGTGGAGTGGTGCACCATTGGGGCTTGTGATTTGGTCCATCCCATACGACTGTTAAGTCGCGTATTTGATTTGAAATCTTATGACATTCCATGTTTTAGAGATTTATATTATATTTTGGGTTGTATGCCATGTTTGGGGCCTTGTGCCGACCTGCTCAGACCCTTAGGGGCACTTTCACTATTTTTCCTCACTCTATTTGTTTTGAAAGCATATTCTCAGTCATGTTTTACCTGTTTATTGTTTAAACCTGGTTTTTTCACTTTATTTCTTAAAAATGTGAAAACTGTTTGGGCTGAGTTCCCTATTTTACTGATGGTCCGAGTGATTGTGAGGTTGATGACTGAGATAGACCGAGGGTCTGATTGTGAGGTTGATGACTAAGATAGACAGAGAGTTTGATTGTGAGTTTAATGATTGAGAGAGGCCGAGGGCCTGGTTGTGAGGACTATATATATATATGGATCGGGCTGCACGCCACAGCAATATAGTGCTTGGGCTATAGGAGCCCCTCCGGAGTCTGCACACCCTCAGTGAGCGCAGTCGACTATATATATATGGATCGGGCTGCATGCCGCAGCAGTTATTATATGGTACCTATTGAGTGTGAATGTTAAGTGTGAGCATTGATTGGTAAGAGTTGAGTCACAAGTGACTGAGAGGCTCGCCCGAGGGGCTACATAGATATACATGTTCATGAGTGATGCTTTGCCTGAGGGGCTGGTTTATGAACTTACTATTTTCATTCCTATTTAAGTGAGTTTCTATTGAACATGTTGATTTGATCACTACTTTCACAGATCTTTAAACCGAGCCTCTATTGAAAATATTGAACAAACGTTTTAAATAATCTTTCATTTAAACTGAAGTTTCTTTGTTATGAAATGGGTTGTGAAATTTCTATTTTGCTCGAGGGGTGGTATGCGAACTATGTTTTGCCCAAAGGGCCGATTATGGTTTTTATCTCTTTTATTATAAATTGTATTGAACCACTACTGAAACTGTTGGGAAGCAATTTCAAATGATTTTTACCGAAAGCTGGGTTTAAAATGAGACGATTGACTCGTATTTTGATTTGAAAGCCTGTTGTGCTTATTGAGTTTATCATAAATGTGGATTCATTGTTTCCTACTGCTCAGTCTTTATTTACTCTTATTACTTACTAGGTTGGAGTACTCACATTACTCCCTACACCTCGTGTGCAGATTCAGGTATTTCAGAACCCGGTAGCGAGTGTTGATTGCTCAGACGCGGAGTCATCAGAGTTAGCAAGGTGGTTGCACGACGTTCGTAGCACTGCTTCCTTCCTCTCATTTTATTACTGTATTTGGTACATTTTTAGACTCTTTTTGTATTCATACCTTGGTAGATGCTCATGACTAGTGGCACCCCGATGTCGGGCTTGTGTAATTATTCTGCATTTTTCTTTTAAATGTTCATTATGAAATTATTGGTTTATAAATGGTATAAAAACAACTTTTAATAGAAAATGGTTAATTTGGGAATTGTGTTGGCTGGCCTTGTCTTCACGAGAGGCGCCATCACGACCGGGACCGATTTGGGGTCATGACCAGTTGGTATCAAAGCCTAGGTTACATAGGTCTCACGAGTCATGAGCAGGTTTAGTAGAGTCTCGCGGATCGATATGGAAACGTCTGTACTTATACTCGAGATGTTGCAAAACCTTTAGGAAAAACTTCACATTCTTGAATTCTTATCGTGCGTCCTTGATTCAGCTTGAAAAGTACCTCTTGAAATTCCTTCCATGCGTTCGTATGCGTGCATGAGTGCTCGGTATCAGATGTGCATCGATGACTTGTGATCCCTGATCGAGGGGCGAGATGTGATCTTTGTTTGTTGATGTTGGGCCAGTCTGGAGGACTCGAGGCCGGATTTTTGCCTATAGCTTGAGCACCGAGGTGCTGATTATGTGAGCTAGTGTTTTTGAAATTATATGTTCAGTATTGCCTTGTTGGTAGCGGTAATGACTGGATAGTTACGTGATTAGTGTGATGTGACTGCGAGATGTATTCATATGATTTGGAAGTGATGAGAAGGGTCTGCGAGAGGATAGAAGAACTATTAGGTGCTTGATTTTCATCTCGATTTGAGGTATAGCCCCAAGTTATAAGTGTGTGAAGAATCTTTTCATGTGTTCTAGTTGGGAGTGAAATAAATTTCATGTTACGGTATGAGTTCAAACTCGGGAAGATTAAGTGACTACTTAATGCTTATGACAGTGGAAGCTATACAAAAATATTAGTTTGAGGCCAAGCAGGTGGGGTTATCTCCTGTAGAGTATTCTGAGGTTGTGTGATCCTCATGTTGTCTGTTTGAAGATCTCATTTACAAGTGAAATATAAGTGTTGAAAATTTAAATTTGGGATGCTTAAGAGAGTGGGCTTAACTGTTGCGAGGATGAATGCGAGATTGCAGAAGATTCAAAGTACCAGATGGTTTGTGTTTCATGAGCTTGTGAATGATTGAGTTTAAATCTCACTATGGTATTATGGCAGCAATAGAGTATATGCGTTATGAGTTATTGGGTGTGTTTTAGTCTATGGCTTCGTGCCAAGTGGGGGAGTACGCTATTGATTAGTTGATTGCACGGTTATGTGCTATATTGGTTCCAGTGTGAGGCGTACTGGTGAATCAGTTATGGCTTACGGAGATTTAGACCGAGGATGGCTCGAGTAAAGGAAAATTTTTGACAAAGGTTATGTCAGGCTTAATAGGTGTATGAGATTCACGACATGTCTTGAGTTTTTGTTGGTAATGGATGCTCGGTGCATAGAGCAGGAAGTTGCTTGATTGTTCTAGGATGAGGTTACACTCTGCGGTGTCGAGGTACTATTGAGGCACGGGTGGTTCTGTTCGTTTGATCAGGCTAATTGCAGTTTGAGTAGAGTGAATGACTCTCAAGAATGGTTCTAATGTGTTCAAGATTTTACATGTAACAATGGGGTATTTTCAAGTTGTATGTGTGGCTAGGAACTGAGTGTTCATTGGAAGATGTCAAGACTTGTGGTATTTTCTATATTAATTATGGGATTCTATGTATCAGCATCAGGAAGGTAAAGGTAATGGATTTAGATTCATAGGAAGTCTCTTCAGAGTAAAGTATTTAGAAGGTGGTTCTTTTGGGAATATTTAAGAGAGTTTCAGCGGCTTATGAGCCTTAGACGGTATGGTTTTGTGCTTGGATCTCGTGTGGTAAGTCTGGGTTGAGAAATTGTAATGTTATAGAAAGAATGAGTATCAAGTTGAAGGTAAGTCAGAAGGGAACTCAGATAGATGGGATAGCTTGGTAGTGTCCTGGATCGATGTGGTAAGGACATGATTAGTTATTTGGATGCTTATGATGTAATGAGTTTATACAGGTGGTTAGCGACAATGCTTTTGGGTTTTAGTGGCCTACGTAGCTTGGTTGAGTTGGAAGGATTCAGTTCTGACGGTTTTGTTTTGTGCGAATGGAATTCAGAAAGTTCTCGATAATTCTACCACAGTTAGAGGTGTGTATTTTACCACGAGCATGAAGAGCATGGGATGTATAATGATTTTCTCCCAACTGAGGTCTAATAGAAAAGTTCTTGGCTAGTTGAGTACGTAGTTGCATGCGGCTCGAAATGGATATGAAGTTCTCAGGTTTACCTTAGGACGGTATGGTATAGGCAATGTAAGGCCCCGTGAATTTCCTACTCAGAACCCCGAATCCCGTGGTGCCAAGTTAGGATCATGTGTTAGGATTCATAAAAAGCTCGCCGCGTTCGGACCCCTTTGGATTGAACAGTGCATTAGAAAGTCAAGAAATAATGTTTTCCAGAGAAGTGCGATTTTGTGGTCAAGAATGCGATCACATATCGGGAATGCGGACCGCATAGGGGGCATAGTCACCACAAAGTGAGTCAGTGTGTTAGTCAAATTTGAGTTTAAATATGCGGTCCATTATGCAATCGCATAACTGATATGTGGACCACATAGTCATCGCATAATTTCCTTGGGATTTTGTAAGGAGCAGTTCTACAGTGCATTATGCAACCGTAGAACGGGTATGCGGACCGCATTTCTGCCTCATACCCAGACAGAATGTTCAGGTTTTGGGAGCACTTTTGCGGTCCATTCTGCAGGCCGCATTTCCACTTTGCGATCGCAAATGCGATCACAGACCTGACTCGGGGCTCCAATTTTCTAAATTTTAAACCCGACCCCTTATCGATATATTCGGTGTTATAGCTCATTTTGAGCATATTTCCTGATGCTTTTAGAGAGAGAGAGAGAGAGAGGGTCTTAGAGAGGGAAGTGCTTCCCATCAAATTATTCCATGAAATCTTGCTAAATCTTTGAAGATAATCAAGTGAGGTCACCTAAATCTTCATCCTAATAGGTAAGATTTCATTACCTCAGCTCTTATTCCTATGCTCAGCAATAAGGAATCACTAGTGAAGTAATTCATGGGTAAAAGAATGAATTTCTTTCATGCATATCACACCATAGAATATTGGGAGGTAGTGAACTAAAAAGAAAGCAAGATGGGTATAAAATGATAGAAATTTCTCTCAAAAGGGCCTAGGATCACAATGCACCTTTAGTGTTTGATAGTATGCTCAAAACAAACTAGAATCTCAATCTCGTCTCTAATTCTCCGTTTAATTTGTAATTCTTACACAATAGATCGAAGTGCTAAAATTTCCAGAATTTTGTAAGGAATAAGGAAAGCTTTATTGAGGTATGTATGGCTAAAACCCCGTCTTTTAGAATTTGAGCTTCATCGTTGGTTATGTGAGTACGGTAAGATTAAATTGAATTGTTGTATTGATTGCTATTTCACTTGACTTGGTGATTCAACCTTATATGTGTGGAAACTGTGTCTCAAATTGATCAACATGCTATTCTTGATAATTTGAAAAGGTGCAAGGACTATGAATCATGTATCGAAATGGTTAGACCTTAGATTGAAATTGAAGTGCGTTGTTGTGCCATTTACATGAAGTCTCATCTACACCTACAACCTTATTTGCTCTTATGTGCCATACTCTCTTGAATTACAAACCTAATGTTGAAAATGGGAACAATGTGGAACGTGAATTGTGGAATGTGAAAATTGTGCCCCCAAGTGCCGATAAACTAATCCATGTGTAACCAAAGATTGGAGTGAGATGAATTATGGAAAATGGTAATGCCTCGGTAAGGCATCCTACCCAATTGGGCCGTGATCGGACGCCATGACATATACATATGGCGGTTATGCATTGATGATTGAAACTGAAAAGTGTGAATAGAATATTGGTAACGTCTCCGGGAGGCGGCCTAGCCGATCGGGTCGAGATCGGACTCCACTCAAGATAACGGTGGTAACGTGAACGATGTGGAACAATATGAAATGCGCAACTAAAGGCTATGGAAACATGATGAGAAGGTTGTGTAATTCTTTAACTAAAGGCTATGGAAACATGATGTGAAGGTTGTGTAATTCTTTCATGTTGATAATGTTGTGATCGTTTAAAGCTTTGAAGTGATACTTGTGATTTCCTTATTTGTGTATGAAAGTTCTTTCTAATTTGATGGACTTTAGTTATACATACTAGTGCTATTTGATGGCACTAATGTCCCTTTTGCTGGGGGCGCTACATTTTTTTTAAATGAATGTTGGTGGCTCCATAGCGGATACTGCCGATTATGTGTAGCAGAGCATCCTTTTCTCAAAATCTTGGTGAGCCCCTTCCTCCTTCAAGGGGTCATGTGACACACCTTTTGTTATAGACATCCATTTTGAGGTATAGCCGGGGCCTTGTTGCCGACGTTGTTATCACTGTCTTTTGTATTCTTAGAGGCTCCGTAGACATATGTGTGGGTTATGTACGGGCGTTGGATGGGTCTACGAACTATGATGTAATTCAGATTCTCGTTCTACTAAAGTGTAATTGTATGTAATCTTGGGAACTTAATTACAGATTAATGTTGTGATTTAAAATAAACTAACTTTGTAGAGTGCACTATCTTTCCTCGTCTAAGCAAATGAATGAAAGCATGATTTCCTTATTCGTATCGAGTTGGGTAGGAAGTGTTTGATAAGGCTTGCTCAGTTGGGTTTACTCGATTGAGCGCCGGTTGCGCCTCCCGAGGTTGGGGCGTGATAGGCAGTGTGTTGTGCAAGGCCTAGATTTGCATATGTAAGGTCATGGATCAGTTCGGAAAGGAAGGTCACAATTCTTATGCAGCACGGGCGGTTTTAGATAATTAGGGAAATGAGCTTCATATGATTAAGGAAATGGTAATGCTAATTGAAGTGATTTAATGAGGGTATATGTTTCAAAAAAAGGGCAATGTGATTAAGTTGATGGTACTTCGGTAGTATTACAACATTTCTTATCAGATCGGCTGCTGATATTCGAGTTTGCTTGACAGCACAAAAGAATTTTAGAGTATCTCTCGTGGAATGATTGAGTACTAGAGGTGTGCTATATATGCGAGTGGCGGAATTGGGATCAGATATGGTAATTCTTGTGCTTTATGGACTTGGAGACTGGAAGTTCTCATATACAGGTTAGCTTGTGGTTGTGGACAGCAAGGTTGTGGGTAAGTTAATCAGTTGATAGTATGTGCTATGATTCAGTCATTGTGAACCTTCGGAGGATTTTTATATGTTGTGTGTGACTAGAGTTGATGTGTGGTTCATTGATAGACCTATATGGATGTGTGTTTTGCATTGAGACGGCTTTGTTGGATTCAAGTTGCCATTGGTGAGAGATGTGTTAATTTAGTTGTTATCGAGCTATTAGTAATCAGGGGGATCTATGAGTTACCTTTCCGTGTTGCGAGCCGTTAGGATTTTTTGATTATAGGCGCATGTGGTGTGGTGTTATTAGGGCCTCTTAGTGGAATTCGAGCGGGAAGAGCAATGGGTATTGCTCGGTGGATGGCATATCGTTTATGTCCTTTCGGGTTGTGTGGTGTTATGTAATAGCCTCACGGTGGTTATGATGATTGCTTTGGTTTTAGATATCATATTGCACACGGTTGTCGATTTTGAGATAGTAACTTAAGGTATCTCATGTGGATTAGTGTTTGGATGAGGTCGCGCATTGGAGAGAAGTTATGTGGAGGTATGAACTTGCAGGTTAGATTCGTGTGTTCTGTTTCTATGATGAGTGATGGGTTCTCAACCTTGTGTTGTGGTGATACGGGCTAGCTTGCGGTATAGCTCTTTCATTTGAGTCATTTTCATAAATTGAGTAAGTTCGGATTGTGGCTTATTGGTGCACGGATTGCACAAATCGTGGCTTTAGTCTATATTTATGTGTCGATGTCACCAGAGTAGTTGTGTTGGATTAGAGGAGATCGTCTGGATCTTTAATGACTGCAAACGGACTTGATTTCAGCATGTTTGAAGGATAATATCGAGGTTCAGCTCAGAAATTTGCTCTGGTCTCTGCCAAAGGAGAAGTGGCTTCGTGAATGGTTAATCTAAGAAAACGATTATGGCTTACTACATGTTTTATTTATCATTAGCAGTATATGAAAATGTTGGAATAAGACTTTAGCTGATAAAAGGTCTCCTACCGGTATTCGGTTGTTGTGTGCAGCTGTTGTGATTAGAAGTTATCGCTGCAAGTGTTTGAGTTATGTGGTATATCATGTAATTGCACATGAGGTTGCAGGTATGGGTTATTACAGCTGATTTAGACTTATTTAGAGTATAGATGTGAGATTCTGATCTTGTGGATGATTTCAGAAGTGGAAATATGGTTCCAAGGTTAATGGGCTAGGTTGGACTGTGAAATTTCAATTACATTGTGTCATCGGACCTATACAAGATAGGGTGACGTGGGATCACCCCCAGGTATATATTTATGGTAAGGTTATTCAGCGAGTGGTTGGCTTTTGGAACAACTCTACGCACGTTCGAGGACGAACGTATGTTTAAGTAGGGGAGGATGTAACGACCCAACCGACCGTTTTGAGTTTTTGCACTTTGCTCACTAGTTCTCAGGCATGACTTTCCTCGTGTGATGTATTATGACTTATGTAAATCGTTAATATTGGTTTTCAAGGTAATCAGAATAAATTTGGAAGAACAGTTCTCAATTTGTAGCTTGAAAATTTAAAGGTTTGACCAAGTTTTGACTTCATATGATCTCGGATTGGAATTTTTATGATTTGGTCAGCTCCGTTAGGTGACTTGGACTTAGGAGCGTGATCGGAATGCATTTTGGAGGTCCGTGGAAGGTTTAGGCTTGAATTGGCAAAATTAAGATTTTGGCGTTTTCCGGTTGATAGGTGAGATTTTGATATAGGGGTCGGAATGGAATTCCGGAAATTGTAGTAGCTCTGTTGTGCCATTTGTGACGTGTGTGCAAAATTTCAGATCATTCGAACGTGGTTTGGTTGGGTTTTTGATCAAAAGCGTGATTCGAAAGTATTTGGAAACTTAGGCTTGAATCCGGTATGTTTTGGTTGATCCAATGTTGTTGGAAGTATTTTGAAGATTGGCATAAGTTTGAATAAGGCTATGGAATATGGTTGTGCTTTTCGTTGAGGTCCCGGGGCCTCGGGATGGTTTCGGATGGTTATCGGGAAGCCAAACTTGGAGTTTTGCAGCAGAAAATTTGCTGCCTCTGTTGTTTCCGCACCTGGGGATTTGGTGACCGTAGGTGCGATGTCGCTGGTGCATAATGGAGACTACAAAAGCAGTGCTGGCCGTAGAAGCGGGGACTTGGACCGCATCTGCGAGGCTGCAGGTGCGATACCTAGGTCGCAGATGCGGAATCTGAAGGAGTAAGTGGAATTCGCAGAAGCGGGTGCTTTTTCGCAGAAGCGGAAGCGCATGTGCACTTATGGGATCGCAGGTGCGGAAGTGCTGGGCAGAATGTATAAAAATACCCCTTCACGATTTTCAGTCATTTTGTTCACCATTTTGTGCGATTTTGTAGTTCCAAGCTGTGATTTCAATAGGAGATCAAGTATTTCCATAGAGGTAAGCTACTTGGGCTTTATACCTTGTGTTTCATTATTTAATCATGAAAAATCAGTGGAAAATTTGAGGAAGAGTTGGGAAATTAGGGCTTGAAATTGGAGAGTGGATTTTGAGAATTTGAGTGAACATATGAGGTTGGATTTTGGTAAATTTGATATGTATGAACTCGCTAGAGGATGAGGATTCCATTGATGTTAATTTTCTCGAGTTCCGAGACGTGGGCTCGAGGGTTGGGTTTGAGCAATTTCGTGATTTTGATGCAAATTGGATATTTTCGAGTGGACTTTGTTCCCTTAGCATATTTTAATAGTTATGTTTTGATTGTGGCTAGATTTGGAGCATCCGGAGGTCGATTCGTGAGGGTAAAGGCATCGCGGGATATAGTTTGGACCGGATCGAGGTAAGTAATGATTGTAAATACTGTCCTGAGGGTTTGAAACCCCGGATTACGCATCGTTGTGTTACTTTGAGGTGACGCACACGCTAGATGACGAGCATGGAGTGGTACACCATTGGGGATTGTGACTTGGTCCATCTCGTACGACTGTTAAGTCGCGTATTTAATTTGAAATCTTATGACATTCCATGTTCTAGAGATTTATATTATATTTTGTGTTGTATGCCATGTTTGGGGCCTTGTGCCGACCTGCTGAGACACTTAGGGGCACTTTCACTATTTTTCCTCACTCTATTTGTTTTGACAGCATATCCTCAGTCATGTTTTATCTGTTTATTGTTTAAACCTGGTTTTATCACTTTATTTCTTAAAAATGTGAAAACTGTTTGGGCTGAGTTCCCTATTTTACTGATGGTCCGAGTGATCGTGAGGTTGATGACTGAGATAGATCGAGGATTGTTAGGTTAATGACTGATAGAGACCGAGGGCCTAGTTGTGAGGACTATATATATATGGATCAGGCTGCACGCCGCAGCGATATGTATATGGATCGGGCTGCACGCCGCAACGATATGTTGGGTCGGGTTGCACGCCGTAGCAATATAGAGCTTGGGCTATAGGAGCCCCTACGGAGTTTGCACACCCCTAGTGAGCGCAGTTGACTATATATATATGGATCTGGCTATATGCCGCAGCGATATATGGATCGGGCTGCACGCTGCAGCGGTTACTATATGGTACCTATTGAGTGTGAGTGCTAAGTGTGAGCGCTGATTGGTAAGAGTTGAGTCACGAGTGACTGAGAGGCTCGCCCGAGGGGCTACATAGATATACATGTACATGAGTGATGCTTTGCCTGAGGGGCTGGTTTATGAACTTACTGTTTTCACTTCTCTTTAAGCGAGTTTCTATTGAACATGTTAATTTGATCACTGCTTTCACACATCTTTAAACCGAGCCTCTATTGAAAATGTTGAACAAACGTTTTAAATAATCTTTCATTTAAACTGAAGTTTCTAAGTTATGAAAAGGGCTCTGAAATTTCTGTTTTGCTCGAGGGGCGGTATGAAAACTATGTTTTGCCCGAGGGGCCGATTATGGTTTTCATCTCTTTTATTATAAATGGTATTGAACCAATATTGAAACTGTTGGAAGGTATTTTTAAATGATTTTTACCGAAAGCTGGGATTAAAATGAGACGATTGACTCGTATTCCGATTTAAAAGCTTGTTGTGCTTATTGAGTTTATCATAAATGTGGTTTCACCATTTCCTACTGCTCTGTCTTTATTTACTCTTATTACTTACTAGGTTAGAGTACTCGCATTACTCCCTGCACCTCGTGTGCATATTCAGGTATTTCGGAACCCGGTAGCGGGTGTTGATTGCTCAAACGTGGAGTCATCAGAGTTAGCAAGGTGGCTGCACGACGTTCGCAGCATTGCTTCCTTCCTCTCATTTTATTACTGTATTTAATACATTTTTAGACTCTTGTTGTATTCAGACCTTGGTAGATGCTCATGACTAGTGACACCCCGATGTCGAGCTTGTGTAATTATTCTACATTTTTCTTTAAATGTTCATTATGAGATTATTGGTTTATAAATGGTATAAAAACAACTTTTAATAGAAAATGGTTGATTTGGGAATTGTGTCAGCTGGCCTTGTCTTCTCAAGAGGTGCCATCACGACCGTGTCCGGTTTGGGGCCGTGACAAGTAGAGTCCCGCGGATCGGTACGGAGACGTCTGTTCTTATCCTCAGGAGGTTGCAGAACCTTTAGGAAAAACTTCACATTCTTGAATTCTTATCGTGCGTCCTTGAGTTAGCTTGAAATATAACTCTTTGAATTCTTTCCATGCATTCGTATGTGCGCATGAGCGCTTAGTATCAGATATGCATCGATGGATTGTGATTTCCTGATCAAGGGGTGAGATGTGATTTTTTGTGCATTGATGTTGGGCTAATCTGGAGGACTTGAGGTCGTGTTTTGCCTGCAGCTTGAGCATCAAGGTGCTGATTGTGTGAGCACGTGTTTTTGAATTTATATGTTTAGTAGTGTCCCTATTAGTAGGAGTGATGACTGGATAGCTACGTGTCGAGTGTGATGCGACTCCGAAATGTGTTCGTATGAATTGAACGAGATAAGAAGGGTCTGCTTGGGGGTAGTAAGAACTATCCAGTGCTTGGTTTCCATCGTGATTTGATGTTTAGCCCGAGTTGTGGGCGTGTTGAAGGACCTTTTCATGTTGCCTAGTTGGGAAGTGAAATGGATTTCACGTTGTGATATGAGTTCAGACTTAGGAAGATTACATAACTATGTGATGTTTATGACAATGGAATGGTGTAAGGAGATGTTAGTTTGAGGCGAGGCAGGTGGGCTATCTCCTGCAGATTGTTCTGAATTTTGCGTGATCCTTTATGTAATTTATTGGAAGATCTCTGTTACCAGGGAAATATATGTGTTGCAATTTGAATTTGGGTCGCCTAAGAGAGCTTGACTGTTATGAGGGTGAATGTGAGATTGCAGAAGGTTTAAAGTATTAGATGGTCTGTGTTTCACGAGCTTATGAAGGATTGAGTTTAATCTCACTATGGTATTATATCAATAATAGAGTATATGTATTATGAGTTATTGTATGTTTTGATCTATGGCTTTGAGCCAAGTGGGGGAGTCTGCTATTGATTTGTTGATTGCATGTTTATGTGCTATGTTGGTTCCAGTTTGAAACGTATTGGTGAATCAGTTATGGCTTATGGAGGTTGAGACAGAGGATGGCTTGAGTAAGAAAATTTCGATAAAGGTCATGTTATTCCTTAAGGGGTATGAGAATCGTGGAATGACTTGAGTTGTTATTGGTAAATGATGTACAATGTATAGAGCATGAAGCTGCTTGGTTGTATTAGGGTTAGGTTACATTCTGTGGTGTCGAAGTGCTAAGGGAGCACAGTCGCTCAGTCTATTTGATCGGTCTAATTACGGTTTGAGTAGAGTAGGTGACTCTCGAGAATGGTTCTAATGGGTTCAAATTTTACATGTAATAATTCGAGTTTTTCAAGTTGTATAATTTGGCTAGGAACTGAGTTTTGTATTGGAGGGTGCCAAGACTTGTGTCATTTCTATATCAATTATAGGATTCTATATATCAGTATTAGGAAGGTAATGGCTTTAGATTCGTAGGAAGTCACTGTAGGGTAGGCATTTGGAATGTGGTCCATTTGGAAATATCTAAGAGAGTATCCAGCGACTTATGAGCCTTAGACTGTATGGTTTTATGCTTGGGTCTCGTGTGGTGAGTCGGGGTTGAGGAATTATGGTGTTATAACAAGAAGAATCATCAAGTTGAAGGTAAATCAGAAGGAACTTGGATGGATGGGATAGCTTAGTAGTAGGCCGGATCAGCATGGTAAGGATATGATTAGTTCTTTGGATACGTATGAGGCAATGAGATTCTACAGGTGTTTCACGGAAATTCTCTTGGGTTTTAATGACTTGCGTAGCTTGGTTGAGTTAGAAGGATTCAGTCCTGACATTTTAGTTTTGTGCAAATGGAATTCAGAGAGTTCTTGATGGTTTCTACCGCGGTTGGGAGGTGTATATTTTCTACGGGCATGAGGAGCATGATATGTATAGTGATTTTCTCCTAGATGGGATCAAATGAAAAGATCTTGGCTAGTTGAGTACATAGTTTCTTGTGGCTAGGAAGGGATATGAAGTTCTCATGGTTATCCTAGGACGGTATGGTTTATGCGATATGTTATGTAGGATTGAGATTTGCATGTGTAAGGTCATGATCCAGTTTTGAAAGGAAAGTCATAAAAATTCTTAGGCAGCACGGGTAGCTTTAGATGATTAAGGAAATGGTATTACTAATTGGTATGACTTGATGAGGGTATACATTTCAGAAAAAGGCAATGTGATTAAGTTGATGGTACTTCAGTAGTATTGCGACACTCTCTTATTGGATCGACTGCTGATATTAGAGTTTGCTGGGTGACACAGAAGAATTATAAGAGTACCTCTCATGGAATGATTGGTTATTAGAGTTGTATTGTATATTTGGATGACGGAATTGGGATCGGATATAGAGATTCGTGGGCTATATGGAGTTGGAGACTTGGAGTTCTCATAAACAGGTTATGTTGTGGTTGTGGGTCGCGTGTATCAGTTCTGTGTAGTAGATATCAGGGTTTGGAGACCCGAGTGGATCTTTTGCTGCTTGATAAGTTAGATTCTAATGTGATATTGGGTATAGATTGGTTGCCTCTATGTCGTGTTATTCTGGACTGTTGCGCTAAGGCAGCGGCGTTGGCTATGCCGGGGATGCCACGGATTGAGTGGCCAGGTTCGACAGATTATGTTCTCAGTAGGGTAGTTTCATTTTTGAAGACCTAGGGGATGGTTGGGGAGGGTTGTCTTTCCTATTTGTCCTTCGTGATGGATATTAGTGCAGATACTCCTACCATTGATTTAGTTCCGGTGATGAGGGGTTTTACAGATATGTTTCCTGCTGCCAGGTATGTCACTAGATAGGGTCGTTGATTTTGGTATTGATCTGGTCTCGGGAACTATATCGTATAGCACCGGCGGAGTTAAAGCAATTGAAGGAACAACTTCAGGGATTCCTTGATAAGGGGTTCATTGGCAGGCCAATGTGGATGTGTGTTCTAACTTGAGTCGGCTTGGTTGACGGCGAGTTGTATTGTTGAGGGATGTGTTGATTCGATTATTGTTGAGCTTATTAGTGACCTAGGGAGATCTATAAGTTACCTTTACGTGTTGCGAGTCATTGGAAATTGTTGGTTATAGGCACATGTGGTGCGGTTTTATTAGGGTCTCTCAGTGGAATCCAAGCGGGAAGAGTATTGGGTATTGCTCGGCGGATGACGTATCGATTGTGTCCTTTCAATTTGTGTAATGTTGTGTCAATTGCTTCGCCATAGTTATGATGATTTGCTCTGGTTCTAGACATCAAATTGCGCGTGGCTGTCGATTTTGAGCATAGTGACTTGATGTGTTTCATATGGACTAGTGTTTGGATAGGGTCTTGGAGGTATGACCCTCAGGTTTGTGTGTTCTGTTTCTATGACGTGTGACGGGTTCTCAGCATTGTGTGTGGTGGTACTGGTGAGCTTGCGGTACAACTCTCTCATTTGAGTCATTTTTTTTCATGATTTGAGTACGTTCGGGTGGTTGCTTATTGGTGCATGGGTTGCACGAGTTGTGGCTTTAGATCGTATTGATGTGTCATGTCACCAGAGTAGTTGTGTTGGATTAGACGAGATTGTTGGGATCTAGAATGAATACAAACAGATTCGGTTTCAGTGTGTTGGAGGGATAATATCGATGTTCGACTCAGAAATTTTATATGGTCCATACTAAAGGATAAGTGGCCTCCTGATGGTTGGTCTGAGGAGTAGTTATGACTTCCTATGTGTTTCATTTATCGTTGGCAGTATACAGAAATGTTGGAATAAGGATTTATGTGATAAAAGGCTTATTATCGAAATTCAGATGATTTAAGCAACTGCTGGGATTAGGAGTTATCGCTGCGAGTGTTTGAGTATGTGGTGTATCATGTAATGGCATTTGAGTCTGCGGGTATGGTTTGTTACAGCTTGTTCGGGATTATTCAGAGAATAAATGTGAGATTTTGATCTTGTACATGATTTCAGAGGTGGAAATATGGTTCTAAGGTTTGTGGGCTAGGTTGGATTGTAAAAATTCCAGTTACATTGTGTCATCGGATCTATATGAGATAGGGTGACATGGGATCAACCCCGGGTATGTGCTTGGTAAGGTTACACAGCGATTTGATGGGTTTTGGAACAACTCTAGGCATATTCGAGGACGAACGTATGTTTGAGTAGGAGAGGATGTAATGACCCGACCGGTCGTTTTGAGCTTTTGCACTTCGCTTGACAGTTCTCAGGCATGACTAGCCTCGTGTGATGTATTATGACTTATGTAAATCATTGGTTTTGGTTTTCAGGGTAATCAGAATGAATTTGGAAGAACAGTTCTCAGTTTGAAGCTTAAAGTTTGAATGGTTTGGCCGAGTTATGACTTGTTAGTATATGATCTCGGATTGAAATTCTTACGATTTGGTTAGCTCTGTGAGGTTATTTGGGACTTAGGAGCGTGATCGGAATGTATTTTGGAGGTCCGTGGAAGGTTTAGGCTTCAATTGGCGAAATTGGAATTTTGGTGTTTTCTGGTTGATAGGTGAGATTTTGATATAGGAGTCGGAATGGAATTCCGGAAGTTGGGGTAGGTCCATTTGTGTCATTTGTGACGTGTGTGCAAACTTTTAGGTCATTCGGACGAGGTTTGATAGACTTTTTGATTGAAAGCGGAATTTAGAAGTTTTTGGAATTCTTAGGCTTAAATCCGATGTGATTTTGATGTTTTGATATTGTTTTGAGCGTTTAGAAGGTTGGAACAAGTTGGAATAAGGTTATGGGATATGTTGGTATGTTTAGTTGAGGTCTCGGGGGCCTCGGGTGAGTTTCGGATGCTCGACGGGTCATTTTTAGACTTAAGGAGTTGCTGGTTTTGTTGGTGTTCTGCAACTGGTATATTCTTCATCGCGATTGCGGGGGAAGGTCCACGATCGTGTAAGGAAAATGGGAGGCCAGCTGGGTTAACCCTTCGTATTCGCAGACAAAGTGGACGCGATCGCGAAGGTCAGTCAAGTTGTTTAACGCGAACGTGTGGGCCAGGTCACGTAGAAGAAAATAAGGCGGCAGAGGAATCAAGTATTACCCTTCACATTCGCGTAGTATCAAGCACGATCGCGTAGCTCAGGGGAATCAAGGTATTGCGTTCGCATGTAGATTAACGCGGTCGCGTAGAGTAAAATATTGAGGCAGTAAAAATGTTCTTCGCGATCGCGATTAAGGAAAAATCTGGGCAAACAGATTATACTTGGAAATCTAGGGTTTAAGTCAAATATCACAAAAACCATTAAAGAGCTCGGGATAAGGTGAAATTGGAGGAGATTTTCAGTGGAGCAATTGGGGTAAGTATTCTTCACTCATATTTGGTCTTATTCCATGATTTATTCTTGAATTTCATCATTAGTTTGAGAAATTAGAGTGGACATGGGGAAAAATGGAAGAAAAGTTTGAGAATTCTTTTGGGGATTTGAATGGGCAATTGAGGTCGGATTTTGATGAATTTGACATGGGTAGACTCGTGAGAGGATGAGGATTCTGTTGATGTGATTTTTATCGGATTTCGAGACGTGGGCCCGGGGGCGGGTTTGAGCAATTTCGGGATTTTTGATGTAAATTGGATATTTTCGAGTGGGCTTGTTCCCTTAGCATATTTTAATGGTTATGTACTAATTTTGGTTACATTTGGAGCATCCGAAGGTCAATTCGAGAGGGCAAAGGCATCGCGGGCTAGAGTTGGACCGGATAAAGGTAAGTAATGATTGTAAATGTCTGTCCTGAGGGTATGAAACCCCGAATTTCACATTGTTGTACTATATTGAGGTGGCACACACACTAGATGGCGAGCGTGGGGTCGTGCACCGTTGGGGATTGTGACTTAGTCCATCCCGAATGACTGTTTTACTGCTTATTTGATTGAAAATTGTTTGCTATTATCATGTTTTGGGTTGAATGCCATATTTGGGCCTCATGCCAACTGTTTTGGACCCTTAGGGGATTTTACTGCTATTTCCTTATTGTTTTGACTTTTATATTTGTATTCAGTCATGCTATATTCTACTGTTTTCATAACTTAGCCATGTTTACTCTGTTTTAATACTTTAAATGATATTTTGGGCTGAGCATCATATTTTACTGTACCCGAGTGGCTTTTAGAGATTTCTGACTGAGTAAGGTCGGGGGCCTGTGTTGTGAGGATACTTTTGGGTCGGGCTGCACGCCACAACAGTGATATACTAATTTATGATTATGAGGCCGAGGGCCTTAGTTGTGCGCCACAAGGTGGCTTGATATGAGGCCGAGAGCCTATTGATTATACCACGAGGTGGCTTGATATTGCGCTTGGGCCGTAAGGGGCCTCTCCCGGAGTCTGTACACCACCAGTGAGCATAGGTACCCTAAGTGAGTGATATATTGATTACGCCACGAGATGGATCTTTATTGCGCCTGGGCCATAAGGGGCCCCTCCCGGAGTCTGTACACCTCAAGTGAGCGCGGGTACCCATTGTAATATGTGATATAGCTCGAGGGGCTGATGATGCTCCATGTTATGCCTGAGAGGCGGTTCTTGAATTATGTTATGCCCGATGGGCTGATTACAAGTGATTGTGAGGTAGCCTGAGGGGCTGGTTCTGTTGATATTATGCATGAGGGGCGGTTTATGATACATGTTTTGCCCGAGAGGCTGTTTATGTTTTCATCCTTCTTACTCACTATTTTATCACTCGTTTGAAACTATTGAAAGTTATTTTAAAAGGTTTTTATGGAAACTAAGCTTGATTTACGCAATAAATGATTTCTGTACTGTTTTGGAAAAGTACTGCAATTGTTGTAGTGTTACGCTGTGTTTTACGTGTTTTCTTATTGCTCAGCTTTCATTTACCTTCATTACTTACTGAGTTGAAGTACTCACATTACTCCCTGTACCTTGTATGCAGATTCAGGTATTTCTGAACCCGGTAGTGGGTGTTGATTGCTCTAAGGCAGAGTCGTCGGAGTTTAGCAAGGTAGCTGCCCGGTGTTCGCAGCACAACTTTTCTCCCTCTTGTTTTCATTAGACTATATTCAGTACATTTTCAGACTTTTCATTATATTCAGACCTTAGTAGATGCTCGTGACTTGTGACACCTCAATGTCGGACTTGTATATTATTTTCGCACTGTTCATTTATGCTTATATTATGAAACATTTGTTTAAATTAAAAGCTTAAACATGATTCTTATTAATAAATGGTTAATTTGGGAGTTGTGTCGGCTGGCCTAGTTTCGCAATAGGCACTATCACGACTAGGTCGGTTTTAGGGTCATGTTCCGGACACACTCCTAAGTGTAAAATCACCCAACGAAGCTAATCGAATCATAAAAATCCAAATCTGAATTCGTTTACTCATAAGTCCACTTCCGATTGTCTTTAATAACTTAGCTTTCTAACTAAGAGACTAAGGGTCTCATTTCACTCCAAGACTACTCCGAACCCAAGCCTACCAACTCGATACAACTCAACATAGCTGAACAATACATAAAGATGCATAAATGGGAGAAACGGGGCTATAACTCTCAAAACGACTGACCGGGTCGTTACAATAGATGTTCTAAATAATAATGTATGTATTGATTTTATAAGGTACCACTTAACCATAATAGTAGGGTACATAAATTATTGTAATATGTTCAACAAACACATGTATACGATTGATGTCGTGCCTAGTAGATTCTCATTTATGGGTGTGTTGCGCGTCACATTTATAATTGAGAGGCTATAGGGCATTTAGGAAAAGTTACCTTTCTTTTGTTTCCAGATCGTGCCATAGAGATGAATCGTAAGAAGTCAGTATATAGCTTTCGCTAGATTTTGTATGCACCAGAGGTGCATGTATTACAGTAGAGCTTTAAGACATAATTTCCACCTATGTTGAAGGAGGTTATGAAAGAAATAGAAGATACGATGCAATATTGAAAGGTAAGTAAACTAAAGAAGATACGAGATACTGAAGTAGAAACGGTTATGAATAGTCGAGACTTCAGATAGAGATTGGGTTTTAGTTTATTTACAGAGGAAACCCTAATGTAAATTTTACAAATCTCTAAGAGTTAACATTCGAGGACGAATGTTCTAAAGAGGGAAGGATGTTACACCCCTTAAGTTTAACAACATTGACATCGTTATATATATTTGATATGGTATTTTGAGTGGAACATTTTTTTTGTAAAGAAGAAAGAGTTGTTTGAAGAATATGATTTTATATAGTTATTAATATTACTACTTTCGTATATGTTTTAAATTTTACATATAATATGAGAAAGTTTATGAGATTTTCTTTATTGTAAAGATATAAATTATTTTCGCACAATAAAAGAAGATTATCATTTATCATTTTAAGAATTAAACGTACGAAAATTTATACTCTGTATAGGAGATTAGGAAAATTAAAAATTGAGAAAATATATGTATTTTTACATAGATTTTTTAAATAATAATGTATGTATTGATTTTATAAGGTACCACATAACCATGAGAGTAAGATACGTAAATTATTGTAATATGTTCAACAAATACATGTATACGATTGATGCAATGTTTGCACAGTATATTATTGACAAAGCATGCAATTAGATACATTTTTGTTAAATAAAATTATTGATATGTTATATTATAATGAGTTGCTTTTGCATGCAGTAGTACTATACAACAATAAAAAAATAAAAATAAATTATATGCATATTATATTATTAATAAGTAATTTAGTTTTAAACCTGTATTTATTGAACCACACATAAGTACTAACTTGCACTTTTTTCCTACTTATTTGATTATATAAGATACAATGTTACAACCTAAATCAATTATAATATGGTTTTGACTCTAGCAAATGAATAATTTTGCATTTGCTGTAATATACAACGCAATACTTTTGTTCATGTAACTTTCAAGGTAAATTTATACAAATGTATAGCGTGTAAATGATGTCACGTATGTGTATATATATATATATATATATATATATATATATATATATATATCACATACCCTGTGTAAATATGATAGATCTGATTTTTATATATAATAATATAACTGTAATTGTGTGTTATAAATTCTAAATAATGTACGTCGTGTGTAGCAACATATTACCAGTATGTACAACCATGTTTCACAATAATTAAATTACTCTTTGTGACGACCCGACCAGTCGTCTCATGAGCTGCCGCTCTGTTTTCCCTCTTTCTGCTTCTTTATGCTTCGTTATCCGTGTTTTGCGGTATCGGGTTGATCGGATCGAGTCCGGAGTGGTTTTGATAAGGTTTGAGACACTTAGTCTCTTTTAAGAAGGTTTAGGTTGGAAAAGTCAACAGGATATTGACTTATGTATTAGAGGGTTCGGATGTGAGTTCTGATGGTTCGGTTAGCCTTTGGAGGTGATTTATGACTTAGGAGTGTGATCAGAATGAGTTTTGGAGGTCCAGAGTATAATTAGGCTTGAATTGACGAAGTTGATATTTTGGCAATTTCCGGTTGATAGGCGAGATTTTGATATAGAGATCGGAATGGAATTCTGAGAGTTGCAGTAGCTTTGTTGTGTCATTTGGGATGTGCATGTAAAATTTCACGTCATTCAGACGTGGTTTGGTTGGGTTTTTGATCAAAAGCGTATTTCGGAAGATTTTAGAAACTTTGGCTTGAATTCGATGTGTTTTGGGTGATTTGACATTGTTTTAGGTGTTTTGATAATTGGAACAAGTTTGAATGAGGTTTTAGGATGTGTTAGTGCCTTTGGTTGAGGTCCCGGGGGCCTCGGGTGAGTTTCGGGTTGTCAATCGGATCATTTGAAGTTTGAAAAGATTGCAGAAAATGTTGTTCAGCTGTTGCAGGGATTTTACCCTTCGCGTTCGTGAGTGGAGCCTCGCGTTCGCGAAGAGGCAGTTGAGGAAGGCAAGAATTAAGCCTTCACGTTCGAGAGAAGGGCTTCGCGTTCGCGGAGAGCTGGCAAGTGGTGCATCGCGTTCGCGAGAAGGTCTTCGCGATCGCGTAGAGGAAATTGAGTCAGATGGGTTCGAGGACCAGTGTTCATCACGCTCGCGGATGAGTGAGCGTGTTCGCGAAGGTTAAGGTGGACGAAGCATCCCGTTCGCGATGGTCATTACGCGTTCGCATAGAGGAAAAGTTGGTCAACGCGAGTTTGTGCTTCGCGAACGCGTGGGTTTGACCGCATTCGCGAAGAAGGAAATATAGGCCTAGGCAGAATATTTTTAAGTCATCTTGTTCATGATTTTGGGGCTTATTTCACCCATAGCAGCTCATCTTTGGAGAATTTTGAAGGAAATTGAAGAGGGATTCATGAGGAATCGTTGGGAGGTAAGATTCTTGGACTAAAAACTCGATTATTATGTGAATTCCACCTAGAAAATCATGAAAGCTAAACCTAAAATTGAAGAACTAGGGCTTGAGAAATTGGACTTTTGATTGGGGATTTGGAGGACCATTTGGGGTTGGATTTGAGAACTTTTGATATGCATGAACTCGTGGGGGATAAGGAATCTAATGATGTGAAATTTCTGAATTTTGAGAATTGGGCCCGGGGCTCGGATTTTGCTAATTTCAGGATTTATGCCCTTTATTGGTTGTTTTCGCTTGGGCTTTATTCCCTTAGCATATTTTGACGTCCTCGTTCTGATATTGGATAGATTCGGCGTGCGCTGAGGCTGATTCGAGGGGTAAAGGCGTCGCGAGCTAGAGATTTAGCCGGTTCGAGGTGAGTAATAATTGTAAATAATGTTCTGAGGGTTTGAAACCCCGGATTACACATCTTAGTGCTATATTGAGGTGAGACACACGCTTGATGACGAGCGTGAGGTCGTGCACTATTGGGGATTATGACTCGGTCCGTCTCGATTGATGATTTTACCGCGTATTTGATTGAAAACTATTTGTTGTCGTCATTATTTGGGCTGAATGCCATATTTGGCTTAATGCCAACTATTTGACCCTTCGGGAATTTTTATTGATAGTTCCTCACTATTTTGACTTTATACTTGAACTCAGTCATTTTATTTTCCACTGTTTTACTACTCAGCCATGTTTGCTCGGTTTTAATACTTAAATGATATTTTAAATGATGTTTGGGCTGAGAAACACTGTTTTACTATTGCCCGAGAGGCTTGTGATGATTTTTGACTGAGTAAGGTCGAGGACCTACGTTGTGAGGAAACACTGATACTGATATGAGGCCGAGGCCCTGAGATATGTATGCCACGAGGTGGCTTGATTGATATGAGGCCGAGGGCCTAGATTTGATGCCACGAGATGGCTTGTTATTACGCTTGGGCCATAAGGGGCCCCTCCAGGAGTCTGCACACCCCCAGTGAGTGTGAGTACCCATTGTGATGTGAGATTGAGTCCGAGGGCTGTTATTGTTCTAAAATGTTGCCCCAGGGGCGGATGTGGTGATACTGTGCCCGAGGGACGAACCTTTATGTATTTTTTTTTTCATAATTGACTATCAATTACTTGCTTACTTGTTGAAAGAGAATTTTACTTGACTTTTCACCGTTGTAATGCTTTTAAATGGTTTTACTGCTTCATTATAGAATGCCTTGTGCCTTACGTGTTTTCTTACTTTTAGCCACTATTTACCTTTTTTACTCACTGAGTTGGAGTACTCACTTTACTCCCTACACCAGTGTGCAGATTCAGGTGTTGCTGGGTCCGCTCCGGAGTGCTGATTTCCTCCAGTTCTAGGAGGGCCTTTCGGAGATTTATGAGGTAGTTGTTGACGTCCGCAGCTTCGTGTCTCTACTCCTCTAATATTTTTATTCCTTTTCAAACATTTGTAGTAGTTTATGACTTTAGCAGACTTGTATTATGGCTCATAGATGCTCGTGACTTGTGACACCCCGGTTAGGGCTGTGTTGGGTTGTTTTTTCGCTACTTATTATCATTAAATCATGTTTTAGACAGCTTTTATATTGTTTAACTACTTTAACAAGTGAATTGGGTTTAGTTGGTTGGCCTTGTCTTCACGAGAGGCACCATCAGGACCGGGTTTGGGGTTAGGGTCGTGACAAGTTGGTATCAGAGCCTAGGTTACATAGGTCTCATGAGTCATGAGCAGGTTTAGTAGAGTCTTGCGGATCAGTACGGAGACATCTGTATTTATCCTCGAGAGGCTGCATAACCTTTAGGAAGAACTTCATATTCTTGAAATTCTTGTCATTGGAACTTGTTGATCCGAGTGCTAAACTTCTGTTATTCTATTCTCTCACAAATGGTGAGGACACGCGCTACCTGACGGGGTGGACAACCACCAGTGCCACCAGCTGTGACCACCAGAGGCCGTGGACGCGATCGTGGTCGTGGTAGAGGTAGAGTAGCGAGGGAAGCACCTGTAGATCCACCAGCTGCCCCAGTTCAGGACCAGGTCCCAACTATGGATGCTCCAGCAGCACCAGTTGTGCCCATCGTGATTTTGGGTCTTCAGGAGGCCTTGGCTCAGATTTTATCAGTTTGCACTAGCCTGGCTCAGGTGGTTTCAGCCACTACTGCCGCAACTACTTCACAGGCCGGGGGAGGCAATCAGACTCCCGCCGCTCGCACACCTGAGCAGGTTGTGCAGGGACTTCAGACGCTGGGGGCACCTCCAGCCCAGCCGGTTGCACTAGCTCAGGAGTTTGTGGTACCAATTATGTCGGATGATGAGCAACATCAACTTGAGAGGTTTGGTAGACTCCAGCCTCCAACATTCAGCGGTGCAGAGGGCGAGGATGCCCAGGGTTTCTTGGATAAGTGCCAGCGAATGCTTCGTACAGTAGAGATTCTTGAGACTAGTGGTATGGCATTTACTACCTTTCCGTTTTCTGGGGCTGCCTTCACTTGGTGGGAGGCGTATGAGAGGTGTAGGCCTGTTGCTGCATCGCCCCTTACTTGACATCAGTTCTCCGTTCCCTTCCTGGAGAAGTATATGTCGCAGTCCCGCAGGGAGGAGTTGCACAGATAATTTGAGTGATTGCGACAGGGGGATTTGACTGTGTCACAGTATGAGTTGAGGTTTTCTAAGTTGGCTCGTCATGCCATCTGGTTGGTTCCGATTGATCGAGAGAGGATGAGAAGGTTTGTTGATGGTCTTACTTATCATCTCTGTATTCTTATGACCAGGGAGAGGGTGAATGGTACTAACTTCGAGGAGGTTGTGGATATCGCCCGTGAGATTGAGACGGTTCGCCGTCAGGAGCGAGAGGAGAGGGAGGCCAAGAGGCCTCGAAGATCTGGCAACTATAGTGGCGTTCCTTCGAGGGGCCAATTTTAGCACAATAGAGGCCGTTCATTCAGCCCTGCTTAGTCAGCTCGCCCAGGTTATTGTGGGGCATCCTCAGGTCATGGTTAACATGGATCTCAGCAGGGCCAGTCATCACTCAGTGCCCTTCCAGCTCAGAGTTCGACCCGTGCTCCATCAGTTCAAGGCTCTTCTATGCCGAGTGCATCCGCTAGTCACTCCGGTGTGAGGGGTTCCCTTCAGTCCCCTTCTCTAGCACTTGGGAGTTGTTATGAGTATGGTGAGATGGGCCACATATGGAGGCAGTGTCCTCGTCGTGTTGCTAGTTCGTCCCAGTAGAGGGGTCAGTTATCGGCTTCAGCGCCAGTTTTTTTACCACCACCCACTCAGCCAGCTAGGGGTGGGGGGTCAGTCAGCTAGAGGTTGCCCCAGAGGGAGAGGTCGATCAGGGGCGGTCAGGCCCGTTTCTATGAACTCCCAAGTAGACCCGATGTTATCGCTTCAGATGTTGTTATTACAGGTATTGTTTCAGTCTGCCACAGAGATGCCTCTTTATTATTTGATCTCGGTTCTACCTTTTCTTATGTGTCATCATACTTTGCTCGTTATTTGGGGACGCCCCATGAGTTTCTTACTTTACTTGTTCATGTATCTACCCCGGTGGGTGATACTGTTGTTGTAGACCGTGTGTACTGATCATGTGTAGTGACTATTGGGGGTCTAGAGACCCGAGTGGATCTATTGATATTGAGCATGATGGATTTTGATGTCATTTTGGGCATGGATTAGTTATCTCTGTGTCGTGCTATTCTGGACTGTCATGCTAAGATAGTCACATTGGCTATACCGAGTATGCCACAGATCGAGTGGCGAGGTGTGCCTGATTATGTTCCTAGTAGAGTGATATCTTTCTTGAAGGCCCAGTGTATGGTTGGGAAGGGTTGCCTTTCATATCTAGCATTTGTGAAGGATGGCGGAGCTGAGGCTCCCAGTATTGATTATGTTCCAGTTGTGAGGGATTTTCTCGATGTATTTCCTGTAGACCTGTCGGGCATGCCATCGGACTGGGATATTGATTTTGGTATTGACCTAGTGCCGGGCACTCAACCCATTTTTAATTCGTTGTATCGTATGGCACCAGCGGAGTTGAAGGAATTAAAAGAACAGCTTCAGGAACTCCTCGATAAAGGGTTCATTCGGCCTAGTGTGTCACCTTGGGATGCGGTGGTTCTATTTATGAAGAAGAAGGATGGCACAATGAGAATGTGCATTGATTATAGGCAATTGAATAAGGTAACAATTAAGAACAAGTATCCTTTTCCTCACATTGATGATTTATTTGACCAGCTTTAGGGAGCGAGGGTGTTCTCCAAGATTGATCTCCGTTAAGGTTATTACCAGTTGAAGATCAGGGATTCAGATATTCTTAAGACGGATTTCAGGACCTGATATAGTCATTATGAGTTCTTGGTGATGTCTTTTGGGCTAACCAATGCCCCAGTAGCATTTATGCATTTGATGAACAGCGTTTTCCAGCCTTATCTTGATTCATTTGTTATAGTCTTCATTGATGATATTCTGGTGTATTAGCGTAGTCAAGAGGAGCACGTGGAGCATTTGAGAGTTGTGTTGTAGAGATTGAGGGAGGAAAAGCTTTATGCAAAATTCTCCAAGTGTGAGTTTTGGCTTAGTTCAGTTGCTTTCTTGGGGCACGTGGTGTCCAGCGAGGGTATTCAGGTTGATCCAAAGAAGATAGAGGCAGTCTAGAGTTGGCCTAGACCGTCCTCAGCCACAGGGATTTGCAGCTTTCTTTGTTTGGCAGGCTATTATCACTTGTTTGTTCAGGGATTCTCATCTATCGCATCGTCCTTGACCAAGTTAACCCAGAAGGGTACTCCATTTGTATGGTCGGACGAGTGTGAGGAGAGCTTTCAGAAGCTCAAGACAGCTTTAACCATAGCTCAAGTGTTGATTTTGCCATCAGCTTCAGGTTCGTATACAGTGTATTGTGATGCTTCGAGAGTTGAGATTTGATGTGTATTGATGCATGAGGGTAGAGTTATTGCTTATGCTTCTCGTCAGTTGAAACCCCATGAGAAGAACTACCCCGTTCATGATTTGGAGTTGGCTGCCATATTTCACGCGTTGAAGATTTAGAGGCATTACTTGTATGACGTATCTTGTGAGGTGTTCACTGATCATCGTAGTCTTCAGCATTTGTTCAAGCAAAAGGATCTTAATTTGATGTAGCGGAGATGGTTGGAGTTGCTTAAGAATTATGATATCACTATATTGTACCATCCGGGAAAGGCCAATGTGGTGGCCGATGCTTTGAGCCAAAAGGCAGTGAGTATGGGAGTTTGGCATATATTCCAGTTGGGGAGAGATATTTTGTAGTTGATGTTCAGGACTTGGCCAATCGGTTCGTGAGGTTAGATATTTCGGAGCCCAATCGGGTATTGGCTTGTGTGGTTTCACAATCTTCCTTATATGATCGCATCAAAGAGCGCCACTATGATGATCCGCATTTTCTTGTCCTGAAGGATAGAGTCCAGCATGATGATGCCAGAGATGTAACCATTAGTGATGATGGTGTATTGAGGATGCAGGGCCGGATTTGTGTGCCCAATGTGGATGGGCTTCGGGAGTTGATTCTGGAGGAGACCCATAGTTCGCAGTATTCCATTCATCCGGGTGTTGCCAAGATGTATCATGATTTGAGGCAGCACTACTGGTGGAGAAGAATGAAGAAAGATATTGTGGGATTTGTAGCTCGTTGTCTCAATTGTCAGCAGGTGAAATATGAGCATTAGAGACCGGGTAGCTTGCTACAGCAGATGGATATTCCTGAGTGGAAGTGGGAGAGGATCACTATGGACTTTGTTGTTGGACTTCCACGGACTTTGAAGAAGTTCAATGCTATTTGGGTGATTGTGGATTGGCTGACCATGTCCGCGCACTTCATTCCTGTGTGTACTATCTATTTTTCAGAGCGGTTGGCAGAGATCTATATCCGAGAGATCGTTCATTTGCATGGTGTCCCAGTTTCCATCATTTGAGATAGAGGCACTCAGTTTACATTGCAGTTTTGGATGATTGTGCAGCGAGAGTTGGGTACTCAATTTGAGTTGAGCACAACTTTTCACCCTCAGACGGACGGGCAGTCCGAGTGCACTATTCAGATATTGGAGGACATGTTGTTTGCTTGTGTTATTGATTTCGGAGGTTTATGGGATCAGTTTCTACCACTTGCAGAGTTTGCTTATAACAATAGCTACTAGTCGAGCGTTCAGATGGCTCCATATGGGGCTTTTTATGGGAGGCGGTGTAGATCTCTAGTTAGTTGGTTCGAGTCCGGTAAGGCTAGGCTATTGGGGATAGATTTGGTACAGGATGCTTTGGAGAAGGTGAAGGTGATTCAGGAGAGGCTTCGTACAACGCAATCGAGGCAAAAGAGTTATGCTGACAGGATGGTTCGAGATGTGTCTTACATGGTGGGCGAGAAAGTTCTACTGAAGGTTTCACCCATGAAGGGTGTTATGAGAATTGGGAAGAAAGGGAAATTGAGTCCGCGGTTCATTGGACCTTTTGAGGTGCTTCGGAGGATTGGGGAGGTGGCTTATGAGCTTGCTTTGCCACCCAGCTTGTCGAGTGTGCATCCGGTATTTCATGTTTCTATGCTATGGAAGTATGTTGGGGATCCGTCTCATGTTTTGGATTTCAGCACGGTTCAGTTGGATGATGATTTGACATATGATATGGAGCCAGTAGCTATTTTGGGTCGTCAGTTTCGAAAGTTGAGGTCAAAGGATATAGCTTCAGTGAAAGTGCAGTGGAGAGGTCGGCCCGTGGAAGAGGCTACCTAGGAGACCGAGCGGGAGATGCAGAGCAGATATCCTCACCTGTTTGAGGCTTCAGGTATGTTTCTTGACTCGTTCGAGGATGAACGTTTGTTTAAGTTGGGGAGGATGTGACGACCCGTCCAGTCGTCTCATGAGTTGCCGCTCCATTTTCCCTATTTCTACTTCTTTATGCTTCGTTATCCGTGTTTTGCGGTATCGGGTTGGTCGGATCGAGTCCGGAGTGGTTTTGATAAGGTTTGAGACATTTAGTCTCTTTTAAGAAGGTTTAAGTTGGAAAGTCAACCGGATATTGACTTATGTATTATAGGACTCGGATGTGAGTTCTGATAGTTCGGTTAGCTTCGGGAAATGATTTATGACTTAGGAGTGTGATCGGAATGGGTTTTGGAGGTCCGGAGTAGAATTAGGCTTGAATTGGTGAAGTTGATATTTTGGCGATTTCTGGTTGATAGGCAAGATTTTGATATAGGGTTTGAAATGGAATTCCGAGAGTTGTAGTAGCTTCAATGTGTCATTTGGGATGTGTGTGTAAAATTTTAGGTCATTCGGACGTGGTTTGGTTGTGTTTTTTATCAAAAGCGTATTTCGGAAGATTTTAGAAACTTAGGCTTGAATCCGATGTGTTTTGGGTGATTTGATGTTGTTTGAGGTGTTTTGATGGTTGGAACAAGTTTGAATGAGGTGTTAGGATGTCTTTATGCCTTTGGTTGAGGTCCCGGGGGCCTCGGGTGAGTTTCAGGTGGTCAATCGGATCATTTGAAGTTGGAAAAGATTGCAGAAAATGTTGTTCAGCTGTTGCAGGGATTTTACCCTTCTTGTTCGAGAGTAGAGCCTCGCGTTCGCGAAGAGGCAGTTGAGGAAGGCAAGAATTAAGCCTTCACATTCATGAGAAGGGCTTCGCGTTCGCGGAGGGCTGGCAAGTGGTGCATTGTGTTCACGAGAAGGTCTTCGCGATCGCGTAGAGGAAATTGGGTCAGATGGGTTCGAGGTCCAGTGTTCATCGCGTTCACGGATGAGTGAGCACGTTCGCGAAGGTTAAGGTGGATGAAGCATCGCGTTCGCGATGATCATTACGCGTTCGCATAAAGGAAAAGTTGGTCAACGCGATTTTGTGCTTCGCGAACGCGTGGGTTTGACCGCGTTCGCAAAGAAGGAAATATAGGCCCGGGCAGAATGTTTTTAAGTTGTCTTGTTCGCGATTTTGGGGCTTATTTCACCCATAGCTGCTCATTTTTTAAGATTTTTGAAGGAAATTGAAAAGGGATTCAAGGGGAATAATTGGGAGGTAAGATTTTTGGACTAAAAACTCGATTATTATGTGAATTCCACTAAGAAAATCATGAAAGCTAAGCCTAAAATTGAAGAACTAGGGCTTGAGAACTTGGACTTTTGATTGGGGATTTGGAGGACCATTTGGGGTCAGATTTGAGAACTTTTGATATGCATGAACTTGTGGGGGGATAAGGAATCTAATAATTTGAAAATTTCTGAATTTCGAGAAGTGGGCTCGGGGCTCGGGGCTCGAGTTTTGCTTATTTCAGGATTTGTGCCCTTTATTGATTATTTTCGCTTGGGCTTTGTTCCCTTAGCATATTTTGACGTCCTCATTCTGATATTGGATAGATTCGACACGCGTGGAGGCCGAGTCGAGGGGCAATGGCGTCACGAGCTAGAGATTTAGCCGGTTCGAGGTGACTAATGATTGTAAATGATGTTCTGAGGGTTTGAAACCCCGAATTGCACATCGTAGTGCTATATTGAGGTGAGACACACGCTTGATGACGAGCGTGAGGTCGTGCAATTGGGCTGAATGCCATATTGGGCTTAGTGCCAACTATTTGAACCCTTCGGGAATTTTTATTGGTAGTTCCTCACTGTTTTGACTTTATACTTGAACTCAGTCATATTATTTTCCACTGTTTTACTACTCAGCCACGTTTGCTCAGTTTTAATACTTAAATGATATTTTAAATGATGTTTGGGCTGATAAACACTATTTTACTATTACCCAAGAGGCTTATGATGATTTTTGACTGAGTAAGGCCGAGGGCCTACGTTATGAGGAAACACTGATGCTCATATGAGGCCGAAGGCCTGAGATATGTACGCCACGAGGTGCCTTGATTGATATGAGGTTGAGGGCCTAGATTTGATGCCACGAGATGGCTTGTTACTATGCTTGGGCCGTAAGGGGCCCCTCCAGGAGTCTGCACACCCCCAGTGAGCGCGAGTACCCATTGTGATGTGAGATTGAGCCCGAGGGCTGTTATTGTTCTGAGATGTTGCCCGAGGGGCGGATGTGGTGATATTGTGCCTGATGGGTGAACCTTTATGTGTTTATTTTTTTTTCATAATTGACTGTCAATTATTTGCTTACTTGTTGAAAAAGAATTTTACTCGACTTTTCACTATTGTAATGCTTTTAAATGGTTTTACTGCTTCATTATAGAATGTCTTGTGCCTTACGTGTTTTCTTACTTTCTGCCATTATTTACCTTTGTTACTCACTGAGTTGGAGTACTCGCTTTACTCCCTGCACCACTGTGTGCAGATTCAGGCATTGCTGGTTCCGCTCCGGAGTGCTGATTTCCTCCAGTTCCAGGCGGGCCTTTCAGAGATTTACGAGGTAGTTGTTGACGTCCGCAGCCACGTGTCTCTACTCCTCTAGCACTTTTGTTCCTTTTCAAACATGTGTAGTAGTTTATGACTTTAGCAGACTTGTATTATGGCTCATAGATGCTCGTGACTTGTGACACCCCGGTTAGGGCTGTGTCGGGTTGTATTTCCGCTACTTATTATCATTAAATCATGTTTTAGACTGCTTTTATATTATTTAACTGCTTTAACAAGTGAATTGGGTTTAGTTGGCTGGCCTTGTCTTCACGAGAGGCGCCATCACAATCGGGTTCGGGGTTAGGGTCGTGACACTCTTATCATAATGAATGTGCACATTATAGCCGTATAAGTAGTCTAAATCATCATTTATAGTAGGTAATCCTAATGCCACATATACATAGTCTAATTCATATATATATATATATATATATATATATATATATATATATATAATAATTATTAATGTTGACTAAGGTTTGATGTATTGTATTGTAATAAATGTGACTATGTGACTAACAAAAAATGAACTTGCATAATGTATTGTATTTTTACATAGATGTTTTAATTCATAAAGTGTGTTAAAAATAAGTAGTATTTTAAGTAAGTTGAGATAATTCTTAATTATGTGGATAATCGGGTAATTGATTAATTACCAGATAATGAGACATTACCTAATTATCTAATAAGTGGATAAAGATTAAACTTTCCACACCCCACCCCACGTGGCAGCCATGCAATAGTCATTAGATGACTCTTTAAGTCATTACGTTGCCAGCAACCTAACATATCCAAAATTCAAACTCCTAGACCTTATCTTTACTCTTTTTTTCTAAGTATATTTACTTCTTTTCTTTCCCTTTAAATGTGAAGTATAAATTTGAACATCCTTGTGAGTTGTGAGCACTATAATGACATCTTCGTGATAATGGAAATATTGTTGCTGAAAACGAAATTGGTCTAAAGATGGGCAGAAAGTTCACCTTCTTGACAAATTTAGTAGAGTACATGAAGAGGACATTTGGGCATGAAATTACATCATTCACTTCAAAGAGTCATGATTACACTAACTTGAGCCCAACGAGCTCTAGAAATTTTCTAACAGTATTTAAAAATGTTGTGCCGGAGTTATTTTCTGGTGGAAATTGCCTCAGTGACTATCTATATGGGTTTCTGATGGGAAGTTTTAACTGGTCGCAAAGCATTGATTTTAGGACATATATTATGTGCTTTCTTTTAACAAGTACGTTAAGTTCATCCCTTCTTTCTTTTTTGGCATGATCTATACAACACAAATGAAATGAGCAAATGTACGACTTTCATAAATTACTCAATTCGTAGAAATGCTACAGATGTGTATATTCTTATTCTCCCATAAATCTTATTATTCCATTGTCTCGGGTCTCAGAAAAATACGTATTTGATAAAGTTTATCCGAAAGGCATATTGAGTTTTATGGCATTCCGAGAAAATCTTATTAACGTATTTCTTATGCATTTCATGCATTTATACATGTACATTAACCCATGACTCAGATGACATTATATACGCGTATATATGTATATGGGATATGGAAAAAGGTTACGTGTAATGACCTGACTGGTCGTTTTGAGTATTTTCACTTTGCTTGCCAGTTCTCGGTCATGACTAGCCCCGTATAATATATTATGACTTATCTAAATTATCGGTTTTGGTTTTCAGGTTAATCGGAACAAATATGGAAGAATGATTCTCAGCTTGAAGCTTTAAATTTGAAAGGTTTGACCAAGTTTTGACTTTTTAGTATTCGATCTCGGATTTGAATTTTTATGATTTAGTTAGCTCCGTTGGGTGATTATGAACTTAGGAGCGTGTCCGGATTGTGATTTGGAGGTCCGTATTAGAATTTGGCTTGAAATGGCGTAAGTGAAAATTTTGGAAAGTTTGATCAGGAGTGGACTTTTTGATATCGGGGTCGGATTTTGATTCCGGAAGTTGGAGCAAGTCCGTAGTGTCAAATATAACTTGTGTGCAAAATTTGAGGTCAATCGGACGTGTTTTGATAGGGTTCGACATCGGTTGTGGAAGTTAAAGTTTCAAAGTTTATTAATTTTGAATTGAGGTATGATTTGTGTTTTAGTGTTGTTTGATGTGATTTGAGGCCTTCACTAAGTTCGTGATATGTTTTGAGACTTGTTGGTATGTTCGGGCGGGTTCTTGAGGGTCTCGGGGTGGTTTCGGGCCATTTCTAGTTGCTGGTTTGTGGCTTCAGGGGTGTACAGTGCGTTAGTATAGATCCGGCCGTGTTAGCATAGAGAAAATTTTGAAAAATGGTGTTGTGCTATGCGATTGCGTAAGTCTTCCCGCGATCGCATAGAGTAAATTTTTTGTTGCACTGACCTGACTTTGGAATCTATAAGGAATTTGAAAATGATCCAAAAATAAAAGTTGTAGCTCTTGATGTCTAGTTTTCATAAATTTAAACCAATTATAATTTGGAGTTTTGTACAAAAAGTTATGGTCATTATATTAGAGGTTGTCCGGAAGAGTTGGAGAAGGTTGTTAGAAAAATTTGTTCTACGTGATCGCGGGGGAATGGCCGCGATCGCGCAGGATAAAAGAAAGGTTGGAAAATTTTGTGCTTCGCTATTGCATTTGTTTGTCCGCGATAGCATAGAGTAAATGCATGGGCAGATTATAAAGTACTCTATTTCGAGGGTTTCAGCCATTTTTGCATTTTTGGAGCTATGAAGCTCAGATTGAAGCAATTTTCGAAGGAATTTTTAGAGAAGTGATTGGGGTAAGTGTTCTTCACTTGTTTTTGGTTAAATTACATGATTGTATCTTGATTTTTATCATCTAAATTGAGAACTTAGGGTAAAAATTGGGGGGGGGGGAGGGAAATGAAAGAGAATTGGAGAGATGATTTTGGGGATTTGAATGGCCATTTGATGTCAGATTTTGATGAATTTGGTATGGACTCGCGAGTGAATGAAATTTCTAGTTTTGTGACTTTTGTCGGATTTTAAGATATGGGCCCAGGGTCCGAGTTTGAGTGGATTTCAGGATTTTGTGCTTAATTTGATAGTTTTGCTTGTGGAATTCATTCCATTAGCGCATGTTGATGGTATTGTTCTGGTTGTGAATAGATTCGGAGCGATTGGAGGCAAAGTTGAGAGGAAAGGGCACCGCGGGTTAGAGTTTTATCTGGTTTGAGGTAAGTAATGATTGTAAATATTGTCCTGAGGGTATGAAACCCCGGATTTTCACATCGTTTCACTACTTTGAGGTGACGCACATGCCAGATGACGAGCGTAGGATCGTGCACCATTGAAGATTGTGACTTGGTCCATCCCGTATGACTATTACGTCGCATATTTGATTGAAAACTATTTGATACTATTGTGTTTTTGAAAGCATTATTATGTTTTGGGCTGGATGCCATATTTGGGCCTATTGCCAACCATTTGGACTCTTAGGGGTTTTCTTTACTGAAATTCCTCACTGCTTTGATTTAATAATTGTACTCATTCATGCTAAGTTTTACTTATTTTATAACTCAGTCTTATTTACCCTAATTTAATGCATAACTGATATTCCGACTGAGCATCCTGTTTTACTATTAGCTCGAGTGGCTTGAGAGGTTTCTGGTTGAGTGAGGTCGAGGACCTGTGTTGTGAGGATATTATGGGATCGGGCTACACGCCGCAACAGGTTGTTACTGATTCATGATATTGTAAGGCCGAGGGCCTAATTAATTTATGCCACGAGGTGGCTTATTGTTATGAGGCCGAGGGCTTGATTTATTATGCCATGAGATGGCTTGTTATAGCGCTTGGTCTGTAGGAGCCCTTCCGAAGTCTGAACACCCCCAATGAGCGTGGATACCCAGTGTGAGTGATGTGATGTTTCCCAAGGTGCTATTTTTTTATTTATGTTATTGCCCAAGGGGCTAATACGAGTGATTGTGAGGAAGCCCGAGTGACTGGTTCTGTTGATATTTTGCCCGAGGGGCAGTTTATCATTTATTTTACTCGAGGGGCTGTATAAGAGTGAGTTTTTGCCCGAGGGGCCGACTACGTTTTCATCATTTCTACTACATGTTTTCATCACTTGTTTGAAAATTGCTGAAAGATGTTTTAAATGGATTTCTTTTACACATCTTCAAATGATTTCTACCAAAAACTAGATTTTTAATGAAAAGATTTGATATATATACTGTTTTTGAAACACACTGTACTTACTGTGGTGTTATGACATTGATTATGTACTTTCTTACTGCTCAGTCTTTATTTACTCTTATTACTTACTGAGTTGGCGTACTCACATTACTCCTTGCACCTTGTGTGTAGATTCAGGAATTTCTAAACCTAGTAGCGGGTGTTGATTAATCAGTGGCAGGTTCATCAGAGTTAGCAAGGTAGCTTCCCGGCATTCACAACCCTGTTCTTCTCCCTCTTACCTTTCTTAGACTATTTTTAGTATATTTTCAGATGCTTCGTTGTATTCAGACCCTAGTAGATGCTCGTGACTTGTGACAACCCGATGCCGGGCTTGTGTTATTTTCTTCCGCACTGGTTATTTAGACTTATGTTATGAGATTCTGTTATTTAATAGCTTAAAAATGACTTTAATGAAATAATGGTTGATTTGGGATGTGTGTCGACTGGCCTAGTTTTACGATAGGCGCCATTACGATCGGGTCAGTTTTGGGATTGTGACAAGTTAGTATCATAGCCTAGGTTACATAGATCTTACGAGTCATGAGTAGGTTTAGCAGAGTCTCGCGGATCGGTACGGAGACATCTATACTTATCATCGGGAGGCTACAGAACATTTAGGAAATCCCACATTCTTGACTTCTTATCGTGCGCCATTGATTCAGCTTGAAATGTAACTCTTGAAATTGCTTCCACGCATTCGTGTGCACGCATGAGCACTCGATATCAGTTGTGCATCGGTGTCTTGTGATTCCCTCATCGAGGGGCGAGATGTGATTTTTGTGTGTTGATGTTGGGCCAGCTATGATATGAGTCCAGACTCATGAAGATTAAGAGACTACGTGACGGCTATGACGGTGGAAAGGTATAAAGAGATGTTAGTTTGAGGCGAAGTAGGTGGGTTATCTCCTGCAGAGTGTTCTGAAGTTAGTGTGATCCTTATGTTGTATGTTGGAAGAACTCTTTTACCAGTGAAATATATGTGTTGCAATTTGAATTTGGATTGCTTAAAAGAGTGAGCTTGATTGTTACGAGGGGAATGCGGGATTTGAAAAAGATTTGAAGTACTAGATGGCTTGTGGTGCACGAGCTTATAAAGGATTAAGTTAATCTCACTATGGTATTATGGCGGTATTAGAGTATAGGCATTGTGAGTGTAACGACCTGGCTGGTCGTTTCATGAGTTACCACTCTGTTTCTCCCATTTCAGCTTCTTATTGTCTTTTTCAACTGTATTATGTGTTATCAAGTTGGTTGGCTAGGGTTCGGAGAGGTTTTGGTAAGGTTTGAGACATTTAGTCTCTTTTGAGTAAGCTTAAGTTGGAAAAGTCAACTGGATATTAACGTATGTGAAAAGGGAGTCACATAGGAATTTTGATGGTTCAGATAGCTTCGGTAGGTGATTTGGGACTTAGGAGCGTGATCGGAATGAATTTTGGAGGTCTGGAGTATATTTAGGCTTGAATTGGCGAAATTGGAATTTTGGCGTTTTTCGGTTGATAGGTGAGATTTTGATATAGGGGTCGGAATGGAATTCCGAAAGTTGGAGTAGGTCCGTTGTGTCATTTATGACATATGTGCAAAATTTCAAGTCATTCGGATGAGGTTTGATAGACCTTTTGATCGAAAGAGGAATTTGGAAGTTTTTGGAATTCTTAGGCTTGAATCCGATGTAAATTTGGTGTTTTGATATTGTTTGGAGCGTTCCGAATGTTAGAACAAGTTTGAATGATGTTATGAGATATATTGGCATGTTTGGTTGAGGTCCCGAGGGCCTCGGGTGAGTTTCGGGTGGTTAAACGGATCAAGTTCATGTTTGAAAAGTTGCAGATTTTCTGATTTCAGTTGCAGGCATTTTTGTTCTTCGCGATCGCGTATGAGTGTTCGCGGTCGCATAGGCTCAGTTGGGCAGGGTGAAGAATTTCTCTATGCGATCGTAGAGGAAGAGTTGCGATCGCATATGTGTATGAAGCTGTGCTTCGCGAATGCATGGTCAGAGCTGCGTTCGCGTAGGAGAAAAATGATCTGAAGAGGGGCTAAGGTGACTACACTACGCGATCACGTGAGGCATGTTGTGATCACGTGGGTCTGTGTGGTATAGCTTCGCGATCGCATGGAGCTTTTTATGATCGCATAAGGTTAAATGAGGGCAATCGGCTTTTTGTGCTTCGCGATCGCGAGGCATTTTCTGCGATCGCGGTGAAGGAATTTTAAAAGCTGGGTAGAATGTTTAAAAAGCCATATCCGCGATTTTGGGTCTAAGTTTCACCATTGTTGAGCGATTTTAGAGCTTTTTGAGGAAGATTGAAGAGGGAATCAAGGGTAAACACTTGGAGATAAGATTTATGGACTTAATACTCGATCCTATTGTGATTTTTACCTAATTCAACATGAAATTTGGGGGATTTGAAGACTAAAACATGGTAGTTAGGGCTTGGAAATTGGAGACCTTAAACTAGGGATTTGAGGGGTCATTTGTGGTCGGATTTTGGTATTCTTGGTATGTATGAACTCTTTAGAGTGTGGGGATTCTAGTTTTGTGATTTTTATCGAAATCTGAGGCATGGGCCCGGGGATCGGGTTTTGACCAATTTCGGGATTTTGATGTAATTTGATTATGTTCGAGTGGGCTTTGTTCCCTTCGCACATTTTGATGGTTATATACTAATTTTGGTTAGATTCGGGGCATTTGGAGGTCGAATTGAGAGGAAAAGGCATCGCGGGCTACAATTTAGCTTGGTTTGAGGTAAGTAACGCTTCCAAACTTGGTTCTAAGGGTTTGAAACTTTGAACTATGTGTTCTATGATTACTATTAAGGTGACGCAATGCCAAGTGACGGGCGTGTGGGTGTGCACTGTGAGAAATGCAGCCTGGATCATTCTATGGCACCGCTTAGCTACTCGTTTTTGTTGATAAGCTGCAAATCATGCTAAATATCATGTTAAGGCTTCACGCCGGTATTGTTGAGACCCGAGAGGTCGTTTCTTGCTGTCATGTCATTAGATTCATGTATATTCTATACTTAGTCCTATTCATGCATATTATATCATGCCTCAGTCTCGATTATTGCTATTTGACATATCATATCATTGTTCGGGCTTGTATTATGACATCTTAGCCCATGTATGTGAGACTAGAGAGTATTGACTGAGTGAGTCCAAGAGCCAAATATTGATTGACAGTATGGGATCAGGTGCACGCCGCAACAATGGTATTGATCATGCCTTCGCTGGCATTGATATAGTGCTTGGGCTCAGAGAAGCCCCTCAAGAGTCTTTACACCCCTAGTGAGCGCAGTAGTTGATAATATTGAGGGATGGATCTTCCCTGGACATGGATCTTGTTCGAAGTATTGGTATAGAGATGGATCTTCTCCGTGAGTCTAGATTGGCCTGTTTTTCCTCGGTACTAGGTGACTTAGAGTCTATGATGTATGTATATTTCAGGATGGATCTTCCCTGGGCAGAGTGGGTCGTATACAATATCGAGTGGTTGAGCAGTGTGAGTGGAGGTATCATACGTGACATTGATCATGCTATCTGTGCATTGGTACTTAGAGTTTTTTGAGCTTATACTCTGTATTGTTCATACTGTGTTTGGTTATTTCTAAGAAAAATACATGAACTGTAAGCATGTCTACTTTTCTATACATTTATCTGTTGCAACCCGTATGGGGTTTGGTTCGTCACTACCATCAGTCCATAGTTTGGACTTGTTACTTACTGAGTTGGTGTACTTATGTTACCCCCTGCACCCCTGTGTACAGATTCAGGTATCTCAGGGCACGGTAGCGGCTGCTGATTATATTATGCGGACTTTCACTTGGAGATTGCGAGGTAGCTTCTTGGAGACCATAGTTTCGCCTTCTCCTTTCCTTACCTTCCTTTAGTTTATATGTTTAGGATATTCTCAGACCGTGTTGGTCATATTATTTCAAACAATTGTATTAGTTGTGGCTCATGACTTAGTGACACCCGAGGTCGGGATTGTATTTCTTTCTGCTTGATTTTGGATTTCCACTCTTATCTTATTGAACTTATGTTAAAACTATGAATTTCTTTAAGTTTTATTTGAAAAATGGAAAATTTGGAAGTAAGTGGCTGGCCTAGCATCACGATAGGCGCCATCATGACATGGTTAGATTTTGGTTCGTGTGATGTTGCTATCAGAGCCTAGGTTTCATAGGTCTCACGGGTCATGAGCAGGTTTAGTAGAGTCTCACGGATCGGTATAGAAAAACTTCATATTCTTGAATTCTTGTCGTGTGAATCTGTTGATCCGAGTACTAATATTTCTGTTATTCTATTCTCTCACAGATGGTGAAGACACGTGCTACCGATCAGGATGGACGACCACCAGTACCACTAGTTGGGGCCGCTAGAGGCCGAGGACCTAGTCGAGGCCGTGGTAGGGGTAGGGGTATGGCCCGCACAGCAGCTAGGGCAACACTTGCAGATCCACCCGCCACCCTAGTTCATGATCAGGCTCCAGCTAGGGATGTTCCAGCAGCACCAGCTCAGGCACCGACTGTGCCTATTGTTATTCCGGGTCTCCAGGAGACTTTGGCTCAGATTCTGACTGTGTGCACCAGTCTTGCTTAGGCAGTCGTAGTTTCTACTACAGCAGCTACTTCTCAGGCCAGGAGAGGCACATAGACTCTCGCCGCCCGTACACCCGAGCAGGTTGTACTGGGAATCCAGACACCGGAGGCACCACTAGCCTAGACGGTTGCACCTGCTCATGATTTTGTGGTTCCAGTTATGCTTGATGACGAGCAACGTCGATTGGAGAGGTTTGGTAGACTTCAGCCTCCGACTTTTAGTGGTGCAAAGGGCATGGATTCCCAGGGTTTCTTGGATAAGTGTCAGAGAATGTTGCATACAGCGGGTATTCTAGAGACTAGTGAGGTCTTATTTACTACTTTTCAATTTTCACGGGCTGCTTTCACTTGGTGGGAGGCTTATGAGAGGTGTAGGCCTATTGGTGCACCGCCCCTTACCTGGCATTAGTTCTCCATTCTCTTCCTAGAGAAGTATGTACCGCATTCCCGTAGGGAGGAGCTGCGTAGGGAGTTCGAGCAGCTGCGCCAGGAGGGTCTGTCCGTGACACAGTATGAGATGAGGTTCTCTGAGTTGGCCCGTCATGCTATTTGGATAGTTCCCACAGACAGGGCGAGGATCAGAAGGTTTGTTGATGGCCTCAACTATCAACTACGAATTTTTCTGACCAGAGAGAGTATCTGGCTCTTCTTATGAGAAGGTGGTTGACATTTCTAGAGAGATTGAGTTAGTTTATTTCCAGGAGAGAGAGGAGAGGGAGGCCAAGAGGCCTCAAGGATCTGGTAGTTTTGGGGGTTCTTCTTCGGGAGGCTAGTTTCAGCACGGCAGAGGCCGTTCATTCAGGCATGCTCAGCTAACCTATTCAGGTCAGCGTGGTGGGTCATCTGGCCACGATTCTCACAGTTCACATCAGGGCCACTCATCTCTCAGTTCCGTTCCAACTTAGAGTCCGACTCAGGCACCATCAATTCAGGGCTTATCTATGTTGGTATTTTCTAGTGGGCATCCCGGTGCACGAGGCTCCCTTCAGTCCCCATCGCCACTTGCTACGAGGGGTTGCTTTAAGTGTGGAGATTTGGGTCATATCAAGAGGTTTTGTCCCCATCTTATGGGAGGTTCATCCCAGTAGAAGAGTCATCCTTCGGCTTCAGCACCAGTTACTTCCCTACCCGCTCAGTCAGCTCGGGGTGTAGGTCAGTCATCTAGGGGTCGCCCTAGAGGGGGAGGTCGATCAGGTGGTGGTCAGTCCCGTTTCTATGCCCTCCTAGCCATACCAAATGCTATTTCTTCAGATGCTATGATTATAGGTATTATCTCAGTCTGCCACAGAGATGCCTCTGTATTATTTTATCCCGACTCCACCTTTTCTTATGTCACATCATATTTTGCCCATTATTTGGATATGCCCCGCGAGTCTCTTGTTTCATCTATTTATGTATCTACTCTAGTAGGCAATACTATTATTGTAGACCGTGTATATCAGTCATGTGTAGTGACTATTGGGGGTTTGGATACCCGAGTGGATCTCTTGTTGCTTAGTATGGTTGATTTTGATGTGATATTAGGCATGGATTGGTTATCTCCGTGTTGTGCTATTTTGGATTGTCATGCTAAGATAGTAACGTTGGCTATGCCGGGGTTGCCATAGATTGAGTGACGAGATTCGACTGATTATGTTCCCAGTAAGGTGATTTCATTTCTAAAGGCCTAGCTGATTGTTGGGAAGGGTTGTCTTTCATACCTAGCATTTGTGAGGGATGTCAGTGCAAAGACTCCCAACATTGATTCTGTTCCAGTTGTGAGGGACTTTCCCGATGTGTTTCTTGCAGACCTACCGGGTATTCCACCGGACAAGGATATTGATTTTGGTATTGATTTGGTATCGGGCACTCAGCCCATTTCTATTCCTCCATATCGTATGGCACCAGCGGAGCTGAAGGAGTTGAAGGAGCAACTTCAGGAATCTTGGATAAGGGTTTTATTCGGCCCAGTGTTTCATCGTGGGGTGCTCCTATTCTTTTTGTGAAGAAGAAGGATGGCACTATGAGGATGTGCATTGATTATAGGTAGATGAACAAGGTTATAATTAAGAACAAGTATCCTCTGCCTTGCATTGATGATTTATTCCACAACTTCAGGGAGCAAGGGTGTTCTCCAAGATTGATCTCCGTTCAGGTTATCACCAGTTGAAGATCAGGTACTCGGATATTCTTAAGACATTATTCAGGACCATATACGGTCATTATGAGTTACTTGTGATGTCTTTTGGGTTGATCAATGCCCCAGCAACGTTCACGCATTTGATGAACAACGTGCTCCGGCCTTATCTCGACTCGTTTGTCATAGTCTTCATTGATGATATTCTGCTTTATTCGCGTAGTCAAGAGGAGCACACGGAGCATTTGAGAGTTGTGTTGCAGTAGTTGAGGGAGGAGAAGCGTTATGCAAAGTTCTCAAGTGTGAGTTTTGGCTCAGTTCAGTGGCTTCTTGGGGCACGTGGTGTCCAGTGAGGGTATTCAGGTTGATCCAAAGAAGATAGAGGCGGTTCAGAGTTGGCCCAGACCATCCTTAGCCACAGAAATTCACAGCTTTCTTGGTTTGGCGGGTTATTACCGCCAGTTTGATCATGGATTTTCATCTATCACATTACCCTTGATCAAGTTGACTCATAAGGGTGCTCCATTTATGTGGTCGGATGAGTGTGAGTCAAGCCTTTAGAAGCTCAAGACTGCCTTGACCACAACTCCAGTGTCAGTTTTTCCATCAGCTTCAGGTTCATATACCGTGTATTGTGATGCTTCAAGAGTTGGTATCGGGTGTGTGTTGATGCATAAGGGTAGAGTTATTACTTATGCTTCTCATCAATTGAAGCCCCAAGAGAATAACTACCCCATTCATGGTTTGGAGTTGGTTGCAATTGTTCATGCGTTAAAGATTTGGAGGCATTATCTGTATGGTGTGTCTTGTGAGGTGTTTACTGATCATCGTAGCCTCCAGCACTTGTTCAAACAGAAGGATCTCAATTTGAGACATCAGAGATGGTTGGAGTTGCTAAAGGACTATGATATCACTATTTTGTACCATTCGGGGAAGGCCAATGTGGTGATCCATGCCTTGAGTAGGAAGGCGGTGAGTATGGAGAGTTTGGCGTATATTCCAGTTGGGGAGAGACCTCTTACAGTTGATGTTCAGGCCTTGGCCAATCGGTTTGTGAGGCTAGATATTTCGGAGCCCAGTTGGGTGTTGGCTTGTGTGGTTTCTCAGTCTTCTTTATTTGATCGCATCATAGAGCGCCAGTATGATGATCCTCATTTGCGTTTCCTAAAGGACAGAGTTCAGCACGATGATGCCAGATATGCTACTATTAGTGACGATGGGGTGTTGAGGATGTAGGGCCGGATATGTGTGCCCAATGTAGATGGTCTTTGGGAGTTGATTCTAGATGAGGCTCATAGTTCGCAGTATTCTATTCATCCGGGTGCCGCGAAGATGTATCAAGATCTGAGACAACATTATTGGTAGAGGAGAATGAAGAATGATATTGTGGAATTTGTAGCTCGGTGCCTCAATTGTCAGCAGGTGAAATATGAGCATCAGAGACTGGGTGGCTTGCTTCAGCAGATAGATATTTCAAAGTGAAAGTGGGAGCGGATCACCATGGACTTTGTAGTTGGGCTCCTACGGACTTTGAAGAAGTTCGATCTATTTGGGTGATTGTGGATCAGCTGACCAAATCTGTGCACTTCATTCCTGTGTGTACTACCTACTTTTCAGAGCGGTTGGCAGAGATATATATCCGGGAGATTGTTCGATTGCATGGTATCCCAGTTTCCATCATTTCAGATAGAGGTACTCAGTTTACTTTGCAGTTTTGGAGAGCCGTGCAGAGAGAGTTGGGTGCTCAGGTAGAGTTGAGCTCAACTTTTCACCCTCAGACAGACGGGCAGTCCGTGCGCACTATTCAGATATTGGAGGACATGTTGCGCGCTTGTGTCATTGATTTTGGAGGGTCATGGGATCAATTTCTACCGCTCACAGAGTTTTCTTATAACAAAAGCTATCAATCAAGTATTCAGATGGCTTCATATGAGGGTTTGTATGGGAGACAGTGTAGATCTCTAGTTGGTTGGTTTGAGCCGGACGAGGCTAGGTTATTGGGTACAGACTTGGTGCAGGATGTCTTAGACAAGGTGAAGGTAATTTAGGAGAGGCTTTGTACAGTGCAGTCGAGACAAAAGAGTTATGGTGACAGGAAGGTTCGGGATATGTCCTACATGGTCGGTGAGAAGGGTCTATTGAATATTTCACCCATGAAGGGTGTTATGAGATTTACGAAGAAGGGTAAATTGAGTCCTCGGTTCATTGGGCCTTTTGAGGTGCTTCAGAGGATTGGAGAGGTGACTTATGAGCTTGCTTTGCCGCCCAGCTTATCGAGTGTGCATCTGATATTTCATGATTCTATGCTCCGAAAGTATATTGGTGACCCGTCTCATGTTTTGGATTTTAGCACGGTTCAATTGGATGGTGATTTGACTTATGATGTGGAGCTAGTGGCTATTTTGGAGCGTCAGGTTTACAAGTTGAGGTCAAAGGATATAGCTTCAGTAAAAGTGCAGTAGAGGTCGACCCATGTAGGAGGCTACCTGGGAGACCGAGCAGGAGATGCGGAGTAGATATCCTCACCTATTTGGGACTTCATGTATGTTTCTTGACTCGTTCGAGGACGACATTTGTTTAAAAGGGGGAGGATGTAACGATCCGGCCGGTCGTTTCATGAGTTACCGCTTTGTTTCCCCTATTTCAGCTTCTTATTGCCTTGTTTAGCTGTATTATGTGTTATTGGGTTGGTTGGCTCGGGTTCGGAGAGGTTTTGGTAAGGTTTGAGGCATGTAGTCTCTTTTGGAAATTGGAATTTTGGGCTTAAATTGGCGAAATTGGAATTTTGGCGTTTTCACGTTGATAGGTGAGATTTTGATATAGGGGTCAGAATGGAATTTTGGAAGTTGGAGTAGGTCTGTTGTGTCATTTGTGATGTGTATGCAAAATTTCAGGTCATTCGAATGAGGTTTGATAGACTTTTTGATCGAAAGCGGAATTTGGAAGTTTTTGGAATTTTTAGGCTTGAATCTGATGTAAATTTGGTGTTTCAATCTTATTTGGAGCGTTCCGAATGTTGGAACAAGTTTGAATGATGTTATGGGATATGTTGGTATGTTTGGTTGAGGTCTCTATGGACTCGAGTGAGTTTCGGGAGGTTAAACGGATCAAGTTCAGGTTTGAAAAGTTGCAGATTTTCTGGTTTCAGTTGCAGGAATTTTTGTTCTTCGCGATCGCGTATGAGTGTTCGCAATCGCGTAGGCTCAGTTCGGTAGGGTGAAGAATTGCTCTATGCAACTGTAGAGTAAGAGTCATGATCGCGTATGTGTATGAAGCTGTGCTTCACAAACGCGTGGTCAGAGCCGCGTTCGCGTAGGAGAAATGTGATCTAAAGAGGGGCTGAGGTGATTACCCTACGTGATCGCGTGAGGCATGTTGTGATTGCATGGGTATGTGTGGTATAGCTTCGCAATCGCATGGAGCTTGTTGCGATCACATAAGGTTAAATGAGGCTAGTCGGGTTTTTGTGCTTCGCGATCATGAGGCATTTTCCGCGATCGCGGTGAAAGAATTCTAAAAGCTGGGCAAAATGTTTAAAAGGCTATATCCGCGATTTTGGGTCTAAGTTTCACCATTGTTGAGCGATTTTAGATCTTTTTGAGGAGGATTGAAGAGGGCAAGGGGAAACACTTGGAGGTAAGATTTATGGACTTAATACTCAATCCTATTGTGATTTCTACCTAATTAAACATGAAATTTGGGGGATTTGAAGCCTAAAACTTAGGAGTTAGGGCTTGGAAATTGGAGACCTTAAACTAGGGATTTGAAGGGTCATTTATGGTCGGATTTTGGTATTCTTGGTATGTATGAACTCGTGAAAGTGTGAGGATTATAGTTTTGTGGTTTTTATCGGAATCTAAGGCGTGGTCCCGGGGGTCGGGTTTTGACCAATTTCGGGATTTTGATGTAATTTGATTATTTTCAAGTGTGCTTTGTTCCCTTAGCGTATTTTGATGGTTATATACTAATTTTGGTTAGATTTGGGGCATTTGGAGTCCGAATCGAGAGGAAAAGACATCGCGGGCTAGGATTTGTCTTGGCTTGAGGTAAGTAATGCTTCCAAACTTGGTTTTGAGGGTTCGAAACCCCGAACTAAATGTTCTATGATTACTATTGAGGTAACACAATGCCAAGTGGTGGGCGTGTTGGTGTGCACAATGAGAAATGCGGCCTGGATCATTCCATGGCATCGCTTAGCTACTCTTTTATGTTGATATTGTGTTGTAATCATGTGATTAAGTTAATAAGCTGCAAATCATGCTAAATATCATGTTAAGGCTTCACACCAGTATTTTTGAGACCCGAGAGGTCGTTTCTTACTGTCATGTCATTAGATTCATGTATATTCTATACTCAGTCCTGTTCATACATATTATATCATGCCTCAGTCTCGATTATTGCTATTTGACATATCATATCATTGTTCGGGCTTGTATTATGACATCTTAGCCCATGTGTATGAGACTGGAGAGTATTGACTGAGTGAGGCCGAGAGCCGAATATTGATTGACAGTATGGGATCGGGTTGCACGCCACAGCAATGATATTGATCATACCTTCGCTGGCATTGATATAGAGCTTGGGCTTAGAGAAGCCCCTCCGTTGTCTTTACAACCCCAGTGGGCGTATTACTTGATGATATTAAGGGATGGATCTTCCCTGGACATAGATCTTGTCAGAAGTATTGGTATGGAGATGGATCTTCTCCATGAGGCTGGATTGGCCTGTTTTTCCTCGGTACTGGGTGACTTATAGTCTATGATGTACGTACATTCTGGGATGGATTTTTCCTGGGTCGAGTGGGTCGTATACAGTACCGAGTGGTTGAGCATTGTGAGTGGAGGTATCATACGTGACATTGATCATGCTATCTGTGCATTGGTACTAAGAGTTTTCTTAGCTTATACTCTGTATTGTTCATACTGTGTTTGGTTATTTCTTAGAAAAATACATGAACTATAAGCATGTCTACTTTTCTATACAATTATCTGTTACAACCCGTATGGGGTTTGGTTCATCACTACAATCATTCCATAGTTTGGACTTGTTACTTACTGAGTTGGGGTACTCACGTTACCCCCTGCACCCATGTATGCAGATCCAGGTATCTCGGGGCATGGTAGTGGCTGCTAATTATATTGTGCGGACTTTCACTTGGAGATTGCGAGGTAGCTGCTTGGCGACCGCAATTCCGCCTTCTCCTTTCCTTACTTTCCTTTAGTTTATATGTTTTGGATATTCTCATACCATATTGGTCATATTATTTCAAATAGTTGTATTAGTTGTGGCTCATGACTTAGTGACACCCGAGGTCAGGATTGTATTTCTTTTCGCTGGATTTTGGATTTCCACTCTTATCTTATTAAACTTATGTTAAAACTATGAAGTTCTTTAAGTTTTATTTGAAAATGGAAAATTTGGAAATATGTGGCTGGCCTAGTATCATGATAGGCGCCATCACGATGTGGTTAGATTTTGGTCATGACAATGAGTTATTGTGTGTTTTGATCTATGGATTTGAGCCAAGTGGGGGAGTCTGTTGTTGATCAGTTGATAGCATGGTTATGTGCTATGTTGGTTCCATTTTGAGGCATACTAGTGAATCAGTTATGGCTTACGAATGTTGAGATCCACAATGACTCGAGTAAAGGAAATTTTGGATAGGGGTTGTGTTATGCTTTATGGGTGTATAAGAATCATCGAATGACTTGAGTTGTTATTGGTGAAAGATATAATTTGCATGGATCAGGAAATTATTTGGTCGTATTAAGGCGGGGTTACTTTCCGCAGTGTTGGAGTTCTGATAGAGCATAGGTTGTTTGGTCCGTTTGATCAGTCTAATTAATGTTTGAGCATAGTGGATGACTCCCGATAATGGTTTTGAAGGGTTCAAGATTTACATATAGTAATTAGAGATTTTCAGGATGTATATTTGGCTAGAAACGGGGGTTCACATTGGAGGGTGCCAAGACTTGTGGCATTTCTATATCATTGTGGATTTTATATATCAGTATTAGGAAGGTGAAGTTAATGGCTTTAGATTCGTAGGAAGTCTCTTCGGGGTAAGTATTTGAAATGTGGTGTTTTGGGGGATATTTAAGAAGGTATTCAGCGGCTTATGAGCCTTAGACGGTGTGGTTTTATGCTTGGGTCTCGTGTGGTGAGTCAGGGTTGAGGATTGTGGTATCATGGCAAGGAGAAGTATCAATTCGAAGGTAAATCAGAAGAAACTTGGGATAAGTAAGACAACTTAGTAGTAGGTCGGATCGGCATGGTAAGGGATAGGATTAGTTCTTTGTGTGCTTATGAGTTAATGAGTTTCTACAGATGTCTCGTGGCAATGCTCTTGGGTTTTTGGTGACCTGTGTTAGCTTGGATGAGTTAAAAGAATTCAGTCCTGATGGTTTGGTTTTGTGCAAATAGGATTCAGAGAGTTCTTGATGGTTTTCTACCACAGTTAGAGATGCATATTATCTACTGGTGTGAGGAGCATGTGATGTATAGTGATTTTCTTCTAGATGGGATCAAATGTAAAGTTCTTAGCTAGTTGAGTACGTAGTTGCTTGTGGCTTGTAATGGATTACGAAGTTCGCATATTTGACATAGGATGGCATGGTATATGCGGTATACTATGTAGGGTTGAGATTGCATGTGTAACGTCACAGTTCAATTCTGAAAAGAAGGTCATAAATTCTTAGGCAGCACGAGCAGTTTTAGAGGATTAGGCAAATGATATTGCTAATTGGTGTGGCTTGAAGAGGGCAGACATTTCAGAAAGGGCAATGTGATTGAGTTAATGATACATCATTGGTATTGCGGTACTCTCTTGTTTGATCGACTACTGATATTCAAGTTTGCTTGGTGGCACAGAAGAATTTTAGTAGTATCCCTCATGGAATGATTGGGTATTAGAAGTGTGTTATATATTTGGACGGTGGAATTGGGATTGGATATGATGATTCGTGTGCTATATGGATTTGGAGGCTGGGAGTTCTCATAAATAGGTTATGTTGTGGTTGTGGGTCATGTGTACCGGCCTTGTGTGGTGACTATCGGGGGTTTGGAGATCTGAGTGGATCCTTTGTTGCTTAGTATGTTAGATTTTGATATGATATAGGGTATGGACCGGTTGTCTCCGTGCCGTGTTATTCTGGACTGTTGTGCTAAGACAGTGGCGTTGGCTATATCGGGGATACCACATATTGAGTGGCGAGGTTCGACAAATTATGTTCCCAGTAGGGTGATTTCATTCTTGAAGACCCAGCGGATGGTTGGGAATGGTTGTCTTTCTTATTTGGCCTTTGTAAGGGATGCTAGTGCAGAGACTCCTACCATTGATTCAGTTCCGGTGGTGAGGGATTTTTCAGATGTGTTTCCTGTTGTCGGGCATGCCACCGTATAGAGTTGTTGATTTTAGTATTGGTTTGGTGTCGGGCACCGTATTGTATGGTACTGGCGGAGTTAAAGGAGTTGAAGGAGTAGCTTCAAGAACTCCTTGATAAGGGGTTCATTGGTAGGCTAATATGGATATGTGTTCTGCATCGAGTCGGCTTTGTTGACTCTGAGTTACTATTGTTGAGGGATGTGTTGATTCGATTGTTATTGAGCTTATTAGTGTTCTGGGGTGATCTATGAGTTACCTTTCTGTGTTGCGAGGCGTTATGATTTGTTAGTTATAGGCACATATGGTGCAGTTTTATTGGGGTCTCATAGTGGACTTTGATTGGGAAGAGTATCGGGTATTGCTCGGTGGATGGCGTATCGGTTATGTTCTTTTGGAGTTGTATAGTGTTATGTCATTTGCTTCTCTATGGTTATGGTAATGCACTCTGGGTCCTTGATGTTGAATTTTGAATGGTTGTGGATTTTGAGTAGGGTGGCTCAAGGTATATAATGCAGACCAGTGTTTGGATGGAGTCACGTGTTGTAGCGGAGTTATGTGAAGGTGTGATCCTTCAATTTAGATTCGTGTGTTCTGGTTCTACGATGTGTGATGGGTCCTTAACATTGTGTTATGGTGGTACTGGTGATGCTTGCGATACAACTCTCTCAATCGAGTCATTTTTCCATGATTTGAGTACGTTTGGACTGTTGCTTACTGGTGCACGGGTTGCACGGGTTGTGGCTTTAGATTGTATAGATGTGTCATGTCACTAGAGTAGTCGTGTTGGATGAGATAAGGTTATTGAGATCTAAAATGAGTACTATCGGATTTAATTTCAGCAGGTTGGAAGGATAATATCGGGATTCGGCTTAGAAATTTACTATGGTCCTTGCCAAAGGAGAGGGAGCTTCATGAATGGTTGATCTGGGGAATGGTTATGACATTCTGCATGTTTCGTACATCATTGGCAGTATACAAAAGTGTTGGAATGAGGCTTTATTTTATAAGAGGTTTATTATCGGTTTTCGATTATTTTGAGCAGCTGCTGTGATTAGAAGTTATTGCTACGAGTGATTGAGTTATGTTGTATATTATGTGATAACATCTTGGGCTACGGATATGGTTTGATATAGCTTGCACGAACTTATTTAGAGTATAGATGTGAGATTCTGATCTTATAGATAATTTCGAAAGCGAAAATTTGGTTCCAAGGTTAATGGGCTAGATTGGATTGTGAAATTTCAGTTATGTTGTGCTATCGGGCCTATATGGGATAGGGTGATGTGAGATTACCCCTGAGTATGTTCATGGTAAGGTTATACAGTGATTTGTTGGCTTTTGGAACAACTCTGGGCACATTCGAGGAAAACTGTATGTTTAAGTGAGGGATGATGTAATGACCCGACTGGTTGTTTTGAACATTTGCACTTCGCTCGCCAATTCTCAGGCATGACTAGCCCCGTATGATGTATTATTACTTATGTAAATCTTCGATTTTGGTTTTTAGGTTAATCGGAACAGATATGGAAGAATGACTCTCAGCTTGAAGCTTTAAATTTGAAAGGTTTGACCAAGTTTTGAAGTATTCAATCTCGGATTTGGATTTTTATGATTTGGTTAGCTCCGTTGGGTGATTTTGGACTTATGAGCACGTCTCGATTGTGATTTGGAGGTCCGTAGTAGAATTTGGCTTGAAATGGCGAAAGTGGAAATTTTAAAAAGTTTGACCGGGAGTGGACTTTTTTATATCAGGGTCGGATTCTGATTCCAGAAGTTGGAGCAGGTCTGTAATGTCAAATGTTACTTGTGTGCAAATTTTGAGGTCAATCGGACGTGATTTGATAGGTTTTGGCATCAGTTGTGAAAATTAAAGTTTCAAAGTTCATTGATTTTGAATTGAGGTATGATTCATGTTTTTAGCAATTTTTGATGTGATTTGAGGCCTCCACTAAGTCCGTGATATGTTTTGAGACTTGTTGGTATGTTCGGGCAGGGTCCTGAGCGGCTCGGGTGAGTTTCGAGGTGATTTCGAACCATTGCTAGGCCATTTCTAGTTGCTGGTTTTTTGCTTCAAGGGTATGCAGTGCGTTAACATAGATCTAGCCGCGTTAGCATAGAGAAAATTTTGAAAAATGGAGTTGTGCTATGCGATTATGTAAGTCTTCCCGCGATCGCATAGAGTAAAATCTCTGTTGCACTGACCCGACTTTGGAAGCTTATATCTCACAATCTATAAGGAATTTGAAGATGATCCAAAAATGAAAGTTGTAAATCTTGATGTTTAGTTTTCATAAATTTAAACCAATTATAATTTGGAGTTTTTTACAAAAATTTATGACCATTATACTAGAGGCTATCCGGAAGAGTTGGAGAAGGTTGTTGGAAAGTTTTGTTCTACGCGATCGCAGGGGAATGGTGATCACTCCCAACTCTAGTCCTAAAAAGTATAAGCGGTCACTGCAAATATAATCTGGTCTAAAGTCCAAAGTTGAATCCCACAGAGAACTAAGGTTTCATTATAATTGTTCAATATCACTCGGAAGACAAGCTCGAACAATTCCTAAGTTATAATATTAAAGATTTTTATATCTAACTAATTATCTAAGAAACAAAAGCAATAAATTAACAACTAATGATACTAAGGGTTGGAGATTAAATTTAGGAGGTCTAGAGTTATGATTTCCCCAATTGTCAGAATCCTTCCCGCTGCGTCTTCCATAATTTCGCCTAAGTATTCTCTACTAATCGTGAGTACTTTAGGTGTTGTAGTTCTCTCTCGAGCAACTACAACAATTTACTAGACATATTATCTTGAACTACGCTAGTTGTCTCTATCTAACTGATCATTATGACCACATCAAGGCTTTGTTATTTCTAAACCTGCCTTTAAACCCGTTGTATTAATTTCTCGCATACGTTAGCAGTGACATTGTTCAACAACCACCTAAATATGTATCCTTTCTCAAGAAACACATAATAAATAGGCATAGTCAATCGTTGGTCATTCAATCAACAACAATAAACATGTAGTTGAGCAAGTAGAGAAATCTAACGGCTCAATTATATAAAAACATAACAAGAATTTATCCTACAAAAGGTTCTATCAGAATGCTAGATAACAAATTATCTATTCATAATAGTATGTAAAACTACAATACTGTAAGTCATAACCAATAATGAAAATATGAAGAATGAAGTGAAAAACTCGTAGAAGAATTCCCCACCTTGCTCCTATTGTGTCTCTGACTCCTTAGGTCGAATCTGTGTCAAAAATATGTCCAACCCCCTGAAAATACCATTTTTCTATGTATATATACCAAGTAGGGTCGGGCCCAAACAATTATACCTTCTTTTATGCGAAAAAGGACAATTTTTCAGGTCTGGACGCTCGCGGTCGCGTTGCGGGCGTGGTATTTTCCCAGTGCACTGCCTCAGTCTGCGTCCAGGTCTGCGACCGTGGTTTCGATTGCGTTTTTCTCCTTGTTCCATTTGGAATTTGGAAAAACATAAACATGAAAGTTGTATTTCTTTGAGTTAGCTTTCCAACCATATATTTTATAGCCCAAATGGAGTTCGGAGCAAAGAGTTATGTCTATTTTACTAGACAATGCGCAATATGCCTACTCGAGTCTTCGTTTGCTCTTAACTATCAAATTTGACCCCTGAACACGATCCCAGCTTAATTCCTTAGGCTTTTACTCAGACTTCAAAGCTCCAAATCACTTGAATTTATTCCATAACATCTATATAGCTCGAAATCACTCCTACAAGGCATAAAACACATAGTTAGTGCAAAACACTAGCAATTAAAGCTCAAACTCAATTAAAGTGCAGTAAATTAGAGTGTAATAAGCGACTAAAATACGCAATTATAGCCTATCATCAACACCTCACACTTAAACCATTGCTCGTCCTTGAGTAATTAAACTACACTTTATATAGACACAACCTTTTTAAACAATTCTCCTAACTCATCACACCAAGAGTATTTTAAATAGACTAAGCACAAAAGCGTAATATCTTCACCTCAAGATTTGACTCACAAGTACCACACATTATTCACAACTCACTCACTTACTCTAAGATAGAGGCCACTGATAATGCCTTTCCTTCATGAATCAAGTTCCCTCACACAACAAAAGTGTCATGACCCAGATTTTCCACTCTTGGGAGTCGTGATGGCGCCTACTAATGTGAGCTAGGCAAGCCAAACCTTTAATCTAATTAATTCATTAATCAATTATTTCTCTTTTAACAATTATAGGACGATAACGTGGTAACAACGGAAATTCAAATTTAAGCAGAAGACAACAATAAGATTTATGAAAAATGCATCTATTACAAATACTTAAGCCTTAACCACCCAAAATCTGGTGTCATAGTGTTACAGACTGTCTAAGAGATTACTACATACAAAGTCTGAAGAAAATGACAATACACTGTCTCTTGATAAAAGAAAAATGAAATAGGAAATAGGAATAGAGGAGGCGCCAGGGCTTGCGGATGCCTGCAGGTCTACCTTGGATCTCCGGGTGGACTGAAGGTAGCCTCCACACTATGGTCCAAAAGTTTCTCCGGGATCTGCATATAGTGCAGAGTGTAGTATCAGCACAACCGACCCCATGTGCAAGTAAGTGTCTAGCATAACCTCGGCGAAGTAGTGACGAGGCTAGGACCAGACTACCAAATAAACCTGTGCAGTTATATAATATACAGCGGAAAGTAAAACAGAATAAACAAATAAAGATGGGAAGGGGAAACATGCTTCGGGGAAAACAGGTAAAACAGAATATCAAGAGAACTATAAAGGAATCAAAATCCAACCACTAACAAGAATAAGAAAAACAAGGCAGATTCACATCTTGTTGCAGGCGTGCAACCCGATCCCATATCATGTATCTCATGGCAGGCGTTCCACCCGCTCCCATTTTATTTATCTCGTGGCAGGCGTACCACCCGCTCTCATTTCATTATATCTTGTGGTAGGTGTACCACCCGCTCCTATTTCATTATATCTTGTGGTAGGCGTACCACCCGCTTCCATTTCAATTTATCTTGTGGTAGGCGTACCACCCGCTCCTATTTACAAGGCAACAATAATCACAAGGAATCCCGGCAAGGGAACAATGATATTTCAAAAACATCCCGGCAAGGGAACAATGATATTTCAATAACATCCCGGCAAGGGAACAATACTATCAAAACAAACATCCCAACAAGGGATCATTAATATCAAACAAAAATTCCGGCAAGGGAACAATGGTGATAATAACATATGAAGCGCAATAAACCACCACGGAGTCATAACAATTATAATATAAGACTCACGGGCATGCTTGACACCAACGTATAGATACTCGTCACCATTCCTATACGTCGTACTCCACAATTAACATGTAGCAAATAAGACACAACTCCTAATCCCTCAAGATAAGGTTAGACCATACACTTACCTCGATGTCACGAACATAATTCACTATTCAACTATAGCTTTACCCCTTGATTCCACCACCAATTCGCTCGTATCTAGTCACAAGTTACTTAATTACGTCAATAAACGCTAAATGAATCAACCTCAATGCATGAAAATAAATTTTCTGAAGTTTTACCCAAAAGTCAAAAATCGCCACCGGGCCCACATGGTCAAAACCCGAGGTTCGAACCAAAACCCGATTACCCATTCCCCCACGAACTCAAATATATAATTTTGTTTTGAAATCGGACCTCAAATCGAGGTCCAAATCCCCAATTTTTGAAAAACCTAGGTTCTACCCAAAACACCCAATTTCCCCCATGAAAATCATTGATTTTGAGTTGAAATCATGTTAAAAGATGTTAATGAGTGAAGAAAATGAGTTAGAAATCACTTACCAACGTTTTAGAGAAGAAAGGTTGTTTGAAAAATCACCTCTTATATTTTTGGGGTTTTGAAAAATGAAAAATAACTGAAAATTCAGACTTAATATACTCCTCTCAGACCCCCTGTGCGGACCACACAAAATCAACTGTGGCCGCACAGCCTCTCAGACTCCCTGTGCGGACCGTACAAAATCAACTGCGGCCGCACAACCTCTCACACTCCCTGTGCAGACCCCACAAAATCAACTGTGACTGCACAGCCACCAGTGAACATGTGCGGACCGCACAAGATCCACTGCGGCCGCACATCCGCTAGTGCGGACAGCACAAAACCAGTTCGGACCGCACTAGCAGGTTCAGAGAGCTGCAGTTTTTTTTTCTGAACCTCCAATAGCCATGTTTGAGCTTAAGACACCCCAGAACCTACCCGACACTCACCCGATCCCCCGGGGCTCCAAACCAAATATACACACAACCTCAAAAATATCATATGGACCTACTGGTGCGATCACATCATCGAAATAACATGTAAAATTATGAATTAAACTTCAAAACTCAACATTTTCATCAAGAACTCTCAAAGTTCATAACTCTCCAACCGGAAGTCCAACTCACGTCAAATAAACTCTGTTGTTCACCAACCTTTACAGACAACATATATAAATCATATCGAACCTGTACCGGGCTCCGAAACCATAATACGGACCCGATACCACATGTTTCACATAACATTTCACTTTCAAAAACCTTTATATTTTTCAGAAAACAATTTCTTTCAAAAATTCATTTCTCGAGCTTGGGACCTCGGAATTCGATTTTGGGCATACGCCCATGTCCCATATTTTCCTACGGACCCTTCGGGACCGTCAAATCATGGGTCTGAGTCTGTTTACTCAAAATATTAACCGAAGTCAAATTAATTCATTTTAAGTCAAAACTTATCATTTTTCACAGATTTTTTTATATAAGGCTTTCCAGCTACACGCCCGGACTGCGTACGGAAATCGAGGTGATGCTAAAGAGGTTTTTAAGGCCTCAGAATATAGAATACAAAAGAGAGTAGCTCCACACAATAAAATTTAAGAACACTTAGGAACTCAAGATAGAAAGAATTCACTCACTCTCAGAAATAACATTCATATGCCACAAAAGATGCACCATAAGTTTGCCCGTAGTGTACTACTCTACTAATCGAGCTCATTCAGTCTAGGATCAAGTAAGACTTTATTTGGTTTTAATGTAGATTGCGGGATGGGTAGGATACATTTAGATATAAGAGTGACTACACCTCCCTAAGCATTTTAATACATATACTTTAACATTCAAACCTCATATTTATGTTAAACCAAAATCCATCTTCACATCAATGTTATTACCACATACTTCTTTAAGCACAATTACATTAAGAGTCGCCAATAATCAAGGAATACTTTTTTTTTCACAGCAATACAACTATTTTTTTTCAATTCAAGTGGCTCTTACTTGTTCAAAACAGTGCACCTTTCTCCTTATTTCATTAGTTCCACTCAAAAGCCAAACCAGCCACCCCACACTTTAACTTTTACACAATTGCTCATGAGAGGCTACAATGGTTCAAATAGATGGTTAATTCAAATAAATGGGTAAGGGTTATAATGTGGTTACCAAAGAAACAAGATTACATGCTCAAAGGGATTAACTACGATACATAACAATTAGATGGGTAAAATATACATATCTGGCTCAACAAAGAAACGCCTACATCACTTCCAAGACTGAACAAAACTACTATTTCGCTTTGCAAACACACGGGACAAGTTCTAGGCATCAAATGCAATGCACAAAATAACACCCAAGCCTCACACACACATGGCACATAACTCACTCAGGATTAGTTTCATCAAGACACTCTAGTCAAAGCAGTTAAGCAAAGTTAAGATCATACAATTTAAGGTAATTATACAAGAGTCAAAAACTGAGCCTAAGCGTCACAACCAAACTACTTACTATTCTCAAAGCATAACAAAGTTAAGAGATATCACTGCAATTCAATTCATCTCACACTAGCTCCTACTCCTAAAAAAATAAAACTAACTAAACTCAGTTCAAACAAAACCCTTGGAAAAGAATCGCAGCATAAAGAAAAACTAAAGGGTAATTGCTACACTACCTAACAACATAAAATCTTTTTGTCTTTTTCTTTTGGACTTAAATCCCTCAAGAAAATTGTCTAATAGATCCATCGTCGAGAAAATTCCAATCTTTTTTTCTAAATAAAATATTCAATTGAACTAACACTACTAAAATAGCATAGAAAGTCACCCAGGCAATCTCCTCACCCCACACTTATAATTGTGCATTGTCCCCAATGCACACCATAACTAATAAAAGGGTAAAAGAGACTCCCTGGCAGGCCAAAGGCCGAAGCACTAACAGCTCATAGGGTACTCAGACTTTTTCCAAGCTTGATCCTTTATGCGGGTACCTCACACTTAGTTCCAACCATCTGGTTTGTTGTTTCATCCTTCCAAGGGCTTTGCGTTTCATGCTCCTAAAAATAAAAAATAGACACTACAAGAATAATGCAATAAAAAATTAATAAATAAAATAAACTAAATTAAAAATAAATAAAAAAATAAAGCTGGATTTCCTCCCAACAAGCGCTTGATATAGCGTCGTGGCATGACGGGAATCACTTTTTGCCTCCACCTCAAGCTTATGAATTGAACCCCCAATTTAGCATCAAGTTTTCGGCTATGCTCCAGCGGTGGAAGAACAAATCAAATTGGCCCAAGCAACCATTGTACTATTCTACACTTCTTGGCTTTTAGATGAGGTATGTAGTCCAGTCTTTCTGGCAAGAAAAATTCCAGAATGTAGGCACCTTGTTCCTCATTCCTTGACTTCTCAATCGGCTCGGATGACTCTATTTCCATATCATCATCCAAGCCCAATGTGGAAAAATATTTGGAGTGAGGACCAATATGCTCAAACACATGAACTTTAGGACTTTCAACATCCTTAACATCAATGATACTAGAGTCAACAAAATTTGTATCCTCAAAGTCTTTGGCTAACTCTAGTCTCACTTTCTCAACATCGACATCCTCAAATTGTAGTTGGCTAAGATGTTGATGTTCTACTCTGACCTCCTTAATTAACACCACAAATTCACGCTCTTCTTGGCTACTATCCCCAATATTGGCTTGTTGAGCATTAACAGCTCTAACCACTTGACTCAATTAAGCCTCTAAGTTGTGAATAATTGCCTCTTGCCTCTCTATCTGCAGTTGTTTCTCATTATTTTATTCTAGAAGGTACTTTAACCTATCCTTGATCTCTTTCAGGTCCGCATCCCCAGGTTTTTTGTTCCTATTAACTTCGCAAGAAAATGTAAAACCATCATAGTTAGGGGTTAGGGGAAGATAAGAAATATAAGCACAACCATAAAAGTGACCATTTTTACCACCACACACATCACACACATTCCACAAATAAGATTGAGCTAGTGCACATAACTCGCTCTCGGGAATATTTTGATAATTGTGGTACGGGTAGTTTCCTTCACAATATGTATGAAGATCAATAGTAGAATTATCTACACCTAAATTCCCATAATTCCAAGATGTCATATTTCTCAAATTAACAAGAAAAACAAAAATAAAAAAAATCAAATATAGAAAATAAAAATGAAAGTTAAAACTTGAAACATAGCAATATATACAGCTACAACTACACCGTTAGTTCCCCAGCAACGGCCCCAAAATTTGATCACGCCCAACTCTAGTCCTAAAAAGGATAAGCGTTCACTGCAAATATAATCCGGTCTAAAGTCCGGAGTCTAATCCCACAAAGAACTAAGGTTTCACTATAACTGTTCAATATCACTCGGAAGACAAGCTCGAACAATTCCTAAGTTATAATATTAAGATTTTTATATCTAACTAAGAAACTAAAGCAGTAAATTAACAACCAAAGATACTAAGGGTTGGAGATTAAATTTAGGAGGTCTAGAGTTATGACTTCCCCAATTGTTGGAATCCTTCCCACTACGTCTTCTATAATTTTGCCTAAGTATTCTCTACTAATCGTGAGCATTTTAGGTTTTGTAATTCTCTCTTGAGCAACTACAAAAATTTACTAGACATATTCTCTCGAAATACGCTAGTTGGCTTTATCTAACCACTCATTATGACCACGTCAAAGCTTTGTTATTTCTAAACCTGCCTTTAAACCCGTTGTATTGATTTGTCACATACGTTAGTAGTGACGTTGTTCAACAACTACCTTGTCATGACCCCAAACCGGATCCGGTCGTGATGGCGCCTCTCGTGAAGACAAGGCCAGCCGACACAGTTTCCAAATCAAGCATTTTTCAATAAAAGTTGTTTTTATACCATTTATAAACCGATAACCTCATAATGAACATCAAAAATAAAAGTGCAGAATAATTACACAAGCCCGACATCGGGGTGTCACTAGTCATGAGCATCTACCAAGGTCTAAATATAACAAGGGTCTAAAAATGTACTAAATACAGTAATAAAAATGAGAGGAAGGAAGCGGTGCTGCGAACATTGTACAACTACCTTGCTAACCCTGATGACTTCACGTCTGAGCAATCAACACCCACTACTGGGTTCTGAAATGCCTGAATCTGCACACGAGGTGCATGGAGTAATGTGAGTACTCTAACCCAGTAAAGACTAAGCAGTAGGAAACGATGAATCCACAAATATTTTAACTCAATAAGCACAATAGGCTTTCAATTAGAATACGAGTCAATCATTTCATTTAAAATCCAGCTTTTGGTAAAAATCATTTAAAATGATTTTCAACAGTTTTAGTAGGGGTTCAATACCATTTATAATAAAAAAGATAAAAACCATAGTCGGCCCCTCGGGCAAAAACTTAGTTTGTTTACAGCCCCTCGGCATAATAGAATTTCACAACCCTTTTTGTAACTTAAAAACTTTAGTTTAAATGAAAGATTATTTAAAACATTTGTTCAACATTTCCAATAGAGGCTCGGTCTAAAGATGAGTGAAAGCAGTAATTAAATCAACATATTCAATAGAAACTCGCTTTAAGGAGGAGTGAAAAAAAATAGTAAGTTCATAAACAGCCCCCTCAGGCAGAGCATCACTCATGTACATGTATATCTATAGCACCTCGGGCAAGCCTCTCAGTCACTCGTGACTCAACTCTTACCAATCAGCGCTCACACTCAGCACTTACACTCAATAGGTACCATATAGTAATCGCTACGGTGTGCAGCCCGATCCATATATATAGTCAACTATGCTCACTGGGGGTGTGCAGACTCTGGAGGGGCTCCTACAGCCCAAGCGCTATATCGCTACAGCGCGCAGCCCGATCCAATATATATATAGCTGGGGCATGCAGCCCGATCCATATATATATATACATATATATATATATATATATATATATATATATATATATATTGTTGTGGCGTGCAGCCCGATCCATAGATATATAATCCTCACAACCAGGCCATCGTCCTCTCTCAATCATTAACCTCACAATCAGACCTTCGGTCTATCTCAGTCATCAACCTCACAATCACTCGTACCATCAGTAAAACAGGGAACTCAGGCCAACCAGTTTTCACATTTTAAGAAGTAAAGTGATAAAACCTGATTCAAACAATAAACAGGTAAAACATGACTGAGGATATGCTTTCAAAACAAATAAAGTGAGGAAAAATAGTTAAAATACCCCTAAGGGTCTCAATAGGTCGGCACAAGGCCACAAACATGGCATACCGCCCAAATATAATATCAATCTCTAAAACATGGAATATCATAAGATTTTCAAATCAAATACGCGATTTAGCAGTTGTATGGGACGGACCAAGTCACTATCCCCAACGGTGCACGACTCCACGCTTGTCATCTAGTGTGTGTGTCACCTCAAGTAGCACAACAATGAGAAATTCGGGGTTTCAAACCCTCATAACAACATTTACAATCATTACTTACCCCGATCCGGTCCAAACTCTAGCCCCTGATGCCTTTTCCCTCATGAATCGACCTTCGGATGCTCCAAATCTAGCCACAATCAGTACATAACTATTAAAATATGCTAAGGGAACAAAGCCCACTCGAAAATATCCAATTTAACATCAAAATCCCGAAATTGCTCAAACCCGGCCCCCGGGACCACGTCTCGAAATCCGATCAATGGAATCCTCATCCTCTCACAAGTTCATACATATCAAGAACATCAAAATGGACCTCAAATGATCCCTCAAATCCCCACTCAAAGGTCTCTTAATATCAAGCTCTAATTACCCATATTTGCTATTGATATTCCATGGATTTCAAGCTTACAAATGTTAAAATTCATCATAGAAACAAGTTTAGGTCCAAAAATCTTACCTCCATGAAATCCTCTTGAATTCCCTCTTCAATTAGCTCTCCCAAGCTTTCTTCCGGATGAAATATGGTGAAAACCCTCTCAAAATCATGAAGGGTGCAATATATACTTTCAGCCCAGACATTTTTGCATTTGCGGTACCGCATCTTCGGTCAAGACCACCACATCTGCGGTCCTTACTTAATTTACCAGAACTGCATCTGCGATACATTTCCCGCAATCGATTCTGCGGTTCCTGCCAACCTCACCAGCTTTCGCTTCTGCGATCAATTCTCCGCATATGCGGCATCGCACCTACGGTCCCCAATCTGCAGGTGCGGAAATACCAGGAGCAGAAAATCTGCAGCTTCTTCAAAAATTCCAAACTCTCCGTCAACCATCCGAAATAACCCCAAAGCCCCCGGGACCTCAACCAAAAGCACTAACATAACTCATAACCTTATTCAAACTTATACCAATATTCAAAGCACCTCAAACAACATCGAATCAACCAAAACATATCGAATTCAAGCCAAACTTTCTAAAAACTTCCGAATTCCGTTTGTGATCAAAAACCCAACCAAACTACGTCTGAATGACCTGAAATTTTACACAGACATCCCAAATGACATAATAGAACTACTGCAACTTTCGGAACTCCATTCTGACCCCTATATTAAAATCTGACCTATTAACCGGAAAATGCTAAAATCTCAATTTCGCCAATTCATGCCTAAACCTTCCACGGACCTCCAAAATGCATTCCGATCACGCTCCTAAGTCCCAAATCACCTAACGGAGCTAACCAAATCATAAATATTCCGATCCGAGATCATATACAAACAAGCCAAACCTTTTAAATTTCAAGCTACAAACTGAGAACTATTCTTCTAAATTTATTCTAATTACCCTGAAAGTCAAAACCAACGATTTACATAAGTCATAATACATCACACGGGGAAATTCATTCCCAAGAACTGGCGAGCAAAGTGCAAAATCTCAAACCGACCGGTTGGGTCATTACATCCTCCCCCACTTAAGCATACGTTCGTCCTCGAACGTGACCAGAGTTGTTCCAAAAGCCAACCAATCGCTGAATAACCTTACCATGCATATACCCGGGGGTGATCCCATGTCACCCTATCTCATATAGGCCCGATAACATAATGTAATCGAAATTTCACAATCCAACCTAGCCCATAAACCTTAGAACGACATTCCCACTTCTGAAATCATCCACAAGATCAGAATCTCATATCTATACTCTGAATAAACCCGAACCAATTGTAATAACCTATACCTGCAACCTCTGGTGCAATTACATGATATACCACTTAACTCAAATACTAGTAGAGATAACTTCTATTCATAGCAGCTGCACACAACAACCGAATATCGATATGAAACCTATTATCAACTAAAGTCTCATTCCAACACTTTCGTATACTTCCAACGATAATGAAACACGCAGTAAGCCATAACTGTTTCCTCATATCAACCATTCATGAAGCCACTCCTCATTTGGCAAAGACCATAGCAAATTTCTGCACCGAACCTCGATGTTATCCTTCCAACATGCTGAAATCAAATCCGTTTGCAATCATTAAAGATCCCGACGATCTCATTTAATCCAACACAACTACTATGGTGACATTGACACATCAATACAGACTAAAGCCACGACTTGTGCCATCCGTGCATCAATAAGCCACAATCCGAACATACTCAAATCATGAAAATGACTCAAATGAAAGTGTTGTACCGCAAGCTCACTAGTACCACCACAACGCAAAGCTGAGAACTCGACACACATTGTAGAAACAGAACACACGAATCTAACCCGCAGTATCATACTTCCACATAGCTTCGCTCCAATGCGAGACCTCACCTAAACACTGGTCCACAAGAGACACCTCACGTCACTATGCTCAAAATTTACAACCATGCACAATATGATGTCTAAAGCCAAGGCAATCATCGTAACCACTGCGAAGCAATTAAATAGCACCACACAACTCGAAAAGGACATAACCGATATGCCATCCACCAATCAATACCCAGTACTCTTCCCGCTTGAATTCCACTGAGAAACCCTACTAACACCGCACCGCATGTGCCTATAATCAACAAATCCTAAGGGCTCGCAACACGGAAAGGTAACTTATAGATTCCCCTGATTACTAATAGCTCAATAACAACCAAATCAACACATCCCTCACCAATGGCAACTCGAAGTCAACCAAGCCGTCTCGATGCAAAACACATATCCATATAGGTCTACCAATGAACCACACATCAACTATAGTCACACACAACAGATAAATAATCATCTGAAGGTTCACAATGACTGAATTATAGCACACACTATCAACTGACTAACTTACCCACATCTTTACTGTCCACAACCACGAGCTCACCTGTATACGAGAACTTCTAGTCTCCAAGTCCAGAAAGCACATGAATTACCATATATGATCCCAATTCCGCCGCTCGCATATATAACACACCTCTAGTACTCAATTATCCCATGATAGGTACACCTATAATTCTTCTAAGCCACCAAGCAAACTCGAATAGCATCCGTTGATCAAACAAGATAGTGCCGCAATTCTATTAAAGCATCCATAACTCAAACACATCACTCTATCTGAAATGTATACTCTCATCAAGCCACACCAATCAGCGATTTCATTTATCTAGTCACATGAAGCTGCCCATGCTATCTAAGAATTTGTGACCTTCCTTTTAAATCTGAACTGTGACCTTACTCATGCAAATCTCAATCCTACACAGCATACTGCATAAACCGTACCATCCTAGGATAACCACGAGAAATTCATATCCCTTCCGAGCCACAAGCAACTATGTACTCCACTAGCCAAGAACTTCCCATTGATCCCATCTAGAAGAAAATCACTATACATCCCATGCTCCTCACTCCAATAGGAAAAATATACCCCTCTAACTGTGGTGGAAACCATCTAGAACTCTCCAAATTCCATTTGTACAACTCTAAATCATCAGGACTGAGTCCTTCTAACTCAACCGAGCTACGCAAGTCACTAAAACCCAAAAGAGTTGTCGCGAAACACCTGTAGAAACTCATTACCTCGTAAGCATCCAAGAACTAATCATATCCTTATCATACTGATCCGGGCCACTACCAAGCTATCTCATCTGTCTGAGTTCCCTTCTAACTTATCTTCAACTTGATACTCCTTCTTGCCATAACATCACCATTTTGCAATGCAGACTTACCACACGAGACCTAAGCATAAAACCACACCGTCTAAGACTCATAAACTGCTGAATACTCTCTTAAATATTCCCAAAAGCACCACCTTCAAAATACTTTACTCTGAAGAGACTCCCTACGAATATAAATCCGTTACCTTTACCTTCCTGATGCTGATACATGGAATCCCATAATTAATATAGAAAATATTGATTCCAATGAAAACTCAGTTCCAATGAAAACTCAGTTCCTCTCACGAGTTCATACATATCAAGAACATCAAAATCAGACCTCAAATGACCCCTCAAATCCTCACTCAAAGGCCTCTTAATCTCAAACCCTATTTACCCATTTGCTATTGATTTTCCATGGATTTCAAGCTTATAAATGCTAAAATTCATCACAGAAACAAGTTTAGGGTCCAAAAATCTTACCTTCATGAAATCCTCTTGAATTACCTCTTTAATTAGCTCTCCCAAGTTTTCTCCCGGATGAAATATAGTGAAAACCCTCTCAAATCGCGAAGGGTGCAGTATATACTTTCTTCCCAGACATTTTCGCATCTACAGTACCGCATCTGCGGTCAACACCACTGCATCTGCGGTGCTCACTTAATTTACCAGGACCGCATCTGCGACACATTTCCCCATCAGCGCCTTCGCAGGTGCGGTCCCACAATCGCAACTGCAGTTCCTGCCAACTTCACCAGCTTTCGCTTCTGTGACCAATTCTCCGCATATGCGGCGTCGCACCTGCGGACCCAATCCGTAGGTGCGGAAATACCAGGAGCAGAAAATCTGCAGCTTCTTCAAAAATTCTAAACTCTCCGTCAACTATCCGAAATCACCCCGAGGCCCCCGGGACCTCAACCAAAAGCACAAACATAACTCATAACCTTATTCAAACTTATACCAATCTTCAAAGCATCTCAAACAACATCGAATCAACCAAAACATATCGGATTCAAGCCAAACTTTCTAAAATCTTCTGAATTCCGTTTATGATCAAAAACCCAACAAAACTACATCCGAACGACCTGAAATTTTACACACACATCCCAAATGACATAACGGAACTACTACAAATTTCAGAATTCCATTCTGACCCCTATATCAAAATCTTACCTATCAACCGGAAAACGCTAAAATCTCAATTTTGTCAATCCATGCCTAAATCTTCCACGGAGCTCCAAAATGCATTCCGATCACGCTCCTAAGTCCCAAATCACCTAACGGAGCTAACCGAATCACAAAAATTCTGATCCGAGATCATATACAAACAAGTCAAACCTTGGTCAAACCTTTCAAATTTCAAGCTATAAACTGAGAACTATTCTTCCAAATTTATTCCGATTACCCTGAAAGTCAAAATCAACGATTTACATAAGTCATAATATATCACACAGGGCAAGTCATGCTCGAGAACTGGTGAGCAAAGTGCAAAAGATCAAAATGACTGGTCGGGTCGTTACATCGTCCCCTACTTAAACATACGTTCATCCTCGAACGTGCCCATCGTTGTTCCAAAAGTCAACCAATCGATGAATAACCTTACCATGCATATACCCGGGGGTGATCCCATGTCACCCTATCTCATATACGTCTGATAACACAATATAACTGAAATTTCACAATCCAACCTAGCCCATAAACCTTAGAACGACATTCCCACTTCAGAAATCATCCACAAGATCAGAATCTCGCATCTATACTCTGAATAAACCCGCACCAGTTGTAATAACCCATACCTGCAACCTCCGGTGCAATTACATGATATACCACTTAATTCAAACACTTGTAGAGATAACTTCTATTAACAGCAGCTGCACACAACAACCGAATACCGATATGAAACCTCTTATCAACTAAAGTCTCATTCCAACACTTTCATATACTGCCAACGATAATGAAACACGTAGTAAGCCATAACTATTTCCTCAGATCAACCATTCATGAAGCCACTCCTCATTTGGCAAAGACCATAGCAAATTTCTGCACCGAACCTCGATGTTATCCTTCCAACATGCTGAAATCAAATCCGTTTGAAGTCAATAAAGATCCCGACTGTCACACCTCATTTTTTACCTATACCCCCGAGGAGGGGATATAAGGGAGTTTTTTCCAATTTAAGTGACAATTGAAATGGGATTTATTTATTTATTCAGAGTCGCCACTTGGGATAGTTTATGGTTTCCCAAGTCACAGGTTCAAATCCCGGATCGAGGAAAAGATTGACTCTGTATTACAGTCCGCGACAGATATCCGGATAAGGAATTCTATTAATCCGGGAGAAGGTGTTAGGATTCCTGCATTCTGTGGTTCCAGCACGGTCGCTCAACTGTTATAATTATCCTATTATCTGATTTTAGTACTTGTTTTAGCCTATGTGCATTTTAACTTTAACCGTTTTTAATTAGTTATTTTTAGGAAAATTTCAACGCTATTAAAACACGTCTTGAACCACATCACATAAATGCACCCGTGGCCCTTGACATATTTTATCTAACGTTGTTGAGATTTAGATTTGAGTCACATAAATGCGCACCCGAGTTTAGGAAGGTAAATTATTAAAATAACGCGCCTAAAGCAACTACTCGTTTGCATCTTTGCGAGGGCCATAAAAATTCACTAAATGGCACGCCTCAATTTCTAAGGGTAAACAAGATTAATTAAATAAGGGCCATGCAATTGAAATTTTGTTTGGGCATGGCACACCTCAACTAATAGAAAGAATCTAAATATCAAAGGAATTCGAGTTTTATTTCAACCCGAAAGTCGGGTACAACAAAACGAGATAGGCCACGAGTCCAATTGCAAGTGCTTCCAGATTTAGGCCCAAAATGAGACCAACTCCCACAATATATAAAAAGGCAGGAAATGCTTAAACCAAAATAAAAGCTCCAAACGTTTGAGGCTTGAATTAGCCTTAAAGAAAAAATAATTTTTTTACCCAAAAATCCTAATCATACTGGATCAAATGAACCCTTTTTGGGCATACAAACATTAATGAAATTCAAAGGATGCCACATCGAATCCATATGAAGACCAAATTCATGGCTATAGGCAGATTCCTTTTGGCTTCAAGCTAAGCCAATTAGCCCCAACAACTTACAATTTTAAGGTGCATTTCAAAGGCAAAACAAATGACTTTCTCATGAAATCAGATCCCTTTTCCTTTTTACTATGCAACAGCCTTTATGGTGACACAAATGCAGGCTCTGTTTTCACACTGATTATCAATTAAAGGGCATATCTAAAAGAATGCTGAGCCACTCAAGTCAGCATATCGAAATATCATGCCATATCCTAAGAGCTTAAACCAATACTTAAAAGCGAGCAAATGATTACAAGTTTACATGACAACAACTCTTATGTTCAATTCCTGACCATTATATTCACCTTGAGACCAAACATTCACTCTTATTCTCAAACAACACTAATCTATCTTGACAATATACTGAAACATAATAAAAAACTAAAATAACATGCGTAACTTCAGAACCCTTACAGAAATAGAAGAAACAGAACATCAAAATTCAGCAGTTTCATGTTCAATCAATTTCCATTCGACAATGCATCTCTACAATCATTTGTCCTCCATAGTTTACAGATTTACCTGGAAATTGAAAGGAAAAGAAGTGAGGAAAGTAGTAGACAGCAGCAAAACCAGAACTTCAGCAATACCAATGAAATAGTAACACCCCTCTAAGCAACTCAAAACCATCTTTCAAAGCCCCAAAATCATACCATCTTCAATCCAGGTCCAAGATTGGATGTTTTTCAGAGATTTTAGCTAATGAGTAAGATCAAAAACTAGACACTAGGCAAATTTGAGTCAATTTTCGAACAAAATAATGCAATAAAATCAATATTAGACATAACTATGCAGTTGTTCCCGTTTTTCCAGATTTGTCTCCCCTTCCCCCAAAATCTGACTTGAATAGCAAGTTTTGGTGTCTTTATAGGCAAGGCATTAGGGCAGCCTCAAAGAATTCAAATTTTGCAATTAGACCCTTTTTACGTTTTCATTTTTGCTCAGAAAACCTTAGTCAATTTTTGGTTTTGCTTAACTCTCCTTAGTTCAAATGTCAGAATTTCAGAACAGTCCCTCTCCACAGCTTTCTAGAAGCTTCCCATTCAGTTACACAATATTCTCCTAGCCAATTTCCCTAAACTACCCTTTTAAACTTCCGTTTTTTACCTTTAAGAATTTAGACAGAACATGGGTCGAATTGACCCAATGGCTTAAGCCCTAAATGAATGGGCTGTTCTTTGCCACTGGGTTGGCATTGAACCCAAGGCCCAAACATAATCAGAACCCTATGTTGGCTATTCAGTGAAAAGTCAGAAAAATTACACAACTGAATAAATTGACAATGGACATTTTAGCTAAATGACTGACTTCCTTTTAAATTAGCTAATGAACTATAACTAAGCTAAATTACCACATTTAACAAAGGCCAAGTATACGACTGGAAAATCAGAAATTAAATGAGTCATATGCACAACTAAACAGTATTTACGAGAACATCTATAAGCAAATTAAAAAGCTCGCGGAATAAGTACGACCCTCATATAAGCAAAGAAACCTACATTCAGTATTTTAATACCTCAGCAAATTCAAACCAAGAAATCAAACTAAAAAAGAAAGAAAGGGAGAGGGACAAAAAAGAAAACAGACAGAAAAGAGAAGAAATAGAAGGATACGAGTTCAAGAACGACATAGAAGACGGAGATGAAAGAAAAAGAACAAAAAAAATACCTCGAAGGACATACGGACAGGGCTTGATAAACTTCAGGCGAATTAGATTTTACTCGAAATGGTTATTAACCGCATGTTCTCTTTGAGAACAAACAAACAATATTTGTTTCAAGACCAATCGTTCATAGGAACTTGAGGACCCGAAAGATTCTCTTTCCTTCTATTTTAGATTCAAAACTGGTCCGATTTGGTGATGATTTGGGGAGAAGTGGTGGTGGATTAGGATGCAAGGAGGGGTGATGGTTGCATGGCTAGATTTTGGTGATGGTTGGAGCTCCGTCGCCGGCCGGAGATGGTAAAGAAGCTCAGGGCGGCGGGTCTAGGGTTGAAGGTGAAGGGGACGGGTCGAAGTACAGAGATACAAGGTTATTCAGACAATTATATCGAAAATACAGGGGTGTTCCTTGGCCGTTGGAATGAAAGAAATCAACGGCCCAAATCTATCATCTCCCAAACGATGTCGTTTTGATTTTTGGGACAAGGGGGACTGGACCAGGTAAAACAACGGATCTTGGGCCAATTTCGACGGGCTTCACTAGAATGTTTGGGCTTGGGGAGAATTTAAATGGTTTTTAGCCCAATATAGACTCTCTTCTTTGTTTTCCTTCCTCTTTCAATTCAATTTTCTTTTTATTTTCAAACTCTTTTTAATTTCTTTTAAATAAATAAAATAAAACCTAAATTAATTCCTAAATAAAATTAATCTACAACATTGAATTAATTAACTCCCACTAACAATTACCACAAATAATTAAAAACCAAATTTAAAGGGAAAGCTACCAAAATTTCAAAAATAAAAATTAAAAAGTGTAAAAGTAAACTATTTATTTTGTGATTTTTGTAAAACAACTTAATTTGCTAATTAGTCTAACAAATATAAAATTAAATCCTAAATGCAAATGCAATATATTTTTGTATTTTTCATGAATTAAATAAAATAAACGTGCACAGATAAATGCAGACAGTCGATAAAAATATGCCACAAAAATCCACAAAATTGCAAATAATGGGAAGAATTGTTTTGTTTTGAATTTATGGGAGTAATTCATATAGGACAAAAATCATGTGCTCACAGCTGCCCCTCTTTGCTCGGAAACACGAAGAGTTTTCGTGCAAAGATAAAGTGAGTGGATACGAGCGATTTTTGCCTGCTTGAATACTCCGTGGGAAGCATTTTTGAAAAGTTTGACCGCACCCTACTTCTGAGGTTGCCTACATATCCTTGGCTATAAAGGAATCAGGTCAGTGCAGTTCGGGAATGTTTGGTAGCTGGGACTACCATGAAGCTGTGATTTCACTGTTGTTGCTACTGCTTACTGAACCCCTTATTACACCATGACAAAATAAAAGAAGTTAAACTAAATTATGATCTATGAATTACAAGAATCCTATCTATATCTTCAAACTTGGTCTTGCAGTTCTTGTTGCCTTGTTGACTTGTATCTTCTTGGTGCAGTTCCTTTGTTGCCGACTTGAATTGTAATCTGAGATGCTTTTCTTTTCCTCCAGGTGGACGCCTGATTGCTGAACTCGAATTGTACTTTGAGATGCTTTCCCTTTCTCCAGGTGGACTCCTGACTGCTGAACTTGAATTGTATTCCCGTGCTCTCTAGGTGGGCTCTTGACTGCTGAACTTGAATTATATTCCCGTTCTCTCCAGGTGGGCGCCTGATTGCCGAACTTGAATTATATTCCCGTGCTCTCCAAGTGGGCACCTGACTGCTGAACTTGAATTGTATTCTCGTGCTCTCCAGGTGGGCACCTGACTGCTGAACTTGAATTGTATTCCCGTGCTCTCCAGGTGGGCGCCTGACTGCTGAACTTGAATTGTATTCACGTGCTCTCCAGGTGGGCGCCTGACTGCTGAACTTAAATTATATTCCCGTGCTCTCCAGGTGGGCACCTGATTGCCAAAACTTGAACTGTATTCCCGTACTCTCCAAGTGGGTGCCTGATTGCCAAAACTTGAACTGTATTCTCGTGCTCTCTAGGTGGGCGCCTGATTGCTAAACTTGAACTGTATTCCCTTGCTCTCCAGGTGGGCGCCTGACTTCAACAAAATAGACAAAACAAAGAAAAATTTTCTGCCCCAGTTTGGTAGCTGGGCATATATGTGAGTGTTAACTGAATCATGTTACCGAATATTTTAAGAATTTGAAAGTTAGATCCCATTATCCAGGAGGGTCCTGACAACTCCTAGTTAAATGACAGTTTTAAATCTAAATTATATCTTCTAAACGTATGACTCCCACTAAACCTTGTTATCTAAGAGGGTGTTAAAACTTCATCCCATTATCCATGAGGGTCCTGAAAATCAAAAATCAAGTCTTATATTAAGAGTGACAACTTTTACGACTGAATTATACTACCTTACAACATAACTTACGCTAAATCTTGTTATCTAATGGAAATCTTAAAGCTAAGTCACATTATTCAAGAGGGTCCTGAAAGCTTTTAATTGACCTTTCTCAAGCATGAAAACTTTGAAGCCAATTTATATTCCTTTGGGGTACATTTATGCTAGACTTTGCTACTCATGATTGTTTTGAATTTTAAACTAGGTCCCATTTTCCAGAAGGGTCCTGAGAATCAAAAGCCAAACCTGTTTGGTGCTTGCTTTTACCCTACGGAGGGTTTCTCTGAAACAATCGAAACTTTCTGCCCTTGTCTCAATCAAAGAAAAGTCTTGTCAGTTTAAAATGTGGTGGTTAGTTTGTGGCATTCTTGTTGAAAGTGGCCTCCCCGCTGTTGTGTTTTGCTTTGACTGACTTCCCCTGAACTAGCCAAGAACCGCTTGACTTCCCGATTGACTTTCAAACCCCTATGACTTTGGATGACCTGAGTGTTCTATACCCAAACCGTCATGTTACATCTCTGACCCATCTGTTTGAACCTCAGCATTTCCCACGAAATTACTAAACCATATCACCGATGGAACTTCTACTGACCTTTTATCCCACTTCACATCCTACTATCTTTAGCAATGCCTTGAACGCCATGTGCCTTGTGCAACTTTGGAAGTTGGTAGTAAGCTTTGAAATTCCTTCTTATTTTCTTAAACAGAATTGACATTGAGAACATCTTAGAGAAATAAACCCAAAAGAAATGAAATGCAATGACTTTCAGAGCTAAGAAAAATCCAAAACTGGAAGACTATCTGAAAGGGAAAAGAAAAGAGACTTATCTGAGTGGAGCAGCTGGCACCAAAGATCATAACATACATTTCGGATTAATCAGCCCAATCTGTCCAACCAATCAACTTTCAGTTGTCGTACTTTGCCCCGAGATCTTCAAAACCCAATTTCTATGCCAAAACCTTGACCTTGTTTGACCTGTGGTGCCCTGAAGTGTTTTCACCGACAGACCTCTCTCATTTGTTCATCTCTCAACTCACTTTCGCCTCAAGTTGACCGTGAAGGTTTTCACCAGTAAGACTTTCTCATTTTTTATTTCTCTCAGCTCACGTTGCCTTACGGTGCCCGTGAGGGTTTTCACCAATAAGACTCTCTCATTTTCATTATTTTTTCCTGCTTGGACCAGAGTGTTTCCCCTGATATGAATCACCTCCACTTGCTAGACTTGGCATTTCTCGAAGACTGATTGGAAGGTCTTTCTTTGGACCGTAATGTGGAATTTTGGATAGGTTTAGAAAGAAAGGGTATCAAAGGCTCAAAACAATTCAAATGGGTTCAAAATTACAACTTTTGGAATCTGATTTCTTGCAACAACCACACTTCTGCCCCAGTTTCTTGCTTGGGGACTTTTGGATTTTTATTTTGATGGGACCGAACCATGAGGCTGCCTACATATCCTTTAAAGGAATTAGGTCGAACGTAGTTCATGTCATAAAAATTGCTTTGTTGTGGTGATTTTCTTTCTCTTTCTTTTCCTTTCTTTTTCAGTTGTTTTTTCTTCTTTTTTCCTTCTTCTTTTTCTTTTCTTTTCACTATTTTCTTTCTCTTTTCTCTCTTCTCGCGTTTCTGAATTTTGCCACTGATTCCGAAAGAGGAGTATGAAAGAATATAAATAAGGCTCGACGGGGTAACAAGGGATAAAGTGTTTAGATAGCAGAACAAAATGCCTTCATCATTCCAATCTTCAAAACATGCCAAGTACAAATAAACACAATTTAAACAAAGAGATCATACATAATATCTTTTGACCGCATTAGAATTGATGGCCATTTCTACACATTTGCCTTCTATATCTGTTAAATACAAAGCACCATTGGACAACACTCTTGTTACGACGAACGACCCCTGCCAGTCTGGGGCGAACTTGCTTTTTGCTTTAGCCTGATGAGGAAGAATGTGTTTCAATATTAACTGACCCACTTCAAACCTCCATGGACGCACCTTCTTATTATATGCTCTTGCCATTCTCTGTTGATACAACTGGCCATGACACACTACTGCTAATCTTTTCTGATCAATCAAACTTAGTTGCTCCATACGGGTTTTGACCCATTCATCATCATCAATTCTGGCCTCAGCAATAATCCAAAGGGATGGGATTTCAACTTCCGTGGGTATCATTGCTTCCGTGCCATATACCAACAAATAAGGAGTTGTCCCTACTGAAGTACGAACAGTAGTGCGATAACCCAATAATGCAAAAGGTAGCTTCTCATGCCATTGCCTGGAACCTTCCACCATTTTCCGAAGTATCTTCTTTATGTTCTTGTTGGCTGCCTCGACTGCTCCATTCGCCTTGGGGTGATATAGGGTGGAATTGCGATGTGTAATCTTAAACTGTTGACACACCTCTTTTATCAAATGACTGTTGAGATTAGCACCATTATCTGTGATGATCACCTTTGGGATCCCGAACCGACAAATGATATTTGAGTGCACAAAATCGACTACTGCTTTCTTGGTCACAGACTTGAAAGTTTTAGCTTCAACCTACTTGGTGAAATAATCAATGGCTACCAGAATAGTGCCCATTGGACACTGCTGGCTCGATTGGTCCAATGACATACATGCCCCACGCAACAAACGGCCATGGTGTAGACATTGTGTGCAATTCAGATGGTGGAGAATGAATCAAATCTCCGTGCACTTGGCACTGATGACACTTGCGCACGAAACTGATACAATCTCGCTTCATAGTGAGCCAATAATAACTTGCTCGAAGAGTCTTATTTGCCAGCACGTACCCACTCATATGCGGTCCACAGATTCTAGAATGTACTTCAGTCGTGATAGTTGTGGCCTGCTAGCATCTATGCATCTCAACAATCCAAGATCCGGAGTCCTTTTGTACAAAATCTCTCTGCTGAAGAAAAATCTGCTTGCCAATCGTTGAATTGTTCTCTTTTGATCACATGTGGATTGTACTTGATACACTCCCATCCTGATATATTCCTTGATATCATGAAACCAAGGCTCACCATCAAGTTCTTCTTCCACCACATTACAGTAGGCATGATGATCATGGACCTAAATATGCAAAAGGTCCACATAAGCCTTATTTGGATGATGTAACATTGACGCCAAGGTAGACAAAGCATCAGCAACCTCATTATGGATCCTTGGAATATGCATGAACTCTACTGATCGAAACCGTTGGCAAAGATCATGCAAACATTGCTGGTACGGTATGAGTTTTAAATCCCGTGTTTCCCATTCCCCTTGGATCTGGTGTACCAGAAGGTTTGAGTCTCCCAAGACCAAGACTTCTTGGACACCCATGTCTGTAGCCAACCTCAAACCCAAAATGCATGCCTCGTACTAAGCCATGTTGTTAGTACAATAGAAACGAAGTTGAGCCGCAGCAGGGTAGTGATGCCCTATTTTACAGATAAGTACAGCCCATATCCCGACGTCTTTCATGTTAGCAGCTCCATCAAAGAAAAGTTTCCAACCTGGCTCTCCAACTGGTTCCAACTCATCAATATGCATTACCTCTTCACCAGGGAAGTAAGTCTTCAAAGGCTCATATTCTTCATTCACTAGGTTCTCAGCCAAATGATCGGCCAATGCCTGGGCTTTCATCGCGGTCCTAGTCACATAGATGATGTCAAATTCTGTGAGCAAGATCTGCCACTTTGCGAGCCTCCGTGTAGGCATAGGCTTCTGAAAGATATACTTTAACGGATCCAAACGAGAGATGAGGTAAGTAGTGTAAGACGACAAATAGTGTTTCAACTTTTGTGCTACCCAAGTTAGGGCACAACATGTCCTCTTAAGGTGAGTGTACTTAACCTCGTAAGATGTGAACTTCTTGTTGAGATAATAGATGGCCTGCTCCTTCCTGTCGGTGGTGTCATGCTGACCCAGCACACAACCAAACGAGTTGTCCAAAACTGTCAAATACAGAATCAAAGGTCTCCCTGGTTCAGGTGGCACCAACACAGGTGGGTTCGACAAGTACCCCTTTATCTTATCAAATGCTTCTTGACACTCGTCTGTCTACTTGACCGCATCATCCTTCTTCAACAGTTTGAAGATAGGCTCACAAGTTATCGTAAGCTGAGCAATAAACCTGCTGATGTAATTCAACCTTCCTAATAAACTCATCACCTCAGTTTTGTTCCTTGGGGTGGCAATTCTTGGATAGCTTTGATCTTTGACGGGTCCAATTCAATACCTCGACGGCTGACTATGAATCCCAACAATTTTCCACATGGCATACCAAATGCGCATTTTGCAGGATTGAGCTTAAGATTGTACCTGCAAAGCCTTTGGAAGAATTTTCTCAAATCTCTGACATGATCAGACTACTTTCTAGACTTTATGATTACATCATCCACATAGACCTCAATCTCCTTGTGTATCATGTCGTGGAATATGGTTGTCATTGCCCTTATGTAAGTTGCCCCATCATTTTTCAAACCGAAAGGCATGACCCTGTAGCAGTATGTTCCACATGGAGTGATAAATGTCGTCTTTTCTACATCTTCCTCATCTATTAAGATCTGATGATAGCCCGCATAGCAGTCCATAAAAGATTCAATCTCATGTTTGGCGCAATTATCAATCAGAATGTGGATATTTGGAAGTGGGAAGTTGTCCTTGGGACTTTCCTTGTTGAGATCACTGTAATCAACACACACCCTGGTCTTGCCATCCTTCTTTGGCACAGGTACTATATTGTATAACCAAGTGGGGCACCAAGTGACCCGAATGACTTTTGCATCGAACTGCTTGGTGACCTCTTCTTTAATCTTCACACTCATATCAGTTTTAAATTTCCTCAGCTTCTGCTTGACAAGTGGGAATGTCGGGTCAATGGGCAATTTGTAAACCACCAAGTCAGTGCTTAAACCTGGCATGTCATCATATGACCATGCAAAGACGTCTTTGTACTCAAGTAATGCTTTAATTATCTCCTCCCTGAGTTGAGGTTCAAGATGGACACTTATCTTAGTTTCTCTGATAATATTTGGGTCCCCTAAATTGATTGCTTTTGTATCACTCAGGTTAGGCTTGGGTTTTTCTTCAAAATGGCTTAATTCTTTACTAATCTCTTCAAAGGTCTCATCCTCATCATATTCTGATTCATCATCACACTCTATTTCTTGAATTACTATTTCAGAATTAGATTGGCTTTTAAGACAAGGCCGAAGATTCCTCATGCATGTCATGACATTGAAACCAGCATGAAAAGAACTGTACAAGGAAAAAACAAAAAACAAAAATAAAACTATCAGGAAAGAAGAAAAAGGGAAATTGCATTTTATTGAAATTAAAGATAACAAGGTTTATACATCCAAACGGACGGAACATAGAATCTGAATAACAACCCTGGAATAATCCAAATAAACTGAAAGAAAATCAAAGCAAACTACCAAAACTCCTTCCTGGTGGGGAGAGGAGTAGCTTCCCAATTGTTAATCTTTGCACTGGGCCCAACAAATTGCACATCTACCTTGTTAGAACCCTCTCCAGCTTCCACCATGTTTACATCATCGAATAACTTCTCGAACCTTTCAATCAACTCTTTATCAGGACTAACCACAGAACCGGGAACTGTTGTTACTGGGCGTTTCTTGGTGCCAGGCCTAACAAATGATCTGGAGAGACATGAGATGGGCTTTGGGAGGACCCATGCCCTATGTTTCAACTTTCTGGCTCTTTTTATGTCCGCAACTGTCGGCTTGAACCCCAAACCAAATGTATCCAAGTTTTTGGGGAGAGACACCGGCTGCACGATACTTGCAGAGATGCGCCTAAACCCTTGCCCGGTATAAAATCATTTTTCAATATTTCGATGGCTACCATGACTGATGCAGCAGCTACCCTCGAAATTGGGACGCACTTCCCTTCTGGAATTTTCTCTACCGACACCGTGTCAAAAGCTTGGTAGACCCAAGGACCCTTATCGTCTTCAACTTCAATGAACGGAACAATGGCATCACCGGGAGCACACATATTATCCTCACCGTGCACAACGATTTTCTGTCTATCCCATTCAAACTTTACCATCTGATGCAGTGTAGATGGGACTGCTTTGGCAGAGTGAATCCAGGGTCGACCCAATAGCAGATTGTAAGAAATAGCCACATCGAGCACCTGGAACTCCATGGTAAATTCAATTGGCCCTATTGTAAGCTCAAGCACTATGTCCCCGACTGAATCTTTCCCTCCACCGTCGAATCCTCGAACGCAGATACTGCTCTTGTGAATTCTTTCATCATCCACCTTCAACTTGTTCAGAGTGGATAGAGGGCAAATGTTTGCACTAGAACCATTGTCGACCAGTACTTGAGTAACCATGGAATCTTCGCATTTCACCGTATGATAGGGGGCTCTATTGTGCTCAGTACCCTCCACGGGCAACTCATCATCAGAAAAAGTGACTCTGTTTACCTCAAATATCTTGTTAGCTATCTTTTCCAAGTGGTTTATTGAGATTTTGTTAGGAACGTGGGCCTCATTTAGGATCTTCATCAAAGCCCGACGGTGCTCGTCTGAATGGATCAATAATGACAATAGTGAAATCTGAGCCTGTGTCTTCCTCAACTGCTCTACAATGGAATAGTCCTGCACTTTCATCTTTCTCAAGAATTCCTCTGCTTCTTCCTCGGTCACATCTTCTTCACTAGCACCGAGTTATCTTTGGAGATCTTAGCTTTTCTTAACTCTTCGGGGGCAAAGCATCTCCCCGATCGCATCAAACCATGGGTCTCACAAACTTCTTCTTTAACCTCTTTCCCCTTGTAAGTCATTGTCACTCGTTCATAATTTCATAGGACTGCCTTGATGTTGACTATTGGTAATTGAGTTACCGGCTTGATAATGACAGGATCTGTGCGGGCACCCTCCACAATTACAACAGGCTTGTTCGCCACTTCTGCCACAACCACTTTTGCTCTTTCTGATTTTACTGCCACATCACTTGGGGTCCCCTTCTTGACTACTGTAGATGGTTCACTAATTGCCCCGCTTAACCTGATCATTGATTTCTCACTTGTTGGCTTTTCAACCGGCCTGTCTTTACTGGACCGAATCATCATGACGGTCTGTGAAGGCTTCTTAGGATCCCCTCCCCTATGCATTATCTCGGTCATATTTGTCTCATGATGGGCCGACAACGGATTCTGGTTGATATTGGGCGCCTCTGGAGCTTGGACCTCAATTCGATTAGTATCAATGAGCTCTTGAATAGCTGTTTTCAATTGCTAGCATTTCTCTGTGTCGTGCCCCGGAGCACCAGAACAATATTCGCAACTCACAGAGTGATCAAGATTCCTCGGGGGAGGATTTGACAGTTTTGGCTCGATCGGACTCAGCATACTCAATTGTCTCAACCTGTGGAACAAACTGGTATAGGATTCTCCCAATGGAGTGAAGGTTTTCTTCTTTTGCAAACCTCTCATTCGTAAATGCTTGGTTGGGCCAAAAACCTGATCCGGGAGGGTTTTGGTAGGCTCTTGGGGGTGGATAGGCATTTTGTGAAGCTGGGTAGGTATTCTGTAGGGTTGGCGCATGCCAGTGCGCGTGCGCAGGAGGTTGAGTGTATGTTTGGGCATGGTGGACAGAAAAATAGGGGTCTGGTGGTGGGTAGTAGTGTTGTGGTGGGCTATATGGGGTATGATGGTAGGTTTGGTGATGGAGTCGAGGCTGGTTATAGTAATGTGATGGGCCCCTAGGTCCAAACCAAGCTCCTGACTCGATCGTTGCGACATCCTCTTTCTTCTTCTTTCCAATTGTTCCCCCAGTTCCACTTTGAATGGCCTGGATGGTTTTCTTGATCGCCGAATAGCTCATGATTTTGTTTGTCTTGAGCACTTCTTCTACCATACCGCCCATTTTTACCACTTCATTGAAGGATTTGCCTATAACCGATACCAGATGTCCGTAATAAGTACGCTCTAAGACCTGCAGAAAATAATTCACCATTTCACTTTCTTTCATTGGAGGGTCAACCTTCGCTACTTGCTCTCTCCAACAAAAACCATATTCTCTGAAACTTTCATTGTGCTTTTTCTCAAGTTTAGTCAAAGACAGACGATTCGGAATAATCTCGAGATTGTACTGGAAGTGACAAGCAAATGCCTGGGCTAGATCATCCCATGTGTACCATCTTCCGTGATCCTGCCGAATATACCATTCCAGCGCTGAACCACTCAGACTCTGACTGAAATATGCCATTAGTAGCTCGTCTTTCCCTCCAGCTCCCCTCATTTTGCTACAAAAACCTCTCAAATGCACCACTAGATCACCGTGCCCATCATACAAATCAAACTTGGGCATTTTAAACCCTGTCGGCAATTGCACATCTGGAAACAGATATTGGTCATTGTAGGCCACACTTACTTGACCTCCCAACCCCCGTATGTCTCTCAATGACTGTTCCAGGCTTTTAACTTTCCTGAACATCTCCTCCTATTTGGGAGTTTTAGATGGTTTTTCGGTTTCTGCAGGGAGGTCAAAATAAGGAGTGTAGGAATAGGGTTCGGGAACCTTGAAAGTGGGATCCGGGGGTAATACTAGTTGTCGTGAGTCTGGAATAGAGGCTCACTGGAGGATTGGTGTAATGCAGCAGGTGGGGGTGCCACAAAAATAGGAGTGACTGGTGGAGGAGGGTACGGGACTTGTTAGGCTGGTGGAGCTTGTGATGTATGGGAAGTGGTGCCGTAGCATTGTTGGTAGAGGGGAAAGGCTGGAGATAAGTTCACGGTGGGAGGTTCCTGGGGCTGAGCCAATAGCGGGATAAAAGCAGGGTTGGCAGGGTAAACTGGCGGTAAGTGCCCTTTTGCCCATTCTTGGTACATTCTAGCCATCTGCTGCTTCAGCTTATACAACTCATCTTTTAGATTAACCTCCGATTCTTCCACCTCTTTTGACGGATCGACAATACTTGCCTCAAGTTCCTGGTTGGCCATGTTCCGCTTGTTTTTGGACCGGGTGTTGTAGGAGTGAGTTGCCAGAATGCTAATCAAACTAACCACTTGCCTGAACTGGAATTTCATCAATAACAAACTTATTAGCGATTAGGACTTTAACAGATAGGCAACCGCACATTTGAAAAGTGAATGCACCTAAGCAGTTAACTGTTTCTATTATGCATTTGATCGGTTGCTTGCGTCATCCCCACTGTTCTTTATTTCCATTTACAACTTCTCTTTTCTCTCTCTCTCTCTTTTTCTCTTTTTCATTCTTGTCTTTCCTTGCTTGATCGCTTTTTGTTTTTATCCTCTCATTTCTCTATCTTGTTTTGTCGTTGTTTCCTCCCCATGGTTTCTTATTTTTCTCTCTTTTCTTTTCTTGTTTTTCCTCTTTTTTTTTTCTTCTTTTCTCTTTTTTTCTTTTGGTTATGGTCGAATCCTATGGAGATTGCCGACGTATCATGACCCCGCATGAATCAGACCAAGCGTAGTTTTGGGGGATAAGTGTAAAAATAAAATATTTTGGGATTTTCAGATTTTCATAAAAAGAAAATGTTTTGATTACAACGACTCAAAAACTAACAGACTCAAAAAGACACTAACAGACTTTGATGAAAAGATGAAACTACAGACTCAACACAAACTGACAGACTCCAATAGAAAGATGAAAATACAGACTTGAAAACAGACTAACAAACTTCACTGGAAATCACGAATACATCAACGCCTCAACTGCTCCTAGGGCCCGCGGGACATCATTCTGTCTCCCCACGGACCTACGCGCTAAATCCCTTTGGAGGTGGTAGAAATCTTCCATTATCTGGCGGACAAAGGTCATCACGGTGGCAAAGAAGATGAATCTGGTCATATCCTCACAACTACTACACTTCATCACGATGTAGTCGGCGATCCTTATGACTCTCTCTCTTATGACACCCTTTTCTTGCAACAAACGTCCAATCTGCTAGGCCCTGGCTTCCAAAGTTTGTTCGGCTACATGATTCTGTTCTTGAAGTTATTGCAATCTCTTTCTAACTGTACCATCGCTGCGAACAGTGTTCCTTTTCTGTCTTAAAGTCTTTTGCCTGCTTGATCATTTTGTTCTCAAAGATGGTAACCCTTTTCTTCAACCCCACAATCTCATTGTCATATTTCTCTTTTAACTGTTTAACCAAGCGCGCTCGTTCCTCCGTATTCTTAGCCAATTTTGTTCGAGCCCTTGCTAGTTCACCCTCGGCCTTATTCAGATCAAAACCATACTCACTCACCTTTTGCCTAAGATTATTTATAAGTTTTTCATCTTTTGCGCTTCTGGCGGGATTTTTTGCCGCTATTTTCATTTTCTGAATCTGGGCTCGAAAGGCCTCATTTTCTTTGGCTAGCTTTTTCTTTTCACCCTCATCAGTCGCGGCTTGCAAACCATTCTCGAATTGGAGATCCCTGACTTGCTTTTCCAGCTTTCCTATTGTGGCCCTGTACTCATTCTCCTTGGCCAACCAAGCCCACTATTCTTGCGACGCCTCAACGAATTCTCGAATGTGAGGCTTTTTGGCTGGTCTTTCAGGTTCAGCCCTTGTGGCATTCTTTTTTCTATACCATGTAAGATAGGCGGGTGAACCTTGCCTCTAGATCGGACCCATAACTCATATACTGTAGGCGGTGACACGGGTGTTCGATCATCCACATTTGTAGTAGCAAATTGCATCCCTCGAAGAAATCTGCCCCAGCTTTACAAGCTGTGAGAGCTCGGTATATCTCAGATACTATCATAGGGGCAAGTGCTCTTGGCATTGGTAATCAAGATTTTGATGACTCCAGCCACCCGCAGATCGATATTCCCATCTTTTTGGGGAAACACCACGAGGCTTAAGAAAGCTACCATGAAGGCGAAATGCCTATGCTCATCCCATTTTGCTCGGTTTCCTTTGCTACAAACCCCGCTTTCCGGGTTGTTGAATCATCCTACATGCCCGTACCTCTGGTATATAAAATGTAGAGTGGAAAAACCATCCTCCAACTTGGAGTACGGGACTCCCTTGCTTATTTTTAGCAAATCCATGAATTTGTGAGAGTTAACGGCTCTTGGAGCGATCAGATACTTATGCCTCAGACCTTCAGTACTTCCTATATAACCTACTATCTCTTCCAAGGTGGGTGTGAGTTCAAAATCCGAGAAATGCAAGACGTTGTGAGCTGGGTCCTAAAACGTAACCAATGCCTTTATGATGTCTCCTCTAGGCCTTATCTTCAACAACCCGGTGAGGCCTCCCAAATGTAGATTGACCTTATCTTGCTCTGATTTACCCAGATCATCCCACCATATATGCAACTCCAAAGGGATCTTGTTCATGACTGTTATTGGCAAACATTAACTTGTGCTCATTCTGCACATTTATTAGGGTGTTTAAGCAAAATCAAGATTCATTTGACACAAAAACAAAGTTAACACTGTTTTTCTCTCTTTTCTTTTCAAATTTTCTTTTCAAAATAAAACCTGATTTTGCGAATACGGCCTTTCAGCACTTCCGGGGTGAAGATTTTAAGGGTGTACTTGCTAATCGGCCAAAATGTCAAAAAAAAAAAGAGACCAAAGGTGGTTATTCTTGCAAAAACAGCCTTCCGGCGTCCTTTTAGGGACATTCGGCTATTTCCGACAAGAATGGATTCACCTTACTTATTTCCAACAAAGTAAGAAAATTTTGATGCCTTTTGGGCTTTTTTGCAAAAAGGAAGTTGGACCCGATGGGGGTGCCTACGTATCCCACATCCAGTGAGAATCAAACTGGCGTAGTTCGGGCAATTTTAAAACAAAAACCAACCTTTTTCTTTTCTCTTTTTTTCAAAATAAAACAAAAAAAAATTCTCTTTTTTTTTTCAAAATTTTGGCAGAGTTTTAGTACTATTTGGACATTGGTTTTTCAAAACAGGTGATTATCTCACTTATCCCTCACACTGCTATTTTCTTTTTTCAACTTTCTCCTATTATTCAAAGTCGATCAATATGCAAATCTGAAGCAAATAAATGCACAAGTAGCAAGTAAGATGCATCAGGATGGTCTTTTCATTTCAGGTACACCTGTCCTAGACAGACCTAACCCCTGTGTTGAGTCTCCAAAGTCAAATGCACGTAATGCAAACAAATGCTCCTACTAGGGATCCGGCATGAGGCTGAGTTATTCTAAGTTTATAACCTGGGTGTATTGTTCTAGACCTGGCTTACCCGAGTGGACAACTCGAGCTGAGGGGGACTGCGTACCGGTAACCAAAAAATCATCCGGCTTTGCAACTTGTTCGAACCTCGTTCTATTTGGGATATGACACTAACAGAAAGAAGTCACTACCAATGTGTGTTCCTCAGGAGAGAGAAGAGAGGGGTGTCGTAGCAGTTTATATATACATTTCAGATAATATCAAAGCGGTAAAAGCAACATTTAGCACATTAGGCCCAAACATGTAATAAAATCAGATAATAAGTAAAGCCAAATATAACAATTCATCTAAGCTCGAATTCTGAACCCTGAATCAGAGATTCTGGGTTCAACTCCCCACCAGAGTCGCCAGAGCTGTCACACCTCCTTTTTTACCTACACCTCCGAGGAGGGGATATAAGGGAGTTTTTCCAATTTAAGTGACAATCGAAACGGGATTTATTTATTTATTCAGAGTCGCCACTTGGGATAGTTTATGGTGTCCCAAGTCACCGGTTCAAATCCCAAATCGAGGAAAAAATTGACTTTGTATTACCATCCGCGAATACAGAAATCCGGGTAAGGAGTTCTGTTAATCCGGGAAAAGGTGTTAGGCATTCCTGGATTCCGTGGTTCCAACGCGGTTGCTCAACTGTTATAATTGGCCTATTATCTAATTTTAGTACTTGTTTTAGCCTATGTGCATTTTAACTTTAACCGTTTTTAATTAGTTATTTTTAGGAAAATTTCAACACTATTAAAATATGTCTTGAACCACGTCACATAAATGCACCCGGGGCCCTTGACATATTTTATCTAACGTTATTGAGATTTAGATTTGAGTCACATGAATGCGCACCCGAGTTTAGGAAGGTAAATTATTAAAATAACGCGCCTAAAGCAACTACTCGTTTGCAACTTTATGAGGGCCATGAAAATTTGCTAAATGACACGCCTCAATTTCTAAAGGTAAACAAGATTAAATAAACGAGGGCCATGCAATTGAAATTTTGTTTGGGCATGGCACACCTCAACTAATTGAAAGAATCTAAATATCAAAGGAATTCGAGTTTTATTTCAACACTAACGTTTCAAGCTAGACCAAAAGAAAAAATTTATTTTTAAGGAGAAAGAAGACCAAATGTGTGAAAGAAAATGGCCCAGGACAAAATCGCATTTAACCGAAAGTCGGGTTCAACAAAACGAGATAGGCCACGAGTCCAATTGCAAGTGCTTCCAGATTTGGGCCCAAAATGAGCCCAACTCCTACAATATATAAAAACGCAGGAAATGCTTAAACCAAAATGAAAGCTCCAAACATCTGATGCTTGAATTAGCCTTAAAGAAAAAATATTTTTTTACCCAAAAATCCTAATCATACTGGATCAAATGAACCCTTTTTGGGCATACAAACATTATTGAAATTCAAAGGATGCCACATCGAATCCATATGAAGACCAAATTCATGGATATAGGTGGATTCCCTTTGGCTTCAGGCTAATCCAATCAGCCCCAACAACTTATAATTTTAACGTGCATTTCAAAGGCAAAACAAATGACTTTCTCATGAAATCAGATCCCTTTTCCTTTTCACTATGCAACAGCCTTTATGGTGACAAAAATGCAGGCTTCTGTTTTCACACTGATTATCAATTAAAGGGCATATCAAAAAGAATGCTGAGCCACTCAAGTCAGCATATCGAAATATCATGCCATATCCTAAGAGCTTAAACCAATACTTAAAAGCGAGCAAATGATTACAAGTTTACATAACAGCAACTCTTATGTTCAATTCCTGACCATTATATTCACCTTGAAACCAAACATTCACACTTATTCTCAAACAACACTAATCTATCTTGACAATATTCTAAAACATGGTAAAAAAAACTAAAATAACATGCGTAACATCAGAATCCCTACATAAATACTACAGAAAAAGAAGAAACCGAGCATCAAAATTCAGCAGTTTCATGTTCAATTAATTTCCTTTCGATAATGCATCTCTACAATCATTTTTCCTCCATAGTTTACAGATTTACCTGGAAATTGAAAGGAAAAGAAGTGAGGAAAGCAGTAGACAGCAGTAGAACCAGAACTTCAGCAATACCAATGAAACAGTAACACCCCTCTAAGCAACTCAAAACCAGTTTTCAAAGCCCCAAAATCACACCATCTTCAACCCAGGTCCAAGATTGGAAGTTTTTCAGAGATTTTAACTAATGAGTAAGATCAAAAACTAGAGACTAGGCAAATTTGAGTCAATTTTCGAACAAAATAATGCAAGGAAATCAATATTAGACCTAACAATGCAGCCGTTCCCATTTTTCCAGATTTTTCTCCCCTTCCCCCAAAATCTGACTAGAATAGCAAGTCATGGTGCCTTTATAGGCAAGGCATTAGGGCAGCCTCAAAGAATTCAAATTTTACAATTAGACCCTTTTTACATTTTCATTTTTGCTCAGAAAACCTTAGTCAATTTTTGGTTTTGCTTAACTCCCCTTAGTTCAAATGTCGGAATTTCAGAACAGTCCCTCTCCCTAGCTTCCTAGAAGCTTCCCATTCAGTTACACAATATTCCCCTAGCCAATTTCCCTAAACTACCCTTTTAAACTTCTGTTTTTACCTTTAAGAATTTAGACAGAACATGGGTCGAATTGACCCAATGGCTTAAGCCTCAAATGAATGGGTTGTTCTTTGCCAATGGGTTGGCATTGAACCCAAGGCCCAAGCATAATCAGAACCCTATGTTGGCTATTCAGTGAAAAGTCAGAAAAATTACACAACTGAACAAATTCACAATGGACATTTTAGCTAAATGACTGACTCCCTTTTAAATTAGCTAATGAACTATAACTAAGCTAAATTACCGCATTTAACAAAGGCCAATTATACGACTGGAAAATCAGAAATTAAATGAGCCATATGCACAACTAAACAGTATTCACGAGAACATCTATAAGCAAATTAAAAAGCTCGCGGAATAAGTACGACCCCCATATAAGCAAAGAAACCTATATTCAGTATTTATTAACCTCACCAAATTCAAACCAAGAAATCAAACTAAAAAAGAGAAAGGGAGAGGGACAAATAAAAAGAAAACGGACAGAAAAGAGAAGAAATAGAAGTATACGAGTTCAAGAACGACACAGAAGACGGAGATGAAAGAAAAAGAACAAAAAAATACCTCGAAGGCCATACGGACAAGGCTTGATAAACTTCAGGTGACTTCAATTTTACTCGAAATGGGTATTAACCGCATGTTCTCTTTGAGAACAAACGAACAATATTTGTTTCAAGACCAATCTTTCATAGGAACTTGAGGACCCGAAAGATTCTCTTTCCTTCGATTTTAGATTCAAAACTGGTCCGATTTTGTGATGATTTGGGGAGAAGTGGTGGTGGATTAGGATGCAAGGAAGGGTGATGGTTACATGGCTAGAATTTGGTGATGGTTGGAGCTCCGCCGCCGGCCGGAGATGGTGAAGAAGCTCAGGGCGGCGGGTCTAGGGTTGAAAGTAAAGGGGAAGGGTCGAAGTACAGAGATACAAGGTTATTCGGACAATTATATCGAAAATACAGGGGTGTTCCTTGGCCGTTGAATTGAAAGAAATCAACGGCCCAGATCTATCATCTCCCGAACGACGTCGTTTGGATTTTTGGTACAAGGGGGACGGGACCGCGTAAAACAACGGATCTTGGGCCAATTTCGACGGGCTTCAGTGTAGAATCTTTGGGCTTGGGGAGAATTTAAATGGTTTTTAGCCCAATATAGACTCTCTTCTTTGTTTTCCTTCCTCTTTCAATTCAATTTTCTTTTTATTTTCAAACTTTTTTTAATTTCTTTTAAATAAATAAAATAAAACCTAAATTAATTCCTAAATAAAATTAATCTACCACATTGAATTATTTAACTCCTACTAACAATTACCACAAATAATTAAAAACCAAATTTAAAGGGAAAAGTACCAAAATTTAAAAAATTAAAATTAAAAAGTGCAAAAGTAAACTATTTTTTTGTGATTTTTGTAAAACAACTTAATTTGATAATTAGTATAACAAATATAAAATTAAATCCTAAATGCAAATGCAACATATTTTTGTATTTTTCATGAATTAAATAAAATAAACGTGCACAGATAAATGCAGACAGTCGACAAAAAATGCCACAAAAATCCACAAAATTGCAAATAATGGGAAGAATTGTTTTGTTTTGAATTTGTGGGAGTAATACATATAGGGCAAAAATCACATGCTCGCACCGACGATCTCATTTAATCCAACACAACTACTCTAGTGACATTGACACATCAATACAGACTAAAGCCACGACTTGTGCCATCCGTGCATCAATAAGCCACAATCCGAACTTACTCAAATCATGAAAATGACTCAAATGAAAGTGTTGTACCGCAAGCTCACTAGTACCACAACAACGCAAAGCTAAGAACCCGCACACATTGTAGAAACAGAACACACAAATCTAACCTGCAGGATCATACTTCCACATAGCTTCGCTCCAATGCGCGACCTCACCTAAACACTGGTCCACAAGAGACACCTCACGTCACAATGCTCAAAATCTACAACCGTGCACAATATGATGTCTAAAGCCAAGGCAATCATCATAACCACCGCGAAGCAATTAAATAGCACCTCACAACTCGAAAAGGACATAACTGATACGCCATCCATCGAGCAATACCCAATACTCTTCCCTCTTGAATTCCACTGAGAAACCCCACTAACACCACACCACATGTGCCTATAATCAACAAATCCTAAGGGCTCGCAACACGGAAAGGTAACTCATAGATTCCCCTGATTACTAATAGCTCAATAACAACCAAATCAACACATCCCTCACCAATGGCAACTCGAAGTCAAGCAAGCCGTCTCGATGCAAAACACATATCCATATAGGTCCACCAATAAACCACACATCAACTCTAGTCACACACAACAGATAAATAATCTTCCGAAGGTTCACAATGACTGAATTATAGAACACACTATCATCTGACTAACTTACCCACATCTTTGCCTTCCACAACCACGAGCTCACCTGTATACGAGAACTTTTAGTCTCCAAGTCCATAAAGCACACGAATTACCATATCTGATCCCAATTCCGCCGCTCGTATATATAACACACCTCTAGTACTCAATCATCTCATGAGAGGTACACCTATAATTCTTCTGAGCCGCCAAGCAAACTCGAATAGCATCCGTCGATCAAACAAGATAGTGCCGCAATACCAATAAAGCATCCATAACTCAAACACATCGCCCTATCTGAAATGTATACCTTCATCAAGCCACAACAATCAGCGATTTCATTTATATAGTCACCTAAAGCTGCCCATGCTATCTAAGAATTTGTGACCTTCCTTTTAAATCTGAACTGTGACCTTACACATGCAAATCTCAATCCTACACAGCATACCGCATAAACCGTACCATCCTAGGATAACCACGAGAACTTCATATCCCTTCTGAGCCATAAGAAACTATGTACTCCACTAGCCAAGAACTTCCCATTGATCCCATCTAGAAGAAAATCACTATACATCCCATGCTCCTCACGCCAATAGGAAAAATATACCCCTTTAACTGTGGTGGAAACCATCTAGAACTCTCTGAATTCCATTTGTACAACTCTAAATCGTCAGGACTGAGTCTTTATAACTCAACCGAGCTACGCAAGTCACTAAAACCCAAAAGAGTTATCGCGAAACACCTGTAGAAACTCATTACCTCGTAAGCATCCAAGAACTAATCATATCCTTACCATACTGATCCGGGCCACTACCAAGCTATCCCATCTATCTGAGTTCCCTTCTGACTTACCTTCAACTTGATACTCCTTCTTGTCATAACATCACCATTTCGCAACCCAAACTTACCACACGAGACCCAAGCACAAAACCACACCGTTTAAGACTCATAAGCCTCTGAATACTCTCTTAAATATTCCCAAAAGCACCACCTTCAAAATACTTTACTCTGAAGAGACTCCCTATGAATATAAATCTGTTACCTTTACCTTCCTGATGTTGATACATGGAATCCCATAATTAATATAGAAAATACCGTAAGTCTTGACATCTTCCAATGAAAACTCAGTTCCTAGCCACACATACAACTTGAAAATACCCAATTGTTACATGTAAAATCTTGAACACATTAGAACCATTCTCGAGAGTCATTCACTCTACTCAAACAGCAATTAGCCTGATCAAAATAACTGAACAACTTATGCCTCATTAGCACTTCAGACACTGTAGAATGCTACCTCATCCCAATACAACCAAAGAAACTTCCTGCTCATGTGAGTACTCTGACCGAGTAAGTAATAAGAGTAAATAAAGACTAAGCAGTAGGAAACAATGAATCCATAAATATGATAACTCAATAAGCACAACAGACTTTCAATCAGAATACGAGTCAATCGTCTCATTTAAAATCTAGCTTTTGGTAAAAATCATTTAAAATGTTTTCCAACAGTTTCAGTAGGGGTTAGATACCATTTATAATAAAAGAGATGAAAACCATAATCGGCCCCTCGGGCCAAAACTTAGTTCGTATACAGCCCCTCGGCATAACAGAATTTCACAACGTTTTTCGTAACTTAAAAACTTTATTTTAAATGAAAGATTATTTAAAACATTTGTTCAACATTTCCAATAGAGGCTCGGTCTAAAGATGAGTGAAAGCAGTAATTAAATCAACAATTCAATAGAAACTCGCTTTAAGGAGGAGTGAAAAAAATAGTAAGTTCATAAACAGGCCCATCGGGCAAAGCATTACTTATGTACATGTATATCTATAGCCCCTCGGGAAAGCCTCTCAATCACTCGTGACTCAAATCTTACCAATCAACGCTCACACTCAGCACTCACACTCAATAGGTACCATATAGTAATCGCTGCGGCATGCAGCTGGATCCATATATATAGTCGACTACGCTCACTGGGGGTGTGCAGACTCCAGAGGGGCTCCTACAACCCAAGAACTATATCGCTGCAGCGCGCAGCCCGATCCAATATATATATATCACTGCGGCGTGCAGCCCGATCCATATAAGTATCGTTGCGGCATGCAACCCAATCCATATACATATACATATATATATATATATATATATATATATATATATATATATATATATATATATTGTTGCGGCATGCAACCCGATCCATAGATATATAATCCTCACAACCAGACCCTCGGCCACTCTCATTCATTAACCTCACAATCAGACCCTCGGTCTATCTCAGTCATCAACCTCACGATCACTCGTATCATCAGTAAAACAGGGAACTCGGCCCAACCGATTTTCACATTTTAAGAAGTAAAGTGATAAAACTAGATTCAAACAATAAACAGATAAAACATGACTGAGGATATGCTTTCAAAACAAATAGAGTGAGGAAAAATAGTTAAAATGCCCCTAAGGGTCTCAACAGATCGGCACAAGGCCCCAAACATGGCATACCGCCCAAATATAATACCAATCTCTAAAACATGGAATATCATAAGATTTTCGAATCAAATACACGACTTAGCAGTTGTATGGACCAAGTCACAATTCCCAACGGTGCACGACTCCACGCTTGTCATCTAGCGTGTGCGTCACCTCAAGAAGCACAACAATGAGAAATCCGGTATTTCAAACCCTTAAAACAGCATTTTCAATCATTACTTACCTCGATCCGGTCCAAACTCTAGCCCCCGATGCCTTTACCCTCACGAATCGACCTCCGAATGCTCCAAATCTAGCCACAATCAGTACATAACTGTTAAAATATGCTAAGGGAACAAAGCCCACTCGAAAATATCCAATTTAACATCAAAAACCCGAAATTGCTCAAACCCAGCCCCAAGGACCACGTCTCGAAATCTGATAAAATTAACATTAATGGAATCCTCATCCTCTCACGAGTTCATACATATCAAGAACATCAAAATGGGACCTCAAATGACCCCTCAAATTCCCACTCAAAGGCCTCTTAATCTCAAGCCCTAATTACCCATTTTTCTATTGATTTTCCGTGGATTTCAAGCTTACAAATGTTAAAATTCATCATAGAAACAAGTTTAGGGTCCAAATATCTTATCTCCATGAAATCCTCTTGAATTCCCTCTTCAATTGGCTCTCCCAAGCTTTCTTCCGGATGAAATATGGTGAAAACCCTCTCAAAATCGTGAAGAGTGCAATATATACTTTCAACCCAGACATTTTCGCATCTGCAGCCCAAATTCTGCTTCTGCGGTACCGCATCTACGGTCCTCACTTAACTTACCAAAACTGCATATGTGGCGTCGCACCCGCGGTCCCCAATCTGCAGGTGCGGAAATACCAGGAGCAGAAAATCTGCAGCTTCTTCAAAAATTCCAAACTCTCCGTTAACCATCCGAAACCACCCCGAGGCTCCCAGGACCTCAACCAAAATCACAAACATAACCCATAAACTTATTCAAACTTATACCAATCTTCAAAACGCATCAAACAATGTCGAATCAACCAAAACATATCGAATTCAAGCCAAACTTTCTAAAATCTTCCGAATTTCATTTATGATAAAAAACCCAACTAAACTACGTTCGAATGACATGAAATTTTACACACATATCCCAAATGACATAACAGAACTATTGCAACTTTCGGAATTCCATTCTGACCCATATATCAAAATCTTACCTATCAACCGGAAAACGCTAAAATCTCAATTTCGCCAATTCATGCCTAAACCTTCCACGGACCTCCAAAATGCATTCCGATCACGCTCCTAAGTCCCAAATCACCTAACGGAGCTAACCGAATCATAAAAATTTCCAATTTGAGATCATATACAAACAAATCAAAGCTTGGTCAAACCTTTCAAATTTCGAGCTACAAACTGAGAACTATTCTTCCAAATTCATTCTGATTACCCTGAAAGTCAAAACCAATAAGTTATAATACATCACATGGGGCATGTCATGCCCGAGAACTGGCGAGCAAAGTGCAAAAGCTCAAAACGACCGATCGGGTCGTTACGCACCTAAATATGTATCATTTATCAAGCAACACATAATAAATAGGCACAGTCAATTGATGGCCATTCAATCAACAAAAATAAATACGTAGTTGAATAAGTAGAGAAATCCAATAGTACAATTATATAAAAACATAACAAGAATTTATCCTACAAAAGGTTCTATCAAAACCCTAGATAACAAATTAGCTATTCATAATAGTATGTAAAACTACAATGCTAAAAGTAACCAATAATGGTAATAGGAAAAAGGAAGTAAAAAACTCGTAGAAGAATTGCCCGCCTTGCTCCTATTGTGTCTCTGCCTCCTTAGGTCGAATTTGTGTCAAAAATATGTCAAACCTCCTCAAAATACCATTTTCCATGTATATATACCATGTAGGATTGGGCGCAAATAATTATACCTTCTTCTATATGGAAAAGGACAATTTTTCAGGTCTAGACGCTCGCGGTCGCGGTCCGGACGCGGTATTTTCCCCGTGCACTGCCTCAGTTCGCGTCCAGGTCAGCGGCTGCGGTTTCGACTACATTTTTCACCTTGTTCCGTATGGAATTTGGAAAAACATAAATGTTATATCCCTTTGAATTAGATTTCTAACCATATATTATATAGCCCAAATGGAGTTAGGAGCAAAGAGTTATGTCTATTTTACTAGACAGTGTACAATATGCCTACTCGAGTCTTCGTTTGTTCTTAACTATCAAATTTGACCCCTGAACACGATCCCGGCTTAATTTCTTGGGCTTTTTATCAGAATTCAAAGCTCCAAATCACTTTAATTCATTCCAAAACATCTATATAGCTCGAAATCACTCCTACAAAGCATAAAACACATAGTTAGTGCAATACACTAGCGATTAAAGCTCAAACTCAATTAAAGTGCAGTAAATTAGAGTGTAATAAGCGACTAAAATACACAATTATAGCCTATCATCAAATGGCCATGATCGCGTAGGGTAAAAGAAGGGCTGGAAAATTTTATGTTTCGCTATCGCATTTGTTTTTCCGCGATAGCATAGGGTAAATGCCTGGGCAGATTATAAAGTACTTTATTTCGAGGGTTTCAGTCATTTTTGTATTTTGGAGCTATGGAGCTCGGATTGAGGGGATTTTTAGAGAAGTGATTGGGGCAAGTGTTCTTCACTTGTTTTTGGTTAAATTACATGATTTTATCTTGATTTTTATCATCTAAATTGTGACGACCCGATCGGTCGTCTTAACAATTAATGCCTTGATCCCCTATTAACTACTTTCCCCAAGTTTATTTTTGCTATTTTGAATTGCCGGGATGTTTAATTTTGAGTTTCGGAGAGTTTTGGAATACTTAGTCCCTAAATGAGAACTTAAGTATTGAAAAGTTAACCGTAGTTGGAACAGTGTGAAGACGGCCTCGAAATTGAAATCTGATGGTTCCGTTGGCTCCGTTAGGTGATTTCGGGCATAGGGGCGTGATCAGATTATGTTTTGGAGGTCCGTAATTAATTTAGGCTTGAAATGCCGAAAGTTAAATTTTTGGAGTTTTCGGTCCGATAGTGAGATTTTGATCCGAGGGTCGGAATGGAATTTCGAAAGTTGGAGTAGCTCTGTAGTATTGACTATGACGTGTGTGCAAAATTTCAGGTTATTCGGATGAGGTTTGATAGCCTTTTTGATCGAAAGTGTATTTTGAGAATTTTGGAGTTCTTAGGCTTGAATCCATGGTTAATTCGAGGTTTCGATGTTGTTTTAGGTGTTCTAAGGATTGGTACAAGTTTGGATAGTGGTTTGTGACTTGTTGGAACCTTTGATTGAGATCTAGGAGGCCTCAGGATGATTTCAGATGGTTGACGGAAAGATTTTGGAATTAAAGTTGCAGCTTCATATGCTGGTTCTGTCATAACCGCACCTGCGGTTTGGGTTCCGCAGGTGCTGCACCGCAGAAGCGGAATTTGACTATCTTTTTAGGAACCGCAGATGCGGGTAGTTCACCGTAGAAGCGGTACCGCACCTGCGGAAGGGTAACCGCAGTTGCGAAAAATGGGCCTTTAAGTGAAAGTCGCAGATGCGACCTAGGCTACGCAGAAGCGGGACCGCAGATGCAGTCCCAAGGCCGCAAATGTGGAAATCGTTGGGCAGAACATATAAATTCTTGCCTTCGTGAAATTTAGCCATTTTTCATCTTTTCAAAACGGGAAAAGCTTGGGGAGAACGTTTCAAGAGGGATTTTCAGATGAGTTCATTAGGGTAAGGTCTTTGATCCCTAAACTAGTTATTGGAATGATTTTTATCAATTTAAGCATGAAAAATTAAGGAAAATCAGTGGTAATTTGGAGGTTAGGGCTTGTCTAATTGGAGACATTTGAGTGATGATTTGAATGACAAATTGAGGTCCGATTTTGGTACTTTTGATATGATTGAACTCGTGAGAGTGTGAGGGTTCTGGAAATATAAATTTTACCTGATTCTGAGACGTGGGCTCGAGGGCATTTTGGTCATTTTATATAATTTCGCGTACTAGCATAGAATTTAATTGTAGAATCAGTTACTTGAAGTGTTATTTACATTATGCAATTGAATTGAATAGATTTTGGCCATTTGGAGTCGAGTACTCATGGCAAGAACGTGGTCTCGGGTTGATTTTGAGCCAGTTCGAGGTAAGTGGCTTGCCTAACCTTGTGTGAGGGACCTTCCCCTTAGGATATGATATATTTGATAATTGAAATGCCTTGTACGTGAGGTGATGAGTGCGTACTTGAGCTAGTTGTTGAAAATCCGGTTTTTCTTTAAGTATTTCAATTGAGTTCCTTTTTCTTGTTTTATTCTACTTGCGAATTTAGCCTGTTGTTAGTTTAGAAAAGCATGTTTAGTTGACTTAATTGCCTATTTGTTTAAACTGCCTTAATTGCATTACGTGAAGCATGTTAGGCTAGAATTATCTGTTTACTTAGTACGAAATTTAGCATTTATTGAGTATTCTTGTGTTGTTGCTGTGTATTTTTAATTTTGGACTACGGGACGGCATCCCGAGAGATCCCCTGTACGTATTTATAATCTGGACTGAGGTGCGGGATACCAAGAGATCCCTGACACGTATATTGAGGATACCAAGAGATCCTCGGGATACCAAGAGATCCCTAGCATATATTGAGGATACCAAGAGATCCTCGAGATACCAAGAGATCCCTTTGTATATATAAAGGATACAAAGAGATCCTCGGGATACCAAGATATCCCCGATTGTCATCCTTGTTATGAGTAGTACTTCTTTGTGCTTTGCCTTTATCTTTGTTTCTGTTATTGTACCCTGATTATCCTGTATAGATTCTTATTGTAGATTCTCAATTGTACGACTTATCTTATCTGCTTATCTTTATATTTATTTACTCTCAGTAGGGCCCTGACCTTCCTCGTCACTACCCGACCAAGGTTAGGCTTGGCACTTACTGAGTACCGTTGTGGTGTACTCATGCCCTTTCTGTGCATGTTTTTCATGTGCAGATCTAGGTACCTCTGCTCAGACTCACTATCCTTGAGGCGAGGCGCTCTGCAGAGACTTCGAGGTATATCTGCCGCGTCTGCAAACCGAGGAGTCCCTTTCTATTCCAGCTTTTTAGTATTTAGCCCTTCTGTATTTTTCTGTTCTATTTAGACATTCCGAAGTTAGAGCCATGTAGTACTTCTTAGCTTGTGATTCATGGGTTTTCGGGTCTTGGATTTATGTTTTGGTATTGAGAGTTAAATATGGTGTATGCCGAGCAGCACATTATACTGTTATTATTTTATTATTGTTTTACTTCCGCAAATTTTGGTTTTCTTCGACAATTTAGGCTTACCTATTCGTAGAGACTAGGTACCGTCGATGGTTCACGGACGGCAAACCGGGGTCGTGACAGGTTGGTATCAGAGCTCTAGATTCATAGGAGTCATGGATCACAAGCCGATTTATTAGGGTCTTGCTGATTGGTACGGAGACGTCCGTACTTATCTACGAGAGGCTATGAAACTGTTAGGAAAATTCCACTTCATTTGATTTCCTTTTCGTGCGATATTTTGACATCATAATTCTAAACTTCTGTCTTCTATTCTCTCACAGATGGTGAGGACACGTGCTACCCGAGATAATCAGGCACCCGCACCCCCTACTGCAGCCGTCAAAGGCCAGGGCCGAGGTAGAGGCCGAGGACGTGCACGTGGTACAACCAAAGCACATGCGTGAGCTGCCGCTGAGGTACCACCAGTAGTTCCAGCCGGAGTCCAAGCAACTGACACGCGTACAACTACTACTACTCCAGCTCTCCAGGAGACTTTGGCACAGTTCATGAGCATGTACACCACTCTAGCTTAGGCAGGGTTGCTTCCCCTTGCTGCAGCCACATATCAGGTCGGGGGAGGAGCACAGACTCACGCCGCCCGCACTCCTAAGCAGTGAGTGCATGTTGAACAGGTCCCTGAGATTATTCCTGTACCGCCTGCAGTGCCAGTTCAGCCGAGGACAGGGCAGCAGCTTCCGAGGAGGAGAAGCTGAGGCTTGAGAGGTTTAAGAGGTACAAGCCTTCTGTATTCAGCGGACTAGCATCGGAAGATGCTCTGGGATTTCTAGTTGAGAGTTACCGCATTCTCCGTACCATGGGTATATCAGGATCGAGCGAGGTTTCCTTCACTACTTTCCAGCTTTGAGGAGCCGCCTATGAGTGGTGGCGCACCTATGAGTTAGACAGTTCGGATGAGGCTGCTTCACTCACTTGGACTCAGTTTTCAGATCTGTTCCTGAGAGAGTATGTTTCTCAGAGCCTCAGGGACGCATGGCGCGTAAAGTTTGAGCATTTGCGCCAGGGTACTATGATTGTCTTAGGGTATGCTGTCCGTTACACCAGTTTGGCTAGGCATGCACCAGCCTGGGTTTCTACTGTTCGCGAGAGGGTTAGCCGATTTATTGAGGACCTTATTCCCAGCATCAGGTCTAGCATGGCTCGGGATTTGTGCTTAATTTAATAGTTTTTCTTGTTGAATTCATTCCATTAGCGCATGTTGATGGTATTGTTCTGGTAGTGAATAGATTCGGAGCGATTGGAGGCCAAGTCGAGAGGTAAAGGCATCGCAGGTTAGAGTTTTATCCGGTTTGAGGTAAGTAATGATTGTAAATGTTGTCCTGGGGGTATGAAACCCCGGATTTTCATATCGTTTCACTACTATGAGGTGACGCATATAGTAGATGACGAGGGTGGGGTCGTGCACCGTTGGAGATTGTGACTTGATCCGTCCCGTACGACTATTACGTTGTGTATTTAATTGAAAACTATTTATACTATTGTGTTTTGGAAAGCATTACTATGTTTTGGGTTGGATGCCATATTTGGGCCTCGTGCCAACTGTTTGGATCCTTAGGGGTTTGTTTTTACTTAAATTCCTCACTGTTTTGATTTAATAATTGTACTCATTCATGCTATGTTTTACTTATTTCATAACTTAGTCTTATTTACCTTAATTTGATGCATAAATGATATTTTAACTGAGCATCATGTTTTACTGTTAGCCCGAGTGGCTTGAGAGGTTTCTGGCTGAGTGAGGCCGAGGGGCCTGTGTTATGAGGATATTATAGGTTCGGGCTGCATGCCGCAACAGGTTGTTACTAATTCATGATATTGTGAGGTCGAGGGCCTGATTTATTATGCCACGAGATGGCTTGTTATAGCGCTTGGGATGTAGGAGCCCCTCTGAAGTTTGAACACCCCCAGTGAGCGCGGGTACCCAGTGTGAGTAATGTGATGTTGCCCGAGGGGCTGTTTTTGATTTATGTTGTTGCCTGAGGGGCTGATACGAGTGATTGTGAGGAAGCTCGAGGGGCTGATTCTGTTGATATTTTACCCGAGGGGCAATTTATAATTCATTTTGCCTAAGGGGCTGTATACGAGTGATTTTTTGCCCGAGGGGCCGACTATGTTTTCATCATTTCTACTCCCTATATTCATCACTTGTTTGAAAACTACTAAAAGATGTTTTAAATGGATTTCTTTTACACGTATTGAAATGATTTCTACCAAAAATTGGATTTTTAACGAAATAATTTGATATATATACTATTTTGGAAATGCATTATACTTACTGTGGTATTATGACGTGGATTATGTGTTTTCTTACTGCTCAGTCTTTATTTACTCTTATTACTTACTGAGTTGGCATACTCACATTTCTCCTTGCACCTTGTGTGCAGATTCAGGTATTTCTAAACCCGGTAGCGGGTGTTAATTACTCAGTGGCTGGTTCATCGAAGTTAGCAAGGTAGTTGCCCGGCGTTCGCAGCCCTGCTCTTCTCCCTCTTACCTTCCTTAGACTGTTTTTAGTATATTTTCAAATTTTCGTTATATTCAGACCTTAGTAGATGCTCGTGACTTGTGACACCCCGATGACGGGCTTGTGTTATTTTCTTCTGCACTGGTTATTTAGACTTATGTTATGATATTATGTTAATTTAATAGCTTAAAATGGCTTTTAAGAAATACTGGTTGATTTGGGATTTGTGTTGGCTGACCTAGTTTTACGATAGGCGCCATCACGACCGGGTTGATTTTGGGGTTGTGACATTACGATGTTATATATTGTCACGACCCTAACCCCGAACCCAGTCATGATGGCGCCTCTCGTAAAGACAAGGCCAACCAACTATTCCCAATTCGATGTTAAATAGTTAAAACAGACTAAGACATGATTAATAATATGAAGTAGCAGATAATATCAATAAAAATGCGAAAGTTCAACCCAACACAGCCCTAACTGGGGTGTCACAAGTCACGAGCATCTAACAATACGGAATCCTCAAATATGACTACAGAGTTTAAAATACTGAACTAAGAACATAAAAGAAATAGATAAGGAGGAGCTCCAGGCTGCGAATGCCAACACCTACCTAAAGGCTCCTCAAAGATCCGCCTGAAACTGGGATGAATCAGCACTCGGGAGCAGAACCAGCTACGCCTGAATCTGCACACAGGGGTGCAGGGAATAAAGTGAATACTCCAACTCAGTGAGTAACAAACGTAAATAACGATTGAAAGTAAGAAAACACGTAAGGCGCAAGATATTCTATAACGAAGCAGTAAAATCACTTAAAATCAGTAAAACCAGTAAAAATCAAGTAAAATCCTCTTTCAACCAGTAAACAGGTAATTTGACAGATAATTAAGATAAAGTAAACAAATAGAGGTTTGCCCCTCAGGCATAGTATCAACAAATCCGCCCCTCGGGAAACATCTCAGATCAGTACCAGCTCCTCGAGCTCAATCTCACATCACAATGGATACTCGCGCTCACTGAGGGTGTGCAGACTCCTAGAGGGGCCCCTTACGACCCAAGCGCAATATCAAGCCACCTCGTGGCATCATCACTAGGCCCTCGGCCTCATATCAATCAAGTCAACTCGTGGCGTACACATCTCAGGCCCTCGGCCTTATAATCAATATCAAATGTTTCCTCACAATATAGGCCCTCGGCCTCACTTAGTCAAAAATCCTCACAAGCCACTCGGGCAATAGTAAAACAGTATTTCTCAGCCCAAACATCATTTAAAATATCATTTAGGTTTTAAAACTGAGTAAACATGGCTGAGTAGTAAAACGGTGGAAAATAACATGACTGAGTTCAAGTAATGAATAAAACAGTGAGGAATTTGTAATAAAAATCCCCGAAGGGTACAAATAGTTGGCACGAAGCCCAAATATGGCATTCAGCCAAATCATGATGATAGAAAATAAGATTCAGTCAAATACGCAGTAAAATCATCAATCGGGATGGACCAAGTCACAATCCCCAATAGTACATGACCCCGCGCTCGTCATCAAGCGTGTGTCTCACCTCAATATAGCACTATGATGAGCAATCCGGGGTTTCAAACCCGCAAAACATCATTTACAATCATTACTCACCTCGAACCGGTCAAATCTCTAGCTCGCAACGCCTTTGACCCTCGAATCGGCCTCCACTCATGTCGAATCTATCCAAAATCAGAACGAGGACGTCAAAATATGCTAAGAGAATGAAGCCCAAGAGAAAACAATCAATAAATGGCATAAATCCCGAAATTACCAAAACCCGACCCCTGGGCCCGTGTCTCGGAATTCAATAATTTTTACATCAATAGGTTCCTTATCTCCCCACGAGTTCATACATATCAAAAGTTCTGAAATCCGACCTCAAATGGTCCTTCAAATCCTCAATTAAAGGCCTAAGTTTCCAAGCCATAGTTTCCCCAATTTTAACCTTTGATTTCCATAATTTCTAGCTCTAATCCATGAAATAATAGCATAGGAACGAGTTTTAGGTCCAAATTCCTTACCTCAATGAAGTTCTCTTGAAATCCCTCTTGCAAATCGCCCAAAAAGCTCTCAAGACGATGTCATAGCTCAAATTCGCGAAATGAAATAACTTATATGCTCTGCCCAGACCTTTTCGCATCTGCGGGACAATACCCGCTTCTGCGGTACCGCATCTGCAGTTAAATCCTCCGCTTCTGCGGAAATCACTTATCCAGCCTAAATCGCATTTGTGACTACACTTCCGCATCTGCGACATCGCAGATGCGGTCACCTTACCGCTTCTGCAGTCTGTACTCACCTGACCCTTTTTTTGCTTCTGCGATGGATCTCCCGCACGTGCGGCGCCGCACCTGCAGTCCCCAATCTGCAGGTGCAAAAATACCAGAAGCAGCAATTCAGCAGCTGCAACAACAATCCAAACTTCTCGTCAACCATCCAAAATCACCCCCGAGGCCCCTAGGACCTCAACCAAAAGCATAAGCATATCCTAATACCTTATGTCACACCTCCTTTTTCACCTACACCCCGGGGAGGGTATAATAAAGGGAGTTTTTTCCAATTTAAGTGACAATCGAAACGGGATTATTTAAATTAAAATTCAGAGTCGCCACTTGGGATAATTAATGGTGCCCCAAGTCACCAGTTCAAATCCCGAATCGAGGAAAATATTGACTCTGTATTATAGTCTGCGAACACAGAAATCCGGGTAAGGAATTTTGTTAACCCGGGAGAAGGTGTTAGGCATTCCCGAGTTCCGTGATTCTAGCACGGTCGCTCAACTGTTATAATTGGCCTATTATCTGATTTTAGTACATGTTTAAACCTATGTGCAAATTTTAACTTAAACCGCTTTTCTTTATTTAATTTTTTAAGAAAAATTCAACGTCATCTAAAACACGTCTTGAACCCCGTCACATAAATGCACCCGCGGTCCGTGACGTATTTTATCCAACATTGTTGAGATTTAGATTTGGGTCACATAAATGCGCACCCGAGTTTAGGAAGATAAATTATTAAAATAACGCGCCTAAAGCAACTACGCACTTTCAAATTTGCGAGGGCCATGGAAAATTCAACTAATGGCACGCCTCGATTTCTAAAGGATTAAAATTAGTTATATGCGGGCTATGGATTATGAACAAAATATATTGTGGAAAACCATCTTCAATAGGAGAACTATTGTGGATACATCTGCGGTACATTACTGCTAAAGTAAACATTTGCTCCAATATGTGCAGAAAACAAGCATATCAAAATTGTTTGACATAGGTTCAGGTGAAACCAAAATAGAAGAGATCAAAAGATATTAAATTCTTTATTGACAAAATATCGTGAGAATATTCATAGGATTTAATAATATGAAACATGGCCATTTCACAAGTAGATATACGATACAGCACATCATTCAGGCATCTTTAAAGTTAACCGCTAATATAATAAATAAAGGCACTAATTTGACAACTACATACAACACATCGTTAAAACACATCTAAAGGACACAATGATATAAATAGCAATACTTTTCAACTTTAGCTAACAATTTCCATAGCTTTTGTTGTTTACTTTCTAAATAATGAGTTTTAAATTCAAAGGGAAATCATGTACTTCTTCAGCAACCTTCAAATAAATCAAAAGGCCTTCAACTTAAACTCATGTTTCCAACTAACCAAAGATAATAAAATATTTTACGTCAAACAAATACAGGGATGAAAAATCAACAATAACCAAACTAGCTGAGAAGATCAACACTGATACAGTAGTATTATCAAAGTGCTAGAAAATAGGAGCTGACCTTATCTTCCAAATTCAAACAAAACAACAGCGGCAAAGTCAAACAGGAACCGCAAGCAAAATCGAGACCTCGAACCGGAAACCTCAGAACTACGTTCTTCGACGACCTCGAAACTCGCCGGAACAGTTTTGGAAGTTGACTATTTGGGGCGTTTTATGGGGTGTTTTTCATGTGGAGAAGATGAGCTCTCATGGCTCTTTCGTGGTGGATGTTAAGCTCTAGATGTAGAATTTTTAGGAGGAAGAAGACCTTCTTTTCGTTGGCTGTCCGTGTATATCCCGTGTATATCGAGAGTATCTCTAGTGTATATAGAATGTATACTGACTGTATATCGAGTGTATACTCCCTGTCTCCGTTAAGAAGAAGCCATTTTTTTTCCTCTCTATCTTTTTAACTTCCCCCCTCTTCTCTTTCTCCAGCTCTCTAATCTCTAAATAGGCATCAAATTAGTGCATCTTCCATTACAAATTATACTTTTAACTTCTTTAATTATCCACTAGTTAGTGTTATTATTTAATTTTCATTAGTGTTAGTTTTACCCTACCAATATAGAAGCTTCCTAATTAATTAGGTAAGACTCTTTTTTTAATTTTTTTAAATAAAACCTAAATTAATTTCTATCCCCAAATTATCTTAGAAAATTAAATTAATTAACCCTAATAATTATTACAACTAATTAAAAACCAAATTAAAAGAAAATTGCCAAAATTTGAAAATTAAAGAGTAAAATGTAACATGACTATTTTTTATGATCTTTTTCTATTTTTTCAACAACAACTTACTTAATTAATCTAAAAATGTAAAATAAAATCCAAAATGCAGATGCAATATATATATTTATATATATATATATATATATATTTGTATTTTTTCATAATCTGAAATACTACATAAGGCATTTTAAAATAAGATAGAAATATTGCACAATACCAAAGCTAATCCTAATTAATTAAACTTAATATAAATTATTTTTGTGTTTTCGAAATTATATAAAGATAAAAATAAGGTACTATTTTTTTAAAATTGTTTTTTATGAAAAGTACATAAACTAAAATACTTGTTTGTAATTTTTATTTTTCTTGTAAGAAAATAAAATAAAAGAGTTAAAATGAGTTGAAATAGCTATATTAGACCTAAATTAAATATTTACGTGCTAAAAATATACAAATTTTGGGGAAGGTCAAAAATCACATGTCTACAGCTGCCCCTCTTTGACTGGAAACGTGAAGAGTTTTCAGACAAAGAACGACTAGACATGTTTTTTGACCCGACCCTTATTTAAAGAGACCAAAACTTAAGAGAAAAGGGAAATGTGACCGAGCCCTGTTATTTGGGCTGCCTACATATCCTTGGCTATAAAGGAATCAGGTCACGTGTAGTTCAGAAGTGAGTGAGATGATCGAGTATGCCGAGGTGGAGAGCCAGTCGAGGTGTCGTTCCGTCGAGGTTCTGATCTGCGGTCCTGTTATTACATCAAAATGATAAAAAAAAACTAATTAAGCCTATCAACTATGAGTTACAAGATTTCTATCTACATCTTCAAACTCGATCTTGCAACTCTTGTTGCCATGTTGACTTGTATTCTCCCGGTGAAATCCATTGTTGCCGCTTTGCACTGACTTCTTGAAATGATCTCCCTCTCGCTATGCTAGTACCTGATTACTGATCCTTTAAATGTCTCCATCTTGATCATTGTCGTCTTCGTCTGCTCTTTAGGCGAGCTCCTGACTTCTTGATCTTGAATCTATTTCTCTTGATTTTTGTTGTATTCCTCTTGATTTTTGTTGTATTCCTCCGCTCTCCCGGCGGGTTACTGACTACTTGACTTAAAAAGGTATTCCTCTGTTCTCCAGGCGGGCTCCTGACTTCTCTATTTTTCAGGCGGGCTCCTCACTTCAAAATGTGAAATGTATCCCTCTGTTATCCAGGCAGGCTCCTAACTTCGACATTTAAAATGTATTCCTCTGTTCTCCAGGCGGGCTCCTGACTTCTCTGTTCTCCAGGCGGGCTGCTGACTTCAACACTTGAATTGTACTCCTCTGTTCTCCAGGCCGGCTCCTGACTTCCAAAACTTGAAATGTATTCTTCTCTGTTCTCCAAGCGGGCTCCTGACTTTTGAAACTTGAAATGTATGCCTCTGTTCTCCAGGCGGGCTCCTGACTTCAACACTTGAATTGTACTCCTCTGTTCTCCAGGCGGGCTCCTGACTTCAAAACTTGAAATGTATTCCTCTCTGTACTTCAGGCGGGCTCCTGACTTCTGAAACTTGAAATGTATGCCTCTGTTCTCCAGGCGGGCTCCTGCCTTCAACACTTGAATTATAACAACCTCCGTTCTACAAGCGGGCTCTTGAATTCATCAACTTAAAATTTAACAACCTCCATTCTACAGGTGGGCTCCTGACTTCATCAACTTAAAATTTAACAACCTCCATTCTACAGGCGGGCTCCTAACTTCTTCGACTTAAAATTATAACAACCTCCGTTCTACAGGCGGGCTCCTGACTTCATCAACTTAAAATTTAACAACCTCCATTCTACAGGCGGGCTCCTGACTTCTTTGACTTAAAATTATAACAACCTTCGTTCTACAGGTGGGCTCCTGACTTCATCAACTTAAATTTTAACAACCTCCATTCTACAGGCAGGCTCCTGACTTCTCCAACTTAAAATATAACAACCTCCGTTCTACAGGCGGGCTCCTGACTTTTTCAACTTAAAATATAAACAACCTTCGTTCTACAGGTGGGCTCCTGATTCCAACTTAAAATTTAACAACCTCCATTCTCCAGGCGGGCTCCTGACTTCAACTTAAAATTTAACAACCTCCATTCTACAGGCGGGCTCCTGACTCCAACTTAAAATTTAACAACCTCCATTCTACAGGCGGGCTCCTGACTCCAACTTAAAATTTAACAACCTCCATTCTTCAGGCGGGCTCCTGACTTCATCAGCAATTACTTCCCTCAAACTGGTGTTTTCACTTCTCTGAAACCTGTCGGGGATAACACTGCTGGGGAATTATCTTCCTTCTTTAAGACTAGTTACTTTCCTCCTTTTAACAATGGTGGGGATGATACTGATTCAAAGACCACTACCCTTAAAACTTGGGTTATCTTGCTTCTTCCAAGATTGCTTTCTTTAAAACTTGTATTGCCTTCTCCCGTAAACTGCTGGGGATTCCACTTCCTTCAAAACTTGTGTTATCTTCCATCTTCCCCAAGTGGGTATCTGATTTCAAGAAAATTTTCGCAATGAGAGAAAATTTTCTGCCCCAGTTTGATAATCTTCTTTGTGGCCATGTCTTCCCGCTGTCAATAACATTTCCTTTCCCTGCTTCAAATCAAAGAAAAATTTGTTAGTTTAAAACGTGGTGAGTAGTCGTGCCACTCCTGCTGGGGATGGTTTTTCCCTTTTTCCTTTCCCTGCTTTGTGTTTTATTACAAAACTTGTTGGGGATGATATTATTTGTTGGGGATGATATTCCTGCTGGGATGGTTTTTCTTTTCTCTTCCTTCCCCGCTCTGTGTTGTCCGACCATCGCGGAACTTGGTCGATAATCTGTCGGAGTTGTTCCTGCATATCGCAAATCTGCTGGGGATCCTCTTGGAATTTGATCCATAACTTTTCAACTGTTGTTTTTTGTTTTTCTCCAACTTCCCCTTGAAATGTGGTCCTCTTGGAATCTAGACCCATTCATCATTTGGTCTTGCGACAAACTTCTTTTCGCTTTGTCGCCTTATCTTTGGCCTATCCTGTTCGCATTTTGCTTTGCACCGTTTTGGCAACTGGTAGTAAGCTCTGAAAAATCTTTCTCAAAACAAACTGCTGGAGGAAAAATTCTTAAAACAAAAGAAATGAAAAGTGATGATTTCAAAAGATGGAAAAAGAAGAAGTCTTTCTGAACGAATGCTGGGGAGAAGAAAAGGAAAAGGACTTATCTGAATGATATAACCGATCCCAACGATCATGTCGTGCATTCCGGATTAATCAACCCAGTCTATTTGTATCAATCAATCTTTCTAGTGGCCTCACTTCGCTAGGGGATATGCAGGCGCCGAACTCTTTTTGCCAAATCAACACTTTTGCATTGCTTGATGCCTCGACGGATCCTTTCCGCCAATCTTATCTTGTCGCCTCATAGTGCCCTTCGAGGGGTTTTTACTAATAAGACTCTCTCATTTCTATCAACTCCCGTCGCCTTCTGGTTCCTATGAAGGTTTTCACCATAAGACTCTCTCATTTTGTTTCTCTCAGCTTTTGTCGCCTTACGGTGCCTGTGAAGGTTTTCACCATAAGACTCTCTCATTTTATTTTCTCTTTCTCAGCTGGGGATTGGAGTGTTGCCGATAAGATTCACTCTACTGGGGATTCCTTTGACTATCAATTCCGTCGGCTCATAATCCTCTTTCAGTCGGGGATCAGTGTGTTATTCTCGGCTTTCATTTGCCTGCTCGGCATCTCTCGAATACTGATCGGGAGGTCTTTTTAGACATCAAATATGGGTTTTTGTGTGGGGCTAAAAGGAAAAGGATATCAAAAGATTCAAAATAACTTTAATGGGTAAAACATTACAACTCTCAGAATCAAACCTTTTTCCACAATTTAAAACGTAACTTCTGCCCCAGTTTTCTTGTTTGGGGGATTTTTTTATTTTTGTTATACTATGACCTAGCCGTGAGGCGCCTACATATCCTCTTTGAGGAATCAGGTCGAACGTAGTTCATTCGATTCCTTTGTATTTCTTTTTTATGAAATAGCTTTTCTTTTTGTTTTGTTATTATTTTTTCTTCCTTTTCTTTCTTTCTTTCTTTTTTTTCATTTACATTAGTGATTCCAAGAGAGGGGTATGAAAGAATAAATAAGGCTCAAATGGGGAAGCAAAGGTTAAAGTGTTTGGATAGAAGAAAGAATTGCCTCCGTCATTTCATTCTCCGATAAATGCCAAGTACAAACAGACAAACATCAATTGCAATCAAAGGAGTTACACATAATATCTCTTAACTGCGTCAGAATTGATAGCCATGTCGATGCATCTTCCCTCGACATCTGTCAGACATAAGGTGACGTTGGATAATACTCTGGTCACAATAAACGGCCCTTGCCAATTCGGGGCGAACTTGCCCTTTGCTTCGGCCTGATGTGGCAAGATTCGTTTCAGCACCTGCTGTCCTACTTCAAATTTCCTGGGACGCACCTTCTTATTATATGCTCTTGCCATCCTCTTTTGATACAACTGGCCATGACATACTGCTGCCAATCTCTTTTCATCAATCAAGCTCAACTGCTCCAATCGGGCTTTGACCCATTCATCATCATCAATCCCAGCCTCAGCGATAATCCGGAGGGACGGAATTTCTACTTCTGCCGGTATCACTGCTTCAGTTCTGTATACCAACAAATAAGGAGTTGCACCTACTGAAGTGCGGACAGTAGTGCGATATCCCAACAATGCAAATGGCAACTTTTCGTCCCATTGTCTGGACCCTTCTACCATCTTCCTCAATATCTTCTTTATGTTCTTGTTGGCTGCTTCAACCGCGTCATTCGCCTTAGGACGATACGTGGTGGAATTACTGTGTGTAATCTTGAACTGTTTACATACTTCTTTCATCAAACTGCTGTTAAGATTAGCGCCATTGTTAGTGATGATCACTTTGGGGATCCCAAATCTACAGATGATATGGGAATGAACGAAATCCACCACTGCCTTCTTGGTTACTGACTTGAAAGTTTTAGCCTCAACTCACTTGGTGAAATAATTGATGGTGACCAGAATGAACCTATGACCGTTGGAAGCTGCTGGCTCAATCGGTCCAATGACATCCATGCCCCATGCAATAAATGGCCATGGTGCTGACATTGTATGCAATTCTGTTGGCGGAGAATGAATCAAATCTCCATGTATCTGACATTGATGGCATTTTCGCATGAAATTGATACAATTATGCTCCATAGTGAGCCAATAATACCCTGCTCGAAGAATCTTCTTCGCCAATACATATCCGCTCATATGTGGCCCACAAACTCCTGCATGTACCTCTGTCATCACTGTCGTGGCTTGACCAGCATCTATACATCTCAGCAATCCCAAATCTGGTGTTCTTTTGTATAACACTCCTCCACTGAGGAAAAATCCATTTGCCAATCACCGAATGGCTCTCTTTTGATCTCCGGTGGCCTACTCTGGGTATATCCCCATCCTGAGGTATTCCTTGACATCATAAAACCATGGCTCGCCATCCATTTCTTCCTCTATCATGTTGCAATAAGTATGCTGATCACGAACCTGGATATGCAATGGGTCAACATGAATTTTGTCTGGGTGGTGCAACATCGATGCTAAAGTGGCCAAAGCATCGGCAACCTCATTGTGAACTCTTGGGATGTGTCTGAACTCCACTGATCGAAATCGCTTGCTCAGATCGTGCAAACATTGTTGATATGGTATAAGCTTCAAATCCCGTGTTTCCCATTCACCCTGGATTTGATGCACTAGGAGGTCCGAGTCTCCCAAGACCAAGACGTCCTAGACATCCATGTCTGCAGCTAACCGTAAGCCCAAAATGCATGCCTCATATTCAGCCATGTTATTGGTACAATAGAAACGTAGTTGTGCCGTAACAGGATAATGATGTCCTATTTCAGAAATAAGTACCGCTCCTATTCCAACTCCTTTCGCATTTGCGGCTCCATCAAAGAAGAGCTTCCAACCTGGTTCCTCAAATAATTCCAACTCATCTATATGCATCACTTTTTCATCAGGAAAATACGTCCTCAATGGCTCATATTCTTCATCAATAGGATTCTCAGCCAAGTGATCGGCCAATGCTTGGCCTTTCATGGCCGTCCTCGTCATATAGATGATGTCGAACTCTGTGAGTAATATTTGCCATTTCGCTAACCTCCCTTTGGGCATAGGCTTTTGGAAAATATACTTCAGTGGATCCAAGCGTGAAATGAGATAAGTAGTATATGATGACAGGTAATGTTTAAACTTTTGTGCCACCCAAGTTAGGGCGCAACATGTCTTCTCAAGTTGAGTGTACTTAACCTCATAGACCGTAAACTTCTTACTGAGATAATAGATGGATTGCTCCTTCCTTCTTGTGATATCATGTTACCCCAGTACATAACCAAATGAATTCTCCAGTACCGTTAGATAGAGAATCAACGGTCTTCCTGGTTCAGGTGGGACCAACACAGGTGGGTTTGATAGATACCCCTTGATTTGGTCGAAGGCTTCCTGACATTCTGCCGTCCATTCTACCGCAGCATCTTTCTTCAGTAGCCGAAAAATGGGTTCACATGTCGCCGTGAGTTGAGCGATCAACCTACTGATATAATTCAACCTTCCCAACAGACTCATTACTTCTGTTTTGTTCTTTGGCGGTGGCAATTCCTGGATGGATTTGATTTTTGATGGGTTCAACTCAATGCCTCGTCGATTGACGATGAATCCCAACAACTTTCCAGATGGAACACCAAATGCACATTTGGCCGGGTTGAGCTTAATGTCGTACCTTCGAAGTCTTTGGAAAAACTTCCTTAGGTCTGCCATGTGGTCTTCCTGACGCTTAGATTTTATGATCACATCATCTACGTACACCTCAATCTCTTTGTGTATCATGTCATGAAACACCGGAGTCATTGCTCTCATGTACGTTTCCCCAGCGTTCTTCAAGCCAAAAGGCATTACCTGGTAGCAATAAGTCCCCCACGGCGTAATGAATGCCGTCTTTTCTGCATCTTCTTCATCCATCAGAATCTGATGATACCTAGCATAGCAATCTACAAAAGACCCGATCTCACGTCCGGCACAATTATCGATCAAGATATGGATGTTGGGTAATGGAAAGTTGTCCTTGGGGATTGCCCTGTTCAAATTGCGGTAATCAACACACACTCTGATCTTCCCATCTTTCTTTGGCACTGACACCACATTACCCAACCAATCAGGATATCGTGTGACCCGAATAACCTTTGCCTGCAGCTGCTTGGTTACTTCTTCTTTAATCTTCACACTCATATCTGTCTTAACTTCCTCATTTTCTTCTTGACGGGAGGGCACGCGCGGGTCAGTGGGCAATTTGTGAACCACTAGATCGATGCTTAATCCCGACATGTCATCGTACGACCATGCAAAAACATCTTTGAATTCAATGAGTGCTTTGATTAGTTCCTTCCTGATGTTCGGCTCAATGTGGATGCTTATTTTGGTTTCCCTGACATCGTCTGCATCCCCTAAATTGACAGCTTCAGTGTCGTTCAAATTGGGCTTGGGTTTCTCTTCGAACTGGCTTAATTCTCTGTTTATCTCTTCAAAGGCTTCATCCTCATCGTATTCCGATTCATCATCATAATCGACCTCTTGTACAATTAGTTCGGAATCAGATTGATTTTTTAGACTAGGTTGAAGATCCGTTGTGCATGCCATGTCATTAGAACCAGTATAAAGAGAATTGTTCAGAAAGAGAAAAGAAGAAAACAAAATTAAAACAAAATAAAGAGAGAAAACTTTCACTTTATTAAAATACGGGATAAAAGAGTTTCACACTTTTGTTGAATACAAAAATAAAACAAAACTGGATTACAACTCTGGAATAATCCAGAAAACAAGAAAGAAAATCCAGAGCCTACTACCAAGACTCCCTCCGGGTAGGAAGAGGAGTAGCTGTCCAATTGTTGATATTGGCCCTAGGCCCCACAAACTGTATATATGCCCTACTGGAACCTTCTCCAGCTTCTATCACGTTGACGTCGGCGAACAGCCTTTCAAAATCCTGATTCAAATCTCCATCTGACCCAATCAGAGGTCCGAGAATTTTGGGGACTGACAACCTTCTGATACCTGCTCTAACAAAGGATCTGGAAAGACGTGGAACTGGCTTGAGAAGAACCTAAACTTTCTTCTTCAACTTTCGGGCCCGCCTTACATCTGCTGCTGTAGGCTTGAATCCTAGCCCAAAAGTATCCAGGTTCTGGGGCAAAGAAACTGGTTGGACCATACCTTGCAGATCAACCCCCAAACCTTTTCCTGGTACAAACCCACTGTTTAGCATTTCCGAGGCTACCATGAAGGTCGCAGCTGCGATCCTGGGAAGTGGAAGGTCCTTGCCTTCAGAAATTTTATCCACTGAAACCGCGTCGAAAACCTGGTACACCCATGGACCTTTGTCGTCATCAGTTTCTATGAATGGCACAACGGCATCACTCACAATGCTTGTACCGCCATCCCCGTGCACCACTATCTCCTGCCTGTCCCATTCAAATTTCACCATCTGGTGCAATGTAGAAGGCACTGCTTTGGAGGCATGGATCCAGAGTCGCCCCAATAGAAGATTGTATGATACTGCCACGTCTACCACTTGGAATTCCATGGTGAATTCTACTGGACCAATGGTCAATCCCAATATGATATCACCCACCGTGTCGGTACCACCTCCATCGAAACCTCGGACGCTGACGCTGTTCCTGTGAATCCAGTCATGATCAACTTTCAGCTTGTTCAGAGTAGTCAAAGTACAGATGTTGGCACTTGATCCATTATCAATCAATACTCGGGTGACCACCGAGTCTTCGCATTTCACGGTCAAGTATAGGGCTTTGTTGTGTTCTGTACCCTCTGCTGGCAATTCATCATCAGAAAATGTCACTCGGTTTACCTCGAAGATTTTGTGCACTATCCTCTCCAAGTGATTTACAGAGATTTTATCCGGAACATGGGCCTCGTTCAGGATTTTCATCAGTTCCTGGCAATGATCGCTGGAATGGATCAGCAGTGATAGTAACAAAATCTGTGCTGGGGTCTTTCTTAACTGCTCCACAATGGAGTAGTCGTGTGCCTTCATTTTCTTCAAAAACTCCTCAGCCTCTTCCTCCGTCACTAGCTTCTTTACCACCACTGGGTTGGGCCTTCTTAACTCTACGGGAGCAAAACACCTTCCCGAACGAGTTAAGCCCTGGGCCTCACATACTTCTTCCACAACCTCCTTCCCTTTGTATATTACCATCGCTTTACTGTATCTCCATGGCACGGCTTTCTTGCTGGTTATCGACATCTGCATTACTGGCTTGATGACAACTAGCCCTATGCATGCTGGCTTGCTTGGTACCCCTCACACCATTACTTTGACCGGCTCTGGATTCTTTGCAACAACAGGCAAACTCTTCCCCATCACCACTACTGGCTTGACGTCTACCTTTTCCAACTGTACCACCTATTCTCCACCTGTCGACTTTTCTTTTGGACTGGCACGGATCATCATCACCGTCTGTGAGGGTTTCTTTAGCTCCTCTCCTTCGTGCACAAGCTCGATCATGTGGGTTTCATGGTGTGCTGGCAACGGGTTCTGATTGATGTTGGGTGCCTCCGGTGTCTGAACCTCGATCTTGTTGGTGTCAATAAGATCTTGCACTGCACGTTTCAACTTCCAGCACTTCTCGGTATCATGCCCGGGAGCCCACGAACAATACTCACAGCTTACCGAGTGGTCCATATTTTGGGGAAGGGGATTCGGCAATCTGGGCTCAACAGGACTCAACAAACCTAACGGCCTTAATTTGTGGAACAAAGCAGTATAGGTTTCTCCCAACTCAGTGAATGTTCTTTGTCTCTGCACCCTTTCATTTCTGAAAGTTTGATTCCCCCGAAAACCTGGCCCTGCGGGATTCCTGTAGGCCTTTGGTGGTGGATATATGTTTTGTGGAGGTGGATATGTATTCTGTGGAGGTGGATAGGTATTTTGGGGAGCCGACGCGCGCTACTGTGGGCGAGCTGGAGGCTGGGTATATGTTTGGGCTTGATGGACGGAGAAAGTTCTTGTAGTGGGTAGTAGGGCTGTGGGGGGTAATTTGGAGTGTGTGGGTAATTTGGGTGATGGGGTCTGGCTTGGTAGCGGGGGAAAGGACCTCTCGATCTGGACCAATTACCTGCCTTTATTATTGCGATCTCTTCTCTTTTCTTCTTCCCGAGCGCACCTCCTGTGCCGCTCTAAATGGCCTGAGTTGTTGCTTTGATTGCCGAATAGCTCAGGATTTTGTTGGACTTAAGTCCCTCTTCAATCATACCGCCCATATTCACCACCTCATTGAAAGATTTGCCAACTGACGTCACCAAGTGACCAAAGTAAGTTGGCTCTAGAGTCTGCAGAAAGTAGTCCACCATTTCCCCCTCTCTCATCGGAGGATCAACTCTTGCTGCCTGTTCTCTCCATCGGAACCCAAATTCTCTAAAGCTCTCTCCTGGTTTCTTCTCAAGTTTCAGCAATGTGAGACAGTCAGGGACGATCTCAAGGTTGTATTGGAAGTGACCTGCGAATGCTTGTTCTAGATCGTCCCAAGTGTACCACCGCTCGGATCCTGTCTTGTGTACCATTCCAGTGCAGACCCACTTAGACTTTGACCAAAGTAAGCTATTAGCAGCTCATCTTTACCACCTGCTCCTCTCATCTTGCAGCAAAACCCTCGCAAATGTGCCATTGGATCATTGTGCCCCTCGTACAGATCAAACTTTGGCATCTTGAACCCTGCCGGTAATTGAACATCAGGGAAAGGACATAAATCTTTGTAAGATACACCGACCTGATTGCCTAACCCGTGTATATTCCTGAAGGACTGCTCCAGGCTTTTAAATTTTTGAAGCACTTCGTCCTGCTCCGGGCCCTTAGCCGGCTTTTTAGTCTCCACCGGGATTTCAAAGTGAGGATTATAAGTATATGGCTCGGGTGCTTTGAGGGTAGGTTCAGGAGGGTAATATTGGTTATTGTGAGCCTGAAACAACGGCCCACTGGATGATCTTTGTAACGTGGTTGGTGGGAGTGCCACGAAAACAGGAACATTTGGTGGGGGAAGGTTCTGATTGGATGGTGGAGCTTGGGGATCATAGGGATTTCTTCCCTGATAGTAGTGGTGACTTGGGAAGCTTGTCGAAGGGCCGGGTGAAGGGTATTCCGGCGTGTGTCCTGGTGCGAGAGTAGGAGTAATGGGTGGTTCGGGCCCCTTTTGTACCCTAGCCATGGCTAGCTGCATTTCGTTCATCTCCAGTCTCATTTTTTCCATTTTTTCCATTGCCTCTTTCAGCATCTGACTTTTCGTCCTTTCCTCTTCAACACTGTTTTCTGAGTTAGTCATGTTTTTCAGTATGGGCCCTTTGGATCTTGTTTGGTAATGGTAATCTGCTAGAACGTTCTAACAAACTAACTGGTTTGAAATCTCTGGAAAACAACAAACTTGTTAGTGTTAGAGTTTAACACATATTGCAATTGCACGTTGGGGAATGCAATATTCCTAGGTAGTTTAACCATTTCTAACATGTCTTTGCTCCGTATGCATCATCCCGACTTATTTTACTTGTGCCCTTTAGGTGTTTCTGAAACTTTCCTTTATTTGCTTTCTCTTTCTCTCTTTTTCTTTCTTTCTTTTCCTTTCTTTTATTCACTTTTTCTTTTAGCGGTGGTCGAATCTTATGTGGATTGCCTACGTATCATGTCCCCGCATGAATCAGACCGTGCGTAGTTCTACCACAAATAAAGACACCAATTTTTGGAAAATTTATTTCATTACTAAAACTTCTATTACAAACTACCCATTTGGAAAAGGAAAACAAAATACAGACTCCGAAGTACTAACATAATTTGATGCCAAAAGGAAACACACGGACAGACAACAGACTTTTGAAAATAGAAAAATACAGATTTGAACTAGGAGTACATTAATGCTTTGAATTTTGGTGCCCACGGGGCATCGTTCGGCCTTTCCACGGGCTTTGGTGCAAGGCCCCTTTGCAAGCTTTTTAATTCTTCCATGATTCGGTGGACGTAACCCATGACTGAAGCAAAAAGGGTATCACGGGGTATTTCCTCACATGCTAGGCACCTCATGGTGACGTAATGCCCAATCTCCTCAATTCTACCCCTGATTCTATCCCTTTCCATGAACAGTTGCTCTATTCGTTGATTCTTTGCTCCCAGTACTTGAGCATTGTCAGCGAGTTGATCTTGGAACCTCTCCATTTGTTCTTCCATTCAGGCCATTAAATCATAGCAGCGCTTCCTTTCCGTTCTGGCATCTCGGGCTTGTTTAAAAACCCGATCTTTGAGAGTGGAATTTGTTTCTCTTAATATTTCAATGCTCGCTTCATAATCCATTCTCACTTGCCGTAAGTGCTTTGCTCGCGCTGTTGTACCTTTTGCCCATCTGGCCCGAATTCTTCCTATGCAGGCCTTTGATCTTTCCAAACCCTCTCGACTTTCAATGACTTGATTCTCAACCCAGTTATCAGACCTTCGTCGGACCAGCTCCTTTGTTGGTTGTCAGCATCCATCTGACTCGTTGGATTTGGGCTTTCAAGGCCTTATTTGCTTGAGTCAATCTGTTCTTTTTTCCTGGGTCAGCATCGACTTGCATGCTATTTTCATATTTCAGATCCTCAATTTGTTGTTTCAGCTTGCCAATTTCAACCTGATAGCCTTCTTCTCTTGCCAGCCAGCCCCATTGTTCTTGCGAGTCATTCGTGAATTGCTGGACATGGGCTCTTTTAGCAGGACATTGACAAATCCGGAACCTTTTCCCAAACCATGCATCATACTTCGGGTCCACCTCGCCTTTGGCTAAATCTCACACCATAGTTTTGGGCTCAAGGAATCTGCATTCATGCCACAATTTGCGAATTGTATCTTCCCGGACTGTGGCATTCAGTCTTAGCTTGAAGGTATGCTTGCTCAAATCTTCATCATGAGGGATAATTTGGAACCTTCCCAATTGACGCAATACCCGATGGGGAGCATATGGTTAGATACTATGGACACCTATCAGAAGAACATAACATTATTTGGCCGACATGTATATTGCTTCAGTAGCGGGCAACCACACAAACGCCCATTCAATTTGGTTCGCCATTAGTGATCTCAGTCGTATAAACCAATCTCCAATACCCTCGGGGAACGCAACACCTGTTACCCACTTCTCAAACTTTTCAATGCAGTTTAAACCAGTCAGCCCGAAGTTCATATACCCCACTCGATGACAGAGATGTTCCTGTATCCACAACTGAAGTAATAGATTGCAACCTTGGAAAAAATTTCCTCCCTCCTTACACACGGTCAATACTCGGTATATTTCTGATAAGATCAGGGGAACTATAGTGATGTCAGCCCTTTTCATTGTGACATCAATCATCCCCACGAGACCTATCTCTATTTTCTTGTCGTCTCGTGGGCAAACCATGATTCCCAAGAATGTCGTTATGAATTCCAAGGTTCGTCTTGCTTCCATTTACCTTTGTTTCCGGCGTGAGTCAGTCCCAAATTTGGCTCGTCAAAACCCCGCAGATTACCATAACACTGATATAAGAACTGAAGAGCGCAGCATCCTTTTGATAAATCATTATTTTGCATAGTCCGGCTGATATTTAACAAGTCCAGAAATCGGTGTGGCGATACCGGCCTTGGTGACAACAGATACTGACTTCTTAGATTCCCATTCATACCCGCAAAACCTGCTACTTCCTCCAGTGTGGGTGTAAGCTCAAAATCCGCAAAGCGAAATACATTTCGGGTCGGGTCCCAAAATGGTATCAAAGCCTCGATGACATCCGTCCTTGCCTTGACATTTAGTAGACTGATGAGACCCCCCAAGACTCTGACCACTATTTCTTTGCTGCTTTTTCCCAAATCGCCCCACCACATATGGAGCTGGAGAGGGACCTCGCTAAAGACGGTGAAGGGTTTGTTTTCACTTGTGCTCATCCTGCACATTTATTAAGGTGATTTAAACAAAAGCAAAAAATTATTTGACTCAAAAAATGATTTGACTATATTTTCAAAAAGAAAGATCCGATTTTCCGAACACGGCCTTTTAGCACTTCGAGGATGAAGATTTTAAGGCTGTGAGGGTCAACCGATCAAAACTCTAAAGGATGATCAAAAGTAGTCGTTTAAGCAAAGTCAGCCTTCCGGCATTCCTTTCGGGAACATTTGGCTATTTTTGACAAAAACAGCATCACTTGATTTATTTAAGACTCTTTTCTTGTTTTTCCAAAATAGTAACCCGACATTGAGAACACGGCCTTACAGAACCTCGGGGACGAGGATTCTAAGGCTGTGTGGGCTAATTGGTCAAAATTCAAAAAAAATGACCAAAAGTGGCCGTTTATGCCACGTCAGCCCTCCGGCGTCCCTTTTAGGAACATTTGGCTATTTTTGACAACAACGACACCGCCCGACTTATAATAAAATTTTTGACATTTTTAGGGTATTTTTGCAAAAAGGGGAAGTTGGATCCGATGAGGGTTGTCTACATATCTCACATCCGATGAGAATCAAACCGACGTATTTTTTTTCATTTTCTAAAAAATAATTTGGCAGAATTTCGACACTATTCGAGCATTGGTATTTTCAAAACTAGTGATTAACTCTCTTAACCCTCTACACTGCTATTCCTCTTTTCTTTTTTTCTTTTTTTTTTCATTTTTCCCAATATTTAAAAGTCGGTCAGCATGCGAGTCTGAAGCATATAAATGCACATATAGCAAGTAAGATGCATCATGATGGTCTTTTTTATTTCAGGTACACCTGTCCTAGACAGACCCAACCCCTGTGTTGAGTCTCCAGAGTCAAATGCACATGATGCAAACAAACGTTCCTACTAGGGATCCGGCATGTGGTTTTGTCATACTAGGTTTAAAACCTGAGTATATTGTTCTAAACCTGGCTTACCCGAGCGGACAACTCAAGCCGAGGAGGAGGCAGCGTACCGGGAATACAGAAGCTTCACCGGTTTAGCAACTTGTCCGAACCTCGTTATAAGAAAATGGGATTGACTCTAAACAGAAAAGAAGTCACACGAAGTGCACCCTTCTTCATGATTTAGAAGATTCAGAGAGAAGATGGGTTTCGTAACAATTTATATACAATTCACAGAATAACAAAGCGGTAAAAGCAACAATTAGCACATTAGATGAAAAACAATGTAATAAAATCAGATAATAAATAAAGCCAATATAACAATTATTCAAAGCTCAAACTTCTAACCCTGAACTAGTGGTTATGGATTAATCTTCCCCAGCAGAGTCGCCAGAGCTGTCACACCTCCTTTTTAACCTACACCCCGGGGAGGGTATAATAAAGGGAGTTTTTTCCAATTTAAGTGACAATCGAAACGTGATTATTTTAATTAAAATTCAGAGTCGCCACTTGGGATAATTAATGGTGTCCCAAATCACCGGTTCAAATCCCGAATCGAGGAAAAGATTGACTCTGTATTACAGTCTGCTAACACAGAAATCCGGGTAAGGAATTCTGTTAACCCGGGAGAAGGTGTTAGGCATTCCCGAGTTTCGTGATTCTAGCACGGTCGCTCAACTGTTATAATTGGCCTATTATCTGATTTTAGTACATGTTTAACCCTATGTGCAAATTTTAACTTAAACCGCTTTTCTTTATTTAATTTTTTAATAAAAATTCAACGTCATCTAATACACGTCTTGAACCCCGTCACATAAATGCACCCGCGGTCCGTGACGTATTTTATCCAACATTGTTGAGATTTAGATTTGGGTCAAATAAATGCGCACCCGAGTTTAGGAAGATAAATTATTAAAATAACGCGCCTAAAGCAACTACGCGCTTTCAAATTTGCGAGGGCCATGGAAAATTCAACTAATGGCACGCCTCGATTTCTAAAGGATTAAAATTAGTTATATGCTGGCTATGGATTATGAACAAAATATATTGTGAAAAACCATCTTCAATAGGAGAACTATTGTGGATACATCTGCGGTACATTACTGCTAAAGTAAACATTTGCTCCAATATTTGCAGAAAACAAGCATATCAAAATTGTTTGACACAGGTTCAGGTGAAACCAAAATAGAAGAGATCAAAAGATATTAAATTCTTTATTGACAAAATATCGTGAGAATATTCATAGGATTTAATAATATGAAACATGGCCATTTCACAAGTAGATATACGATACAGCACATCATTCAGGCATCTTTAAAGTTAACCGCTAATATAATAAATAAAGGCACTAATTTGACAACTACATACAACACATCGTTAAAACACATCTAAAGGACATAATGATATAAATAGCAATACTTTTCAACTTTAGCTAACAATTTCCATAGCTTTTGTTGTTTACTTTCTAAATAATGAGTTTTAAATTCAAAGGGAAATCATGTACTTCTTCAGCAACCTTCAAATAAATCAAAAGGCCTTCAACTTAAACTCACGTTTCCAACTAACCAAAGATAATAAAATATTTTACGTCAAACAAATACAGGGATGCAAAATCGACAATAACCAAACTAGCTGAGAAGATCAACACTGATACAGTAGTATTATCAAAGTGCTAGAAAATAGGAGTTGACCTTATCTTCCAAATTCAAACAAAACAACAGCGGCAAAGTCAAACAGGAACCGCAAGCAAAATCAAGACCTCGAACCGGAAACCTCAGAACTACGTTCTTCGACGACCTCGAAACTCGCCGGAACAGTTTTGGAAGTGGACTATTTGGGGCGTTTTATGGGGTGTTTTTCAGGTGGAGAAGATGAGCTCTCATGGCTCTTTCGTGGTGGATGTTAAGCTCTAGATGTAGAATTTTTAGGAGGAAGAAGACCCTCTTTTCGTTGGTTGTCCGTGTATATCCAGTGTATATCGAGAGTATCTCTAGTGTATGTAGAATGTATACTGATTGTATATCGAGCGTATACTCCCTGTCTCCGTTAAGAAGAAGCCATCTTTTTTTCCTCTCTATCTTTTTAACTTCCCCCCTCTTCTCTTTCTCCAGCTCTCTAATCTCTAAATAGGCATCAAATTAGTGCATCTTCCATTACAAATTATACTTTTAACTTCTTTAATTATCCACTAGTTAGTGTTATTATTTAATTTTCATTAGTATTAGTTTTACCCTACCAATATAGAAGCTTCCTAATTAGTTAGGTAAGACTCTTTTTTCATTTTTTTTAAATAAAGCCTAAATTAATTTCTATCCCCAAATTATCTTAGAAAATTAAATTAATTAACCCTAATAATTATTACAACTAATTAAAAATCAAATTAAAAGAAAATTGCCAAAAATTGAAAATTAAAGAGTAAAATGTAACATGACTATTTTTATGATCTTTTTTCTATTTTTTCAAAAACAACTTACTTAATTAATCTAAAAATATAAAATAAAATTCAAAATGCAGATGCAATATATATATTTTTTGTATTTTTTTCATAATCTGAAATACTACATAATGCATTTTAAAATAAGATAGAAATATTGCACAATACCAAAGCTAATCCTAATTAATTAAACTAAATATAAACTATTTTTGTGTTTTCGAAATTATATAAAGATAAAAATAAGGTACTATTTTTTAAAATTGTTTTTTATGAGAAGTACATAAACTAAAATACTTATTTGTAATTTTTATTTTTTTGTAAGAAAATAAAATAAAAGAGTTAAAATGAGTTGAAATAACTATATTAGGCCTAAATTAAATATTTACGTGCTAAAAATATAAAATTTATGGGGAAGGTCAAAAATCACATGTCTACACCTTATTTGAACTTGTTCCAATCATCAAAACACCTCAAACAATATCAAATCACCAAAACCACATCGGATTCAAGCCAAACTTTCTAAAATCTTCTGAATTTTGCTTTTGATCAAAACCCAACCAAACCACGTCCGAATGACCTGAAATTTTGCACACACATCCCAAACCACACAACGGAACTACTACAACTCTCGGAATTCCATTCCGGCCCCTATATCAAAATCTCGCCTACCAACCAGAAATCGCAAAAATATCAACTTCGCCAATTCAAGCCTAAAGCTACTCCGAACCTCCAAAACCCATTCCGATCGCACTCCTAAGTCCCAAATCACCTCCCAAAGCTAATCGAACCATCGGAACTCACATTTGAGCCCTCTAACATAGAAGTCAGCGTCCAGTTGACTTTTCTAACTCAAGCTTCCTCAAAAGAGACTAAGTATCTCAAACCTTACCAAAATCATTCCGGATTCGATCCGACCAACCCGATACCACATAACACGGATAACAAAGCATAAAGAAGCAGAAATGGGGAAAATGGAGCGGTAACTCATGAGGCGACTGGTCGAGTCATCACATCCTCCCCAACTTAAACAAATGTTCATCCGCGAACGAATCAAGAAATATACCTCAAACCTCAAACAAGTGAGGATATATGCTCTGCATCTCCCGCTTGGTCTCCCAGGTAGCCTCCTCCATGGGCCGACCTTTCCACTGCACTTTCACTGAAGCTATATTCTTTGACTTCAACTTTCAAACCTGATGACCCAAAATAGCTACTGGCTACATATCGTAAGTCAAATCAAAGTCCAACTGAACCGTGCTAAAATCCAAAACATGAGACGGATCCCTAATATACTTCCAGAGCATAGAAACATGAAATACCGGATGCACACTCGACAAGCTGGGTGGCAAAGCAAGCTCACAAGCCACCTCCCCAATCCTCCGGAGCACCTCAAAAGGCCCAATGAACCGCAGACTCAATTTCCCTTTCTTTCCAAATCTCATAACACCCTTCATGGGTGAAACCTTCAACATAACCTTTTCGCTAACCATGTAGGACACATCTCGAACCTTCCTATCAGCATAACTCTTTTGCCTCGACTGCGCTGTACGAAGACTCTCCTGAATCACCTTCACCTTCTCCAAAGCATCCTGCACCAAGTCTGTCCCCAATATCCTAGCCTCACCGGGCTCGAACCAACCGACTGGAGATCTACACTGCCTCCTATACAAAGCCTCATATAGAGCCATCTGAATACTCGACTGGTAGCTGTTGTTATAAGCAAACTCTGCAAGCGATAGAAACTCATCCCACGATCCTCTAAAATCAATGACACAAGCATGCAACATGTCCTCCAATATCTGAAAAGTGCGCTCGGACTGCCCATCCATCTGAGGATAAAAAGATATGCTCAACTCCACCTGAGTACCCAACTCTCTCTGCACGGCCCTCCAAAACTGCAAAGTAAACTGAGTACCTCTATCTGAAATGATAGAAACCGGAACACCATGCAAACAAAAAATCTCCCGGATACATATCTCTTCCAACCGCTCTGAAAAATAGGTAGTACACACATGAATGAAGTGCGTAGACTTGGTTAGTCGATCCACAATCACCCAAATAACATTGAACTTCTTCAAAGTCCGTGGAAGTCCAACAACAAAGTCCATAGTGATCCTCTCCCACTTTTACTCAGGAATAACCATCTGCTGAAGCAAGCCACCCAGTCTCTGATGCTCATATTTCACTTGCTGACAATTGAGACATCGAGCTACGAATCCCTAAATATCTATCTTCATCCTTATCCACCAATAGTGTTGCCTCAAATCCTGATACATTTTTGCGGTACCCGGATGAATACAATACCGCGAGCTATGGGCCTCCTCCAGAATCAACTCCCGAAGCCCATCCACATTAGGCATACAAATATGGCCCTACATCCTCAACACCCCATCATCACTAATGGTCACATCTCTAACATCATCATGCTGAACTCTATCCTTAAGGACAAATAAGTGCGGATCATCATACTGGCGCTCTCTGATGCGATCATATAAGAAAGACCGAGACATCACACAAGCCAATACCCGACTGGGCTCCGAAATATCTAACCTCATGAACCGATTGGCCAAGGCCTGAACATTAACCGTAAGAGGTCTCCCCAACCCGAATATATGCCAAACTCCCCATACTCACTGCCTTTCGGCTCAAAGCATCGGCCACCACATTAGCCTTTCCTGAAGTGTACAATATAGTGATATTGTAATCTTTAAGCAACTCCAACCATCTTCGTTGCCTCAAATTAAGATCCTTTTGCTTGAACAAATGCTGAAGACTATGATGATCAGTGAACACCACACAAGATATGCTATACAAGTAATGCCTCCAAATCTTCAATGCGTGAACTATGGCAGCCAACTCCAAATCATGAACGGGGTAGTTCTTGTTACAACCCATATTCACGTATGTTAGCTCATGCCATAAGGTAGTCAACGTAAATCCATGAAGATATTATCTTCAAGATGATAAGAAGTTAATCTTATTGGTCTTAAATGATACAAAGGTGTATAAGGGTGGTTAACAAGTATTAGAAGTTAAACGAATCAAGGATGTTGTTAACCGTATTTTTGGATAAACCTAGAGGTGCTTAATACACTCAAGAGATAGTGTTTTAAGGTATTTGAATCATATAATATCCGTATTATAAGTCTTGAAGTCAAATGAGTTATGAGATAAAAGTCGACAAAAGTTGTCACAACTTAGGTTCATAATATTACTTAAACATTAGGTCAAATGTTACTAAGCTTTTCTCCCAATTTACTTAGAATTATAGGGTAATCTAGCCACAAAATTGAAGATATATGAGTCTAGTTTCCAACTCATTAAACCGTTCATCGATATGATCTCGGAGTAGAGATATATTCGCATTTTTGTGAGACTGCGCCAAGCACCTCTCTATGGGGCCCACTTAGGCGGTTTAAGATATTTGGATATATATATGATGCCTCCAACCCGTTTTAAGTCATTTTTTTCATGATATTTAGACCTTAGAACCCTAGGAACACCCTCTCATGGTTCTCTCAAGATTCAAGACCCAAACAAAGGGCAAATAACACAAATCAAGTGTCGGGAATCCCGTGGTGCTAGTAAGTTTCTTTTTATTCTTGTTGTTGCTCACTTTTGTGTTGTTCCAGCTCGTGAGGGAGGTTGTTTTAAAAGGTTTATGTTCTTTAAATACTCCCTCAAGTTCTTAATATCAACCCAAGGAGATTTCAAGCCTTTTAAAGTGATTTTATTGCCGAAAAACACTAATTGATTGCTAGTTTCGCTTTCTTGTTATTGCGGCAGCATTGGAGGGATATTTCATGGAAAATTAAGGTCAAATTGGAGTTGTTCTTTCTGTATAAAGGTAAGGAACCTCTTACTCTATATGTATTTAAGATTATTCAAGTTGCGGCTAAGTCATTGAAGCTAGAACTTGTGAAATATATATCGAAAGGCTTGGTAGTAATGTTATCGATTGGTGGACTATTTTTAGGGGTTCAATATGATTAACATTGATGTTGTTTGGGCTGTTTTCACTTGCGTAAGTCATATAAATAGGGGAAGTTCTGTCCGTTTCATCATAAAATAGGTTGTGGTCGGTACATAATACTTACGACGCTTAAACGTTAACGATAGTGTCATTTCTCCTATTGTAGACTAAGGAGTCTTGACATTTGCATAGCTTGAGGTTGGGCAGTATATACAAGGTATGTGAGGCTATCCCTTTCCTTCTTTTGCACGACTCCGATTATACATAATGTAATAAACGAGCTTCCAAAGATACTCTACTCTTAGAAGCTAGTAGTACTTACATTATTTCACCTCTTATGGAACGATTAATGTTGATGTTGCTTCTCTTATTCTTATATTATCAATGTTGTTGGTACTTCCTAATTCATATAAGGTTCATAGTGAAGAGTTAGTCCTAATACTGACCTTACGTCACACCGAAAGGTTTAGAACGTGATTCCATGAGTCGAGCATGCAGTATTATATATGTATCTATTTTACTCTACCGAGCCGCACTATAGTCGCCCGGGTACGGCACCTATTGTGCAACCACTGATCAGTTGGGTTTTACCGAGCTCCACATGGCCGGGTACGATTCTAGCGAGCCTTATGATGGCCGGGTACATTTTTACCGAGCCTATTACGGCCGGGTATGATATGATGATGATGATGCCGACAGAGGCGTATGTTTTAAAAGTTTATACATATGTATCATGCATTGCATGTCAGTAGCCCTTAGAGGTACCCCGACGCTACAAGTTGTATATTCTCTATCCCTGCTTACATTACTATTCGTACTTATGGTTCCCTGCCTTACATACTCAGTACTTTATTCGTACTGATGTCTTTTTATTTGTGGACGCTACATGTCGTGCTACAGGTCTTGATAGACAGCCAGGCGCAGCTCCCCCACCACAGTAGGTGGTCCAATTCAGCGGTGATTGATGAGATCCCTTCTTCGGACTTGTTGTGGTCTTGATATGCATTTTTGTTATAGACATTATGGGTATGTCGGGGCCCTATTCCAGCAATGTTGCAGCACTTATGTTCCTTTAGAGGCTCATAGATAGGTGTTAACTCATGTATTGTTTGGTATGTTTTGTCGGTTGATTTTTGTTGTATAGTCTTTCATGGTAGCGTGGTAGTTCATACCTTATATATAGTTTCTTGATTGTCTGGTCATCCCATGTTATGTATGTTCATGTCATCATCTTTTGTTGTTAGTTGTCCATGATCCATGTCTACCAATTATATTGATGTCGTCGGCCCTAAAAGATAATAAAGAAGGTTAGATAAAATGTACGTTGGTGCTTGGCAAGTATGGTCGGGTGCTAGTCATGGCCCTCCAGTTTGGGTCGTGACAAACTTGGTATCAGAGCAAGTGTGTCCTAGGGGTTGTCTATGAGCCGTGTCTACTAGAGTCTTGATTATGGATGTGTAGCACGCCACATTTATAATCAGGAGGCTACATGACATCTAGGGTTGTTACCTACTTCCTGAATCTAGATCGTGCGTAGAGTTGAGTCGTAAGTGTTCGTCTCTAATATTCACCTTGTTTTCTTTCAGTCTACTAGGAAGCAAACGATTAGTAGATGGCTGGATACATCAGCAGGAGAGGGTACCAGTCAGGTGCCCCAAGCCAGAGTAGGACAAAATGAGGCTTAGAGTGAGAAGCCCTTTCATACCTCATCTACTCCGTCTCCTCCAGAGAATATTAGGACGCACCCAGCACCTCCAGTTCCTCCGTCTGGCACTACAGACCAGGATATGCAGAGTGCTTTGCAGTTGTTAACTAGCTTGGTAGCTGCTCAGGCTCAGAGGCGAAATACAGGTGCTGCTGATAAACCAGTTAGTACGAGAGTTCGTGATTTTATTAATTTAGATCCTCCAGTGTTTACCGAATCAGACCCTAAGGAGGACCCGCAGACTTTTATTGACCAGGTTCATCGTACACTAGGGTTATGCATGCTAGTGATATGGAGGTAGTAGAGTTGGCTTCTTATCGATTACGGGATTTAGCGATTTTCTGGTATGATAGTTGGGAGAGATCCAGGGGTCCGAACGCTCCTCCAGATGTGTGGAAGGAATTTTTTGAGGCCTTTCTTCGTCACTACTTGCCAGTTGAGATACAACGAGCTGGAGCTGATAAGTTCTTGAACATTCGACAAGGCAATATAAGTGTGCAAGAGTATAGTATGTAGTTTGATTCTTTTGCAAGGTATGCTCCCCATATGGTGGCTGAGATGAGTGATCGGGTGCATCTGTTCGTGAACAGGTTGGGACCACATCTGATAAATGAGTGTATGATAGCCTCCTTGGTGGAGGGCATAGATATTTCCCGTATTCAGGCTTATGCCCAGACCCTAGAGGATCGTAAGCGCCAGTAGAGGGCTGATAGGGAGCAGGATAGGGGCCAGCTTAAGAAGGCGAGATTTACAGGGAATTCTGATGACTTCAGAGGCAGCGTTAGGCCCCAGTCTTCGAGGAGTTCGGCGCCACCTGTAGCTAGTGCTCCTCCACAGTTTCAGAGGCCTCAATATAATCGATTTACCTATTCTGGTCCGGGTCAGAGTTCGCGGGCATCAGGCTCGCAACATCATAGGGATACTAGTAAGACGAGACCCCCAACACCACGTTGTGATTAGTGAGGCAAGGCCCACTTTAGACTATGTCATCGAGGTTCTGATGCGAGTTATTCTTGCGGACAACCTGGCCATATGATGCGGGATTGTCCTAATAGAGGAGGTGATGGTATGGCTCTACTGACTGGATTTGTGTCTGGTTCTTCCTCATCAGTTCGACCTCTAGCACTGGGTTTTCAGCAGTCGACAGGTCGTGATAGAGGTAGAGGTGCAGTGCCGAGTTCGAGTGGTGCTCAAAATCGAACCTATGCTCTAGTAGGTCGACAGGATCTCGAGTTATCTCCAGATGTTGTTATAGGTATATTGTTTGTGTTTTCTTATGATGTTTACACGTTGATTGATATGGGATCTACATTATCATATGTTACACCTTTTGTGGCTAAAAAGTTTGGCATTGAACCTGAATTGATAAGTAAACCCCTTGCGGTATCTACTCCGATAGGAGATTCTGTGATTGCTAGAAGGGTATATAGAGGTTGCACTATGATGATTTATAGTCGCCAAACCTCGGTAAATTTATTTGAGTTAGAAATGGTTGATTTTGATGTGATAATGGGAATGGACTGGTTAGCCTCATGCTATGCAAATGTTGACTGTCGTACGAAGATGGTTAGGTTTCAATTTCCTGGTGAACCCATCATTGAATGGAAGGGGAACATTGCTACACTGAAAGGTAGGTTTATTTCCTATCTTAAGGCAAGGAAAATGATCTCAAATGGTTACATTTATCATCTCGTTCGCATTAGGGATGTGGAGGTGAAGCCGCCTACTCTACAATCAATCCCTGTGGTCAACGAATTTCTAGATGTTTTCCCAGATGAACTCTCAGGCCTTCCTCCTAAAAGGGAGATTGAGTTTAGCATTGATGTGTTGCCTGACACTCAACCAATCTCTATCCCTCCATACAGAATAGCCCCGGCAAAGTTGCGAGAGTTGAAGGTGCGTTGAAGGACTTGCTAGATAAGGGCTTCATTAGGCCTAGCACTTCACCTTGGGGTGCACCAGTCCTATTCGTGCAGAAGAAAGATGAGTCGTTACGGATATGTATCAACTATCGACAGTTGAATAAGTTTACTATAATGAACAAGTATCCACTTTCAAGAATTGATGACCTGTTTGACCACCTACAGGGTGCCAAGTATTTCTCCAAGATTGATCTACGTTCAGGGTATCATCAGGTGAGGGTTAAGGAGAAGGATATTCCAAAGACGGCCTTCCGGACAAGATATGGGCACTTTGAGTTCTTGGTGATGTTGTTCGGGCTAACAAATGCCCCAGCAGCTTTTATGGATCTCATGAATACTATATTTAGGCCTTATCTTGATGTGTTCGTGATTGTATTCATTGATGACATTCTAGTGTATTCTTGTTCGGAGGCGGAACATGCGGGCCACTTGCGGATAGTATTACAGATGCTTCAGGATCGTAAGTTATATGCTAAGCTCTCCAAATGTGAATTTTGGCTGAACTCAGTAGCGTTCCTTGGCCATATGATATCTGACGAGGGTATTACTGTCGACACTCAGAAGATGGATGCAGTAAGGAATTGGCTGAGACCTACAACACCATCAGAAGTTCGCAGCTTCTGGGGCTAGCAGGATATTATAGGCGGTTTGTAGAAGGGTTTTCCCCTATATCAGCACCATTGACTAAGTTAACATAGAAAGCTACCAAGTTCCAGTAGTCTGACACTTGTGAACGTAGTTTTTAGGAGCTGAAGAATCGATTGACATCTGCACCAGTGCTCACTCTCCCTAAAGGAACAGAAGGTTATGTGGTATATTGTGATGCCTCGGGTATAGGTTTGGGGTGCGTATTGATGCAGCGTGGGAAGGTGATTGCTTATGCATCAAGACAATTGAAGAAGCATGAAAAGAATTATCCAACCTATGATTTGGAATTGGCTGCAGTAATATATGCTTAGAAGATATGGCGGCACTACTTATACGGCGTCCATGTTGACATCTACACAGATCACAAGAGTTTACAATATATCTTCAAGCAGAAAGAGTTGAATTTGAGGCAGCGTAGGTGGCTTGAATTACTGAAAGACTACGATGTCGAGATATTGTATCATCCTGATAAAGCCAATGTTGTGGAAGACGCTCTTAGCCATAAGTCAATGGGAAGCTTAGTACATATTGAGACAGGTAGATGGGGGTTGACTAAAGAGCTTCATCAGCTAGCCAATATGAGAATCATATTGTTAGACTCTGATGACGGATGTGTTACTATACAAAATACATCAGAGTCATCTTTGGTAGCCGAGGTAAAAGCACGACAAGATGAAGACCCTATCTTAGTACGATTAAGAGAGAGCATTCAGCAGTGTAAAAGTACAGCTTTTGAGATCGGAAGAGATGGGGCACTGAGATACCAGGGCCGATTATGTGTGCCTAATGTGGCAGGGTTGCGAGAGAAGATTATGAATGAGATTCATCAATCCCAATATTCCATCCATCCCGGCTCGACAAAGATGTATCATGATGTCAAGGAGCAGTATTGGTGGGATAACATAAAGAAGTCTATTGCAGAATTTGTAGCCCAGTGTCCCAATTGTCAACAAGTAAAGATAGAACATCAGAAACTCGGTGGATTGCTTCAGAATATAGAGATTCCAACCTGGAAGTGGGAGGTGATTAATATGGACTTCATTATTGGATTACCTCGCTCTTATCATAAGTTTGACTCCATCTAGGTGATAATTGATCGACTTACAAAATGTGCCCATTTTCTGCCAGTGAAGACAACTTACACGGCTGAAGATTATGCAAAGTTGTATATCAAGGAGATTGTTAGGCTTCATGGTATGCCGGTATCTATTATATAAAACCGAGGAGCTCAATTTATGGCTAACTTTTGGAGGCCTTTTCAAAAGGGTTTAGGCACACAAGTGAATCTCAGCACTGCATTTCATCCGCAGACTAACGGACAGGCTGAACGTACCATTCAGACACTGGAAGATATGTTACGAGCATGTGTTCTACATTTTAAAGGGAATTGGAATGATCATCTTCCACTCATAGAATTCGCCTACAATAATAGCTACCATTCCAGTATTAAAATGGCCCCATACGAGGCACTATACATGAGGAGATGTAGATCACCAGTTGGATGGTTCGAAGTCGGTGAAACATAATTATATGGGCCAGATTTGATTCACCAAGCTATTGAGAAGGAGAAAGTGATACAGGAGCGATTGAGGACGGCACAAAGCAGGCAAAAATCTTATTCCGATGTCCGACGTCATGATCTGGAGTTTGAGGTTGGTGATTCGGTTTTCCTGAGGATCTCACCAATGAAGGGTGTTATGCATTTTGGGAATAAAGGTAAACTGAGTCCAAGGTATATTGGGACGTATAAAATTCTTCGACAAATTGGACAGGTTGCTTATGAGTTAGAATTGTCATCCGAATTGGAATTTGTCCACCCGGTATTCCATGTATCTATGTTGAGGAAATGTATTGGAGACCCTTCTCGAGTCGTCCCTATCAAAGATGTACAAGTTACAGATGACCTATCATATGAAGAAGTGCCAGTGGCTATATTAGATTGACAAGTCCGCAAGCTGAGAACAAAAGATGTAGCTTCCGTCAAAGTATTGTGGAGGAACAAGAATATGGAAGAAATGGCATGGGAAGAAAAAGAGGAGATGAAGTCTAAATACACGGACCTATTCCAGAATGAAGATAACAAGGATGCTGGTGGAACACAGGATACATTGGAAGGTGAAATGGCTCTATGAGGTAAGCAATAACTTGAGAATACTCTTCCTTCATACAAAATGGTAATATGCAGATAATGTAAATATCCATAATGCTTTGTGTAGCCTTGTGAGGCCATATGTTGGGCTTAACTGCTTGCAAGTTTTGCTAGTGACCATTTTATAGGGGAAAATTTCCGTTGGAATCCACAATGATTTGGACTCCCCAAAGACCCTTACATTCGAGGACGAATGTTCCAAAAGGGGGGAGGGTATTACAACCCATATTCACATATGTTAGCTCATACCATAAGGTAGTCAACGCAAATCCATGAAGAGATTATGTTTAGGATGATAAGAAGTTATCCTATTGGTCTTAAATAATACAAAGGTGTATAAGAGTGGTTAACAAGTATTAGAAGTTAAACGAATCAAGGATGTTGTCAGCCGTATTTTCGGATAAACCTAGAGGTGTTTAATACACTCAAGAGGTAGTGTTTTAAGGTATTTGAATCATATAATATCCGTATTATAAGTCTTGAAGTCAAACGAGTTATGAGACAAAAATCGACAAAAGTTGTCACAACTTAGGTTCATAATTTTACTTAAACATTAGGTCAAATATTACTAAACTTTTCTCCCAATTTACTTAGAATTATGGGGTAATCTACCCAATAAAATTGAAGATCTATGAGTCTAGTTTCCAACGCATTAAACTATTTATCGATACAATCTCGGAGTAGAAAGATATTCGCATTTTTGTGAGACTGCGCCAAGCACCTCTCTATGGGGACCACTTAGGCGGTTTAAGACATTTGGGTATATATATGATGCCTCCAACCCGTTTTAAGTCATTGTTTTCACGATATTCAGACCTTAGAACCCTAGGAACACCCTCTCAAGGTTCTCTCAAGATTCAAGACCCAAACAAAGAGCAAATAACACAAATCAAATGTTGGGAATCCCGTGGCGCTAGTAAGTTTCTTTTTCTTCTTGTTGTTGCTCATTTTTGTGTTGTTCCAGCTCGTGTGGGAGGTTGTTTTAAAAGGTTTATGTTCTTTAAATACTCCCTCAAGTTCTTAATATCAACCCTAGGAGATTTCAAGCCTTTTAAAGTGATTTTATTGCCGAAAAACACTAATTGATTGCTAGTTTCGCTTTCTTGTTATTGCGGCAGCATTGGAGGGATATTTCATGGAAAATTAAGGTCAAATTGGAGTTGTTCTTTCTGTATAAAGGTAAGGAACCTCTTACTCTATATGTATTTAAGATTATTCAAGTTGCGGCTAAGTCATTGAAGCTAGAACTTGTGAAATATATATCGAAAGGCTTGGTAGTAATGTTATCGGTTGGTGGACTATTTTGGGAGGTTCAATATGATTAACATTGATGTTGTTTGGGCTGCTTGGTGATTGTTTTCACTTGTGGAAGTCATATAAATAGGGGAGGTATTGTCCGTTTTATCATAAAATAGGTTGTGGTCGGTACATAATAGTTATGACGCTTAAACATTAACGATAGTGTCATTTCTACGATTGTAGACTAAGGAGTCTTGACATTTGCATAGCTTGAGGTTGGGCAGTATATACAAAGTATGTGAGGCTATCCCTTTCCTTCTTTTACACGACTCTGATTATACATAATGTAATGAACGAGCTTCCAAAGATACTCTACTCTTAGAAGCTATCAGTACTTACATTATTTCCCCTCTTATGGAACGATTAATGTTGATGTTGCTTCTCTTAATCTTATATTATCAATGTTGTTGGTACTTCTTAATTCTTATAAGGTTCATAGTGAAGTGTTAGTCTTAATAACGTGTACAGAGGATACCGACCTTACGTCACTCCGAAAGGTTTAGAACGTGATTCCATGAGTCGAGCATGCAGTATTATATATGTATCTATTTTACTCTACCGAGTCACGCTATAGTCGGCCGGGCACGGCACCTATTGTGTAACCACTAATCAGTTGGGTTTTACCGAGCTCCACATGGCCGGGTACGATTCTACCGAACCTTATGATGGTTGGGTATATTTTTACCGAGCCTATTATGGTCGGGTATGATATGATGATAATGATGATGATGCCCACAGAGGCGTATGTTTTAAAAGTTTATGCATATATACATATGTATCATGCATTGCATGTCAGTAGCCCTTAGAGGTACCCAGACGTTACAGGTTGTATATTCTCTATACCTGCTTACATTACTATTTGTACTTATGGTTCCCTGCCTTACATACTCAGTACTTTATTCGTACTGACATCCTTTTATTTGTGGACGTTGCATGTCGTGCTATCGGTCCTAATAGACAACCAGGCACAGCTCCCCCACCACAGTAGGCGGTCCAATTCAACAATGATTGGCGAGATCCCTTCTTCGGACTTGCCATGGTCTTGGTATGCATTTTTGTTATAGACATTATGGGTATGTCGGGGCCTTGTTCTGGCAATGTTGCAGCACTTATGTTCCTTTAGAGGCTCATAGACAGGTGTCGACTCATGTATTGTTTGTTACACTTTATCGGTTGATTTTTGTTGTTTAGTCTTTCATAGTAGCGTGGTAGCTCATACCTTATATATAGTTTCTTGATTGTCTGGTCATCCCATGTTATGTATGTTTATGTTATCATCTTTTGTTGTTAGTTGTCCATGATCCATTTCTACCAATTATATTGATCTCGTCGGCCCTAAAAGATAATAAAGAAGGTTAGATAAAATGTACGTTGGTGCTCGGCAAGTATGGCCGGGTGCTAGTCATGGCCCTCCAGTTTGGGTTGTGATAGTACTTCTTATGGGGCTTCAACTGACGAGAAGCAGTAGCAATAACTCTACCCTCCTGCATCAATGACACAACCAATGTCAACTCTTGAAACATCACAATACACGGTATATGAACCTAAAGCTGATGGCAAAACTAACACTGGAGCTATGGTCAAAGCTGTCTTGAGCTTCTGAAAGCTCTCCTCACACTCGTCCGACCATACAAATGAAGAACCTTTCTGAGTCAACTTGGTCAAGGGCGATGCGATAGATGAGAATCCCTGAACAAATCGGTGATAATAGCCTGCCAAACTCTGAACCGCCTCTATCTTCTTCGGATCAACCTGAATACCCTCGCTGGACACCACGTGCCCCAAGAAAGCCACTGAACTGATCTAAAACTCACACTTGGAGAATTTTGCATAAAGCTTCTCCTCCCTCAATCTCTACAACACAACTCTCAAATGCTCCGCGAGCTCCTCTTGACTACACGAATATACCAGAAGATCATCAATGAAGACTATGACAAACAAGTCAAGATAAGGCCGGAACACGTTGTTCATCAAATGCATGAATGCTGCTAGGGCATTGGTTAGCCCAAAAGACATAACCAAGAACTCGTAATGACCATATCGGGTCCTGAAATCCGTCTTAAGGATATCTGAATCCCTGATCTTCAACTGGTGATAACCCGAACGGAGATCAATCTTGGAGAACACCCTCGCTCCCTGAAGCTGGTCCAATAAATCATCAAGGCGAGGCAAAGGATACTTGTTCTTAATTGTTACCTTGTTCAATTGCCTATAATCAATGCATATTCTCATTGTGCCATATTTCTTCTTCACAAATAGAACCGGCGCACCCCAAGGGGACACACTAGGCCGAATGAACCCTTTATCAAGGAGTTCCTAAAGCAGTTATTTTAATTCTTTCAACTCCGTTGGTGCCATACGATACGGTAGAATAGAAATGGGTTGATTGCCCGGCACCAGGTCAATTCCAAAATCAATGTCCCTGTCCGGTGGCATGACCGGCAGGTCTGCAGGAAACACATCGGGAAAATCCCTCACAACTGGAACAGAATCAATACTGGGAGTCTCATAACCGACATCCCTCACAAAGGCTAGATACAAAAGACAACCCTTCCCAACCATACGCTGGGCTTTCAAGAATGAGATCACTCTACTAGGAACATAATCAATTACACCTCGCCACTCAATCTGTGGCACACCCGGTATAGCCAATGTGATTGTCTTAACATGACAGTCCAGAATAGCACGACACAGAGATAACCAATCCATGCCCAAAATGACATCAAAATCTACCATACTTAGTAGTAATAAATCCACTCGGGTCTCTAGACCCCCAATAGTCACCATACACGACCGGTACACAGGTCTACAACAACTGTATCGCCCACCTAGGTAGATACATGAACAGGTAAAGCAAGAAACTCACGGGGCATACCCAAATAACGAGCAAAGTATGATGACACGTAAGAAAAGGTGGAATCGGGATCAAATAATACAAAGGCATCTCTATGGTAAACTGAAACAATACCTGTAATGACAGTATCTGAAGCAATAGCATCGGGTCTACCTGGGAGTGCATAGAAACGAGCCTGGCTGCCCCCTGATCGACCTCCCCCTCTGGGGCGACCCCTGACTGACTAACCTCCACCCCTAGCTGGCGGAGCGGGTGGTGATGAAGCAACTGGCGTTGAAGCTGATGATTGACCCCTCTGCTGGGATGAACTAGCAAAATGATGAGGACACTGCCTCCACATGTGACCCATCTCACCACACTCAAAACAACTCCTAGGTGCTGGAGAATGGGACTAAAGGGAACCCCTCACACCGGAGTGACTAGCAGATGCACTCGGCATAGAAGAGCCCTGAGCTGATGGAGCACGAGATGAACTCTGAGCTGGAAGGGCACTAAGTGATGATTGGCCCTGCTGAGAACCATGATAACCATGACCTGAAGATGCCCCACGATAACCTGGGCGAGCTGGCTAAGCATGCCTGAATGGACGGCCTCTGTCATGCTGAAACTAACCCCTCAAAGGAGCACCACTATAACTGCCAGATCCTCGAGGCCTCTTGGCCTCCCTCTACTCTTGCTCCTGGCGACGAACAGACTTAATCTCACGGGAAATATCCACAACCTCCTTGAAAGTAGCACCAGTCACCCTCTCTCTGGTCATGAGAATACAGAGCTGATAAGTAAGACTAGGGGTGTCAATGGATATTTGAAAATCGACTAAACCGACCGAACCGTACCGCACCGAACCAATTTTTAGGTTTCTTTTTAAGAAACCGTAGGTTTTTATATAAATCTATAACTGCACCGATAATTAGGGCAGATTTTTTATTTTATAAAAATAAACCAAAAAAATACCGAACCGTACCGAATAAATTTTATATGTAGAAAATATATTTATTTAGTAAGTTTAAAAATAATAATGCATTAAATTTTCTTTGAGCCTTGGAATTATGAAACTATTACAAGCCAACAAGTAATTAAACTCAAAATACTAATTCCTAAAACCTATTATGCTACTTCTACTTAAACTAAGTTATTTCAAGTATGTTTATTAGCAAGACACAAAGTATTGTAGTGATTATGAGTAGCAAACTACAATGTATTGAATATGTTTCCTTTCATATAATTTAGATTTATCTTTTTGAATATTTAATCTTCTATAGACTTTATTCTTGAGTCCTAGCTTGGTATATCATTCAACTCGTGTGATTAATACTTTCTTTGCCTTTATTTGATTTCTTTTACGTTGTTGTAGAATAGTTAATGGATCTATACTCTAGCCATCTTTCTTTTCTTTTTTTTAATTCATCACCCTTTAAACAGTAAAAATGTCTAGAGAGTTTTGCTAAGTCCTATAAAAGAACGTATATTATTGTAATTCTACTTCTACTGGTGAATTTTCCATGATATTAAAAAAATACCAAAAATTAACCAAACCGTACCAATACTGAAGAGAAACCGACATGATTGGGACGGTTACGAAAAGTCTAATTTTGGTTATACATAATAAAATAACCGAAAAATTGGTATGGTACAAATTTTATAAAATAACCGGCCGAACCGAACCATTGACACCCCTAAGTAAGACCATCAACAAACCTCCTGATCCTCACTCTATCTGTTGGGACCAACCAGATGGCATGACGAGCCAACTCAGAGAACCTCAACTCATACTACGACATGGTCATCTCCCCCTGACGCAACTACTCAAACTACTTACACATCTCCTCTCTGCAAGACTGTGGCACATACTTCTCAAGAAAGAGAACAGAGAACTACTGCCAGGTAAGAGGTGCTGCACCAACAGGCCTATGCCTCTCAAAGTCCTCCCACCAAGTGAAAGCAGCTCCTAAAAACTGATAGGTGGTAAAAGAGACCCTGTTGGTCTCCAAAGTACCTGCAGTACGAAGCATCATTTGAGACTTATCCAAAAAGCCCTAGGCATCGTCGCCCTCTGCACCACTAAAGGTTGGAGGCTGCAATCTGCCAAATCTCTCCAACTACGTTGCTCATCCTCCGGCATGACAGGAACCACATAGTCTTGAGCAGCTACAACCGGCTGGGCTGGATGCGCCCCCAGCGTCTGAAGTCCCTGCACGCCCTGCTCAGGTGTACGAGCGGCGAGAGTCTGATTGCCTCCCCCGGCCTAAGAAGTAGATGCGGCTGTAGTGGCTAAAATCGCCTCAGCTAGGCTAGTGCAAACTGATAAGATTTGTGCCAAGGCCTCCTACAGACCCGGAATCACAATGGGCATAGCTGGTGCCTGAACTGGTGCTGCTGGAGCATCCATAGCTAGAGCCTAATCCTGAGCTGGGGCAACTGGTGGATCTACAGGTGCTGCCCTCGTTGCTCTGCCTCTGCCACGACCATGACCGCGTCCTCGGCCTCTGTTGGCCATAGCTGGTGGTACTAGGGGTCATCCACCCCGATCAGTAGCGCGCGTCCTCACCATCTATGCGACAGTAGAACAAAAAAGGTTTAGTACTCAAGTCAACAAGTTCGCACGACAAGAATTTCAAGAATATGAAGTTTTACTAAAGGTTTTGCAGCCTCTCGAGGATAAATGCAGACGTCTCCCTACCGATCCACGAGACTCTACTAAACCTGCTCATGACTCGTGAGACCTATGTAACCTAGGCTCTGATAACAACTTGTCATGACTCTAACGTCAAACCCGGTCGTGATGGCGCCTCTCGTAAAGACAAGGCCAACCAACTATTCCCAATTCGACGTTAAACAGTTAAAACAGCAGTAAAATAGTTTAAGACATGATTAATAATATGAGATAGTAGATAATATCGATAAAAATGCGGAAGTTCAACCCAACACAGCCCTAATCGGGGTGTCACAAGTCACGAGCATCTAACAATACGGAATCCTCAAATGTGACTATAGAGTTTAAATGCTAAACTAAGAACATAAAGGAAATAGATAGGGAGGAGCTCCAGGCTGCGAATGCCAACAGCTACCCAAAGGCTCCTCAAAGATCCGCCTGAAGCTGGGATGAATCAGCACTCGGGAGCGGAACCAGCTACGCCTAAATCTGCACACAGGGGTGCAGGGAGTAAAGTGAGTACTCCAACTTAGTAAGTAACAAATGTAAATAATGACTGAAAGTAAGAAAACACGTAAGGTGCAAGGCATTCTATAACGAAGCAGTAAAATCACTTAAAATCAGTAAAACCAGTAAAAATCAAGTAAAATCCTCTTTCAACCAGTAAACAGGTAATTTGACAGATAATTCAGATAAAGTAAATAAATAGAGGTTCGCCCCTCAGGCACAGTATCAACAAATCCGCCCCTCGGGCAACATCTCAGATCAGTACTAGTCCTACGGGCTCAATCTCACATCACAATGGGTACCCGCGCTCATTGGGGGTGAGGGGCCCCTTACGGACCAAGTGCAATATCAAGCCACCTCGTGGCATCATCACTAGGCCTCGGCCTCATATCAATCAAGTCACCTCGTGGCGTACACATCTCAAACCCTTGGCCTCATAATCAGTATCAAATGTTTCCTCACAACATAGGCCCTCGGCCTCTCTCAGGCAAAAATCCTCACAAGCCACTCGGGCAATAGTAAAACAGTATTTCACAGCCCAAACATCATTTAAAACATCATTTAGGTTTTAAAACTGAATAAACATGGCTGAGTAGTAAAACAGTGGAAAATAACATGACTGAGTTCAAGTTTTGAATCAAACAATGAGGAATTTGTAATAAAAATCCCCGACGGGTTCAAATAATTGGCACGAAGCCCAAATATGGAATTCAGTCAAATCATGATGATAGCAAATAAGATTCAGTCAAATACGCAGTAAAATTATCAACCGGGACGGACCAAGTCACAATCCCTAATAGTACACGACCCCACGCTCGTCATCAAGCATGTGTCTCACCTCAATATAGCACTACAATGTGCAATCCGGGGTTTCAGACCCTCAGAACATCATTTACAATCATTACTCACCTTGAACCGGTCAAATCTCTAGCTCATGACGCCTTTGCCCCTCGAATAGGCCTCCACTCGCGTCAAATCTATCCAAAATCAGAACGAGGACGTCAAAATATGCTAAGGGAACGAAGCCCAAGCGAAAACAATCAATAAATAGCACAAATCCCGAAATTACCAAAACCCGACCCTTGGGCCCGTGTCTCAGAATTCAATAATTTTTACATCAATAGGTTCCTTATCTCCCCACGAGTTCATACATATCAAAAGTTCTGAAATCCGACCTCAAATGGTCCTTCAAATCCTCAATTAAATGCCTAAGTTTCCAAGCCCTAGTTTCCCCAATTTTAACCTTTGATTTCCATAATTTCTAGCTCTAATCCATGAAATAATAGCATAGGAACGAGTTTTAGGTCCAAATTCCTTACCTCAATGAAGTTCTCTTGAAATCCCTCTCTCAAATCGCCCAAAAAGCTCTCAAGCCGATGTCATAGCTCAAATTCACGAAATGAAATAACTTATATGCTCTGCCTAGACCTTTTCGCATCTGCGGCACAATACCCGCTTCTGCGGTACTGCATTTGCGGTTAAATTCTCCGCTTCTGTGGAAATCACTTATCCAGCCTAAATCGCATCTGCGACCACACTTCTGCATCTGCGATGTGACGGTCACCTTACCGCTTCTGCGGTCTCGGCTCACCTGACCCTTTTTCGCTTCTGCGATGGATCTCCCTCACGTGCGGCACCGCACCTGCAGTCCCCAATACGCAGGTGCGAAAATACTAGAAGCAGCAATTCAACAGCTGCAACAACAATCCAAACTTCCCGTCAACCATCCGAAATCACCCCGAGGCCCACGGGACCTCAACCAAAAGCACAAACATATCCTAATACCTTATTCGAACTTGTTCCAATCATCAAAACACCTCAAACAACATCAAAACACCCAAAACATATCGGATTCAAGCCAAACTTTCTAAAATCTTCCGAATTTCGCTTTTGATCAAAAACCCAACCAAACCATGTCCGAATGATCTGAAATTTTGCATACACATCCCAAATCATACAACGGAACTACTGCAACTCTCAGAATTCCATTCCGACCCATATATAAAAATCTTGCCTACCAACCGGAAATCGCCAAAATAGCAACTTCGTCAATTCAAACCTAAAGCTACTCCAAACCTCCAAAACTCATTCCAATCGCACTCCTAAGTCCCAAATCACCTCCCAAAGCTAACCGAACCACCGGAACTCACATCCGAGCCTGTAACACAAAAGTCAATGTCCGGTTGACTTTTCAAACTCAAGCTTTCTCAAAAGAGACTAAGTGTCTCAAACCTTACTAAAATCATTTCGGATTAGATCCGACCAACCCAATACCACATAACACGGATAACAAAGCATAAAGAAGCAGAAATGGGGAAAACGGAGCGTTAACTCATTAGACGACTGGTCGGATCGTCACATATATGCACCACCACTTGATCAGTTGGTATATATTGATGATGTTGCACACAGTGGCCGAAACGATATGATGGGATGCCCTCAGAGCATTACATGACATTTATACGCATTACATGACATTTATACGCATATGCATGACATTATAAATATTTCATGATTTACAAAGCTATCCAGACATAAAGGTTGAGCCATTTACTCCATGTTTCTTCCATGTCCTTAATTAATGTTGACTTACTATTATGTTTCAGTTCTGCCTTACATACTCGGTATATTATTCGTGTTGACGTCCTTTTGTTGGGGATGCTGTATTCATGCCTACAGGTATAGATAATCAGTTTAACGAGCCCTCATAGTAGACGAGATTGGCATTCAACGAAAGATCAGTAAGACTCCACCTCATTCGGAGTGTAGGCGAGTCTATGTGCCATCGTGTCAGAGTTTTGCTACATACTTATTGGTAGGATGGTACCCCGTTCCATTTAATGTCAAATGATCGTAGAGGCTTTGTAGATAGGGATTCACATTGTACAGTATGTCAGAGGCCTTGACGACCCATATGTATTCATATTTTAAGAATGATAGTCTATCGATATAGTGTTGCCCACTTACAGTTGTACATTATGAGTTATAGCCATGTTGTCCCATGATAGTTACCAAGAAAAAAAATGAGGAGTGATTCGCTCGGGCCACTACGGCACCAGGTTCCAGCCACGCCTCCCCAGGTTTGGGGCGTGACAAATGCACAGGAAGAACAAAATTAAATTCGAACCCACTAAATTCACAGTGTGTCCTTAAGGAATTTAATCCCCTCTTGTTGCCTAAGGTTATAGATTAATTCCTCCTATGATAGAACAGAATAACTATTTTGTGATAGAGGCACTACAAATCATAGAATTTCAACAAACTCAACAAACGGAGCAAATCACACTTGACACTTTTGGTTATTTAGAAAATAATGCAACAATGTAGAAAAGAGAGGAGAAGATTTCAAATTTTTTATGTCTGAAAAATAAGGCCAAGCCACTAAATTTATAGACAAAGGAAGGGTGATATGGAGAGGTGCAATCCAAAAGATGCCTCTTCCATTTTCCATTCACACCTTTTAAAAAAATGCAACAATCTCCCACATAAATGGGGAGTAGACATATGCGTAAATATGCATGAAAATACTGTGTGATTCGCAAGTAAGGATTAATTGCATCTGGATTAGTAGGTTTCCCTTTGAACTTTCCGTATTGAACTTATGTCTGATATACTTGGTCAATCAGTAGAATTGATATCTTTGAACCGTCGAGCTTTGGTGTATACCTAGACAACCATAAGTCACACAATCAACCATTAACCGTCTTTGGTTCTCATTGTTGTGTTCATTTCAGCCATGAACGTCGCCTGGTTTCATAAGTGCATAGAGAATTGGCCTTATAGAATTCTTCTTAAAGCGGCTTACACTTTACGCTTACATAGGTAATTCCTAAACGTGTTATTTCTGTAGATACACCATTTGATATACCCCGTATCAAAGTTAAAAATTATTAAAAAGACCTTTACGCTTTATCCTTATTACTGAACATTGTCTTCATCATGCGAATGGACTAAAATTTTATTTGACAATGTTGAACGGTTATTAAAGACTTTATTTGATATCCTTGAACCTAAATATTAGGATATCCAATCTGGTAGGTAGAGTTACCGCCACAATGACTTGTCCTCGTCCATAGTCTCATTTCCCTCGATAATCTTTCAACTACCTCTCTAGTTAGGCCTTTTGTAACTGGATCAAACACATTATCGCTTGACTTCACGTAGTCAATTATGATAATTCACCTAGAGAATAGTTACCTAATGGTTTTATGGCTTTGTCATATATGACGAGATTTCCCATTATACATAATGCTCCTAGCCCTTCCTATTGTCGCTTGACGATCGCAATATATGCATATATGTGCCGATGATTTTAGGCCAAAATGAAACACCTTCCAGAAAATTTAGGAGTCATTCAACTTCTTCACCGGCATTGTCTAAGGCTATAAACTCAGCTTCCACTGTAGAGAGGTCAATGCACGTTTGTTTGTACAATTTTCAAGGCATCGCTCCTCCACCGACTGTTTAGAATCGGTTGAACCGATAATCTATTTGCATTACTATACTCGTCTATTATCGTGGGATATTTATTGTAGTGCAAAGCATAATTTTGAGTCAAGACTCGTTTCATTGTCATGAAAGTTCAATGCAAACTTCCTTATGTCGTAGACAAATATGTCTCGACTTTCAATGGCATATCAGATTACTGACTACACTTAATGTAGCAATATTATATTATTACAACATCTGGAATGATTGGCATCAGTTGTGGCCACAACTTTTTAATATAAAACACATTTTGCAATCACTTTGCCATTTTCAAGCAATTGTATGATATTTATTCATATGTCTATATAATATGCATATTTTAGCACCTTCATTCATGAAACAAATCCAACCTGCAATGGATTTTGGACATGTTCATCGGTTGGTTCACCTCATTATAGACCAACGTATTAATACATTTATTCATGAACATTCATGTCCATACAAAAACGTACAGATGTATCTTTCTATGAAAAGTCACAACCTTCGAAGTGACATATAAATTTTCAATAAAGAAAATAATCTTTGGAGAAAGGCACGTGACCAACTTCCGAAATAGTAGTTTCATCAACCAGTCTTCACTAAGACTAAACAACTGATGAATTCACCAACCATCGTATCAATATCCACTAAAGATTTGTGGGGTCCAAAAAGTTTATCATTTAATTTTTCTAAATAATATAGACATCAAGTCTAACATTAGCTTTTGTCATGCATAAGCTAAAAGCCCCTAAATTTTAAATATTTTATCAATATTTCATCCACATATAATCAGATAATGAGTATATGATTTGGAGTGTTCTTAACGTAAATACATTTGTTTACACCCATTAATTTTCAAACTATTTGAAAAAATATTATTTGGTCAAATCTCGCATGTCATTATTTTGTTTGGGTGCTTGTTTTAGTTTGTAAAGTGACTTAACAAGTCGATGCACTTTCTTTTCTTTTTCGGGAACTACGAACCTGTCAGGTTTTTTCATATAAATTTCTTCCTCCAAATTTCCATTTAAGAATGTTGTCTTCACATTCATCTGATGGATTTCAAGGTCATATACAGTGGCTAACGTTATTAACGCCTCAGTAGATGTAATCCTCGTTACCAGTGAGCAAGTGTCAAAGTAATCAATACTTTCTCATTGTCTAAACTTTTTGACAACTAACCTTGCCATATATTTGTCAATAGCACCATCAGCTTCATTTTTCTTTTGAAAATCCACTTAGAATCAATAAGTTTATTTTCTGGAGGAAGATTAACCAATTCCCAAGTATGATTACTTATATGGATTCTATCTCACTATTGACTGCTTCTTTCCAGAGAAGACATAACTTCTTTCAAAGTTTGAGGCTCATTTTCTCACAAGAATGTCAGAAAATATGATCCATTGGAAGTAGTTGTCCTTTGACATTTACTACGTCTTGGATTCATCTCATTAGGTGTACTTTCCTTTGCTTTTTCCCTTGGCAGCTTAGATATTTCACCAGACGACTCACATTCCTTTTTATACGATAAATATTCTCAAAGAATTTAGCATTATCTGATTCGATAATCGTATTAATGTCGAGATTTTCTGATTTATGAACCAGAAAATAATATGCCTTACTATTTGCTGCATATCCTATGAAAACACAATCAATGATTTTTAGTCCAATCTTTACCCTTTTGAGTTTAGGAACTTGTACTTTAACTAAGCACTCCCACACTTTAAAATACTTTAAATTAGGCTTCATTTCTTTCCCTTTTCATGTGTAACGGATTGCGTTTTGCTATGAGGAACTCGATATAGCTGTAAAAATAGCTCCCCTCACAAGTTCTGGAGTGAACCAGAACTTATCAACAATTCATCATTTTATTTAATGATCGATTCTTTGTTTTCACAATCTCATTCGATTGGGGCGTGTATGTCACGACCCAAAATCCACCAACCGTGATGGCACCTAACCCAACCCGCTGGGTAAGCCAACTAAAGTTATCCAGTTTCAATAATCTTATTAAGTTGATTAAATAAAAATAAGTTTAATAAATTATATATACATCCCATGGATTGGTAGTGCAAATCATGAGCTTCTAAGAATAGAGTTTACAAATCGAAAATGAAAGAAATACATAGTCTATTTGAAAAGTACATAAACAGAGTTTTATAAGCTAAGGCTACCCCGAACAAAGGAGGCAACTACAACAGAAACCCCGGTACATCTTCAAGTCCCGCAATCATCGAGCACAGCAACAACAGCAACCGACATCTGCACGCAATGTGCAGAAGTGTAGTATCAGTATAACCGACCTCATGTACTGAGTAAGTAACATACCTAACCTTAGGTTAAAATAGGTGACGAGCTAACATAGGATCGGGTCCAATGCCAATATTTTCCACAACAGTTCATAACAACACAAATGCAATTATAAAAGAGATATCTCAAAAGTAAAATACTCAGCTCGTTCATAATTCTAGAAAATGGTCATGCTTTTCAAATATCTCAGTGAAAGAAAATCCCAAATCTCTTACTGAAAATGCCAAAAGTACGAGTAAGTTTGAAAACTGTAAATTTTCAAATATCCTTTTCACAATAAATAAAATGTTTCATTTTCTTTCCAAATAACAAGTATAAAGTGCCTCTCCATACCCACATATCAATGTGTATATTAAGTCGTGAATGATGTGATACTATATAGCATGAGGAAGAATGCATCTCTATGTCTATATGTCATGTATGCATGTAAATGCCATGTATTTCAGAGCTGAAACGTGTACTCACACTCTTAGAGTACTCAATCTCATTGCCTCGCATCCTCTCTCGCGAAGCTCAATACTCAGCACACTAAATCACTAAGTGGTGTATAATAGCTATTGCGGCATATAGCCCGTTCCATATATATATATATAGTTGACTGCGCTCACTGGGGTGTACAGACTCTAGAGGGGCTCCTTCAGCCCAAGCGCTATATCGCTGCGGTGTGCAGCCCGATCCATATACATATACATAATCAATATATCGTTGTGGCATGCAGCCCGATCCCATAAAGTATAATAGATATAATATGTTGCGGCGTGCAGTCCGATCCAAAAAATGTCACTCTCACTCAGGTCCTCGGCCTCACTCGGTCATCAATCTCTCTAGTCTCACTCACGGGCACACAATGTCATGAATCTAGCCCGACAACAATGATATGGTGTATCAATAACAACAACTGAGAGTGAGATATGATATGAATGTATGAATGTAACTGAGTACAAAAATATCAATGGAAATCAGTGAGATGACAACCAGAAATAACCATTATGAGTACAAACAATATCAGCATGAAGTCTAAACATGATGTTTAGCATGACTGACAGTACAATTACTTTATCACATGGTGAAAACACAAGTATCAACAAAATAGGGCCACTATACAGAGCCATGGGAACAACAGAGTCCCAATTCACAGGGTGTCCGCCCACACGCCCGTCACCTAGCATGTGCATCACCTCAATACCAATCACATAACACGTATTGCGGGGTTTTATACCCTCATCATTAAGTTTAGAAGAGTTACTTACCTCGAACAAGCCAATTCTAATATCGAGCAAGCCAAGCGATGCTCTAAAAATTCCATCCCGCGCGTTCCGACTTTCGAACGGCTCGAAACTAACTAAAAATAACTCAAATACATCAAACAATGATAAAGGAACCAATCCCATCAAAAAAGGTCGAATTTTTAATCAAAATCCCAAAATCGGCCAAAAGCCCAACCAGGGCTCGCGCCTCGAAACCCTAAAAAACTCATAAAATACGATAGCTCATTCAATTATGAGTTCATCCATACTAGTTTCACTCAAATCCGACTCCGAATCGGTGTTCAAAACTCAAATATTCATATTATGACTCTTTAGGCCAAACCCCCAATTTCTTCTTTAAAATTCATCAACCAAAAGCTAAAATCAAAGATAGGTTCATAAAGTATAACCAAAACCGAGTAGAGAACACCTACCCCAATACATATACTGAAAATCGCCTCGAAAATTACCCAATTCCGAATTCTCCAACTCAAAATATGTTAAATGAACAAAACTCTCGTTTTAACACTATTCTGCCTCGTTTCTCATGCTAAAAGATCTTGAAACTCACTTTTGATACCTCTAATGGATTCGTTGTGAAATTCTAGTCAAGTTAGGCTCTTGAATCACTCAATTTGACCTTATATTGAAAGAGATATATTGGTTTCAATATTTGGAAATAGTGCAGATTTTTAAATACGCAGTGACAATTTCATAATTAATCTGAAAGAATCTGGCAAGCCAATTCTTAGTAAAATAATCATAAAATTCTCATACGATGTCCAAATTTGACGATTCTTTTTGCTATGGCTCCGTAATTACGATATAGATCTAATGTTTCAATCAAAACAGAAATCGGAGCTCATTTGTTCAATGTGGTACCATTTATACTTGAAGAAACGACGTCGGAACATAAGAAAAACGAGCGCAACACATCCCAAACCTATCTGAAACTCACCCGAGCCCCTCGGCATCCCGTACGAACATACCAACAAGTCTCATAATATAATACGGACCTACTCGAGGCCTCAAATCATGTATAACACCATCAAAACGACGAAACGCACCTCAAATTAAACTTTTCAAACTTTCGAAGTTTCAACTTCCAAAACTCGCGCTGAAAAATCAAATCAACTCAAAATGAACTCAAATTTTGCACACAAGTCCTAATACATCATACGGAGCTACTCGTTCCCCCAAATGCTGAGCGAAGTGCAAATTCTCAAAATGACCGGTCAGGTCGTTATAGTGTATGTGGCCGTTGTTTGATGAATAACACCATATTCTAAACATATTTCTTTATAAGAAGATTCATATTTGCCACACCTATTACTTTGTAGAGCCAACCATATGATGTGTAGTTTGTATCATGACAGAGTCAGAACTAAAAACCCGATAAAGTTTTTAATCTTCAAATCAATCTGACATAAACCAGAACTAATAAACGATGAAGTTTTTAGTCTTCAAACCAAGCAATATCTGATACAACCAGATCTTATAAATGGTGAAGTTTTTAATCTTCAAACCAAATAATAAATTGGAGTAGAAAATCATAAAGATTTTAATCTCCAAACCGAGTAGAAAGTCACTTAGACTTTAATCCCCATTAATGAGTAAAAAGTCGCAAAGACTTTAATCTCAACGAACGAGTGAAAATCACGCAGATTTTAATATCGAAGCAGGAGCAGAAAATTATGAAGATTTTAATCTCCATAACGGGAGTAGAAAATCATGAGAATTTTAATTTCTCCAAACCAAGGGTAGAAAATCACAAGTATTTTGATTTTCTTTTCAAATGGCTTTCCAACTAAACCATTATAACCCCTAAACATTTCAACAGTTTGATATATTTGCTTATCAAACAAACATATGTAATATCTTTACATATATTATATTCATAATTTCAAAACTATTTTCAAGTATTTAGTGTAAGCCTAATTCATATTTACAACCTTGAAAATAATCTTCCAAGATCATCACAAAGTTAGTCATCTACTAACATTTATTTCAAATGAATTTCATCAATTGAAATATTACAGACCACAAAAGTTAGAAATTCATAAATATATAAACAATAAGTAGAGTAGAAAAAGTAGAACCAGGATTTTATACTACTCCCTTCTTATCGTTGCATTGGAATCGACTTTGTCTTCCGTCACAATTTGTCAATTCCTTTTCAAGGAGAATTGATGGATTCTCTATTTCATCTTTCATGTTTAAGCCGTCGTTATGGACTTCACGATAATTTACATCTATTTTCTTTGAGAACCCATTCTTTGCGACGTCAGTAATGCATTGATACACCGGCGAGGAAGGCATGGTATACAACATGCCATTCAACTTTATAAAATTCAAGATTTAAAAAAATCTGAAACTTATCTTAGACTGGTTTTCCTGGATGAATTCCCTTCTTTGAGTGAAATATTTTTACCATGGGTTTATTTCTCTTTCACTGTAACTGGTAAGTAAAACCATAAATAAGGCTAAATGGAAGTGATGTTTGAAGCACCGTTTCCAACTTGTCATGAACATGACGTTAGTAGTCCTCGATATGGCATGTGCAACTCAGTCACTTTAATATGTACTCTATACAGAGAGAGAAGAGTAAATATACTTTGTAACTGTTCATGTCAAACGGCTTTAATTCAACTATCTATGGGTAATTAAATTGACGAAGAGAATCATGATAAATTTTATTTATTTTATCTTACTAATTCAAGTGAATAGCTAAGCAACTTAAATAAGTTTAGTTTTGCCTAGCTTAGAGTGTATTTTCGTCTGGTTTGGTTTTCTATCTTCAGTAAACATTTTCACTTGAAGAAAAAAGAGAAAGTTTACCACCACCACCATTTTCTTGGTATGGAGCATTTGAAACGTAAATCCGAATTAGTCAAAGTTGGTAAATTTTGGATATTGGATGCCTAAAGTACAGAGAGATTTAATCAACAGTAAGATTCAAATTTCTTGGTAAATCCTCTAAAGCCCTGGTCAAAGTCATGTCAATAATTATAGAACGGAGAAAATATATTGTTTATGGAGTTTAAAATAACATCCCAATAAAAGAGGTAAAAGATCAAAACCGAATTTCCAAAGTATATATAACTTGATGAGGCAAAATAGGTAACACTAAAGCAGAAGTACCAACTTTGCTTATGTTAGTAATTTGTGTGCAAAACCAGAAAATTTTGTAAAGTAAAAGAGAAACAAAAATGCACAGGAAGAACAAAATTAATTTCAAGATCGTTGAATTCACGGTATGTCCTTAAGGAATTTAACCCCTCACTATTGCCCAAGGTTATGGATTAATTCCTCCTAGGATAGAACGGAATAACTATTTTGTGATGGCGGTACTACAAATCACAGAATTTTACCGAACTCAACAAACGGAGCAAATCACACTTGACACTTATGGTTATTTAGAAAATAATGCAACAATATAGAAAAGAGAGGAGAAGATTTCAGATTTTTATGTCTGAAAAATGAGGCCAAGCCTCTAAATTTATAGACAAAGGAAGGGTGATATGGAGATGTGCAATCCAAAAGATGTCTCTTCCATTTCTCATTCACACCCATTAAGGAAAAAACGCAATAGCTTATGTCCTCTCTAGTCTCTACCCTAATTTCTAGCAAGAGAGAATACACAATCATGTCTTCATATAAAGAAAATATATTAGAATCTCCATTAATGACACAAGGCCATTTAATTCCCTTCTTAGCATTATCACTCAAATTCGAGCAAGAAGAAAGCTACTCCATAACTTGTCAATACTTCTCTCAACGTCAAGAAACTACGTCCATCTATTCCACCATATTCCTTTATTCATTTCCTCGAAATCTCTTACGATGGCACGTCCCACGGCCTCCCTCCTAATACTGAATCCACCGAGAGCTTGCTACTTCCACTACCTCTCTCAAACTGCCCTTCACTAAACTCATCTCCAATCTTGTTATTGAAAATAATCGCCGGAATTGTGTCATTTCGACATGTTCTTTCCAAGGACAGCTAAAATTGCACATAGGTTTGGAGTTTTTCATGTGATATTCAATGCTGGTGGATGTTTTGGCATGGTGGGTTTCATTCAACTTGGATAAATCTTCTTCATGTTGGAAAAAACTCAGAAGATGAGAACTTTCTTCCTGGCTTCAAAAAGGACAAAAGGCCAAAAATATCCCTTTACTTTAGTATATTGTGCACATCTACCCTCCTCTATACTATTTGAACATATTTACCCTTATCATTAGCCAAACTTTTTAAAAATTAAAAAAAAATTAAAACAAATTTAAAAAAATATTTTTTAAAGCCCATTAATAACCCGTTAAAACCCTTTTATTTATTGCACTTCTTCCTCACATATTAGTCATCTCCTTCGTAGTCACTTGTTGAACTCAAGAAGTAAAAGACATAAAAATACTGACAACCATATATTTATTTATACATTGAGTCCCAATTCTTTTAATATCCTTATTGTATGTTTCTTATACTCTACCTTTTCTAATTCATTTTTTTTCTTCTAGCTAGCTTCTCTCTTTGTTTTTTTTCCCACCATGTCGAACTGTATCGAGTATTCATCATGATTTTCTTTTCACAATGGCAGCTACCAAAGTATTTCTTCATCCAACAGTGAGCCTTTATTGATGAGTATTCATACACCGTGATTTTTATTCTACTTTAAGTATTTGGGCAACAAGTAATTATCGCCAAATTACGCCTCAAGAACCAAAGTTAGATTCCAAGCTATGAAATATGGTATGCATAATTTTAGTAACAACTGAACTTATAATCAACAAAAATTAGAAAATAAATAGAGGAGATTCAATTTAATATCAAGCTACGGTCTAAGGAATTATCAAGAATGAAAGAAAGTACACCAAGAAGTTAAAAAAGCAACTTAACAACCTAAGTACACTAACTTTATATATTAGACAAACACGAGTATTATTAAAGTATATATCATTTGTTACCAACATACAAGCCAACTGTCAAGCGTGCATTACACTAGACAAAGAGATGCCATATTATAACCACATAAAAAAATTAACAGAAAGTGACAACATGACGTCCTAATGCTACCATGAACAACTAATAACCAAATATATAAGTTCTTACTAAACTTACTTCTACCATCATTCTTGGTCTCTCTTTAAATGAATAAAATGAGTTAAGACGTCTTAGAAATCTAGGTTCCGTATTCGTAAATGATGAGTTTAACGGGTTTGCGTTAATGAAATTTTTTAAATAATTATTTTATTAATATGACGGCTTTCCGTTGGGTGGAGGGTATTTTTATAAAGTTTGGCTAACGGTAAGGGTAAATAATATACTAAAGTAGAGGGATATATTTGCCCTTTTCCCTTTCAAAAATTCTAAGCTTCTTGTTTAAGGACTGACTTAAGATTTTCGAGCCATTTGCAGGTAAATTCGAATCCAGAATTTAAACTTGATGTATTCAATATTTAACCTTCTTGACATTGAATACATTATACTATCGAAATTACCAGTTTAGAATTTAATATTTTTACATGACCTTAGTGGTATTTCATATAAATATTTATGTTTTATACCGGAACTATGTCATTTGTTCAGACCATGTTTCAAGAATGGTTAGAGATTGATGGAAATTTAATACAGTGAAAGAGAAGGATTTGATGGGATTAGCTTATTATAGAAAGCAATTATAGTATTTATATCTATACTTTACTTTCTATATATATTTATTAAAAGCACGAAATCTCTATCGAAATATTGTTCTCCTTTTTTATCCTTAGTAAGTATATTTTATATTGGATATAATTGTAATAAATTACCACTATTTGTTATTTTATTTTAGAAAAAAACTAGAAATTTCTGTGTATTGCCGTGTCTTTATTTAGGTTTAGGATTCTTTAGCCTTTTCTTCGTTTAGAATTAGAATTCTTTACAATCATGTGGCTTTCTTTTAGGTAAGGACTCATTTATTTGCATTTAATGGAGGTCTGAATTTTAATCATTTAGATCTCAGACATTAAGTGCGCTTGTTTTTAAAGTCTGAATTTTAATTATTCAGATCTTAATAATTAAGTGTGTTATTTTTTTTCACTTCACGACCACTTAATGGGTCTGAATAGATCTGTATGATTAAGATCTATAACAGAGACTTAATTTCATTAAGATGCTATCACATATTCATGATTAATTGCCGCCACCGCCACTATACTCAACCACCACCACCGCCACCTCCACCACCACTATGCCACAATCATCCTCAATCATAGCCGCCATCATTATCGACCATCACCACCCACTATCCTATGACGACCCGGCCAGTCGTCTCATGAGTTACCGCTCTGTTTCCCCCATTTCTGCTTCTTTATGCTTTGTCTATCTATGATATGTGGTATCGGGTTGGTCGGATCGAATCCGGAATGATTCTGATAAGGTTTGAGGCACTTAGTCTCTTTTAAGGAAGCTTAAGTTGAAAAAGTCAACTAGATGTTGACTTATGTGTTAGAGGGCTCGGATGTGAGTTCTGATGGTTCGGTTAGCTTCGGGAGGTGATTTATGACTTAGGAGCATGATCGGAATAATTCGGAGGTTCGGAGTAGATTAGGCTTGAATTGGTAAAGTTGATATTTTGGCGATTCCTGGTTGGTAGGCGAGATTTTGATATAGGAGTTTGAATGGAATTCTGAGAGTTGCAGTAGTTTCGTTGAGTCATTTGGAATGTGCGTGCAAAATTTCAAGTCATTTGGACGTGGTTTGGTCGGGTTTTTTGATCAAAAGCGAAATTCGGAAGATTTTAGTAAATTTGGCTTGAATCCGATGTGTTTAGGTTGATTCGATGTTGTTCGAGATGTTTTGAAGATTGGTACAAGTTTGAAGAAGGTATTAGGATACGTTTTTGCTTTTGGTTGAGGTCCCGAGAGCCTCGGGTGGATGACGGAGAAGTTTGGATTTTCTTGCAGCTGCTGAACTATTGTTGCTTCTGGTATTTCCGCACCTGTGAATTGGGGACCGCATGTGCGGGAGATAGGTTACAGAAGTGGAAAAGGGTCTGAGGTGCTAGAACCGCAGAAGCGGCTAAGAGTACCGCATCTGCGAAGCCGCAAATGCGGATAAGGGATCGCAAATGCAGAAATGGGAGTTTAAGTGAGGAACCGCAGAAACGGTATTTGGCCGCAAATGCGGTACCGCAGAAGCGAAAATATAGCCGCAGATGCGAAAATTCCTGGCCAGAAGGTATATATTGCTTTCTTCGCGAATTTTTGCAAAATACTCCATTTTTTAAGACGGGAAAGAGGTTAAGGCATAGGATTTCGAGAGGAATCAAAGGATATCAGTTGGGTAAGTTCCCTAAGCTTAATTACTTGGGTTTAAGATCATTTTTCCATTGTTTAATCATGGTTTTAGTGGAGATTAAGGAAGAAAAATTAGGGATTAGGGCTTGAGATTAAGATATCTTTAAATGGGGATTTGAGGGGTCATTTGGACTCCGATTTCAGTGTTCTTGATATGTATAGACTCGTGGGAGGATAAGGATTTCGCTGATGTAATTTTTATCGAGTTTCGAGATATGGGCCTGTTGTCGGTTTTTGGTAATTTCGGGATTTTTGGTATTATTTGATTTTTTTTTCGCTTGGGATTCGTTCCCTTAGCATATTTTGATGCCGTGATTCTAATTTTGGATAGATTCGACGCAAGTGGAGGCCGATTCAAGGGGCAAAGGCATTGCGGATTAGTATTTTCACCGGTTTGAGGTAAGTAACCATTGTAAATCTGGAACTAAAGGTACAAACCCCGGTATTTGACATGCTAAGTGACAAGCATGTGGGTGTGCACCGGTAGGGATTGTGACTTGGTCCGTCCTGTAGTGACTATTAAGTCGCGTATTGGATTTGAAAATCTTATATTATTTCGTATTTTAGTCATTTATACTGTATTATGGGTTGTACGTTATGTTTGGGGCCTTATGACGACCTATAGAAACCCTTAGGGGCATTTTGACTGTTCCTCACTTTACTTGCTAAAATCATATCCTCAGTCTTGTTTTACCTATTTAAATGTTTAAAACTGGATTTATCATTCCACTTCTAAATGCAAGGACTGTTTGGGCTGAGTTCCCTAATTTCTATTGTTGTGCCCGAGAGGCTGTGTAGTTAATGACTGAGAGAGGTTGAGAACCTAATAGTGAGGATAATATATGTGTATATATTATGGATCGGGCTGCACACCACAACAATATATATATTGGATCGGGCTGCATGCCAAAGCAATATATGTATTAGATCGGGCTGTGCGCCGCAGCGATATGACGCTTGGGCTGCAGGAGCCCCTTCGGAGTCCTGTACACCCCCAGTGAGCGTAGTCGACTATAAATTACGGATTGGGCTAAACGCCGCAGCAGTTACTATAATTTCTATTACTATGAGATATTAATGAGCCTGAGTGTTGAGAGTGAGTATTGAGTGACGAGTGACTGAGAGGCTGCCCGAGAGGCCATATTCTGAGTGATACCTTGCCCCAGGGGCCCAGTTATGATATTTTTACTAATTACACTCTTCTTTTAAAATAAGCCTCAGTTGGAAAAGTTGCTAAGTATATGATTTCAAGTGTTTAAGCTGAAATTTGATGATTTTTTGACGAAACTGGTTTTAACTGTGAAATTGACCTGTTATCCTATTATTTCCTTCAATTATATGATTTTTAACTGCTCGTCACTACTTTTAGACCTTATTTACCTTAGTTACTTATTGAGTTGGCGTACACACGTTACTCCCTGCACCTTGTATGCAGATCTAAGTGCCCGAGCGGCAGAGTGAAAGTCCCCAGCATTGTCAAAGTTTGTTGGAGACTGCAAGGTAGCTGCATGGCGTCTGCAGCCCTGCTTTCTTCCTCTTATCCTTGTTTTCCCGCATTTTAGACTTGTTATGTATTAGACAGTCAAACTTGTATACTTAGAGGCTATAGACTCGTGACACCAGATTATAGGGCTGTGTAGTTTCCATGCTTATTTGACATTCCGCGTATGTAATTGTGTTTTAAACACTTATTATGAAAATTTGGTATCTAAACCTGTGTTAGAAAATGGTTTTATAAAAGGAACTTGTTGTGGTTAACGGTTTGGGTTGGCTTGCCTAGTAATGTGATAGGCGCCTTCACGGCCGGGTATTTGGGGTCGTGACAAGTTGGTATCAGAGCCTAGGTTATATAGGTCTCGCGAGTCATGAGCCGGTTTAGTAGAGTCTCGTGGATCGGTATGGAGACGTCTGTATTTATCCTTGAGAGGCTGCAGAACCTTTAGTAAAATCTTCATATTCTTGAAATTCTTGTCGTGCGAATCTGTTGATCCGAATACTAAACTTCTGTTATTCCATTCTCTCACGATGGTGAGGACATGTGCTACCGGGCAGAGTGGACGACCACCAATTCCACCAGCTGGGGCCACCAGAGGCCGAGGACGCGGCCGAGGCCGTGGTAGGGGCAGAGCAGCTAGGGCAGCACTTGCAGATCCACCAGTTGCCCCAGTTCAGGATCAATTCCTAGTTGTGGACGCTATAGCAGCACCAGCTGTGCCCATTAAGATTCCAGGCCTTCAGGGGGCTTTAGCTCAGATCTTATCAGTATGTATCAGTTTGGCTCAGGCGATTTCACTTACTATGGCCGCAGCTACTTCTCAGGTCGGGGGAGGCACCAAGACACCCATTGCTCGCACACCTGAGCAGGTTGTGCAGGGACTCCAGATACCGGGGGCACCTCTAGCCCAACCGGTTGCACCCGCCCAGGAGTTTGTGGTACTAGTTTTGTCGGACGACCATGAACCACCTACTAGCTACTAGCATGAACCACCATCATCAACCAAAACTACCACCAATCACCGCCTCTAGTCGGTATTCACCCGTTAGCCAGCACAACCAACAACTATCATATTTTAAAAAATTATATATTTTATTGATAGAATATTAGATTAGTTATTTCATTTGAATTTTATGTTTAATTTTCAAATAAAGATAAATTGTATATATTCAGATATTAAAAATCAAACATTCTTAATTATTTCTATTCAGATCTTAATACACATCTTAATGTATTCAGATTCAAATGTCTTAATCTTATTACAAATCTTGATATTCAGATGTGTATTCAGATTTAAACGTCTTAATCTTTAAAAAAAATGAGGAGACGACTTCTTTGGAATATTTCTTCATCTTTTTAGTTCCCTATAAACATGAGTTTAATGTGCAAAATAAGCTAATTCTTTAAAGATATCTAATGTTCCATAAATATTGTTGTTCTTTTTTTACCTTTTCTCTCATCGATATGTTTGTTATTTTTGAAAAGTTATTAGATTTCTCACGTTCTTCAAACAATATATTTGTAACTGTTATAAAATAATAAAAGAAGCAGAAGAGTATTGCAGAGAAAAGTAGAGAGAAGAGAATTCTTATTGATATGGGATGAATTACAATGGAATAGAACCCTCTATTTATAGGGAGAGAGTGACTTAGCCACCAAGTAATAAACCCTAAAATCTCTCTAAATATAGATATTCACCATAAATAAAATTTTATTTATAACACTCCCCCTTAAATGTCTATTCAACAGATAACGTGCCTCGTTAAAACCTTAACTAAATAAAACCCAGTGGAAAAAAATCTAGAGAAGGAAAAAGAGTACACATATCTAATAATACGCCTTTTGGTTGCCTCGTTAAAAACCTTGCAAGGAAAACTCAGTGGGACAAAATCTTATAAGGAAAAAAGAGTGCAACGCCCATTAACTCCCTCTGATGAGAGCATCAATTCACTTCCTTGAGCCTTCACATTCCAATCTTGTGCACCATCTTCAAAAGATCGTTGGTAGAGATTTGATAAATAAATCAGCCATATTAACTTGAATGAATATTTTGCACCTTGAAATCATCATTCGTGATACATATATAATGTCTTCATAAATATCGTGGAATGACTCTTCAATATCTCCATAGAGGTATTCTCGCTATCACATTATCATGCTTATAGTTATAGCAAGATACATTTGTGCACAAATTGCACTGAGGAAGTAGTACTTCAAGATCAAGAATTGTATATGCTTCAAGCAACTTAAATCCTTCATGGATTGTCATATAAGTTAAGTCATATAAGCCATATAATAGACTTTACATGCATATCAAGTTTTCATGTCATGCTAGACATATAAGATATCGAAAACTGATTGCACATGCCATTGACTTTATACTTTCAAGTGTTTGAACTACATGTCCAAACTACATGTACTTCATATGAAACCAATTCTATTCGAATTGTTTCTTCAGACTTAAGATCCTCATATATATATTTAGTGCTATCATATATGTCGTCGACGAACATTTTATATCGGTTTCAACCTCCTTATTTTTCATAAAGACATAATATAGAGATCTCTTCATTCATATTTTCAGGTACCTGAACCTCTCATGAGATTTTATGAAGTATTATGTCATGTGATCTTCTAGATCACTTGCCTCCTTTATTATGATCATTTGCTCATTTTCTTTATGAAGAAGTTTATTTGAAACTGATATGTCTATACGCTTTAAGCGTACCATAGACTTTGTCCTTCTAGGACTTAATATGAGCATTTCCAATGAGAATTAGTTACTTTCTTTGGGTCAGCAAATGCGTATGACATACTTTGCAATATGTTGCAAATGAATTATCTTTTTATGAACTTCAAGTTCATATTATCTTATTCGAGGATCTAGATATACAAATGATAATTCATTCCACGTAACCTTTTCTCAACTGTTTATCATGTCTCCCCCTTATGTTAGAAAAACTAACTTGTTTCCTCAACTTTGAGAATCCACCTTTGTGCGTTATGGTGTTAATCCAAATGTACACCACACATCAATAATAATAAGATGGAATTATTTGGTTCCTGACGTTGAACCATTTGTGAGGGGAGAATGTAATATACTTTGGTATATAACATATATCAAATTGATATAGATAACTTTGTTCTCATAAGCAATTGTTTAACTATTAAGTGGATGCACTCAATAAATTATTTTGCTAAACCAACTGTGATGTAAACCAACTTATCAAGATGGACTTCTTGAATAGAAAATCTGGAAATTGTGCTCGAAATTAAATTATCGAGCAAGTTACCTCGCAAAACACCATGTTGCGGGTTAATAATAATTGCACATGTAACCACCTCATAGATGCATCTTGCGGGGTATACATGCAGGTGAATGGACCCATATTCACCTTTGATATTTTCGGCATTCATGAGATTTTAATCCCAATTTTAGTTGGTCTATAAATTAATGAGAACAACATAAGAGAATTCGTACAGAATTTTCTAGTTCTTTAATATTTACCCATGTGAATTCTCTTTTATTTTTCACATCATACTTAAATTAATATAGCTAAACCAATTATGCCAACTGAATAAATTATCAATATTGATAAATTTTAGATTTACACCATAACGTGTGCAATTATCAATAAACTTCAAGTTTATTATGATATGGGTTTTTATATCAATAAATATCCACTTTAGTGTGGTATTTTTTTATTTGTATAGTACAAAATGGAGAACAAAGCGGATATTTTTTACATACATATTACCCCGCTACAAGTTGTAGTAATAGAAGATATTAAATCTTTTCTTTACTATAGTTTCAATATGATCAACCGCTTTCGCGTATACTTTGGAAACTGAATAATTTTCTCTGAGACTTGCTACAACACAATACCTTATTGGTAATCAATTGTGTTTCTCCAAAATAGTATAATTGCCTCTTGTAGAGTTCTCAATTAATTTTGTAGTACCACATATTCATCAATATCCATATGGTGAATATCTCTTTTAAGGAGAAAGTTATACCATTATGGTTATGGTCAAAATTATATGCAAGATTTATTTCTTGCATTACCCACTTTTAATAATCACATTGCCAAAGTATTTAGGGGTACAATAAGCACATGACCAATAACCATTTATGCCATAATAATTGTGAGCACGTGATTTTTTCCCTATATGAATTACTCCCACAAATTCAAAAAAAATAATTTTTCCATTTGTTTGCAATTTCGTAGATTTTTGTAGCATTTTTTGTTAAATTGTTTGCATTTGTCTGTGCACGTTTATTCTGTTTAATTAATAAAAAATACAAAATATGTTGTATTTGCATTTAGAATTTAATTTTATATTTTTGAATTAAATAGTAAATTCGTTATTTTATAAGAATTGGAAAAATCACAAAAATAGTTATTTTTGCATTTTTAATTTTAATTTTTGAATTTTGGTAGTTTTTCCTTTAATTTGGTTCTTAATTATGTGTGGTAATTGTTATTTGAAGTTAGTTAATTTAATTTGATAGAGTAATTTGATTAGGGATTAATTTAGGTTTGTTTTTATTTTAATATTAATTTTAAAAAGAAATTAAAAAAAAGAGAAGTGAAAAGAAATTGAAAAGAGAAGGGAAGTTAATCAGAATTTGGGTTTTCTTTAATTCCCAGCCCAAACCAAGCACCCAAAACCCGTCCAAACTGAAGCCCAGAACTGTCCCCACCCGGTCCGTTTCTTTGGAAGATCAACGACACCAATCCATTACCTAAACGACCCCGCTTTACTTTGATCGAATCCTAGCCGTCAATTCCCATGCAATCCAACGGTGGGGAACTATGGGTAGGGGTAGTATAAAAATGTCCGAATCTCGTCATCCCCCCCTTCTTATCTCCCAAACCCCTCTCTTCAGAGACTCTTCCAGGAACCCTAGCCCGCCGCCCTAAATTCCCCCACCATCTCCACCGGCGGCGCCACCCCAATCACTTCCAATTTAACATCCTGAAATCCCCACGACCCCCTCATCCCAAATCTCCACTTAGTTTACTTCGAATACCCCCGAAACTCCTCGAATCTTAAATCACAAGACGAACCCTAGAAAATCCAAATCGAATTCTGTGGGAATTTCAAGTCTAATTTGATTTTGATCGTGTGTTCTTTATAAGAACACACGATTAATATCAGATTTGGCCGTAAATTTAGAAGATTTGAAGGCTCAAGCTTCACTCTCCACTGTCTGAATATTAATAGGTATTTTATTTTATTTTCCTTTTTCTGTTATTATCTTCTCTCCAATTTTTCTTTCTTTTTCTACTTCTCTACTTCTTCTCCTCTTCTTGAATCCTTTTTATTTGTTCCGGAGTCATTTTTTCATGCATGAGTAATTCGGAATCTTTTCCTTAATTAGTTAATTAGCTCGTTTGATTTAATAGCTTAGTTAATTACCTTTATTTGTGCTAATTAAACAGTAATTTAGTTTAGATTTTTATTTGTGAAAATTATTTCAGTACTTGTGTTATTCTATTTTTCAGAGGTTTATAGAATTTAGTGGGTTTAATTTATTGCTTGGGCTTTAAGTTGTTGTCGACCCATTTTGCAAAATGCAGCCTGTTTAAATTGATCTAAATCATTGGGTCAAATTGACCCGTTTGGATTTCTGAAGTAATTTTCAGAAGTTTGAAGGGTAATGTGGGGAGTTTGGGTAAGGGGAATCTTTTGTAACTGCCTGGGAAGCTTCTAGGAAGTGGGATTGGGGTTTGTTTTGAAATTCTAAAAATTAATTAGGGGTATTTGAGCTAAAATAAAAATTGGAAAAGGTTTTAGGTGCAAAATTGATTCATTAGGGCTGCCCTAAATGCCTTGCCTATAAAGGCACTCTACCTTGATATTCAAGGCAGATTTTAAGAGAGATAGATCCCAAAACTGAAACGGTTGAGCTTTCTTATAAAAATTCTGAATTTCTGCATTATTAAAAACTAAAATTTTGCTTCTGGTTTGGTATTTCTGATTCTTTGTGGCAAAGAACTCTTGGAAATTGATAGTCTTATTGCTGAAATAGAGAAATGGTTTAAGTAGTTGAACTGGTTTCAAGTTAGGTGCTGGGAGTCACTGTTTCATTGCCTATTTCACATTGGTTGTTTGTTGGTTTCTGTTCTGTTGTAGCTAATGCTCCTTCACCTCTTTTCCCTTTCCCCAGGTAAATGTATTTGAATCTCATCTCAATGTGAAGTCCAAATGAGAAACAGAATGTTGAAGCATGATCTTAAGTTTATTTTCCTTTATGCTTGCTATTTTTCTGATTTAACTTTAATGCATATGGTGTTGGTTGTTGACAACCTCCTCTAAGGAGTTTCATTCTATTTATATTTAGCATAGAATGTAGTGTTCTGTTAAATTTTGTAGCTGGGTGACATTTCAATTATTGAGCTCTTATTTTTAATTTTGTCTCTGAATGGTTAAGGGGGTTTGAAGGATAACACATATGGTCGGATCAGTAATAAGTCATAGATCTTATTTCTCATGTTATTATAATATGTTTGTTGCTATGATTCACACAATTAAATAGTTGAATGTTTTTTGAGTTTGGATTGTGTAAAATCATGCTAAAAGAAGGAGAATTGGCCTATGTTGCTTTCAAGGGTAAATACCTGCGTTAATTTTCCTTTGGAAAACGTGTGAATTTGTTCCAAAGTAGAAATAGTAGATGAGTTTAGAAATACCCAGTATCTGATTTGGGATTTAATTAATGAAAAAGGCAAAGGTATTTTTAGTAATGTAATGTCATGTCTTGTATAGTTTTGATAGGATTGCAATTTGTATTAATTTTGTGTCCTCAATTGGGTCTGAAAGCATGGGCTATACACTAGCCCAGTTGAAGAGTGTGCCTTCTCACTACTCGTTTGTGAGCTTGAGCCTCTAAACTTCCAATCTTCACTAAGACTTGGGCTCGTTCAGGCCCAAGCTTGAAGGCTTGATGATTGTATGCTTTATTGGTGGTTGATTGGGCTCGATGCTAACCCCGTTCTTCAACATTGCTGATACGGAATGCATGCCAAGAGACTCGAACTCGAGTCTCCCCTTTGTTCTCTTCTTAACTCTTAATTAATTTGGGCCAGGAGGCTGTATAGAGCAAAGACGCAGGCCTCTCGTGTTGGGCTTGTTCCTTTCAGCCTTCAGATTATTCGATTTTGACACGAACCATTCATTTTTTATATATCTAAACTTGTTTCCATTTTCAATGCAAAGTTTCTTTCGGTAAAGATGTACTGAACGTGGGATTTAAAAATAAGAGGGGGTAGATTCTCAATTCACCTAATGTTGTTATTTGGACTTCGTTAATAATTGAGTTGGGCTTCAGTAAACAACTTGATTAGCCACTACTCCCAATACCTCGAATAAGTTGAGGTGTGCCATACTTAGCAAATATAGTTATGGTCCTTAAGAGTTTGATTTTGAATTTCCTTTAAAAATTGGATTTGAGGTGCGCCGTGCCGAGCAAAATCTTAAAATGCATGACCCTCACTTAATTAGTATTTTAATCCATAGAATTTGAGGCGCGCCATTTAGCGAATCTTCCATAGCCCTCGCAAAGTTGAAAATGCGTAGTTGTTTTTGGCGCGTAATTTAAAATTACCTTCCTAAATTCGGGTGTGCATTTCATGTGACCCAAATCCAAATCTTAACAACGTTAAATAAAATGTGTCTCGGACTGCGGGTGCATTTCATGTGGCTTGGTCCAAATACGTGTTTTAGATGACGCTGACCTCCTTAAAATAATTAAAAGCGGTTTGAAGTAAAATGCACATAGGTTTGATAGTATTTTTTAAAATCAGATAATTAGGCCAATAAAAACAGTTGAGCGACCGTGCTAGAACCACGGAACTCGGGAATGCCTAACACCTTCTCTCGGGTTAACAGAATTCCTTACCCGGATTTCTGTGTTTGCGGGATATAACAGAGTCAATCTTTCCTCGATTCGGGATTTGAACCGGTGACTTGGGACACCATAAAATTATCCCAAGTGGCGACTCTGAATTTTTTATAAAATAATCCCATTTTTATTGTCAGTTAAATTGGAAAAAACTCTCTTATATTCCCTTCTCGGGGGTGTAGGTAAAAAGGAGGTGTGACAGCTCTGGCGACTCTACTGGGGATCATAACCCAGAATCTCTGGTTCAGGGTTCAAGAATTCGAGCTTAGATGAATTGTCATAATTGGCTTTATCCATTATCTTATTCTGTTACATGTTGGGCCTAATGTGTTAATTGTTGTTTTTACCGCTTTGATATTATGTGAATTGTATATAAACTGCCACGAAACCCCTGCTCTCTCTGAGTCTTCTAAATCATGGAGAAGTGTACATTTCGTGTGACTTCTCTTCTGTTAGAGTCATATCCCAAATTTAGAACAAGGTTCGGACAAGTTGCAAAGCCGGTGAAGCTTCTGTATTCCCGGTACGCTGCCCCCCCCCCCCGGCTCGAGTTATCTTCTTGGGTAAGCTAGGTCTGGAACAATAAACCCAGGTTTTAAATCTAGTATAACAAGACCTCATGTCGGATCCCTAGAAGGAACGTTTGCTTGCATCACGTGCATTTGACTTTGGAGACTCAACACAGGGGTTGGGTCTGTCTAGGACAGGTGTACCAAAAATGAAAAGACCATTCTAATGCATCTTACATGCTACTTGTGCATTTATTTGATTTGGATTTGCATGCTGACCGTCTTTTGAATAATGGGAGAAAGTTGAAAAAAAGAGAATAGCAATGTGAGGGTTAAGTGAGTTAAATCACTTGTTTTGGAAAAACCAATGTCCAAATGGTACTAAAACTCTGCCGAATGTTTTGAGAAAATTGAAAAAAAGGGGTTTTGTTTTGAAAATAGTTGGTTTTATTTTATTTGCCCGAACTACGCCAGTTTGATTCTCACAGGGTGTGAGATACGTAGGCAACTCCCATCGGGTCCAACTTCCTTTTTGCAAAAAATAGCCCAAAAGAACAAAAATTTTGATTTTATTGCAAATAAGTAAGGTGATATCATTCTTGTCTAAAATAGCCGAATATCCCCAAAAGGGGCGCCGGAAGGCCGTTTTTGCAAGAATAGCCACATTTGGTCATTTTTCAAGGTTTTTGCCATTTAGCGAACACAACCTTAAAATTTTTGTTTTCGATGTGCTGAAAGGTCGTATTGGCAAAGCCGGATATTTTTGTGAAACTTTTGAAAAATGGTCATTTTTCTTGAGTCAAAATGAGTCATAGTTTTCTTTTAACTAAAATCACCTTAATAAATGTGCAGGATGAGCACAATTCAAAATGAACCTTTCTCAGTCCGTGAAGAGATCCCGTTGGAGCTACATATGTGGTGGCATGATTTGGGGGACAATAGCAGAAAAGTTGTAACAAAAGTGTTGGGTGGCCTTGTTGGGCTCTTGAAGGTTAAGCCGAGAAAGGACATAATTGAGGCCTTGATACCATTTTGGGACCCAGCGTATAATGTATTCCACTTTGCTGATTTCGAGTTAACTCCTACACTGGAAGAGATAGCAGGCTACGCCGGTCTTGAGGGGAATCTTAGAAATCAATATCCGGTAGCACCGAGAACAGTAACCCCTCACAAATTTTTGGACTTGTTAAGCATCAGTCAGTACATCCGAGACGAAAATTTGGCTAAAGGATTCTATACCTTCTACTTTTTGTACCGACGTTACGAGAATCCCCGTGGCTTCAAGACGCCAGATACCAGTCTTACTCACGCGGGAAACTAAGACAAGTGGGAAGCTCGGAGAGGATTAGCTTTTATAATGGCGTTCCTTTGTATTTTGATTTGCCCCAGAAAAGACGGGAACATAGAGTTGGGACTCGTGGGGATAGCTGACTTTATGATGAAAAAGGCAAATGGGACCATAGTGCCAATGATTTTAGCAGAAATTTACCGAGCTCTGACCCTTTGTCGAGAAGGGGGAAAGTTCTTTGAAGGGTGAAATATGCTGTTACAATTATGGATGGAGGAACACCTTTGCCACCGTCCCGAATACTTGAATTGTGGTATGACTGACCTCGAGTGCATTGAAAAACATGAAAAGCGCGTAGAGGGTTATGAGTTCCCGGATGGTACGGAAGCATGGCATGCTCATTTGAGATCTTTGACTGCAAATAAGATCGAATGGACATTCGGGTGGCTCTCGGTCAGGGAAGTAATTTATATGTCAGCTGAGGTATGTTTTCTGTTGTTGAGGGGTCTTTGAAGTATCCAGCCTTATGCTCCGCGCCGAGTTCTACGTCAGTTAGGCCGATACCAGACTATCCCGCACGATGAGGATTTGAGTTGGCAGGTTATTGAGTTGGAACCAAAAGCCGCTTTTCTGGAAGAAAAAGTGCGTCGAATTTGGCACTAGTGCAGATTCTTAGAGTCTAGAACTCAAGTGCGAGATCTATCCAGAGGCGAGGTGGAGCCTAGTTACACTGCGTGGTATGGTACAAGATCCCGAGTTCATCAGGAGACCGAAAGGCCTAAAAAGAAACCCCATGTCCAACAATTTACCGACGGAGCATAGGTGCAATGGGACTGGTTGACCAAAGAAAATAAGTACCGAGCCACCATAAGCAGGCTGGAAAAGCAAGTCATGGACCTTCAGTTTGAGAATGGATTGTAAGCCGCCATAGATGAATGCGAGAAGAAGAAGTTAACTCAGGAAAATGAAGCCCTCAAAGCTCAAATCCGGAAGTTGAAAATAGCTACTAGAAACCCGGAAAGAAGCCGAGCGGATGAAAGGCTCATAAGCAGTCTGAAAAAGAAAGCCCTTGAGTGTCAGGATGACCTAGAAAAGTCTGAGGCCATTCTGGCGAAAGTCCGGGCTCAATTGGCGGAAAATGCGGAAGAGCAGGCACAGTTTGTGCAACAAATGAAAAGAAAGTATGAAGGGACAATCACTAGCCTGAAGGGAAAAATGACTATCCTCGAGAATGAGGTAGCCAAGCAGGCCAAGGACTTTAAAGCTGATAGGGAACACTATTATGATTTGATGGCTTGGATGGAGGAAGAAATGCAACAGTTGCAAAATCAGATAATGAGTGATTTGGAGTGGCTTTAAAGGGATCTTGCATATAGGCCCGTGGCGAGACCAAATGATGTCCCGTGGGCCTCAGGAGCATTTGAGGCATTAATGTATTCATGATTTTCATTGGAGTCTGTTAGTCTGTTTGCGAGTCTGTATTTTCTTTTGTTGGAGTATGTTAGTTGGTTTTCGAGTCTGTTATTTTCACCTTTCTGTCAGAGTCTGTTGGTCTTGTTTTGAGTCAAAGTCTGTTAATTTTCCTTTTCAAGTCTGTTAATTTTATAATTTGGTAGAATGAGTGGTTGTAATCAAAACTGTTTTATTTTATGGAAAAATTTGAAATCCCAAAAATGTTTTGTTATTTATTTTCTGCACTTATCTCCAAGAACTACGCTTGGTCTGATTCATGCGGGGTCATGATACGTAGGCAATATCCATAGGATTCGACCATAACCAAATGAAAAGAAAGGAAAAGAAGAAGAGAGGGAAAACAACAGGGAAAAAAAAAGAAAAGAGAGAGAAAATAAGGAACCGTGAGAAGGAGACAATGGAAAAATAAGAGAGAGAAATGAGAGAATAAAAAAAAGTGGCAAGAATAAAAAAGAGAGAAAAAGGGAAGTTGCAAATAAAAATAAGGAAAAGCCGGGATGATGCAAGCAGCCGATCAAATGCATAATAGAAACGGTTAACTGCTTAGGTGCATTCACTCCTCAAATGTGCGATTGCTTATCTGTTAAAGCCCTAATCGCTAACAAGCTTGTTATTGATGAAATTATAGTTCAGGCAGGTGGTTAGTTTAATTGGCATTCTGGCAACTCACTCCTACAACACCCGGTCCAAAAACAAGTTGAACATGGCCAACCAGGAACTTGAGGCAAGTATTGTCGATCCGTCAAAAAAGGTGGAAGAATCGGAGGTTAATCTAAAAGATGAGTTGTATAAGCTGAAGCAACAGATGGATGAAATGTACCAAGCATGGGCGAAAGTGCACCCACAGCCAGTTTACCCCGCCAACCCTGCTTTTATCTCGCCATTGGCTTAGCCCCAGGAACCTCCCACTGTGAACTCATCTCCGGCCTTTTCTCTCTACCAATAATACCACGGCACCACTTCTCATACATCACAAGCTCCACCACCCAAACAAATCTCGTACCCTCCTCCACCAGTCACTATTGTTTTTGTGGCACCCCCACCTACTGCATTACACTGATCCTCCAGTGAGCCTCTGTTCCAGACTCACGATAACTAGTATTACCCCCCCCGAAGCCCACTTTCAAGGTTCTAGAACCCTATTCCTACACTCCTCATTTTGACATCCCTACAGAAATCGAAAAACCATCTAAAAATCCCGAATAGGAGGAGATGTTCAGGAAAGTTAAAAGCCTGGAACAGTCATTCAGATACATGCGGGGGTTGGGAGGTCAAGTAAGTGTGGCTTACAAAGATCTATGTCTATTTCCAGATGTGCAATTGCCGGCAGGGTTTAAAATGACCAAGTTTGATTTGTATGATGGGCATGGTGATCCAGTGGCGTATTTGAGAGGTTTTTATAGCAAAATGAGGGAAGCTGGCGGGAAAGATGAGTTGCTAATGGCATATTTTAGTCAAAGTCTGAGTGGTTCGGCGCTAGAGTGGTACACTCGGCAGGATCACGGAAGATGGTACACATGGGATGATCTAGCCCAGGCATTTGCTTGCCACTTCCAGTACAATCTCAAGATTATTCCGGATCGTTTGTCCTTGACGAAACTTGAGGAAAAGCATAATGAGAGTTTTAGGGAGTATGGTTTTAGGTGGAGAGAACAGGCAGCAAGGGTTGACCCTCCAATGAAAGAAAGTGAAATGGTGGATTATTTTCTTCAGACCTTAGAACCTACTTATTACAGTCATCTGGTATCAGCTATAGGTAAGTCCTTCAATGAAGTGGTAAAAATGGGCGGTATGGTAGAAGAAGGGCTCAAGACAAACAAAATCATGAGTTATTCTACGATCAAGGCAACCACCCAGGCCATTCAAAGTGGAACTAGGGGAGCAATTGAAAAGAAGAAGAAAGAGGATGTCGCAACGATCGAGTCAGAAGATTGGTTCGGACCCAGGGGCCCATCACATTACTATAACCAGCCTCGAACCCACCACCAAACCTACCCTCATACCCCATATGGCCCACCACAACACTACTACCCACCACCAGATCCCTATTTTTCTATCCACCATGCCCAAACATACACTCAACCTCCTGCCCACGCGCAATGGCGTGCGCCAACCCCACAGAATACCTACCCAGCTCCATAAAATGCCTATCCACCCCCAAGATCCTACCGAAACCCTCCTGGATCAGGTTTCCAGCCCAACCAAGCATTTAAGAATAAGAGGTTGCAAAAGAAGAAAACTTTCACTCCATTAGGAAAATCCTATACCAGTTTGTTCTACAGATTGAGACAATTGGGTATGTTGAGTCTGATCGAGCCAAAACTGCCAAATCCTCCCCCGAGGAATCTTGATCACTCTGTGAGTTGCGAATATTGTTCCGGTGCTCCGGGGCACGATACAGAGAAATGCTCGCAATTGAAAATAGTTATGCAAGGGCTCATTAATACTAATCGGATTGAGGTCCAAGCTCCGGAGGTGCCCAATATCAACCAGAATCTGTTGTCGGCCCATCATGAGACAAATATGATCGAGAAAGTGCATAGGGGAGGGGGCCTAAGAAGCCTTCACAGACCGTCATGATGATTCGGTCCAGTGAAGTCAAGCCGGTTGAAGAGCCAACAAGTGAGAAATCAGTGATCAGGTTGAGTGGGGCAAACAGTGAACCATCTACAGTAGTCAAGAAGGGGACCCCAAGTGATGTGGTAGTAAAACAAGAAAGAGCAAAAGTGGTTGTGCCAGGAGTGGCGAACAAGCCTGTTGTAATTGTGGAGGGTGCCCGCACATATCCTATCATTATCAAGCCGGTAACTCAATTACCGATAGTCAACAGCAAGGCGGTCCAAAGGAATTATGAACGAGTGACAGTGACTTACAAGGGGAAAGAGGTTAAAGAAGAAGTTTGTGAGACCCACGGTTTGACTTGATCGGGGAGATGCATTGCCCCCGAAGAGTTGAGAAAAGCTAAGATCTCCAAAGATAACCCAGTGCTAGTGAAGAAAGCTGTGACCGAGGAAGAAGCAGAGGAATTCTTGAGAAAGATGAAAGTGCAGGACTATTCCATTGTAAAGCAGTTGAGGAAGACACCGACTCAGATTTCACTATTATCATTATTGATCCATTCAGACGAGCACCGTCGGGCTTTGATGAAGATCCTGAATGAGGCTCACGTTCCTGACAAAATCTCAGTAAACCACTTGGAAAATATAGCTAACAAGATATTTGAGGTAAACAGAGTCATTTTTTCTGATGATGAGTTGCCCGTGGAGGGTACTGAGCATAATAGAGCCCTCTATCTTACGGTAAAATGCAAAGATTTTGTGGTTACTCGGGTACTGGTCGACAATGGTTCTAGTGCGAACATTTGCCCTCTCTCTACTTTGGACAAGTTGAAGGTGGATGACGAAAGAATTCACAAGAACAGTATCTGCATTCGGGGATTCGACGGTGGAGGGAAAGATTCAGTCGGGGACATAGTGCTTGAGCTTATAATAGGGCTAGTGGAATTTATCACGGAGTTCCAGGTGCTTGATGTGGTTGTTTCTTACAATCTGCTATAGGGTCGACCCTGGATTTATGCTGCCAAAGCAGTCCCGTCTACTCTGCATCAAATGGTCAAGTTTGAATGGGATAGACAGGAAATTGTTGTGCACGGCGAAGATAATTTATGTGTTCCCAGCGATGCCATTGTTCCGTTCATAGAGTTTGAAGACGACAATGGGCCATGGGTTTATCAGGTTTTTGACACGGTATCGATAGAGAAAATTTCAGAAGGGAAGTGCGTTCCAACTCCGAGGGTAGCTGCTGCATCAGTCATGGTAGCCGTTGAAATGTTGAAAAATGGTTTTGTACCGGGCAAGGGTTTGGGTGCATCTCTGCAAGGTATCATACAGCCGGTGTCTCTCCCCAAAAACTTGGATACATTTGGTTTGGGGTTCAAGCCCACAGTTGCGAACGAGAAAAGAGCTAAAAAGTTGAAACAGAGGGCCTGGGTCCTCCCAAAGCCCATCCCACAGCTCTCCAAATCATTTGTCAGGCCTGGCACCAAAAAACGCCCAGTAACAACAGTTCCCAGTTCTGTGGTTGGTCCTGATAAAGAGTTGATTGAAAGGTTTGAGAAGTTATTCGATGATGTGAACATGGTGGAAGCTGGAGAGGGTTCTAGAAAGGCGAATGTGTAATTTGTTGGGCCCAGTGCAAAGATTAACAATTGGAAAGCTACTCCTCTCCCCACCAGGAAGGAGTTTTGGTAGTATTCTTTGATTTTCTTTCAGTTTATCTGGATTGATCCAGGGTTGTAATTCAGATTCTATGTTCCGTCTGTTTGGATGTATAAACCTTGTTATCTTTTAATTTCAATGAAATGCAATTTCCCTTTTTCCTCATTCCTGACAGTTTTATTTTTGTTTTCTTTTCTTTCTTATACAGTTCTTTTTATGCTGGTTTCAATAACAAGACATGCATGAGGAATCTTCGGCTCAGTCTTAAAAGCCAATCTAATTCTGAAATAGTAATTCAAGAAATAGAGTGTGATGATGAATCAGAATATGATGAGGATGAGGCCTTTGAAGAGATTAGTAAAGAATTAAGCCATTTTGAAGAAAAACCCAAGCCTAACCTGAGTGATACAGAAGCAATCAATTTAGGGGACCTAGATAATATCAGAGAAACTAAGATAAGTGTTCATCTTGAACCTCAACTCAGGGAGGAGATAATTAAAGCGTTACTTGAGTACAAAGACGTCTTGCATGGTCATATGACGACATGCCGGGTTTAAGCACTGACTTGGTGGTCCACAAATTGCCCACTGACCCGTCATTCCCTCCTGTCAAGCAGAAGTTGAGGAAGTTTAAAACAGACATGAGTGTAAAAATTAAAAAAGAGGTCACAAAGCAGTTTTAGGCAAAGGTCATTCGGGTCACTCGGTATCCCACTTGGTTAGCCAACATAGTACATGTGCCAAAGAAGGATGGCAAGACCAGGGTGTGTGTTGATTATCGTGATCTCAACAAGGCGAGTACCAATGACAACTTCCCACTAACAAATATCCACATTCTGATTGACAATTGCACCAAACATAAGCTTGGGTCTTTTGTGGACTGTTATGCGAGCTATCATCAGATCTTAATGGATGAGTAAGATGTGGAGAAGACGACATTCATCACACCATGGGGAACATACTACTGCAGGGTCATGCCTTTCAGTTTGAAAAATGCTGGGGCAACTTACATGAGGGCAATGACAACCATATTCCACGACATGATACACAAGGATATCGAGGTTTATGTGGATGATGTAATCATAAAGTCTAGAAAGCAGTCTGAACATGTCAGAGATTTGAGAAAATTCTTCCAAAGGCTTCACAGGTACAATTTTAAGCTCAATCCTGCAAAATGCGCATTTGGTGTGCCATCTGGAAAATTGTTGGGATTCATAGTCAGCCGTCGAGGTATTGAATTAGACCCGTCAAAGATCAAAACTATCCAAGAATTGCCACCCCCAAGGAACAAAACTGAGGTGATGAGTTTATTAGGGAGGTTGAATTACATCAACAGGTTCATTGCTCAGCTTAGGACAACTTGTGAGCCTATCTTCAAACTGTTGAAGGATACTGCTGTCAAATGGACAGATGAGTGTCAAGAAGCATTTGATAAGATAAATAGGTACTTGTCAAACCCACCTATGTTTGTGCCACCAGAACCGGGGATACCTTTGATTCTGTATTTGACGGTCCTGGACAATTCATTTGGTTGTGTGTTGGGTCAGTATGACATCACCGGCAGGAAGGAGCATGCCATTTATTATCTCAGCAAGAAGTTCACATCTTATAAGGTTAAGTACACTCACCTTGAGAGGACATGTTGCGCCCTAACTTGGGTAGCACAGAAGTTGAAGCACTATTTGTCATCTTACACTACTTACCTCATCTCTTGTTTGGATCCGTTAAAGTATATCTTTCAGAAGCCTATGCCTACAGGGAGGCTCGCAAAGTGGCAGATCTTGCTCACAGAATTTGACATCGTCTATGTGACCCGGACTGCGATGAAAGCCCAGGCATTGGCCGACCATTTGGCCGAGAATTCGGTGGATGAAGAATATGAGTCGTTGAAGACTTACTTTCCTGATGAAGAGGTAATGCACATTGATGAGATGGAACCAGTTGGAGAGTCAGGTTGGAAACTCTTCTTTGATGGAGCTGTCAACATGAAAGGCGTCGGGATAAGGGCTGTACTTATTTCTGAAACAGGGCATCACTACCCTGTTACGGCTCAGCTTCATTTCTATTGCACTAGCAACATGGCTGAGTACAAGGCATGTATTTTGGGTTTGAGGTTGGCTGCGGACATGGGTGTCCAGGAAGTCTTGGTCTTGGGAGACTCGGACCTTCTGGTGCACCAGATCCAAGGGGAATGGGAAACAAGGGATTTAAAACTTATACCGTACCAGCAATGTTTACATGATCTTTGTCAACGGTTTCAGGTAGTAGAGTTAAGGCATATTCCATGGATCCATAATGAGGTTGCTGATGCTTTAGCTACCTTGGCATCAATGTTACACTATCCAGATAAGGCCTATGTTGACCCGTTGCGTATTTAGGTCCACGATCAACATGCTTATTGCAATGTGGTAGAAGAAGAACTTGATGGTGAGCCTTAGTTTCACGATATTAAGGAATGTATCAGAATGGGGTATATCCGGTACAAGCCGTAGGTGATCAAAAGAGAACAATTCAGTATTTGGCAAGCGGATTTTTCTTCAGTGGAGGGGTTTTGTCAAAAGGACTCCGAAATCTTGGATTGTTGAGATGCATAGATGCTAGACAGGCCACAGCTATCATGACCGAGGTACATTCTAGAGTCTGTGGATCACATATGAGTGGATACGTACTGGTAAAGAAGATTCTCTGAGCAGGTTATTATTGGCTCACTATGGAACGAGATTGTATCAGTTTCGTGCGCAAGTGTCATCAGTGCTAGGTGCATGAAGATTTGATTCATTCTCCACCATCGGAATTGCACACAATGTCTGCACCGTGGCCTTTTGTCACATGGGGCATGGATTTCATTGAGCCAATTGAGCTGGCAACATCAAATGGGCACAGGTTCATTCTAGTGGCCATCGACTATTTCACCAAGTGGGTGAAGGCTAAAACGTTCAAGTCTGTAACTAAGAAAACGGTGGTTGATTTTCTGCACTCAAATATCATTTGTCGGTTTGGGATACCAAAGGTGATTATTACAGACAATGGGGCTAATCTCAATAGTCATTTGATGAAAGAGGTAGGTCAGCAGTTCAAGATTATACATCTCAATTCCACCCCTTACCGCCCCAAGGCAAACGGAGCAGTCGAGGCAGCCAACAAGAACATAAAGAAGATACTTCGGAAAATGGTGGAAGGGTCCAGGCAATGGCACGAAAAGCTGCCTTTTGCATTGTTGGGTTATCGCACTACTGTTTGTACTTCAGTAGGGGCGACTCCTTATTTGCTGGTGTATAGCACCGAAGTAGTGATACCCGCAAAAGTGGAAATCCCATCCCTTCGAATTGTCGCGGAGGCTGAAATCGATGATGATGAATGGGTCAAAACCCACCTGGAACAATTGAGCCTGATCGATGAGAAAAGATTGGTAGCAGTGTGTCATGGCCAGTTGTATCAACAAAGAATGGAAAGAGCATATAATAAAAAGATGCGTCCGCGGAAGTTTGAAGTGGTTCAGCAAGTGTTGAGATGTATCCTTCCACATCAGGCTGAAGCCAAAGGCAAGTTCGCCCCAAACTGGCAGGGGTCATTCATCGTAACTAGAGTGTTGTCAAAGGGTGCTTTGTATTTAACAAATATAGAAGGTAAGTGTGTAGAGATGGCCATTAATTCTGATGCGGTCAAGAGATATTATGTATGATTTTCTTTGGTTAAATTATATTTGTTTGTACTTGGCACATTTTAAAGATTGGAATGACGAAGGCATTTTGTTCTGCTATCTAAACATTTTATCCTTTGTTACCCCTTTTGAGCCTTATTTATTTCCTTTCATATCCCTCTTTTGGAATTAGTAGCAGAGATCAGAAACACAAGCGTGAAAGATAAGTAAAAGAAAAAAAAGAGAAAAGAAAAAAAATAAAAGGAAAAGAGAAAAAGAAAAAAAAAGACCAACAAAACAACAAAAAGAAAAAGAAAGAAAACGAGAGAAAGAAAAGAAAGAGATAAGAGAAAATCACAACAACAAAGCAATTTCTATGACATGAACTACGTTCGACCTGATTCCTTTTAAGGATACGTAGGCAGCCTCACGGTTCGGTCCCATCAAAATAAAATCCCAAAAGTTCCCAAGCAAAAAAATCGGGGCAGAAGTGTGGTTGTTGTAAGAAATCTGATTCCGAAAGTTGTAATTTTGAACCCATTTGAATTGTTTTGGGCCTTGATACCCTTTCTTTCTAACCCTATCCAAAAGCCCACATTATGGTCCAAAGAAAGACCTTTTGATCAGTCTTCGAGAGATGCTAAGTCGAGCAAGTATAAGTGATTCATATCAGGGGAAACACTCTTGTCCAAGCAGGAAAATAAAAAATGAGAGAGTCTTATTGGTGATAACCCTCACGGGCACCATAAGGCGACGGGAGCTGAGAGAAATCAAAAATTAGAGAGTCTTATTGGTGAAAACCCTCACGGGCACCATAAGGCGACGGGAGCTGAGAGAAATCAAAAATGAGAGAGTCTTATTGGTGAAAACTCTCACGGGCACCGTAAGGAGAAAGTGAGTTGAGAGATGAACAAATGAGATAGGCTTGTTGGTAAAAACCCTTCAGGGCACCGCAGGCCGAACAAGGTCAAGGTTTTGGTGAAGAAGTCAGGTTATGGAAACTCCGAGGCAACAAAGTATGGCAACTAAAAGTTGATTGGTTAGACAGATTGGGCCGATTAATCCAAAATGCATGTCATGATCATTGGTACCAGCTGTTCCACTCAGATAAGCCTCTTTCCTTTTTTTCCTTTTTAGCAAGTCATCCAGTTTTGAATTTTCTTTATCCTTAACTCTCAGGGTCATTGCATTTCAGTTCTTTTGGGTTTTGTTTCTCTAAGATGTTTCAATGTCAGTATTGGTCAAGCAAATAAGAAAGGATTTCAAAGCTCACTACCAACTTCAAAAATTGCAAAGCATAGTGTGGCCAGAACACACCAAAGATAGCATGATGTAAAGTGGGATATAAAGTGCCAGCGAAAGTTCCAACGGCAGAATGATTTAGTAATTGCATGGGAAATGCAGAGGTTTAGATAAAGGGGTCAGAGGTGTGAAACAATGGTTCGGGTATAGAACACTCGGGTCATCCGAGGTCATGTGGTTTGAAAGTCAGTCGGGAAGTCAAGCGATTCTTGGCAAGTTCAGGGGAAGTCAGTCAAAACAAAGCACAATAGCGGGGAGGCCACTTTCAGCAAGAATGCCACAAACTAACCACCACATTTTAAACTGATAAGATTTTTCTTTGATTGAAACAGGGGCAGAAAGTTTTCGATTGTTCGGGGAAACCATCCGTAGGGGAAAAGCAAGCACCAGACAGGTTTGGTTTTGATTCTCAGGACCCTCCTGGAAAATGGGACCTAGTCTAAAATTCAAAACAATCATGCGTAGCATAATCTAGCATAAATGTACCAGAGAGGAATATAAGTTGGTTTCAAAATTTGCATGTTTAAGATAGGATTCAATTAGGAGTTTTCAGGACCCTCCTAGATAATGAGACTTAGCTTTAAGACTTCCTTTAGATAACAAGATTTAGCATAGGCTCTGCTGTAGGGTAGTGTAATTCAGCCGTAAAAATTGTCACTCTTAGGATAATACTTGATTTTTGACTTTCAGGACCCTCCTGGATAATAGGATGTAGCTTTAATACTTTCTTAGATAACAAGATGTAGCGGAAGTAATACCTTCAGAAGATATAACTTAGATTTAAAGTTGGCGTTTAATTAAGAGTTGTCAGGACCCTCCTGGATAATGGGGAGTAGTTTAAGACTCTCTTAGATAACAAAATTTAGCAGAAGTCACACCTTTAGAAGATATAACTTAGATTTAAAATTATCATTTAATTAAGAGTTATCAGGACCCCCCCCCCGGATAATGGGACCTAGCTTTCAAATCATAGTAATATTTGGTAATATGATTCAGTTTAACACTCACATATGTGCCCAGCTACCAAACTGGGGCAGAAATTTTCTTTATTTTTGTTGAAATCAGGTACCCACTTAGAGAATAGGGATAAGCAATTCAAGTTCAGCAATCAGGCGCCTACCTGGAAAGCACGGGAATACAATTTAAATTCAGCAGTCAGGTGCCCACCTAGAGAGCACGGGAATACAATTCAAGTTCAGCAGTCAGGAGCCCACCTGGAGAGCACGAGAATACATTTCAAGTTTAGCAATCAGGCACCCACCTGGAGAGCACGGGAATACAATTCAAGTTCAGCAGTTAGGCGCCCACCTGGAGAGCATGGGAGTACAGTTCAAGTTCAGCCATCAGGCGCCCACCTGGAGAGCACAGGAATATAATTCAAGTTCAGCAGTCAGGCATCTACTTGGAGAAAGGGAAAGCATCTCAGAGTACAATTCGAGTTCAGCAATCAGGCGTCCACCTGGAGAAAAGGGAAAGCATCTCAAATTACAATTCAAGTCAGCAACAAAGGAATTTCACCTGGAGAATACAAGTCAACAAGGCAACAAGAACCACAAGATCAAGTTTGAAGATACAGATAAGATTTTTGTAATGCATAGATCATAGTTTAGTCTAGCTTCTTTTTATTTTGATATGGTGTAATAAGGAGTTTAGTAAGCAGTAGCAGCAGCAGTAGTAGTAGCAATAGTGAAATCACAGCTTCCTGGTAGTCCCAGCTACCGGAACTTTCCGAACTACACTGAACAGATTCCTTTATAGCCAAGGATATGTAGGCAACCTCGGAAGCAGGATGCAGTCAAATCTTTCAAAAATGCTTCCCACAGAGTATTCAAACGAGCAAAAATTGCTCGTATCCGCTCACTTTATCTTTGCACGAAAACTCTTCGTGTTTCCGAGCAAAGAGGGAAAGCTGTGAGCACATAATTTTTTTCCTATATGAATTACTCCCACATTTTAAACAAAATAATTTTTCCATTTGTTTGCAATTTCGTAGATTAATGTAGCTTTTTTGTTAAATTGTTTGCATTTGTCTGTGCACGTTTATTTTGTTTAATTCATGAAAAATATAAAATATGTTGCATTTGCATTTAAGATTTAATTTTACATTTTTTAATTAAGTAGTAAATTAGTTATTTAATAAGAATTGGAAAAATCACAAAAACAGTTATTTTTGCACTTTTAATTTTAATTTTTGAACTTTGGTAGTTTCTCCTTTAATTTGGTTCTTAATTATGTGTGGTAATTGTTATTTGAAGTTAGTTAATTTAATTTGATAGGGTAATTTGATTAGGGATTAATTTAGGGTTTTTTATTTTAATATTAATTTTAAAAAGAAATTAAAAAAAAAAAGTGAAAAGAAATTGAAAAGAGAAGGGAACTGAATTAGAATTTAGGTTTTCTTTAATTCCTAGCCCAAACCAAACACTCAAAACCCGTCCAAACTGAAGCCCAGAACCGTCCCCACCCGGTCCGTTTCTTTGGAAGATCAAACGACACCGTCGTTACCTAAACGGCCCCGCTTTACTTTGATCGAATCCCAGCCGTCAATTCCCATGCAATCCAACGGTGGGGAACTATGGGTAGGGGTAGTATAAAAATGTCAGAATCTCGTCACCCCCCTTCTCATCTCCAAAACCCCTCTCTTCAGAGACTCTTCTAGGAACCCTAGCCCGCCGCCCTAAATTCTCCCACCATCTCCACCGGCGACGCCGCCCCAATCACTCCCAAATTAACACCCTAAAATCCCCACGACCCCCTCATCCCAAATCTCCACTTAGTTTACTTCAAATAACCTTGGAACTCCTCAAATATTAAATCACAAGACGAACCCTAGAAAATCCAAATCGAATTCTGTGGGAATTTCAAGTCTAATTTGGTTTTGATCGTGTGTTCTTTATAAGAACATACGATTAATATCAGATTTGGCCGGAAAATTAGAAGATTTTAAGGCTCAAGCTTCACTCTCCACTATCCGAATATTAATAGGTATTTTCTTTTCTTTTCCTTTTTCTGTTATTATCTTCTCTCCAATTTTTCTTTCTTTTTCTACTTCTCTACTTCTTCTCCTCTTCTTGAATCCTTTTTATTTGTTCCGGAGTCATTTTTCATGTATGAGTAATTCAGAATCTTTTCCTTAATTAGTTAATTAGCTCGTTTGATTTAATAGCTTAGTTAATTCCCTTTATTTGTGCTAATTAAACAGTAATTTAGTTTAGATTTTTATTTGTGAAAATTATTTCAGTACTTGTGTTTTTCAGAGGTTTATAGAATTTAGTGGGTTTAATTTATTTCTTGGGCTTTAAGTTGTTGTCGACCCATTTTGCAAAATGTAGCCTGTTTAAATTGTTCTAAATCATTGGGTCAAATTGACCCGATTGGATTTCTGAAGTAATTTTCAGAGGTTTAAAGGGTAATGTGGGGAGTTTGGGTAAGGGGAATCTTTTGTAACTGCCTGGAAAGCTTCTAGGAAGTGGGATTGGGGTTTGTTTTGAAATTTTGAAAATTAATTAGGGGTATTTGAGCTAAAATAAAAATTGAAAAAGGTTTTAGGTGCAAAATTGATTCATTACGGGTGCCCTAAATGCCTTGCCTATAAAGGCACTCTACCTTGATATTCAAGGCTCGATTTTAAGAGAGATAGGTCCCAAAACTGAAACGACTGAGCTTTCTTATAAAAATTCTGAATTTCTGCATTATTAAAAACTAAAATTTTTGCTTCTGGTTTGGTATTTCTGATTCTTTGTGGCAAAGAACTCTTGGAAATTGATAGTCTTATTGCTAAAATAGAGAAATGGTTTAAGTAGCTGAACTGGTTTCAAGTTAGGTGTTGGGAGTCACTGTTTCATTGCATGTTTCACATTGGTTGTTTGCTGGTTTCTGTTCTGCTGTAGCTACTGCTCCTTCACCTTTTTCCCCTTTCCATTTCCAGGTAAATGTACTTGAAACTCATCTCAATGTGAAGTCCAAATGAGAAGATGAAATGAGAAACAGAACGTTGAAGCATGATTTTAAGTTTATTTTCCTTTATGCTTGCTATTTTTCTGATTTACCTTTAATGCATATGGTGTTGGTTGTTGACAACTTCCTCTAAGGAGTTGCATTCTATTTATTTTTAGTATAGAATGTAGTGTTCTATAAAATTTTGTAGCTGGGTGACATTTCAATTATTGAACTCTTATTTTTAATTTTGTCTCTGAATGGTTAAGGGGGTTTGAAGGATAACACATATGGTCGGATCAGTAATAAGTCATAGATCTTATTTCTCATGTTATTATAATATGCTTGTTGCTATGATTCACACAATTAAAGAGTTGAATGCTTTTTGAGTCTGGATTGTGTAAAATCATGCTAAGAGAAGGGGAATTGGCCTATGTTGCCTTGAAGGGTAAATACCTACGTTAATTTTCCTTTGGAAAACGTGTGAATTTGTTCCAAAGTAGAAATGATAGCTGTGTTTAAGAATACCCAGTATCTAATTTGGGATTTAATTAATGAAAAAGGCAAAAGTATTTTTAGTAATGTAATGTCTTGTCTTGTATAGTTTTGATAGGATTGTAATTTGTATTGATTTTGTGTCCTCAATTGGGTCTGAAATCTTGGTGTGATGACCCAGCCAGTCGTCTCATGATTTACCGCTCCATTTTCCCCATTTTAGCTTCTTTACGCTTCGTTATCCGTGTTTTATGTGATCGGGTTGATTAGTTCGAGTTCGGAGAGGATTTGGTAAGAAATGAGACACTTAGTCTCTTTTAAGAAGGCTTAAGTTGGAAAAGTCAACTGGATGTTGACTTATGTGTTAGATGGATCGGAAGTGAGTTCCGATGTTTCGGTTAGTTTCGGGAGGTGACTTGTGACTTAGGAGCACGATCGGAATGGGTTTAGGAGTTGTAGAGAAGATTTAGGCTTGAATTGGCGAAATTGATATTTTGGAAAATTCCGGTTGATAGGCGAGATTTTGATATAGGGGTCGGAATCGAGAGTTGCAATAGCTTCGTTGTGTCATTTGGGATGTGTGTGTAAAATTTCAGGTCATTTGGACGAGATTTGATAGACCTTTTGATCGAAAGCATAATTTAAGAGTTCTTGGAGTTCTTAGGCTTGAATCCTATGTTAAATTGGTGATTTGATGTTGCTGTAAGCGTTCTGAAGTGTTGAACAAGTTTGAACGATATCATGGGATGTGTTGGTACAATTAGTTTGAAGTTTCAGGGGTCCCGGGTAGGTTCCGGGATGTTTTGGGCCGAAAATCGTAGTTGTAGCAGGTCCAGGAGGGTTGCAGGCCCCAGAACTCACCCACGCGGTTCGCACAAAAATGAATGTGCCCGCGGTGAGTGCTGTGCGGACCGCACAAAAGCGGGCGCGGTAGGCGTCGCGCGGACCACACAAAAGTGGACGCGGCCGCGGTGAAGAACCTTCTCGCTGGTCCAACTTCGGAAGCTCATATCTTTTGATCTACAAGGAATTTTGAGGTGATTCAAAACCTAAAGTAGTAGACCTTCGTGTCTAGTTTCCAAAAAGGTAAAGATATTACAATTTGGACATCTGTAAAAAACGTTATGGGCAAAATACTAAAGCCTGTCACTGTAGAGAAGGCCTGTGCGGCCGCGGTTGTTTTTGAAATGGACCACATTGGCTTTTGCAGACCGCGGTCGATTTGGTGCGGCCCGCGGTAGCTGAAATCTGAGGGGTACCTATAAATATGAGGTTTTGAGTTTTATTTAATAGTTTGACCTAGAGAGCTCGGATTTTGGCGATTTTTCAAAGGTTTTTCAAGAAATTCATCGGGGTAAGTGATTTTAACTCAGATTTGGCTAGAATACATGAATCTATCACTGCATTCATCATTTAATTCGTGATTTGGGATGGAATTTGGAAAAAAAATTGTAAAACCTTTCAAAAATGTAAAATGATGATTTGAAGGATCAAATGGTATCGAAATTGAATAATTTTGGTATGGTTAGACTCGTGAGGGTATGAGGATTCTGAAAATGTAAATTTTACCTGATTCCGAGACGTGAGCCCGGGGCTCGAGTTTTGCTAATTTCGAGATTTTTGAAATTTTTCGAATTTTTTTGCTTGGGCTTTGTTTCCTTAGCATATTGTGACGTATTCGTTCTGATTTTAGATAGATTTGACGCGCGTAGAGGCCAATTCGAGGGGCAAAGGCGTCGCGAGCTAGAGAATTAGCCAGTTCGAGGTGAGTAATGGCTGTAAATGATGTCCCAAGGGTTTGAAACCCCGGATTGCACATCGTAGTGCTATATTGAGGCAAGATACGTGTTGGATGATAAGCGTGTGGTCTTTCACTACTGGGGATTGTCACTTGGTCCATCCCGATTGATGATTTTACCGCATATTTAACTGAAATTCATTTGTTATCATCATGATTTGGGCTGATTGCCATATTTGGGCTTCGTGCCAAATATTTGAACCCTTCGGAGATCTTTATCACTGTTTCCTCACTGCTTGACTTATTATTTGAACTCAGTCCTGTTGATATCTACTGTTTTAAAAACTCAGCCACTTTTACTCAGATTTGAAACTTAAATGATATTTCTACATCATGTTTTGGGCTGAGAACTACTGTTTTACTAATGCCCAAAGGGCTTGTGATGATTTTTGGACTGAGTGAGGCCGAGGGCCATATATGAGGATATGCTGAGTGATATGAGGCCGAGGGCCTGAGATACTTTATATGCCACGAGGTGGCTTGAGTGATGTGAGGCCGAGTGATTTTTTGGCCGAGGGCCTGAGATACTTTATATGCCACGCGGTGGCTTGAGTGATGTGAGGATATGCTGAGTGATGATGCCATGAGGTGGCTTGATATAGCGCTTGGGCCGTAAGGGGCCCCTCCGGAGTCTGCACACCCACAATGAGCGCGGGTACCCATTGTTCTAAGTGATTGATGCTATGCCTGAGGGGCTGATATGAGTGATTGTGAGGTAGCCCGAGGGGCTGATACTATTCTGAAAGTGAGCCTGAGGGGCTGATACTGTTCTGAGTGATTGATACTGAGCCCGAGGGGCTGATACTGTACTGAGAGTGAGCCTGAGGGGCTGATACTATGCTGAGCGATTGATACTGTGCCTGAGGGGCGGATTTATACTTGTTATTTACCTGTTAAATTACCGATTTTATTTATTTTAAAAGGAATATCATTTGATTTCTTCATTGATTTACTGCTTTAAGTGATTTTTACTGGTTGATATGGAATTGCTTTGTGCCTTTACGTGTTTTCATACTTTCAGCCATTATTTATAATTATTACTCACTAAGTCGGAGTACTCATATTACTCCCTGCACTGTGTGTGCAGATTCAGGTATAGCAGAGTCTGCACCTGAGCACTGATACCGTCTAGGCTAGGCAGTGATTTGGAGTTACGAGGTAGCTATTGACGTCCGCAGCCCCTTGTCTCTCTTATCCTCTATCATTTATGTTTTCTTCAGACTGTTGTATCGGATTCCGTACTTTGTAAACCTATAGCAGATCCTGTAGTAGCTCATGACTTGTGATACCCTGGTTTGGGCTGTGCCGGGATGGTTCTTGCGGTTGTTATCGTTAAATTCTACAATTTATGAGTATTATATTATATGTTATTACTGTTTATGATGATTAACTATTTAAAAGAGGTGTTCCGTTTTGGTCTGGCTGGATTTGTCTTCACCAGAGGCGCCATCACAACCGGGTTTGGGGGTTGGGTCGTGACAAGTTGGTATCAAAGCGTAGGTTACATAGGTCTCATGAGTCATGAGCAGGTTTAGTAGAGTCTCGCAGATCGGTACGGAGATGTCTGTATTTATCCTCGAGAGGCTGCAGAACCTTTAGGAAAAACTTCATATTCTTGAAAATCCTGTCGTGCAAACTTGTTGATCCGAATTCTAAACTTCTATTATTCGATTCTCTCGCAGATGGCGAGGACTCGCGCTACCGGACGAGGTGGACGACCACTAGTGCCACTCACTGAGGCCACCAGAGGCCGTGGACGCGGTCGTGGACGTGGCAGAGGCAGAGCAGCACCTGTTGATCCACCAGCTGCCCCGGCTCCGGATCAGGCTCCAGCTATGGATGCTCCAGCAGCACTAGTTCAGGCACCAGCTGTACCTATCGTGGTTTCGGGTCTTCAGGAGGCCTTGGCACAGATCTTATCAGTTTGCACTGGCCTGGCTTAGGCAGTTTCAGCCACTACAGCAGCAGCTACTTCACAGGTCGGGGGAGGCAATCAGACCCCCACTGCTTGCACACCTGAGCAGGTAGTGCAGGGACTACAGATACCGGGGGCACCTCCAGCTTAGCTGGTTGCACCAGTTTAGGAGTTTGTTGTGCCAGTTATGCCGGATGATGAGCAGCGTCATCTTGAGAGGTTTGGTAGAGTCCGGCCTCCGTCATTCAGTGGTGCTGAGGGCGAGGATGCCCAAGGTTTTCTTGATAAGTGTCAGCGGATGCTCCGTACAGCAGGGATTCTTGAGACTAGTGGTGTGGCATTTACCACCTTTCAGTTTACTAGGGCTGCCTTCACATGGTGGGAGGCGTATGAGAGGCATAGGCCGGTTGGAGCAGCGCCCCTTATTGGCAGCAATTCTCCACTCTCTTCTTGGAGAAGTATGTGCTGCAGTCCCGTAGAGAGGAGCTGCGTAGACAATTTGAGTGGTTGCGATAGGGGGATATGACTGTATCATAGTATGAGTCGAGATTTTCTGAGTTGGCTCGTCATGCCATTTGGATGGTTCCGACAGATCATGAGAGGATCAGGAGATTTGTTGATGGCCTTAACTATCACCTCCGTATTCTTATAACCCAAGAGAGGGTGTTGGGTGCTACGTTCGAGGAGGTGGTCGATATCGCTCGCGAGATTGAGACGGTTTGCCGTCAGGATCGAGAGGAGAGGGAGGTCAAGAAGCCTCGAGGATCTGGCAGTTATAGTGGTGCTTCTTCGATGGGCCAGTTTCAGCATGGTAGAGGCCGTTCTTTCAGGCCTTCTCAGTCAGCCCTCCTAGAGTATCACAGAGCATCTTCGGGTTATGGTCATCATGGATCTCAGCGGGGCCAGTCATCGCTCAATGCCCTTCCAGCCCAGAGTTCATCTCGTGCCCTGTCAGCTCAGGGTTCTTCTATGCCGAGTGCATCAGCTGGTCACTCCGGTGCGAGGGGTTCCCTTCAGTCCCCTTCTCCAGCAGCTGGGAGTTGTTTTGAGTGTGGAGAGTTTGGACATGTGTGGAGGTAGTGTCCTCGTCGTGTTGCTAGTTCGTCCCAGCAGAGGGGCCAACCCTCGACTTCTGCTCCAGTTACTTCACCACCCGCCCAACCAGCTAGGGGTGGAGGTCAGGTAGCCAGGGGTCGCCCCAGAGAGGGAGGTCGATCAGGGGGCGGTCAGGCCCGTTTCTATGCACTTTCGGGCAGACCCGGCGTCATTGTTTCGGATGTTGTCATTACAGGTATTGTTTCAGTCTTCCACAGAGATTCCTCTGTATTATTTGATCCCGGTTCCACCTTTTCTTATGTGTCATCATACTTTGCTCGTTATTTGGGTACGCCCCGTGAGTTTCTTGCTTTACCTGTTCATATATCTACCCCGGTAGGCGATACTGTTGTTGTAGACCGTGTGTACCGGTCATATGTGGTGACTATTGGGGGTCTGGAGACCCGAGTAGATCTATTACTATTGAGCATGGTGGATTTTGATGTCATTTTGGGCATGGATTGGCTATCTCCGTATTGTGCTATTCTAGACTGTCATGCTAAGACAGTCACTTTGGCTATGCCGGGTGTACCGCGAATTGAGTGGTGTGGTATTACTGATTATGTTCCTAGTACAGTGATATCCTTCTTAAAGGCCCAACGTATGGTTGGGAAGGGTTGCCTTTCATATCTAGCGTTTGTGAGGGATGTTGGAGCTGAGACTCCTAGTATTGATTATGTTCCAGTTGTGAGGGATTTTCTCGATGTTTTTCGTGCAGACCTGTCGAGCATGCCACCGGACAGGGATATTGATTTTGGTATTGACCTAGTGTCGGGCACTCAGCCCATTTCTATTCCGCAGTATCGTATAGCACCAGCAGAGTTGAAGGAATTGAAAGAGCAGCTTCATGAACTCCTAGATAAGTGGTTCATTTGGCCTAGTGTGTCACCTTGGGGTGCGCTCGTTCTGTTTGTGAATAAGAAGGATGGCACAATGAGAATGTGCATCGATTATAGGCAATTGAACAAAGTAACAATTAAGAACAAGTATCCTTTGCCTCGCATTGATGATTTATTTGATCAGCTTTAGGGAGCGAGAGTGTTCTCCAAGATTGATCTCCGTTTGGGCTATCACCAGTTGAAGATCAGGGATTCAGATATTCTTAATACTGCTTTCAGGACCAGATATGGTCATTATGAGTTTCTTGTTATGTCTTTCGGGCTAACCAATGCCCCAGCAGCATTTATGCATTTGATGAACAACGTATTCTGGCCTTATCTTGATTCGTTCGTTATATTATTCATTGATGATATCCTGGTGTACTCGCGTAGTTAGGAGGAGCACGCAGAGCATTTGAGAGTTGTGTTGCAGAGATTGAGGGAGGAGAAGTTTTATGCAAAGTTCTCCAAGTGTGAGTTTTGGCTCAGTACAGTGGCTTTATTGGGACACGTGGTGTCCAGCGAGGGTATTCAGGTTGACCTAAAGAAGATAGAGGCAGTTCAGAGTTGGCCTAGACCGTCCTCAGCCACAGAGATTCGTAGCTTTCTTGGGTTAGCAGGCTATTATCGCCGGTTTGTTCAGGGATTTTCATCCATTGCATCGCCCTTGACCAAGTTGACTCAGAAGGGTGCTCCATTTGTATGGTCGGACGAGTGTGAGGAGAGCTTTCAGAAGCTCAAGACAGCCTTGACCACAGCTCCAGTATTGGTTTTGCTGTCAGCTTAAGGTTCATATACTGTGTATTGTGATGCTTCGAGAGTTGGGATTGGTTGTGTCTTGATGCAAGAGGGTAGAGTTATTGCTTATGCTTCTCGTCAATTGAAGCCCCATAAGAAGAACTACCCCGTTCATGATTTGGAGTTGGCTGCCATAGTTCATGCATTGAAGATTTGGAGGCATTACATGTATGACGTATCTTGTGAGGTGTTCACTGATCATCGCAGTCTTCAGCATTTGTTCAAGCAAAAGGATCTTAATTTGAGGCAACGGAGATGGTTGGAGTTGCTTAAGGATTATGATATCACTATATTATACCATCCGGGAAAGGCCAATGTGGTGGACGATGCGTTGAGCCGAAAGGCAGTGAGCATGGGGAGTTTGGCATATATTCCAGTTGGGGAGAGACCCCTTGCAGTTGATGTTCAGGCCTTGGCCAATCGGTCCGTGAGAGTGGATATTTCGGAGCCCAGTCGGGTGTTGGCATGTGTGGTTTCTCGGTCTTCCTTCTATGATCGCATCAAAGAGCGCCGGTATAATGATCCGCATTTGCTTGTCTTTAAAGACAGAGTTCAGCATGGTGATGCCAGAGATGTGACCATCGGTGATGATGGTGTGTTGAGGATGAAGGGCCGGATTTGTGTGCCCAATGTGGATGGGCTTAGAGCGTTGATTCTGGAAGAGGCCCATAGCCTGCAGTATTCTATCCATCCGGGTGCCGCAAAGATGTATCAGGATTTGAGGCAGCACTATTGGTGGAGAAGAATGAAGAAAGATATCATGGGATTTGTAGCTCGGTGTCTCAATTGTCAGCAGGTAAAATATGAGCATCAGAGACCGGGTGGCTTGCTTCAGTAGATGGATCTTCCCGAGTGGAAGTGGGAGAGAGTCACCATGGATTTTGTGAGTGGTCTTCCTCGGACTTTGAAGAAGTTCGATGCTATTTGGGTGATTGTGGATCGGCTGACCAAGTCCACACACTTCATCCTTATGTGTACTACCTATTCTTCAGAGCAGTTGGTAGGGATTTATATCCGGGAGATTGTTCGGTTGCATGGTGTTCCGGTCTCCATCATCTCAGATAGAGGTACTCAGTTTACTTCCCAGTTTTGGAAATCTGTTTAGCAAGAGTTGGGTACTCAAGTGGAGTTGAGCACAACTTTTCATCCTCAGACGGACGAACAGTCCGAGCGTACGATTCAGATATTAGAGGACATATTGCGTGCTTGTGTTATTGACTTTGGAGGTTCATGGGATGAATTATTACCGCTTGCAGAGTTTGCTTACAATAACAGCTACCAATCGAGTATTCAGATGGCTCCGTATGAGGCTTGTACGGGAGGTGGTGTAGATCTCCGATTGGTTGGTTCGAGCCCGGCGAGGCTAGACTATTGGGGACAGATTTGGTTCAAGATGCCTTAGAGAAGGTGAAGGTGATTCAGGAGAGGCTTTGTACAGCGCAATCACGTCAGAAGAGTTATGCGGACCGGAAGGTTCGAGATGTGTCTTATATGGTTGGTGAGAAGGTCTTGCTGAATTTTTTGCCCATGAAGGGTGTTATGAGGTTTGGGAAGAAAGGCGAGTTGAGTCCGCAGTTCATTGGGCCTTTTGAGGTACTTCGGAGGATTGGGGAGGTGGCTTATGAGCTTGCTTTGCCACCCAGCCTGTCGAGTGTGCATCTAGTATTTCATGTTTCTATGCTTCGAAAGTATATTGGGGATCCGTCTCATGTTTTGGACTTCAACACGGTTTAGTTGGATGATGATTTGACCTTTGATGTGGAGCTAGTAGCTATTGTGGGTCGCCAGGTTCGGAAGTTGAGGTCAAAGGATATAACTTCAGTGAAAGTGCAGTAGAGAGGTCAGCCCGTTGAGGAGGCTACCTGGGAGACCGAGCGGGAGATACGGAACAGATATCCTCATCTGTTTGAGGCTTCAGGTATGTTTCTTGACTCGTTCAAGGACGAACGTTTGTTTAAGTTGGGGAGGATGTGACGACCCGGTCAGTCGTCTCATAAGTTACCGCTCTGTTTCCCTCATTTCAGCTTCTTTACGCTTCGTTATCCGTGTTTTATGTGATCAGGTTGATTAGTTCGAGTTCGGAGAGGATTTGGTAAGAAATGAGACACTTAGTCTCTTTTAAGAAGGTTTAAGTTGGAAAAGTCAACCGGATGTTGACTTATGTGTTAGAAGGCTCGGAAGTGAGTTCCGATATTTTGGGTAGCTTCGGGAGGTAATTTGTGACTTAGGAGCGCGATCGAAATGGGTTTTGGCGTTGTAGAGAAGATTTAGGCTTGAATTGGCGAAATTGATATTTTGGCAAATTCCGGTTGATAGGCGAGATTTTGATATATGGGTCGGAATGGAATTTCGAGATTTGCAGTAGCTTCGTTGTGTCATTTGGGATGTGTGTGTAAAATTTCAAGTCATTCGGACGAGATTTGATAGACATTTTGATCGAAAGTATAATTTAAGAGTTCTTGGAGTTCTTAGGCTTGAATCCTATGTTAAATTGGTGATTTGATGTTGTTGTAAGCATTCTGAAGTGTTGAACAAGTTTGAACGATGTCATGGGATGTGTTAGTACAATTAGTTTGAAGTTTCAGGGGTCCCGGGTAGGTTCCGGGATGTTTTGGGCCGAAAATCATAGCTGTAGCAGGTCCAGGAGGGTAGCAGGCCCCGGAACTCACCCACGCGGTCCGCACAAAAATGAGTGCGCCCGCGGTGAGTGCTGTGCGGACCGCACAAAAGTGTGCGCGGCCGTGGTAGGCGTCACGTGAACCGCACAAAAGTGGGCGCGGCCGTGGTGAAGAACCTTCCCGCTGGTCCAACTTCGGAAGCTCATATCTTTTGATCTACAAGAAATTTTGAGGTGATTCAAAAACTAAAATTGTAGCCTTTTGTGTCTAGTTTCCATAAAGGTAAAGATATTGCAATTTGGACATCTGTAGAAAAAGTTATAGCCAAAATACTAAAGCTTGTCACTGTAGATGAAGGCCTGTGCGGCCGCGGTTGATTTTGCGCGGACCGCACTGGCTTGTGCGGACCGCAGTTGATTTGGTGTGGCTCGCAGTAGCTGAAATCTGAGGGGTACCCATAAATACGAGGTTTTGGGTTTTATTTAATATTTTGACCTAGAGAGCTCGGATTTTGGCGATTTTCCGAAGGTTTTTCAAGAAATTCATCGGGGTAAGTGATTTTAACTCAGATTTGGCTAGAATACATGAATCTATCACTGAATTCATCATTTAATTCGTGAGTTGGGATGGAATTTGAGGAAAAAATTGTGAAACCTTTCAAAAATGTAAAATGATGATTTGAAGGACCAAATGATATCGAAATTGAATAATTTTGGTATGGTTAGACTCGTGAGGGTATGAGGATTCTGAAAATGTAAATTTTACCCGATTCCGAGACGTGGGCCCGGGGCTCGAGTTTTGCTAATTTCGGGATTTTTGAAAATTTTCGAATGTTTTCGCTTGGGTTTTGTTCCCTTAGCATATTGTGACGTATTCGTTCTGATTTTGGATAGATTCGACGCGCGTGGATGCCAATTCGAGGGGCAAAGGCATCGCGAGCTAGAGAATTAGCTAGTTCGAGGTGAGTAATGGCTGTAAATGATGTCCTGAGGGTTTGAAATCCCGGATTGCACATCATAGTGCTATATTGAGGCAAGATACGCGTTGGATGATGAGCGTGAGGTCTTTCAATACTGGGGATTGTGACTTGGTCCATCCCGATTGATGATTTTACCGCATATTTGACTGAAATTCATTTGTTATCATCATGATTTGGGCTGATTACCATATTTGGGCTTCGTGCCAATTATTTGAACCCTTCAGGGATCTTTATCACTGTTTCCTCACTGCTTGACATATTATTTGAACTCAGTCCTGTTGATATCTACTGTATTACAAACTCAGCCACTTTTACTCAGATTTGAAACTTAAATGATATTTCTACATCATGTTTTACTAATGCCCAAGGGGCTTGTGATGAATTTCGTACTGTAATACTGTTGTATTGGATTTCGTACTTTGTAGACCTATAGCAGATCCTGTAGTAGCTCATGACTTGTGACACCCCGGTTTGGGCTGTGTCGGGATGGTTCTTGCGGTTGTTATCGTTAAATTCCGCAATTTATGAGTATTATATTATATGTTATTACTGTTTATGATGATTAACTATTTAAAAGAGGTGTTCCGTTTTGGTCTGGCTGGCCTTGTCTTCACGAGAGGCACCATCACGACCGGGTTCGGGGGTTGGGTCGTGACACTTGGGCTATACATTGGCCCAGATGAAGAGTGTGCCTTCTCACTACTCGTTTGTGAGCTTGAGCCTCTGAACTTCCATTATTCACTAAGACTTGGGCTCGTTCAGGCCCAAGCTTAAGGCTTGATGATTGTATGCTTTATTGGTAGTTAGCTGGGCTAAATGCTAACCTCGTTCTTCAACATTGCTGATACGGAATGCATGCCAAGAGACTCAAACTCGAGTCTCCCCCTTGTTCTCTTCTTAACTCTTAATTAATTTGGGCCATGAGGCTGCATAGAGCAAAGACGCATGCCTCTCGTGTTGGGCCTGTTCCTTTCAGCCTTCAGATTATTCGATTTTGACACGAACCATTCATTTTTTATATATCTAAACTTGTTTCCATTTTCAATGCAAAGTTTCTTCCGGTAAAGATATACTGAACATGGGATTTAAAAACAAGAGGGGGTAGATTCTCAATTCACCTAATGTTGTTAGTTGGACTTCGTTAATAATTGAGTTGGGCTTCAGTAAACAACTTGATTAGCCACTGGTCCCAATACCTTGAATAAGTTGAGGTGTGCCATATTTAGCAAATACAGTTATGGCCCTTAAGAGTTTGATTTTGAATTTCATTTAAAAATTGGATTTGAGGTGCACCATGCCGAGTAAAATCTTAAAATGCATGGCCCTCACTTAATTAGTATTTTAATCCTTAGAATTCGAGGCGCCCCATTTAGCGAATCTTGCATGGCCCTCGCAAAGTTGAAAATGCGTAGTTGCTTTAGGAGCGTAATTTAAAATTACCTTGCTAAATTCAGGTGTGCATTTCATGTGACCCAAATTCAAATCTTAACAACGTTAAATAAAATGTGTCTCAGATTGCGGGTGCATTTCATGTGGCGTGGTCCAAAGACATATTTTAGATGACGCCGACCTCCTTAAAATAATTAAAAGTGGTTGAAGTAAAATGCACATAGGTTTAAAAGTATTTTTTAAAATCAGATAATTAGGCCAATATAAAACAGTTGAGCGACCGTGCTAGAACCACGGAACTCGAGAATGTCTAACACCTTCTCCCGGGTTAACAGAATTCCTTACCCGAATTTTTGTGTTCGCGGACTGTAGAACAGAGTCAATCTTTCCTCGATTCGGGATTTGAACCGGTGACTTGGGACACAGTAAAATTATCCCAAGTGACGACTCTGAATTTTTAATAAAATAATCTTGTTTCGATTGTCACTTAAATTGAAAAAAACTCCCTTATATACCCTTCTCGAGGGTGTAGGTAAAAAGGAGGTGTGACAATAATGAAATTATTTTCTTATTTCCTTTCAAACCTCCCTCTAGAGGTGAATGTGGTATATATACTACCACTAGCACGTTCATATTCTTCCAAGAATGAATATGTATTCATAAATCAGATGTTGTCACATTCACATCATGAATGGACTATAATCATCTATATATGCTTTACAAATCTCATGTCAAATCGATGACAAATATTACTTTTACAAAGTGAAGGATTATTTTGAGAATCTTTATTGTTCTCGTTACCACAATGATGCCGATTATAATTTCGTCTATTGTTACGTCCACGTCCATTGATACATTCATAGTAATAATTGTGTCTTCTTTCAGACTTATCACATATTGCTATCACATTTTCTTAAGGGAATGAGAATGGAGCAAATTCAATGGGACGAGTTTTTACTTCTTGTGCTCACGATCATACATGACTTTGATCATGACAAGACATGAAAATTTTACCACTTTGGGTGGTTATAATTTCTTTTAAACTCCATTCGAGTTACAATCAAAATTTATTGTCTTTGCTTGTATTTAAAATCAGATTATAGAATAAAAGAAAAAAATACGGTAGAATACATACCTTAAATCCAGAATTTAATCATGAAGTAAGTTCATGGAACAATTGACAATCATTATGCTCAATCCCAAAGCTTCTACTCATTGGTTAGACTCTCGTGCTGATAACGTGTTATAAAATAATAAAAAAAGAAGAAGAGTATTGCAGAGAAAAATAGAGAGAAGAGAATTCTTATTGATATGGGATGAATTACAATGGAATAGAACCCTCTATTTATAGGGAGAGAGTGACTTAGCCACCAAGTAGTAAACCCTAGAATCTTTCTAAATATAGACATTCACCATAAATAAAATTCTATTTATAACAGTAACAAATTTATATAAATCATTATTGCTTATTGGAAATATTTTTGTGCAAGCGAAGGAAGACTCACGTGGAGCGTGTGATTGAGACTCAGTGCCAATTAGATCGGATTTTAAAGGCAAGTCTTTTTTTGAATTTTATTTCTCATTTATATTGTTTCTATTTTTGTTGTTAAGATTTTTATTACTTGTTTGTACATATTATATTATATGTTCAAGTTAATACTTCTCTGCCATAACCATACTCATAAGAAAAAAAATCGAGATCTGTTTGCAAAATTAGCTACTGTTTCGGTTTGATTTAATTTTTTATAATATATGTATCATAGTTTTCAAGTATATGGAATAGAGTCTAATACTATTACACATGGTTACAAAACTACAAATACGGACTTCAAAATTCAAACTTGTAGGAAAAAAATGTTTAGGGTTTGAAGTTAACTAATATTATTGATAGAATCTATATATAGATATAAGGGTGAAAATGAAAGAGCTGAGGTGACATCTCTCTTTGGTCAGCAATAGTATTTTTTTAATTCTGTTTTTTTTTTTGGCTTCTCACATTATTTTTAATAAGAAATTCTACATATTCATGAGTTTATAATAGAATTTAATGTGTAATTATAACTGTAAAATAAATATCCATAAAGATTTATGAAGGCAATAAAGAAGTGCGGTAAATTAGGATGGTCAGACTTTCAACAATTTTGTCTCTTTTTTCCCCTTCTTCTATTCAATTACCTTTCCTTTAAATCCCTTACATAAGGTTTCAATTCTAAAATTAATTCTCACCATTTAGAGTTAATTTTCAGTTACAACTTTATATACGCATGCAACAGTTATAACTGTAGAATTTAAAAGGTGTCTTCACCACTAAATTCTAAACACCTATATAAATAGAATACCATATGCATTCACCATCTCACTTTTCCACAAATTAAATCCAAATCTTGAAGTGTGCATTAGCAAAAATGGGTGAGATATAAGGATGAGTGAAGTGAAGGAACCAAGGCATTAACAATCCAAGGTCATTTGTAATTTCAAAGAATCATCAAAACTCTTACTATATTGACCTTCGCTTGAATCATCACCACACCATAATAGAGATTGTTTACTCCAAGATTGATGAATTATCATGATAGCTTGAAGCAGATTGAAAATATTATACGAATCACTCTTTCTTCACTTTTCAAGTCACCAAAAAGAGGAATTAGAAGGCTTTTGGTGAGGGGTTTAAAATATCATATCATAAGGAGAAGCAAAAAGAAGAAAAGAAGCTAGAGTTAGAAGTTCAAATAAAAAATTATGGTCAATTGATATATTTTTGTAACATAGAGTCTCGTGAGAATGTAATTTTTGTCTTGCTATTTCTCCTTCTTTTTTTTTCCGTTGAAGCACAACTCAAATTTATAGGAGATAATAATGAGAGTATTTTAAGGAAAAACTGATTATTGGGAATTTTGCATAAATTAAGGAAGAGATTAAGGGGAGAAAAAGGAAAAGGAAAATGAAAACAAAACAATTGGAAAAGGAAAGAGAAACAGAAAAGTTACAAGAAAAAGAAAGGAAAGAAAATATTCGGCCGAATCAAAGCTTTATTTCAAAATAATATTTCATTTACTTTGTTTCATATATATGGTAGGTTTTAATTACTTTATTTATCCTTTCTCTTTTACTACTTCATGCTTTGTTTAAAAAAAAATTATAAAAAATACTAATAACTATCTAAGAAAATTTAAATGTACAAATAAAATATTATTCCCTTCATTCAATTTATGTGAACTTTTTCGAGTATGAGGGACAAACTAACTAATTTCCCATGTGAATTTGGACATAGAATTTTAAAAAATTTAAAAATAACTTTACATATATTAGAAACTAAATTACTATAAATTAAAATAGTTAGTAACTCAAGATATTTAAGAAGTATTTTTTAAAAATGTGCTCAAAAATAACTTTATTGAATTTTCAAAAAGTAATAGTTTCACATAAAATGGAACAGAGGAAGTAAACATTAAAATACATAAGATCTATTTATATATGCAAACACATTTATAGAAGTGAAATTACTCTCTATTTTAAGTAGGAATATGACAAATATCTCTTCTGTAATATAACAAAAATCATTTCAAAAGGATTATCACTATAGTCTAATTAAAAAATTTGGACCCAAAAAATAAATTTTAAAACCGTGCGGTCAAATGCACTAGTTTTCTAAATAGGAAGCACGCTTGAACAAATACACTGCATAGCTCAATGATTAATATATGTTTTCATTCTGATTTCAAGCCCTGAAATAAATAAAATATTCCATAAAAAATAAATAGTAGGAACAATATAATATTATTTTTTTGTTATTGAGTTTACTAAATAGAATCAATATCCATCATTTTAAGGATTTAAACTACTTTTTTAAACATTTATTTCATAACTCAAGTAGACAATTTTTAATAATATCTATGTAATTTTTTAAAATCTATTACTTATTCATAATTGGTTGCGCGTAAAATTGACTACTAAAAGTGTAATTTTTGAAATTTTTAAATGTGCCCAGTAAGTCTTTGGCACATTTAAATTACATTTTAAATTTGAATTTTCTTTGGCGGTAAGAATACATGTGCCAAGTAAGTCTGCATTTTAAAAATTACACTTTTGAGCAATTGGGCCTTCCACTGTATGATAGTAGCTTTAATTGCATGGCACACAGTTTGTATGTCTTTCTCAACAAGTGGGTTAAGTGTATTGGATATTCATATATGGAACAAAACTGCACTATGTAAACTATTATGGACTGTTAGTGCAAAGAAAGATACCCTATGGATACAATGGATACATAACTACTACATCAAAGGGCAAGATATCATGATAACAGATACTCCTAAACAAGCATGCTGGCTTGTTAGGAGGATTTTGATATCAGATATTGGTTTATGGAAAAGCATACAAGTACTGAGTTGCACAGGTACTATAGAAATGACAAATTTAGCATAAAAAAACTATATATTGCTATGAGACCTCAATTTCAAAAAAGTTTGTGGAAGAAAATATTAACTGGATCTAAAGCAATACCAAAACACATATTCATTCTATGGTTAACATTACACAGGAAATTGGCTACAATTGATCGACTAGGGAGATGGGGAATAACAGTAACAAAGGAATATGTACTATGTGCAACAAAAGAAGAGGAGTCAATGGAGCATATATGGTTTGTATGTGAGTATGCCAGAACAATATGAGCTCTACTGTTACAATGGCCGAATGAAAAACATCATATTGGTAGCTGAGAAGAGGAGATTGAATGGTTGAAAAGAAGAACTGCTAGCAAAGCTCAAGGTAAAATATTGATATTCCTGTTCACATCAATGATATACCATATCTAGGCAGAGAGAAACAAAAGAAGATTTTAAGGGAAAATAGTTGCTTGTAATCAGAAGATCAAAGACATTGCAATGGAGCTGCATATTATGCTGTATTTTGTCCCGGGCCCGGGCCTTAGTGGACCTAACGGGCCGGGCCTCGCGGTCCCGGGCTTCGTGGTCCCGGGCTCTGGCGGTCCCGGGCCTGGCGGTCCCGGTCTTCGTGGGCCTAATGGGTGGAACCGGCCCGTGACGGGCCTAAGCCCACATGGTCCTGTGCTTAACGGGCCGGGCTCGTGGGCTTCGCGGGCCTAGCGGGCTTTTTTTTTTTTTTTTTTAAGACAATTTCTTGTAGTATCATGGCTATATTAATATGTAGTATATATGTATATCTAATTATTAAAGTGCTTGACGAAAAAGAAAATAACAAAACAATAGTAAAACACTAAATTGTCATGCATAAATATCACTTCTTGAAGTATATTATATTGTATCTTATGTATATATATTCTCTTATATATTTTCTTTTAGTATATGTATTGTATCTTATGTATATATATTCGCATAATAATATATTTTCTTGTAGTATATATATTGTATATTATGTATATATTGTAGCATAATATATTTTCTTGTAGTATATTATATTGTATCTTATGTATATATATTCTCTTATATATTTTCTTGTAGTATATATATTGTATCTTATGTATATATATTCGCATAATATATTTTCTTGTAGTATATATATTGTATCTTATGTATATATTGTAGCATAATATATTTTCTTGTAGTATATTATATTGTATCTTATGTATATATATTCTCTTATATATTTTCTTGTAGTATATATATTGTATCTTATGTATATATTGTAGCTTATAAATATATTTTCTTGTAGTATATATATTGTATATTATGTATATATTGTAGCATAATATATTTGCTTGTAGTATATTATATTGTATCTTATGTATATATATTCTCTTATATATTTGCTTGTAGTATATTATATTGTATCTTATGTATATATATTCTCTTATATATTTTCTTGTAGTATATATATTGTATCTTATGTATATATTGTAGCTTATAAATATATTTTCTTGTAGTATATATATTGTATATTATGTATATATTGTAGCATATAAATAATTCTAAGTATAGACAAAGAAATATTGCGAAAAGAAGCTCATGGGTAGAAGCAATAAATTTTATTACCAAAAAATGACATATCTTTCTTAGTCATCCTTCCCCCAATGGAATGAGCACAACAAGGTACTAATACCACCATTAGAAGGAAAAAAACTAAGGAAGATGTGCCAAAATACAAGTTACATATTATTCTATGTATTATCTCTAACAAATCTCATAAATCCTTCAAGGTTCGGAGGAGGTTGCGTTGGTGGTGGTGGAAAAGAAGCTTGTTCATCACCACTTCCGGGCGAAGCCGAATCCTCCGTAAGTTCCGCTATCATTTCTTCATAAGCTTCATCTATCGCCGGTTGTGCTTCTGCAATTCCAAAGTTTCTTCTTTCCGAGCGGATCCAATCTCTAAACAATACTGATTTTTCCAAGCTATCCCTCATAGACGCTCTATGATCACCTATTTGCAGTCTTGCTTGACTGAAAGCGCTCTCTGATGCAACAGTTGAAGCTTGAATTGATAAAATATCCCGAGCCATCCTTGCAAGAACAGGAAAATGTTTTTCCCTTGCCTTCCACCATTCCAAAAGATCAAAAGAGCCGTCTGGATTCTCCTTTTCAAGTCCCTGAGACAAATAAACTTGAAGCTCATTTAGATGTGAAGTTTCATCATAATTTTCACCTTGAGACCCCCTGAACTCCGTCCAAGATTTAAGAGCTTTTAAGCCCGCAACTCTTTTAGAGGATTGTGAGCTAGACGAAGTAGGGGTTGGAATAGTTGGCCTAGCATGCTCTAAGGCAAGTTGATAAGCATTATAAACTGTTTGAGCGTTAATCTTAATTGAAGCTTTTGCATCTGCAAGTGTCGCAATTTCCTCATTTGAAAGATCTAAAGCCTTATAAATATTTGAATACCAAAAATGAGGACCTCCCAATTTCATTGTAGGATTTAGCATTGCAGCAAGACCATAAATAGGAGGGATAGGAAAAAAATATTTTTTAAACTTTTGTTTCATTTCATTTATAGCAAGTTCATAAATATCCCCACCCTCACTAAATTCAACAAACAAATCAGATAGTGCTGCAATATAAACTAAACAGTTTGAAATAGTAGGATAATATTGCCCAGAAAATGCATTTGTTGCAATTTGAAAATGTTCTAAAAAATCTAAAAGAATTTTAACATTAGTCCAATCTTGAGTGGTAAGCATTTCATCATCATCTTCACCACCTACCCGAGAATTAAACGTTGCATTAATTGGGTTTCTATATTCATATGCTACTACTAAACTTTCGTACATACAATTCCATCTAGTCGGGCAAGGTTTAGGAACCTTTCTTTCTCTAAGGCCATATTCATCACATTTTTTAAAATACTCTCTAAGTCTACTTCTACGGTTTGAATAAAAAAGCCAATTAAGAGCCATTCTAACCTTTTCAATTTCTATGTTTAATATTCGCATACCATCACCGACAATTAAATGATAAATATGACAAATACATCTAACATGGAAAATATTAGTAAATGCAGGATTTAGTGTTGTTGTAAGCATGCCTATAGCACTGGTGTTACTAGAAGCATTATCCATTGAAATTGCCATTATTTTATCGCTAAAGCAAAAATATCTACAAATATCTGCAACAGTGTTAGCTATAAATTTACCTGTGTGACGCGAATTAATTATTCTATATGCAATTATGCGTTTTTGCATTATCCATTCTTCATCTATCCAATGACTTGTAACAGTTAGGTAATCACAATCATTACCACTTCTACCAATATCAGTAGTAATAGAAATCCGATTAGGTATATGAGTAAATAAATAACGCAAATATTGTTCATATTCATGTTTGAATTTATAAATATCACTCTTAACTGTTGCGCGAGGCCAACCTTTATAAGTAGGATTAAACACTCTTCTAATATAATGAACCCAATTAGGATTAGAAGCAAAAGTATAAGGTAAGCACATAACAGTAATCATCTTTGCTAATTCTTCACGATCTCTATTTGGATCGTAATATAAAATACCTCCAGTGACAGTGTTAATTCCTGGTTGAACTAGATTTGAACCTGTACTAGGGTTAATCGCAGAATCTACACTTGTCCCCTCTAGATGCGCTTTCATTTGAAAAAATCTAGCCTTATCTCTAGGGTGTGTTTTTATGTGCCTAGTCAAACTACCTGTGCCGCTACGGTCTCCTACATATTTATGCGACATTAATTTCCCACAAGTTTTACACTTAGCCTTATTTTTTTCTCTTACTTGAGTAAAAAAATTCCAAACTAATGATGTTTCTAAGCGTTTAGCAGGTTCTCTATTAAAAGTAGGAGTTTCTACAGGTGGGTCGACCGGTGCATCACTTGGGTTATTAAGAGGACTAGTAGGTGTATCATCTAAATCCGGTGCTTGAGTTTCATCATCATCCTCATTTTCCTCATTATTTTCTAAGATGGTTTCATTAGGATAAAGAGCATTCATAATTTCATCATCTAATCTATCACCTGGTGCAACATTATGATAAAATTCACTATCGGTAAATTGAAAACAAGGGTGATCACTATCAAGAATTACGGAAGGAGGAGGACGTCTAGGTTGGCGACTACTTTCAACTTGCTTATCTTTTCTAGGTCGGGGAGCCGGGGGAAGGGTAGTTGGTTGGCCACTACTTTCACCGGTTTTATCTTTTCCTTTACCAAACATTTTTTTCAAAGTAAATGCCATATTAATTATAATTATGCAAACTAAACCACACAAAAATATATTCTAAAAACGTAAGAGTTGAAACGAGTTTACCGGATTGCCGAACAACTTCTTGAAAATTGAAAATCGTTGAACACTTGAAAACTTCAATTCAACAACTTCACAATTTTTCACGAAATTTCAACAATAAATTAAGTAATTGTAGTAGAGAGATTGAGAGATATTGAGAGATATTGATGAATTGGTGAATAAAAATGAAAGAATGAGGGGGTATTTATAGTTGAGAAATGGGGAAAAGTGTAATTATATAAAGTTTGGGGTTAAAATAAAGTTTGGGGCCAAATGGCCATTTTTTTAACTTAAAAAACGGTCATATTTTCAGCCCAAACGGCTAGATTTTAAATATGGCCGTTTGATTTTTTTTTTTTTTTTTTTTTTTTTTTTTGAAAAATAGCCGTTGGGCCCGCCAGGCCCGCCAGGACCGGCCCAGGCCCGCCTGCCGGTCCCGGGCCAAACGGTCCCGGGCTCGTGGGCTCAACCATGGAGACCAGCCCGTGACGGGCTCAGAGGCCCACCAAGACCGGCCCACCCAGGACCGGCCCACCAGGCCCACCAGGCCCGTTAGGACCGCGGGCCCGGTCCGGTCCGGTTCAGGCCCGGCCCACCGAGCAGCATTAGCTGCATATCACAGGGCAAAGTGAAGCAAAGTGGCTGGAAAGATTGAAGAATTTTTCTAATTAATATAGTTCAATGTAATTGTTATAGGAAGTTTTGTTAACTAATTAGTCAAATAGTTCTATAGATAGGTCTAGTTCTGGAGTCCAAAAGAATTAGCGGATATAAATATTCTTACTTCGTTAAAAAAAAGTTTAAAAGTTTGACCAAAAAAATTGACTACTAAAAAGTTAAAAAGTCAAACTGTCAAACTTTTATTTTATTTTATTCTTAGCCCTACTTTTTATTTTATTTTTTAAATTCGTTCTTTTTTGTCTTCTACCCAAAGCTTCTCTTCAAAGTTCAAACAACCAAGTAAAAAAGCTTTCTCCTCTTCTGAACAGGTTTCTTCTTCCTATTTTTTTTTTTTTTGTATTCTTTTCAGTTTAGTTTAAAACACTGTACTTAATATTACTTTTTCAAGTTCCTTGCTTCGATTTCTCTCTTTTTAAAGTATAAGAATATGTGGTTAATCGGTGTGTGTATATATGCTGGTTTGAGTTTCGGCAAAGTGGGTTCTCTGTTTTTATTATTCTCTGATTTGAGTATTTTTTATTTCTGGGTTTGCATGGTGATCGACGAAAAAAAGAATTTTTCTGTAAAATTTTGTTTTTCTATTCCTTTGGTATATTTTATTGATGTCATATTCCAAGTTAAAACTGAAATTAATTGGTTAACTTAAGAACCCAATATTTACCAGCATTATTATTTCTCTTTTTTTGAGTTGATTTTGTTGGTCGTTTCAACAAATTTTCACAAGATGGTATTTCGTTTAGTCGATTCAGGTAATTCTGAACATGGTATATTGCGTATATTGTGCAAAGAACATCAGTCGACCCGACTCTGTGGATGGCAAAATGTGAGCTTCATCTCCCAATGTTGTTCTTTTTCTACATTATAATACTCCTAAACTTATGAAGATGCTTCGTTTCGTTACGTTATAGATGTTGTCCCTCATGTGGAAGAGTTGTTGATGAAGATAATTTTTCAAGTGAGCCCACTTTTGTTAAGAATGCTACTGGACAGGTTTGTTCTTTATTTCATATTCTTGTCATGGGGTTGATATATCTTATGCAGTTCTGTTTTTTTTCTTTTTTCAAATTCAATTATATGTAATTTGAATGGATTGATATCCTGTAGTTTGGACAGTGTGCTTAATCAGGATTAATGTCATATTTATTATTTGTTAAAAGGAGTTTTTAAGGTGTAATGCAAGAAGTGGTTAGAAAGTTAATAAAATTTCATAAAAAGGTGAGGTGTAGCGGTCAATAGAGTGGGTAAAAACCATGTTAGACCAGGGTTCATATCCCAGGGTAGATAAAAAAATGCTCGGTGATTTGTTCCCTAGTCCTAAGCCTTGGTGGATGGAGTTTTCAGTATCTGTGCTGGTGGTGGAAGGTAATAGGTACACGGTAAATTAGACGAGATTGCACAAGCTTGCCGAACATCACCATTATAAAAAGTTAAAAAACAAAATGTTATCGTCAAATACCTAAGATATCTTTTGAGCTGAAAGTATATATAGGATTCTAGAAACTAGACAATACAAGAAACCTTTTTTCCTCACGGCCTTTCTTGTGTCTTGGCCAATTTAAATTCTTACTCGGTAGGTTAAAAATGCTAACTTTAGTTGTTGAAAATTTGTGTCTCATCATGTGATTGGTGGAGCTCGAAGAAGATGCATGTGGTGGAAATAAGTTTTATACTTGATGTAGAATTCGTTATTAATATTACTGTGATGTGACAAGGGAGTGATAGCCTAGTAAAAGGCCAATCACCTCCAACCATGAGGTTGGGTTTGAGTTACTAAGAGAGCAAATTGGAAAAAACCACTATGTGGCTCCTGGGTAGGATGTTTTGTGGCATGGTTTACATATCAAAAAAGAAAATAAAAGCTACATCTAAGACTCTTCAGTTGGGCGGCAAATGGATCCTCATCCCAAACATATGTTTGTGGGCGGGGAGAAGTTGGAAGATGGAGTCAACTTGCATGCTTTTGTACATGTGTGCATCTTGTAGCCTGATGAATGACCTTGCTTTTAATATTAATGTAGTTCCTTTTAATTTTAATATTAATACCTTTATCAATAATTTTATATTTTAAATATAAGCTCAAATGAGGAGATAAATGATACTAAAATGCAACTGAGGAACAAAACAAGCTTAGGTTTAAGGTGCAATCATTGAACAAGTTCTATATGTGCTGTCTTGTAAAGTATAGTATTCAATTTGTTTTCTATCGAGTCTAACTTAAATCATCTGCAGAGTCAATTGGCAGGTAACTTCGTGAGGACTGTTCAAAGTGTCTATTCAGCTTCACGGGAAAGAACACTAAATGAAGGTATCTTATGTACCTTTGATTGTTGTGTTTTCAGAATGACTGATGATCACGGGTGGAGGGTTCAAACTTCATCAGTAGCGCAACATTTCCTTCCCCTTTCACCCTTCCTTGGTGCAATAAAAGACTTTATGCTCGTTGTTACCTATTTATATAATTTCTATCATTCTTTTTCCTTTATATGGAAATGTTCTATCATTCTATTTTTAGCTGAATGATTGATTAGATGTTTGTTCTAGTTCTCAATTTTCAATAGAACTTGTTATGTCTTTCTACAGTACGGTTGAATTTGAATGTTCTTTCACAATGGTCCTCATTTCAATTCATGTTTATTATTCAAAGGAAAAGGTTATTTTAAGTTTTAGAATATGTGGCTTGAACATGAAGGATTCACTGATTTGGTTAAAAATTGGTGGGATTCTTATGTGGTGGAAGTGGAAGCTGACACAATTCTAGCAAATAAGTTGAAGCTATTGAAGGAAGATCTGAAAACGTGGTTTAAGTAGACTTTTGGAAAGTTAGAAGACAGAAAGAATAAAGCTTTGGCAAGATTGGAGGAGCTGGATATGGTGCATGTTTTTTTTTGCCTTATTGGTCTCCAATGGGCTTACACAGTCGATGATGCTTATAAGAGCTGGAGTTTATGGAGAGTTGATAAAGCCATCATGAAAATCTGGTCAATGGGCTTGTATTTTTTGGTGCATTTGGACTGAGAGAAACATGAGGTGTTTTGATGGAAACTCAACTCCTATAGGTTCTTTAAAAGCTCTGTGTATTTCCAATTTGTTTTGCTGGTCAGGTCTAGACCGTACCCTGTCAACAATATTGATCATCTTTTGGATTTTATTAGTTCTTTAGCTTTGGCTTAGTCAATTATGTATAGGAGCCATGCTTATCTTTTGTAAGCTCAAATGCCAAATCATGTACTTCTTGCATCTTCTTGATGCAGTCTACTGAAATCACTTACTTTATCAAAAAAAAAAAAAAAATTAATTGGAGGAGCTGGATCATAATAGGGTGAATGTTACCACAGAGCAGCACGCAAAATTTATGGCAGAAAGAATTTCCTTTAAGAAACAGCTAGAAGAAGTGGCAAAGGTTGAAGAAATCTCTTGGAGACATAAGTCTAGATGTTTGTTGATGGAACATGGAGACAAAAATACAAAATTCTTTCATAAGCAGGCAAATGCTCGAAAAAGATTAACAATATCGATAAACTGGTGATTGGGAATGATTTAGTGGAAGATGACCAAGTTATTGAAGCTCACTTTATTGATTTTTATAAGAATCTATTATATGAACCTGAGCAATGGAGGCCTAAATGGGAGGATGATGAAATTGAGAAGATGTCAGATGAAGAAAAGGAGTGGGTGGAAAGGCCTTTCATAATGGAGGAACTGGAAGAGGTGATTAAATCTTTCAAAGGAGACAAGGCTTCTGGTCCTGATGGTTTCAGTTTATAATTTTTTTTTTCAAATATGTTGGAGTATAGTAAAAATGGACATTTGGAATGTTATGGGTACATTTTACAATAAGGGCTCTCTTGTTAAAAGACTTAATGCCACTTCTATTGCTCTAATCCCTAAAAAGAAAGGAGTAATGAAGGCGAATGATTTCAGACCTGAGAGTCTATTAGGGAGTGATTACAAAATTATTTGAAAGACTCAAGGAAGTAATAAGCAAGTTGGTCTCCCCTAATCAGAATGCTTTTATCAAAGGAAGGAAAGTCACAGATGTGTTATGATAGCTAATGAAAACCTAGACAATTTGTCGTGGAGAAAGGAAAAAAAAAGGGTGGCATGTAAACTTGATTTAGAGAAGGCATATGATCATGCTCATTGGCAATGTTTAGTTGACATAATGAGGCTGATGAATTTTGGTGAGAAATGAATAAAATTCTGCATTTCGACAGCGAAATTCTATATTCTAATTTATGGTAGTCCTTATGGGTTTTTCAGTTCTCACAAAGGTATCAGACAAGGAGATCCCTTGACACCTTATTTGTTTGTCCTGGTAATGGAAATTCTGAGCGTCATTTTGAGGAAAGCAGAAGTCATGGGTTGGATTAGGGGTCTCAAATAGGTAGGAATGACCAGCAAAGTATGATTCTTAATCATATCCTGTATGCTAATGACTCTTTGTTATTTTGTGAAGCTGATAGAGTCCAAATCCTGTATTTGAGAGGGGTTCTTCTATGCTTTGAAGTCGTTACTGGGCTAAGAGGCAACCTAGCAAAACCAGCATCATTTTCTGCATAATTGTTAATGAATATGTAGAGGAGTTGGCAGACATTCTGGGCTGTAAAGTAGAAAAATTCCCTACAATCTGCTTGAGATTGCCTTTAGGGGTGAAAAGAAAAGATAAGAATATTTGGGGGCAGGCTGACACTAATTAATAGTGTCTTGGATGGCATACCTACTTATACTATGTCTTTATTCAGTATGCCCAAAGCAGTTGGAAGGAAACTAGATTCTATAAGAACTTTCTGTGGGTCGGAAATTCAGATAAGAAAAAGACACACTTAGTCAAGTGGCAAATAGTTATTGAAGATAAGAAAAAAAGGGTATTAGGAGTGAGCAACCTGTGTTTACACAATAAAAGTCTTCTTTTCAAGTGGCTATGGAGATACAACAATGGGAGGAAGAAGACTTCGCAGAATATGATAGATGCTTGTGGTGCTAAGATTGGGTGGAACAAAATCCTTCACAGTTGAAAAGTTGTGGGGGAATTTGGAAGATGATAAGCGGAGGGTTGGATGAATTCCTATTGCATTCTATACTGGAGGTAGCAAATAATGGCATGATAAAATTCTGGCTGGATACCTTGTGTGGAGATGAGAATTTCAGAAGCAGGTTCTCAGAGCTATTTAATTGTGTTGTGAATAAGGAAGGTAGTTATTGTAGGCTTTAATTCAGTCTCGAACTGAATTCATGCTCACTGGATCAGAACAAAGTAGATAGGCTTGTTTGGGTTAACAACAAGGATTCACAGTGAATCACTGTTATAAAATGTTGATAGAGGAAAATAGTCAGGGAACATCTGAATTGGCCTTGGAAGATGATCTGGAGAACTAAAACACTAGTGAAAGCAGCATTTTTTGGTTGGCTAGCAGCTTGGGATGCTTGTCTAACTCAACGCAAGTTGCAGAGAAGAGGTTTCTACTTGAGTAGCAGATGTTATCTTTGTAATTCAGAAGAGGAGACAGTTGAGCACCTTTTCTTGCACTGTATATTCTCAAGGCAATGCTTGGAACTTTTCTTGAGAATAATGGGCATATATTTGGTGTTACCACAGAAGATATGCAACTTGTTGGAAATATGGCAATCACAGAAGATCAAAAGAAGCTTAAAGCAAATATGCAGGACCATTCCAAATTGCATTCTGTGGACCATATGGTTGGGAAGGAACAAGGCATGCTTTGAAGGAAAGAGGCTGCAGATTCCCAGAGTTGAAATAAATCCCTGAAAAAAACTTGTACTTCTTGTGTTATAGTAGTACTGTAGATAAGATGGACCAGTATTTGGATTTTTGCACTTACTTGGGGGGCACTATGTAGGATGAACTAATTAAGACCTGCAACTATCTTGTAATTTCTTCTGTACTATCTTGGCACCAGTTAAATAAAATCTTTACTTATCACAAAAAAAAATAAGAATAAAAGAAAAAATAACCCCAAATGATGACAATGATAGACTATGTAAATTGTTAGATTTTTCCACATTGGTTGAGAGAATGAGTTGTTGTCTCTTATATGGTCACGGATAATCCTCACCTCATGAACTAATTTTTGAGGTTGAGTTAGGCTCGAGGGCCATTTCTTTACATCGTATTAGAGCCAACCCAATTATCTTCTTGGTTTACCGAATGATGGTCCCCATGTTATATTGTCCACTCCCCAATTGACTAGGCATGTGCATGCGAGAGATGATGAGAGAATGAACTGTTGTCTCTTTATATGATTTTTTTGCAATTCTCACCCCTGAGCTAGCTTCTGGAGTTGAGTGAGGTACAAGGAATTTTCTTAACATAAATAAAGTAACCAATTAAAAAATAAAAGAAGATGCAAATGAAATAATATTTTTTGTTCTTGTTGATTGGTGACAACTATATCCAGATATGTTTGTCAAGGAAGAGGTTTTGTTGAAGGACCAAGTATAACACTGCAGTTAGAGTTGCGTTATTCATGGAGCTATTATAGCTTGTTGGATAGATTAATGTTGTTAAGAATTCATAGAGGTGCACAAGCTATGTAGCTATGTGCCTATGTAGCACCAATTTGGTTTGAGAATACATTAGATCGGCCTTTGATATCAATATAATTCTTAAGTATGGAGTTCTTTCTGATACATTTATTTACTCCCCCTTCCTGCAGCATATAATGGTATAGAGAGTATGATTTATGCATTAGGAATTGATGGTGGTGATTCAATAGCTCGTCCAGCTTTGAACCTCTATACAGTATGATTCTTTATGGCTTATGCACACCTCTACTAGCATGATATCATTCTATGGCTGAATATGTTACTTCCAGATAGCAGTTGAGAGGAATTTCACAAGGGGGCGTAGGAAAGAGCAAGTTGAGGCTGCTTGTGTTTACATTATATGTAGGTGAGACATTGTGTTTATGATATATTCTTTTCAACCTATTTATGTTCCCTAAGGGAAAGGAAGAAGTGGGATAATGATGATAATAATATTAGAAGTTCTGTAACAAGTCTAAAACCTACTCCCACTAGTTGATATCACCTAGATAGATCTTTTACTTCTATTCCGTCATATCTTTAGCTAAGTCTGTATTAATTCCAGAGATTTGTAGGTCTCTCGAGACAACTTTCTTCCATGTGCTTTTAGGTCTACGCTATCCCATTTTAACACCTTTACTCACTATAGTTTCACATCCTTGACCTACAAACCAAAATTCTACAGAAGCAGCCCAAGAAGTATAATTGCCACTATGATCTAACTTACTGTGGTAATCGTAGGTGATGATGTGGAAGAAAAAATTTAGTTTGCAACCATCTGATTTTCAGGTTTATTGTTATCACCCTTTTTAACTGACCTTTATAAAAAGGAAGGATAGAGCAAAAAGCAAAGATGTGCAGAAACAGGGAAGAAACAGAGAAGAGGACAGAGAACTTAAGAAAAAAATTAAATATTAGAGAAAGAAGATATGAGACGAAAACCTTAGCTATGACACCATGTGAAAAATATGAAGAGAAGAAGAGAATTCAGGAATAACTTGCTTGATTATTTCTTCAAGCTTTGGGGTTTAAATAACCTTTACAAGAAATACAAATAATAATGAAAATAAAGACAATAATTACATTCCTACAAAATTTTCTAATATCCTAATTAAGGGGATTTGAGAATCTTCCATATTTACGTAGTATATGGTTTTGCCATATTTAACAGGGATAAACTAAAAGATTATAAATCTTGACCTGGTTAATTGTGGATGAAACTACTAACTATATTATGCAGCACATAGGGATAACATAGCAACAAAAGTTTTGTCATTAGGACATACATTGACAGAGTAATTAGGACAGATATAGTTTTGATTCAAGCTTTTATTGTAATTTTTGTTGGTCCGAACTACTTTACCAGTGACAAATTGGTGTGTCTTTATGTTTATTTTTCTTGCAGGGAAGTCAACAAGCCATTCCTACTCATTGACTTTTCTGATTACTTGAGGATAAATGTGTATGTGAGCTTACTTCTACAAAAGTCTTAGTAGTCTTTTTCTTTCATTCTTCTTTTGATAAACACTTTGGATCGATAATCTTGAGCAAGAACTTAATGATCCCCTTTAGGTCAGGAGTTCTTATCATCCTGTCCAGTATGATGATATTCTTTTTACCCCTTAGATCCTTCTTGTAGTTATATTGTCAACCAGATCTTATGTGTGAAACTTGTGTGATTAGAGTAAATTAGACGAATCTTGCTTCGTGTTTGGCTAGAAATGAAAGCAGCCTTATGTGAAGTAGTATTCAATGTTGGATTTGAGAAAGATAAAGGAGTTATAGGGTGTGTTTGGTATGAAGGAAGGAAACATGGGGACTTGGAGAAAGGGGGGTGAGGAGAGTAGCACTAAAAAAATATTTTTTGCTCTCTAACCAAACACTAGAAGATATTTTCCGGAAAAAGTTTTCTACTCACCAACCAAACAAGGGAAAATAAGTGATAAAACCACTCATTTTCCATGAAAACATTTTCTAGGAAAACATTTTCCTTCATACCAAACACACCCATAATATCTTCTTTTGTGTGGGAAGGAAATTTAGGACAGATGAAAAGATGATTTTTGAGGAAGTTACTGGGTAATATGCTTATTTAGTATATTCTGGCTTTTGTATTTGAGCACAGTTTTTTCTTTACTGCAGTACCTCTTCTCTCTAACCTCAACAAGTTCCTTTTTCCTATCAGAAAAATCTAGGTGACCTGTCGCACATTATTGACTTCATAAATTGTTAATCTTGATTTGCAGATTCTGGAGGTTTCTTAGTACATAGCCTCCTTACAACTCTAGAACAATATCCTAGTCTAGGCAGGTCTTATTGTATTTTTGTCATACATGAAGGGTTATACCTAAAGTTGGACAGTTTGGGAAAACATTTACCTAATCACTATCTTTAATATGGTAATTGAAGCCTGTTCAACCTTTTTTCTCTTTTGAAATGCAGGTATATTTTAGGTGCTGTGTTCTTACAGCTTTGCAAATTTCTAAGCCTTGAAAATCGCCCGTTTGTTCAAAAACCTGTGGATCCTAGCCTTTTCATTCATCGATTCACTGATCGTAAGTACTTATCCAGATCTGATTTGCTGGTTAATTTTAATCTTAGCTTCTTTCTTGACCACCTTGCCCCAGGTACCAACATTGTGGCAATAGTTTATATATTTTTTAATTTCCACTTTGCATTCTTGATTACATTTTGGATTTTCGTTGTGAGATGTTTAAAGATCTTGAATAATAAGGATTTTATTCCAAGCATGATTTTTCTGCCCGTTGCTCTGGCAAGTTATTTTAATGTGGATGCTTATTAGTTGGAATCTGGTTGCATCTTTTTTCCCCTTATTTTGAGCCAATGATATAGCATACAACTTGCATATATTGTACAACTTCATTATTATGTGCTTCCCATATCCCATCAAGTAAAATAAATCATGAACCAACTCTTGGTATCAAGTAATCCCAAATTATTGGACGAAGGCAATTATATTTTCATCCCTCTCGTGTTCTTCTGATCTGTTATCTTATTTTCATATATAAAGTACATGTTACCTCAATTTTCCTGCACAGTAATGCACATCTCTTGATTGGTATGTGCAAAAGATTTTTTTTTTATCCTGTTCCATCCAGAAACTTGTTGTACCTGTGGGGTATCTTCGCGATTACACCTTACTTACTATGTTGCCTTTAGCTCTATTTTCCTTTCCTTTCTGTACTTATTCTTTTTCAGATACAAGATTGCTGTTAGCTTGTCAGAGTCCACTAGTGAAGCTATCAATTTTTAATGTAGGTTTATTTGGGGGAAGGAAGCCAAATATTTCTAGAACTGCACTTCACATTGTGGCCAGCATGAAGCGTGATTGGATGCAGGTTCTACATGATTTTTCTTTGCGTATAATTTAGTGTGTGAAAGTTACTGGATTAATTCTATGGAACTAGATTAGATCTCTTACATTTTTGCACTAATCCATAAATTGTCTATAGACAGGGAGAAAGCCAAGTGGGGTATGCGGAGCTGCACTGTACATTGCTGCTCTTTCGCATGGACTGAGTTGTTCTAAATCAGAAATTGTAAGTGGTCTTTCCAGATTTCTTTTATATTGATGGTCAGAATTGAGATTTTTTTCTAGATATCCTTTATATTGATGGTCAGAATTCAGATTTCTGTATAGACAGGCTTCATGTTGTAAGCTTTATTCCGCTTTCAACTTAAGTATATCTGAAAAGTAATATAATGTGTGTGAAAGTAAGATTTCCTGGTCTTTTGTGCAATCTGAGCTGACCAAATCTCTCTTTTGTAAGCTTTGCATCTGCTTGATGCCTTTTAATGAAAACATCTTACCTCATTAGAAAAAGTTTTATTCTGCTCTGTGAAACTCTTCGTGTTTTAGCTAGTTTTCAAGGACTTGTTCTTGGTCATTCTCGTTATTGGACTTGACAACTGTTTTCATTTTACATTCTTGACTTATTCCTATGTAGCATAAACACTGGCTCGACTCCCACATTTATTGTTTATGGTGACATAGCACAAGAAACATGATATTTCCTTTTCTCATTTTCTTTATTCATTTGGTGAACAGATCAAAGTCGTACACATTTGTGAAACAACATTGACCAAGCGTTTGATTGAATTTGAAAACACAGAATCTGGGAGCTTAACGGTATGTACCATCAAAGCTGGTAGGATGAACACCGCTGATACTTTAATATTCTCTGTTTGAAAAGCTTAAGGTGCATGTATTTTGTTAGATAGTTATGTGTAAATAGTCCTAGTCCTATATATAGTAGGAATAAAATATGTCATAGTCCCACATGTAACAGGAGTAGAATATGTCCTAATCCCATGTGTAGTAGGAGTAGAAGGTGTATTATATATAGGACTCATTGTATCATTGTTAATAATAGATTTTTCTCTCGTGCATTCTCACCTGGTATCAGAGCTTCAGTGAGAAAATTATTGTTGTGCGTCATTCCAACGACATCCGGGAAGAAAGATCTCATCACCGTGCAATTTTCCGGCAACTTCGTCTTGTTCCCAGGGTTTATCACTGCTACAGTGGTACTATGCATGTATCAGTACCACTATCAGATCCAAAACCCTCGTGCGATCAAACCCCAAAAATTCCAGTCCCATTTGAACAGAAAAGTCAGTCACCGTGCGTCTTTCCGGTTGACGACTTAAGATTGATTTGCGTTATCTCCTCATCCGTAAGTGTTGTGCGAAAACCAACATTACCATCTTGTTCGGAAAAGTTAGGCGACAAAACCTTAGTCAATCGCTCTGGCAGAAAGCACGTGCTTCCACGCGCCGCCAGAACAAGGGTTCCGACGAGCTACAATAACTTTTCTTTCCGGGCACGTTTTGACAAAATTTCTTCAGAACAACTTGCTCGTCCAGTTATTCCGAGCCTACCCATATAAATTACATCAAATTCTAACAATTATTTTTTCTGGCGTGAACAGTGATTTCTGCTGTGAACAGTAATTTCATAAAAGTTTCTATTTTCTTGTGGTGTTTTAAAACCGATTTTTTTAGTGTGGAATTCAGCTTAGTCTCACTATTTTCAAATTTTCCTGACGACCTTTTGACCAACTTCTGCTTATCAACAACCACTTAGTTTTGTTGCTCGGGGATCTAGTGGCCTTGTATTAGTACATATGTAACAAGCTCGGTACATATGATTTTTATGCACCGGCTTGAAGGGGAGTGTTAGATAGTTATGTGTAAATAGTCCTAGTCCTATATATAGTAGGAATAGAATATGTCATAGTCCCACATGTAACAGGAGTAGAATATGTCCTAATCCCATGTGTAGTAGGAGTAGAAGGTGTATTATATATAGGACTCATTGTATCATTGTTAATAATAGATTTTTCTCTCGTGCATTCTCACCTGGTATCAGAGCTTCAGTGAGAAAATTATTGTTGTGCGTCATTCCAACGACATCCGGGAAGAAAGATCTCATCGCCGTGCAATTTTCCGGCAACTTCGTCTTGTTCCCAGGGTTTATCACTGCTACAATGGTACTATGCATATATCAGTACCACCATTAGATCCAAAACCCTCGTGCGATCAAACCCCAAAAATTCCAGTCCCATCTGAACAGAAAAGTCAGTCACCATGCGTCTTTCCGGTTGACGACTTAAGATTGATTTGTGTTATCTCCTCATCCATAAGTGTTGTGCGAAAACCAACATTACCATCTTGTTCGGAAAAGTTAGGCGACAAAACCTCAGTCAATCGCTCTGGCAGAAAGCACGTACTTCCACGCGCCGCCAGAACTATGGTTCCGACGAGCTACAATAACTTTTCTGACGCGTGTGTACCATTCCGGGCACTTTTTGACAAAATTTCTTCAGGACAACTTGCTTGTCCAGTTATTCCGAGCCTACCCATATAAATTACATCAAATTCTGACAACTTTTATTTTTTCTGGCGTGAACAATGATTTCCGCTGTGAACAGTAATTTCATAAAAGTTTATGTTTTCTTGTGGTGTTTTAAAACCTATTTTTTAGTGTGGAATTCGGCTTAGTCTCACTATTTTCAAATTTTCCCGACGACCTTTTGGCCAACTTCTGCTTATTAGCAACCATTTGGTTTTGTTGCTCGGGGGATCTAGTGGCCTTGTATTAGTACATATGTAACAAGCTCGGTACATATGATTTTTATGCACCGGCTTGAGGGGGAGTGTTAAATAGTTATGTGTAAATAGTCCTAGTCCTATATATAGTAGGAATAGAATATGTCATAGTCCCACATGTAACAGGAGTAGAATATGTCCTAATCCCATGTGTAGTAGGAGTAGAAGGTGTATTATATATAAGACTCATTGTATCATTGTTAATAATAGATTTTTCTCCCGTGCATTCTCACATGGTATCGGAGCTTCAGTGAGAAAATTATTGTTGTGCGTCATCCCAACGACATCCGGGAAGAAAGATCTCATCGCCGTGCAATTTTCCGGCAACTTCGTCTTGTTCCCAGGGTTTATCACTGCTTTAGTGGTACTATGCATATATCAGTACCACCATCAGATCCAAAACCCTTGTGCGATCAAACCCCAAAAATTCCAGTCCCATCTGAAAAGAAAAGTTAGTCACCGTGCGTCTTTCCGGTTGACGACTTAAGATTGATTTGCGTTATCTCCTCATCCGTAAGTGTTGTGCGAAAACCAGCATTAGCATCTTGTTCGGAAAAGTTAGGTGACAAAACCTCAGTCAATCGCTCTGGCAGAAAGCACGTGCTTCCACGCGCTGCCAGAACTAAGGTATCGACGAGCTACAATAACTTTTCTGACGCGTGTGTACCATTCCGGGCACTTTTTGACAAAATTTCTTCAGGACAACTTGCTCGTCCAGTTATTCCGAGCCTACCCATATAAATTACATCAAATTCTGACAACTTTTTTTTTTCTGGCGTGAACTGTGATTTCCGCTGTGAACAGTAATTTCATAAAAGTTTCTGTTTTCTTGTGTTTTAAAACCTAATTTTTAGTGTGGAATTCGGCTTAATCTCACTATTTTCAAATTTTTCCGACGACCTTTTGGCCAACTTCTGCTTATCAGTAACCACTTGGTTTTGTTGCTCGGGGGATCTAGTGGCCTTGTATTAGTACATATGTAACAAGCTCGGTACATATGATTTTTATGCACTGGCTTGAGGGGGAGTGTTAGATAGTTATGTGTAAATAGTCCTAGTCCTATATATAGTAGGAATAGAATATGTCATAGTCCCACATGTAACAGGAGTAGAATATGTCCTAATCCCATATGTAGTAGGAGTAGAAGATGTATTATATATAGGACTCATTGTATCATTGTTAATAATAGACTTTTCTCCCGTGCATTCTCACATATTTAAGCATGTCTGCAGGTCCTTTTGTTTTTATTGGGAAGGGGCCCAGCTATTAAATTAGAGTCTTAAAAAGCAATGTAGTATAGTGAGATGCTTCTGTCATGCTCAAATTTTGAGTTATCTTTGAGTTGGATATCTCGTGAACACTGAAAACACAAGGAAGAAAGGCATGCATCTCAAGGGGGAACAAGCATAATGGGCTTTGGGATTCTTATCTTAAAGTTGGCATGGACAAGGTGTATAACTTAATTTGTTACCAATGCTGGAACCAATATAGTAAAACTTGTGTTTGCGTACACATCAAGTACAGGGAGATGTTTGCTGATGTCATTGAGTGCGAGATTGACAACTTTGCCTCTACTAATGAGTATTTATGTTTCTTAATGCTCTTCTTGATGCTGTCACAGTGTCACCAGATTCTGGTATGTCATGAAGCCACCCAATACCTGCACTTAGGAAAAGATTTTAATTTTCACCTGCCTTTGACTTCTTCCTTCTTTTTCCCCCCTCTTGTTCTACTAGCGGAGTCTAAAAAGAACTCGTCCATGGGCTGGGCGCCTCAGGCTTTAGGTCAATTTGATGCTCATGTCCAGGAGAACTCATCACCTAGTGATGGGCTATTTTTTATGAGCCTGATGTGCTTGATGACATAAATATTATTGTTGACAGTCAAAACAAAATTTTGATTCCGTCTTTTTTTCTTGACACATTAATGTTGGAGTTGCAAATTGCATCCGTGGTAGTGGCTTGTTATACAAAATTTTCCTTTCCTAGTTTCATACTATTACTTCTTACTTGAAACTAGATTGAAGAGTTCAATACAAGAGCTGAGGAGCTTGAGAAAGAAGAGAAGCTGGCCCCGCAACTTTCTTCGGGGTCAAAAGGATCTGGGATCATGGAAGTGCTATGTGAACACAAGGGAAGTGTGAAGCTGCCCTTTGCCCATGGTCTCTGTGAAAGCTGTTACAGTGATGTAATTGCTTGGTACCCTTACCTTTTTAAGTTTTCAGTAGTATTGCTAAATCATATATAATGCTCATGCATGTGTTTGCAGTTTGTAAAACTTTCAGGTGGGCTTGATGGAGGATCTGAACCTCCAGCCTTTCAACGTGCTGAGAGGGAAAGATTAGTGGCAAAAGAAGCTCCTGCGGGTCCAAATTTTTCCATGTCCAATCAGGTGAAGAATAATGGCGCTGAGTATTTGGAGGTACTCATTGAAGCTGCTACTTATCAAAAGCATTATTACCTTGTATTTGGGAAGTAGAATTTTATGCTTACAAGAAAGCTTTTGACTGGTGGAAAAGACACAAGTCAGTTTCTGAAAATTTTCAATTGACTGTTTTTGGATCTGCTACATTTGCTCCCACTGATATCAAGCTCTTAATTTTAGATGGTATTTAAGAAAGTTTCCAGCCTTCCATGTGATTTCTTTTTGAGAAATCTTTCCATAGGCACTGCCATATTACCACTAGTACCAAATTCTTGAATCTAGTTGGTGGTTACTGGAAATATGCAGGCATTTTCTAGCTTTCTGAATAGTGCCTTATGTATTCTCTTTGTGTTCTCTTTTGGTTGATCATCAGCCTGAAAAGGGAGGAAACACTCAGAGTGTGACCGGGAGTAAAAATGTGCAGATATCAGGGTCTGATCAAATAGGTAAATGTTTATTTTCTTCCAGAGTTAGAATGTTGGCACAGAGTTCTGATCAGGACCGTAGAATGACTTATTTTCTCTCAAATGCAGGGGCAATCTCAGGGGCTAAAGCTGTGCATAATGTGACTCTTGATACATTACATGGCACGGATTGTATGGGTCCTGATGGTCATGATGAATCAGGGAACTTTTTCGATATCGATGATGTAGAGGTGTGCTGCTTCTTGTATATTGGTTTTCATTTAGTAGTGGATGGTCACAATCCTTGTAAGTTTTATTTATAAACCTATGGCAGCATAGATGCAAAAGCTATGATTTTTGACGGATTTCATCCTGCCAGACCTCATCGCATGATACTTAGCAAATGATAGTATGATGACTTCATCCTGCCAGACCTCTTCACATGATACTTAGCAAATGATAGTATGATACTAACTGACCCTACTTTTCATCCTTTGCTTAGAAAGCATCATCCCATGATAGGCGAACTCTGTGTTATAACAGTTTGTTAGCAAATTATATGAAAAACTATGCTGCTTCAACGGAATGTGCTGCAACGTGTTCTATGATTTGAAGTTTACCCAACTGGATTTAGTTGCTCATTTGTGGGCATGTATTTCCTGGTTCACTAACTTGTCGTGGCTGTTACTCTGTACCTGCATTACTGTCAGGTAAACGGTTATCTTTTCAATGAGGAGGAGAAGCGCTACGTGAAGATAATTTGGGAAAAACTGAACCCGGAATATGAGGTGATTCAGTTAATTATGTGCATATACACCATGTAAAGTTGGAATGTAGATCACAAGGTCCTATAGTGGTCGTAGGATTTATAAACACATTAAGAAGTACAATGAATATACTGTCGGTTCTTGATATAACTATTAGCAATTATAATAGAACTCTTGTTATGCTAGATCAATTCGGTTTAGTTTTTCTTATGGATTTTTCGTGATTCTTTGGTCTCTTCTACCAAGTTCGTCGTGGTTAAGCAAAGAGTGTTTTGCTCCCTTTGGTCCATCTTCACGACGATTTTCTCATCACAAAACAGTAGTCCGTACTCACTTCCTCACCTGCCTTTCCGTTCCTTATTCTGAGTGAGTTTGCTGATCAATATTTATAGGAACAAGCAGCTAAGCAAGCAGCTGCATTAGCTGCAAAGAAGGCAGACGAGTCCATTTTAGCGAACTGTTCGGAGGATGTGCAAGCTGCACTGAAGCTTTCTGCTGCTGCTAATAATAATGTTGCAAAATCAAGAAAGGTTGTATTCTGAACTTATCTTGAGTTTGTTTCCTGGTGAAAATTGATTCTCTATGTGTCATATTGAGGAACTAAGAAACTATAGAGAAGGGTAACTTTGTTGATGTCAATGGTTGTTAAGAAGTTGATATTTGTTCCTTATATATTTGTTAAGTGATATATGCAAACACAATAAATATTTGAAAAATGTCTTGTGGGTTTCTCTTATATTTCTAAGGACTCGAGGCTTGGGTACAATAATCTAAAGTTAGACAAAAACATTCAATCTCTTTTAATGGTCAAACTCTTGAGATTGTTTCCGTGTTCCTTTCATGAGGAAGAAGGGATATTTTTAGTTTCTTAGTGTTGTATAAGCTAGTCTTGTTATAAAATATTATAATGCTCAAAGAGGATGGAAGCTCTAGAGAAATAGAATATGCATGTGAAATTTCTCATACACAATAGTTGCTCTAGAGATCTCATGAAATTAGCTTACACTTTGCTTTATGATATCATCTGCAGGAAAAACGACAGAAAAGGGCTGCAGAACTGAAAAATTCTGGTCCTGCTCAAACCCCTGCAGAAGCAACGAAGCAAATGTTAACTAGAAAGGTATATATCAGTATGATAGAGGAAAAGGAATTTGCAATCTTCAGAGATTTGTCTAAAAACAATTTTGGGAAAATGGGCGCGATTTGATGGACAATTTTTTGTATATCTAATTATTTCTCTCTCTACTTTCTTAAGCTCTCAGGCACACTCCCCGAGGAGCCTGAGAACAAGGTTTTCTGAGTTTACACAAACACCATTAGCACGCCAGCTAAATTCCGACCAACCCTCTGAAAATAGCTCCGACAAATTACCCCTCACGCGCCCCCACGCGCAGCTCGTCTCCGGCGAGACAAATGCCACGCGCCGGCGCGTGAGCAAGATCCTGACCTCTTTTCAAAAATTTCTTTTTGGACAGCATGCTCACTGGGTATTTCCGACCAAACTCATACAATCCTTTCTGAATTCCGACAACGTTTATTTTTCCGGTGGCGGGAATCCTTCTGTCCAGATTTCTGGTTCCCGTTTCCTTTTTTCTTTCACACTTTTTAGCTCACTGCGAAAACTTTCCTCTAAATTTCAAAAACTGAGCAGCTGGATAGTATAATATGGGAGACAACAGGATATATTTCAACGCAAGATTCAAATCTTTCGACATCACCAGATGGAACTCCAACAAAGACACATGGTTTGAATGGGTTGAGAGAAGTCGCAACATGATGAGAAGATCATCCGTGGGCAGAAAGGCAATGGAATGGATTTGCTTTGCACTTAAAGAAGCATCGACAGATCAAAACAATCTAGTGAAGAGATGGAAGTACAAGGAGCAAATGATAGAACATTTCTGTACTAGGAAATTTAACGCTCATGGAAGATATATGAGTATTCTGTCACTGAAGGGAGAAGGGAGGTCTGTAATAATAATCCCCGAGTTAACTTTGAATTCCGGCTGGAAAGACATAGCAGCTAAGATAGAAAGATTCATTTATCAGAACACCAGGCTGAATTCCATAGTACCACCCAGAAACACTGTGGAAAATCTTCCTTATGCCCAAGCAGTTAAGGAGAGTAAATGGCAATCCAATACCCTTCGAGAGGCAAGGGTCAACACGAGCAATGGGGAAATCTCTGTTTTGGAACCTACTGGAGGAGAGGACACAGGTCTCCTAAAAAGATGCATTATCGGGTTTTTTGGGAAAGAAATCAATGAGAGACCCACTTTAGCAGACATAAGGCGATGGGCTAGTGCTTCATGGAACAAAGCATATGGAGTAAACATATACGAAATGACAGGCAACATGTTTCTTTTTGAATTTCCAAACAGATTCATGGCGGAGCAGATTGTGCAAGGGGAATGGAGATGGAAAAAGTTCAAGCTTCATCTGGAATGGTGGAATCATACTGCTGGATGCATTCCAAACTCACAAATTGAGGAAACATGCTGGATTAGAGCCATGAGAATTCCTTTACATCTATGGTTACAAAAGATCTTCAAAGAAATAGGAGATCTATGTGGGGATGGTTAGCTACAGAAGAAGAAATTGATCTCAAAAATCATCTTAAGTGGGCAAGAATCAAAATTGCTGGTGATGGCAGAAAGACTCCCAATGAGGTTGGGATTGAAAGAGACGGTACCAAATTTTTCATCCCAATCTGGGCTGAAAGAAAGACACGGTATGAACTAAGCACTGATAAAGGAAAGGAAAGTGGGCAACTTACACAAGGTTCAACTTCGATGAATCAGAGCAGTAAAGTGTCAAAAATCGAGCTGAAATCCCATGACCCCGATTTGGCTGCACAAGTCATTTTTAATGACCTCTCGTGTGAGTTTTCTGTTGATACTGGGCTGAAGCCTTATATCGAGGAAATGGGAGGACCTTCTTACTTGGGGGCAAAAGAGTCCTCTCCAGGGGAGCCAACCCCCAATGTAAATCATGAAAGTATGCAAAAGGCAACACTTATCAGTTGCAGTCAGCCAAAAGGTGGAGTAGAGTTAGCAAGATTGGAACATAAGGCAGGGGAGCAAAGTACAAACACAAAGAAGGGGAATGATCGTGTGGGAAGTGCTTTGGATCATCTGAAGCAATCTAGCTCTATCCAAGAGTGGGAAATCGAGGAGGTGAACCCTATAGCAGTTCAGCAACACAATCCATTATTGGAGAAAGACATGGATGCAACAATATGGGTCCATCAAAATATGATCAAATTGGGGAAAATGTTTGGAGTAGATTTTCAAGGCCATGAAGAAGAAGCACTGGAGTTGTTAATGCAAATTGACAGCTGCAGACAGGTAAGAAGGGTGGAGACAGAGTTGGAGGTGAAGAAACAAAGATTCAAAGGATCGCTGGAATTAAAAGGGTTAACTTCTTTTGATGTCAAATTCAAGAGTGACGGGAAAAGGAGTAGGGAAGAGATCTATCAATCATTTCAATATGAAGATCAAAGTAATTTCCTGGAATGTAAGGGGATTAAACGATAAGAAGAAAAGGGAGATCATAAAAAGTCAAGTGCAGAATTGGAGGGCAGACATTATATGCATGCAAGAGACAAAAGTCGAGGGGGATATCGAGGAAATAGTCAGGCAAACATGGGGTGGTAGATGGGTGAGGTATGCAAGTTTAGAAGCTAGCGGCACGAGAGGGGGGATTTTGTTGTTATGGGATTGCAGAGTATGGAAAGGGGAGGTGTTACAGACTGGTGCATACACTTTGACGTGCAAGTTTGACGCTCTTTTACAGAATTTTCAATGTCACATAACAGGAGTGTACGCTCCAAATTGTAGAATAGAAAGGAAAAAAGTGTGGAGAGAAATTGGTGCAGTGAGGGGATTGATGGAAGGTCCTTGGGCGGTTTGTGGCGATTTTAACGTTACAAGGTACCCTTCTGAAAAACGGGAATGTCCAAGGAGGTCCAGAGCGATGGTGGAGTTCTCGGATTTTATAGAAGATATGGAGTTGATAGATCTTCGACTTGAAGGAGGAAATTATACTTGGTTCAAAGGGGACAATCATACAGCGGCTTCAAGAATTGATAGATTTCTTATTTCAGAAGAATGGGATGTAAGCTTCAGAAACATCAAGCAAACTATCCAACAAAGGTTGATTTCGGACCATTCACCTGTGGCTCTATACTGTGGTGCGTGGGAACAAGCTAAATCATACTTTAAGTTTGAAAATTGGTGGCTGAACGTGGAAGGTTTTGATGACAGAATTAGAGAGTGGTGGGGATCTTTTGAATTCTCAGGAAGACCTGATTACATTTTAGCTTGCAAGTTAAAAGCTCTCAAGGGCAAGCTAAAAGGATGGAGCAGAAGTTACGAAGGCAATTTGGGACTGCAAAAATCAAAATTGCTAAGTAAACTAGCAGATTTTGAGACAACACAACAACAAAGAGCGTTGACAGAGGAGGAATCAGTGAGGAAAGCAGCTACTCTAATGGAGATTGAGGAGCAACTCAAGAATGAAGAAATTGCATGGAGACAAAAATCAAGAGCTCTGTGGCTCAAAGAAGGGGATAGGAATACAAAATTTTTCCATCGGACTGCAAATGCATGCAAGAGAAACAACAACATTGACCAAATAATGATTCGACATGAAGTAGTCGAGGATCCAGAAAGAATAGAGAATGAGATCATTGAATTCTACAAGGAGCTATACACAGAACCTGAACAGTGGAGACCAACAGTCAATTTCGAAAATAGTTCAAGCATTTCTGAATCAGAAAGGGAGTCTCTACAGAGGAACTTTGAGGAACAAGAAGTGCTGAGCAGTCTGAAGATGTGCGCAAGTGACAAGGCTCCAGGTCCAGATGGATACACAATGGGTTTTTTCAGAAAGTGTTGGGACATTTTGAAGGAAGATATCATGGCGGCCTTTAACAACTTCCATTCACAGGAGATGTTTGAGAAAAGCTTCAATGCAACATATATAACTTTGATTCCAAAGAAGACAGGTGCGAAAGAATTGAGAGACTTCAGACCGATCAGTTTGATAGGGAGCTTCTACAAATTGCTCTCAAAAGTCTTAACTGAAAGACTTAAGAGGGTGGTTGGGAAAATTGTCGATGCTCAACAAATGGCGTTCATCAAAGGAAGGCAAATAATTGATGCAGTGTTGATTGCTAATGAAGCTGTGGACTCAAGAATAAAAAGGAAAGAACCTGGAATCTTATGCAAATTGGATATCGAGAAGGCCTATGATCATGTGAACTGGAGCATCCTACTAAGAATGTTAGAACAAATGGGTTTTGGGCAAAAATGGATTAGATGGATGAAATTTTGCATTTCTAATGTGAAATTCTCCATTCTCATAAATGGATGTCCTAAAGGTTATTTTCACTCACACAGAGGTCTCAGACAAGGTGATCCTTTATCACCCTTTCTATTCATCATTGCCATGGAAGGTTTGAACAACATGATCAAAACGGCTAAAGTCAGTGGATGGGTTAAAGGCTTCGAGGTAAACAGGAGTGGGGCTAACAATCTAGAGATCACACATCTCCAATATGCTGATGATACTCTAGTCTTCTGTGATGCTGAAAAAGACCAACTTAGATTCTTAAGGATCATTTTGGTTTTATTTGAGGGAGTATCAGGATTACACATTAACTGGAGAAAAAACAATATTTTTCCCATTAATGAAGTTAACAACATGGGGGAACTGACACAGATATTGGGAGGAGAAGTTGGATCCCTACCAACTGTTTACCTTGGGATGCCTATTGGTGCAAGATCCAAATCAAAAGAAATCTGGAATTCAGTCATAGAAAAATGCGAGACGAAGTTGTCAAGATGGAAATCGCAATACCTATCATTGGGGGGTAGGCTAGTTCTAATCAACTCATTATTAGACTCTCTACCTACTTACATGATGTCTTTGTTCCCAATTCCAGCAGGCATTCTACAGAGATTGGACAAACTTCGAAGATCATTCCTTTGGCAAGGCAATAAGGAGAAAAAGGTCTTCCATTTAGTCAAATGGAAGACACTAACAATGGATAAAAAACAAGGTGGATTGGGGATAAGGAATTTGAAGAACCAAAGCAAGGCTCTTAGAATTAAATGGTTATGGAAGTACTCTAAAGAACCCCAATCTTTATGGGGCAAAGTGATCAAAGCAAAGTATGGTGAAGAAAACAACTGGGTGTCAAAAAAAGTCAGTACATCATATGGAGTAAGTGTGTGGAAATCCATCAGAGAACTTTGGCCTATAATGGAGAATCACTCCTCCATAAGAGGGAACAACGGAAAGAACACATCATTTTGGAATGATAATTGGTTAGGAATTGGAAGCTTAAAGGAAAGATACCCAGATATGTTCGGTTTAGCACAAAACCAGCATAGGACAGTAGCTGATATGAGGAGTCGTCAAGGATGGGAAATAGCTATAAGAAGACGGCTGAATGACTGGGAGATAACAAGACTAGCTGACCTTTACAAAGAGCTGGAGGCATTTACATGATTACAGGAAGGGCTGGATTCAATATGGTGGAAGAGGCACAACAGAGGGGTTTTCCGAGTGAAGGATGCATACAAGATTTTGAATCATAATAATCAACAGGTAGACACATGGTCTTGGAAACATATATGGAAAACAAAGATTCCATACAAAGTAGCTTGCTTCACATGGCTACTAGCGAAGGAGGCGGTCTTAACCCAGGATAATCTCATAAAAAGGGGAATTTCTCTGTGTTCAAGATGTTTTCTGTGTGGGGAAAATGCAGAAACTGTCAACCATTTGTTTCTTCATTGCAAGATTACAGACCAACTATGGAAAATCTTTATTAGTCTTAGGGGTATTTCATGGTCAATGCCATACAGGATTAAAGATGTCCGTTATAGCTGGGAAGAAGCTGGAGCTGAAGCAACTAGCAGAGATAGATGGAGGACTGTTCCGGCTTGTATTTGGTGGACAGTCTGGAGGGAAAGGAACACTAGATGTTTTGAAGACAGAAGCAATCCTGTGCAGAAGATCAAACTCAATTGTATTCTTCTTTTTTGTTTTTGGTGCAAACAGATGTACACAGAAGATACATTGACAATCATAGACATACTAGGATCTTGCTAGGTCCCAAATTAGAACATCTACAAATTCTCTCAATGTAAATTTGGTTTTCAGTGCAACCTAAGTACTGATATTTATAATATTTACAATAGTTACCAATTCAAAAAAAAAAAAAAATCTTCAGAGATTTGTAGTAGTTGAGGAGACAGGCTAGAGTACTTTCTGGATGCTTGCAAATAATCTTTTAGTGTTTCCTGGTTTTGTAGTTGCTGTAATCACTCCATTTGCTATTACAGATTTGTCATCTTGCCTATAGCTGTATGTTTTTTGACTTCTCATTGTTAGCATAAGTTTCCTGGACTTCAGCTTTGCCGATACAGCAAACTTGCATCATGTTCCAGTTTTTCTATCCCAAGTTGCCTCCCCCCTCCTCTGAGGCCGATCACATCCACTTTTGGAGCCCCTCTCCTCTGAGGCCGTGCAGACGTGAAAGCTCTATCAATAGAAAGATTCTAGCTTCTTTTTATTTAGAGAGGAATGATTCCCTCGTCTGAGAACCGCCATTCACATACTATTCCTCCCCTCTAAAAAGAGCGATTGAGAATCTCGAGAACCTAAACAAAAATGCTGAAGTGAGCGTACCCTAAGGCTTTCCTCTCTCCCCCTTTCTCGTATATGGCAATACTAGATTGGCGAGATAAGAGAGAAAGCTTAGAAAGTAGCAAGGGCTTGCCTTACAGGTAGTCTTGTTGAGTGTTGGTTTTGTTCAATTTCAACATATCTTAATCATTTCTTTTTACTCTTTGTCATATGTTTGCATTGCATGGTATATCTTCCTCTTTTTCATGAAACAATATATATCAGATTTATCGGTTGTGTTGTTTGTACCTTACCTTAGCTTTATGTCATTTGATGCAGAGGCTGAGATCTAAGATCAACTTTGATGTGCTAGAAAAGCTTTTTGACGATTCTGTATGTGCTTCTCCTACTCCAAAATTTCTACAGAATTCCATTATACCTGCTTTTAATTTTCAATTTTACTCAGATGTCAATTCCTTTAGCAAAGTATCTTTTCTTTATTGGAAAAAATCTTCGGTTTTTGCCCTTACTGGAAAGAACATAAGCAGAATGTTCGGTATTGGTGGTGGATGGAGGTCACTGGCGTTTGAGATGCTATTATGCGTAATATTTGGATATTCAAGAAATGGGAGGAAATTAAATAATGAAAACTAAATATTGCAGCATCAAAATATTGTAGATTTATCAGACTTTTCCTTTGTCACTGTTGCTGATCTTATGATCTCTACTATTAAAGTTCTTGGAGATGCATTTAACAACTTGCTATACACTCACAATTATCTTACTTCAGCTTGAGATACTTGAGCTTAAAGAAAGAAGTGAGGACTCATATCACATATCCCAACTTATTTGGGATTGAGGCATAGTTGTTGTAGCTTGAGATATGAGAATCTATCCCGAGATATAAATTGTTCGTTTGTTCATCTATGGACAAATAACACAAATCGAAAATATTTCTTGCTCTCATCTCCATAAATATGTTTAACTTGATCATGTTATTTATACAGGCAATTCGAGAGAGCAAAATTGATCACAAAGTAGACGAGACGTACGAAGAACCATATGCGTTACGATGAGGATGTTGGAGGATAAGAGTATGATCAACACTATGATTATGATGAATGTTGAATTTAATCTGCATTCCTTATTATTAACTTAATGATTTCCCCTTACAAAAAGAGTATATGAGGAGTCAGGTAACACATTTTCCTTCACCTATATATTAGGAATGTCAAAGTTGGTATGTTTTAATTATCACTTTTATTAATTTATTTCCTGGGAACACCTCCCTGTACTGAAATGTGAGATCTTATTCCATTCTTTCCTACTTATAACTGAAGTTTGCATATGATTGGAATTAAAATACTTCCCTTTCCCTGAACGAGAAGAGATGTAAATAAACTGTGTAGCAATATCTTCCACAAGCAAACAAAATAGAGTTTTTTTTTTCACCAAAAAAGAAATGCAATCACAACTAAGAAAAAGAAACTGGTGAGATCCTTTTTTCTTTTTTCGTAATAGATTGGTTCAGATTCAGTATACATGTAGTCGTTTAGTCTTTTATTTTTCCTTCCAATTCTAGGAAAATTACTATCATCTTGAATTGGCTAGTTTTACGTCAATTGTCATTCTATCATAAACTTCCTTTATTTGAGCTTGAGATCAGCAATATAAGCAAGGACGCGCATGTGGAGTTAACTAAAATTGAGGCATAGTAATTATTGTTCTACTATAATCTCGAATGTCACAAAAAAAATTGATTCAAAATGCGTAGACATAAGGTGTGTTTGGTATAATGGAAAATGTGTTTTACGTGGAAAATGTTTTTCAAGAAAATATTTTCTTGGAAAACAAGTAGTAATCTTATTCGTTTTCCGGCATTTGGTACGCAAATTAAGGAAAATAACTTCTCAATTTAGATACAATAAACATGAAGCCATAAACGTTTGAACCAACAACCTTCCGAACACACAAATTTCATAAACTTCCGAACCGCTAAACTTTTGAACCCGTAAACTTTCAAATATATAAACCTCCGAACTCATAACTTTGGAACTTGTAAATTTTTGAACTTGTAAACTGAAAAATGAAAAAACTAGAACTAAAAATATTTTTAAAAAAATTATTTTATTTGGGGGGGGGGGGGGATGAAAAAAAAAAAAGGGGAGGGGGGTAGCAAGGTGGGTGGTGACGGAAAAGAAAAAAAACTGAAATTTGAAAAAGAAAAAAAAACCTTTTTGGAGAGGGGGTGGGAGAGGTGGGGTAGGGGAGAGAAGGGGTTGGGGTTGGGGTTAGATGTGAGAGTAGGTGGAGTTTTTGGAAAATGTTTTCGTAATTTTTTTTAGGGAAATCATTTTCATCCAATTTCAGAAAAATATGATATCTCGGAAAATATTTTTCAAACTATTTTGTACAACCAAACAATGGAAAATGAAAAAATATTTTTCGTCATGCCAAACACACCCATAGTGTTATATATTACCTCGAGCAATTTTTTTAAATTTTTAAGAAATCCAAGGAAATAATCTCAATAATTGTAGATAAAAGTTTTCCCAAAAATAGGAGTACAAATCTACTTAGACAACAAAAATGAGGAAGGTTTTTAAAAAGTGCAAGAAGTGTTCAAAACAATGAGAACCTAAAAATAAACTCAATATTTTGTTACAAGCTCAATTCCAACTCACTCTTAAAACTAATTACAAGTCATCTCCTTATCCACAATCTTATTTTTTGTATAAAGTTTCTTTTTCATCCTATATCATAATGGACATTTCTTTTTCAAAAAACAAAATCTTGTCACGAGTTCAAATCGTAAAAGCAGCCACTAATGTTTGTATTAGAATAAATTGTTTACACCATATCTCTTGAAGTACGGTCCTTCCTCGAATCCTGTGTCAATGCATAATGCTTTGTGCATCGGACTATCTTTTTTAAACAGAAAGAGGTTGAACTTTTCTTCTTGATTTCTCTATCTTTAACCAAAAACACTCAATTATTGTGAGCCAATCTCTATCCTTTCTTTCATCAGCAAAACAGCATTAAAAAATTCATCCATAGCTCTAACAGAAGATCCTTTGTAATCATCCTCATCTCTAGCAGCATCTTTAATCATTTCTTTAATTTCACAAGCTTTACCTCTTAATCTTTTCCCCTTTTCACTTTCACCCATAACTAACTCAATCTTTTCAATTAAGTCCCCATATCTCACATCAAAAGTTGTCCCTCTAGCCATTTCAACACAAACACCAATTTCTTCTTCCAATAACTTAGCATTAAAAAATTGATCAGCTGCCATTGGCCATCCAATTAATGGAACTCCATTAATAAGTGATTCAAAAACTGAATTCCAACCACAATTACTTAAAAATCCACCTATTGATTCATGTGCCAAGATTTCAACTTGAGGTGCCCAATTTAACACTATTAATCCTCTTTTTTCATTTTCTTGAACTGTTTGAATAAACCCTTCTGGTAACCATTCTTCTGGTTTAAATTCAGTATTTATATCAAACCCTAAAGGTGGTCTAATTACCCAAATAAAATTTATTTCAAGACCATCTAATGCTTTTGCTAATTGCATTATTTGAGATGCGGAGATTGTATTTTGTGCACCAAAACATATGTAAAGAACTGATTTTTTCTCCTTTTTATCCAACCATTCTTTGCATATATCCAAGGAAATTCCTAGTTCTTTCCTAGGACTTAGTCTTACTCTATCATTTTCTTGCAAATTTATTGGTCCTATTGCCCAAATTGGTATACATAACTTCCTTCTAAAATACATTAATCCATTTTTGTCAAACTCTTCAACTGTATTGAAAAGAACCCCATCTGAATTTTTCCAAGTTGGAAGATTTTTCAACTGAAAAATTGAATAAGGATCATTTCCATCTGCTATTGCTAGACTAGGTGACAATTGTGTAACATGAAATTTTCCAGCTTCTTGAAAATCAGGTAGTATAAACTCAAGTTTATCAGTATATCTATGAGGTAAATTTAACCACATAGAGTAATAACAAGCTAACCCAAATCCACTAGTACCACAAAAAATAGCATGGAAAATACCAAATTCATGAGTTACCTTAGCTGACCATCCAAAAAAGAAATCTGCTATAACACAAATTGGTTTCTTGAAAAATCCAATCTTTTCATCCACAAGATCACTTAGAATTTTCTTGAAATTAGGTTCAAGTGTAGGGGATATTTCAAGAAGCTTGAAAACAAGATTATAAGGGAGAGAATCATTGATTTCAGCATCTAGTGGAAGACCATGTTTAGTACTGTCAAAGGGTATTTCAAGAAAGTGAATTGAAGATTTTGTAGGGAGTGATGATTTGAGTTTTTTGATGTTTAGTGGTGTGTTTATGAAAGTGATTTGATATCCCTTTTGTTCAAGTTTGAAAGCTAAGGCTAAGAAAGGGATTATATGGCCTTGTGCCATGAAAGGGAAGAGGATTATGTTACCTTTTTTTCCTTCCATAGTTTGTAGGATGGAAAGAAGAAGATGGAAAATAGGAGGAAAAAGAAGAATGAATTTTCTAAATAAGAAATGAAAGCTGTCCTTGAAATCGTCTAGTTGGAAAGGAAAGGTTTATCCTTGTTGGATTATTAATTGAGTTCCTATAGAGGTTTTTGACTTTTCATGTATTTCACCAATGGACTATCAAATATTACTCATACGACGTAGTTTGGCTCTGCATAAATTTAAGAAAAAAAATAGATTTTTGAAATTTATGGTTTTAAAATCTTAAGAGGTAAAAACTTTGTGGAATCATGATATTTTTGTGGTTATAAAAGTTTCTCAATAATGGATAAAATGAAAAGTTTAAAGTTGAATTATTTCAAAATTTAAAAATGTGTCATTTATTTAGGAATAGACTAAAAAGAAAAGTACCTCATCTAATTTAAAACGGAAGGAGTATGAGAGTTTTTCATCCAATATAATAGTTGTATATTGAAGGAGAACCTTGATGTAACTGATAAAGTTGATGTCATGTGATTAAGAGGTCATGAGTTGAAGAGGTGGAAACAACCTCTTGAAAAAATGCAGAATAAGGTTGTGTGTAATAGACCCTTGTGGTCCGTCCCTTTCTGGACCCCGTACATAACAGGAGCTTAGTGCATCAGGCTAGTCTTTTTTTATAACGGATGTAGATTCATTTTTTATTGTCCCTTTTCTCCTTTTCATTTCCAATGTCCTCTATGCAATTAGATATTAAAAAAATAAAAGAAAAAAAAGTGTCATTAGAGATAGAAGAGGACCTTAGAATAGAGAAACTTTTTTCCCATTGTTGTAAATTTGGTGAAAGGTCATGTTAATGATTAATCTAGACTTCTCCTAATAGATAATAGTAAAAGATATCTACATCATTAATTTATAAAGCATTATTGATCCATATTATAAATATTCAAACCAGTAATTTTGGACCTTTTCTCATTTCATTTTCACCCTACAATAACTACGCATGAATTTCAAATTTACATAATATAATTTTAAAGAAGGAGATTCAATTATTGTATTATCTAATTTTTGTTGTTATAAACTTGCATATATTTTGTAAATATATGTATTTCATTATTTATAACGTTTTAATATCTTACCATTAACAAGTCATTATTAGACCCTGCATGTCATAAGACAATAGACAAAGCGTAATTTCTTTTTATAAACAATAAGGTCAACATTTTCCCACATTTAGATCCACATCCGTTTAAATACAATTTGACCAATATTCGTGCTTAATCAAAGCAAAATAATTAAATTGACACCGCAGAAAAACTTGTATACTACCACTGTAAACAATCTCACAAATGATAATTACATATAACTAAAAAATAAATTTACTAAAAAATAAGACAAACAATTTACTACTAACATGTTAAATTATACAGACAGTACAAAAACTCTTACTACTAGGGATAGCAAACGGGCGGCCCTGGTCGGATATGAGCGAGTCGAAAACGGGTAATAAAAAAACGGATAAATTATTCAACCCAACCCATTTTTAATACGGATAAAGATGATTTAACCGTTAGATAATATGAATATCCGTTATTTGGGAGAATTCCTAGTCTCCCAAACTCGAGTAACCTCCAATTTGAGGCTTTACAAATGTAATAGTTGACCCATTGGTTATCCTTTGGTTTATCCATTTTCTAAGTGGATAATATGCTTTTGATGGGTTATCCGATTCTCAGATTTTCGTATGCTATAGCCCACACCATCTGCATGCATCCGGGCTACCAGACCCGAATCGCCTAAAATTTTGTCGAACTATCAAAAACGTCATAGAGAACAATAGTCATCGCTTTGCCATGAACGTTCCTCGTTTTTTGGCATTTTAGGGCAAAAAAATTGGAATTCCACCCGATTCCCAGATTTTTGTGTGTTATAGCTCATGCCATCTGCATGCATCAATCAGGGCGACTGGACCGGAATCGCCTAAAACTTTACTGGACCATAAAAAATAACCTAAGGAACAATATTCTTCGCTTCGCGATGACCGTTCCTCATTTTTAGGCATCTTAGGGCCAAAAAAATAAAATTCTGCCTGATTCCCAGATTTTCGTGTGCTATAGCCCACGCCATCTACATGGGTCCAGGCGCTCGAACTCGAAACGCCTAAAACTTTGATGGCCCATAAAAACGACCTAAGAAGCAATAGTCATCGCTTCGCCATGACCGTTCCTCGATTTTTGGCGTTTTAGGGCTATAAAATTGAAATTTCGCTGATTCCTAGATTTTCGTGTGTTATAGCCCACGTCATCCGGATGGGAATGGGCACCCAGACCCGAATCGCCAAAAAAATTTCCAGACCATAAAATATGACCTAAGGAACATTAGTTGCCGCCTCGCCATGAATGTTCCTCATTTTTGGGGTTTTAGGGCAAAAACAATGGAATTTTGCACGATTCCCGGATTTTTGTGTGCTATATAAGCCATGCCATTTGCATGCATCTAGGTGACAAGACCCGAATCGACGAAAATTTTACCGGCCCATAAAAAACGACTTAAGGAACAATAGTCATCGCTTCTCCATGACAATTCCTCGTTTTTGGCATTTTATGGCCAAAAAACTAGAATTCTGTCCGATTTCTAGATTTTCGTTTGCTATAGCCCACGCCTTTTGTATGCATCCGGGCGACCGGACTTAAGCCGCTTAATATTTTGTCGGTCCATAAAAAATAAACTAAGGAATAATACTCATCGCTTCGCCGTGACTGTTCCTCTTTTTTGGCATTTTAAGGCAAAAAATTAGAATTTCGCCCGATTTCCATATTTTCGTATGCTAGAGCCCATATCATCTGCATGCATCCAGACGACCATAACCGAATCATCTAAAAAATTTCTGGCCATAAGAAAATGACCTAAGGAACAATAGTCATCGTTTCGCCATGACCATTTCTCATTTTGTAGCATTTTAGGGCTAAAAAATTAAAATTCTGCCCGATTCCCAAATTTTCGTATATAATAGCCCACGCCATCTATATGGGTCCAAGCGCCCAGACTCGAATAGCTTAAAAATTTGCCGACCCACCAAAAATCACCTAAGGAACAGTAGTCATTACCTCGCTATGACTGTTCCTCGCTTTTGGAGTTTTAGGGTCATAAAGTTAGAATTTCGTCCGATTCCCAAATTTTCGTGTGCTACAGCCATGCCATCCGCATGGGTCTGGGCGGCCGGACCCAAATTGCCAAAAATGGGATGGCCCATCAAAAACGACTTAAGAAATATTAGTCATCGCCTTGCCATGACCATTTTATTGGCATTTTAGGACTACAAAGCTAGAATTTCGCCTGATTCCCAAATTTTCGTATATTATAACACACGCCATCCGCATGAGTCCAGGCGTGTCACGACCCGGAATTCCCACCCTCGGGAGTCGTGATGACGCCTACTAAAGTGAGCTAAGCAAGCCAACCCTTAACTATATACTACCTTTTTCATATTACTCCTATTAAAACAAACATAGGGCGACAATATAAATAAAGCGGAAGATAGGAAATAGGCGGAAGTCAACATTTATAAAGCTTAGAGCTACGTCTAATTACTACTTTTAAACTTCAATACCCCAAAATCTGGTGTCACAGTACCACAGACTGTCTAAGAGTCACTACATACAAAGTCTGAAGAAAACGTATAGTATTGTTCCTGACAAGGATAAAGGAAACAAGAAATAGAGATAGAGGGAGATGCCAGGGCCCGCGAACGTCTGCAAGTCTACCTTGGGTCTCCGAATGGACTGAAGAAGCCCTCCCACTACTGTCCGAAAGCTGCTACGGGATCTGCACACAGTGCAGAGTATAGTATCAGCACAACCAACCCCATGTGCTGGTAAGTGCCTGGCCTAACCCCGGCGAAGTAGTGACGAGGCTAGGACCAAACTCTAGATAAACCTGTACAGTTATATAATATATGGCAGAAAAGTAAACAGATAATAAGAAATTAAAGCTGGGGAAGGGGAACATGCCTCGGGGATAGCTGATAAAGCAAAAATAGCTAGGAATAAATAAGGAAGCTAACAATATAACTTCTAACAAATATAAAGAAAAGTAGAGACAACTTTCACTTTCAGTTCCCATCTTGTTGCAGACGTGCAACCCGATCCCATTTCTTATATCTTGTGGTAGGTGTACCACCTACTCCCATTTCATAATATCTTGTGGTAGGCGTACCACCCGCTCCCATTTCACAATATCTTGTGGTAGACGTACCACCCGCTTCCATTTCATAATATCTTGTGGTAGGCGTACCACCCGCTCCCACTTCATAATATCTCACAATTTCAATAAATCCCGACAAGGGAGAATAATCAATAAAATAACTTCCCGGCAAGGGAACACAACAATGTAATAATTTCCTAGCAAGGGAACAACAATATTGAAATAGTCATCGCCGCAATGGAGAATCAACTATAACCAATCTCAACTTAGCTTGTACTCAGTTCAATTATTGAAAATGCACAATCTTAGAAGATCATTAAGTAAATCACCCAAGTGTCATTTAAGAACACAACAACTTTAAATTTAAGACTCACGGTCATGCTTGACACCATCATATAAATACTCGTCACCATGCCTATACATCGTACTCAACAAGAAGCAAGTAGCAAATATGACTCAACTCCTAATCCGTCAAGCTAGGGTTAGACCAGACACTTACCTCAATGCCTTGAACACCACTCAAGTCTCAATTATAGATTTACCCCTCGATTCCACCACCAATCCGCTCGAATCTAGTCACAGGTTACTTAATTACATCAATAAGTGCTAAATGAATCAACCCCAATTCATGAAAAATGAGTTTTCCAAAGTTTTACCCAAAAGTCAAAAATCACCCCCAGGCCCACGTGGTCGAAACCCGAGGTTCGGACCAAAACCTGGTTACCCATTACCCCACGAACCCAAATATATAATTTATTTTGAAATCGAACCTCAAATTGAGGTCCTAATCCCCAATTTTAGAAAAACTTAGGTTCTATCCAAAACACCCAATTTTCCCCATGAAAATCTTTGATTTGGAGTTGAAATCACGTTAAAAGATGTTAAGGAGTGAAGAAAATGAGTTAGAAATAACTTACCAACGTTTTGGAGAAGAAAGGTTGTTTGAGAAAATCGCCTCTTATGTTTTTGGGGTTTTGAAATGTGAAAAATAACTGAAATTCCCGTATATTTATACCCCTCTCAGACCCCCTGTGCGGACCGCATCAAATGGACCGCGGCCGCACTAGCGTACCTGAAGACCTGCAGTTCAGCACCTTGTGCGGAATGCACAAGGCCGACTGCGGACTGCACAAGGTCGACTGCAGCCGCACAGCCTCCACCGCGGACCGCACAAAGGCGACCGCAGTCGCACACGATTTCTCGCGGACCGCACTAGCGGGTTCAGAGACATGCAACTTCCTGAACCTGCAACATCTGATTTCTAAGCCTAAGGTATCCCGGAACCTATTCGAAACTCACCCGAGCCCTCGAAACTCCAACCCAAGTGTACACACAACCTCAAAAACATCCTACGGACATATTCGTGTAATCAAATCACCAAAATAACATCATGAACATCAAATTAAACCTCAAGATCAATGAAATTTCTAAAAACTCTTTTAAACATCAAATTTCCCCAATTAAGGTCCAGATCACGTCAAACGTTGTCCGTTTTAACCAAATTTCATAGGAATGACTCAAATCATATATAAGACCTGTACCGGGCACCGAAACCAAAATATAGGCCCGATACCATCACCTTCTAATCAGTTTTCATTTCGAATTTCCTTAAACAATTTCACTTAAAAATTCATTTCTCGGGCTTGGGACCTCGGAATTCGATTCCGGGCATACCCCCAAGTCCCATAGCGTCCCATATTTTCCTACGGACCATCCGGGACCGTCAAACCATGGGTCCGGGTTCGTTTACCCAAAATGTTGACCGAAGTCAAATTAACTCCTTTTAAAGTCAGACTTAACATTTTCCACAGAATTTCATATTTAAGCTTTCCGGCTAAGCACCAGGACTGTTCACGCAAATCGAGGCTACTCTAAATGAGGTTTCCAGGGCCTCGGAGACACAGAATTCAATTAAAAACAGGTGATGACCTCTTTGGGTCGTCACATTCTCCATCTCTAAAACAATCGTTCGTCCTCGAACGGACATAAGAAGGAAGTACCTGAGTCGGGGAAAAGATGAGGTTAACAGCTACGCATATCGGACTCGAACTCCCAGGTCGACGCCTCAGGAGGCTGACCTCTCCATTGAACACGAACCGAAGGAAAACTCTTCGATCTCAACTGACGGACCTGCCGGTCTAGAATAGCCATCGACTCCTCCTCATAAGACAAGTCCTTGTCCAACTGGACATTGCTGAAATCAAACATGTGGGATGGATCACCGTGATACTTCTGAAGCATGGACACATGAAATACTAGATGTACGGTTGATAATCTAGGCGGCAACGCAAGTCTATAAGCCACCTCTCCCACTCGATCAAGAATCTCAAATGGGCCAATGAACCTAGGGATAAGCTTGCCTTTCTTCCCGAATCTCATCACGCCCTTCATAGGCGACACTCGGAGCAATACCCGCTCACCAACCATAAAAGCCACAACTCGAACCTTGTGGTCTGCATAACTCTTTTGCCTGGATTGAGCCATACGAAGCCTATCCTGAATGATCCTGACCTTGTCCAAGGCCTCCTGAACCAGGTCCGTACCCAACAACTGAGCCTCTCCCAGCTCAAACCATCTAGCCGGAGATCGACACCGCCTACCATATAAAGCCTTATAAGAAGCCATCTGGATACTCGACTGGTAGCTGTTGTTGTAGGCAAAAACTGATCCCATGAACCTCCAAAGTCAATGACACAAGCTCAGAGCATATCCTCGAAAATCTGAATAGTCCGCTCGGACTGCCCGTCCGTCTGAGGATGAAATGCTATACTCAACTCAACCTGGGTGCCCAACTCTCGCTGAACTGCTCTCCAGAAACGCGAGGTAAACTGCGTACCTCGGTCCGAAATGATAGATACAGGCACGCCATGAAGACGAACAATCTCTCGGATATAGATCTTAGCTAACCTCTCGAATAAATAGGAGACTGCCATAGAATGAAATGCGCTGACTTGGTCAGCCTATCAATAATGACCCAAATTGCATCGAACTTCTTCCGGGTCAGCGGAAGTCCAGTAACGAAGTCCATAGTGATCCGCTCCCACTTCCACTCGGGAAGTTCAATCCTCTAAACAATCCACCAGGCCTCTGATGCTCATACTTAACCTGCTGACAATTCAAATATCGAGCCACATATGCAACAATATCCTTCTTCATTCTATGCCACCAATAATGCTGCCGCAAATCCTGATACATCTTCACGACGCCCGGATGAATAGAGTACTGGGAACTATGGGCCTCCTCTAAAATCAACTCTCAAAGCCCATCCACATTAGGCACACAAACTTGCCCCTACAATCTCAAAACTCCATAATCACCTAAGGTAACCTGTTTGGCACCTCCACGTTGCACCGTGTCTCTAAGGACACACAATGGGGATCATCAAACTGCCGATCACGGATACACTCCTATAATGAAGATCGAGCGACCATGCAAGCTAATATTCGACTAGGATCAGAAATATCCAACCTCACAAACCAATTGGCCAAAGCCTGAACATCCAAATCAAGCGGCCTATCACCAACCGGAATATAAGCAAGACTGCCCATACTGGCTAACTTTCTACTCAAAGCATCAGCCACCACATTGGCCTTTCCCAGGTGATATAAGATAGTGATATCATAATCTTTCAACAACTCCAACTATCTCCTCTGCCTCAAATTTAACTCCTTTTGCTTGAGCAAATACTGAAGACTCTTGTGATCAGTGAACACCTCACATGCCACGCCATACAGATAATGCCTTCAAATCTTCAATGCGTGAACAATGGCTGCCAACTCTAAATCATGGACCGGATAGTTCTTCTCATGAATCTTCAACTGCCTCAAAGCATAGGCAATGACCTTGCCATCCTACATCAATACTGCACCAAGCCCAATACGGGAAGCATCGCAATAAACTGTATAAGGCCCTGAACCTGTGGGCAAAACCGACATCGGTGCGGTAGTTAGAGTTGTCTTGAGCTTCTGAAAGATCGCCTCGCACTCGTCTGACCATCTGAACTGGTCACCCTTCTGGGTCAACCTGGTCATCGGGGCTGCAATAGATGAGAACCCCTTTACGAACCGACGATAGTAGCCTGCCAATCCCAAGAAACTTCGAATCTCTGTAGCTGATGCTGGTCTAGGCCAGTTCTTGACTGCCTCAATCTTCTTCGGATCAACCTGAATACCCTCTGCTGATACAACATGACCCAAGAATGCAACTGAACTCAACTAGAACTCACACTTCAAGAACTTAGCATATAACTGACTATCCTTCAGAGTCTGAAGAACCACTCTGAGATGCTGCTCGTGCTCCTCCTGGCCGCGGGAATATATCAAAATATCATCAATGAAGACTATCAAGAACGAGTCCAAATAAGGCCTGAACACTCGGTTCATCAAATTCATAAAAGATGCTGGGGCATTTGTCAACCCAAATGACATGACCAAGAACTCATAATGCCCGTACCGAGTGCGAAAAGCTATCTTAGGGACATTGGATGCCCTAATCCTCAATTGATGGTAGCCAGATCTCAAGTCGATCTTTGAAAATACCTTGGCACCCTGAAGCTGATCGAACAAATCGTCAATTCTCGGCAATGGATACTTATTTTTGATTGTGACCTTGTTCAACTGCCGGTAATCAATGCACATTCTCATCGAACCATCCTTTTTCTCAACAAACAACACCGGCGCACCCCAAGGTGAAATGCTGGGTCTAATGAAACCCTTCTCAAGCAAGTCTTGCAACTGATCCTTCAAATCTTTCAACTCTGGAGGGGCCATGCGATACGGCGAAATAGATATGGGCTGAGTGCTCGGAGCCAAATCAATGCAGAAGTCAATATCCCTATCAGGTGGCATCCCTGACAGGTCTGAAGGGAAAACATCAGGAAACTCTTGAACAACGGGCACAAAATCAATAGAGGGAACCTCGACACTAGAATCACGAACATATGCCAAATAGGCCAAACACCCCTTCTCGACCATACGCCGAGCCTTCACATAAGAGATGACACTACAGGTAGAATGACCAGGAGTTCCTCTCCACTCTAAACGAGGCATACCCGACAAAGCCAATGTCACAGTCTTGACATGACAGTCCAAGATAGCATGGTAATGCGATAACCAATCCACCCCTTAAATAACATCAAAGTCGACCATGTCTAAAAGCAACAAATCTACACGAGTCTCAAAACCCCCAATCACCACAATACAAGAATGATGGACTCGATCAACCATAATAGAATCACCCACTGGTGTAGACACATAAACAGGAACACTCAATGAATCACTAGGCATGATCAGATACGGTGCAAAATAAGATGACACATACGAGTATGTAGACCCTAGATCAAATAACACTAAAGCATCTCTATCATAAACCAAAACCATACATGTGATCACTGCATCTGAAGACTCAGCCTCGGGCCTGGATGGAAGGGCATAACATCAGGGATGGGCCCCATCACCCTGAACTACCTCTTTGGGACGGCCTACTGTTTGCTGGCCTCCATCTCTAACGGCCTGAGCTCCACCTCTAGGACCTCTACCTCCACCCCTAGCACCTCTACCCCCACCTCTAGTTGGCTGGGCGGTCTGTGGAACATCTGGTGCCTGAACCATAGCACGAGAACCCTGATACGGAGAACTGCTCGAAGCTCGATGGCAATACCTAACAATGTGCCTCAGGTCACCACAAGTAAAACAAGCCCTCGGCTGCTGGGGCTGACGACCCTGAAAACTCTGAAGCGGTAGTGCACTGATAGGTGTTGGTGGTACACTGAAGGACTGCTGGTCAGAATACTACATCGGAGGACTGCGGCTACCGGAAGCACCGTGAGAAACCTGAAGAGCTGATTGAAAGGGCCTAGGAGGATGGCCTCTACCATATGAATATCTACCTCCAGACAAGGTACCACTGAATCTGCCTGAATGTTGGGGCCTCTTATCCGACCTATGGCCACCTCCATATGACAAAACCATATCAACTCTACGGGCCACATTGGCCGCCTCCTGAAAAGTGATCTCACTCCCGACCTCCTTAGCCATTTGAAGACGAATCGATTGAATAAGTCCGTCGATAAACCTCCTCACCCTCTCTCTCTCGGTAGGAAGTATGACGAGGGCATGGCGAGCTAAGTCGATGAACCTGGTCTCATACTGGGTGACCGTCATGGAACCCTGCTGGAGGGGCTCAAACTGCCTCCGATAGGCCTTTCTCTGAGTCACGGGGAGAAACTTCTCCAGAAACAACAATGTAAACTGCTCCCAAGTCAAAGATGGTGACCCGACTGGCCTAGCTAAGCAATAATCCCTCCACCAAGTCTTGGCGGATCCAAACAAGCGGAATGTAGCAAAATTGACCCCATTGGTCTCAACAATGCCCATGTTCCTGAGAACCTCGTGACAACTATATAGGAAATCCTGGGGATCCTCAGAAGAAGCACCGCTGAAAGTAGTAGTGAAGAGCTTGGTGAACCTATCCAGCCTCCACAAAGCATCGGCGTACATAGCCGCCCCATCGCCGGTCTGGGCTATGGCACCCGACTGAACTACTCAAACTGGCTGAACCGCTGGAGTCTGAATCTGGGGAGCTACCCGCTCCGGAGTGCATGTAGCAAGAGTCTGAGTCCCTCTTCCAGCCTGAGAAGTGGCTGGTGCTACAGGAAGCAAACCTGCTTGGGTGACACTCTCCATGAGGCCCACTAATCGGACCAGAGTGTCCTAAAGAACTAGGGTAGCAATAAACCCTCTGGGACCTAAGCTGGGCCCACCAGAACTGCTGGGGCCGGAACCTCCTCCTCAAAATCAACCTGAGGCTCTGCCACTGGTGCTGCTACTCGAGGCTGAACTCTACCCCTACCTCGGCCTCTAGCACGGCCTCAGCCTCGCCCTCTACCCCTAGTGGAAGCTGCTGCCGGGGGCTCGGGCTGCTGAGCGGTAGATGAGGAAGCGCGTGTTCTCGCCATCTTCAAAAGGATGAAGTAGAAATTCAATCAGTATTGGTAAATAGAACCGCACGACAAGAAAGAATAAATGTGAAGTTTTCCTAACTCTGTAGCCTCTAGGGGATAAATACAGACGTCTTCGTACCGATCCCTCAGACTACTAAGTTTGTCTGTGAACTGTGAGACTCATGTAACCTAGTGCTCTGATACCAACTTATCACGACCCGGAATTCCTACCCTCGGGAGTCGTGATGGCGCCTACTAAAGTGAGCTAGGCAAGCCAACCCTTAACTATCTGCTACATTTTTCATATTACTCCTATTAAAACAAACATAGGGCGACAATATATATAAAGCGGAAGTTAGGAAATAGGCGGAAAAACATTTATAAAGCTTAAAGCTACGTCTATTACCACTTTTAAACTTCAATACCCCAAAATCTGGTGTCACAGTACCACATACTGTCTAAGAGTCACTACATACAAAGTCTGAAGAAAACACATAGTACTATTCTTTAGCAAGAGATAAAGGAAATAGGAAATAGAGATAGAGGGAGATGCCAGGGCCCGCGAACGTCTACAAGTCTACCTTGGGTCTCCAGATGGACTGAAGGAAGCCCTCCCACTACTGTCCGAAAACTGCTCCGGGATCTACACACAGTGCAGAGTGTAGTATCAGCACAACCGACCCCATGTGCTGGTAAGTGCCTGGCCTAACCCCAGCGAAGTAGTGACGAGACTAGGACCGGACTCTAGATAAACCTGTGCAGTTATATAATATATGGTGGAAAAGTAAACAGATAACAAGAAATTAAAGGTGGGGAAGGGGAACATGCCTCGGGGATAGCTGATAAAGCAAAAATATCAAGGAATAAATAAGGAAGCTAACAATATAACTTATAACACAGATAAATAAAAGTAGAGACAACTTTCACTTTCAGTTTCCATCTTGTTGCAGGCATGCAACCCGATCCCATTTCTCATATCTTGTGTTAGGCGTACCACCCGCTCCCATTTCATAATATCTTGTGGTAGGCGTACCACCCGCTCCCATTTCATAATATCTTGTGGTAGGCCTACCACCCGCTCCCATTTCATAATATCTTGTGGTAGGTATACCATCCGCTCCCATTTCATAATATCTTGTGGTAGGCGTACCACCCGCTCCCATTTCATAATATCATATGGTAGGCGTACCACCCGCTCCCATTTCATAATATCTTGTGATAGGCGTACCATCCGCTCCCACTTCATAATATCTCACAATTTCAAGGAATCCCGGTAAGGGAAAATAATCAATATAATAACTTCCCGGCAAGGGAACACAATAATGTAATAATTTCCCGGCAAGGGAACAACACAACTTAGCTTGTACTCAGTTCAATTATTGATAATGCACAATCTTAGAAGATCATTAAGTAAAGCACCCAAGTGTCATTTAAGAACACAACAACTTTAAATTTAAGACTCACGGTCATGTTTGACACCATCGTATAGATACTCATCACCATGCCTATACGTCGTACTCAACAAGAAGCAAGTAGCAAATATGACTCAAATCCTAATCCCTCAAGCTAGGGTTAGACCAGACACTTACCTCGATGCCTTAAACACCACTCAAGTCTCAATTATAGCTTTATCCCTCGATTCCACCAGCAATCCGCTCGAATCTAGTTACAAGTTACTTAATTACATCAATAAGTACTAAATGAATCAACCCTAATGCATGAAAAATGAGTTTTTCAAAATTTTACCAAAAAGTCAAAAATACCCCCGGGCCCATGTCGCTGAAACCCAAGATTCAGACCAAAACCTGGTTACCCATTCCCCCACGAACCCAAATATATAATTTATTTTGAAATTGGACCTCAAATTGAGGTCCTAATTCCCAATTTTAGAAAAACCTAGGTTCTACCCAAAACACCCAATTTTTCCCGTGAAAATCTTTGATTTGGAGTTGAAATCACGTTAAAAGATGTTTAGGAATGAAGAAAATGAGTTAGAAATCACTTACCAATGTTTTGGAGAAGAAAGGTTGTTTGAAAAAATCGCCTCTTATGCTTTTGGGGTTTTGAAAAGTGAAAAATAACTGAAATTCCCGTCTATTTATACCTCTCTCAGACCCCCTGTGCGGACCACATCAAATGGACCGCGACCGCACTAGCGTACCTGAAAACCTGCAGTTCAGCGCCTTGTACGGACCACACAAAGGCGACCGCGGCCGCACTGGCCCCTCTGCGATCGCACACGATTTCTCGCGGACCGCACTAGCGGGTTCAGAGACCTGCAACTTCCTGAATCTGCAACATCTGATTTCTAAGCCTAAGGCATCCCAGAACCTACCCGAAACTCACCCGAGCCCTCGAAACTCCAACCCAAGTGTACACACAACCTCAAAAACATCCTACGGACATATTCGTGTAATCAAATCACCAAAATAACATCATAAACATCGAATTAAACCTCAAGATCAATGAAATTTCTAAAAACTCTTTTAAACATCAAATTTCCCAAATTAAGGTCCGGATCACGTCAAACGATGTCCGTTTTTAACCAGATTTCACAGTAATGGGTCAAATCATATATAAGACCTGTAACGGGTGCCGGAACCAAAATACAGGCCTGATACTATCACCTTCTAATCAGTTTTCATTTCGAATTTCCTTAAACAATTTCAGAAAATAATTTCACTTAAAAATTCATTTCTCGGGCTTGGGACCTCAGAATTCGATTCCGGGCATATGCCCAAGTCCCATATTTTCCTACGGACCCTCCGGCACCGTCAAACTACGGGTCTGGGTCCGTTTACCCAAAGGTTGATAGTAGTCAAATTAACTTCTTTTAAAGTCAAGACTTAACATTTTTCACAGAATTTCATATTTAAGCTTTCCGGCTACATGCCCGGACTGCGCATGTAAATCGAGGCTACTCTAAATGAGGTTTCCAGGGCCTCGGAGGCATGGAATTCAATTAAAACAGATGATGACCCCTTTGGGTCGTCACAAGGCGGTCGGACCCGAATCGCTAAAAATTTTGATGGCCCATAAAAAAGACCCTAGGAACAATAATCATCGCTTCGCCATGATCGTTCCTCATTTTTTGGCTTTTTAGGGCCATAAAATTGTAATTTTGCCTGATTTTCATGATTTTCATGTGCTATAGACCACACCAACCACATGGATCCTGTCGTTTGGACCTGAATCGCCTAAAATTTTCCCGGCCCATCAAAAACGACCTAAGGAACATTTTTCATTGCCTCGCCATGACCGTCCCACATTTTTTGGTATTTTAGGGCCATAAAGTTAAAATTCCACCCTACTCCCTAATTTTTGTGTGTTATAGCACACGCCATCCACATAGGTCCGGGCGTCCGGACCCGAATTGCCTAAAATTTTGTTGGCCTATCGAAAATGACTTAAGGAACATTAGTCATCGCCTGGCCATGACCGTTCTTTATTTTTTGGCATTTTATGGCCAAAACAATAGAATTTGGCATGATTCCTAGATTTTGATGTATTATAGCCCACGCCATTTGCATACATCTAGGCAGTCGGACTCGAATCGCCTAAAAGTTTGTCGGATCGTCAAAAATTACTAAATAACAATAGTCATCGCTTCTCCACATTACTCGTTATTTGACATTTTAGGGCCAAAAACTTGAATTCTGCCCGATTACCACATTTTCATATGCTATAGCCCACTCCATCTTCATGCATCCAATTGATCAAACTCAAATCGCCTAATATTTTGTTGGCCCATAAAAAATGACCTAAGGAGCAATAGTCCTCCTTTTGTCATGACCGATCCTCATTTTGTGGTGTTTAGGGCAAAAAAATGGAATTTCGCCCCCTTCCCCCCAGATTTTCGTGTGCAATAACCCACGCCATCTGCATAGGTCCACGCACCCGAACCCAAAATTTCTGAAATTATGCCAACATACAAAAAATGACCTAAGGAACATTAGTCGTCGCCTCACCATGTCTGTTCCTCTTTTTGGGCATTTCAGGGGCATAAAGCTAGAATTCTGCTCGATTTCTAGATTTTCATGTGCTACTGTGCAAGCCATTCGCATGGGTCTGGGTGGTGTCACGCCCCGAGTTCACCCTCCATGAACTATCGTGACGGCACCTAGTCTCTACGACTAGGTAAGCCTAAAAATTTGCAAAAAAGGAAATGAAAGATAAAACTAGCCAAAAACTGCAGAATAAACATAAATAAAACGTTTAAGATGCTGCTCGACATATACAATACAAACTCTCAAACTGAAACAACTCCTAAAACCTGGAATCTCATGAAATCACAAGCTGTTGAATAGCTACAAGTGTTCTAACTCCAAAATGTCTAAACAAAAGTAAATACAGGAGAGCTAAAGCTAGAGGGGAGAATAGAGCGGGACTCCTCAGTCTGCAGGCGCGGCAGATATACCTCAAAGTCTCTGAAGATCGCCTCGCCTCACTGATGTTATGGCTGAGCCAAAGAACCTGGATCTACATATGAAAAACATACGTAGGAAGGGCATGAGTACACCACAACGGTACTCAGTAAGTGCCAAGCCTAACCTCGGTCGAGTAGTGACGAGGAAAGTCAGGGCCCTACTAATTTTAGATGAAAAACAAGGTAAAAAAGTATAGAATACTACAATATAATTAAAATGCTAACAGGCTATAACGAATAAAATCGCAAAAAAGAATCTAACTCAGTGCACAGAAATAGCAACAGGGGATCTCCCGGGATATCGTCCCGCAGTCCCAAACATAAATGTACAGAGGATCTCCCCGGATATCGTCCCATAGTCTAAATTATAAATATGCAAGGGAAACTCACGGAATACCAATCCGTAGTCTCAAAGTAAATATCTAGTACGGGGAATCTATCGGGTGCTGTCCCGTAGTCCCAATCATAAATGTGTAGGAGGATCTACCGAAATACCGATCCATAGTCCCAAAGTAAACAAGCAGGGGGATCTCCCGGGATATCGCCCCGTAGTCCCAAAGTAAATACACAACCATCTAAGAAGAATATATAGTTCTATTCAAGAATTAAATAGGAAATTTCTACTCTAACATGCTGCACAGAGTACAAGTAGGCAATTAAGGCAGGTAAGACAATTAAGTTACGTAAGCATGCTTTTCCTAATATAAACAAGAGGCTTCAAGTACAAGTATTTGCTAAATTACAAGAAAACATAGCTATTAACTTAATGAAAACGGGATTTTCAACAATTAGCACGTGTACGCACTTGTCACCTCATGTATACGACACTCATATAACAAAGATACCAAATCCTAAGGGGAGTTCCCCCACACAAGGTTAGACAAGCCACTTACCTCGAACCAGCTCAATCAACTCGAAATCACATTTTTGCCACAAGTATCCGACTCCAAATGGCCCAAATCTATTCAAAGTAATTGCATAATGTTAATATAACTTCAAGTAACTAATTTAACTTATTAATTCGAAGCTAACACGTAAAATTAAGAAAATCGCCCAAAATGTCCCTCGGGCCCACGTTTTGGAATTGGATAAAATTCACAAAACTAGAATCCTTACACTCTCATGAGTTCATACATACCAAGTATACCAAAATCTGACCACAAGTGGCCCCTCAAATCTCTAAATCAAAGTCTCCAATTTCAAACCCTAAACCCCCAATTTTTAACAACTAATTCCATAAATTTCTTGTCTAATCAGTAGAATATTCCCATAAAAACGAGTGTTGGTTCCAAAATCCTACCTCCACGAAATTCCCTTGAATTCCCTCTTCAAAATCTCCAAAAAAGCTCCCAATCCGACTTGAAAGTAGTGATTAAATCTGAAAAATCGCGAAGGAAACCTTATATAGGTTCTGGCCCAGGGATTCCGCACCTCCGCCCCTTTTCCCGCTTTTACGGTGCCGTTTCTGCGGTCTTACCTACCGCATATGCGGTTTTCACTTAATGCACTGGGACCGCACCTGCGCCCATATACCCACTCTTGTGGTCCCGTAGGTGCAATAAAGCGCCCGCACCTGTGACTTCTGACTTTCCCTCATCTGGCCGCATATGCGGCTGACCACACACTTCTACGGTTCTGCACTTGTAGTCCCCAATCCGCAAGTGCGTTTATGACAGTAATTCAGTAGCTTCAGGTGCACACTCTAACTCCCAACTTCCTGTCAACCATCCGAAATCATCCCGAGGCCCTCGGGACCTCATCCAAAAGTACGAACATGTCATATACCACTATTAAAACTTGTACCAATCTTCAAAACACTTAAAACAACCTCGACTCATCAAAACACCCTCGGATTCAAGCCTAAAAGTTCCAAAACTTCCAAATTCCGCTTTCGATCAAAAAGTCTACCAAACCTCGTTCGAATGACCTAAAATTTTGCACACATGTCACATTCAACACTACGAAGCTGCTCCAACTCTCAGAATCAGATTCCGACCCCAATATCAAAATTCCACTATTGAACCAGAAACATTCAAATTTCAACTTTCGGCATTTCAAGCCTAATTAAGCTATGGACCTCCAAAACACAATCCGAACACGTCCCTAAGCCCGAAATCACCCAAAGGAGCTAACGGAACTGACGTAATTCCATTCCGAGGCCGTCTTCACACTGCTCCGACTATGGTCCAAATTCTAAAGTTTAAGCTCTCATTGAGGGACTAAGTGTCCCAAAACACTCCGAAACTCCAAACGAATCCTCCCGACAACTCACAATAGTAGAAATAAACACGGGGAAAGCAGTTAATAGGGGATTGGGGCGTTAATTCTTAAAACGACCAGCCGGGTCGTTACATCATCCCCCTCTTAAAACATTCGTTTGTCCTCGAACGAGCATAGAGACATACCTGAAATAGTGAAAAGATTAGGGTAACAACTACACATATCCTGCTCGGTCTCCTAGGTTGCCTCCTCGACAAGCTGACCTTGCCACTGAACCTTCTTGATGCAATGTTCTTTGACCTCAGCTTTCGAACCTGTATATCCAATATCGCCACTGGCTCCTCAACATAGGATAGATCCTTGTCCAACTAGACCGAACTGAAATCCAACACGTGCGACGGGTCACCGTGATACTTCTGGAGCATCGAAACATGAAATACCGGATGAACTCCTACCAATCTGGCAGGTAAGGCAAGCTCATAAGCAACCTCCCCAATATGTCTCAATATCTTAAAAGGTCCAATAAACCTCGGACTCAATTTCCCTTTCTTCCTAAATCTCATAACGCCCTTCATAGGCGAAACCCCAAGACCCGCTCTCCAACCATATAGGAAACATCACGAACCTTCCAGTCCACGTAACTCTTCTGTCTGGACTGGGCTGTGCGAAGTCTATCCTGAATCACCTTAACCTTCTCCAAGGTGTCATGAACCAAGTCTGTGCCCAATAATTTAGCCTCACCCGGCTCAAACCAACCCAGCAGGAATCTACACCGCCTACCATATAAGGCCTAATATGGTGCCATCTGAATGCTGGACTGATAACTGTTGTTGTAGGCAAACTCCGCCAGTGGCAAGAACTGATCCAAAGAACCTCCAAATTCCATCACACACGTACGGAGCATATCCTCAAGAATCTAAATAGTGCGCTCGGACTGTCCATCCGTCTAGGGGTGAAATGCTATGCTTAACTCCACCCGAGTCCCTAAATTCTACTGTACGGCCCTCTAGAACCGTGATGTGAACTGAGTACCTCTATCTGAAATGATGGAAACTAGAATACCATGTAGACGAACAATCTCCAGGATATAAATCTCTGCCTATCGCCCCGAAGAATAGGTATTACACACAGGAATGAAGTGCGCGGACTTGGTCAGCCGATCCACAATCACCCAAATGGCATCAAACTTCCTCAAGGTCCGTAGGAGTCCAACTATGAAGTCCATGGTTATCCTCTCCCACTTCCACTCCGGAATCTCTATCTGTTGAAGTAACCCACCTGGTCTTTGGTGCTCATACTTGACCTGCTGACAATTGAGGCACCGAGCTACAAACCCAACTATATCCTTCTTCATCCGCCTCCACCAATAGTGCTACCTCAAATCCTGGTACATCTTCGCGACACCCGGATGGATGGAATATTGCAAACTATGGGCCTCCTCTAGAATCAACTCCTGAAGCCCATCAACATTGGGTACACATACCCGACCTTGCATCCTCAATACCCCGTCATCACCAATAGTCACATCTCTAGCATCACCGTGCAGAACCTTGTCCTTGAGGACGAACAAATGAGGGTCATCATACTGACGCTCCCTGATACAATCAAATAAGGAAAACCGAGAGATCACGCAAGCTAGAACTCGACTAGGCCCCGAAAGATCCAATCTCACAAACTGGCTGGCTAAGTCCTGAACATCCATCTCCATGGGCCTCTCCGCTATTGGTAAAAATGCCAAACTCCCCAAACTCTCTACCCGATGACTCAAAGCATCGACCACCACATTGGCCTTGCCCGGGTGATACAAGATAGTGATATCATAGTCCTTCAGCAGCTCTAACCACCTCTTCTAGTGCAAATTAAGATCATTTTGCTTGAACATATGCTGCAAACTCCGGTGATTAGTATAGATCTCATAAGGAACACCGTACAAATAATGACGCTGGATCTTCAATTCGTGAACAATAGCAGCTAACTCGAGATCATGGACAGGATAATTCTTCTCATGTACCTTCAACTGTCTGGACGCGTAGGCAATCACCCTAGCGTCCTGCATTAATATCGCTCCAAGACCAATCCTCGAGGCATCACAATAGACAGTATAAGACCCCGAACCTGTAGGCAATATTAAAAGTAGGGCTGTAGTCAAAGATGTCTTAAGCTTCTGGAAGCTCGCCTCACACTCTTCCGCCCACTGGAACGGAGCACCCTTCTGGGTCAACCTAATCATAGGTGATGCAATAGATGAAAACCCCTCAACAAATCGACGGTAATAACCCGCCAAGCCAAGAAAACTGCGGATCTTTGTAGTTGAGGATGGTCTAGGCCAACTCTGCACTGCTTCCACTTTCTTCGGATCTATCTGTATACCCTCACTCGATATGATATGACCTAAGAATGCCACAGAATCCAACCAAAACTCACATTTCAAGAATTTTGCATATAGCTTCTTTTCCCTCAAAGTCTAAAGCACTGTCCTCAGGTGCTGCTCATGATCCTCCCGACACCGGGAGTATACCAGAATATCATCAATAAAGACAATGACGAATGAGTCAAGATATGGCCGAAACACACTTTGCATCAAATGCATGAAGGCTGCTAGGGCATTGGTCAGCCCAAATGACATAACAAGGAACCTGTAATGACCATACCGAGTCCTGAAAGCAGTCTTCGGGATATCTGGCTCCCGAATCTTCAACTAATGGTAACGTGAATACAAGTCAATCTTAGAAAACACTCGTGCATCTGTAACTAGTCAAACAGATCATCAATACGAGTCAAATGATACTAGTTCTTCACAGTAACTTTGTTCAACTGGCGATAATCAATGCACATACGCATAGTGTCGCGCCTCCTTTTTTCCCTCCGCGGAGAGAGGTCCGGATTCTGACATTTATGGGGGTAATAACTCATTTCCTTTTGGGATTTGGCTATTTGAAGAGTCGCCACCTAACGGATTATGGTGTGTTAGGGTACCTAGATCAATTAACTCTTAGACTAGTTTATATTACTAGAGATTTAAGGTAAGAGCTCGAAATAACCTTGAGGGGAAGGTGTTAAAGCACCCCTCTTGGTCCACAACGGTGGGTCCCCGCCGAACTTATACTTATAAATTAGTCCTTTTAACAAATAAATAGTTAAACACATACTTGCAAATAAGGGCATGTTTTGGACATTGTGTGACTCAAAGAATTTGAACAAGTTGCATATAAAAGAGTAAGGTTTAAATATCGGGAATTGGGAAAGAGGGGTCCTAGGTTGGTTAGCCTATAGGATCACCCCACACAACACCTTGTAAATACTCCTCAATGAGGGGCTACACGTGACATTAATGCGTAGTCATCATATCCTTTTCTACCCAAATCCATCTCCTTGGTCATAGCCTAAAGCGTTCTAGCAACCTTGAAAATGTCCTATGCGTGCATTACCCGTCCCTTCCTTGTAGCCCTGGAGGTATTTTAGGACCTCTACTTTTGGACAGTTCTAGACCTTCCTAAGGTTTAAAGGACAAATATCTAGGCATCAATCAAGAATAAGTAAGACTGCATTTAAAGAGAACAAATTACAGGCTCACAGTCACCTCCACAAATATAACAAGTAAATGCACGTCTTCAAACAACAGTCTAGTATTTAAGAGAAAATCCTAGAACATGATATCTAGGTGAGCAGGGATTATACAATATTATTAGGACAATGTGTCAAAATCCTATTTAGCTTGACTATTGATTTAGACATGTTAAATCTGAATAGTTTTAAATGACAAAAGCACAGTTTCAGAGTTGCAGAATTTAAATCACCCTATAGGCCTGCCTAAACACAGAACAGTGATGTCCTAAGAGCATGATATCTACATTGATGCAGTAAAACAATGAACAGTTTTAAATGAACACTTGGGATCCTATAGACATGCTTTCTGGCAGTATTGATTTAAGGCAGTGTTTGAAAACTCATTTAAAGAAGGGGACAGTTGATTAAGCCAATTTAGAAAGAAGTAACGTGAATTAAGCTAATTTGTTAACTAAACTAATTTTAAGTTGTGCAGGTAGGATTTCTAATTTTAATTCCTATAGGCATGGTATCTAATTTTTAAGAGCTGATTTTTGAACTTATAGGCATGATTTCTAGTGAGACAAATGTAAACACATGTTGTAGCCAAAACTGAACTTAATCACTTTACACTCTATAGGCATGATATCTAATTATGAAGTTTATTTTAACCCTATAGACATGATTTCTATTATTGAAAGCCATTTAGATCCTGCAGACATGATTTCTAATGTTGTGAAAGTAAAGCAAACATAGCAAGTGCATTAATACAATCCTATAGGCATGGTATCTACCCGAGTTACCCAACAGATATGTAACTACCCACCCATTTTCACTAATCACCCTAATGTTATTTATAAATAATTATTATAGACAAGCTGAATAAATTACATAAACAATAAAGAAAAAGAAGAAGTTAACTATATGGAACCTGAAGTAGGCCCAAATGACTTCCCCAGGACTCCAACAACCTCAAATGCCAAGGTTCCATAGACAGTATCTTGTCTAGGTGTGTTAAAGTTCCCTAAGGACCTCAAGGATTCCGGGCAGTGCTCACACCTAGACTTTTCTCAAACAAGAACTGATTTAAGTGCAGTGTGGAAAGGCCAGCTCTGACATGCTAGAGTTCAGAGAAATCTCAAGGATCTCAAGTCAGTACACATGCCAGAGGGGCAGAACCTAATATTCTAGGAGTAGTGTGAGAGTGCTTGACATAGTTTTGTTTTGAAAATAGTAAAGAGATGACTTCAGAAGTAGGAAAGTTTTTTTTCTAGAAAACAGGAAATAACTTAGTGGTAAAAGACAGTTTGAGAAGTATCAAGCAGCAGACAAGCAATTGGTCATATTCAGATCACTTAACAATAGAACTTCACATGGGAATGAAAGGATTGTGGCACATAAGAATCACTTCAGAGTACATCGATAGGGATAGTAGTAACATACAGTCACAAATTGCATACACACTTAGGATCTTAGAGCCTTAGCAAATAGTTTAGAACATAAATAATAGTTGGCCTGTCTTAAACAGGATTTAAACATATAATTTGGACATGCTAAGTAAAGAAGTAAGTAGAGTGTAAAACATGCATTGAATAGGATAGAATTTTAGACATATTAAGCAAAGGAGTAAGCAGGAGAGAGGGCAGAATGTAAAACATACATTGAACAGGACAGAACTCTAGACATGCTGAGCAAAGAGATAAACATGAATACAAGTTGAAATCACAATTGATGGATTTATGTAGGAACGAAACATATAGGGTTTGATTTTCAAAACTTAATTAGGGACATACTAGTTATGGAGAGCAAACACAAAGTATAGAGCAGTGTAGTGCAATAACTTGTCTTGGCTTACATCCGACTAGTTTAATAGAAATAACAAGTAATAGAAAAGAGCAGAAAGCTTAAGTATAAGAGAGAGTTTTTGAACTCGTGTTCGTTGTCATTGTCCTTTGAACTTAAAAGAAGAGGAGGTTTATATAATAATCAAAAGCTTGAAAAATAAGGTAAGAGATCAATTAAGTAGTAAATCAGGGAAGTCATACGTAAATCAGCAAGATCCTCCCTTAATCAAGGGACAATTCAATCAACGGTAAAACATACAAAGTATTTAAGGAAAAGAATAAAGTAAAGTTTAGGTATAGAATAGGTAATTAGGGGGAAATGCAAAACAATTTAATTAAGGAAACAAATCAGTAATAATCAGCGGAATACAAACAAGGCAGGGAAAAACAATTAAGGCATGCAAATTCAATCAAATTGAATAAAGAGGTAAGAATCAAACATTTAAAGGAAAGTATTCAAATTAAACCAGGGATTAAGGGATTCAGAATAATCAAGGGTTCAGTCAAAGATAAAGTAATGGAAGAATCAGTATGCTTAGCATATAAAATGAGGTAAAGCATGAGTAGTTAGGAATCAATACATAATTTTAACAAAACAATAGTTAAACAACACTGATTCAAGGAGAAGTATACAAGTCTTGCACGAATGGTCAGTATGAACACAAGTACATAATATCAGTGAAAGTTCGAACTAGAAAAATTCAGTAGAAGCATATAAGGAAAAGTAAATCACGAGAAGTTACAAGAACCCAAGACAAGAACACAATCAGATGTACCAATATCCAGAAATCAAACAAAGAACCCCAAAAAATTAGGGTTTTCAGTACAAACAGGCTAGGGTTGTAGCAGGTTCATAAAATTAGCCAAAAAAATGTATGAGAAGCCATTTAAATAGCCAATGATTACTAGCTCATTTGTACTGAAAATAATGGTTACTAGCTCGTTATAATTTAGGCTAGATTTTAAATAGCCATTTAACACTATATAATTTATAAGAAATAATAAATGATTTTTGAAAAATAATTTCATGTACAAAAATGATTTAAAATAGTTATTTAATATTTTAAAAATATAAAAGATCATTTTATGCATCAACAATGTAATTATGCATTGATAGGGCTAGTATTGCAAATATATGCAAATTAGCTTAAAAATGCAAATGCAATTGTAAAAAAGTACACTAAAATATTTAAACAATATTTTGGCATAAATAATGAATTTAGATGGCTAAATCACCACAAAAATAATTTGAAAGATAATTATTGGAAATTTTATGAGTAAAAGGGAAGAAATAAATCAATTTGGAGCTTTTAAAATTATAGAAAAATTATAAAAAATGCTTATGCATGCTTATATATGCATATATGCTATTTTAAAAGTATATATATGTATTAAAAATATATAGGGAAAAATTGGGTATCAACAGCTGCCCCTCTTTACCCAGGAAGGATAAAAGAGTTTTTGGGTAAAGAAATGATGGCCAATTTTGTTCGGGCGGGATGCTTTGAAAGATAGAGGCCGGACTCCGGTCTTTGAGTTGTCTACATATCCCCGATTTTACAAGAATCAGGCCATGTGTAGTTCTGGATTCATTGGCGGAATATACTAATGAAGTCATTGCAAGAAAGGGCACGGGACATAAAATCGGCTATGGTGAGCGATTAAGGTTCGAGACTGTTGAATGAACTGGAGCGAGATTTCTCTTGCTAGGATAGTAGTTGCTTACTGGTTACCTGCAGATAAAAGATGCTACAAACATGTATTTGCAAAAATTTAAACATGATGCAGATTCCCTTTTGGACCATAAAGGTTCTCTTTTGATGATTAAAGATGACGTCCTTGGACCATGACGTCCTGGGCCATGAATTTTTTAGTGAGGGATTCGCAGGCCATGAAATGGTATTCTCGAGCCATGAAGATGGCGACTCCGAACCATGACGCCTTTGAATAATGATATGAAAATTTAAGGGATCCTCAGGCCATGGCATGGTGTCTTCCGGCTATGAGGATGATGCCTTTTAGACTATGACGCCTTCAGATAGATTGGCGGTGTTTCATCCCATGATATGCAATAATATGATGTTAACAAGACAAGGCTTAGTCTTATGAAATGAAGGGCAAAGCTTAGCCCGACTGACAAGCAAATAAATAGTACTAGAAATAGTGCAATATTTGTGCAAAGAGGGACAATGCTTAGTCCCATGCATATGGGGAGACAAGGATTAGCCTCATGCAAATATGGAGGCAAGGATTAGCCTCATGCAAGTATGGAGGCAGGGATTAGCCTCATGCAAGTATGGAGGCAAGGATTAGCTCATGTAAGTAGGGAGGCAAGGATTAGCCTCATGCAAGTATGGAGGCAGGGATTAGCCTCATGCAAGTATGGAGGCAAAGATTAGCCTCATGCAAGTAAGGAGGCAGGATTTAGCCTCATGCAAGTATGGAGGCAAGGATTAGCCTCATCTAGATACAGAGGCAAGGATTAGCCTCATGCAGATATGGAGGCAGAGATTAGCCTCATGCAAGTATGGAGGCAATGATTAGCCTCACGCAAGTAGGGAGGTAGGGATTAGCCTCATGCAAGTATGGAGGCAAAGATTAGCCTCATGCAAGTAGGGAGGCAGGTATTAGCCTCATGCAAGTATGGAGGAAAGGATTATCCTTATGCAGATACGGAGGCAAATATTAGCCTCATGCATATATGGAGGTAGGGATTAGCCTCATGCAGATATGGAGGCAGGGATTAGCCTCATGCAAGTAGGGAGGCAGGGATTAGCCTCATGCAAATATGGAGGCAGGGATTAGCCTCATGCAAGTACGGAGGCAAGGATTAGCATCATGAAAGTAGGGAGGCAGGGATTAGCCTCATGTAAGTATGGAGGCAAGGATTAGCCTCATGCAAATACAGAGGCAAGAATTAGCCTCATGCAGATATGGAGGCAAGGATTAGCCTCATGAAGATATGGAGGCAAGGATTAGCTTCATGCAAATGGGGAGGCAAGGATTAGCCTCATGCAGATGTGGAGGCAGGGATTAGCCTAATGCTGAGAGCAAGTACCAAATGAGAGTAGTATATGTCTTAGCTGGAGATATATTCGGTGTCTGATGTCCTGATTGATAGTGAATTTGTTATGTGTATATATTTGCGGATGCTATTGCTACGTCAAATGTGCCTGTGTTCAAAGAAAAATTGTAAGTTTTGTGGGGGGAGGTTGGTTCGTGCTTCTAGCCTTGCCTTGTTTTGCTCCATTCTGGAGGCCTTTTCGAGTTCCCCTGGGCGACATCTGACTGTTACGAAAATAGAGTTTTCGAAAAATATGCAATCATTGATAAAAGTAGAGTCATTTTAGAAACGTATTGATATATCAAGTAATTTTAGATGAACTAGTGACTGTAACACATCTCAAAGGCATTGCAGCTTTCTTATATTGGAATTTTGAGGGTCCTCCTAAAAATTCTACCCCAGTTTGGTAGATGATCTTTCGGCCATATGTGAGTGACGAAGCTTGCTGATCCTTCTTCGGAATTTTAAGAGTCCTTCTCAAAATTCTGCCCCAATTTCTGATTTTCTGGCATGCAATGGCATTGGCTGGACTTGCTCCAGGATTTTAAGGGTCCTCCTCAAAATTCTGCCCTAGTTTCTGATCTTGGGGGAAAATGGAAATTTTATTATGATATGACCGAACCCACAGGGCTGCCTACGTATCCCTTCTTAAATGGGAATCAGGTCAAGCGTAGTTCAATTACATCAGATGAAGAAATGTAAATAATCTAAGCATAGTATCTCTTGACTGCATCTGAATTGATTGGTTTTGGCCAGATTTCTCCATCCATTTCTGTAAGTATGAGTGCTCCTCCTGTCAGCACCCTGTGAACCATGTACGGACCTTGCCAGTTGGGAGAGAATTTCCCTTTGTCTTCATCTTGATGTGGAAAGATCTTCTTCAGCACTAACTGACCCGGTGCAAATTGCCTTGGTTTGACCTTTTTGTTGAAAGCTCTAGACATTCTGTTCTGATAAAGTTGGCCGTGACACACTGCATTCATCCTTTTCCCATCGATAAGGGCCAATTTTTCATAGCGACTCCTTATCCACTCTGCGTCGCTGAGTTCAACTTCTTGTATGATTCCTAAAGAAGGATAATCTCTACTTCGGTTGGGACAGCCTCGGTACCATAAACCAACATGTAGGGAGTTGTCCCGGTTGATGGGCGAACCGTAGTGAGGTATCCTAATAAAGTAAAAGTCAGTTTCTCGTGCCATTGCTTATGGTTTTATACCATCTTTCTTAGTATCTTCTTCATGTTTTTGTTGGCGACTTCTACAGATCCATTCATCTGAGGTCTGTAGGCTGTGGAATTCTTGTGCTTGATTTTGAAAGTTTCACACATAGCTTTCATTAGGTCACTGTTGATATTGGCAGTATTATCAGTAACAATGGACTCGGGAACTCCAAATCGGCAAATGATATGATCCTTGACAAAATCTGTGACGAATTTCTTGGTCACAACTTTGTAAGATGCGGCCTCTATCCATTTTGTGAAGTAATCAATGTCTAGTAGAATAAACCTATGTCTGTTTGAAGTAGTGGGCTCGATCGGACCAATGACATCTATTCCCCAAGCGGTGAATGGCCAAGGTGAGCTTGTTGCACTGAGCTCGTTTGGCGGTACTTTTATCATATCAGCATGCACCTAGCGTTGAAAGCATTTGCGGACATACTGGATGCAATCCGTCTCCATGGTCATCCAAAAGTAACCGGCCCTAAGTATCTTCTTAGACAAGACAAAACCATTCATATGCGGGCCACAGGTCCCGACATGTACATCCTCAAGTAGCTTAGAAGCTTCTTTTGCGTCGACACATCTCAGTAAACCCAAATCAGGAGTTCTTCTATACAAGTTTCCTCTGCTGTGGAAGAAGTGATTGGACAATCTCCGGAGTGTGCATTTCTGAGTGTGATTTTCATGCTCTGGATATTCTCCCTTTGACAAATACTCCTTGATGTCATGGAACCAAGGCTTTCCATCTGTTTCTTCTTCAAAATGAGCACAATATGCCGGCTGATTATGGATCCTCACCGGAATGGGATCAATATAATTCTTATCTGGATGTTGTATCATAGATGACAAGGTGGCCAATGCATCGGCAAACTCATTCTGAATTCTGGGCACATGTCGGAATTCTATCTTTGTGAACCTCTTTCTCAATTCCTCCATATGGTGCAGATATGGCAATATCTTGGAATTCTTGGTGGCCCACTCTCCTTGTACCTGGTGCACAAGCAAATCTTAATCACCGATCACCAGCAACTCCTGAATGTTCAGGTCGAATGCCATGTTGAGACCTAGTATGCATGCTTCATACTCCACCATGTTGTTAGTGCAGGGAAATTTGAGTTTAGCAGATACCGGATAATGTTTACCCATTTCTGATACCAAAACTGCTCCAATGCCCATTCCTTTGAAATTTGCGACTTCGTTAAAGAACATGCTCCAACCATCGTATGCTTTGGTAATGTCTTCTCCTGCGAATGATATTTATTCATCAGGAAAATACGTTTTTAAGGGTTCGTATTCTCATCCCACCGGGTTTTCAGCAAGATGATCTGCAAATGCTTATCCTTTGACCGCCTTTTGAGTTACATAGACGATGTCGAACTCACTTTACAGTATCTGCCATTTGGCTAACTTCCTAGTCGACATGCGTTTCAGAAATATGTACTTCAAAGGGTCCATCCTGGATATGAGGTATGTGGTATAGGCATAGAAGTAATGCTTTAGCTTCTGGGCTGTCCAGGTCAAAGCACAACAAGTGCGTTCTAGCAGAGAGTACCGTGCTTCGTAAGGTGTGAACTTCTTACTCAGGTAGTATATGGCATGCTCTTTTCTTCCTATCTCATCGTGTTGTCCCAAAACACATCCAAAGGCTCCATCTAATATAGATAGATAGAGTAGCAAAGGTCATCCTTGCTCTGGCGGGACCAGAACTGGTGATGTGGACAAGTACTCTTTGATTTTGTCGAAGGCACTCTGACAATCCTCTGTCCAGCTTGTTTTGGCATCTTTCCTCAGCATTTTGAAGATGTGTTCACATATGACCGTGGACTGTGCTATGAATTGACTGATGTAATTGAGACGTCCTAGGAAGCTCATTACGTCCTTTTTGCTCTTAGGTGGTGGTAACTCTTGAATAGCCTTGACTTTAGACGGATCGAGCTCGATCCCTCAACGACTGACAATGAATCCCAGCAGCTTTCCTCCGGGAACCCCGAATGCACAGTTTGCAGGGTTCAGTTTCAAGTTGTACCTCCTTAGCCTGTCAAAAAACTTTTTCAAGTCCGCTATATGATCTGCGGCCCTCTTGGATTTGATAATGACGTTGTCCACACACCTCTATTTGCTTATGTATCATATCATGAAAAATGGTTGTCATAGCTCTCATGTAAGTAGCCCCAGCATTCTTCGAACCGAATGGCATCATCTTGTAACAGTATACACCCTAAGGTATAATAAAAGCTTTCTTCTCTGCATCTTTTTCGTCCATCTAGATCTGGTGATAACTCGCGAAGCAATATACAAAGGATTAGAGTTCATGTTTGGCACAATTATCGATCAGGATGTGTATATTTGGCAGTGGGAAGTCGTCCTTGGGACTTGCTCTATTTAAATCTAGATAGTCAACATATACTCTGACTTTCCCATCCTTCTTTGGAACTGGCACAATGTTAGCTAACCAACTTGGGTACTCAACCACCCTGAGAACTTTGGCTTTGATCTGCTTGGTAACTTCCTCTTTGATTTTTAGGCTCATGTCTGGTTGGAACTTTCGGAGTTTCTACTTCACTAGAGGACACATGGAATTAGTAGGCAATTTTTTAGCCACTATAGATGTGCTCAAGCCGGTCATGTCGTCATATGACCATGAAAAAATGTCCTCATATTCCTTTAGAAAACGGATGTATTCTTTTTTCTCTGTTGGTGACAAGTGAATGCTGATGCGAGTGTCCTTGACAGTCTCAGTGTCTCCCAAATTTACTGCTTCGGTTGCGTCCAGATTGGACTTAGGCTTATTCTCAAAATTTTCAACCTTCCTGACAACTTCCTTGGGTATCTCATCTTTTTCATCTGAATCGCTATTCTCATGTTGTGTTGCCTCATTACATGTTACAGTCACTGGTTTATCAGGAAAAGTAATAATAACACTATAGAAAGAAAAAGTGTAGAAATATTAATGAATAATAAAGAGCAAATGCATTTGATTAAAACCAAAAAATCATTTAGACAAGTACGACTCGATGAATCGAGCATTTATTTTGAAACAGGTAAATCAAAATTGCTGGAAGTCTTAAATGCCTAGAATGGCTATAGAAGTAAAATATGCCAAGCTACCCAGGGACTCGGTAGGCTCGAGATGGTGTGGCGGTCTAGTTCCTGAGAACAACTCCCTTCTTTATGGTCTGAATAGTGAGACCTTCTTCCTCCTTCTCCTCAATTACCCAGGTACTTCCTTACATATTTCTTGTCACTTGAGGAAAGGTCCTCCCACCAATCTAGCAGCAATGGTGGAATGTTGCTAACCATACCAAATCTGGGGACCTTGTGCCTCATTTTCTGCAAAACAAGAGGGTTAGGACCTTCTCCCCCACCAGACTCGACTATTTATACATTCATGATTAGCATTTTGGCATTTAGTTCTCCAAATTAATGTGCAGAATGTGGTTGTGTCTGTTGGGATTATGGAAACCCCGATGGACTTTTGGACAAGGCTCATCTTAAAGGATCATTATGTGGACAACATAATTGATCCGACTAGGTTTGACCATGATGCATGCACAATTATAATCAGAGTAAGGTTACTATGAGGGTCTAGACTGGTACCCTCAAGCGGACAACTTGAGGGGGAAAGGCATGGAACCGTCGACTGCACCGCTGATCGACTGGTTTTACCGCAAATAAGCCTTTCTGAATTTAAGGGTAATAAATAGGAAAAGTGCAACCACTCATAAAGCGTTGCTATAGGATTTAATATGCACAAGTGGAATATGATGTGGAGCATGATTTATGCAGCAATAAATAGCATGTAGTCAAGTATTTGAACGTATGAATAAATACATTTCTTAAATAATTAAAATACAATTACGGAAAAGGAAAACAAAGAGACAAGTCAGTTTCGGGGATAAAAGAATCATAAATGCTTAAAAGAAAATAGACAGTTAAATCCAAATAAGGGGAAAAGGTACGGGATAAAACATGCTTGGACTAATTCACAAAAGATAAGTTCGTTATGGTAAGAGCCTAAAGGTATCCCCAGCAGAGTCGCCATACTGTCGTGCCCCCTTTTCTCCCTTCGCGGAGAGAGGTCCGGGTTCCGACGTTCATGGGGGTAATAACTTATTTCCTTTTGGGATTTGGGTTTTTGAAGAGTCGTCACCTAACGGATTATGGTGCGTTAGGGCACCTAGAGCAATTAAGTCTTAGACTAGTTTACATTACCAGAGATTTAAGTTAAGGGCTCGAAATAACCTTGAGGGGATGGTGTTAGGCACCCCTCTTGGTCCACCACAGTGGGTTCCAGCCAAACTTATACTTATGAATTAGTCCTTTTAATAAATAAATAATTAAACACATACTTGCAAATAAAGGCATGTTTTGGATATTGTATGACTCAAAGAATTTGAACAAGTTGCATATAAAAGAGTAAGGTTTAAACATCGGGAATTGGAAAAGAGGGGTCCTAGGTTGGTTAGCCTATAGGATCACCCCACACAATGCCCGATAAACACTGCTCAATGAGGGGCTACACGTGATATTAGCGCGTAGTCATCATATCCTTTTCTATCCAAATCCCTCCCCTTGGTCATAGCCTAAAGCGTTCTAGCAACCTTGAAAATGTCCTATGTGTGCACTACACGTCCCTTCCTTGTGGCCCTGGAGGTATTTTAGGACCTTTACTTTTGGACAGTTCTAGACCTTCCTAAGGTTTAAAGGAGAAAAGTCTAGGTGTCAATCAAGAACAAGTAGGACTGCATTTAAAGAGAACAAATTACATGCTCAAAGTCACCTCTACAAATATAACAAGTAAATGCACGTCTTCAAACAATAGTCTAACATTTAAGAGAAAATCCTAGAACATGATATCTAGGTGAGCAGAGATTATACTATATTGAATTAGGACAAAGTGTAAAAATCCTATTTAGCTTGCCTATTGATTTAGACCTGCTAAATCTGAATAGTTTTAAATGACAAAAGCACAGTTTCAGAGTTGCATAATTTAAATCGCCCTATAGGCTTGCCTAAATACAGAATAGTGATGTCCTAAGAGCATGATATCTACATCGATACATTAAAACACTGAACAATTTAAACAAACACTTGGGATCCTATAGACATGCTTTCTGGGGTATTGATTTAAGCCAGTGTTTGAAAACATATTTAAAGAAGCAGACAGTTGATTAAGCCAATTCAGAATGAACTAACGTGAATTTAGCTGATTTGTTAACTAAACTGATTTTAAGTTCTGCAGGCAGGATTTCTGATTGTTATTCCTATAGGCAAGGTATATAATTGTTAAGAGCTGATTTTCGAACTTATAGGCATGATTTTTAGTGAGACAAATGTGTTTGCTGTAGCAGAAATTGAACTTAATCACTTTATACTCTATAGGCATGATATATAATTATGAAGTTGGTTTTAACCATATAGACATGATTTATATTATTGAAATCCATTTAGATCCTGCAGACATGATTTCTAATATTGTGAAAGTAAAGCAAACATAGCAAGTGCAATAACACAATCCTATAGGCATGGTATCTACCCGAGTTACCCAATAGATATGTAACTACCCACCCCTTTTTACTAATCACTCCAATGTTGTTTACAAATAATTATTATGTACCGTTGAATAAATTACATAAAAAATAAAGAAAAAGAAGAAGTTAACTATAGGGAACCTGAAGCAGCCCCAATTGACTTTCCCAAACTCCAATAGCCTCAAATACCACGGTTCCATAGACAATATCTTGTTTAGGTATATCAAAGTTCCTTAAGGACCTCAAGGATCCCGGGAAGTGCTCACACCTAGAATTTTCTCAAACAAGAACTGATTTAAGTGCAGTGTGGAAAGGCCAGCTCTAACATGCCAGAGTTCAGAGAAATCTCAAGGATCTCAAGGCAGTACACATGCCAGAGGGGCAGAACCTAATATTCTAGGAGTAGTGTGAGAGTGCTTGACATAGTTTTGTTTTGAAAATAGTAAAGAGATGACTTCAGAAGTATCAAGCAGCATACATGCAATTGGTCATAGTCAGATCACTTAACAACAGAACTTCACATGGGAATGAAAGGATTGTGGCACATAAGAATCACTTCAGGGTACAGGGATAGGAATAGTAGTAACATACAATCACAAACTGCATACACACTTAGGATATTGGAGCCTTAGTAAATAGTTTAGAACATAACTAATAGTTGGCCTGTCTTCAACATGAACATATAATTTGGACATGCTAAGTAAAGAAGTATGCAGAGTGTAAAACATGCATTGAACAAGATAGAATTTTAGATATATTAAGCAAAAGAGTAAGTAGGAGAGAGGGCAGAATATAAAACATACATTGAACAGGACAAAACTTTAGACATGCTGAGAAAAGAGATAAACATGAATACAAGTTGAAATCACAATTGATGGACTAATGCAAGAACAAAACACATAGGGTTTGATTTTCAAAACTTAATTAGGGACATACCAGTTAAGGTGAGCAGACACAAAGTATAGAGCAGTGTAGTGTAATAACTAGCCTTGTCTTACAGCCGGCTACTTCAATAGAAGTAGCAAGTAATAGAAAAGAGCAAAAAGCTTAAGTATAAGAGAGAGTTTTTGAACTAGTGTTCGTTGTCATTATCCTTTGAACTTGAAAGAAAAGGAGATTTATATAATAATCAAAAGCTTGACACATAAGGTAAGAGATCAATTAAGTAGTAAATCAGGGAAGTCATACATAAATCAGCAAGATCCTCCATTAATCAAGAGACAGTTCAGTCAACGGTAAAACATACTAAGTATTTAAGGAAAAGAATAAAGTAAAGTTTAGGTATAGAATAGCTAATTAGGGGTAAATGCATAGCAGTTTAATTAAGAAAACAAATCAGTAATAATCAGCGGAATAAAAAAAAGGAAGGGAAAAACAATTAAGGCAGGAAAATTCAATCAAATGGAGTAAAGAGGTAAGAATCAAACGTTTAAAGGAAAGTATTCAAATTAAACTAGGTATTAAGGGATTCAGAATAATCAAGGGTTCAATCAAAGAGAAAGTCATGGAAGAATCAGCATGCTTAGCATATAGAATGAGGTAAAGCATGATTAGTTTGAATAGCAGAAATTAGATCTAAACACATGCTGTAGTAGAAATTGAGCTTAATCACTTTACACTCTATAGGCATGATATATAATTATGAAGTTGGTTTTAACCCTAGAGACATGATTTCTATTATTGAAAGCCATTTAGATCCTGCAGACATGATTTCTAATGTTGTGAAAGTAAAGCAAACATAGCAAGTGCATTAATACAATCCTATAGGCATGGTATCTACCTGAGTTACCCAACAGATATGTAATTATCCACCCCTTTTCACTAATCACCCTAATGTTGTTTATAAATAATTATTACAGACCGTTGAATAAATTACATAAACAATAAAGAAAAAGAAGAAGTTAAATATAGGGAGCCTGAAGCGGGCCCAATTGACTTTCCCAAACCTCCAATAGCCTCAAATGCCAAGGTTCCATAGACAATATCTTGTCTAGGTATGTCAGAGTTCCCTAAGGACCTCAAGGATCCCGGGTAGTGCTCACACCTAGACTTTTCTCAAACAAAAACTGATTTAAGTGCAGTGGAAAGGCCAGCTCTGACATGCCAGAGTTTGGAGAAATCTCAAGGATCTCAAGGCAGTACACATGCCAGAGGGGCAAAACCTAATATTCTAGGAGTAGTGCGAGAGTGCTTGACATAGTTTTGTTTTGAAAATAGTAAAGAGATGACTTAAGAAGTAGGAAAGTCTTTTTTTTTTCCAGAAAACAGGAAATAACTTAGTGGTAAAAGACAGTTTGAGAAGAGTATCAAGCAACATACAAGCAATTGGTCATATTTAGATCACTTAACAACAGAACTTCACATGGAAATGAAAGGATTGTGGCACATAAGAATCACTTCAGAGTACAGGGATAGAGATAGTAGTAACATACAGTCACAAACTGCATACACACTTAGGATCTTGGAGCCTTAGTAAATAGTTTAGAACATAACTTATAGTTGGTCTGTCTTGAACAGGATTTAAACATATAATTTGGACATGCTAAGTAAAGAAGTATGCAGAGTGTAAAACATGCATTGAACAAGATAGAATTTTAGACATATTAAGCAAAGGAGTAAGCAGGAGAGAGGGCAGAATATAAAACATACATTGAACAGGACAAAACTTTAGACATGCTGAGCAAAGAGATAAACATGAATACAAGTTGAAATCACAATTGATGGACTAATGCAGGAACGAAACATAGGGTTTGATTTTCAAAACTTAATTAGGGACATACAGTTAAGGAGAGCAGACACAAAGTATAGAGCAGTGTAGTGCAATAACTAGCCTTGTCTTACAGCTGGCTACTTCAATAAAAGTAGCAAGTAACAGAAAAGAGCATAAAGCTTAAGTATAAGAGAGAGTTTTTGAACTAGTGTTCGTTGTCATTATCCTTTGAACTTAAAAGAAAAGGAGGTTTATATAATAATCAAAAGCTTGACACATAAGGTGAGAGATCAATTAAGTAGTAAATCAGGGAAGTCATACGTAACTCAGCAAGATCCTCCCTTAATCAAGGGATAGTTCAATCAACGGTAAAACATACTAAGTATTTAAGAAAAATAATAAAGTAAAGTTTAGGTATAGAATAGCTAATTAGAGGTAAATGCACAGCAGTTTAATTAAGGAAATAAATCAGTCATAATCAGCAGAATACAAACAAGGCAGGGAAAAACAATTAAGGCAGGGAAATTCAATTAAATTGAGTAAAGAGGTAAGAATCAAACGTTTAAAAGAAAGTACTCAAATTAAACCAGGGATTAAGGGACTCAGAATAATCAAGGTTTCAGTCAAAGAGAAAGTCATGGAAGAATCAGCATGCTTAGCATATAAAATGAGGTAATTCAATCTATATGCTTAGCATATAGAATCAACATGCTTAGCATAACTTTTGTTTAACAAAACAAAAGTTAAACAACACTGATTCAAGGAGAAGTATACAAGTCTTGCACGAATGGTCAGTATGAACACAAGTACATAATATCCGTGAAAGTTTGAACTAGGAAAATTCCGTAGAAGCATATTAGGACAAGAAAATCACGAGAAGTCACAAGAACCCAAGACAAGAACATAATCAAATGTACCGATATCCAGAAATCAAATGAAGAACCCCAAAAAATTAGGGTTTTCAGTAAAAACGGGCTAGGGTTGTAGCAGGTTCATAAAATCAACCAAAAAATGTATGAGAAGCAGATGTTTAATAACAAAGAATCATCGAACAAATTTTAAAAAGAAATTCGGGAAGCCCTAATTTTAGAAAAAGATGAAAATCACTTGAAATCATACGATTCTTGTAAAGAATCTCAAGGCTATTGTAAAACTCATAGGAAACAAACTCAAATCACCTTGGATCTGTACAGATCTAGGAGGTTTTTAGAAAAGAAATTAAGGTTTCGAATAGAAACATAGAGAGATGAAGAAACCTGTTTAGAAAACCATAGATCGTGGCTAATATAGGATGATCTCACTCAAGATCACACTGGAATGGTCTGGAACAGGCGAGAGATGAACCCTAGATGCAAGTCGACATAGCCCTGGTCCCTTGAGGTCCTTAGAGATGCCAAGCATGACAGGAGAGAGACCATTGGAGGCCTGAGAGGTGGTGAGAGGTTACCGAAGATAGCCATAAATGGGGGTCAGTGAGATTGGGGATTAGGGTTAGGATGGGAGCGTTTGAGAGCAGAGAGGACTTTAGGGCGGTGGTGTAAGGTGGGAAATGGTTAGGGTTTGGGAGGGGGAGGGGTATAGATTAGTTTATTTTAGGTAATGAGAGATCTGGACCGTTGATCAAAATGATCAACGGCCAGGATCTAACAAGAGCCGAGTCGGTAGGTTTGTTAGGGTTAGACGGGTATTGGGCTTGGGTAATTTAATCAAAAATTGGGCTGGGTATTGGGGCTGAAATTGAAATGAAATTAGGCTAGATTTTAAATAGCCATTTTAACACCATATAATTTATAAGAAATAACAAATGATTTCTGAAATAGTTATTAAAAATGATTTCTAAAATTATTTAAAATAGTTATTTATCATTTTAAAAATATAAAAGATCATTTTATGCATCAACAATGTAATTATGTATTGATAGGGCTAGTATTGCAAATATATGCAAATTAGCTTAAAAATGCAAATGCAATTGTAAAAAATGCACTAACATATTTAAATAATATTTTGGCATAAATAACGAATTTAGATGATTAAATCAACACAAAAATAATTTAAAGGATAATTATTGGAAATTTTATGAGTAAAAGGGAAGAAATAAATCAATTTGAAGCCTTTAAAATTATAGAAAAATTATATAAAATGCTTATGCATGCTTATATATACTATTTTGAAAGTATATATATGTATTAAAAATATATAGGGAAAAATTTGGTATCAACACATAGGACCATCCTTTTTCTTCACAAATAAGATAGGAGCACCCCAAGGTGATACACTAGGCCGAGTAAAACCTTTATCAAGCAATTCCTGTAACTGATCCTTCAACTCCTTCAACTCAGAAGGATCCATACGATACAGAGGAATAGAAATGGGCTGAGTGTCCGGCAACAGATCAATGCCCAAATCAATGCCTTTGTCGGGTGGCATACCTGGAAGATCAGCTGGAAACACATCAAGGAAGTCTCGTACTACAGGGACTGAATCAACTATAGAGGTATCAACACTAACATCTCTCACATAGGCCAGATACGCATCACACCCCTTCTCAATAATTCACTGAGCTTTAAGGAAAGAAATAACTCTAATGGGAGTGTGATCTAAAGTACCCCTCCACGCTACTCGCGGTACACTACATCACAGTTTTGGTGTGACAATCAAGAACAACATAATGGGGTGACAACTAGTCCATGCCCAAGATGACATCGAAATCTACCATGCTGAGCAATAATAAATTGGTTCTAGTCTCAAAACCACTAAGAGCAACCAAACACGGCTAATAAACACGGTCTAGAACAAGAGAATCCCCCATAGGAATAGAAACATAAACAGGGGAACTCAAATAATCTCGAGATACGCCCAAATGTTAGGAAAAATAAGAAGACACAAGAATAAGTGGAGCCTGGATCGAATAGAACCGATGCATCTATATGACAAACCAGGACAATACCTGTGATGACAGAATCGGAGGCGACAACCTCAGTACAACAGGAAGGGCATAATATCTGGCTTGGCCTCCCCCTCTAGGGCAACCTCTACCTTCCCGACCTCCACCTCTAGCTGGTTGAGCAGGTGGGGTAGAAACTGGTGCTGAAACTATAGCCTGGGAACTCTGCGGGGTATGTTGTGGCTGAGGAGTTTGTGGAGGTGCATCCCTCTTAAATCTGGGGCAATCCCTCACCATATGGCATGTGTCACCACACTCAAAACAAGCTCTAGGAGGACGTGGTGGCTGTGACTCATGCAGGAGGTGCACTAGATACTGGAGGTTCATAATAAGGCTCCTGAGGTCTTGGAGGAGCTGGTATATTGCTGGCTGCTAGAAGAGCTGAATGAATGGGGCGACTCGTATAACCCCTACCATGACGAACTGCAGTTGGGGCACGAGCACCAGAATAATGGCCCAACTCTCGATACCTCTTAGCCTCTCTCTCCTCTCTATCTTGAGCATGCATACCCTCCACTCTTCTAGCAATGCTCACCACCTGCTGATAAGAAATGTCCATCTCCAACTCACGAGCCATGCTAGACTTGATGTTGAGAATGAGCCCCTTAATAAACCGACGAACCCTTTCACGAACTGTAGCAACCAAGGCTAGTGCATGCCTAGCCAAGTTAGTGAAATAGACAGCGTACTCCGAAACAGTCATAGTGCCTTGGCGCAAATGCTCAAACTTTGTGCGCCATGCGTTCCTGAGGCTTTAAGGGACAAACTCTCTCAGGACCATATCTGAAAACTGAGTCCAAGTAAGGGATGTTGCCTCAGCTGGACTGTCCAACTCAAAAGTACGTCACCACTGGTAGGCTGCTCCTCGAAGCTGGAAGGCAGTGAAAGAAACTCCACTCGATCTTGATATACCTATAGTGCGGAGGATACGGTAACACTCCTCCAGAAATCCCAAGGCATCATATGATGCTAAACCACTGAATACAGGAGGCTTGTACTTCTTGAACCTCTCAAGCCTCCGTTACTCATCCTCTGAAGCTGCTGCCATATCCTCGGGCTGAACTGGGGCCACAGGTGGTATCGGTATAACCTCTAGGATCTGATCGACCTGGACTCGCTGCTCAGGAGTGTGGGCAGCGGGAGTCTATGCTCCTCCCCTGGCCTGGGATGTGGCTGCAGCAAGGGGAATCAACCCTACCTGAGCTACAGTGGTGTACATGCTCTCGAATTGTGCAAGTCTCCTAAAGGGTTGGAATATTAGTGGTAGTAGGCGTGTCAGGTGCCTAGACTCCAGCTGGAGCTGCTGGTGGCTCCTCTGTGGTAGCTCGCGCAGGTGCTCTAGATGCACCATGGGCGCGTCCTCGGCCTCTACCTCGGCCCCGACCTCTGACGGCTCTAGAAGGGGGCACGAGTGCCTGGTCATCTCTGGTAGCAAGTGTCCTCACCATCTATAAGAGAATAGAAGACAGAAGTTTAGAATTGTGATATCAAAATCTCGCATGACAAGGAAATCAAATAAAGTGGAATTTTCCTAACAGTTACATAGCCTCTCGTAGATAAGTACAGACATCTCCGTACTGATCCACGAGACTCTAATAAAGTGGCTTGTGATTCATGACTCCTATGAACCTAGAGCTCTAATACAAACTTGTCACGACCTGAGTTTACCCTCCGTGAACTGTTGTGACGGCACCTAGTCTCTACGACTAGGTAAGCCTAACAATTTGCCGAAAAAGGAAACAAAAGATAAAACTAGCCAAAACTTGCGGAATAAACATAAATAAAATGTTTAAGATGCCGCTCGGCATATACAATACAAACTCTCAAACTGAAATAACTCCCAAAACCTGGAATCTCATGAAATCACAAGCTGTTGAATAGCTACAAGTGTTCTAACTCCAAAATGTCTAAACAAAAGTAAATATATGAGAGCTAAAGCTAGAGGCGAGAATAGAGAGGGACTCCTCGGTCTGCAGACACGGCAGATATACGTCGAAGTCTCTGAAGATTGCCTGGCCTCACTGATGCTATGGCTGAGCCGAAGAACCTGGATCTGCACACGAAAAACCTGCGCAGGAAAGGCATGAGTACACCACAACGGTACTTAGTAAGTGCCAAGCCTAACCTCGATCGAGTAGTGACAAGGAAAGTCAGGGCCCTACTAATTTTAAATGAAAAACAAGGTAAAACAATATAGAATACGACAATATAATTAAATTGTAACAGGCTATAACGAATAAAATCACAGAAAAGAATCTAACTCAGTACACAGAAATAGCAACAGGGGATCTTCCGGGATATCGTCCCGTAGTCCCAAACATAAATATACAGAGGATCTCCCGGGATATCATCCCATAGTCCAAATCATAAATGTGCAAGGGAAACTCCCGGAATACCAATCCTAGTCCCAAAGTAAATATCCAGTACGGGGAATCTACCAGTGCTGTCCCGTAGTCCCAATCATAAATGTGTAGGGAATCTACCGAAATACCGATCTGTAGTCCCAAAGTAAACAAGTAGGGGGATCTCCCGGGATATCGCCCTGTAGTCCCAAAGTAAATACACAACCATCTCAAAAAGAATATACAGTTCTATTCAAGAATTAAACAGAAAATTTCTACTCTAACATGTTGTACAGAGTACAAGTAGGAAATTAAGGCAGGTAAGGCAATTAAGTCACGTAAGCATACTTTTCCTAATCTAAACAAGAGGCTTCAAGTACAAGTATTTGCTAAATTACAAGAAAACATAGGTATTAACTTAGTGAAAATGGGATTTTCAACAATTAGCACATGTACGCACTCGTCACCTCACGTATGTGGCACTCATATAACAAAGATACCAAATCCTAAGGGGAGTTCCCCCACACAAGTTAGGCAAGCCACTTACCTCGAACCAACTCAATCAACTCGAAATCACGTTCTTGCCACGAGTACCCAACTCCAAATGGACCAAATCTATTCAAAGTAATTGCATAATGTAAATATAACTTCAAGTAACTAATTTAACTAATTAATTCGAAGCTAACATGCGAAATTAAGAAAATTGCCCAAAAGTCCCCCGGGGCCACGTCTCGGAATTGGATAAAATTCACAAAACTAGAATCCTTACATCTCACGAGTTCATACATACCAAGTATACCAAAATACGACCACAAACGACCCCTCAAATCCCTAAATCAAAGTCTCCAATTTTAAACCCTAAACCCCCAATTTTTAACCACTAATTCCATAAATTTCTTATCTAATCAGTAAAATTTCACCATAGAAACGAGTTTTGGTTCCAAAATTTTACCTCCACGAAGTTCCCTTGAATTCCCTCTTCAAAATCTCCCAGTCCGACTTGAAAATGGTGAAATAAAGCTGAAAATCGCGAAGGAAACCTTATATAGGTTCTGGCCCAGGGATTCCGCAACTGTGCCCCTTTTCCCGCTTTTGTGGTGCCGCTTCTGCGGTCTAACCAACAACATATGCGGTTTTCACTTAATGCACTGGGACCACACCTGTGCCTATATACCCGTTCCTGCTGTCTCGCAGGTGCGATAACGTACCCACACCTGCGGCTTCTGACTTTCCCTCATTTGGCCGCATCTGCGGCTGACCACACGCTTCTGCAGTTCCGCACCTGCAGTCCCCAATCTGTAGGTGCGGTTATGACAGTAATTCAACAGCTTCAACTGCACACTCTAACTCCCAACTTCCAGTCAACCATACGGAATCATCCCGAGGCCCCCGGGACCTCAACCAAAAGTACGAACAAGTCATATACTACTATTCAAACTTGTACCAATCTTTGAAACACTTAAAACAACTTCAAATCATCAAAACACCTTCGGATTCAAGCCTAAGGGTTGCAAAACCTCCAAATTCCACTTTCGATCAAAAAGTCTACCAAACCTCGTCCGAATGACCTGAAATTTTGCACACATGTCACATTCAATACTACAGAGCTGCTCCAACTCTCGGAATTGGATTCCGACCCCGATAGCAAAATTCCACTATTGAACCGGAAACTTCCAAATTTCAACTTTCAGCATTTCAAGCTTAATTAAACTACAGACCTCCAAAACATAATTCGAACACGCCCCTAAGCCCGAAATCACCCAACGAAGCTAACAGAACCGATGTAATTCCATTCCAAGGCCGTCCTCACACAGCTCTGACTACGGTCCAAATTCTAAAGCTTAAGCTTTTATTGAGGGACTAAATTTCCCAAAACACTTCGAAACTCCAAACGAATCCTCCCAGCAACTCACAATAGCAGAAATAAACACGGGGAAAGTAGTTAATAGGGAATCAGGACATTAATTCTTAAAACGATCGGCCGGGTCGTTATGGGTGGTAGAACCCGAATTGCCTAAAATTTTATTGGCCCATCAAAAACGACCTAAGGATAATTAGTCATCGCCTCGCCATGACCGTTCCTCGTTTATTGAAATTTTTTGCCATAAAATTGGAATTCTGCCTAGTTTCCAGATTTTCGTGTGCTATAGCACACGCTATCAGCATGGGTCCAAGCACTTGGACCCGAATCGCCTAAAGTTTTGATGTCCCATAAAAAACGGCCTAAGGAACAATAGTCATCGCTTCACCATGACCGTTCTTTTTTTTGGCTTTTAGGGCCATAAAACTAGAATTTTGGGTGATTCCCAGGTTTTCGTCTATTATAGCCCACAATATCTGCTTGGGTCCGGGCGCCCAGACCTGAATCACTAAAATTTTTGTCGGCTCATCAAAACCAACCTAAGGAACATTAATCTTCGCCTTTCCATGACCGTTCCTCATTTTTTAGCATTTTAGGACCACCAAGATGGAATTTGTCACGACCTGGATTTCCCACCCTAGGGAGTCATGACAGTGCCTACTAATGTGAGCTAGGCAAGCCAATCATTTAACTACTTATTTCATTACTCAATTATTTCTTTAAAGCAGATATAAGATGATAACATGAAAACATCGGAACTTTAAATAATTAAGCGGAAGATAACAACTAAATATCTGAAATCTGCATCTATTACAACTCTTAAAACCTAAAGCGCCCAAAACCTGGTGTCACAGTGTCACAGACGATCTAAGATTTACTACATACAAAGTCTGAAGAAAATGACAATACACTGTTTCTGAATAAAAGGAAAATGAAACAGGAAATAGGAATAGATGAGACGCCAGGGCCTGCAGACGCTTGCAGGTCTACTTTGGATCTCCGTGTGGACTGAAGGTAGCCTCCATACTACGGTCCAAAAGTTACCCCGGGATCTGCACATAGTGCAGAGTGTAGTATCAGCACAACCGACCCCATGTGATGGTAAGTGTCTAGCCTAACCTCGGCGAAGTAGTAACGAGGCGAGGACCAGACTACCAAATAACCTGTGCAGTTCAAATATATATACAGCGGAAAGAAATACAGAAATAACCAGTCAATATGGGAGGGGGAGCATGCTATGGGGGAGATAACAGTTCCGAATAGAAAGACATCAAGTAATGAAAGAAACAATATACTCGGATATCAAGAAAGAATCAGAAATCAACAAATGCACGGCATCACCCTTCGTGCTTTTACTCTCGTCCTCACCAAAGCAATCAAATAATAAAAATGTATACGACATCACCCTTCGTGCTTTTACTCTCTTTCCTCACCATATAATAAATATAATCGGCACGGAATGGTACATCGTGCGGCACTGCATCACCCTTCGTGCTTTACACTCTTTCCTCACAAAACAAACAATGCACGACATCACCCTTCGTGCTTTAACTCTCTTCCTCACAAAACAAACAATGCACGGCATCATCCTTTGTGCTTTAACTCTCTTCCTCACCCAAACAACAATCACAAACAATAGGGCAAGGAAATAAAGGAAATTGCAATAGGAATCGCGGCAAGGGAGAAACAAGTCAACAATTAAATCTCGGCAAGGGAACAACATCAATAACATCAACATCCCGGCAAGGGAGATAACAATTAAATCAACAATAGCCCGACAAGGGTGACAACATAATGATCTCTTCTCTTTCTCATTTTTTTAACTTCACAATTTACTTCACAACCTGAGCCAATGCTCTAGAGGTTCAATTATCACTTATACCTTCACAACTCATTTCACAACTTGAGCCAATGCTCTACAAGTTCAATTGTCACTTATACTTTCACCATTCGTTATACAACTTGAGCCAACGCTCCTCAATGTTCATAGGTCACAATTCTTTCTACAAACTTTCTACAACAAATAGAAACCATCACCAAGGCACGAAAGATAAAACGAAGTCATGATAATCACAATATAAAGACTCACGAGCATGCTAGACACCAACGTATAGATACTCGTCACCATGCCTATACGTCGTACTCAACAATTACAACATAGCAAATAGGACTCAACTCCTAATCCCTCAAGCTAAGGTTAGACCAAACACTTACCTCGATGCCTCGAACACAACTCAAGTTTCAATTATAGCTTTACCCCTCGATTCCATCGCCAATTCGCTCGTATCTAGTCACAAATTACTTAATTACATCAATAAATGCTAAGAGAATCAATTTGAATGCATGAAGATGAATTTCCCAAAGTTTTGCCCAAAAAGTCAAAAATTGCCCCCGGGCCCACATGGTCAAAACCCAAGGTTTGAACCAAAACCAGATTACCCATTCCCCCAAGAACCCAAATATATTATTTGTTTTGAAATAGGACCTCAAATCGAGGTCCAAATCCCCAATAATTGAAAAACCTAGGTTCTACCCAAAACACTCAATTTCCCCCATGATAACCATAGATTTTAAGTTGAAATCATGTTAAAAGATGTTAATGATTGAAGGAAATGAGTTAAAATTAACTTACAATCGATTTGGAAGAAGAGTTGTTCTTGGAAAATCGCCCAAAGGAGTTTGTGTTTTGAAAAGATGTGAAATATGAGTTTAAAATCGTCTAAGTATAAAAGTTGCAGGTCTCAGATGTGGGAATTGCGAACAGGGGTTCGCAATTGCGAATCCCGACCTCTGCTGGCTTGGGAATTGCGAAGGGAAGCTCGCATTTGCAAACCCTTAGGAAATCTGGGATTTTAGCATTTGCGAACAAATAGTCGCATTTGCGACTTCAAGCCTTCCCAGCATACGTCGCATTTGCGAAGGGGATCCTCGCATTTACGATCATAGAGGATTTAGGCAGGCGTCGCATTTGCGACATATACTTCGCATTTGTGAAGAAGGCTGCCCAGGCCACTTCTCGCATTTGTGATGCAAGGCTCGCATTTGCGAGGCAGGCTTCGCAAATGCGAAGCCTGCAGGTATGAAACACCGGCAATAAAAACCTGCAATTTCTAAGTTCAAAATACACCTCGTGGCCTATCCAAAACTCACCCGAGTCCTCGGGGCTCCAAACCAAATATACACACAACCTCAAAAACATCAGACGGACTTATTCGTGTACTCAAATCACCAAAATAACATCATGAACATCGAATTAAACCTCAAGATCAATGAAATTTCTCAAAACTCTTTTAAACATCAATTTTTGCAATTTAGGTCTGAATCACGCCAAACGGGTTCCGTTTCTTATTGAACCTGTACCGGGCTCCGGAACCATAATACGGGCCCGATACCACAGGTTTCACATAACATTTTACTTTCAAAAACCTTTATATTTTTGAAAAAATAATTTCTTTCGAAAATTCACTTCTCGGGCTTGGGACCTCGGAATTCAATTCCGGGCACACGCCCAAGTCCCATATTTTCCTATGGACCCTTCGGGACCTTCAAATCACGGTTCCGGGTCAGTTTACCCAAAACATTGACCGAAGTCAAATTAATTCATTTTATAGTCAAAATTTATCATTTTTCATAGGTGCCCGGACTACGCACATAAATCGAGGTGATGCTAAAAGAGGTTTTTAAAGCCTCGGAACGCAAAATTTCATTTTAAAACAAGTGATGACCTTTTGGGTCATTACATTCTCCACCTCTAAAACAACTGTTCGTCCTCGAACGGACATAAGAAGGAAGTACCTGAGTCGGGGAAAAGATGGGGACAACGACTCTGCATATCGGACTCGGATTCCCAGGTCGATGCCTCAGGAGGCTGACCTCTCTACTGAACACGAACAGAAGGAAAGCTCTTCGATCTCAACTGACGAACCTGTCGGTCTAGAATAGCTATCGGCTCCTCCTCATAAGACAAGTCCTTGTCCAACTGGACAGTGCTGAAATCTAACACATGGGATGGATCGCCGTGATATTTTCGAAGCATGGACATATGAAATACTGGATGCACGACTGATAAGCTCGACGGCAATGCAAGTCTATAAGCCACCTCTCCTACTCGATCAAGAATCTCAAACGGGCCAATGAACCTAGGGCTAAGCTTTCCCTTCTTCCCAAACCTCATCACGCCCTTCATAGGCGATACTCGAAGCAATACCCGCTCACCGACCTTGAATGCCAAATCACGAACCTTACGGTCGGCATAACTCTTTTGCCTGGACTGAGCTGTACGAAGTCTATCTTGAATGATCCTGACCTTGTCCAAGGCATTCCGAAATAGATCTGTACCCAACAATTGAGCCTCTCCCAACTCAAACCATCCAACCAGAGACTGATATTGTCTACCATACAAAGCCTCATACAGAGCCATCTGAATACTCGATTGGTAGTTGTTGTTGTAGGCAAACTTTGCTAAAGGCAAAAACTGATCCCACGAGCCTCCAAAGTCAATGACACAAGCTCGGAGCATATCCTCCAAAATCTGAATTGTCCGCTTGGATTGTCCATCTGTCTGGGGATGAAACACTATGCTCAACTCAACCCGTGTGCCCAACTCTCGCTAAACTACCCTCTAGAAATGTGAGGTAAACTGCGTACCTCGGTCCGAAATAATAGACTCGGGCACACCATGAAGACGAACAATCTCCCGGATATAGATCTCAGCTAACCTCTCAGAAGAATAAGAGACTGCTATAAGAATGAAATGCGTTGACTTGGTCAGCCTATCAAAAGTAACCAACACTGCATCGAACTTCCTCTAAGTCCGTGGGAGACCAACAACAAAGTCCATAGTGATACGCTCCCATTTCCACTTAGGAATCTCAATCATTTGAAATGAACCATCGGGCCTCTGATGCTCGTACTTAACCTGCTGACAATTCAAACACCGAGCCACATATGCAACAATTTCCTTCTTTATTCTCCGCCACCAATAATGCTGCTGCAAATCCTGATACATCTTCGTGGCGCCCGGATGAATAGTGTACCGGGAACTATGGGCCTCCTCTAAAATCAACTCTCGAAGCCCATCCACATTAGGCACACAAACTCAACCCTGCAATCTCAAAACTCCATCATCACCTAAGGTAACCTGCTTGCCACCTCCGTGGTGCACCGTGTCTCTGAGGACACACAAATAGGGATCATCATACTGCTGATCTCAGATATGCTCCAATAATGAAGAGCGAGCGACTCTGCAAGCTAACATACGGCTGGGCTCAGAAACATCCAACCTCACGAACTAATAGGATAAAGCCTGGACATCCAAAGCAAGGGGTCTCTCACCGACCGGAATATAAGCAAGATTGCCCATATTAGCTGACTTCCTACTCAAAGCATCGGCTACCACATTGGCCTTTCCCGGGTGATATAAGATAGTGATATCATAATCTTTCAACAACTCCAACCACCTCCTCTGCCTCAAATTCAGCTCCTTTTGCTTGAACAAATACTGAAGAATCTTGTGATCCGTGAACACCTCACATGCCACGCTATACAGATAATGCCTATAAATCTTCAACGCGTGAACAATGGCTACCAACTCCAAATCATGAACCGGATAGTTCTTCTCATGTATCTTCAACTGCTGCAAAGCATAGGCAATGGCCTTGCCATCCTGCATCAACACTACACTAAGTCCAATACGAGATGCATCACAATAGACTGTATAAGGCCTTGAACCTATGGGCAATACCAACACCGTTGCCGTAATCAGAGCTGTCTTGAGCTTCTGAAAGCTCACCTCACACTCATCCGACCATCTGAACTGGGCACCCTTTTAGGTCAATCTGGTCATTGGGACTATAATAGATGAAAACCCCTCCACGAACCGACGATAGTAGCCTGCCAATCCCAAGAAACTTCGAATCTCTGTAGCTAACACTGATCTAGGCCATTTCTTGACTGTTTCAATCTTCTTCGGATAAACTTGAATACCCTCCGCTGATACAACATGACCCATGAATGCAACTGAACTCAACCAGAACTCACATTTCGAGAACTTAGCATATAACTGACTATCCCTCAAGGTTTAAAGAACCACTATAAGATGATGCTTGTGCTCCTCCCGGATGCAGGAATAAATCAAAATATCATCAATAAAGACTATCACAAACGAATCCAAATAAGGCCTGAACACTCGGTTCATCAAATCCATAAAAGTTGCTGGGGCATTTGTCAACCTGAATAACATCACCAAGAACTCATAATGCCCATACCGAGTGTGGAAAGCTGTCTTAGGAACATTGGATGCCCTAATCCTCAATTGATGGTAGCTAGATCTCAAGTCAATCTTCAAAAATACCTTGGTACCCTGAAGCTGATCAAGCAAATCTTCAATCCTCGGTAACAAATACTTATTTTTTATTGTAACCTTGTTCAGCTGCCGGTAATCAATACATATTCTCATCGATCTGTCCTTCTTCTTAACAAACAACACCGGTGCACCCTAAGGCGAAACACTCGACCTAATGAAACCCTTCTCAAGCAAGTCTTGCAACTGTTCCTTCAACTCTTTCAACTCCGACGGGGCCTTACGATACGGCGGAATAGAAATGGGGTGAGTGCCGGGTGGCATACCCGGCAGGTTTGAAGGAAAAACCTCAGGAAACTCATGAACAATGGGCAGAGAATTAATAGAAGGAACCTCAGCACTAGAATCACGTACATATGCCAAATAGGACAAACAACCCTTCTCGACCATACATCGAGCCTTCACATAAGAGATAACACTATGAGTAGAATGACTAGGAGTCCCTCTCCACTCTAAACGAGGCAAACCCGGCAAGGCTAAGGTCACAGTCTTGGCATGACAGTCCAAGATAGCGTGGTAAGGTGATAACCACTCCATCCCTAATATAACATCGAAATCGACCATGTCCAAAAGCAATAAATCTACACGAGTCTCAAGACCCCCAATCACAACTATACATGAATGATGGACTCGATCTACCATAATAGAATCACCCGCCGGTGTAGACACATAAACAGGATCACTCAAGGAATCACTAGGCATAACCAGATACGGTGCAAAATAAGATGACATATACGAGTACGTAGACCCTGGATCAAATAACACTGAAGCATCTCTATCACAAACCAGAAACGTACCTTTAATAACCGCATCTGAAGCCTCAGCCTCAGGCCTGTCTGGAAGAGCATAACATCGGTGCTGGGCCCGACCACCCTAAACTACATCTTTGGGATGGCATGTTGTTGGCTGGACTCCACCTCTAGCAGCCTGAGCTCCACCTCTAATACCTCTATCTCCACCTCTAGTACCTCTACCCCCACCTCTAGCTGGTTGGGCAGGCTGTGGGACACCTGGTGTCTGAACCATGGCACGAGAACCTTGATGTTGAGAGCTACTCGGTGCTCGAGGGCAAAACCTAGCAATGTGACCCATATCACCACAAGTGTAGCAAGCCCTCGGTTGTTGAGACAGCTAGCCCTGACAACCTGAATGACCACCCCAGAAACTCTAAAGCGGTGGTGCACTGATAGGAGCAGGTAGTGCACTGTAGGACTGCTGATCAGAATACTACATTTGAGGACCACGGCTGCCTGAAGTACCATGAAAAACTTGAAGTGCTGACTGAAAAGGCCTAGGAGGATGGCCTCTACCATATGTATCCCTACCTCCAAATGAGGTACCACTGAATCGGCCTGAATGATGGGGCCTTTTGTCCAACCCATGACTACCTCTTTGTGACAGAACTATCTCCACTCTCGTAGCCACGTTATCCGCCTCCTAGAAAGATATCTCACTCTTTGCCTCATTATCTATCTGAAGATGAATCGACTTAATAAGTCTATCAATGAACCTCCTCACCCTCTCTCTCTCAGTGGGAAATATGATAAGAGCATGGCGAGCCAAGTCGATGAATATGGTCTCATATTGGGTAACAGTCATAGAACCCTGCTGGAGGCACTCAAATTGCCTCGATAGGCCTCTCTCTGAGTGATGGGGAGAAACTTCTCCAAAAATAGCTGCGTAAACTGCACCTAAGTCAAGGCTAGCGATCTGGCTAGTCTAGCTAAGCAATAATCTCTCCACCAAGTCTTGGCGGATCTAAATAAGCGAAAAGTAGCAAAATCGACCCCATTGGTCTCAACTATCCCCATGTTCCTAAGAACCTCGTGACAGCTGTCTAGATAATCCTGGGGATCCTCAGTATATGCACCGCTAAAAGTAGTAGTGAAGAGCTTAGTGAACCTATCCAACCTCCATAAAGCATCGGCAGACATAGCTGCTCCATCACCGGTCTGAGCTACCACACCCGGCTGAACTGCTCCAACTGGCTGGACAGCTGGAGTCTAAAATTGGGGAGCTACCTGCTTTGGAATGCGAGTAGCAGGAGTTTGGGCTCTTCCTCCAGCCTGAGAGACGGCTGGTGCTACAGTAAGCAAGCCTGCTCGGGTGACACTCTTCATGAGGCCCACCAGATGGACCAGAGCATCCTGAAGAACAGGGGTAGCAAGAAACCCCTCTGGGACCTGAGCTGGGCCCACCGGAACTGCTGGGACCGGAACCTCATCATTGAAGTCAACCCGAGGCTCCATCGTTGGTGTTGCTGCTCGGGGCTGAGATCTGCCCCGACCTCGGCCTCTAGCATGGCCTCAGCCTCGCCCTCTGCCCCTTGTGGGAGCTATTGCTGGGGGCTCGGGCTGCTGGTCAGTAGATGAGGAAGCGCATGCTCTCGCCATCTGCGAAAGAACAGAGTGAAAATTCAATTAGCATTGAGAAACCAAATCGTACGATAGGAAAGAATAAATGTGAAGTTTTTCCTAACTCTGTAGCCTCTGAGGGATAAATACAGACGTTTTCGTACCGATCCCTCAGGCTCTACTAAGCTTGTCTGTGAACTGTGAGACTCATGTAACCTAGAGCTCTGATACCAACTTGTCACAACCTGAATTTACCACCCTGGGGAGTCGTGATGGTGCCTACTAATATGAGCTAGGCAAGCCAATCATTTAACTACTTATTTAATTACTCAATTATTTCTTTAAAATAAATATAAGACGATAACATGAAAACAACGGAACTTTAAATAATTAAGCAGAAGATAACAACTAAATATCTGAAATCTGCATCTATTACAACTCTTAAAACCTAAAGCACCCAAAACCTGGTGTCATAGTATCACAGACAGTCTAAGATTTACTACATACAAAGTCTGAAGAAAATGACAATACACTATTTCTGAATAAAAGGAAAATGAAACAGGAAATAGGAATAGAGGAGACGTCAGGACCTGCGGACGCCTGCAGGTCTATCTTGGATCTCCGCGTGGACTGAAGGTAGCCTTCATACTACGGTCCAAAAGCTGCTCCGGGATACGCACATAGTGCAGAGTGTAGTATCAGCACAACCGATCTCATGTACTGGTGAGTGTCTAGCCTAACCTTGGAGAAATAGTGATGAGGCTAGGACCAGACTACCAAATAACCTGTGCAGTTCAAATACATATACAACTTTGAAAGAAATACATAAATAACCAGTCAATATGGGAGGGGAATCATGATGTGGGGGAGATAACAATTCCGAATAGAAAGACATCAAGTAATGAAAGAAACAATATAACTCGGATACCAACAAAGAATCAGAAATCAACAAATGCACGACATCACCCTTCGTGCTTTTACTCTCGTCCTCACCAAAGCAATCATAAAATAAAAATGTACATGGCATCAACCTTCGTGCTTTTACTCTCTTTCCTGACCATATAATCAATATAAGCAGCACGGAATGGTACATCGTGTGGCACGACATCACCCTTCTTGCTTTACAATCTTTCCTCACAAAACAAATAATGCACGGCATCACCCTTTGTGCTTTACCTCTCTTCCTCACAAAACAATCAATGCACGACATCACCCTTCGTGCTTTAACTCTCTTCCTCACCCAAACAACAATCACAAATAATAGGACAAGGTAATAAAGGAAATTGCAATAAGAATCTCGGCAATGAGCAACAAGTCAACAATTAAATCTCAGTAAGGGAACAACATCAATAACATCAACATCCTGGCAAGAGAGATAACAATTAAATCAACAATAGCCCAGCAAGGGTGACAACATAATGATCTCTTCTCTTTCTCATTTTTTTTACTTCACAATTCACTTCACAACTCGAGCCAATGCTCTAGAGGTTCAATTATCACTTATACCTTTACAATTCATTTCACAACTCGAGCCAATGCTCTAAAAGTTCAATTGTCACTTATACTTTCACAATTCGTTATACAACTTGAGCCAACGCTCCTCAATGTTCATAGGTCACAATTCTTTCCAAAAACTTTATACAACAAATAGAAACCATCACCAAGGCATGAAAAATACAACGAAGTTATGATAATCACAATATAAAGACTCACGGGCATATTAGACACCAACATATAGATACTCGTCACCATGCCTATACGTCGTACTCAATAATTACCACCGCCAATTCGCTCGTATCTAGTCACAAATTACTTAAATACATGAATAAACTCTAAGAGAATCAATTTGAATGCATGAAAATGAATTTCCCAAAGTTTTGCCCAAAAAGTCAAAAATCGCCCCCGGGCCTACATGGTCAAAACCCGAGGTTCGAACCAAACCCCGATTACCAATTCACCCACGAAACCAAATATATAATTTGTTTTGAAATCGGACCTCAAATCGAGGTCCAAATCTCCAATTTTTGAAAAACCTAGGTTATACCCAAAACACCCAATTTCCCCCATGAAAACCATTGATTTTAAGTTGAAATCATGTTAAAAGATGTTAATGATTGAAGGAAATGAGTTAAAATTAACTTACAATCGATTTTTAAGAAATTTGTTCTTGGAAAATCGCCCAAAGGAGTTTGTGTTTTGAAAAGATGTGAAAAATGAGTTTAAAATCGTCTAAGTATAAAAGTTGCAGGTCTTAGATGTGGGAATTGCGAACAGGGGTTCGCAATTGTGAACCCCGACCTCTGCTGGCTTGGGAATTGCGAAGGGAAGCTCGCATTTGCGAAGGGGATCCTCGCATTTGTGATCATAGAGGATTTAAGCGGGCGTCGCATTTGCGACATATATTTTGCATTTGCGAAGAAGGCTGCCCAGGCCACCTCTCGCACTTGCGATGCAAGGCTCGCATTCGCGAGGCAGGCTTCGCAAATGTGAAGCCTGCAGGTCTGAAACTCCAACAATAAAAACCTGTAATTTCTAAGTTTAAAATGCACCCCGTGGCCTATCCAAAACTCACCCGAGCCCTCGGGGCTCCAAACGAAATATACACACAACCTCAAAAATATCCTACAGACTTATTCGTGAACTTCAAATCACCAAAATAACATCATGAACATCGAATTAAACTTCAAGATCAATGAAATTTCTCAAAACTCCTTTAAACATCAATTTTTGCAATTTAGGTCCAAATCACGCCAAACGGGTTCCGTTTCTTACCAAACTTTACCGACCATACATATAAATCATATTAAACTTGTATCGGTCTCTGAAACCATAATACGGTCCCGATACCACATGTTTCACATAACATTTCACTTTCAAAAACCTTTATATTTTTCAAAAAATAATTTCTTTCTAAAATTCATTTCTCGGGCTTGGGACCTCGGAATTCGATTCCGGGCACACGCCCAAGTCCCATATTTTCCTACGGACCCTCTGAGACCGTCAAATCATGGGTCCGAGTCCGTTTACCCAAAATGCTGACCGAAGACAAATTAATTCATTTTTTAGTCAAAGTTTATCATTTTCACAGATTTTTATATTTAGGCTTTCTGGCGACGTGCCTGGAAAGCACACGCAAATCAAGGTGATGCTAAAAGATGTTTTTAAAGCCTCAGAACATAGAATTTCATTTTAAAACAAGTGAATTTCACTCGATTCTCCAATTTTCGTGTGTTATAGCCCACGTTATCCACCCGGGTTCATGCACCAGGTGTTGACATTCAATTTTATCCCTCTTTTCTTCCAAATTATTTACTTGAGCTTCTAATATCATTAATAATGTAAGAATATTTATTTTACTATTTTTTTCCCAAAATTAACCTAATTAGTATCTTTATTTTTATTTTGTTGTTATCATCATTGGATAAAACTATTGTTGTTGTTGTTATTGTTGTTGTTGTTATTGTTACTCCTACTACCGCTACTACTAGTAATACGATTTTATCTCTCAATTAGTTTCATTCAAAGTTAATCAACCAATAATATTTTCCTTTATAAATATTTTTCATTGCATTGCATTAATCCTATTCCTATTTTGTAATATACTTATTCAAGTGATTTACATATTAGTTGCATGACCATTTTTAATGGTTATCTACTAAATAGATATTTACAACATAAATTCGTAATTATTTAAACACTAGAAAAATATTTAATATAAATATACTATTATTAGGAATATTAAAATCTAATTACTTATTTCACATTAATAGCTTTGTTATCAGATTTAAAAAGAGCCCAAATAAAAGACAAGGAAGAAAGAAATTCGGCCTTTTTTATAGCCCAAATCGGAGGCCCATACCCACCAACCCACCTGCTCTATTTTCTCCTTCGCATCATCTCCACGTAGATTCCATGTCAGCGCTACATAGGCTCTAACGGTCCAAAACACACGCCTAACACACCCCTCACACACATCCTCCACTCCTCTGTCCATGTGGTGACATCTGAGTTGATGATTTTAAATCAGCGGTTAGGATCAAATCTTCTAGAAAACTCCAAAATATCAGTATTTATTTACTTTCCTTTTATTATGTTTATTTTATAATTTAATTTCAACCGTAGATTCATCTAATCTAATGGGTAGGATCTGTCCCATCATAATATCTTTTCCTAACCCTAATTCCTATTCTCTCTCTCCTAAACAGCCGTATGTTTCTCCCTTTCCTTTTCCTCACAAAATTTCATTGTTGCTCAGCCAAGGCAGACTTTCCATTGCTATATCGGATCAAGAAGTTCTGCGGCCCATTTAATTTTTCTGCAACATCAACGTTCAAATTTCAATTGTTCAATAGCTTTTACTCAATTTCAAAATCCCGCCCAAACCAAGAACCCTAGGTTTTCACCTATAAAAACCAGCACTTCAAGTCCATCTGGGACATGGTTGGAAGCCGCGGGCCCCTTTGTTTTGAAATTACTCTCTAAAAATTCATCTCTTTCTCTTAGTCTCTGTTGAATATTTGCCATAACAGCACTCTTGCTCCTGCTGCTTCTAATGTTCTTTGCTTGTTCGAGTTAGTTGGTCTGAGACCAGAGATTCGATTATCCGTTGAAGACGCCCCAGTCACTGCACCTAAAAAGGTCAGTAACTGTTAAACTATTCCTTTTTGTTTTTCTTTTCTGGTTAGAGGTAGATTTTATTTCTATCTGAAATAGTGCTATGGTTGGTTTGTGATTATGATTCAAGATTAATCTTCACATAAAGAATCTTTTTCGAGCTATGCTGTATTTAATTATGAGTTGGAGCTCTTATGTTTGTGGAAGTTATTATTTTAGTTAAATAGAATAAAATTTAAAATGAAATAATACATCAGTTGCTAAGTATTCACATGAATCGATTTGAGGTTAGCTATCTGTATATTTTTCCTGAATGGTTCTGTGACTTAGCCTAGATTTTTAAACAAAGGAGTTATTTGATGCAAGAATAGATTATGTTGTGCTGGTAGAGTAGTACATGTTGCTTGTGGAGGAGTACTTGATCGTTAGAGTTCGTTGGAATCAATTAAAAAGAAAATTTAGTTATTACACTTTATTCCTCTTAAGTTTTTAGTTTATATTTACAGTATTAGTAATTGAGCCTGTAATTTCCTTAGAAAGTACTATCAGTTGAGAAGGGTACAACCTTATCTCTAAGTAGTGGTCCCATAGGGAATTTTCCTCTATATAGTTGTAATTCTCTGCATTTTGGCAGATTTATCAATTGGAATCATCTTAGTTAAACCCTAGCATAGCTTTAGCTTAGTTTTTTCTCTTCATTTCTTCCAATATTTGCTACTGTTCTATTGCCTTTGGCATCATTTGGTATCAGAGAACTTTCTTGAGCTCTGTGGGTGATAACAATGGCAAATATGGATGAGATTAATTCTATATTTGAGAGAATGATGGTTGAGATAGCAAATTTCTCGGTTAGGCAAACACAGCTCGAGAATCAACATGAAAGGGCTTTTGTTGAGTTGAAAGAGTCCATTGATCTTGTGAAGAGGTATGACCGAGGAAAAAGCATAGAAGACATGGATGGAGGAGGCGAGATCTACACTCCTACAGGCAATCCTGCTGCTTGGGTACATGGTGGTATTACCACATCTCAGTTTTCTCCAGTTGCCTACCATTTGGGGTTTGGGCCCATGCCTCAATTTCAAAGGCCAAGAGGCGTTGCTTCACCTCACAAACTAATTTTTACAGCCCCTACTTAAGGGAATTCTGCTGCTGCTGGTAACAATGGGGGTGGCTTTATTCAAGGACAACCCTCAGCTGGACAGAATGGAGGTGGTGAACCTGCACCTACAACTCAAAACTCTACAACCACATCACCAAGAGGAGCAAATCTAACCAGGATGACCAAGCTGGAGTTCCCTCGCTTCAATGGCCTCAACCTTATGGCTTGGCTCTGTAAGGTAGAACAATTTTTCTCACTAGATGAAGTAGAGTATAACCAAAGGGTTAAGGTGGCTTCCATACATTTTGATGATATAGCTATTGAGTGGCATCTTGCCTATTTAAGAAGTAGATCTCACTTACCTTATCCTAGCTGGGAAGAGTATGTGTATGCTCTCATAGATAGATTTGGGGTTGAATATGCGGACCCTATGTCTGAGCTTAAGCTAGTAAGGCAAGTGGGGATGGTGGAGTATTACCAGAAGGAGTTTGACAGGATCATGACCAGGTTGCACATCCTTCCAGAGTATGATGTTAGTGGTTTCATCACTGGTCTCAAACCAGAAATTGGGTTTACAGTGAAGAACCATCGACCTTTTTCCTTACCACAAGCTTACCAGTTGGCTAGGAACACTGAAGCTCAAGTGAATGCTCAGTTGAAGATGAATAAGTCCACACTGTATAGTGGAGGGTTATCTCATACTAGGAGCAACACTTATGGATCTACTACAAAAGGAGGGGTCCCTAAGAAAGATGGAAACATGCTTAAAAGAGAGGTTGTTGCTAACTGGAACAAAGGAATACAAGGAAACTTACTACGGCTGCGATGAATAAGAAGAGGCAGAAGGGATTGTGTTTTTTTTTGTGATGAGAAATTCTTCCCTGGTCATAAGTATAGTGGCTCCAAACAGCTGTACCTATTGGAGGTGGAAGAACAAGGGCAATAGGAAGAAGAAATAGGAGACTTAGTATTGGTAGAGGAGCCTGCAGAGATAGCTGAAGAAGCAGGAGAAGAGGTGAAGGGAAAAGTGTGTGAAATATCAGTCAATGCTCTACATGGAGTTCAAACATTCCACAACTTGAGAGTGACTGGTTATTGCCAAAAAAAGGCCACTAAGTATATGGGTCAACCCCGGTAGCACACAAAATTTCACTGATGATGATTGTCACACCTCCTTTTTCTACCACCCGAAGGGGATATAAGGGAGTTTTTTCAATTTAAGTGCCAATCGAAACGTGATTATTTATTTATTGTTTAGAGTTTCCATTTGAGATAATTTATGGTGTCCCAAGTCACCGGTTTAAATCTCGTATCAAGGAAGGATTGACTCTTATTTATGGTCTGCGAAGATAGAAATCCGGGTAAGAAATTCTGTTAACCCGGGAGAAGGTGTTAGGCATTTCCGGGTTCCGTGGTTTTAGCATTGTCGCTCAACTATTATTATTGGCCTATTTATCTGATTTTAAAACATCTTTTGAAATCTATGTGCATTTTATCCCTTTAAAACCGCTTTAAATAATCTAATTATCATACAACTATTTATTTAGTTACACATTGTGAATCATGTCACGGGAATCGTACCCATGATACAAAATATGCTTATTTTAGTAACAAGATTAAATTGTGGCTGGGTCACATAAATGTACCCCCGAATTTTAGAATTTAAGTGCCATAATCACGTCACGGGAACCGTACCCGTAGATATGACAATTTATTTAATCGCGCATAAAGGCAGCTACGATGTTCATATTATCGTCCTAAACTAATTTGAGATTGTTGTCTTCTTACATTTGGAATCAAGCGTGAAAGCTAAACACCATGTAACTTATTTAGGGACAAAAGTGTACATGCTACTATTTAATAGCAAGAGATGCATGCCCTGAAAAGTGCAAACCCCATCTTACTCATCATCATCGTAGACCATCAAACAATCAACTAAGAAAGAAAACAAAAATATTCTAATCTAAATCTAGAATTACATCAATTTCAAACCTACTGAAAGTCCAACCAAACAAACCTAATTCACTCCAATTTAAACAAAATCTAGTGTTTCATCAATTTATTTATTAACTCACAGTAAAATATTATATAAACTATAACATGCTAAATCATAATAACACTAAAAAACTAAGATGAAGCTAAGTATGGACAGATGATATACCCGATGTTATCATTTAACAAATAAGATGGTTACGTCTGAATGATCACGACGACATTCAATTTTGTGAGATAGCGCAAAAGAATACTAAAACTTTATCACATCAGATGTTAGGCAGAGATTAACATAATGAATTAAAGAACGAAATAAGAGAAATGGACCTTTCATTGTAGTAAAATATTCTCTTTCAGATTATAGATCCTTAAAAGCAATTTGTACAACAATAATCCTTTGGAATTTGATGAACCCACGATCGGAAAACTCGATTCGGCAGCCTCACAAACCAGACTCAAGTGACTTGAATGGAACCTCCTTGCTGCGTGTGCTCTAACTAGGTGTGACTTACACGACAAAGAGCAACGAAACAATAACCTAAAGAGGCTAGAAGGATCGCCGGATTTAACCAATGTTCGGCCAGATCTGAAACTCATCACAAATGGAGGAGAGGGGAGGACGGAGCCATGGAGCTTCGTTGGTCGCCGGCAAGTTGAAGGCGGCTGGACTTGGAGTTTGAAGCTGTGGTGTTTGGGAGGTTAGTTGTCGTTGGTTGTTGAAGATCCGAAAATGGCTGAAGCTTGTGAGGTCTTAGTATAGGTCTGGAGAAGATGAAGGTCGGGGTGGGGAGTCGTGTGTAACAGCTGGTTTTGAGACTTCTCTTAGGTCTTCTATCGTATCCTCATGAAGAAGATGACCCTTTTGGTCCCTTCTAAAAAAACAGCCGATTTCTTAGTCTATCGTCTCGGAAAATAGGTCTTTTTTTCCTTTTTACCTTTAAATGAAGAGTATGTAGGGTTAGGCTAATAGGTATTGGGTATTGGGTATTGGGATTAGGTTGTTATGGGCTAAGTCCAAAAAGTAGGCCTAAAAATGGGTTGTTTAAGCCCAAATTTTATTCTTTCTTCGTGAACAAGACTAAAAATACGACCTCATTTACCAATTAATACTACTTAAGTAAAATAACTATTAAGATAAGACTAATCATTAAAACAAAGCTATTTTTTAGTATTTTCAAATATCATATTAAAATAAAAATAAGGTACTATTTTTGTATTTTTTTAGTTTTACGAAAAGTATATAAACTAAAAGCAACAAAAAAAGAAATATTTTTAGTAATTTTCATTTTTCGATAAAATAAAGTAAAAATGGTCAAAACTAATTAAAATAGAGATATTAGGCCTAAACTAAATATTTAAATGCTAAAACGGGTGAAATCTCGGGGAGGGTCAAAAATCACATGTCTACAGCTGCCCCTCTTTGACAGAAAACCCGAAGAGTTTTCAGACAAAGAAGGACTAGACAGGTTTTTTGACCGACCCTTATTTAAGGAGACCAAAATCTAAGAGAAGGAGAATGTGACCGAACCCTAGTATCTGAGCTGCCTACATATCCTTGGCTAAAAAAGAATCAGGCCACGTGTAGTTCAGAAATAGGAGGAGTGATAGAGTATACTTAGGAGGACAGCCAGGCGAGGTGCCGTTCCATCGAGGTTCCGGTCCGTGGTCCTGTTATTACATCAAAATCAAAAAATGAAAATGACTAACTAATCTTGTCAACTATGAGTTACAAGATTTCTATCTATAAGTCTTCTGAAGCTTGATCTTGAGTCTTGAATGGTTTTTCATGCAGACTTTATATTTGAACCTTGACACTTGCTAACTGTAGGTGCTAGTTCATTCTTCTTCAACTTTTTTGGATCAAAATCGGACACACCATGCTTGTGATTTCAGCCATGTCTTGAGTAATTCACATCTTTCTCTACTTCTACATTTTGGATTCACTTATTTCTTTCTTTTTTTTCTTTTTTTTTATTATTGTGGATTGTGACTAACTTCTGTTGATCATCTCGGACTGTCGACTCGCATTCTTGCCACTAGCTTCTGCTACTTCTAACTTGAATTGAATTCTGAAATGACTTCCCTTGTTCTCCAAGCGGGCGCCTGATTGCCAAAACTTGAAATGTATTCCCTTGTTCTCCAGGTGGGCGCCTGATTGCCAAAACTTGAACTGTATTCCCTTGTTCTCTAGGTGGGCGACTGATTGCTTCAACTTGAAATGTATTCACTTATTCTCCAAGTGGGCGCCTGATTGCCAAAACTTGAACTGTATTCCCTTGTTCTCCAGGTGGGTACCTGATTGCCAAAACTTGAACTGTATTCCCTTGTTCTCCAGGAGGACGCATGATTGCCGAAACTTGAACTGTATTCCCTTGTACTTCAGGAGGGCGCCTGATTGCCAAAACTTGAACTGTATTGCCTTGTTCTCCAAGTGGGCGCCTGATTGCCAAATATTGAACTGTATTCCCCTGTTCTCCAGGTGGGCGCCTGCTTGCCGAAACTTGAACTGTATTCCCTTATTCTCCAGGTGGGCGCCTGATTTCCAAAACTTAAATTGTATTCCCTTGTTCTCTAGGTGGGCGCCTGATTGCCAAAACTTGAATTGTATTCCCTCGTTCTTCAGATGGGCGCCTGATTGCTAAAACTTGAAATGTATTCCTTCGTTCTCCAGGTAGGCGCCTGATTGCCAAAACTTTGAACTGTATTCCTTTGTTCTCCAAGTTGCGCCTGATTGCCAAAACTTTAATTGTATTCCCTTGTTCTCCAGGTGGGCGCCTGATTGCCAAAACTTGAAAGGTATTCCCTTGTTATCCAGGTGGGCGCCTGCCATTACAACAAAACAAACAAAACAAAATAAACTTTTCTTCCCCAGTTTGGTACTAGAAACATCTGTGAGTGTTAATCGAATCTTGTTATCAAAAGAGCTATAAGAACTCAAAAGCTAAATCCCATTATCCAAAAGGGCCCTGAAAATTAAAATTAAATCTCATCTTAAGATTGAAAACTTCAGAGCTAAATACAACTCCCTAAGGTGAAACTTATGCTAAATCTCATTATCTAATGAAGGTCTTAAAACTAAGTCCCATTATCCAGGAGGGTCTTGAAAACTTGAAATTAAATCCCATTATCCAGGAGGGTCCTGAGTAGTCGAGAATGAACTTACCTGATCCATGTTCTCTTCCTCAAGGATCTCTGCAGAACGAACAAAATTCCTTGCCCCTGAACCATGCTTTTCTCATTGAGGGTTCCTACATATCGAACAAATTTCCTTTCCCCTTCTCAAACCGCCTTTGTGCTGGCAAAATTTGGGCACGACACTTGAAAAATTCAAGCTTCCACACTTTGATATGGACATAGTCTTCGTCCCTGTTTCAAATAAAGAAAACTTGTGAGTTTAAACATGGTGGTTGTTTTGTGGCCTTGACTTTGAGTGCGGTTGCTCCTTCACTTCCCATGATAACTTTGATTTCAACTCAAAAGACTTTGCTTGTTTATTGAGTAACCACTTTCTCTGTCACCTTTATCACAGAAAATACATCTGATCCATTCAAACCAAATACCCTTTATTTGTTGCATTGTGCTCATGAATTGACATATACCGAACCTTTGTATTTCACATGAATCCCAAAGCACATTAATTGTTACCCACTAAGTGTGCATACCATTCTTTCCTAATTTAAGCCACTTTGATGTACTAGCCAGACTCCGCTTTGTGCAATTGGAAAGCTGGTAGCAAATTTTGAAGTCATTTCTCACTTGTTCTGACCAAACAGACTTAGGAAGAGGAGGTAAACAAAACAAAAGGAACAGAGTAAAGGACAATGGAAAGAGATGATTCCTAACAGGAAAAACTACAAAGTAGAAACCTATAAAATGTGGATACCAACTCTAATGATCATGACATGCACCTTTGGATTAAGTGTCCTAAAGCAAGTCTAATGTTCGACTCTTGTTGTACCTCTGAGCCGTGAAACTGGTTCCATGCTCCGATTATCCTATCTGATTCAAGATCCTTATTCGACTTGTAGTGCCCAAAAGGTTTTCACCATCAAGCCTCTCTCATTTGTTCTTTCTCTCAACTCACTTTCGCCTTATGGTGCCTGTAAAGGTTTTCACCAATAATACTCTCTCATTTTGTTCTTTTCTTCTTATTTCCTCTTATTCTGCAGATGACAAGGCATCAACCATGGTAAAAAAATCATATACTTTTGGCATGTCTAAACTCAACACTCTCAAAGATTATCTGGGAGGTCTTTTTTTGACTGTAATGTGGCTTTTGGATAGGGTTAGAAAGAAAGGATAAAGGCTCAAAATAACTAAGACAACGGGGTTAATTTATTTACAACTTTTGGAATCCATTCTAAAAACTTTGCCCCAATTTCTAAAACAAGGGAATTTGGTCCTTTTTTTTTCTTTTCTTTTGATGGAGTTACTAAGAAAGATGCCCCACTCTCGACTTCGTGGGATTATGAAATATTTTATTTGGTATAACCGAACCGTAAGGCTGCCTACGTATCTTGTGGTGATAAGAATCAGGTCAAACGTAGTTCACAAGACTACTTTTTTTTACTATTTTCCTTTTTCTTTTTTCTTTTCCTTCTTTTTCCTTTTTTTCTTTATATCTATTTTCACTTTTTTTTTTTTTTTGAATTTTCCTTTTGGAATGAACTTTCTAAAATAAACCTATGGGGACATGAACTTTTTTTTTGGTATGACTCTAACTTGATTCAAAAAGAGGGGAGGTCAAAGAAATCAGTACAAGCTCAAAAGGGTATCGATTGGTATAAGTGTTTGGGTAGCTGAAAGAGGGCCTCCAAATCTCTGAAATGCCAAGTACAACACATGCAACTTGAGGATGAAAATTGAAGATCATGCACAATATTTCTTTTGCGGCTTCGGCATTGATATCACTGATATGCCTTCCACTTTTCTTTAGCGCCTTGCCAAGTACAGAACCCTCGTTGGGTGATTCCCTCTTCACAATGGATATTCTCCGTCAATTCAGAGAAAACTTTCTTGACTTTATCTTGTAAATTGAGGTGCACTTGAACTCAAAGTTGTTTGCTTCAAATTGTTTGGGATGCACTCTCCTTTAACGAATTTTTGTCACCCTATTAACTTCCCAAATTATCTGTCCCAGTTTCACATGGTTCGGGCTTCATATGATCTCAAAATTCCTTTACTTATTTTCCTCAAATGTCCCTATCATCTTTAAAATTGTTTCATTGCTTCATGATTAAACTAACTTTTAAGACCAGGCCTAGAATTATGCGTGTATGTCATGTCACTAGAGTCAGCATGAAAAGAACTATAAAAGGAAAAGAGAACTAAACAAAAATGACTATAAATAATAGAAGATAGAAAATTGCATTAGACAGACGATGAAAGGGTTTAACAACAAAGTAAGCAAAATAAACTGGGGTTACAACCCTGGAACAAACCTAGATAACACTAAATGAGTTACTACGAATAAAGGGACTACAAAAAATAAAAGGATAGAAGGGTTTGAGTCTCAAGACAATATCCGAATTACAACCCTGAAAATAACCCGGACAGCAAAAATGACAACAAAATAATCCACCAAGACTCCTCCTCGGCTAGCCAAGAGATGGAGCGTCTTTCCAATCACAAAGCACGACATCTTAGCCACTGAGTTCCATATCAATATTATCAAGACCATTACAAACTTCAATATCATTAACTTCAGTCAGCAAGTTCCCAAGAGGACTCTCATACTCCCTGTCGCCATGCATCATCCTCACAAAGTGTGCATCATCATGTACAGGTAAAGGATTCTACGCGATATTTTGGGTGTCACTATCCTGGATCACAATTATCCCTTCTTGAATCATTCTTTATATTTCCCTTTTCAAAGCACGACAATCTTCAATGCTATGCCCTTGGACGTTAGAGTGGTACATGCATCATACAGTAGGATCAAAACCTTTTGCATATGGGTCCGGTGTGTAGCCGAGGAGCGGCTCAATCAGGCCAAAATGTTTCAACTTTTCAAACAAGTTTGTGTAGGATTCTCCGATTGGCGTGAAATTATCTTTTTGCCTTTGTTTCCCTCTATGCCCCAGTTTTCTAGGATTTTTGGATGCTCGAAAATATTGTGAAGGTGCACGAGAATTTTGGGATGCTACTGCTCGCCCTAGGGAGTGACCTAGTGGTTGGGCAGATGGTCGGATGTTGTTCAGAGGATAATACTGAGGTGGATTATGTGGAGTTTGGGGATGTTCATGGGGTTGGTATCCAAGCTGAAAGCGTTTAGCAGGAATGCCCACTGGATCCTGTCATTGGCGAGTCTCAACAACAATTTGTCTATCAATGGGAGGACTATCCCGAGTAACTTGTTCGTTCCATCTGAATCAAAACTTCCTAAATCTTTCCTTGGGTTTCTTTTCCATATGAGATAGGTAGGAGTGATCTGGGACAATGTCTATATTGTACTGAAAGTGTTGCACAAAATCTTGAGCCATGTCACCCCATGTATTCCATTTACCGATATCTTGACGAGTATGCCATTCCAAAGCTGCCCCAGTCAAGCTCTCACTGAAATACGCCATCAGCAACTCATTTCCCCCCCCCAACATTTCTCATTTTACTGCAATAACCCCTCAGATGGGCTACTAGATTCCACGCCCATCATACAAATTAAACTTTGGCAACTTAAACCCTTTCAGCTTTCTGGATATCTCATCTTGCTCCACTATCTTAGCAGGCTTTGCAGTCTCACCGGGAGGCTCAAAATGAGGAGCGTAAGAGTATGGACCCGAGACCTTGAAAATTAGTTCTGGAGCATAGTATTGGGCATTGGGGATTTTGAATGCAGTCTCACTAGAGGATCGAAGAAAGGTTGCAGGTGTATGAGCTACAAAAACATGAGTGGTCCAAGGAGCAGGATATGACAGTGGCGGAATGGTGACAAGGCTTTCAGTGTAGTTAGTGAGAACTGATGGTGGAGGACGCCCACTAATCCAGGCTTGGTATATTTCGGCCATCTGTCCTTTCAACCTTAAGACCTCTTCTTTCAACTCAGATTCTGATTCAACAATTCCCTTAGACAGATCAATAACCCCTATGTCCAAGTCTTTGCTAGCCATAGCTACCTTGCTCTTTGACCTTGTGTTATATGGATGAGTTACTTAAAACCCACAAACCAATCACCCTTTTGCTCAATGAAGATAACAAAAGGAACAAAATCGGGTCATCCTGTTAGCATTACAACATTTAATAGCTAAAAATATCACATTGTGTGCAATGTACAAAGCAACAATTAACGGTTCTAGAATGACTTCAAGGGTCACAAGGTCACTTGGCATCATCCCAATTTTGTTCATTTCAATCTTCTCTTTTCTAGCACTTCTTGGCTTGCTCATTTTCCTTCTTTTTTTTCTTCTAATTATCACTCTTTTCTTTCCTCTTATTTCTCACATCCCATGATTTCACCTCTCTTTTTTTCTTTTGTTTATTTTTTTCATTTCTTTTTTTCCTTTTTCTCTTAAATAAATAAAAAATGAATCGATCGAACCCTATGTAGGTTGCCTACGTATCATGTCCCTCATGAATCAGACCAAGCGTAGTTATTGAAAACGAATGGATAAATTAAACTAAAAAAATAAAAGTCTTTTTGGATTATTCATTTACAACTTTTTTTTTTATTTTCAAAACAAAAACAGGAAATATGATAATGAGAGACTCAACTCAACTATACTACGACAAACTCCAACACCAACTAAAAGGATCGTTGCTACTGGACATGACTATAAAGTACAAGATAGCATAAAAAAGAAACAGACTCAATATAAAATAATTCTCCTTAAGCAACTCCTGAATGAAACGGTCCTGATCAGACGGTCCTGGGGTGTTTGTCATGCTCAAACTTCGGTAAGTAGATTCACACCTGTATAAGAAAACTAAAGCTAAATAGAGTTAAGGATTTAGAACACTATGTGAGACAATAACACTCCATGTTGGACACATGCAAGACATGATTGTGCAAAATAGCCTACATGACCAAAAGGAGGCTAGAAGTGCAAACTCAACAAAGGTGACCTCTAAGACATGGAAAAATTACTTTTGCAGAAATGACCGATTTTGTTGAAATGGCCAATGTGGCCAAAAAAATGGCTAAGCATGCAAATTGAACAGAATGGGCCTTAAAAATAGAGAACACCTTGTTGTGGACCTAGGACTCTAAGACATAGGTTAATTGAACCAATTTTGCGAAAATAGTCCTATTTTGCAAAATGGCCTATGTGGCCAAAAGCGGTAGACATGCAAATTTTGGCTAAGACCCCGCGAAGCCAAGGACCTAAGACTCACTAAGAAGACCGAACCCTATATGGGTTGCCTACGTATCACACCCTGAAAGACGAGAATCAATTACGCATAGTTCAGGCAAATTAGATACGGGCGAGAATTTCAAAAAATAACTAATTTAGAGAAAATATATTTTTTGTGTTTTTTTTTTTGAAAAATGATGAAACATGTAAACCCTTTTTGGATTTTCTTTTTCCTCTTTTGCTGATTTTTTTTTTGAAAAAAATAATGGGAAAGTGCAAAATCTTTTTAGATTTTTCATTTTCATTTTCATTTCATTTTTTTTTTGGTCTTTTCTTGAAAAAGTGTGAAAGAAAATTATAACCGGTCCCTACTTGCTTTATTTTACACTTCATACTCTTTTCTTTCTCATTTTCCTTCAACCCGCACTGGTCCACCAAATGACCCTTTTCACCCTTGAAGAAGGTAACATATAGCACATAAGATGCATCAAGATGGTCTTTTATTTTTGGGTACACCTGTCCTAGACGGACCCAACCCCTGTGTTGAGTCCCCAAAGTCAAATGCACATGATGTAAATAAGTGTTCCTACTAGGGATCCGACATAAGACTGAGTTATTTTAGGTTTAAAACCTGGGTGTATTATTCTAGACTTGGTATACCCGAGCGGACAACTCGAGCCGAGGGGGGGCTACGTACCGGGAACAAAAAGGCCATCTAGATTTGTAACTTATCTGAGCCTCTTTCTAATTTAAGGTATGACACTAACAGAAAAGAAGTCACACCAGCGTGCACTTCCCCGAAGATGAGAAGAGAAGGGTTTCGTAGCAGTTTATACACAATTCAAATAATATCAAAGCGGTAAAAAGCGGCATTTAGCACATTAGGCCCAAACATGTAATAAAACCAGATAATAAATAAAGCCAAATATAACAATTATTCGAAGCTCGAATTCTTAAACTCTGAACCAGAAGTTCTGGGATCTTGCCCCCAGCAGAGTCGCCAGAGCTGTCACACCTCCTTTTTCTACCACCCGAAGGGGATATAAGGGAGTTTTTCAAATTTAAGTGACAATCGAAACAAGATTATTTATTTATTGTTCAGAGTCGCCACTTGAGATAATTTATGGCATCCCAAGTCACCGGTTTAAATTCCGAATCGAGGAAGGATTGACTCTTATTTACGGGTTGCGAACATAGAAATCCGGGTAAGGAATTCTGTTAACCCGGGAAAAGGTGTTAGGCATTCCCGGGTTCCATGATTTTAGCATGGTCGCTCAACTATTATTATTGGCCTATTTATCTGATTTTAAAACATCTTTTGAAACCTATGTGCATTTTATCCCTTTAAAACCGCTTTTAATAATCTAATTATCATACAACTATTTATTTAGTTACACATTGCAAATCATGTCACGGGAACCGTACCCATGATCCATAACATGTTTATTTTAGTAACAATATTAAATTATGGCCGGGTCATATAAATGTACTGTCACGACCCAAAACTGACCCGATTGTGATGGCGCCTATCGTGAAACTAGGCCAGCCGATGCAACTCCCGAATCAACCATTTTCCCATAAAAGTTGTTTTCATACCATTTATAAACAATAGTTATCATAATCAAATTTTAAAGAAAAATACGGAATAATTACACAAGCCCGACATCGGGATGACACTAGTCATGAGCATCTACCAAGGTCCGTATACAACCAGAGTCTGAAAATATACTAAATACAATAATGAAAATGAGAGGAAGGAAAGCAGTGCTGCAAACGTCGTGCAACTACCTTGATAACTCCGATGACTCCGTCTCTGAGCAATCCACACCCACAACCGGTTCCGAAATACCTGAATCTGCAAACGAGGTGCAGAGAGTAATGTGAGTACTCCAACCCAGTAAGTAATAAGAGTAAATAAAGACTGAGCAGTAAGAAAACACGTTAACCACGTCATAGCACCACAGTGATTACAACATGTTCCCAAATCAGGATACCATTCAAATCATTTCGTTAAACTCCCAACTTCAGTAAAATCCTTTAAAAATTATCTTTTAACCTTTCCAATATATGTTTAATGAAATATATATATTTATAGTGGAAGTGATGAAAATCATAATCGGCCCCTCGGGCAAAACATAGTTCGTATACAGCCCCTCGGCAAAATAGAAATTTATACACATTTCATGACTTAAAAACTTCAGTTTGAAAGAAAGTTGTTTAAAGTGTTTGCTCAACATTTTCAATAGAGGCTAGGTCTAAAGATGAGTGAAAGAAGTAATTAAATAAACATATTCGATAAAAACTCACTTTAAGGAGGAGTGAAAAACAGTAAGTTCATAAATAGGCACCTCAGGCAAAGCATCACTCATGCACATGTATATCTATATCCCCTCGGGCAGGACATGACTCACTCTTACCGGTCAGCGCTCGCACTCAACACTCACACTCAATAGGTACCATATAGTAATCGCTTCGGCGCGCAGCCCGATCCATATATCGCTGTGGCGTGCAGCCCAATCCATATATCTCGTCGACGGCGCTCACTGGGGGTGTGCAAACTCTGGAGGGGCTTCTACAGCCCAAGCGTTATATCGCTATGGCGTGCAACCCAATCCAACATATCTCCGCGGGCAACCATATCTAACATATTGCTACGGTGTGCAGCCCTATCCATGACTATATAATCCTCACAACCAGGCCCTCAGCCTCTCTCAGTCATTAACCTCACAATCAGACTCTCGGTCTATCTCAGTCATCAACCTCACAATCAAACCCTCAGTCTATCTCAGTCATCAACCTTACAATCGCTCGGGCCATCAGTAAATCAGGGAACTCAGCCCAAACAGTTTTCACATTTTAAGAAGTAAAGTGACAAAACTAGATTTAAATGATTATAGGTAAAATATGATTGAGGATATGCTTTCAAAACAAATAGAGTGAGGAAAAGTAGTGAAAATGCCCCTAAGGATCTCAACAGATCGGCACAAGGCCCCAAACATGGCATATAGCCCAAAAAATAATATCAATCTCTAAAATATGGAATATCATAAGATTTCAAATCAAATACGCGACTTGACAATCGTACGGGACGGACCAAGTCACTATCCCCAACTGTGCATGATTCCACACTCATCATCTAGCGTGTGCGTCACCTCAAAATAACATAATAAGGTGAAATTCGGGATTTCAAACCCTCAGGACAATATTTACAATCATTACTTACCTCGATCCGGTGCAAACTCTAGATCGCGATGCCTTTGGCCTCACGAATCGACCTCTGGATTCTCCAAATCTAGCCATATTCAGTACATAACCATTAAAATATGCTAAAGGAACAAAGCCCACTCGAAAATATTCAATTTACATCAAAAATCCCGAAATTGCTCAAACCCGGCCCCTGGTCCCACATCTCAAATTTTGATAAATTTTACATTAATAGGTTCCTTATCCTCTCACGAGTCTATACATACCAAGAACCTCAAAATCTGACCTCAATTGCCCCTTCAAATCCCCAATTTACACTCTCCAAATTCAAGCCCTAATTCCTCAATTTTAGGCTTAATTTCCATGACTAATTAGGTAGAATTCATACAAGAATCGAGTATTGAGTTCAAAAATCTTACCTCCACGTGTTATATTTTGAATCCCTCTTCAAATCCTCTTAGAAAGCTCCACAATCGCCCAAAAATGGTGAAAGTTATCCCCAAAATCGCGGACAATGGCTATTTAAACATTCTGCCCATGCATCAAAAACCTTCTTTGCGATCGCGTCTTGCCACTCGTGAATGCGATGCTTCCTCAGACTAGCCCTTCACGATCACGTAACCTCTCTCGCAAATGCGATGAATAAACACCCTGATGCTCAGCTGCCCAATTCCTCTTACGCGAACGCGGTCCACTTCACGCGAACGCGATGACCAATCACACAGCCCTTTGCGAACGCGGAGCCTACCTCACGAATGAGAAGGCTAAAATTCCATCCTTCACCAGCTAACCCTTCGCGAACGCGACGGCCTATCCGCGAACGCGAAGGCCATTTCTGTGCAACACAAATCAGCAATTTTCTGCAATTCCAAACAATATGAAATGGTCCGATTGACCACCCGAAACTCACCCGAGGCCCTCGGGACCTCAACCAAACATGCCAACATATCCTATAACCTCAGTCAAACTTGTTCCAACCTTCGGAACGCTCAAAACAACATCAAAACACCAAAATCACATCGGATTCAAGCCTAAGAATTTCAAGAACTTCCAAATTATGCTTTTGATCAAAAACCCAACCAAACAACGTCCGAATGACCTGAAATTTTGTACACATGTCACAAATGACACAACGAAGCTACTGCAACTTTCGGAATTCCATTCCGACCCCTATATCAAAATCTCACCTATCAACCAGGAAACGCTAAAATCTCAATTTCGCCAATTCAAGCCTAAACCTTCCACGGACTTCCAAAATGCATTCCGATCACGCTTCTAAGTCCCAAATCACCTAACTGAGCTAACCAAATCATAAAAATTCCGATCCAAGATCATATACAAACAAGTCAAATCTTTCAAATTTCAAGCTTCAAATTGAGAATTGTTCTTCCAAATTCATTCTGATTACCCTGAAAACCAAAACCAACGATTTACATAAGTCATAATACATCACACAGGGCAAGTCATGCCCGGGAACTGGCCAGCAAAGTGAAAAAGGTCAAAACAACCAGTCGGGTCGTTACATCCTCCCCCACTTAAACATACGTTCGTCCTCGAGCATGCCCAGAGTTGTTCCAAAAGCCAACCAATCGCTGAATAACCTTACCATGCATATACCTGGGGGTGATCCCACGTCACCCTATCTCATATAGGTCCGATAACACAATATAACTGAACTTTCACAATCCATCCTAGCCCATAAACCTTAGAACCACATTTCCACCACCGAAATCATCCACAAGATCAAAATCCCACATCTATACTCTGGATAGGCCCGAACAAGATGTAATAACCCATACCTGTAACTATCAGGTGCAATTACATGACATACCACATAACTCAAACACTTGTAGAGATAACTTCTAATCACAGCAGCTGCACACAACAACCGAATATCGATAGAGAACCTCTTATCAACTAAAGTCTCATTCCAATACTTTCATATACTGCCAATGATAAATGAAACACGCAGTAAGCCATAACCATTTCCCAGATCAACCATTCATGAAGCCACTTCTTCTTTGGAAAAGACCATAGCAAATTCCTGAGCTGAACCTCGATATTATCCTTCCAACATGCTGAAATCGAATCTGTTTGTATTCATTAAAGACCCCAACGATATCATCTAATCCAACACAATTACTCTAGTGACATGACACATCAATACAGGCTAGAGCCACAACTTGTGCAACTCGCGCACTAATAAGCAACAATCCGAACATACCCAAATCATAAAAATAATTCAAATGAAAGAGATGTACCGCAATCTCACCAGTACCACCACAACACAAGGCTGAGAACCCGTCACACATTGTAGAAACAGAACACACGAATCTAACCCGCAGGATTATACCTCCACATAGATTCACTCCAATACGCGACCTCATCCAAACATTCGTCCGCATGAAACACCTTAAGTCACTATGCTCAAAATCGACAACCGCGTGCAATATGATGTCTAAAGCCAAGGCGATCATCATAACCACCGCGAAGCAATTACATAACACCACACAACTTGAAAGGACATAATCGATACGCCATCCATCGAGCAATACCTTGCACTCTTCCTGCTCGAATTCCACTGAGAGTCCCTAATAACATCGCACCACATGTGCCTATAACCAACAAATCCTAACGGTTCGCAACACGGAAAGGTAACTCACCTGATTACTAATAGCTTAATAACAACTGAATCAATACATCCCTCACCAATAGCAACTTGAAGTCAATAAAGCTGTCTCGATGTCAAACACACATCCATATAGGTCTACCAATGAACCACACATCAACTCTAGTTACCTACAACAAATTAATAATCCTCTAAAGGTTCACAATGACTGAATCATAGCACATACTATCATCTGACTAACTAACCCACATTTTTTCCGTCCACAACCACTAGCTAACCTGTATATGAGAATTTCCAGTCTCCAAGTCCATAAAGCACACGAATTACCATATCTGATCCCAATTCCGCCGCTCGCATATATAACACACCTCTAGTACTCAATCATCTCATGAGAGGTACACCTATAATTCTTCTAAGCCACCAAGCAAACTCAAATATCATCCGTCGATCAGACAAGATAGTGCTGCAATACCAATAAAGCATCCGTAACTCAAACACATCGCCCTTTCTGAAATGTTATACCCTCATCAAGCCACACCAATCAGTGATCTCATTTATCTAGTCACCTGAAGCTGCCCATGCTATCTAATAATTTGTGACCTTCCTTTCAAATCTGAACCGTGTCCTTACACATGCAAATCTCAATCCTACATAGCATACCGCATAAACCGTACCATCCTAGGATAACCATGAGAACTTCATATCCCTTTCGAGCCACAAGCAACTATGTACTCCACTACCCAAGAACTTCCCATTGATCCCGTCTAGAAGAAAATCACTATACATCCCATGCTCCTCACGCTAATAGGAAAAATATACCTCTCTAACTGTGGTGGAAACCATCTAGAACTCTCTGAATTCCATTTTCACAACTCTAAATCGTCAGGACCGAGTCCTTCTAACTCAACCGAGCTACACAGGTCACTAAAACCCAAACAAATTATCGTGAAACACCTGTAGAAACTCGTTACCTCATAAGAATCCAAGAACTAATCATATCATTTACCATACCGACTCGGCCTACTACCAAGCTATCCCATCTATCCGAGTTTCCTTCTGATTTACCTTCAACTTGATACTCCTTCTTGCTATAACATCACAATTCCTAAACCCAGACTTACTACATGAGACCCAAGAATAAATTCACACCGTCCTACGGTCCATAAGCCGTTGAATACTCTCTAGATATTTCCAACAGCACCACGTTCAAAATGCTTACCCTGAAGAGACTTCCTACGAATCCAAAGCCATTACCTTCACCTTCTTGATACTGATATATAGAATCCCATAATTAATATAGAAATACCACAAGTCTTGATATCTTCCAATGAAAACTCAGTTTCTAGCCACATATACAACTTGAAAATACCCAATTGTTACATGTAAAATCTTGAACACATTAGAACCATTCTCGAGAGTTATTCACTCTATTCAAACTGCAATTTGCCTTATCAAACGAACAGAACCACTCGTGCCTCAATAGCACTTCGACACCGCAGAGTGTAACCTCATTTTTGAACAACCAAGCAACTTCCTGCTCTATGCACCGAGCATCAATTACCAACAATAACTCAAGACATTTCATGATTCTCATACACTTTTGAAGCATGACATAACCTTTGTCGAAATTTTCCTTTACTCAAGCCATCCTCGATCTCAATCTCCGTAAGCCATAACTAATTCACCCGCACGCCTCAAACTGGAACCAACATAGCACATAACCATGCAATCGACTAATTAATAGTGGACTCCCCCACTTGGCTCGAAGCCATAGATCAAAACACACACAATAACTCATAACGCATATACTTTATTGTTGCCATAATAATATAGTGAGATTAAACTCAATCTTTCATAAGCTCGAGAAACACAGACCATCTGGTACTTTATATCTTATACAAATCTCACATTCACTCTCATAGTAGTCAAGCCTACTCTCTTGAGCAACCCAAATTCAAATTGTAAAACATATATTTCCCTGGTAACAAAGATCTTCCAATAAATGACATAAGGGATTACGCAAACTTAAGAACAATCTGCAGGAGATAACCCACCCGCTTCGCCTCAGCTAACATCTCTTTATGCCCTTCCACTGACATAGACATTACGCAGTCACTTAATCTTCTCGAGTCTGAACTCATACCGCAACATGAAATTTACTTCACTCCCAACTAGGACATCTGAAAAGATTCTTCACACTCCCATAACTCCGGGTTATCCTCAAATCATGATGGAAATCAAGCATCTAATAGTTCTTCTATCCTCCAGTAGACCCTTCTTGCCGCTTCTAAATCATATAGATACATCTCGCAACCATAACATACTCATCACATAGCCATTCAGCCATCACTTCTACCAATAGGGCACTACCGAACGTATAGTTCAAAAACACTTGCTCACACAATCAGCACCTCGGTGCTCAAGCTATAGGCAAAAATCTGGCCTCGAGTCCTCCAGACTGGCCCAACATCAACACACAAAGATCACATCTCGCCCTCGATCAGGGAATCACAAGCCATCGATGCACATCTAATACCGAGCGCTCATGTACGCATACAAACGCGTGGAAGGAATTCAAAGAGTTACTTTTCAAGCTGAATCAAGGACGCACGATAAGAATTCAAGAATGTGGAGTTTTTTCCTAAAGGTTTTGCCGCCTCCCGAGGATAAGTACAGACATCTCCGTACCGATCTACGAGACTCTACTAAACCTACTCATGACTCGTGAGACCTATGTAACCTAGGCTCTGATACCAACTTGTCATGACCCAAAACCGACCCGGTCGTGATGACACCTATCGTGAAACTAGGCCAATCGATGCAACTCCTGAATCAACCATTTTCCAATAAAAGTTATTTTTATACCATTTATAAACAATAGTTCTCATAATGAAATTTTAAAGAAAAGTGCAGAATAATTACACAAGCCCGACATCGGGGTGTCACTAGTCATAAGCATCTACCAAGGTCCGAATACAACCACGGTCTAAAATATACTAAATACAGTAATGAAATGAGAGGAAGGAAAGCAGTGCTGCGAACGTCGTGCAGCCACCTTGCTAACTCCGATGACTCTGCCTTTGAGCAATCCACACTTGCTACCGATTCTGAAATACCTAAATCTGCACATGTGGTGCAGAGAGTAATGTGAGTACTCCAACCTAGTAAGTAATAAAGGTAAATAAAGACTGAGCAGTAAGAAAACACGTCAACCATGTCATAGCACCACAGTGATTACAACATGTTCCCAAATCAGGATACCATTCAAATCATTTCGTTAAACTCCCAACTTCAGTAAAATCCTTTAAAATTTGTTTTTCTAACCTTTTCAATGTAGGTTTAATGAAAAAAAAAAAATATATATATATATATATATATAGTAAAAGTGATGAAAATCATTATCGGCCTCTCGGGCAAAACATAATTCGTATATAGCTCCTCGGCAAAATAGAAATTTATACCCATTTCATGACTTAAAAACTTCTGTTTGAATGAAGTTGTTTAAAGCGTTTGCTCAACATTTTCAACAGAGGCTCAGTCTAAAGATGAGTGAAAGCAGTAATTAAATCAACATATTCAATGAAAACTCACTTTAAGGAAGAGTGAAAAACAGTAAGTTCATAAACAGGCTCCTCAGGCAAAGCATCACTCATGTACATGTATATCTATAGCCCCTCGGGCAAGCCTCTCAGTCACTCATGACTCGCTCTTACCGGTCAGCGCTCACACTCAGCACTCACACTCAATAGGTACCATATATTAACCGTTGCGGCGCGCAGCCCGATCCATATATCGATGTGGCGTGTAGCCCGATCCATATATCTCGTCGACGACGCTCAATGGGGGTGTGTATACTGCGGAGGGGCTCTTACAGCCCAAGCGCTATATCGCTGCGGCGTGCAGCCCGATCCATATATATATATATATATAGCTGCAGCGTGCAGCCCGATCCATGACTATATAATCCTCATAACCAGGCCCTCGGCCTCTCTCAGTCATTAACCTCACAATCAGACTCTCGGTCTATCTCAGTCATCAACCTCACAATCAGACCCTCGGTCTATCTAAGTCATCAACCTCACAATCGCTCGGGCCATCAGTAAATCAGGGAACTCAGCCCAAACAGTTTTCACATTTTAAGAAATAAAGTAACAAAACCAGATTTAAACGATAATAGGTAAAACATGACTGAGGATATGCTTTCAAAACAAATAGAGTGAGGAAAAGTAGTGAAAATGCCCCTAAGGGTCTCAACAGGCTAGCACAAGGCCCCAATCATGGCATACAGCCCAAAATATAATATCAATCTCTAAAATATGAAATATCATAAGATTTCAAATCAAATACGTGACTTGACAATCGTACGGGACGGACCAAGTCACAATCTCCAACGGTGCATGACTCCACGCTCGTCATCTAGCATGTGTGTCACCTCAAAATAGCACAACGAGGTGAAATCCAGGGTTTCAAACCCTCAGGACAGTATTTACAATCATTACTTACCTCGATCCGGTCCAAACTCTAGTCCGCGATGCCTTTGCCCTCACGAATCGACCTCCGGATTCTCCAAATCTAGCCATAATTAGTACATAACTATTAAAATATGCTAAGGGAACAAAGCCCACTCGAAAATATTCAATTTATACAAAAATCCCGAAATTGCTCAAATTGGCCCCCGGGCCCACGTCTCGGATTCCGACAAATTTTACATCAATGGGTTCTTTATCCTCTCATGAGTCTATACATACCAAGAACCTCAAAATCGAACCTCAATTGCCTCTTCAAATCCCCAATTTACACTCTCCAAATTCAAGCCCTAATTCCTCAATTTTAGGCTTAATTTCCATGATTAATTAGGTAGAATTCACAAAAGAATCGAGTATTAAGTTCAAAAATCTTACCTCCACAAGTTATCTCTTGAATCCCTCTTCAAATCCTCTCAAAAAGCTCCAAAATTGCCCAAAAATGGTGAAAGTTAGCCCCAAAATCGCGGACAATGGCTATTTAAACATTCTGCCCAGGCATCAAAAACCTTCTTCGCGATCGCGTCTTGCCACTCGCGAACACGATGCTTCCTCAGACTAACCCTTCGCAATCGTGTAACCTCTCTCACAAACGCGATGAATAAACACCCTGAAGCTCAGCTACCCAATTCCCTTTACGCGAACGCGGTCCACTTCAAGCGAATGCGATGACCAATCACACAGCCCTTCGCGAATGCGGAGCCTGCCTCGCGAACATGATGGCTAAAATTCCAACCTTCACTAGCTAACCCTTCGCGAATGCGATGGCCTATCCGCGAACGCGTCTGTGCAACACAGATCGGCAATTTTCTGCAATTCCAAACAATATGAAATGGTCGATTGACCACTCGAAACTCACCCGAGGCCCTCAGAACCTCAACCAAACATGCCAACATATCCCATAACCTCATTCAAACTTGTTCCAACCTTCGGAATGCTCAAAAGAACATCAAAACACCAAAATCACATCGGATTCAAGCCTAAGAATTTCAAGAACTTCCAAATTACGCTTTTGATAAAAAAACCCAACCAAACCACGTCCGAATGACCTGAAAATTTGCACACGTGTCAGAAATGACACAGCAGAGCTACAACAACTTTCAGAATTTCATTCTGACCCATATATCAAAATCTTACCTATCAACCAGAAAACGCCAAAATCCCAATTTCGCCAATTCAAGCCTAAACCTTCCACGGACTTCCAAAATGCATTCCAATCATGCTCCTAAGTCCCAAATCAGCTAACGGAGCTAACCAAATCATAAAAATTCTAATCCGAGATCATATACAAACAAGTCAAATCTTGGTCAAACCTTTCAAATTTCAAGCTTCAAACTGAAAATTGTTCTTCCAAATTCGTTTTGATTACCTTGAAAACCAAAACCAACAATTTACATAAGTCATAATACATTACACAGGGCATGTCATTCCCAGGAACTGGCGAGCAAAGTGCAAAAGCTCAAAACGACTGGTCGGGTCGTTACATGTACCCCTGGATTTTAGAATTTAAGTGCCACAACCACATCACGAGAATCGTACCCGTAGCTATGAAAATTTATTTAATCGCTCATAAATCAAGCTACAATGTTCATATTATCGTCCTAAACTAATTTGAGATTGTTGTCTTCTTACATTTAGAATCAAGCGTGAAAGTTAAACACCATGTAACTTATTTAGGGACAAAAGTGTACATGCTACTATTTAATAGCAGGAGATTCATGCCCTGAAAAGTGCAAACCCCATCTTACTCATTATCATCGTAGACCATCAAACAATCAACTAAGAAAGAAAACAAAAATATTTTAATCTATATCTAGAATTACGCCAATTTCAAACATACTGAAAGTCCAAACCAAACAAACCTAATTCACTCCAATTTAAACAAAATCTAGTGTTTCATCAATTCATTTATTAACTCACAGTAAAATATTATATAAACTATAACATGCTAAATCATAATAACACTAAAAAACTAAGATGAAGCTAAGTATGGACAGATGATATACCCGATGTTATCATTTAACAAATAAGATGGTTACGTCTGAATGATCACGACGACATTCAATTTTGTGAGATAGCGCAAAAGAATACTAAAACTTTATCACATCAGATGTTAGGCAGAGATTAACATAATGAATTAAAGAACGAAATGAGAGAAATGGACCTTTCATTGTAGTAAAATATTCTCTTTCAGATTATAGATCCTTAAAAGCAATTTGTACAGCAATAATCCTTTGAAATTTGATGAACCCACGATCGGAAAACTCGATTCGGCGGCCTCACAAACTAGACTCAAATGACTCGAACGGAACCTCCTTGTTGCATGTGCTCTAACTGGGTGTGACTTACACGGCAAAGAGCACTGAAACAATAACCTACAGAGGCTAGACGGATCACCGGATTTAACCAAATGTTCGGCCAGATCTGAAACTCATCACAAATGGAGGAGAGGGGAGGACGGAGATATGAAGCTTCGTTGGTCGCCGGCAAGTTGAAGGCGGCTGGACTTGGAGTTGGGAAGCTGTGGTGTTTGGGAGGTTAGTGGCCATTGATTGTTGAAGATCCGAAAATAGCTGAAGCTTGTGAGGTCTTAGTCTAGGTCTGGAGAAGAAGAAGGTCGGGGTGGGGAGTCGTGTGTAACAGCTGGTTTTGAGACTTCTCTTAAGTCTTCTATCATGTCCTCATGAAGAAGATGACCTTTTTGGTCCCTTGTCAAAAAATGGATGATTGTTTATTCTATCGTCTCGGAAAATAGGTCTTTTTTCTTTTTTACCTTTAAATGAAGAGTATGTTGTGTTAGGCTAATGGGTATTGGGTATTGGGCTTGGTTTGTTATGGGCTAGGTCCGAAAATTAGGCTTAAAAATGGGTTGTTTGAGCCCAAATTTTATTCTTTCTCCGTGAACAAGACTAAAAATACGACCTCATTTACCAATTAATCCTACTAAAATAAAATAACTATTAAGATAAGACTAATCGTTAAAACAAACCTATTTTTTTGGTATTTTCAAATATCATATTAAAATAAAAATAAGGTACTATTTTTGTATTTATTTTTAGTTTTACGAAAGGTATATAAATTAAAAGCAACTAAAAAGAAGAAATATTTTTTGTAATTTTCATGTTTCGATAAAATAAAGTAAAAAGGGTCAAAAGTAATTAAAATAGAGATATTAGGCCTAAACTAAATATTTAAATATTAAAATGGGTGAAATCTCAGAGAGGGTCAAAAATCACATATCTACAATGATGTAGCAAGAAGCCTGGGAATTACTACCTTGAAGATTAATCCTCAAACCATCAATGTGGCAGATGGGAACAACAGGCAGACACATGAGCTTTGTAAAGGCTTGACTTGGCTACTGTAAGGGTCACTTATACAACAGATATTCTATTGCTACTATTAGGCTCTTGTGACTTGATATTGGGGGTGCAGTGGTTGCTTCCACTAGGAGATCTTAAGCTGAACTTTAAGAAGCATACCTTGGGGTACAATTACCAAGGAAAGGAGTGTGTATTGAAGGGGGAAGTGGATAAGATAAAAACTGTGGAGGCTAAGAAGTTGGATAAGCTAGCTAACAATGGGGGACAACTATTTATGTTGAGAGTGCTGCCCAGGGAGGAGGAGCAGACAGAGGCTAACATCGACATACCTTTACAGATGCAGTCACTACTTGAGGAATACCGTCAGCTGTTCACTGATCCTCAAGGGTTACCTCCCTCTAGAGGACCATTTGATCACAAGATACCATTGCAAGCAGGATGTAATCCTATAAACCTCATACATTATAGGTATTCTTCATCACAGAAGGATAACATTGAGAGGTTAGTGCAGGATATGCTTGATCAGGGAATTGTATAACCAAGTTCCAGCCCTTATGCTTCCCCAGTAGTCTTAATGGGAAAGAAGGATGGAAGTTGGAGGCTATGTGTTGATTACAGGAGCTTAAACAAGGCTACCATCAAAGATAAGTTATCTATTCCAATCATAGAAGAAATTATGGATGAGTTGGGTGGTTCACAGATCTACTTCAAGATAGATCTTAGGTCTGGGTACCACTAGATCAGGATGACATCAGAAGATATAGCCAAGACAGCATTCAGAACTCATTCAGGGAGCTATGAGTATTTGGTAATGCCTTTTGGACTTATCAATGCCCCTTATTGCTTTCAGAGTTTGATGAATAATTTGTTCAAGGAGCATCTCAGGAAATTTATCTTGGTATTCTTTGATGATATCTTAGTATTCAGCAAGAACATGTCTGAACACTTGATACATCTTAGGATGACCTTTGAGTTATTAGTAAAGCACAAACTATTTGCAAGGAAATCCAAATGCTATTTTGGGGCTAGTAGGATTGAATATTTGGGGCACATCATATCTGCTGAAGGGGTAGCTACTGACCCTAGAAGATTGCAGCAGTACAGTCTTGGCCTACACCAAAGAATGTCAGGGAACTAATGGGATTCTTAGGGCTGGCAGGCTACTATAGGAGGTTCATAAAGCATTATGGAGTGATCAGCAGGCCATTGACAGAGCTGCTAAAAAAAGATGGGTTCCAATGGTCTAACAAGGACGAAGAAGCATTCAACAAGTTAAAGGCAGCCCTTACATCAACACCTGTGTTGGCACTTCCAAATAGTCTGCTTATATTTATAGTGGAAACTGATGCATGTGACTATGGTATTAGGGCTGTGTTGATGCAAGATGGTCACCCTATAGCCTACCTCAGCAAAGGTCTATCAGGGAGGCACCAAGCTTTGTCAGTTTATGACAAGGAACTGTTAGCCCTTGTCATGGCTGTTACCAAATGGGCACAATATCTAATGGGAAGACATTTTTTGGTAAGAACTAGCCAAAAGGCATTGAAGTTCTTGTTAGACCAGAAGCTTCACACTAGATCACAGATGAAATGGATAGCTAAACTTATGCAGTTTGATTTTGTGATAGAATACAAGAAAAGGAGAGTAAACAAGGCAGCTGACTCCCTATCCAAGGTTCCATCAGGGGAATTAGCCATGATTTTGCTCACCCCAACTAACCATGAGCTCTTTCAAAGAATCAAGGACATCTAGGTAAAGGACAAGGAAGCTACATAGGTTATAGCTCACATCCAAGAGCATGGGGAGGAGCAAAAGGGATACACATTTGTGAACCAACTGCTGATAAGGAATGGCAAGTTGGTAGTGGGCAATGATAGTTCTTTGAAGCAAGAAATCCTTTAGATATGGCATGATAAACCTATAGGTGGCCATTCTAGGGTAGAAAATACCTACAAAAGGTTATCTAATCTTTTCTGCTAGAAGGGGCTCAAGGAAGATGTGGCAACCTATGTGAGACAGTATGCAACATGTCAAATGAGCAAGTATGATAATAGTGCCTATCCTGGATTGCTACAACCATTACAGATTCCTAACACTGCTTGGGCTAGCATCAACATGGATTTTATTGATGGACTCCCTAAGTCCAACGGCAAAACAACTATACTAGTAGTGGTGGATAGACTTACCAAGTATGGTCACTTCCTTGCTATCAGCCATCCTTACACTACCACTTTTGTGGCCCAGGTGTTCTTGGATCATGTTTACAAGTTACATGGTATGACAGAGAATATAATCAGTGATAGGGATCCAATATTTGTCAGCAAGATATGGCAGGATCTTTTTGTCATGCAAGGTGTAACCCTCAGCACTTCCACAACATATCATCCTCAAACTGATGGTCAAACTGAGATGCTCAATAGGACTGTGGAGACTTATTTAAGGTGTTTCTATGCTGATAGACAACAAGATTGGGCTTCTTATTTGTCACTGGCAGAATGGTGGTATACCAGCTTCCATTCAGCCATTCAAACCACACCTTATGAAGCCCTCTATGGGCAACCTCCTCCTACCCATCTACCCTATCTACCTGGTGATGTTGCTGATGAAGAAGTGGATCGAAGCCTCATTACTAGGGAGTTGAAGGTTCAATTGCTAAAGTTCCACATCCACAGAGCACAACAAAGGATGTCAACCTTGGCCAACAAGCATAGGGATGACAGGAACTTCAATGAAGGAGATTGAGTCTATCTCAAGCTTCAGCCTTATCAACAGATCACACTCTCAAACCATTCATTTTCTAAGCTTTCAGCCAAGTATTATGGCCCATACAAGATCCTACAGAAAATTGGTCTAGTTGCCTACAAACTCTCACTCACTTCTCATGTTGCTATCCATCCCACTTTTCATGTTTCATAGCTCAAGCCCTGTTACGCCATACCTGATAAAGTCAATCATCCTCCAGTGATTGATGTTACTAGTCCATACTGTGTGGAACTTCAAGAGATTTTGGACAGAAGGATGATCAAATGAGGAAACAAGGCGGTCCCTCAAATTCTGGTTCAATGGTCCCAAATGTCGAAGGAGCAAGCTACTTGGGAAGACTATGCAGTAATGAAGTTGAAGTTCCCTTCATTCCTTTCTTGAGGACAAGGAAGATTTTTCAGGGAAGGGCAATGATGCAAGAATGGATTATGTTGTGCTGGTAGAGTAGTACATATCGCTTGCGGAGGAGTACTTGACCGTTAGAGTTCGTTGGAATCAATTAAAAAGAGAGTTTCAGTTGTTACAATTTAGTCCTCTTAAGTTTTTAGTTTATGTTTATAGTATTAGCAATTGATTCTGTAATTTCCTTACAAAGGACACTTTTGGTCCTTGATAGTACTGTCCGCTGAGAAGGGTACAACCTTATCTCTTAGTAGTGATCCCATAGGGAATATTCCTCTATATAGTTGTAATTTTCTGCATTGTGGCAGATTTATCAATTGGAATCATCTTAGTTAAACCCTATCATAGCTTTAGCTTAGTTTTTTCTCTTCATTTCTTTCAATATTTGCTACTGTTCTATTGCCTTTGGCTTCATTATTCTCCTAACAGAATCATGACTTGAGTTTCTTTTCTGTTATATAGCATGCCTATATGAATCACCATCTTTAAGTAGATATTCAAAGGAATCAAACCTATATCATGTTCAATGTTTATTTACTTGAAGTATTGTAACAAATATAGACATTCTGTTGGAGCTAATATTGATTTTGAGCCTATGGTTGTATATTTAGTTGTTATGTTACCTCTGTAGGTACTGTATAAAAGAGTTATAACCTTTAAGCTTTTCTTTAAGAATCATGTCTATATGAGTGAAATACTATGTATGAGATTTTTTTTAGTCATCTAGAAATCATGCCTGTAAGACTAAATTTTGACTCAGCTGTTTGATGAGAATTAAACCTGAACTTGTTGTGTTTTCCTTCAACCCTCTTTATTGAATATAGGTATTTTTGTTATGATACTAAGACAAATTTAGATATCATGTTTATAGACTCAAACTTATTTTACTGCTAAGCCTTTTCCTTCGTATACCATGCTTCCAGGATTTCAAATATCTTTGTTGAAAATACATATGCCTTATTTAATAATGAAATACTAGTATGCACCTATATTTTTGCTATTAGGCGTTGGTATCTTATATGTGCTAACTTAAAAAGCTTTTGTAGAAGTAAGAAATACCTCCTGTTTGCCGGACCATTGCTCTTTAAAAATAGTGCTCCAGTTTGAAAACTGTTCATATATGATTTGCTACTGTTTTTGGGTTTCTGGACTATTGCAGAGTGAAGAAAATAGTTATAGTCTTGTCTTGCTTGCTTCATTCTTGTATTGAAAATAGTTATAGTCTTGTCTTGCGTGCTTCATTCTTCTTTCCTTTTGCATATACACTTGGAGCAAAAAATGAAGTCTCACCTGAGATTCAGCACTATCCGAGCATGAAGTCATCACATCCCACATTTCTATAGATATACCGGATTGCAAGAAAAACAAGCGAAGCGTTTGGGGCGCTTACGGCGTCTTTCTTATTTTTTTCTTTTTCTTTTCTTTTGACATTCATTCTTGTCTAGTTTTATGATCCTGTATTTATTTGTGTGTTTTGTTTCAAGTTTGGAATTTCATAACATTTGGAAGTCGCCGCTAAGTAAATCAATGTCGGTCCTGCTAGTTTAAACTCGTGTCCGATTCTTTTGTTCATGAACATGGTTATTTTGCTTAAAACTTTTTAGAGCAATCTTAAGCAATCTAAAATGTTTTTTTTTTGGCGTAAGTTCAAAACTGAAACTTTCCATTCTTAAAAGAAAAGAACGAGACTTTTTTACACATTTTTTGTGCTCTTGGATGAATTAATTAGTAAGAAGTAAGAACCAACTGAGTTTTGTTCTTTTTTAGACTTCTTTTAGGTCAAATTAACTGTTTTGAGTCCAAACTTTGTCAAAGAAAGTTTCAATACTGAATACTGAAATCAGATTTTAGTTTAATTGTTAGCACGTTTTGCCGCCCTTTAAATACTTGAGGTCTAAGTCCATTTTCCTTGTTAGACATTGTTTTGAAAAGAATTTGTATTCTCCATCACTCTAATCACCACAAAACTGATTTTGATATCATCACTCCTCTAAGTAATTTATTTAACTATTATTTATTTTCTTAGAAGTACTTTAAAAATACTTATATATTAAGTTTATTAATTAACCTAAGTTTGGTCGGTTAACCGTAGTTAATGGATCATATGGGCGCCTTCATGACCTTCCCTATGGGATTAATTAGAGCTCTTACCTAGAATTTCTAAGGTTAAGCATACCATAAAATTGAGTTAACTTTAATGTATTATTTAGCCAAAATAGGTGTCTTAATTCACCTTAAAAATAATTAGGTGGCGACTCTATTAATTAATTAAACCTCGGATTTATCAATATGTTGTACTCTAATATGACCTAGTTAAAATAGGGAATAACACCAGGACCCGAATCGCCTAAGATTTTATCAACCCATCAAAAATGACCTAAGGAACATTAGTCATCGCCTCGCCATGACCGTTCCTTATTTTTTGGTATTTTAGGGCGATAAAATTGAAATTCCGCCCGACCCCAGATCATTCGTATGTTATAGCACAAGCCATCCGCATAGGACACAGCGTCCGGACCCGAATTGCCTAAAATTTTGTCAGTCCACCAAAAACAACCTAAGGAACATTAGTCATTGCCTCGCCATGACCAGTCCTTATTTTTTGGTGTTTTTGGGCTATAAAATTAAAATTTTGCCCGATTTCCAAATTTCATGTGTTATAACCTACACCATTAGCATGGGCCTGCTCAGATACAGATCGCCTAAAATTTTGTCGACCCATCAAAAACAATTTAAGGAACAGTAGTTATCGCTTCACCAAGACCTTTCCTCACTTTTTGACATTTTAGGGCCAAAAACTAGAATTCTACCTAATTCTCATATTTTTGGGTGTTATAGCCCTCGCCATTTACATGCATTCAGGCGATCAAAGTCGAATCGCCTATATTTTGTCGGCACATCAAAAATGACCTAAAGAACAATATGTATTGCATTGCCATGACCGCTCCTCATTTTTTAGCATTTTAGGGGGAAAAAATTAAAATTTTGCCCGATTCCCAGATTTTGTATGCTATAGCCCACGCCATCTGCATGCATCCAGACGATCTACCCAAATTGCTTAAAATTATGTCGACCCATCAAAAAAGACCTAAGCAACAATAGTCATCGTTTCGCTATGACTGTTTCTCATTTTGTTGAGTTCTAGGGCTAAACAACTAGAATGTCACCTAATTCCCCGATTTACATGTGCCCCACACTATTTGTATGGGTCTACGCGCCCGGACCCAAATTGCCTAAAATTTTATCGACCCACAAAAAAACTAACTAAGGAACATTAGTCATCGCCTCGCCATGACCATTCCTCGTTTTTGGTCATTGTAGAGCCATAAAGCAGGAATTACGCATGATTCCTAGATTTTCGCGTGGTGTAGCCCACGCCATCCGCATGGGTCTAGGCAGCTGGAACCAAATTGCCTTAAATTTTATTGGTCCATAAAAAATGGCCTAAGAAACATTAGTCATCGACGTTCCATGACCGTTCCTCGTTTATTGATATTTTAGATCCATAAAGCTGGAATTCCACCTGATTCCCAAATTTTTGTGTGCTATAACCCACGACATTCGCATAAGTCCAAGCGCCCGGACCCGAATCGCCTAAAATCTTCGTAGCACATAAAAATGACCTAAGGAACAATAGGAATCGCTTCACCATGATCGTTCCTCATTTTTGGCTTTTCAGGGCCATAAAACTGGAATTTCGCCCCATTCTAAGATTTTCATGTGCTATAGCCCACACTATCTGCATGGGTCCTGGCACCCTGAGCCGAATCGCCAAAAATCTTGCTGGCCCATCAGAAATGACCTAAAGAGCATTAGCTATCACCTCGCCATGACTGTTCCTCATTTTTTTAGGTTTTAGGGCCATCAAATTGGAATTATGCTCAGTTCCTATATTTTCGTGTGTTATAGCCCACGCCATCCATATGGGTTCAAGCGTTCGGACCTAAATCGCCTAAAATTTTGCTGGCCCATAAAAAATAACCTAAAGAACATTATTCATTGCCTCGTCATGAATGATCCTTATTTTTTGGTATTAGGGCCACAAAATTGAAATTTTGCTTGATTCTTACATTGTCGTGTGTTATAGCACACGTCATCCGCATAGGTTTGGGCGTCCGAACCCTAATTGCCTAAAATTTTGTGGCCCATCAAAATTTACCTAAGGAACATTAGTTATTGCCTCCCCATGACCGTTCCTCATTTTTTGGTGTTTTAGGGCCATAAAATTAGAATTTCGCCCTATTCTCACAATTTTGTGTTGTATAGCCCACGCCATCTACATGGGTTCAAGCGCCTGGACCTGAATGGCCTAAAATTTTGGCGGCACATAAAAATGACCAAAGGATCATTAGTCATCACCTCGCCATGACCGTTCCTCATATTTTGGCATTTTAGGGCCATAAGGAACATTAGTCATCGCCTTGCTATGACCGTTCCTCATTTTTTGGCATTTTAGGGTCATAAAGCTAGAAGTTTGCTCGTTTTCCAAGTTTTCGTGTGATTAGCCCACGCCATCCACATGGGTCCAGTCCCCCAGATCCGAATCACTTAAAATGTTGTCAGCCCATAAAAATGACCTAAAGAGCATTAGTCATCAACTCGCCATGACTGTTCCTCATTTTTTGGCATTTTAGGGCCATAAAATTGAATTTTTGCCTGATTCCTAAATTTGCGTGCGCTGTAGACTACGCCATCCGCATGGGTCTGGGTGCTCGGACCTCAATTGCCAAAAATTTTACCGGTCTGTCAAAAACGATCTAAGAAACATTAGTCATCGCCTCGCCATGATCGTTCCTCATTTTTTGGTATTTTTGGGCCATAAAACTGGAATTCCGCTCTATTCCCATATTTTTGTACGCTATAGCCCATGCCATATGCATGGGTCAAATACGACCTAAGGAACATTAGCCATCGCCTCACCATGACTGTTATTTATTTTTTGGCATTTAAGGGCTATAAAATTGGAATTCTACCTGATTCCTTATTTTTTGTGTGCTATAGCCCACGCCATACGCAGGGGTCTACGGACCCAGATCTGAACCGCCTAAAATTTTGCCGACCCAAAAACAATAACTTAAGGAACTTTAGTCATCGCCTTGTCATGACTTTTCCTCATTTTTTGGTATTTTAGGACCATAGAGTTGGAATTTCACCCGATTCCCAAATTTTCGTGTGTTATAACCCACGAAATCCGCATGGATCCAATCACCCGGACCCGAATCGCCTAAATTTTGTCGTTCCATAAAAAATGACCAAAGGGACATTAGCCATCGCATCAGAATGACTGTTCCTGATTTTTTATGCGTATTAGGGCAATAAAATTGGAATTCCTTCTGATTTCTAGATTTTCGCATGCTATAGCCCTCGCCATCCGTATGGGTTCGGACGCTCGAACCCGAATCGCCAAAAATCTTGTATGCCCATAAAAAATGACCTAAGTATTATTAGACATTATCTCTCCATGACCGATCCTTATTTTTTGGCGTTTTAGGGCTATGAAATAGGAATTCCGCACGATTCCCAGATTTTCATGTGATATATCCCACATCGTCCACATGGGTCCGGGCACTCGGACTTGAATCGCCTAAAATTTTGTCGGGCCATCAAAAATCATCTAAGGAACAAAATTCATCGCCTTGCCATGATCGTTCCTTATTTTGTTTTATCATTTTAGGACCATAAAACTAGAACTCCGTCTGATTCCTTGATTTTCGTATGCTTTAGCCCATGCTGTCCGCATGGGTTCGGGCGCCCGAACCCGAATCTCCTAAAATTTTGCCAGTCTATGAAATATGGCCTAAGGAATATAGTCACCGCCTCGTCAGGATAGTTCCTCATTTTTTGGCGTTTAAGGGCCATAAAACTGGAATTTCGCCTGATTCCTAGATTTTTGTGTGCTATATTTCACGCCATCTGCATGGGTCCAAGCGCCCGGATCCGAATCGCCTAAAATTTTACCAACCCATCAAAAACGGCCTAAGGAACATTAGTCATCGCCTCGTCATGACCGTTCCTCATTATTTGGTGTTTTATGGCCATAAAACACGAATTCTAAATGATTCCCAAATTTTCATGTGCTATAACCCACGCCATTCGATGAGCCCGGGTGCCTGGACTCGAATTGCCTATTATTTTACCGGCCCATCAAAAACGACCTAAGTAATATCAGTCATCGCCTCGCCCTAACCATTCCTCATTTTTTAGCGTTTTAGGGCCATAAACTGGAATTCTGCTTGATTCCCAGATTTTCATATGTTATAGCCCATGCCTCCGCACGGGCTCGGGCACTGAGACACAGATCGCTAAAATATTGTCGATCCATAAAAATTGACGCAAAGAACTTCAATCAATGCCTCGCCATTACATTTTCTCATTTTTTGGCATTTTACGATCATAAAATTGGAACTCCGCTTGATTCCCAGATTTTTGTATGCTACTATGCCATCTGAATAGGTCAGGGCGCCTAGACCCGAATTGCCTAAAATTTGGCTGGTCCATCAAAAGCAACCTAATGAACATTATCATCACCTTGCCATGACATTTCGACAATGTTTGGCATTTTACGACCATAAAACTAGAACGCTATCCGATTTTAAGATTTTCGTCTGTAATAGCCCACGTCATCCGCATGGGTCCGGGCGCCCGGACCCGAATCGCCAAAAATGTTATACGCCCATCAAAAAGGGCCTAAAGAACATTAGTCATTGCCTCGTCATTACTGTTCCTCATTTTTTGGAATTTTAGGGCCATAAAATAGGAATTTCGCACGATTCCCAAATTTTCGTATGTTATAGCCCACGCTATCTGCATGTGTCTTGGTGCCCGGACCCGAATTGCCTAAAATTTTACTGGCCCATCAAAAAAGACCTAAGGAATATTAGTAATCGCCTCACCATGACCGTTCCTCATTTTTTGGCATTGTAGGGCCTTAAAACTGGAATTCCATCCGATTACCAAATTTTCATATATTATAGCCCACACCATTCACATGGGCCCGGACAATCGAATACGGATCGCCTAAAATTTTGTTGATCCATAAAAACGACTTAAGGAACATTAGTCAAAGCCTCACCATAACATTTCCTCGTTATTTTGCATTTTACGACGATAAAACTAGAACTCTGCCCGATTCTCAGATTTTTGTGTGCTATAGCTCACACCATCTGCATGAATCCGGGCACCGGACCTGGATCGCCTAAAATTTTATTTGTCTATTAAAAATGACCAAAGTAATATTAGTCATTGCCTCACCATGACATTTCTCATTTAATGGCGTTTTACTGCCATAAAATAAAAACTTCTCCTGATTTCCATATTTCGTATGCTATAGCCCACGGCATTCGCATGGGTCCGGGCGCTAGGACCTGAATCTCTTAAAATTTTGCAGGTCTATCAAAAATGACCTAAGGAATATTAGTCATTGCTTCATCATGATCATTCCTCATTTTTTGGTGTTTAAGGGCCATGAAATTTGAATTCCGCCCGATTCCTAAATTTATGTGAGCTATAATAGCCCATGCCATATGCATGGGTCCAGGCGCTCGGACTCGAATAGCCTAAAAATCTTCCGGACCATACAAAAAGACCTAAGGAATATTAGTCATCACCTCGCCATGACATTTCCTTGTTTTCTGGAATTTTACGGCCATAAAACCAGAATTATACCTAATCCTCAAATTTTCATGTGCTATAAACACGCCATCCGCATGGGTCCGAGCGTCCGGACCCGAATCGCCTAAAATTTTGCCAACACTCAAAAATAATTTTAGGAACATTAGTCATCGCCTGGCCATTACTGTTCCTTGTTTTCTGCCATTTTAGGGCCATAAAACTGGAATTCTGCCCGATTTTTAGATTTTCGTGTGCTAGAACCAATGCCATATGTATGGGTCTATGCTTCCAGACGCGAATCGTAAGCGGCCAAAGGAATATTAGTCATCGTCTTGCCATGACATTTCCTCATTTTCGGCATTTTACTTTCATAAAAATAGAATTCCGCCCGATTCCTAGATTTTTATATGCTATTGCCCACTCCATGTGCATAGGTCCGGGCGCCCGGATCCGGATTGCCTAAAAAATTTCCGGTCCATCAAAAGCGATATAAGGAATATTAGTCATCACCCGCCATGACATTTCCTTATTTTTGGCATTTTACGATCATAAAGCTAGAACTCCGCCTGATTCCCAAATTTTCCTGTATTATAGCCTACGCATTCGCATGGGTTCGGGCATCCAGACCCCGATCCCCTAAAATTTTGATGGTCTATCCAAAGCGACCTAAGGAACATTAGTCATCTCATAGCCTTGACATTCCTCGTTTTTTGGCATTTTATGGCCATAAAACTAGCACTTCGCCCGACTCCTAGATTTTCGTGTGCTATTGCCAAGCCATCCACATGGTCTGGGTGCCCGGACCTAGATGACCTAAAAATTTTCCGGTCTATCAAAAATGACCTAAGCAACATTAGACATCGCTCCGCCATGGCCGTTCCTCATTATTTTTACGTTTAAGGAACATAAAACTAGAATTCTACCCGATTTCTAGATTTTCATGTTTTATAGCCCACGACATCCGTATTGGTCTAGGTGCCCGGACCCGAATAGCCTCAAAATTTTGTCGAGCCTATCAAAAATTAGCTAAGGAATATTAGTCATTGCCTTTCCATGACCATTCTTCATTTATTGGTATTTTAGGACCATAAAACTAAAATTTCACCCGATTCTCAAATTTTTATGTGCTATAACCCAAGCCATACACATGGGTCCAGACACCCGGACCCCCTAAAATTTGAAGGTCCATCCAAAGCGACCTAAGGAACATTAGTCAACACCTTGTCATGACATTTTCGCGTTTTTAGCATTTTACGGCCATAAAACTAGAACTCCACCCGATTCCTAAATTTTCGTATGTTATTGCCCACGCCATTTGTACGGGTCCGGGCATCAGAACCTAAATCGCCTAAATTTTGTTGGTCCATTAAAAATGACTTGAGGAAGTTTAGTCATCGTCTCGCCATGACATTTCCTTATTTTTTGGCATTTTACGGTCATAATACTAGAACTCCGCCTGATTCGTAGATTTTTGTGTGTTGTAAGCCCATGCTATCTACATGGGTCTAGGCTCAAGGACCCGAATCACCAAATTTTTGTGTGCTATAGCCTAAGCCATACGCATGGGTCTAGACACCTAGACCGCCTAAAATTTTATCGGTCCATCCAAAGCGACCTAAGGAACTTTAGTTAACACCTCGCCATGACATTTCCTTATTTTTTGGCGTTTTAAGACCACAAAACTAGAACTCCATCTGATTCCCAGATTTTTGTATGCAATAGCTTATGCCATCCGCATGGGTCCGGTCGTCCTGACCCGGATCTCCTAAAATTTTGTCTGCCCATAAAAATTACTTAAAGAAATTTAGTCATTGCCTAGCCATGTCATTTCCTCACTTTTTGACATTTTACGGTCATAAAATTAGAGCTCCACCTGATTCTCGAATTTTTGTGTGCTACTATCCATATGGGTTCGGGAGGCCTGAACCCGAATTGCCTAAAATTTTGCTGGCCCATAAAAAATGACCTAAGGAACCGTAATTATTACCTCACCATGACTGTTACTCGTTTTTGGTATTTTAGGGCCATAAAACCGGAATTTCGCCCGATTTCTAGATTTTCGTGAGCTATAGCGCACGCCATCCGCATGGGTTCAGTCGCCCGGACCCGAATCATCTAACATTTTCTCCGCCATCAAAAATGACCTAAAGAATATTAGTCATCGCCTTGCCACGACTGTTTCTCATGTTTTGGCATTTTAGGGCCATCAAACTGGAATTTTGCCCGATTCCTAGATTTTTGTGTGTTATAGTTTATGTTATCTTCATGGGTCCAGGCTCCCGGACACGAATCAACTAAAATTTTGTCGGCCATCAAAAATGACCTAAGAAGCTTTAGTCATCGCCTCGCCATGACATTTCCTCATTGTTTGGTGCTTTATAGCCATAAAACTATAACTCTGTCCGATTCCCAAATTTTCGTGTGCAATAGCTTACGTCATCCGCATAGGTCGGGTTGCCCAGATCTAGATCGCCTAAAAAATTTCATGTTGATAAGTGGAAATTTTAACTATTTATTAGCACATTTTAGCTCTTGTATTAGCCTAAAATGTCGAATTGTGTTTCCGTAACTAATGAAATTGTGTAAATTGCAGGAATGCTGGAAGCTTGGTCTCTCGAGATAAAATTTGACTCAAAAAGGTGTGATCCGAAGCACAAGGCAATAAAGGGCGCAGAAGCAAAAATGTGCAGTTCACAGAGGAAATTGCGGACCGTAGAATTCCATCTGCGGCCGCAAGCCAAGGAGGAAATTTTAACAGGACTTTTGGAAATATGTGGTCCGCACATTAATAGTGCGGTTGCAGATCTGGATTTTTACTGAAAAAGATGGAAGGTTCAGAAAGTATTCTAAAAGACCAAGTCCCAATGCCTCTATGAAGTGCAGACCACACAAGAATCGTGCAGCTGCAGAAGATTGCCTCGTGACTGTAGTCCAAAAATGTGCGGCCGCAGAATTCCACTTCCTTCCAGCTAAAGATATCTGCAGACCACACATGGAATTGTACGGTCGCAGAACCTCCCGATAGACATTTTTGTTCGAGCTTTTCAGCCTTATATAAATAGACGAGTTTCACAAAATTAGGTCAAGTTTGGAACATATGAAGTTGTTGTAGCCGTTTTTCTTTACTAGTTTGGAAATTTTTACATTATTTTGGTGTTTTAACATTAGATTTCTTTATTTTTAATCTTCCATTAAGAGTTTAATTAGCTTTGCTTCTGTATTTTCTGTAATTTCTATTATGAGTAGCTAGACTTCTACTAGGGTTGTGACCCAACCCTAGTGTATAAACCGTATGGGTGATTTATTTAGTGCTTCTTTATGATTGAATGTTTATTATTTAGCTTAGTTCATATTTCAACTGTAGAATTAATGGTTGCAAACATTGATTCATGCTTATTTGACTTACTCTCCACTTGAGAAAGAGGGATCTAGTCTAGGATAACTTAGCTAACAAAGAATTGGGTCAATTTAGAGATTGATTAACCCAATTAAAAAGTTCAACATAGAGATAGTAATAACCCGTCTTGGGCTCCTATCAACTGTTTTGGTTGATACCCATTTGGTCTTGAGAAAGCCAAATTGGGCAAAATCACTCTTTAATCGAAAGGTATTGAGTGGGTAATGTAGAGTAGTGAGCTATAATACGCCACAATCAACAACACAAGCATTAACGTCTTTATACCATTAGGCAAACACTTAGGTTATGGTTACAGCCCTAGGCCTTTAATCCAATTGGAAAAACCACAAAAATAGTTATCTATAATCTATTTGCTTTAGCTTGCATACATTATAGTAACAGTAGAAATATAAAACAAAAGTTTATTATGGAAGTGCAATCTAGATAACCCATTTGCTTATTTCAAATATATACCCCTAACTCCTATGATAATTCTTAATGGATTCGACCCCGGCTCCTAGTTGGGTATTTATTATTGTATACGGCTGTTTCATATCTCTATTGAGGTGTGCTTTGGACGTGATCACTTGTCCATCAAAAATGACCTAAAGAACTTCAGTCATTGCCTCACCGTGACATTTTCTCATTTTTTGGCATTTTATGGTCATAAACTAGATCCTCGCCCGATTTTTAATTTTTCGTGTGATATAGCCCACGTCATATGCATGGGGTCGATCGCCCGAACCCAGATCACCTAAATTTTTATTGGTCTATCAAAAATGAACTAAGTAGCATTAGTCATCTCCTTTCCATGACCTTTCTTCTTTTTTTGACATTTTAGGGTCATAAAATAGGAATTTCGCAAGATTTCTATATTATCGTGTGCTATAGCCTACGCCATCCGCATGGGTCTGGGCGCCCGGACCTGGATCACCTAAACTTTTATCGGTCCATAAAAAATGACCTTATTTAATCATTGCCTCGCCATGACATTTCCTCATTTTTTGATATTTTATGGTCATAAACTAGAACTCCGTCCGTTTTCCTGATTTTCGTGTGTAATAGCTTACGCCATCTGCATGGATCTAGTCGTCTGGACCCGAATCGCCTAAAATTTTGTTGGTCCATAAATAACAACCTAAAGAACTTTAGTCATTGCCTCACCATGATATTTCCTTATTTTTTTGGCGTTTTACAGTCATAAAACTAGATCTCCGCGCAATTCCCAAATTTTCGCGTGATAGCCCACGCCATACACATAGATTCGGCCGCCCGAACCCAGATCGCCTAAAATTTTACCGGTCTATCAAAAATGACCTAAGGAACATTAGTCATTGCCTTGCCATGACTGTTTCTCTTTTTGGCCTTTTACGGCCATAAAACAGAAATTACACAAGATTCTCATACTTTCGTATGCTATAACCTACACCATCCGTATGGGTTCGGGCACGGGACCCGGATCGCCTAAAAAATTTTCGGTCCGTAAAAAACGACCTCAGGAACTTTCCTCATCGCCTCACCATGACATTTTCTCTCTTTTTTGGCTTTTTACGACCATAAAACTATATATTCCGTCCGATTTCTAGATTTTCATATGATATAACCCATGTCATACGCATGGGTCCAGGCGTCCGTGTCACGCCCTAACCTCGGGGAGTGCGACCGACGCTCAACCGAGTGAACTCGATCGATCAAGCCTATTAGACACTTTCTACCCAACATACTTATGATCACGAGAAGACGTGTTTCCATTAGTTAAACAGAAAAAGGATCATATATATAAACGTTACTAATTCATTTCATTGTGCAACATCATTGTTAAGTTCCAAAATACATACACTTTACGATTTAGTGGAACAAGAGTCCAAAACACAACATGATCTGTTGACCTTTCCAACACCCATATACAACCCACATAGTGTCTACGGAGCCTCTAAATAGATACAAAAGAGTACTACAAAAGTGCCGACAACAAGGCCCTGGCTATACCCCAAGTACAATACATAAAGAATCCAAAAGATGTATGACCCCGAAATGAAATGGGGCTCACCAAGATTGCCGGAAGGAGGATGTATCGCTAACGCTGATCAACACTACCTACTATAGAACCACCTACATCCATTTAAGATACAGCGCCTCCGGCAAAATGGACGCTAGTACCGTTGAATGGTACTAGTATGTATAACTAAACACCATCTCATTAGAATGAACAATAATACAAGAAGAAAATAATCATAAGTTCAATAAGAGCTTCAAACAATACTAAAACATCAAATAAGGGTCACATAAGTTCTCAAATCAATTGACATATTATTAGGTTGGGAAATCTATAACACTGATATGCCATAATCCACAATACTACCGTGTTCTTACACGGAGTCCGATCTCGACCCGATCGGCTAGGTCATCTCATTTGAGACATCAATCATATCCATAATTTCAATTATCATTTCCAACACAATTATCACCATGTGTGTGGCATGACGTCCGATCATGGACCGATCGGCTAGGCCATCTCTTTCAAGACATCCACCATATCTTGTAAATCTTCTGGGGAGCGTGCGCTTCACGTGGCTTCTTTTCTGTTAGAGTCATATCCTTATTTTAGAACAAGGTTCGGATAAGTTGCAAAGTCGGTGATGCTTCTATATACCCGGTACACTGCCCCTCCTCGGCTCGAGTTGTCCGCTCGGGTAAGCCAGGTCTAGAACAATACACCCAGGTTTTAAACCTAGAATAATATCGCCTCATGCCGGATCCCTAGTAGGAACGTTTGTTTGCATCACGTGCATTTGACTTTAGAGACTCAACACAAGAGTTGGGTCTGTCTAGGATAGGTGTACCCAAATTTAAAAACCATCCTGATGCATCCTACGTGCTACTTGCGCATCTATTTGTTTCAGCTTGCATGTTGACTGACTTCTAGAATAGGGAAAGAAAATCAAAAAAAAAAGAACAAGAGTGAGGTATAGGTATTTGAAATTTCGAAACTCTGCCGAAAAAAAAAGATAGAAAAAGAAAGGTCATTTAAAAATGAGCCCAAAATATTCAAGTGTCATGTTTCCCTGTTCCGTCAAAACTGACCGAACTACGCGGATTTGATTCTCAACGGATGTGAGATATGTAGGCAAACCTCATCGGTTCCGGCCCCAAATTTTCAAAAAAAAATCCCTTTCCTGAATCCTTTCTAAGAATTCTTTCCTTAAAAAAAAACATATTCTTTCGAAAATTCCAAAAAAACAAACAAACAAAATATTTTTTTTCTTTCAAAAATTTTAAAAAAAGTTGAATTCGAAAAATATTTTATTTTTATTCTGCTTCAGAAGTTTTTCTTTCAAAAATTTAAAAGAAACAATTTAAAATTCAAAAATATTTTATTTCTTCTTTAGAAGTCTTTCTTTTGAAAATTCCAAAAAAAATCTTTATTTCGAAAATTTAAAAATAAATGAAAAAGCCAAAAAATATCTTTCAAAATTTCTAAAAAAACGAAATAAAAAAAACAAAAAAATCCAAAAATAAATCTTCTTTTTTAGAAGTCTTTCTTTAAATATTGTTTTTAAAAAAAACACTAAAAATTTTCAAAAATAAAAAATATTTTTTTTTCCTTTCTTCTTTTGAAGTCTTTCTTTCAACAATTCAAAAAAAATCCAAAAAATGAAAAAAACAATTCCTCTTTAGAGCTTTCCTGTTAAGAGCTTTTGTGGAGTTATTTGTATATGAGTAAAAAACGAGAGTTAGTTTGTTTACTTTATTCATGATTTTTCCTGAACTACATAATGATCTGATTCATGTATCGTCATGACATGTAGGCAATCCCCATCGGATTCTATCATAGCCATAAATAAACTGAGTGAAAAAACAAACACAAAAAAAATGAAGAAGAAAAATTGAGTAAAAAAGAGTGACCAAAATAACAAAGAAAAACAAAGAGCGAAAGAAAAAGAGTTAAAAAGAAGAAGAAGAAGAAAGAATGAAAAAAATCCAAAAAGAGAGCGTGAATGAAAAGAAAAGAGACATAGAATAGAAATGGGGCAATAAAGCCGAGATGAAACGCGCAACCGTTGCAAATACATGGTAAAAATGTTTAAATGTTAGGTCCATTGCATCCCAACGTGTGATTTCCTATCTTTTAAATGTCTCAAAACTAACAAGGTTGTGGTATGAACAATAAAGCCAAGGTTTTGTTTAAGGTGGTTGGTTTTGTTGGTACCATAATGCATATGTCGTGGCACCGCCTAACTAAGCAGTAATGAATGCGCAACCTGACATGCTGCCAGAGTCTTATACATAAAACAGAGCTCCACATCCTAGAAATGTACATCCTTACCAAGATCCATATAATACCCAACCAAATGTCCCCTAGTACAATTTTCGCCCAAGATAGCCTTTCAGAAAGAATCAGTTCACCCCTATTGGTGAATCATATTCAAGCTTGTGCCAAAAGCTAATCAGGCTAGATCTGTTGCAGCCTGTGGCCCCGAACCTGCTGAACCCCGAGTCCGCCTTGCACCGAGTTGATGCTAGATATGAATACCACTCTGGAGAAGTGGGACACAGTACGGAGGACTGTTGGACCCTCAAAGGGGCAGTTGAAGACTTGATTGAAGCTATAAGAATCATTTCTCAGGACGAAGAACCTCCTAATGTGACGAACAATTCGTTGCCTTCTCACAACACCGGCCCAATAGTCAGAGTGATTTTTAAAGATGAGGAATTTGATCCGGCATTGAAGGCCATTGCAGCCATTGCCAAGACAGGAAAAGCCAAAAAATGGTCGCCAAGCTTAAAAGTTTCCCATCAGACTGGAGTCTCTGTAGCCAGTCTTGTTATCCTTTCTATCTTCGGATTATCTCAGGATGTGATCCGGATATTTTATTTTATTGTCTTACTTTCCGATGTAAACCCTTCTATCTTTAAAATTCAAAAAAAAATCAACTCAAATTATTCTAAGAATGTCTCTTTTCTTAATCTTGTAACTTTTCTTATTCTCTTGTCAGTTTTGTTAATGCAGATTTTAATGACATGAAATGTTTGTGGACTTCATGCCCGAATCCTAGAAAGCTGTTAGACTTCGAAATAATGAATCAAGAATTAAAATGAAATAAAAATAAGTTTAAGGAAATAAAATCAAGAATCGGAACAGCTAAAGGAAAATTGGCTCCAGATCGGAAAGATCCATACATGGTAACGAGAGTACTACCAAAAGAGAACATTGTACCTGGAAAACATCAAAGGAAATGTCCCTGAAACAATGATCAATGCAAATGCAGTCAAAATGTATTATGTTGTATCCTCTATATAGCATTAATGTTTTCCAGCTGGGAAGAAGAAGGCTTTCTTTCTCACTATCCAAATATTCAACCCTTTGCAAACCCTTTGAGCCGGCTCCCATTCTTTGATTACCCTCTTTGGAACCAGAAATTTATTATTGAAACAAATGACTGAAAAATGAAAAAAAATGAAAAATAGAAGAAAATAAAAATACAAAAAAAGGGAACAACAACAACGACCTAGTGAAATTCCACTAGTGGAGTTTGGGGAGGGTAGTGTGTACGCAAACCTTACCCCTACCCCGAAGGGAAGACAAGACAAAAAGAAAATGAAATGAAAAATGAAAAAAAAAGAGGAAAAGGAAAGGAAAAAGAAAGAAAAAACAGAACAAAATAGAAAAACAAAAGAAAATTAAAAAAAAAAAGTTCCTTGAACAATGTTCGACTTGATTCTGAAAGGATACGTAGGCAGCCTCTCTCTCGAGTTCAGTCACACCAAAATAAAAATTCAAATTTCCTCAAAAGTGAAACTGAGGCAGATGTTATAATGTTTCGGTAATGGTTTTGCCTGAAAGGTTTCAAAGTTGTAATTATGTCCAAATTCTTTTTACCCAAATCCTTTTCAAGTCCTTCCGATCAATCGGCGAGAATGTTTAAAGAATTGGAGAATACAATTGCTTGGATCTGATACAATCAAAATGAAAGAATTAAAATGAGAGAGTCTTATGGGTGAAAACCTTCACGGGCACCGTAAGGCGATGGTAAGCAAAGAAATTGATATGAGAGAGTCTTGTTAGTGAAAACTCACAAGGAGCAATACAAGGCCACAGTGAGAAGAGAAACGAGAGAGGTTATCTTGTGAAAACCCGCAAAGGGCACCACTGATTGAAAAGAGGATCCTCACAATCGTTCGGCATCAACAGAGTCCTGGCAAGGTTTCTCAGTTTCGAGGCAAAAGTTGTGATGAATTTCTGAGAGTCGAACGGTTTCCACGGATCAGGCATCCAGTCCAAAAGACATGTCATGTTCATTGAAGTCCGCATATACTCCAGAAAAGTCCTTCTTTCCTTTCCCCGAAAGGTATACCTCTTGTCTAAATTCATTTGTCCATTCCATTGTTTGTTTTTCCTTTGAATCCCTTTCGGTCTAACTCTATTCCGAAACTAAGACAAAGAAGGGATGGCAAGACTGATTTACAAGGTTCTTATTTGATACAAGCTAATATTCAAAAAGGGCACCCATTATCGTCAGGGACATCAAGTCGACCTCGACTGGCCAGGGCGGCCGATGCTTCGAAATCAAAACTCTTGGAAGAAGAAAATCAAATTGAAGTGCCTATAAAGGCAAATGAAGTTGAAAAGGTTGAGTCCCACGTGGCTAACCATCTTAGCAAAGGTTTGAAAAGCCAAGGTACCCAAATGCTCTAAAATTAAAGTTGGAAGAAAGAATCCAGAAATGAAAGGCCTATGAAGGCGAAATAAAGTTGAAAGGGTTAAGTCCCACATGACTAGTCGTTGCGACAAAGTTTGAGGAGTCAAAAGTTCCTCAATGCTCCGAAGTTTAAAAAAAGAAAAAAGAAAAAAAAACATCAAGTTAGAAGGGAAAGGCATACAAAGGCAAATAAAGTTAAAAGGGTTGAGTTCCACCGACCAATCATCATGGCAAAGTCTGGAAAAGCTAGAGTTTCTCCAGGGCCAGAAATGAAATCGGTCTTCAGGAAACAACCAGTTACAGTTGAAAGTATCATCAAAGAAGTCGGGCCGAGATCAAGTAATTGAAATAATCAAGTCCACAAAATCAACCACTATTTCAAAGTGACAAATTGTTCTTTGTTTGAAAAAAAGGAAACAAGTGTAATCCAAAAGCAACCTTGGAAGAAGTAGGTGCAACCAAAAAGAAATGGCGCAAGGGCAAAAAATAGCTTCGCAGCAACAATTCCAAAAAGGGAAGTCTTCTCCAAAATTCTTTTCCGCGTTTACTCATTCTCTGAATTATATACAAAAAAATGATGATGAAAATGATTAAAAAAAGAGAAAGAAAACAAAAAAAAAATCAAAATCATGGTAGTATAGTGTCTCCAATCCCTAGCTGCATTTTTCCAACATAGGGTCTTCAATCCCTAATTGATTTTATTTTAGACATAGGGTCTCCTTTCCCTAGTCGTTTTGCCAACATAGGGTTACCACTCCCTAGTTGATGCCAACATAGGGGCTTCACTCCCTAGTTGATGCGAGCATAACCTAATGCAAACATAGGGTTACCACTCCCAAGTTGATGCCAACATAGGGTCTCCACTCCCTAGTTGATGCCAGCATAACCTGATGCCAACATAGGGTCACCACTCCCTAGTTGATGCCAACATAGGGTCTCCACTCCCTAGTTGATGCCAGTTGTAATGACCCGACTAGTTATTTTGCTTTTTAGAACCTTGTTCTCCTAAATAAGACTTCTTGTACTTACTTTTTCCAATTTATGACTTGCGGGAATGGTTAATTCAGGATTTGGAAGAGTTTGGTTTGAAATCGGAATATTTGATTCCTTAAGGTTGGCTTAAAAGGCCAAGTTTGACTTCGATCAACATTTTGAGTAAACAACCTCGGAATCCGAATTTGAAGATTCCAATAGGTTTGTATGATGATTTCGGACTTGGGCGTACGTCCGGATCGAGTTTTGGATGACCCGAGAGCGTTTTGGTGCCTAATAGTGAAAGTTGATTCCTTAAGAATTTTGAAGTTCTTAAATATTTGGTTTGGAGCGGGTTTTTGTGTTATCTAGGTCCAAACGGAGTTTCGAGACTGGGAATAGTTCTGTATTTCCATTTAAGACTTGCACGCAAAATTTGGTGTCAATCCGAGTAGTATAAGTAAGTTTCGTTGCGTTGGAAGTAATTTGAAGAACTTGAAATTCATAAGTTTGATTCAATTGGTTTAAGGGGGTGATTCTTAGATTTAGCATTGTTTCGGGCGTTCTGAGGGTTCGAGCGAGTCCGTTTTATGATTTCAAACTTGTTGGAATGTTCGGACGGGGACCGGGGGGCCCGAGTGTCAATCGGACGAGGCTCAAGTGAAGTTGGAAAAATTGGAAAGGACCTGAAGCTCCAGCTATCTGTCATAACCACACCTGCGGTTGGTCAGTCCGAACGGAGTTTCGAGACTGGGAATAGTTCCGTATTTCCATTTAAGACTTGCACGCAAAATTTGGTGTCAATCCGAGCAGTATAAGTATGTTTCGTTGCGTTGGAAGTAATTTGAAGAACCTGAAATTCATAAGTTTGATTCAATTGGTTTAAGGGGGTGATTCTTAGATTTAGCATTGTTTCGGGCGTTCCGAGGGTTCGAGCGAGCCCGTTTTATGATTTCAAACTTGTTCGAATGTTCGGACAGGGACCGGGGCCCCGAGTGTCAATCGGACGAGGCTCGGGTGAAGTTGGAAAAATTGGAAAGGACCTGAAGCTCCAGCTATCTGTCATAACCACACCTGCGGTTGGTCAGTCCGAATGGAGTTTCGAGACTGGGAATAGTTCCGTATTTCCATTTAAGACTTGCACGCAAAATTTGGTGTCAATCTGAGTAGTATAAGTATGTTTCATTGCGTTGGAAGTAATTTGAAGAACTTGAAATTCATAAGTTTGATTTAATTGGTTTAAGGGGGTGATTCTTAGATTTAGCATTGTTTCGGGCATTCCGAGGGTTCGAGCGAGTCCGTTTTATGATTTCAAACTTGTTGGAATATTCGGATAGGGACCGGGGGCCCCGAGTGTCAATCGGACGAGGCTCGGGTGAAGTTGGAAAAATTGGAAAGGACCTGAAGCTCCAGCTATCAGTCATAACCACACCTGCGGTTGGTCAGCCGCATGTGCGAGACCGCAGGTGCGGTCAACTCATCGCAGAAGTGGCCAAGGGGAGGAGCCCAAGAACCGCAGATGCAGCTCCTTCTTCGCAGAAGCAGCTACGCAGGAATGGCCCAAAGACCGCAAAAGCGGTCCCAGCCTTCCTAGACCAATTCCGCAGATGCAGACCCCCTCTCGCAGAAGCGAGACCGCAGATGCGGTCCCCTAACCGCATGTGAGGAGATCACTGAAGGCAGTGCCTTCATTTAATACGGGAATGTGTCATTTTTGACACATTTCTACCATTGTTTGGGCGATTTGGGAGCTTCAAAAGAGAGAAATTCCACCTAGAATCTTGAGGTAAGTTAAACCTACTTATTTTTAGTTTAATACTTGAGTCTTGGGTAGATTAACACACAAAGATTAAGGAAAGATTATTGGATTAAAGCAAAACCTAGGGTTTTAATAAAAATTAGATTTAACCATGAAATTTGTTATGGAATGAAGTAGAAATTATATATTATTGATCCTTAAGTTATAAAGAACAACTTTCTTCGAAATATTTTGGAATCCGGGCACGTAGGACCGGGGTCGTATTTTAGGAAACATGTGTTTAAGGTTGGGAAATTACTTTAGTAGTTAAAATGCGAACTCTTGAGCTTGTATTGACTAGTTCCTACCTCGTTTAATTATTTTTGGATCGTTCGGCTTCAAATTAAGGTTTGAGCACGTTCTTGATATTGGGAGTATGCTTTGGAGCAAGGTGAGTCTCCTTTCTAACCTTGTAAAAGGGAATTGTCCCCATAGGTGAGTTAATTAATCATGTGTCGTTAATTTTTGGACTATGTATGCACGAGGTGACGAGAGTCCGTGTATAGCTACTATCATGTTAATTGTTCGGGTAGTGTAGGATCCGTATCATGCTATATTTGCAAATGTCTATATCCTTTCATGTTAATGAGATCACTTAGGACTTGTGAGGGGTTGGAAATAAATGTATAAGAACGCATGCACTTACTTGATAACTTGTATGAATTTATTTGACTATGATTGCGCCTTATGTGCCTTCTTGATGATAATTGATAATTATGGATCGGGCCGATCGCCTCGGTAGAAATAGATGCATCTATGGTTCACGCTATTCAACCCTCTGGCAGCGCACATTTCCTTTTATGTTAGACCAGGTCGTACGACCTCGGCATAATGTGCTCATGACATCTATGTAAAATCTTATTCATGAATTACTCTGATAAATGCCTTGAATTGAAAATATATAAGACATGACTGGAACTGATATATATATTGATCTCTATAGACTCTGAGCTTGGTATTATGTCTATATTATCCATGCTTTGTGAAACCTTAAATCATTATTGGTATTGACCTTAGTAAGTGTCATGTAGACCCTTCGTCACTTCTTCTTCGAGGTTAGACGGGATACTTACTAGGTACGTGTTGTTTATGTATTCATACTATGCATTTGTACTTAATTGTATAGGATCTGAGGCAGGTACATCTGGCTATCATTCTGGTGCGCATTCTTGATAGAGCCCCGAGATTCCACGGTGAGCTGCTCCTTTCCTATGCCGTTCAGCAGCGTGATAGAGTCTCTTTATACTTTTGGATGTCTATTCTAGTTCAGACATTAGGATAGATTTATTCTTTTGTGTATTCTACTAGATGCCCATATACTAGTGATACCAGGTCTTGGCACACATATTGGTACTATTCTTTTAGTTTGTACAAATTGTTATCATACGTTACTGATTATCACTTATTTTTTATTCTAATCAACAAATTATCGAAACTATTTTGGTAAAGTAAAAATGGGAATTCACTAATATGTAGAGTTGGCTTGCCTGACAACGGGGTTGGGCGCCATCATGACCTGTAATGAAATTGGGTCGTGACACCAGCATAACCTGATGCCAACATAGGATCACCACTCCCTAGTTGATGCCAACATATGGTTACACTCCCTAGTTGATGCCAGCATAACCTGATGTCAACATAGGGCCATCACTCCTAGTTGATGCCAACATAGGGTCTCCACTCCCTAGTTGATGCCAGCATAACCTGATGATTTTCCAACATAGGGTTTCTATCCCTGGTTGAATTTTATTTTAGACATAGGGTCTCAACTCCCTAGTCGTTTTTTCTAATATACGGTCTTCAACCCCTAGTTGATTTTATTTTAGACATAAGGTCATCACTCCCTAGTTGATGCCAACATAGGGTCTCCACTCCCAAGTTGATACCAGTATAACATGATGCCAACATAGGGTCACCACTCCCTAGTTGATGCCAGCATAACATGATGCCAGCATAAGGTCACCACTCCCTAGTTGATGCCAACATAGGGTCTCCATCATCTAGTTGATGCCAGCATAACTGTTGCGACCTAAACACTCACGCAAGTGTACGCGATCGACAAGTAATATAGTAACAAGTAAAGTATCGTTCCCACGAGGACTTATGATTAACTTATCAACTGATGCAAACTCAAACAATTATCGATTTAAGTTAATTCATTACAAAATACATAAATAACCAACTTAAAACTTGACTGGTAATTTAACAATAATACTACATAAAATTACTATACCACTTATACAATTTTTCTTTTAACAATTAATAAGAGAGATATTCCGGGGTCATGGGCTTGCTAGAGATCATGCTACGCTTTTAGCTTAAAGATAATTTATTGAATTATCTAGGTTATTGATTATAGGGTTAATAATACCCATAAGAATCTGTCAATTTCTTATGCGCCTATTTAAATTAAATTAATACCTATATTTCTATGGTATTAATATTAACTCAAATACATTTACAAATCCTATTTCTCAACCAAGCAAGGCAATTAAGTATAGTTCTATCTTAATTGCGAATCTTTCACCCGACGCCCAGGATCCGGATCTTGCTCTATTTGATTCTATATGCAATCAAGAATTTCCTTTTTCAAGTTTAACTCAAGATTCGTAAATAATATTTTACTGTTAGCTACGCAGTAAAATAATTAACAACAGAATCAAATAAACAACCCATAATGATAAATTCAAGATCATCAATTTAAGCTTCAAACAACATAATCATCTAACACCCATAACCCCAGAATACTTGGGTTTTTAGCTACTCATAATTATACAAATATCAACAATAAAAGTCTTAAACATAATATAAGTAAATACAAGAAGAAAGTTTAGAAAAACTCTTTTAGTTCTTGCTTCAAGATTGTAATCCCCTTCTTTTCTTCACTTCAAGATTGAGTCTTCTCTTCACTTTCTCTCTCTAAAATTATTTCTTCCTCTAAAAATCTGATCTATCCAATAATGGAGTTTTTGCTTTATGTAAATTGAGTGGGATTAAGAAGGAATTCCAATTTTACCCCTAAATAAAGTCCCTCCGGATAGGACACGCGCGAACTATCACGCGAAGTATGGAGTTCGCACGCTTCGCTTGGCTTCCAGGCAGAAAAACTCGCGAACTATTATGCGAAGTTTGGAAGTTAGCGCAGTAGTTCGCGCGCTTCAGTAGCTCGATTTTGTCCATTTTTCCGTCTCGTCCTTGCGCACACTCGACTCCTAGGGGTTGTTCTTGCTCATAAATCATTCCAATCTCCTCTTGAAAGCATCATTTAGGCTCCTCATCCTGCAATGTATACATATCATAATTAGAGACTATTTTTCATCAATTGACCATAATATGACATAGGAATATAATCAAGCGGAAGCATAAACAATAGCTAAATCACCTAGATTTCGCCTATTATCAACACCCCACACTTAATTCATTGCTAGTCCTCGAGCAATCAACTATATTCTCTAGAGAATCCTTCGCTCAACCATTTCCCTTAACGCATTACACCTAGAACAATGTACATGTATTACACCTAGCAGTGAACAATCCTAGCCTTAAAGCCAACTCTCAAGTGTCATGCAATATTCACACTTCCTCAAAGTACTCTACACAGAAATCAAGACGTACTTCTCCGTCACGATTCATATGCCCTCACAATTACATCAACAAAAACTGAGTTCAATCCACCACATTCAATTCATATATTCACATATATCAAGGAAATCACTCACTCTCACAAAAGAGGTCACATGCATGCAATTGGTACCATAAGCTTGCCCTTAATGTAAATCTCTACTAAGGTAGGCTAGCTCGATCCAAAATTAATTAGGACTTTTTCATGATTGTAATGTGGGCTAAGGGACGGGTAGGATGTATTTAGGAATAGTGACTCAACCCCTAAGCACTTTAACACATCACACGAGTAATTTTCAACACAAATTCTTCAACCCACTTCTCATTCATACACAATATCACCCCACAAATACGCCCTTCTTCTTTAAGCACTCTATTAATTCATTCCCACTAGCTAGAGCAAAACACAATGTAATCATCCCTTTTTTTTTCTTGTCACTCAATTTCTGCTAGTGGTGTATTCGTTTACAACATAAGTGCACCTTTCATCCTTTTATTGGTTCCACTCAAAATCCACCCCACACTTATTTCCTTCTTACTTCTTTTAGTGATTTTCTCACAATTAAAGTGCTTTAAGAGGTAAAAGGATCAAAACACTATCAATTAAGAACAAAAGGGTATAAGCTTGTAATGCGGGTGCCAAACAAAAAGTCTGAAGGCTCAAAAGGGTTAACTAGGGACAAATTTTATTTTTAATAAGCAATTGAGCTCAAAAAGATCAAAGAAAGCCTAACATCATTTTTCAAACCGAGCATCACCTCAAATTTCGCTTCAACTCACATACCGGGCAAGTTCTAGACACAAGTACAATACATGGACTACACAAATACTCACCACACATGGCATATGACTCATTCTAGATCAGCTCATCAAGACACTCCATTACGAGCATTCAATTCAGTACAAACATTCAAATTAAGTCACTTTCAATGAGATTCAATAATTAGGACTAAGCGTTACACTCTAGGGTCTATTGTGTTCAGGTGTATCAACGCTATGGGTTCACTTTTCTATAGCTTATAACTCCTTATTTTAGTCTACAAAATAAAAAAAATAAAAATTAAAAACTACTTATGCCCGGTTCAAGATAAACCCTTGGAAATGAACCGCGGCTTAAAGAAAAACCAAGGGGGAATTTCTACACTTCTTAAGAGAAAAAAATATATATAAAACAAATCTTTTTGTTGTTTTCTCTAGACTTACTTCCCTCAAGAAAATTCGTGTCAAAGATCCGTCGTAGGGAAAAGTCTAATTTTTCTACCCTTTTTTTTATTAGTAGTGAAACTACTCCTGCTTAACAAAAATTGTCAATTCAACATGAGACAAACAAAATAACGCGGCAATTTGTACAATAGCCCCCACCCCACACTTAAAAAGAAGACATGTCCCCATGGCTTAAAATTGAAAGGAGCAGTGAGGTAAAGAGACTTCCCTGGAGCTTCACTCTTGATCGGACACGGTTTCGGGGTTCACGTTGCACGCACGCCCCAAAGCTCGCAGCCAACCCATGAACTTCTTTTCCGACTTGACTTGTCGGTCAGCTATTGCGTCCACACGAGTGCTCAAATCATGCATGGAAGTGCATATATCAGCCACCTCTTGTTCCAATGTGGTGGACCGGGATACTCTGGCACTTCTTGAAGAGGATGATGCGCATGACAGTGCTGCAGCTGATTTTCGGGGCGCTTATGCCAGTGCTTCTCCCTCCACATCCATTTGCTCTTCCTCCTCCGAAGCATCTGAACCACTTTCATCCTCTCTACCTGCCTCTGCTGCTGAAGCTGCCTCCGTGGTGTTTAGGCCAGGTCGGATCTTGTGACTTTTTCTTACCAGCCCGTCCACACGAATGTTTTCAGGCACCTGCACATTTCTGCAAAGTTTAGTCACCAAAGATGGGAAAAATAAACCATACTGGCGTTGGGGGCATCGGATAAACATTTCGTCGTGGATCACTTTGGCCATGTCGAAGGGAAGACCCTTGATGAAACACCAAATCAACGCCGCCCGGGGTCCATTCACCTCTGTAGTATTTATGGAGGGGATAAGGCGACTGTTGATTACATACAGCCAGTTCTTCGCTTCTTGAGTTAAGACGGATGAATGGAACTTCTCTCCGTTATCTAGCCACTCTACCATTTTTTCTGGTTCGCAAATTTCATCAAAGAAGTGCTCCCATTTTGCATCGGTTGGATTGCGCCCATATTCATAAAAGTCTGTGTTCTCAGGCAGAGGGTCGGGCAGTTGATAAGCTGTGCGTATCACCTCAATGGATGCATCTACCGCCTTACGGCACACTGTGACCACATGGTTGACATGCTCGGGTAGATTGGCATAGAATTCTCGTACCACCATTTCATTAGCCTCCCCTGGCTCGTCAATGAAAGCTTGCAACCCCTGCTCCATCAATTCATTGAACATGTGGGGGCATCGTTCCTTGACCTTTTTGATGTTGATGCCCCTTTCCGCAATTGCCTTCTTAGCCGCCTTCTCTGTAAAATGGTTATGAGCCTCAAGGGAGACAAATTTGGTGCTGTCATAGGAGCGCGCTGGAGCTGCCCTTTGGCGGCTTGATGATGGACCTATGGCTTGGCGCTTTTTCGTTGGTGCCATAATACCTGCAAAACGTGGACACATTAGCTCAGCCCAACAAAATTAGTGTGACTTGCTGCGGTTACTCAGACTTCACACGCAAAATTGGTCATAACTACATAATCATGCTCATTGAGGCCTTTCCACAAACACCTTGTGGGCAGTAAGCTCTCACAGCTTTTTTCTAAGCATCTTGCAAAAAAGGCTTCCCACAAAAGTTCATTCATAACCCAATTCAAGTATTACGCACCCCACACTTACAACAAACTAACCCCACAATATATTTTACCAAGTTTGAAACCCAAATCACAAAATACAACTATATTAATGGCTTAAAATTCAACAAGAAACTTAAAATCTGAAAATAGCAAGAGAAAAAATATAAAAGTAAAGAAAACTAAAACTAGGGTTCATACCGTGTTAGAATTCGTGAGGTGGGGTGAAGCTGCTAATGATTTTAGGGAAGGAGCCCGTGAGATATGAGATGAGTGCTGGAAGTTATGAAAGTTAGGGGGTTTTGTTGGTTTGGAAGAGATGATTGTGTTTTGGGGGTATTGGGTTTGGTTTAATAAAAGGGGAAGGGGTATGAACCAATAGCCTATTTAAATTACAAAAATAAAAGAAACAAAACAGAAAATAACACGCCTGAAAGGTTCCAGGCTGAGAGGCTCGTCCAGGCGCGCGAACTACTGCGCGAAGTATGTAGTTCGCGCGATACTTCGCGCGTTTAGTGACCCCAGGCAGAAAGGTGCGCGAACTATCGCGCGAAGTTTATAGTTCGCGCGATACTTCGCGCGTTTCAGTTAGAGTTCATGTAGAAAGGTGCGCGAACACTTCGCGAAGAAATGTTTTTTATATATATTCTTACCTTAGCATCCACCCTTGTTCACCTGCATTTATTAGTACACAAAATAAAATATATATATATATATATATTCACAAATACCACAATTGTTGGGTTGCCTCCCAACCAGCGCCTTATTTTACGTCGCGGCACGACGCCATATTGCATTATACATCAATTAAATCTACTGAGGTTTTGTGACGTTGAATGTCACCACCCCAATAGTGTTTAATTTGTTGACCATTTACCAAGAACGTGCCTGTTGAACTAATGTTTCGCAATTCAACTGTTCTATGAGGAGTTACACTTACTATAACAAAAAGGCCTGCCCAACGGGACTTAAGCTTTCCAGGAAAAAGCTTTAGCCTTGAGTTGAACAAGAGAACTTCTTGACCCGGCTCAAACTCACGATGTTGGATGTGTTTGTCGTGCCACTTCTTGGTCTTTTCTTTATATAACTTGGCATTTTCATAAGCATGCAACCGAAACTCATCATGTTCATTGAGTTGCAGCATTCTTTTTTCTCCAGCTAAGTCCATATTCATATTTAGCTTTTTGATAGCCCAATAAGCTTTATGTTCTATCTCAACAGGCAAATGACATGCTTTTCCATAAACCAACCTGTATGGAGAAGTATCTATTGGAGTCTTGTATGCAGTTCGATAAGCCCACAATGCATTTTCTAACTTACCGGACCAATCTTTCCTATTTGTGCTCACAGTTTTCTCCAAAATCTGTTTTACCTCCTTGTTTGACACTTCAACTTGACCACTCGTTTGAGGGTGATATGCAATAGCAACCTTGTGTCTTACACCATATTTTGCTAGAACATTTTTCAACAATTTGTTGCAAAAGTGTGTTCCTCCATCACTTATCAACACCCTTGGAGTTCCAAAGCGTGTGAAAATGTGCTTCTTCACAAAACTTACCACTACCTTCGCATCATTAGTAGGAAGAGCAATGGCCTCAACCCACTTAGACACATAATCCACTGCAACCAAAATATATCTGTGCCCATTAGAATACGGAAATGGTCCCATGAAATCTATTCCCCAGACATCAAAGAGCTCTACTGCCAAAATATTTTGTAAAGGCATCTCGTGCTTCTTCGTGATTGTTCCGATTCTTTGGCACCTGTCACAATTTTTAACAAAAGCATGTGCATCTTTAAATAATTTTGGCTTGTAAAAACCTGATTGCAAAACCTTTTGTGCAGTTCTGTCTCCACCATGATGACCTCCATAAAGAGAAGAATGATAGTCATGCAATATTGCATTCATCTCCTCCTCAGGGACACACCTTCTTACCAATTGATGTGCGCATTGCTTGTATAGAAAAGGCTCATCCCACATGTAGAATCTCACATCATGTAAGAACCTTCTTCTATGGTCAGCTGTGAATTCTGGTGGAGTCACCCCACTTGCAATGAAATTCACATAATCACCATACCACGGGGTTTTATCCGAAGTGATGGCTAGCAAATGTTCGTCAGGGAATGTTTCTTTGATTGATTCTCCTTCAGTGACATGGCCTCTATTTTCCAGCCTGGATAAATGATCTGCAACCTGATTCTCTGTTCCCTTTCGATCTCGAATCTCCAAATCAAATTCCTGCAAAAGAAGAACCCATCGAATTAACCTTGACTTGGCATCTTTCTTTGCAAATAAATACCTTATAGCTGAGTGATCTGTGTAAACTATGACTTTGGTCCCCACTAGATAGGACCTAAACTTATCAAATGCCCATACTACTGCGAGCAACTCTTTTTCAGTAACAGTGTAATTTATTTGAAATAGATTAAGAGTTCTACTCGCATAGTGAATGGAACAAAATATTTTCTCTTTCCGCTGCCCCAAAACAGCTCCAATGGCTATATCGCTTGCATCACACATCAATTCAAATGGAAGTTTCCAATCTAGAGCAATGATAATTGGTGCAGTAACTAATCTTCATTTCAGCTCATCAAATGCTTTCAGACAAGCATCATCAAACTTGAAAGATGTATCTTTCTCAATAAGCCTGCACAAAGGAGATGAAATTTTTGAAAAATCCTTAATGAAACGACGGTAAAAACCCGCATGGCCTAAGAAACTGCGAATGCCTCTAACTGATGTCGGTGGAGGTAATTTTTCAATTGCTTCCACCTTTGCTTTATCCACCTGCAATCTATTCTTGGACACTTTATGCCTTAGGACTATGCCTTCTCGTACCATGAAATGGCATTTTTCTCAATTTAGTACCAAATTTTTTTCTTCACACCTAGCAAGGACCTTATCAAGATTCATTAAACATTCATCAAAGGAACATCCAAATACAGAAAAATCATCCATAAATACTTCCACAAATCTTTCAACCATATCAGTGAAAATAGCCATCATACACCTTTGAAAAGTCGCATGTGCATTGCAAAGACCAAATGGCATTCTTTTAAGTGCATATGTCCCATACGGACATGTAAATGTGGTCTTCTCTTGGTCTTCTGGGGCTATAACAATTTGATTATATCCCGAGTAGCCATCCAAAAAATAGTAGTATTTTTGTCCGGCTAATCTATCAAGCATTTGGTCAATAAAGGGAAGGGAAAAATGGTCTTTTCGGGTGGCATTATTCAATTTTCTATAATCTATGCAAATCCTCCACCCAGTAACAGTTCTAATGGGAATCAAATCATTATTTTCATTTGTCACTACGGTCATTCCTCCTTTCTTTGGAACACATTGGATTGGACTTACCCATTTGCTATCAGATATTGGAAATACAATACCTGCATCAAGCCATTTAATCACTTCTTTTCTTACCACCTCTTTCATGTTTGGATTTAGGCGGCGTCGTTGTTCTATGCTTGGCTTGTGCCCTTTCTCCATGAGAATTTTATGCATGCAAAAAGCTGGACTAATACCTCTTATGTCAGACATTGTCCACCCAATTGCTCTTTTATGCTCATGTAGTACTCTTAACAATTTCTCCTCCTGCAATTCAGACAAGTCAGCAGAAATAATAACAGGTAACGTTTTAGAACTACCCAAATAAGCATAATGAAGGTTAGAAGGTAAAGGCTTTAATTCCAAATTGGGAGCTTCTTCAACTGAGGGCTTCAGAGGAGGACTATCTGGCCTATTCAAAGGTTCAAAGGGATTTAAACCTTTTATATATTCACATGTTGCATTCAAAGTATGTTTCATCTCCTCAACTTCATCATTAATCTCCAAACTCTCAAATAACACAATTGTTTTTTCTAAAGAATCTTGCAAATATACACTTGGGGTTATAAGTTGTTCATCAATCTCCATGACAGATATCATAGACAATTCTTCATAATGCCGAGGAAGTTGAATTTCTTTATATACATTAAAAACAGCTTCCTCGTTGTCAACTCTCATGATCATTTTTCCTTCTCTTACTTTAATTATAGCATAACCTGTAGCCAAGAGAGGTCTTCCCAATATAATAGGAACTTTTTCATCGGCCTGAAAATCCAAGATAATGAAATCAGCCGGGAAAATAAATTTCCCAATTTTTAGTGGCACATCTTCAATCACCCCTTTCGGGTAAGCTATGGACATGTCTGCTAGTTGCAACATCACCGTGGTGGGTTTTGGAGCCCCCAAACCCAATTGTTTGTACAAAGACAATGGCATCAAATTTATGCTTGCTCCCAAATCACAAAGTGCATGGCCTACATCAACATTACCTATTCTCACAGGGATAGTAAAGCTGCCAGGGTCCTTAAGCTTTTGAGGAAGCTTATTTTGGACCCTTGAAGTGCACTCCTCAGTAAGTGCAACTGTTTCAAATTCAGGCAGTCTCCTCTTGTTAGCCACAATGTCTTTTATGTATTTGGCATATTTTAGAATATCACGAATCGCATCTACCAACGGAATATTCAATTGAATCTGACTCAACATAGAGAAAAATTTGTTGAACATGCGATCGTCATTCTTTTTCTGCAATCTTTGTGGAAAAGGTGGTGGTGGCCTTGGAACATTCACAGGTGCTGAAATTGTATCATTTTTCTTTACTTCCTGTGTTGCTTTGGGAATCAATTCACCCTCAGGTACAGGCTTGTCTTTTCTCTTCTTTGGAACTTCTTCTAATTCCCTTCCAGTTCTAAGTGTAATTGCACTAACTTGCGGATTTTTCTCTGTATCACTTGGAAGAGCACCTGCAGGCCTAATATTTTGATTTGCAGTTAGTTGTCCCAATTGTCTTTCAAGATTTCTAAAATCAGTTCTAAGTTGTTGGTTGTCTTGCAACAATTTCTTCAACAAATCATTTGTATATTCTTCTACCTGCTGGGGTGGCCTTTGTGGTTGATTAAAATTTCCTTGGGGTCTATATTGATTCTAATTTGATTGATTTCCACCCCAAGAGAAATTAGGATGATTCCTCCAATTTGCATTGTAAGTGTTCCCATATTGTGTCTGTTGGTTCATCGGACCTCTGCTTTGTTGCCCCACATAATAAATAGATTCAGGATTCGTTGGGAACATGTCACTTGTGTGATTATCACCACACATTTCACAACAAATCGATATTTGTTGAACATGTTGTAGTTGTTGTGTTTGGTTCATTGTCATTCTATTCATTTGATTCGCCAATTTTGCTATATCTGCTCTCATGGCGTAAAAGTCGTCAAGTTCAAGTACCCCTGCTGCTTTCTGTTTCATTGCTCTCCTTGGTTCTCCCTCACCTTGCCAATTATGATCATTAGTAGTGAAGTTATTTAGCAGAAGTTGTATTTCACTATATGGCCTCGCCATGCAACTACCTCCACAAGCTGAATCAAGATTCATTTTTGAAGTCTCATCTAATCCATCAACAAAAGTATGGCCCAATACCTCATCATTTTTACAATGATGTGGGTGTCACACCTCCTTTTTCCGCCCCGCGGGGGCGTAAGAGTTTTTTTCCAATTAAAGGACAATCGAAACGGGATTTGTTTATTTATTTCAGAGTCGTCACGTGGGAGATTTAGGGTGTCCCAAGTCACCAATTTAATCCCGAATCGAGGAAAAGAATGACTCTGTATTACAGTCTGCGCACCATAAATCCGGATAAGGAATTCTGTTAACCCGGGAGAAGGTGTTAGGCATTCCCGAGTTCCGTGGTTCTAGCACGGTCGCTCAACTGTCATATTCGGCTTGATTATCTGATTTTTATACAAATATGAACTTATGTGCAAATTTTATCTTTTTACCGCTTTCATAATTATTATTATTATTTTTTACAAGGAATTGCAGCGTTGTAAAAATGTATCTCAAACCGCGTTACAATCAGTGTACCCGTGGTCGTCGACACGCTTTGACTCCGTTGAGATTTGGATTTGGGTCACATCAATGTGCACCCGAGTTTAACAAAATTAAATTATTAAAGGCGCGCCTAAAGCGACTAGCGTATCATCTACTTTGTGTAGGGCCGTGAAATTTTGCTAAACGGTCCATCCCGAAGTCTAAGCAATTTTAAAACAAATATTTACTGAGGGCCCAGCAATTTTTGTGTTTTTATTCGGCGAGGCTCATCTCATTCTTATTTTTTAAAGGAATTTGCAACGTCGTGGACATGCATCTCGGACCACGTCACAATCAATGTACCCGTGATTAGAGCCACATTTTGACTCTGTTGAGATTTGGATTTGGGTCACATAAATGTGCACCCGAGTTTAAGAAGGTAAGATTTATTAAAATGCGCCCCTAAAGCGATTAGCGTATTATTATTTTGGGTAAAGCCGTGGAGTTCGCTAAGCGGCCTATCCCGAATTCTAAGTAATTAACACGTACATTTTGTGAGGGCCTCGCAATCTGTGCATTTTATTTGGCGAGACTCGTCTCATTTTTTTTTTTTTTAAAATGATACCCTAAAATGACTACATTTCTCTATTAAATCTGTCTCTGGAATAAAACAATCGAGAAATACTTTTCAATTACCAGTTCGCAAAATGTGATAACCAGTTGATTGGATCGAAAAATAGACATGCATATGGAAACCTTATTCATCTATGGGCATAAATATGAGGCTCAATTAATTATTTCATACACGCTTAACACTTAAAGGCGAAAAGACTGAAACTGACCTTATCTAACTTAGGTGGTATTACTACATGTTTTAGGCAATATTTATCCAATAATATAACCTACACGATTTTATTTTTTGCGATAATCCAAATTGCCTAGCATGCTTTTGAGATATATGTTATATACTGATGAACCAAGGTGAAACAAACGCAATTACTACATTGTCCTTCTTAACCGACCCTATATGAAACCATTTGTTGGCCGAACATCACTGATACACCAATAATTTTTTCTTGATTATCATACACCGACAAATTAGTGGACCAAACTCTTATAGACTGAAAACTGTTCCATTACACAGTTTGGGGGTCAAACTTTACATGTCGGGTATACAGAATGTTTTAAACTATAACAGTAAAAGATAAAAATCACTACACTAAGTTCAAACTGCAATTCTCTTTATACTCTTATTCATGCTCCAAGTTCATCATTACACCAGTGAAATTAGAATGTGTACCTGGATGCTGGACAATAAGAATGAGAAGAAGAAGAATGATATCAGCAGCAAACAAACAGACAGCAGTAACACAGCAGTATCACAGTAGCAACAAACAGCAACAGTACAACCACTAGTTCACGAACAACCAACAACAGTTTCCACAATGATAAACCCACAGGTGGTCGAGCACCAATCAACAATCCCAGAACAGAGTAGTAAACCAAACAGAAAAACCCAGGATGTTTGATGCAATAGTAACAGCAGTTCACTAATCACAACAACTCGACCAATAACCAACAACAAACTCAATATCAATGAGACTAGACTCAATCAGCAGCATACAGAAGCCCAGATTACAGTAGTAATCCCACTGAGAAATTAGAATACCCTAATGAAATAGTCACAGCCCAAACCCTTTAGAACTAACAGTTTTATTTCTCTCTGAACACTTAGTAATTTTCCCGTCTATGCTCTTAATACTCACTGACTTGTTCCAGTCCCCCCTTTCTAATTCAGAACTTTTTTTTTTCTCCTCTTTTTTAGCTTGTGTACTCCTCTATTTATCCTAGCATCAGCCCATTCAAAAACAGCCTGTTAGACCATTCAAACCCCCTCTCATGTTCTCCTGCTGTTTTTCCACTCAAAGATAAAATAAAACCCTTCCCATGAGATTCCCCTGACAAAACTATTTTCATTATTAAAATGCCTTATCATTTTATTAAACTAAACCAAACATGGGCAGCAGGAATGTATCCTGACAGCACATGCTGTCCAATTGACCCTAATTCATTAAAGAACTACAAATTGCCATGCTTTTCTGATTTCCAGCCATTAAAGGCACTCAATATGTCATTAATTCCACTATTGGTCAATTAATTCCATTAGTTGAATCAATGTTTTAGTACCTTATTGTCAGCTCATCTTGCCTTTAAGCATTTCAGAATTTTATAACCCCAAACCAAACCTTTAAAACCCCTGATCATTACTGTTTTATCCCAACTTCAACAAAAAATGAGATTCTGAACTTATGGGAGTTCAAATTCAACAACTATCCTAACTGAATTCCAACTATTGTATTATAGCTAACAAACCATTCACAGATAGTTTTTAAATAACCAGCTAATCGACAATGGTTCGATCAAATCATATGAAGTTATCAGGAATCAGGACATTTGCACATTCAGTCCTATGAAACTAATCGACGATGTTTATCTAATCGACTATATTAATTATAACGTAGAACAATCAGTCGATTAAACAGATAATACAAATAGGGCATGAACTGTTCTTGACAAATTTGCATGATATAGGGAAAAACCAGGCATTATTGATTCGACGATGTTAATCATATTGAAATATGTATACTACTATACGGATTCATCACAACAGAATAAACAAATCAACCAAATAGAAGGTCTTATGGAGATGAAGAACAACTGACGACAGAAATCCCAAAATAAACAAACCAACTAAATAAAAATGCAGAAAAACTAATCTAGACTAAAATAGATAACAAAAGGGAGAAGTGAACAAACCAGAAAAGTTTTAACACGGATGACCCAGGCCCGGGCTTGATTTGCCCATTTGAGGTCGAACAAATCCTAACTGAGGTGTTCTCGAACGAGAACACTTCGATTAGGATCTACTAGACCCCAAACTTCCGTTTATATCCAAACAGACCCCACAAATTCTTGTGTTCTAGGGTTCGATTCTTCAGATTTGGGGTTTTGGTATTTGTGGGTAGATTCGGACCAAACCAAGCCTGGTTTGGTCACGAGGGAGGTCAGGGGAGTGTCTAGTGTGGATTTAGGTTGGTTTGGTGTAGGTCGAGGTCCGGCTCGAATCTTCAAATGAAGATTCGAGATGGTGGGGGAGGATTCGAGACCCATGGTTAGTGGATCTGTGTTCAGGGGGTTGAGGTGGTCCTAGGGTGTTAAGGTGGTGGTCATCGGCATCCTTGCCGCCGGGTTTATGGTGAGGGGAAAGGGGGCGGCGCTAGGGTTTGAGAGGAGGGGGCTCTAGGACGATGGTGAATAGTGGGTGAAGAGGGGGGTCTGGTTTGGGGCGTGGGGTGTTAGGTTAGGTTTATATATGGGATGGGTGGTTTAATCCTGGCCGTTGGATCAATCAAAATTGATGGCCAGGATTGGGGGAGCTTAACAATACGGTATCGTTTGGTTGAGTAGGGGGTCGGTTTAAGACAGGAATGGGTCGGGTCATGAGGGAAGCCAAATACCGTTGGATCAATGTAGATGAACGGCTCAGATCAACTTTGCCCAAAACAGCGTCGTTCCGACCTAGCAGGGGCTGCATTGGACCGTTTGATTGCAACGAATCAACGGCTCAGATTGAGGCGCAGATACGGCGTCGTTTGGGTTGTGCCTGGGCAGCCTGTGTTTGGACTGGGTCTGTGTTTTGGTTTTGGGCCTAATTTTGGGGCCCAATCCGATTTTTTCACAACTCTCTTCTTTTCTTTAATTACCAAAATTAAACAAAACTCCTAAATAAATTGTAAAATCAAAAATAAAATAAAATTACACACATATTAGTTAACACTTATAATAATTAACACACAATTTAACATTAAATAAAAAAATCACTCCATGTCCAGAGACACACATGCATATATTTTTTATTTTCTTTTAACCAAATTATGGTTAATTAATTTCTAAATGTGCCATTAATTCCTAAATGCATGCAACATGTATTTTTGTATTTTTGTTTATGGACAGAACAATTATCAAAATGTCACGCATATTCTCAAAATTGTACCCCAAGGAAAATCTTTTTATTTTTTTGAATTTTTTGGGAGTAATTCTCATAGGGAGCAAAAATCACGTGCTTACAGTGGGCAGTTTCGAAGTAATTTCTTGTATCTTTCCCAAGATTGGCGAAGAGTTTCACCATCCCGTTGTTGAAACCCAAGAATCTGACTCCGCAAAGACTTTGTCTTTTTAGTGGGGAAAAACTTGATTAAGAATTTCTTTGCTAAATCATCCCAAGTATGGATTGAATTAGCAGGCTCCTTCTGCAACCATTCTTTAGCTTCCCCCAGCAATGAAAACGGAAACAAGGTCAGCCTAACATAGTCCTTGGAAATATTTGGATAGTTGTAAGTATCAGTGATTTCCAAAAAATTCTGAATGTGCCTTTGCGGGTCTTCATGAGATAGACCTACATATTGCCCGGTGGACTGAATCAGCTGTACCATATACTGTTTAACCTCAAAGTGACCAGTGATATCAGGCTTCACAATTGCCTGAGTCATATTAGCAAGATTTGGCCTTGCAGCTTCTATCACCGGATGCCCTCCATTACCTACCATCACTGTTGGCTGTGGTTGAACTAAGATGTCCAACGCTCTTTCTATTTTGTATTTAGCTTCCAACTCTTTTCTTGCCTTATGAAGTGTCCTTTCAATTTCAGGATCAAGAGGGAAGAGATTGCGTGTGCTTCTACTCCTCCGCATTCAAGAGAAGAGCCTGCGTGACACAAACAAAGTGAACTGAAAATTAATGTTTAAACCAATAGCTGATAAAAGCTTAACTCAGTCAAGTAACTAATTTCCAAGTCCCCGGCAACGGCACCAAAAACTTGTTGCGACCTAAACACTCATGCAAGTGTATGCGATCGACAAGTAATATAGTAACAAGTAAAGTATCGTTCCCACGAGGACTTGTGATTAATTTATCAACTGATGCAAACTCAAACAATTATCGATTTAAGTTAATTCATTACAAAATACATAAATAACCAACTTAAAACTTGACTGGTAATTTAACAATAATACTACACAAAATTACTACACCACTTATACAATTTTTCTTTTAGCAATTAATAAGAGAGATTTTCCGTGGTCATGGGCTTGCTAGAGATCATGCTACGCTTTTAGCTTAAAGATAATTTATTGAATTATCTAGGTTATTGATTATAGGGTTAATAATACCCATAAGAATCTGTCAATTTCTTATGTGCCTATTTAAGTTAAATTAATACCTATATTTCTATGGTATTAATATTAACTCAAATGCATTTACAAATCCTATTTCTCAACCAAGCAAGGCAATTAAGTATAGTTCTATCTTAATTGTGAATCTTTCACCCGATGCCCAGGATCTGGATCTTGCTCTATTTGATTCTATATGCAATCAAGAATTTCCTTTTTCAAGTTTAACTCAAGATTCGTAAATAATATTTACTGTTAGCTACGCAGTAAAATAATTAACAGCAGAATCAAATAAACAACCCATAATGATAAATTCAAGATCATCAATTTAAGCTTCAAACAACATAATCATCTAACACCCATAACCCCAGAATACTTGGGTTTTTAGCTACTCATAATTATACAAATATCAACAATAAAAGTCTTAAACATAATATAAGTAAATACAAGAAGAAAGTTTAGAAAAACTCTTTTAGTTCTTGCTTCAAGATTGTAATCCCCTTCTTTTCTTCACTTCAAGATTGAGTCTTCTCTTCACTTTCTCTCTCTAAAATTATTTCTTCCTCTAAAAATCTGATCTATCCAATAATGGAGTTTTTGCTTTATGTAAATTGAGTGGGATTAAGAAGGAATTCCAATTTTACCCCTAAATAAAGTCCCTCCGGATAGGACACGCGCGAACTATCGCGCGAAGTATGGAGTTCGCGCGCTTCTCTTGGCTTCCAGGCAGAAAAACTCGCGAACTATTATGCGAAGTTTGGAAGTTAGCGCAGTAGTTCGCGCGCTTCAGTAGCTCGATTTTGTCCATTTTTCCGTCTCGTCCTTGCGCATACTCGACTCTTAGGGGTTGTTCTTGCTCATAAATTATTCTAATCTCCTCTTGAAAGCATCATTTAGTCTCCTCATCCTGCAATGTATACATATCACAATTAGAGCCTATTTTTCATTAATTGACCATAATATGACATCGGAATATAATCAAGCGGAAGCATAAACAGAAGCTAAATTACCTAGATTTCGCCTATTATCAATAACCTGATGATTTTCCAACATAGGGTCTCCACTCTCTACTTGATGCCAGCATAACCTGATGACTTTCCAATATAGGGCCTCCACTCCCTAGTTGATGCCAGCATAACCTGATGATTTTCTAACATAAGGTCTCCATTCCCTAGTTGATGCCAGCATAACCTGGTGCCAGTATAACCTGATGCCAACATAGGATCACCACTCCCTAGTTGATGCCAACATAAGGTCTCCACCCCCTAGTTGATGCCAGCATAACGTGATGCCAACATAGGGTCACCACTCCTTAGTTGATGCCAACATAGGGTCATCACTCCCTACTTGATGCCAGCATAACCTGATGCCAACATAGGGTCACCACTCTCTAATTGATGCCAACATAGAGTCACCCCTCCCTAATTGATGCCAGCATAACCTGATTCCAACATAGGGTCTCTACTCCCTAGTTGATGCCAGCATAATCTGATGCCAAACATAGGGTCACCACTCCCTAGTTGGTGATTCTCCAACAATAGGGTTTTCAATCTCTAGTTAATATCATTTTAGATATAGGGTCTCCACTCCCTAATCTCTTTTTCCAAAGGATACACAATCCTCATTATCACACCTCCTTTTTACCTACACCCCCGTGAAGGGACGTAAAGGGAGTTTTTTTCCAATTAAAGGACAATTGAAACGGGATTTATTATTTAATTTAGAGTCGCCACTTGGGAGATTTATGGTGTCCCAAGTCACCAGTTGAATCCCGAATCAAGGAAAGATTGACTCTGTATTACAGTCCGCGAACCAAAAATCCAAGTAAGGAATTCTGTTAACTCGGGAGAAGGTGTTAGGCATTTCCGAGTTCCGTGGTTCTAGCACGGTCGTTCAACTGTCATATTCAGCTTATTTGTCTGATTTTAATACATGCTGAACCTATGTGCAAATTTTTAACCGTGCACCGCTTTTATTATTATGATTTTTACCGAGAATTACAACATCGTGAAAATACATCTCGAACCGCGTCACATCAATGCACCCGTGGTTATTGACATATTTCAACTCTGTTGAGATTTGGATTTGGGTCACATAAATGTGCACCCGAGTTTAAGAAGATAACATTATTAAATACGTGCCTAACGAGACTAACGCGTAGTTATTTTGGGAAAAGGCCGTGAAGTTCGCTAAGCGGCCGATCCCAAGTTCTAAGTAATTACTACATACATTTGTGAGGGCCCCGCAGTCCGTGCGTCTTATTTGGCGAGGCTCATCTCGTTTATTTTAAAAAGGACGATCCTAAAGTGACCACATTTTCTATCATATTTGTCTCTAGTAATAAGAAAAGACCCTAATTAATTAGCATATCACTGAACCGTAATTAAGTACTCAAATAGATTTAGTTCAATTTGATAAACGGTCCTTCATGGGCCTTTGTACAGGCCCAAGTATAATCAAGGAGCCCAAATTGAAACTTTATGGTCTTAGTATGAGGCTGACATGAAGCTTCTGGGGCCTAGGATTTGGGGCGAGGCCCGAATCGTCGGAAAGCGCAAGATGAATTATGGCAGGCCCAAGTTCAGAAGATACAGGACTCAGCGTTTGAGCTTTCAACTTGAAACAAAAGACTGAGAATGTAACGGATTTAATTCACAGGCGCAGGGTTGTCACATGTGTAAGCATACTGGTGATTGTTTCCAACCTAATAGGGACTATCAGCAATTAATTGATTTTTTACAAAGTAAGCAGTTCAACTCCCTATAACCATGGCAAACGGTATTACTTTCATGCAGTCCTTATGGTTAATATATTGAAATGTCCTAGAATGTTCAAATCTTACCTGTCTACCCTTATTTCAAAATTAACTACAAGCCATATCATTAACAATTTTTGAATCAGATTTTTACTACTAACTATCACAAACCTCACATGCTAAACTATTATAGGCCAATATCAGATTTAACTACAGCACGAATTAAGGAGTGAACCAAATTAAAACTGGGGTTTCAATTCTTCACACAAATCAAATGAGTTTAACAATCCTACACAACCTCAGACAGTCCAATTATACAAGTGATATGACATTTGAATAAACAAAATGCTCTACACTTTTGAACTAAAACAAAATATGAGGAATCAGACTCAATTCAAGCAGCATTTCATTTCATGTCCACAAAGCTTGAAGGTTACAGGATATGTACTTGGATGTTTGAAATATAATAAGAAGAAGAAGAAGAAGAAATCAGCAGCAGCAGAAATGTGAGCAACAATGCAGCAGCAGTTCACAACAGCAGTGTATCAAAAGATAACCAGCAGCGACTCAGGAAAAACCAGTTAAAATTTCCAGCAATACCAACAGCAACACAAATAACTAGCAATTGACCCCAAACAGCTTGACAACAACCAAATATCAATCAAAACACAAGCAGAAACACCCTCTTAAAACTCTTCCAGTTTTTTTCAGAATGTTCAATACCCTCAAGGTTTTCAAAATGTTCTCCTCTTGAGGTCTACCCAAAAGAAACAGCCAGACCAGACTAACAAAAGCCTAAAGAGAACTGACTTTCTGTTCCAAAAACCAGCCTGAATAAACCCAAAATCACTAGAAAACCAACCAGAAAACCTCTGAAACTCTCACAATCAGGAATCAAGCTAGAAACATGCAACTCATCGACTGGAATTCTAATCTAACTACAGGAAACTAATGCAACATTAGGTTTTCTCAATCTTTTTCAAAGTCAGGCAGTGTGTGCCTATCTTTGGACTTTTTCTATTTGTTTTTGACTCTCAACCCTTACTCCCCTTCAAAAAATCCTCTTGTATGTCTCTACTAATCTCTATATTTAAACCCAAAACCTCAGCCCATTTTTCAACTCTAAGCAGCCCTTAGGAAAGTATTTCTGTCCATGATCTTCCCTGACAGCCCATTATCAAGTGTCTTGTGTCCAAAGGCATGGGCAACTTATAATATTTAATTAATCCCCCATGCTATTATGTTTCCCAAGCCACTACTACTAGACAAAGTATTAGTTTAATGGTCAATTAAGTACCCTTACGGTCAGACCACTAGCACTAAACATTTCAATCCTTTTAAAACCCCAAAATACCCCTAAAAACTTCTGTGATTTAATGTCCCACCTTAAACCCTTTAATCTATACTACATCTTTCAGCTATAACCAATTCAATTTGAATTCAAATGACCATTCAAACTAGAATTTAGATCAGATCAAATGGCATTAACAGAAGAACAATGATTCAGGATAACCAATGACCAATAAATTCAGTTCAATGAACTGAATATACCAACAGGCTCAGTTCTAAGTTCAAATATAACAACGAGCTCATTTTGATACAAACTTTAGAACACAAATGAAGCAGGAGGGAAACAGACGAGAATGATCCACGAATTAGACTATTATCATGCTAAACTAACATTCGAGCATACCAGACTAATAGACGACACTTATTCAATCGATTACACAAATTATAACATATAATAATCGACAACAAACAGAAGCAATGATACAATTGTACCAAATAAAAGGTCTGATGAAGAAATACATAATCAATCGACAAAAATTGAAAAGTCAATAAAGCTACACTTAAACAAAGTAAACAGAATAAACAAGCATAAAAAATGGAACAAACAGAAAAAGGAAAATACCTCAGGAACTCGGAGACTAGACGATCTTGACTTGGACTCTGACTCGGACCTTTTTTGAGGTCGAACGGACCTTAATCAAGTGTTCTCAACTGAGAACACTTCGACTAAGGTCCACTGGACACCCAAATTCCTTTTCTTCGGACAAACCTCAACCTTTGGTTTTCTAGGGTTCTTGGGGGTTCGATTTGGGGTTCGGATGGTTCTAGCAAGATTCAAACAGAACCAAGTGTGTTTTGGGCATGAGGGAGGTCAAGGGGTGCCAGGGTGTGAGTTTAGGGCAGATTGGGGTAGGTCCAGGTTTTGCTCGAATCTTCAAATGAAGATTCGAGAAGTTTGAGGATGATCCGAAGCAAATGTGTACTGGATTCTGATTGGGGGTGGTTAGATGTTCTAGGGATGATATTTTGGGGTCATTGGACGAACTAGGGTTCCGGCCTAATTTTAGATCTAATATTCGAAGCATACGGCTGGGATTCGAAGGATAAGAATTAGGGATTCGGAATGGGGAGGTCGAGGGGAATCAGTGGTGAAAAGATGGGGTCGTTTGGACCACCGAAACCGCCGTAAGGCGATTTCCGGTGAGCGGTGCACGGTGGCAAGAGGCGGGGGATATGTTTGGTCTCTGAAGCTCAGAGACGAAGAGGTGAAGGGGGTTTGGTTTGAAATCAAGGTTATATATGGGGGTGTTTTAATCCTGGCCGTTGGATCAAGCACGACCAACGTCCTGGATCAATTCATTTAACAGACACGGTGTCGTTTTGGAGTAGTACTGGGGCGGTTTGAACCGGGGAACGGGTCGGGCCAGGGAATGGGTAAGGGAGATTGAATCTCAGCCGTTGGATTGATTTAATCCAACGGCCCTGATAAGAGTGACCAAACGACGTCGTTTTAAGACGTCTCTGGCCAGGCCGAACTGGACCTGGTTCATGGGTGATTTGGGCCTGATTTTTTGCATTGAAATTGGCCCAATTTTCACTCTTTTCTTCTTTTCTTTCATTTTCTTTTAATTCCTTTTCAACTAAAAATCCTAATTAAATTATAAAATTGACAATTAACTAAAACATTAACTCTTAATAATAGCTACCACACGAAATTAAACATCAAATAAAGAAAACATTACACAATTCGGACATTAAATGCTAAAATGCAAAGTACACATTTTTGTGATTTTTCCATTTCGTAAAACAAACTTGATTGTTTAATTAATTTCTAAATTGTAAAATTAAACCCTAAATGCATATGCAACACATATTTTTGTATTTTTCTCATTTGAAGTAGAAATAAACATGCGCAGACAAAATACAAATAAATTACAAACAACACAAAACCATTTTATTTTGGATTTTTGGGAGTAGTTCTCATTGGGCAAAAATCACGTGCTCACACTCATTTTTATTGCTTTCAATAATGAAGCAGTATAGAGTTTTGGTTACAAATAACTCATAAAATTTTCCTAGTGAAAACTGGGGCAGAAAATTTCGTTCGTCTATTTTGATGCCTAACCAGGTTATACCTCGAGGCACAGGGTTCTAGATGGCCAAAAGAAGAAGTATCAATCCAGAAGAAAAAGAAAAAGAAGAAAAAGAAAAAGAAGCGAACTCAAAATGCAGAAGCGGAGAAAAGATATGGACTGCTCAAGACATGATTGAAGTCATAAGGTTTGCATGTCCCGTATTAATCCGGAAAAAAAAAGCTGAAGAAGAATGAACCAGCACCTGCAGCTAACAAGCATCAAGATTCATATCAGAGTCTGCATGAAGAATCAGCCAAGACTCAAGATCAAGCTTTAGATGATTTGTAGATAGGAATCTTATAACTCGTAGCTGATAGGGGTTTAGTTAGTCTTTTTCATTTTGATTTTGATATAATAACAGGACCACGGACCGGAGCCTCGACGGAACCTCACTCGACTCTCGAACTAATCATTCAATCATTCTTCTTAAACTACACGCGGCCTGATTCCCTTATGATCTGGGATATGTAGGTTGATCAAGACTCGGTTGCACCCTTTCCTTTGTTTATTTTCCCTTTTGAAACAAAAAAGATTTGGTCAAAAATTAGTCAGATGGCTCACCTTATCTTTGCCTGAAAACTCTTCATGTTTCCCAGCAAAGAGGGGCAGCTGTGAGCACCTAATTTTTGACCATATTTAATTTTTGTCATCTTCTTCTATATAAATATTTTTAGGGGTTTTAATCTATAATTTTTAGCTTTTTTACACTTTTTATTATAAGATAAGGTCAATTATTACTATTAATATTATTTTTACTTTTATTTTTATCTTAAAATAATAACAAATCTTAAAAAATTAAAAAAATTTAATTTCGGGTAGGATTAAAATAATAGGAAAAGGGAAGTATGGAATTAAAAAAATAAAAGTAAAAGTAGGTGGAATTCTCTTTAAAAAATAAAGTGGAAAATTAAAAAAATAAAAGTAAAGTAATATGAAATTTTTTAAAAATGAAAAGTAAAAAAAAATTGGAATTCAAAATAAAAATAAAGGTAGCGAAAATTTAAAGAAATAAAAAGTACAGAAAGTAGATTTTTTTAAAAAAAAGAAAAAGAAAGTGGATTTATTTTAAGAAAAGTAAAACAAGTGGAGAATAAAAAAAAAAAAAAAAGTAAAAAAAGTGGGAATTTAATTAAAATAAAAGTTGAAATTTAAAAAATAAAAGTAAAGAAAGGTGGGGATTTATTTATTTTTAAAAAAAAAAAATAGGAAGTGAGATTTCTTTTAATTAAAAAATAATAAAATAACTAAAAAAATCTGAAAATTTTCGAAAATTCTTTTATAAATAGAAGAGAAAAATTTGAGAAGCAAGAGAAAAAAAAGGGGAGGGAATAGAGAGAAAACAATTTTTTTCTTTTTTGCTAAAGAGAATTTCTACTAGTTTCATTCTTTCTTTCAAAAAATCTAGCAATTCTCATCTTGTTTAAGATCCAACAAAAACACCTAAAAAACATGAGCAAAATCACCCCAAAAAATCAAATCCAAAAGCTTCAAACTCAATTAAAAGATAGCCCCAAATACTAACCCGAAGACATCGAAGTCGAGTTCGGTTTGACAGGATTTTCATTCGCTGCCTCTGGTTGTAGTCCATTTACACATTAAATTTAAAGATTTTTTGCTCCATATGTATTGAAAAAGATCTTCATCTATAAAAGGCTCACTCTTACCTTTTCTAAAAATTTTGTTTGTTCATGAACCTTTTTCCATGTGTTTTGTTTGGTTTTCTGTTAATGCATTCTTGATAAATTCATGATGCCTCCTTGTGAATGAATTTGGATAGCAGTAAGTTTTGAGTTTAATTAGAATGAAATTTTTTGGTTTTCAGTTGTTTTAATAGGTAACATACTAAAAGAGGATTTGGCTTAGTAAGGAAATAGTTGAGTTTGTTGATTAGCCGTTACTTGAAGCATGAATTTTGGTGATTAAACAAAGGGATTAAATGAAAAGGTGCAGATCTTTATGTATTGCTTTAGAGAAGCTGATGAATTGTTTCATTACTGAAATAATTAAATAATTGTAGCTATAATCGTTGTTAAATATGTGAACAATGTCGTTATCCACTTTATTACTAGTAATGTGAGATTAAATAAATCATCGTGACTATGGGTACGATTTTCGTGGCATGGTCATGATACGTAATCCCAAATTAGGTGTGCATTTTATGTGACCCGATCACAATTTTTAATAATAAAAAATAAACACGTCATAAATCGCGGGTACATTTCATGTGGCGCGATTTGCAATGTGTACCAAAACGACAAGTGTACGACATCGTAACTTGTTCCAGAAATAATTTTATAAATCCTTAAAGCAATAAATAATTAAAAACAGTTAAAAGGTTAAAAATACACAATAGGTTTTAAACATGTAATAAATCAGATAATTTGGCCAATTATTAATAGTTGAGCGAACGTGCTAAAATCACGGAACTCGGGAGTGTCTCACACTTTCTCCCGGGTTAACAGAATTCCTTATCCGGTCTTCTGTGTTCGCAGACCATAAATAAGAGTCAATTTTCTCGATTTGGGATTTTAAAATAAACTGGTGACTTGGGACACCATAAATTATTCCAAGTGGCAACTTTGAAATAAATAGTAATCCCATTTCGAATAATGTCACTTTAATTGGAAAAACTCCCTATCCTCTCGGAAAAAAAGGAGGTGTAACAACAATATACCATATCGGTTCTGTATCCCATCAATATCAATAGCTTTAGGAATACTGCTGCCTTGAATGATATAATCAGCAAATGCAGCAACATAAACACCGCAGCCACTACATACAAGGTCGCACATAAACGTTGAATAAGTTAGTAAAATATCCAAATAAGAATTCATGCACAAAAATAAATAAGAATCAAAAATATTCAATAATAATTTACGTGTTATCTTATGTTGGCAACCCATCAATGACATGAATATCAAAATGATCGATGGCAGGGATTCCCATAGGGTCCTCCTTTGTGTCCCAAAAACTAATACAATGAAGGAAATATGGGAGCAACACTGAGTATGGCTTAATTGATCTCCGAACTGCACTATTCTGTCGTGCGTCACTCATGGAATTGTATACATAAATGCGTAGATCTTTGAATGACAGTCTCGCCAATATCCAGTGCCACTTATCAAACCGATTTATAGGAAAAAGGACTACATCAACAGTACACCAACGAACATTACATCTTAAAAAATACCCATTTATATACTCAGCAATTGGATTTGTTTCAGTAATCAAATTCATATCTCTGTTTTTCTCTAAAAACTCCTTGTACAAATTCGAAATCAAGCAGTTAAACCAACAGTGGGTAGTTGTGAATCTTACCGGAACATCAACATTGTACTTCCCTTTCTTTCTCAAATAGCAAAAAATAACAGCAATATGCTGAAATATGAAGAATAACCACACATAGTCAGAAAATTACACTATGAGAAAACTAAAATGTATATGTTATGTATAAACCGATTATACATTTTACAGAAGATACTGCAAATATACATAAAAGATACTCTTCCAAGTTGATACTATGTTTTCTATTGTCATTATTGTTCTAGTCCTTTCTTCTGCCTACTATCCAAGGCTTACCGAGTCCCATTTCTCATTTTATTACAAATATAATCTATATGTAGTTACAACATGGATAAAAGAAAAGAAATGGAATTTATGCTAACAAATTAACATTAATATGCTGAAAATATGAAGAACCATTATAGCGTTGACTTACTGAATCACACAGGGGTAGGCCTGAATATGCAAATGTGAAGAATCATTTTTTTCTCCAATATCATCAATTCCAAATGCAAATATTTTATTCAGCTTATTGCTAATCTCTGTATAAACATCGTCCCTGATGAATCACGATAAAAAGATATGGTTCATAACATGAAACACGAAAAAAACAAGGAAGAAAAGAAAAAGAAAAGACTAAAACATAAAACTTACGGTGCATTAGTCCTTAAGCCTCTATTGTTGAAAGTGTTCACTTACACAATATTCTGAAATTAACAGGATTGTCAACATTTCCCTGAAAAGGATACTTTATAGTGAAGATGGACTTATTTGGCTTATTTGTCAAGATGGGATTCTTTGACTTAGTTGGCTTATTTTAAGCAACTTGGATGGCACCACCAGAGTCAAATGTGTTCCTGAATGGTAACTTCATGATCCCTGCTAGTTTCCTTTCTCTAGGGATCATTTTAGGTGTGTCATGATCAACAACAACTATATGATATTCCTGCATAGTAGCAACATTTTTCTCCACTCCTAAACAATCACCATGTACAATATTTTGATTGAAATACTTTTGGGTGATTGCAGTTATTTGAGCCTCAATATCACTAGTCCAACCATTGTCCTCACCAACTTCCTCAGAACTATTTTTACCAACAACTTGTACAGAATCCTCCACCAAACATCCAAACCCTCCATATTAGGAGTATTTTTCTTAACTTCTGCAATAGTAACTACACTATCACCATCTACATCATTTTTGTCACAAAACTTCCGGGTGATTGCAGTGATTTCAGGATTCATCGTCACCAACTCCTTTACTACTTTTATCAGCTTTCATAATATCAACAGTTTGCTCTAGACTTACCTCAGTACCAACATTTTTCTTTATAACTCCCTCACTGCTAATATTTTTCTCCATAACTTCATTACTACCAAAATTATTCTTTGCAACTTCCTTATCGCCAAGGTGGGTTGCTCTGATGGTAAGCACCCCCACTTTCAACCAAGAGGTTGTGAGTTCGAGTCACCCCAAGAGGAAGGTGGGGAATTCTTGGAGGGAAGGATGTCGAGGATCTATTTGAAACAGCCTTTCTATCCTAGCGTAGGGGTATGGTCTGCGAACACACTACCCTCCCCAGACCCCACTAGTGGGATTATGCTGGGTTGTTGTTGTAACTTCCTTATCGCCAAAATAATCATTATTAATATCACCAGTATCATGATGGTCATGACTATCATGATGATCGTCATCTTTTCTATTACCATGTTCAGGAAAAATATACAAAAAGTTGTAAAATTTATAGTAACAGGTAAAAATAATAAATAAGCATAGTCATGAGAATATCATTGAAGCACCGTGTTCACCTAGAGCTTTAAAAACCTTTTCAAATGAGAAAATCATTAACTGCTCCAAAGACGAAACTTTGTTGTTTACCTATAAAAGAAAAAGTGAAACCGAATATCAATTAAGTTGTTAGAACTGCTCAAAGCCAAAATAGAACTGTATCGTATTGATTTCACTCCTCAGAAGTTTCAGCTCATTCTCGCTTGAACTCAAACTACTGGGTTGTGGATCCGGATTCTCATTGTTGATAGGTTGTGATTCCAGCTTATTTTTGGGGTGCTTCTTAGCATTTTTTTAGGTCGAGTGTTGAAATCATCAACATCATCTCTTGGATTAACTTCAGCCACGACTCCAAATTCGTTATACATCTCATTTCTATCTTCATACATCGGGACAAAATCATGCAATTCAAGACTTATTTGTTCAATATTTGTTGGGGCAATATTATCAAACACCAACTACAAATCAAAAAAAAATAGCAATCATGAAATTTTAAAAAAAATAAAAGACAACCAATATATTACTTGTAGAAACTACACATCATACAGTTAATTGATATTATGTATATTAAAGGTATAAAATATGTATCAGAAATATATAATTTATGTATCAGAAGTAGATTCATATGTGTTGCTACAAAATGTTGTAAACTACACCAAAATATTTTTTACCTGCTCCTGATTTAAAAGAAAAATTCTTTCCTCAACCTCTTAAATGTCACCTTCCTCTTTACATTTAAGTTTAGTATACATGGCACAAGATCTCCAATCCGGTAAGCGAGGTTTTTGCGAGTATAGGGGCAGTATTCATAAAACCAATAGTGGAGTGCTAAATTGAATTATCCTTTCATATCGGTACATCTCTCTCCTACTATGAACTCTATCCTTCATTGAATCCAACATAGCATTGAAAACCAATTTTCCCCAATGGAAAGTCTCAAAATAACCAAATTGAACCAACATAAAATCAATCTTTGTTATGGAATCATCATTCATAATAAAAAAAATAGGAAACCACTTATGAAGTACAATAATGCAATATTTAATGCGTCCTCATCAGATTTTTATATATTTTTTAAGAAACAGTCAGTTAACAATTTCTTAGACACTTTCGACATGTTTGGAAAGTATAATTTCATCAACCGACTCGACTGGACATATTCATAATCCTTATCAAGATCAACATTACACTTTAAACCTGTAATAATACAAAACTCTGTAAGTCCAAAGCGCAACTTGGTGCTATTCACTTTAATCCACAACTCATCATCTTTAGGTGATACCAATTCCCTAAGTAATAGTGAATGGATATAAAAGAACCGGGCAAGTCCAAAAAATAACCAAAACATATTTTTCTAAACATCTCAATCTGTTGATCATCCAAAGTATCTTTCAAATGTTTCGTTATAATGCAGTTTGTATACACACATATACGAGAACTATAATGATCACCCAAAGGAACATAGTAATAACAAAGCTGCAGATAATACAACTTCATAATAATCACAAATATGCACTTTAAACATTACTAATACACTATGTGGATAGATGATATACTTTATATACAAATTGCACATTACTTATTGACTTGATACAAATTATATCCAATATGGAAAAAGAATGATATATTTTTTATACAAATCTGGAACATAACTACTATTTCGGATAAATTTTTTATATACTAAAATAAACTAAGCGCACACAAGTCAGAGTTATACCATTAGAAATTACCTTCAAATCAGATGAGCTAGAACATTTTTGATCAAAATGAACTTTTCTCTTTTTTGATGGAACATCATCCCCATCCCTTTTAGCCTTCCTTTTAGAACTTTTACTCTTATCCTTCACAACATCCTTCCCACCATTTTAATTTTTCTTTTTGAACTTGTGCCTTTTTCAACAACTACACGTTGAGCAGTTTGTGACCTCGTTACTCTATCACTGGGAGTCCCGTGTGAACGAGTCATTCTATCAAAAGGGGTATTTTGCATCCCTTAAATATGGGTATTTTACATTCCTTCAACAGATTTAGAGGTTGCATGCCCCAAATCGCACCCAAATTCTGGTAAATCTTCAAACTCGTCATCATCATTCCTAATAAAACTAGGGTTATATTTTACTAATTTACCTGCTAATTTCATAGAATATGGAGATGCCATCAACTTCCTATATTTCTTCAAAGACTTCTTTTCCTCCATTATAGATTCGATTATGAATAAAAATTCAAAAATCTACTAAAACTTTGACTTACATTGAGAGCAAGAATAAAAATGAAAAAGCTTTGTTTGAGAAGAAGCCGGTGTTTCGAGAGAACCGAGTGCAATAAGAAAAAAAAAACGTGAGTTAAAAGGTGTGGGTGGGTCAGTGTATTATGGATTATTTATGGGCTATTAGATGTAATATGTTTGGGCCGGAGGGACATTTCGGGTCCATGGGAAAAAATATGGGCTATTAAAATTTTGAGGGGTTTTACATGGTAGTTTTCTCATTTTGTGCAACAATATGTGCCAGCCCAATTATTATAGAGGGCATTTACAACTATACTCAGTTTTAGGGTCACTATTGAGCTAATAGCTTGTTTGCACAAAAATTTACAAGTCTTTCCACTTTAGGATCAACTTCAGACTTATTGGGTCTGAATTTTAAGGGGAAAAAAAGCCTGAAGTGCAATGCACTTAAGGCCAATTAAGTTTAAAGTAAAAAAATTACACTTAAGATGCACTTAAAGCCAAATAGTTTTAAAGTGCAACAAATGTTTTCATGCATTTAAGGTCAAATAGGTCTGAAGTAAAAAGATTACACTTAAGATGTAATTAAGGCCAAATAGGTCTGAAGTGCAACCAATATTTCACTTAAGGCCAAAAATGTCTGAAGTGCAAGGTGCCAAAAAACAGAAATTTGTTCATCGAATTTCAACAATTCAATATACGATTCAACGCCTAAATCTACTTCAAATAATCTCAAATTTGAAATATAACCTCCAAATATCATAAAGAACAAACATCAGTCATCAATTTATCAAAATAACAACAAGTTTAACAAACTCGTTTTGCAGTTAAGAAGAAGAAGAAACCCAAAGTAATATCAAAAAAAGGAGTGCCCCACCTTAAAACCTGCTCACAGACATCATATGAATTCACTGTTACTTTTGTTTTCAAAGCGAGTAAGAAGAAGACAGAAGGAGGAGGACCGAAGTTGACAGTACTTTGGGTACTAATTAATTTTTTTTATATGTGCAGTTGCTGATGGCGTTGGGGAATAGCAAACATTCTAATGATCCAAGTGTTGCAAAGAAGATTAGTTTTCCGGTCATGAAAGCAGCAGATATAATCGTGATGGGAACAGATGGATTGTTCGATAATGTTCATGATTTTGAGTTACAACTTGTTGTGAACAATGGAGTGGACTCGTGGTCGTGGGAATCGGATGTACCTAATACATTGGCGTAGAGGATAGTGCAACATGCACTGGAGAATTCTAAAAACATAGAGCTTTACACGCCGAATGTTTCAAAGCTGGATTTGAGCAGAGAGGTGGAAAGTATGATGATATATATAGTAGCCCATATTTGGCCTTTGTAGTGCTCTTCTTTTTTATGTCTAATCTAACTTCTTTTTTCAATTCTTGGTAGTTGTAAAAATTGATTCGAGATACAAGCAAGAAATCTGTATGTAATTTGATTCTTTATATATGTTTGGTCCATATGATCATTGATTCACTGTAATCTATGTTTCTTTTCTTCTCTTGCAAGTATTTATCGTTAACTTATAGGAGTAATAAATTTTACCACTTTAAGTGGTGTCCAACTTGCTCTGTTTTTTTTTTAATTAAATTTTGCATCTTCACGCGCTACAGATACACTAGAGACAGAATTTTAAACCATTAAAAAACACATGAATATAATTGCACCCAATTGTTTGCATATCACGTTCCTACTGATCTCACATCTTAGACCATAAAAGAGATATGGGGTTGACTTCAGCAATGCTTTTTTATTCCTGTAGTATGCTCTCATGCCATACAGTGCATTTCCCAAAAAAAAAACATCCCAAGGAGATTGGCAGATGAATACATTTTCTGAATACGCCTTTTAGGGCGTGTAAACAGAAAGTTGATGCAAAAAAGAGAGGAAAGGCTGTACTAAAGAAAATCAAAAAAATCTGAGACAAAATTTAACATCGGGATAAACACAATCTTACAACAGGTATCTAAGTTCCAAAAATGCATAATAGAGGCAGCAAGTTCAGCTGCATCTTAAGCACAAACTTAAATACTTAATCTGTAGTCTTGGTCTTGCCATTTCAATAGATTGAATTCTTGACATCTTCCTCACAAGCTGAGTTTTCTTTTAGCCTTTCTGTCCGCCACCCAAGATATTGCAACACAAGCATCTTGACAGGTACCATCAGCAAATTCCAAGATAAAATGCCATCTGGAAAACAAAAGGTAATAATTGAACTCTTGCACGCATCAATTACTGATTTTCCAAGTATTAAAAAGGAACCAAGTAACACATCATCGAACGTTCTGAAAACTCAAAGTACACAAATAGCTATGAAGACAAGAAAATAACTATTGAGAAGGCAAGAGCAGATGGAGAAAACATATTCTGGAGCCTGTAAAATGTCAAAGGAGCATCAAATGGTAGCAAGATATACCTTGGTTTACTAGCGCCGGTCAGTTTTCCCAGTTGATCGCTTTCCTGAGAAGAGATGTTTTGGTTTCAGAGTAGGAATAACTCTATCAGCCTCTCCCCGCCGAGCATCCTTATTCCTCTTCTTAGAAGAACCCTTAGCCATCTTTATAGCCATCTTCTTTTGGGCTTTGTCCTTTAAGCCCTCCCCTGGAACAAATTCATCTGGAGGTCGTGACCTTGACCTTGATCTTGCCGTAATGGAAAGTGACCTCAATCTTTGCTTCTTGTTGGGAGTAATCTTGTCGACATCCATTGCATCCTTACCAATGTCATCTCCACGTTCAACTGATCTCTCTCGCTTACGACCCCTTGATCTACTACGGGCTCGATTGATTGCTAGAGTTGGATCCAGCCCCAAAGCAGATAACTGCCTTCCCATTCTTTTTGAAGTGAACTCCTTGTCTTTGTCAAACTTTCTTGGTACAGTGGGTCGGCTCTCTGCGGTGCTTTTCTTAATTCTATGCTGTTGAATGAGCAAACTCTTCTGTTTCCGAATTTCAGCTAATGCTGCTTGTTCTTCAGGGGTCAGCTCAACGCCGTCCATCTCAAAATCATCATCTCCTTCTTCATCCTGACGAAGACCTTCTTCTCTCTCCAATTCTTCAAGCCTTTGTAAGATATCAGGGTCAATAAAGTCGTAGACATTGTGCCCATCTAAAATTTCTGGCATTACATCTTCCTTCCACTCTTCTTTTGCTAATAGATAGTGCTTCCTCAAGCTGGCAGAGTAAACACCTGCACCCCCGTTCTCATTCTCCAGATCTCTCTCAAGTTTCCTTTTCTGTTTCTCAGCATCTGCCTCAGCCTCCTTAGCTCTGGCTTCCAACACTGCCTGAGGTATGCATGCTGGCCTCTCTTTCTGGTCACGTGGTTTTGGCATAGCAACATGGAAGCGGTTCAAGCAGTCATTCAACTTTTTCGACTTCATTTTCAATTCCACCCTCTGATTCAGTAACCTCTCACAAGCTGCATTCTTCACCGAAATCACGCCATCTTCAGTCAACGTGCTCATAGTTAACAACACACCTGCTTCATCTGTTGCCTCGCCACCTTGACCCATCACTGTCTTCATGGCTTCATCTTTCATCTCTGCGACTAACTTCTTGTCTACCTCAGAAATCCCTTCTAACGGCTGCAAGTCCGTTTTGTTGCACACGATCATCAAGGGTTTATTCATAAAGAGTGATTTGATGCTGTGGAAAAGAGCAGCCTGCTGCGCAATGCTATAGCCACAAGACCCAGAAATATCAAGGAAAAACAACACAGCAGCCCTCAGATGTGCTAGAGCTGTAATACTACACATCTCAATGATATTACGATCCTCAAATGGCCTATCCAGAATACCAGGAGTGTCGATCACTTGATACCTCAGATATTTGTAGTCAGTATGACCGACAAACAAGGACTTTGTAGTGAAAGCATAAGGCTGCACATCCACATCTGCTCTTGTAATTTTGTTGATGAATGAGCTCTTGCCAACATTTGGATACCCACAAATCAAGATTGTCCTAGTATTGGGATCAATTGAGGGAAGTCTTGCCATGTGCTGCCTAATCTGTTCTAAATAAGCTAAACTTGGGCCAATGCGCTTTATAACAGTGCACATACGTCCAAGAGCAGAAACCTTCAGGGATTTGCAGCGATAGAGTGAGTCGCCATACTTCAACAATTTCACATAATCTTTAGCAATTTTTGAAATCAAATTTCTAGCAGTATTAATTTGGCCAAGGGCAAGCTTGTAGTGATCTTTGTTGTAGAGCACATGAAGAAGGTCCCCATAGAAAGGATGGATATCGTCAAGCCTGGGGAACTCATCAATAATGGTGGAGAGTTTGTCATAGAAATTCTGCTGTGTATACTTCACTTTGCGCATGTAAAATTGACGTATACGAGAGATAGCATATCCTTTGTGGACAACAGTAGGAGTTTGACGCTGTGTGCGAGACAGAATGATATCGACAAAGTCCTTCCCATTGGGAACCACCGTAATCTTCTTAAAGTTGTACTGCACCATTTTTTATAATCTGGATCAAATAAAACAAAAAACAGCATGAGCAGATGCACACAAAAAAACCACCAACCAACTGATCTCTCTCAAACCAATCAATCAGCAATTCAAAATTGCAAAAGTATCTTCCATTGAAAAGCTTATTACTTGGTCCTTCAAATCCTAAAACTATGAAAATACACACAATTACTGGAGAGAAATTCTTTGGCCTCAAATTCAAAATTTACCACTAGACTATTCCATTCGGTTTTTTCAGTCTATGCCTTTAATATGCTAGTATGTCATGCATTACAGCTGAAAATAGAAACCTTTTACAGCATGTAGAGACTATCTTAAAATCTGCCCAGATAGACGTACCAGTCACCTCATCTGATTTTAGATAAATTCATTGCAAATTATAATCATGTAACTACATTTAGGGGTCGTTTGGTAGGAGGTATAACAATAGTGCTAAATAGAGTGTATTAGTAATGTTGGTACTAGTAATGTTGGCATTAGTTATGCTGAGATTATTTTTTATCCACTGTTTGGTTTGGTGTATTAAAGCATTGCATAATTTTTTTAAAATTGGGTGTTTACAAAAGTACCCTCCATAATTTTTAACTTTAGCTATAAAAATTAACTTTATAGATAAAAATTAACTGTGCTTTTCCATGGCCAAAGCGTATTAAGGAAATCTGTTTGCTAATAATATGGGGAAAGGCTTTTATTAGGGATTTGAGGGGAGCAATTAGGTCTTTCCCCATGTTTATGCAAGCATTAAAAACCCTTGCATTACTAATGTCATGGTTTCTTATGCATTGCTTATACATAGCATAATACCAAGTATAATGTATAACTAATACAAGTATTAGTTATACAAAGGTTGAAAAAATATAACAAACAAGGTATTAGTAATGCACAGAGCTAATGCTTGCATTATTTTTTCTAATACTTCCTACCAAACGACCCCTTAGAGGTTCTTCATACATCGAATCACCCTAAAGAGGAAAAAGAAATCTTGAATATACCGGATTGTAGCAAGTTCATGACATTAAAATGAAACCTAACACTTCTCAAGTTCAAAATTAAACGACTAAACAATTGAAATCTCACAAAGAAACATGTGAAAGATGATCTGGTTCATACCCAATAACATCATACCCAATAACAAAGCCACTGAAGCTTAACAAGGTTTTCCCAATGCAATACAATAATTTTTGGAATTCAGAAAAAGAAAATCAATAAAAGAAAATTTCCATCAAAAGTGTAAACAATATGCTGCACAAGATTCAAAATCTAAATGTTTGAAGCATAAAGGTTGTAACTTTTATTTTCACTTTCAGTTCCACAAAAATAAAGAGCAAATCAATCAACTCAAATTATATCTTAAGCACCAATTTCATCTAAATTCATGTACTGAAATAGAAAGTGACAAACCTACCCACTTACAGATACCCAAATAAACCACTCGCCGAAATTTTTAACAAAATTTCAGAATACGAATATAACTAAATATGCACTCAACTCTTCAGCATCAGCAAAAGCAAATGAATAAGAAAAAAACATAACCTTAACCTAATTGAATAGATAAAACAACACAATAATACAGCTCAAATTTGAGATGCAGAGTGAAGAAATTTCGAGAATAGAAGGCGGCGAAGAGGGACACTATGGAGGAAGAAGTCTGAATATTGCTAGGCTTGGAAAGAGTTTACGTTGAGCAGCAGTGTACTATACATATGGACTTGAACAAGATGCAAACTGTCGGCCCATTCTAAAACCAGATTATGGCCCAACTCCTTCAAGTAGTGTAAAAATTTGACGGGAAACTACCAATTATGTCCATTTATAAGTAACTTATATTATTAGGAAAACTGGTCAATTTAATAAATTTTACTAATGCTAATCAAATATTATCAATATTAGTCAATTAGCTATTTGTAGCAAAAAAGAGAGGTCAAATTTTTGCTTTCTTTGGGTGGGTGTTATTAGAATAGACTGGGTACATCTTAAGGAGTTTGAATCTCAATTTGGGTAATTTGGTGGAGTTTTGAGGTGGTTTGAATTGAAAATTCAAATTAGAAGATGAACATGGAAAAAAAATATATGTATCACATTGTATATCATTTGTGTATTACATATGTATATCAAATGTGTAGCACATATATATCCATGTATACATGTGTGTGATACATGCGTGATACATGTTTGATACATGTGTCACAGAAGAATTTTTGGAACTTGATTTTAACTAAGAATTTTGATACCAAATCAGTCCAAATCACCTCCAATCTTCCTCAAATTTTGTATATTGACTCGTCTATATATTTTCAAGGAACTTAAATCATACCCATCGAAAAAGGTCCTTTTTGCTTAGATGAATCTTGTATATAATTTTTTTTTATTTTTTTTCAACTTGTTTGCTACATCATCCATGAAATTTCATTTCCTTCTTGCATCTAATGTTGCTAATCACGCTTTAAAATATGAAAGGAAATCTTTGCGTGTGATTCTTGGAGAGAAAGAACCCTATTTATTTGGTTTTTTAATTTTTATATGTATTTGACTAGTTTTGGTAAGTCTATGATTAACAACTATAGGTTGGTAAATTATGACTTATTTAGGACATCTCTATAAGATTTTCCAAATTTTATTGATAAAAGAAGTTATTACAGCATCAATAGGACTTGACTAGTGGTGACATTAGAAAACTTTGTAAAAACTTTAAATGTTGTTGGTTTGATTCACTTGCTATACTTGTTTTTTAAGTTTGATTTGGTAATTAAATAAAATTTTAAAGGTAAAAGAATAAATTATTTGATTTGGTTGAGTATAGTTATGATTAGGGGTGTTCAAAAAAAACTAAAAAACCAAACTGAAGCAAGAAAATCGAAACAAATTAGCTATAGAAATCGACATGAATTTGGTTTGATATTGAACAAGAAAAAATGAACTAAACTATATAGTTTATTTTCTTATAAATATTTAAATCTTTTTATATAACTTTTAGATGCCTCTTTAGATGTTTCCGCGACACACACATTTGTAAATACCATGAGAAGCCTGAACTAGGGATGGGCATTCGGTATTTCGGTTCGGTATTCGGTTTATCAATTGTGTATACCAAATACCGTACCAAAGTATTTCGGTACGGTTCAGTATTTCTTATTTTGGTTCGGTACGGTTTCGGTTTAATATTCGCTAAATAAGCAACACTAACGAGTGACAATTCTCCTATGATTCAATGCCCTGTCTAACTGTTCAGCCAAGAAATGAAGAAATACAATGAAATTGAACAACCATATCTTCAGAAAGAAGTAAATAGACTTATAGACATTTGCTGGCATTTGGAGCCAACTCAAATTCTTGTGGCTTAATGCCTTAATACACAACGAGACAGGCTGCAAATCAATTGCAGAACAAGGCAACAAGCTGCAAATTTTAAAAGTTTGCACTCTTAACAGGCTGCAAATTTTTTCACTGAAAATGGCAGAAAATATATGCAATAGTAGCAGCATTAACAGAATAACAGTAGCAGACTTAACACTTAACAGTAGCATAATTAACAGTAGCAGTAGCATAATTAACAGTAGCAGCAGCCAGCAGACTCTAACAAGCAGCCGAATTAAACACACACAGTGCAACAAAAACAACAAAAACAGAGAGGGCATCCCTCAATTCAAGTTCACACTAATACTCGAATCAACTTAGTCTTAATTCTTAAATACAGATTCCAGGAAGACGCTCAAGACAATGCCCAATATGCTTCCATAAACAATATGTGCCATTCCTCTTTGGATGAACATTATAGACTCGACCAAGTAAGAATCTGTTAATAAACAAGAAATCCTAAACAAGAAGTCATCGTTTCTCAAACAATTCCTCAAAAAATTTCTTAATGGCTGCTCAAAACAATATCCAACTTACTGTTCTTAAAGAACATGATAACCAGAACCAAAACGAAGTACCTGAAGAAGATTTTGACTACTCCGAAAGGGCACAATGGCTTAGAGCTGGTATATTAGCAGCCGATCTCTTTCTGTATTTGGTCTTCGTTTGCCCGGAATTTGTGAAACTATCGGAATGCTAATGCTAAACCCTAAATCGGAGTCTGTTCGTGACTGCTAGTGGTGCCTAATGCAGTAACGCTAATGCCCTAATTGAATAGACAGTGGGCTTGGGGCTTGGGCAGTTGGGCTGGGGCGCTGGAGTGGGCAGTGGGCTGGGGCGCTGGGACAGAGGTCTAATTTTAAAAAAAAGTCTTTAAAAATTCGGTATTTTGGTATACCAAAATTTCAAAATCCTAATACCGAGGACCGTACCGTAATACTGGAGTGATGTTTAATACTGATTTTTTTAAAGATTAAACCCATAAAATTCAAATTTTGGATCTGCCTCTGAGAAGGTCAACAACATCAATATGAAATACCTTGCTCCCTTATTATCGGTTTGACACATACAAGAAACTATAGGTCATCATTGCAACTTCAGCCGGTATATGTCGACGAGGGTAGTTCAAAACCGACCCGTAACCGTTAACCAAACCGAATCGATTTTATTAGCTTATTGGTATCGGATTATCGAGGTAATGGTTGGTGAACGGATTGAGATTTTTTAATTAATGGATTAATGGTTTAGCGGTTGATTACTCAATTTTCTTATCTGATAAATCGTTAACCCGTTAAAAAATTTCATATTTATACTTTTACCCCTATGCTAGTGAAATCATTGGAATTCCTTTTTATTCCATTTTCTCCTTTGTCGAGTATATTGAATTTTTTTTTAAAAAGAAAAACAAAATCATGTAACCTGGTATTATGCGATGTTATGTAAACATGAAAGCTTGGTGTACTCGTGTCATATTTTAAAGTACCTAAATAATTCAAAATAATTTAGAAATAAAGTTTCAATCTTTTCTATAGTTACTAAATTTAGTGTACGCGCGTTGCGCGTGTTTTTAATCTCAATGAGTAGTTTTTTGTAAGAAAATATAGTTTTTAAATTTACATTTAAATTATAAAATAAAGTGAAAACATCTAAAAATGATGAATATTGATCATATATAGCTAACTCAATAAAGAAATATTCACATAAATGTTATTTCAATTTGATAATTTTATCAGTTGAATTTTATAAGTTATGTGCTTCCATTTTAGTTTAAGTAAAAACACATCACCCTCGAAGATTTAAGAATTTTTGAGAAAAATATTTTTTTTAAAGCTTTTCTCCACTTCATTCCAAAAGATACAAGCAAGACTAATTAGCTATATTTTTATTACTAAAGATTTGTCAAAAAAATAAATTTAAAAATTGAATATTATGTTTTCTCAATTTATCTTCTTTCACGTGTTTTAATATTGCCCATATAAAGAAGTTTTAGTTGCTGAAATTTAAAAAAAAATTATTATGATTTACGTAACTTTGTCGAAATATGCATTGGCAAAAGAAAAAACATTACTAAAAATACGAAAACTTAATAGGATACTATGAAAAGTTATTGAATCCATTGAGTGTGTATACACATTTTAGACATTTAAATTTTGTTATATATAATCTATTTTAAAGTCCTAAATATTTTAACTCCTTACATCGGTCAAATAAAAAAAATTAATAAGCAAAATTTTAATTAGTTTTAAAGTCATAAATACAAAAATACATAAATTATATTTTTATTCAATATGAAATATACTTTTAAATGATAAAAAACCAATCAACATTAGTATAAATTTCCACACTTTAACAATATAGACTTAGGTTTGTACTGTTTAGTTCGATTAAATTTGCTATTTAATTTTTGAGTGCTTAACTGGACATGGGTTAATTAGTTTGTATAATTAAAAATAAGAATTTTTAAAATTTATATTTAATTGTTTTGAATTGAAACAATTTTAAGTTAATATGTGATTTTATGTCCCCTTATTTCAAGTTAATAAGAAATCAATTGAATGCACGTATAAAATCGTTGGCATCTTGATTTTATGAGTATGGCACAAATGTCGTATTTAATCAGTGTAATTTATATATTGTAAACTATTAGTCAATTTTAAATTACTAAATATTACGATAGCTCACCGAGTTTAATAACGAAAGATTTAATATGCAAAATTTTAATTAATTTTAAAGTTCTAAATAATAGAAAGGTCACTTAAATTATAATTTTGTCCATTTATGAAAGATGTACCTTATCTCAACGAGTAATATAAATAAAAATTAATTTAAAGTTTATGTTTCAATTATTAAAAAAATATATAAGCTCCTGAAATTAATGAATGTTGATCATATGTAGCTAACTCAATTCGAAGAAACTCTGCCTCATAGAAGTCTTCAATTATCATTTAATAGATTCATCTTAAAACTTTGTTCTAATTTTACAATAGTATCAGTTCAATTTTATAAATTACCATACTTACTTTTTAGTTTCAGTATGAACATTCAACCCACGGAGTTTTAAGATATTTTTTCAAGAGTTCTACCTTTTAAAAATAACACATTAGAAAATACTTTAACAAATTTGTTGCTAAATAATTAACTTTAATATTATTTACAATTCCAAGAAAAAACTACAGTTGACGAAAAAAATAGAAGATTAATTAGCATTTTACTTTTGAGTTATAGCTTCTGTGTGCTTATTTTCTAGTATCTTCAAAGTCGTGCGAATATGACAAAAAATGGTGGAAATTCGAATTCTTAATTTTAAACGTTTTGATAATAAAAGAATCGTATAATTCAATTCAACTTTAATACTAACTGGCTTTAAATAAGGACACTTAGAAATGGTAAATTAAGTGGATTTTGAAGTCTAAATATTATGATTTTTTATAAAGTTCAAATAAGAAAAAGTTAAAATTCAAAATGCTAGCTGATTTGAAAATTTGAAATATTAGAATAATAATTAAATGATAATTTTGTCCAATGTAAAATCAATTGACTTTGTCATTTAAAATTTTAAGAGAAAATTATGTTAATAATTCGATATTACTTTTAATTTTTCGAAATATAATGAGTATATTTACTTTTGAATTATAGCTTATGTGTGGCAATCTGACGCAAAAAAAAAATGGTGACAATTTGAATAATAAAAGAATCTTACAATTCAATTCAACTTTAAGATTAATGGGATTTAAATAAGGAAATTTAGATAAAGTGAAAATGTTAATTTTAAAGTCTTAAATTAATATTATAATTTTTACACAGTTTAAAGTATTTAATAACCAAAAGTTTAATATATTCCAAATATCTAAAATTTTGAACTCAAAGTACTATTTGAATAAGCAGCAAGGATTCGTGTTAACATAAAATAGTCCTAAAAATTGTATAGTTTATTCACGTGATATAGGATGGTTAAGAAGGTGTATTATAATAATGATACACAATTTGTCACGACCCAATTTTACCTCAGATCGTGATGGCGCCCAACACCGTTGTCAGGCAAGCCAACGCGGAAATATTAATAAGTTCCAGTTTTACTTTTTACAAAACAGTTACTAGAATCTCTAAGTTTGAATTTAAAACAAGCGATAATTAACATCGTACCACAATAGTCATACAATCCCAATATAAAATAGTCTACTAATGTGTGTGCCAAGACATGGTGTCACAAGTATGTGGGCATGTAGTAGAATATACAAAAGAATAAATCTATCCTACTGTCTGAAATAGAATAGACAGCCAAAAGTAAAGAAAGACTCCATCGGGTTGCTAAACGGCGTAAGAAGGGAGCAGCTCACCGTGGAATATCGGACCGGATCAAGAGTATGCACTAGCCTGGTAACTAGATGTACCTGCCTCAGATCCTGTACAATTAAGTACAGAAGTGTAGTATGAGTACATAAACAATACGTACCTCGTAAGTATCATGTCTAATATCGAAGAAATAGAGACGAGAGGTCGACTTGACACTTACTAGGGTTAAATAATATGAGAAGGCGTTATACTAAGCATGGATAGCACAAATGAATAACAACTTATAGCAAGAAGTAACATGTCCTTTCCTAGATAATATCACAATTATCCATTTACATTTCAGGGCATATAAACAAGTTCAATCCACATCAATATACCGAGCAAGAAGCATACACAAGTAGTGTCGAGGTCGTACGGCCTGATCCAACATAAAAGTAAAGTGTGCACTGCCGGAGGGTAGAACGGTACGAACCATAGATGCATCTATTACCCCGCTCGCGAATCATACATGTGACGCGGTCAAATATAATTAAGAACAACAAACAGGCAGACAAGAATATATCACGGGAGCAATTACCCACAAAAATGTCAACTCCTCTTTAAAAGATCAAGAAAGTGATGTTTCCCGTATTAATTTCATTCAACATGGTTTAAGAAATCCAAATTAACCATTCACAAAAATATTACATAAAGCATGTTTTTGGGTCCTAGACTACCCATACTTAATCATAATAGCGGCTACGCACGGACTCTCGTCACCTAGTGTGTACGTAGCCCCCGCATTTAGTGGTAAATTATTCAACTATTACACCTATGAGGATAATTCCCTCTTACAAGGTTATATAGGAGACTCACCTCGCTCAAAAGCGTACTTCCAATATCAAGAACGTGCTCAAATCCTCAATTTGGAGCCGAACGATCCAAAACTAGTTAAACGAGGTAGGAACTAGTCAACACAAGCTCAAGAATTCGCATTTTAATTACTAAAGTAATTTTTCAACCTTAACCATAAGTTTCCTAAAATACGACTCTGGGCCCACGTGTCCGGATTCCGAAATTTTTCAAAGAAAGTTGTTCTCTATAACCTAAGAATCAATAATATATGATTTCTACTTCATTCCATAACAAATTTTGTGGTAAAATCTAAGTTTTATCAAAACCCTAGATTTTGCTCTAATCCCATAATTTTTCACTAATTTTTGTGTGTTAATCTACGCAAAACCCAAGTATTAAACTCACATTAAGTAGAAATAACTTACCTCACAATGCTTTGTTGATATCCCCTCTTTGAAAGCTCCCAAATCGCCCAAGTGTAGAGATAAAATGAAATAAATGGCCTAAGTCCCATTATTAAAAGTTGTGTCCAGGCCTCTGATATCAGGTTTGCAAATGGGAACTTGCAATTGCGACAAAAGCTTCGCAATTGCGAACTGGCCCTCCTCCTGCTTTGATCGCAAATACGATCCTGGGGTCGCAAATGCGGACCCTGCAAGGTTCGCAATTGCGAAGAAATTATCGCAAATGCGATGACTGACCACCACTGTCTTCATAGCAAATGCGATGGTTTCCTCGCAAATGCGAGGTCCGCAATTGCGAACAATTACTCGCATTTGCGAGACCTGTCAACCTTTCACAGAAACACCAGAAAACGGGGGCATTTTTCATCCTCAACCCATGCCTGAAACTCACCCGAGCCCTCAGGGCTCCACTTCGAACACCCACACAAGTCCAAAAACCTTGTACAAACTTGCTCGAGCGATCGAATTGCCGAAATAACATCTAAAACTGCGAATTCAACTCCAAAACGCATGAAATCCTTAAGAACACTCAGATTCCTATTTTTACATCAGGACGTCCAAATCACGTCAAATCAGTCCCATTTCTCATCAAATTTCACAGACAAGACTTAAATATTATATTAGACCTGTACCGGAATCCGGAACCAATATACAGGCCCGATACCATCATGATCAAATATTATTAAATTCTTTAAATCCTTAAAATTTCAGTTTAAACAATTTTAACAAAAATTCATTACTCGGGCTAGGAACCTTGGAATTCGATTCCGGGCATATGCCTAGGTCCTACGGACCCTCCAGGATCGTCAAAACTCCAGTCCGGGTCCTTTTACTAAAAATATTGACCAAAGTCAAACTTAGCCTTTTAAGAAATCTTAGGGAATCAAGTGTGCCTATTTCAACCCAAACTCTTCCAAATCCCGAACCAACCACCCTCACAGGTCGTAAATTAGTTAAAGCAAGCACGAGAAGTCTTATTTAGGGGAACGGGGTTCTAAAAAGCGAAACGACCAGTCGAGTAGTTACTTCCTCCACCTCTTAAACAAATGTTCGTCCTCGAACGGGTTTAGATTCATACCTGAAGTGCCGAATAAGTGTGGATATCTTCTCCGCATGTCCTCGTCGGACTCCTAGGTTGCCTCCTCGACTGGTTAGCCCCTCCACTGGACCTTTACTACAGAAACCCTCTTGGATCTCAACTGGAGCTCCTACCTATCAATAATGGCAACTGGCTCCTCCTCGTAGCTCAATCTCTCGTCTAGCTGAATAGTGCTGAAGTCTAACATATGAGACCAGTCGGCGTGGTACCTCCAAAGCATAGACATATGGAAAACTGGATGGACTCCCGATAAGTTGGGAGCTAAAGCAAGCTCATATGCCACCTCCCCAACTCGCTTCAGCACCTCAAATGGGCCAATAAATCTTAGGCTCAACTTGTCCTTCTTCCCGAATCTCATGACACCCTTCATCGGCGAAACTTTCAAGAGAACCTTTTCACTGACCATGAATGATACATCACGCACCTTCTGGTCCGTGTAACTCTTTTGTCTGGATTGTACTGTGCGAAGTCTTTCCTTAATCAACTTTACCTTTTCCAAGGCATCTCTCACCAAATATGTACCGTACAACTTAGCCTCACCGGGCTCAAACCACCCGATAGGAGAACGACATCGTCGACCATATAGAGCCTCAAATGGAGCCATTTCTATGTTGGACTGATAGTTGTGGTTGTAAGCAAACTCTGCCAAGGGCAAGAACTGATCCCATTATCCTCTAAAGTCGATCACACATGCTCTAAGCATGTCTTCCAAAATCTGAATTGTCCGCTCTGACTGTCCGTCGGTCTGAGGATGGAATATTATACTAAGCTCCATGCGGATCCCCAACTCACTCTGAACGGCTCTCCATAAATGGGAAGTGAACTGAGGGCCTCTATCTGATATGATGGAAATAGGTACACCGTGCAACCGAACTATCTCCTGAATGTAAATCTGAGCCAACCTCTCTGAAGTGTACGTAGTCACAATCGGAATAAAGTGTGCTGACTTGGTCAACCTATCAACAATGACCCACACTGCTCAAACTTCTGCAATGTCCTACGAAGTCCATAATAATGCGCTCCCACTTCCACTCAGGGATAGGCATCTACTGAAGTAGGCCACCTGGCCTCTGGTGTTGATACTTAACCTGCTGGCAATTCAAGCATCTAGCCACATACTCAACTATGTCTTTCTTCATCCTCCGCCACCAATAATATTGCCTCAAGTCACGATACATCTTCGTAGCACCTGGGTGAATAGAATACCGTGAACTATGTGCCTCTGCTAGAATCCTCTCCCTCAAGCCATCAACATTAGGAATACATAGGCGACCCTTGAGTCGCAGGACACCATCCTCACCAATAGAAACCTTCTTGCACTACCCTGTAGCACTATTTCTCTGAGAATTGCCAGATGCGGATCATCAAACTGACGGGCCTTAATCTCCCCCAATAATGAAGACTGAGCAACAACACACGCAAGGACTCGGCTGGGCTCTGAAATATCCAACCTCACAAGTCTGTTAGCCAAGGACTGTATGTCCAAGTCTAGTGGCCTCTCCTCTGCTGAAATGAATGCCAAGATACCCATACTCTCTGCTTTCCTGCTTAAGGCATCCGCGACCACATTTGCCTTGCCCGGATGATAAAGAATGGTGATGTCATAATCCTTCAGTAACTCAAGCCATATGTGCTGCCTCAAATTAAGATCCCTCTGCTTGAACAAATGTTGTAAGCTGTGATGATCAGTATAAACCTCACATGACGCCCCATACAGATAATGCCTCCATATCTTAAGAGCATGAACAATCGCCGCCAACTCTAGATCATGCACATGATAATTCTTCTCATGAATCTTCAGCTGGCGTAAAGCATATGCAATAACTCGCCCCTCCTACATCAATACACAACCCAAACCAACACGTGAAGCGTCACAATATATTGTATACATCCCTGAACCGGAAGGCAACACAAGAACTGGTGTCGTAGTCAAAGTTGTCTTGAGCTTCTGAAAGCTCGCCTCACAATCATTGGACCAACGGAAAGAAGCACCCTTCTAGGTCAATCTGGTCAGGGGTGATGCAATAGATAAAAAGACCTACACGAATCACCGGTAGTAACCTGCTAACCCCAGGAAACTCCTGATCTTGGTCACTGAAGTAGGACATGGCAAACTCTGAACTGCCTCAATCTTCTTGGGATCCACCTTAATACCCTCTCCTAACACAATATGCCCCAAGAATGCCGCTGACTCTAGCCAAAACTCACACTTGGAGAACTTAGCATATAGCTTCTGCTCTCGCAAGGTCTGAAGCACTACTCTCAAATGTTGTTCGTGCTCCCCCATGCTACGTGAGTATATCAAGATGTCGCCAATGAAGACGATGACAAAGGAATCAATATAAGGTCTAAACACCCTGTTCATCAAGTCCATAAACACCGCTAGGGCATTGGTCAAGTGATAACTAGGGATTTTGATACATTTTATACTCCTTCTTGCTTAAATTTTGATTAGAAATATATACAAAATAGTCCCAAAGGCTCACAAGTTGTGCTTGATTGCAGGTTTGATCAACAAGGTGGCAAGATATCAAAGATCAGCTCAAAAAGGAGTGAAACTTGCACAAGTATCAAGACAAGACAAAGCTCAGGCAAAATAGGGCCAGTGCGGTTGTACACCATTTTGTGCGGTCCGTACAAGTGAGGTTCAGAGAGTATGCAACTCAGGAAAAACAGGCAATGCAGCCGCATGGGATTTACTGTGGTTCGCATTGGAGTCATTGTGACCGCACTCGATTTAGTGCGGTCCGTAAAGCCAAGGATCAGAGAAGTGCCAGTTTGGAGATTGAAGCTCAATGCGGTCCGCGCTCCATTTCATGTGGACCGCACTAGAAGCCATCGTGGCCGCACTCGATTTCATGTTGTCTGCATTGCCCCAGTTCAGAAAGATAGATATTCAAATTAAGAGCCTTAGTACGGCCGCACGTAATTTTGTGCGGTCCGCACTAGCCCCGCAGGGGTATTTTTGTCCAGATTTTTTAGCTTAGTATAAATAGCTTTTTTTCCCATTTTTAGGTCATCAGATAGTTTTGTACACTGACTGCACTCGTGACTTTGAATATTTTAGCTATTTTGAGTAATTTTAGCTTCATTTCAACATTGAATCTTCAAGTTTAATTTAGCAATTAATTAATATGAGTTTTTCTTCATCTATTTCTTTATTTTCTTCTCTAATTATGAGTAGCTAGACCCATAAGCTAGGGTTGTGGCTCAACCCTAGTGTGGGTAATTGATGGGTCTTGTGTTTTAGGGCTAGGTTTAATATGGGTGTTTGATATTTGGGCTAATTTCATATTTAATTGCTGAATTGGTGGTTGCAAACACTACTTTATGTTTAGTTGACTTTGGCTCTTCTTGAGAAAGAGAGCCTAAGTCTCTGAAATTGGTCCAACAAGGAATTAGGGCGTACCCAAGAGATTGATAGCCCCAATTAAAGGGTTAAACCTAGAGATAGTAATACCCGACTTGAACCTTGATTGCTTGTGCAAATTTGCATACCCAATTGGTCTTGAGAAAGTCAATTCGGGCAAAATCACTCGAACCACCGAGAGGTGTAGAGTGGGTAGAATAGTGCAACGGTTATATCATACTCCCCAAATGTGTCAATCATGCCTTAGACTCAAGTATCCGTCAATTGACCACCTAGGTAAAAGTCACTACCCTAGTGCCTTTTAATCATTTGAACAACTCGCAATAGTTTAATCTTAGCTTACTTTAGTTTAATTTAGCATTGTAGTTTTATATAATTAGAAGTAAATCAAAAACCCAAAAATGTTAAGAAGTGTAATTTGGAACACATACACAACTCTCAATTAGATAGACACCTGACTCCAACTTCTAGCTCCCTGTGGAAATCGATCCCGACCCTAAATCGGGTAAAAGCTGCTTCGACCTCTCTCACTACTCAATAGTAGTGCAGGGTTGACCTCGATCACCTTTTTGGCGTCGTTGCCGTGGAACTAACGGTTTTGGATATCTATCTAAATAATTTTGTGTATTGTTCTTCTTTTCTTCTTTGTTACTAATTCGTGTGTGTCATAACTTCAGGTACCAAATGGAAGCTAACAATGCCAATGACCCTCTTGGAAATATGATTGCGGGGGAGGAAGTAGATGATGTCGGAGATGATAAGGTGCCTCTTGTACCTCAAGGACAACGTAGAGGCTGCCAGGCCAATGCTAATGTTAATGGGAATATTCCAGACCCTCCTCTGCCACCTCCAAGAGTGGCTCCTAGAGTGCTTCCGAACCAAGGCTATGCAAGTGCTATTGTCCCACCCCGAATCTAGGCAGGCAATTTTCAAATAACCAATGTGATGTTGACCTTACTAGGGCGGCGTGGGTATTTTATGGGAGCTGCAAATCAAAATGCTTACAAACATCTCAAGGGGTTTGTGGATACATGTTGGGGGAGCAAGCAAACTAATATGTCCGAGGATGCTCTTAGGTTGAGACTCTTCTCATACTCATTTAGAGGGAAGGCATTGGATTGGCTCGAGCGTCTTCCCAACTATTCCATCACTACTTGGGATGAGTTGGCGGACAAGTTCATTGCAAAATTTTTCTCACCGGGGCATATGACTGCATTGAGAGATGAGATATTAGCCTTCAAGCAAGAGCCTACGGAACCTTTGCATGAGATTTGGGAGCGTTATAGAACAATGGTGAAATAATGCCCCAACAATGATATGACTGAGGCAATGATCCAACAAACCTTCTACTAGGGCATTAATACAACAAACCAATGCATAGTGAACTAACTTGTTGGGGGCAACTTTATGAAGTTGTCTTATGATGAGGCTTGTGACATTCTTGATGAGATGGCTGACACTTCTTCTGTGTGGCAAAGTAGAGCCAACGTGCCCCTGGGTGACCCCACGGTCACTCATTTGTACAAGGAGTTACATGATCATGGGCAGGCTATAGCTGAGTTGACAACCACGATGAACCAACTAGCAAAGACACAGTTGCAACAAGTTCAAAATCCTCGCCAAGTGAATTCCATGGAGGGTGTAAATATGCTTGTCAACAAAAGAAGACAAAGAGGGCAACAAAATCAAGGGAATTCGGAGAAATTTAACAATGACTGTGGTGGCTTTCAAAATGATGGTTATGATGAACAAAATGAAGAGGTGCAATATGTGAATAATTATCAAGGCCAAAGGGGCAATTCTTCCAACCAACAACAATGGAGACCCCAAGGCAATTGGGGAAATCAACAACAAGGCAATGGTAATTGGGGGAATAACAACCAAAACAACAACTGAGACAATCAGAACAACAATCAAAACAACCAAGGAAGTTGGAATGGTAATAACAACAATTAGGGTGGTAATAACAATCAAGGTGGATGGAACAATGGAAACCAAGTAAACCGGGGACAAGGCTTTCAAAGGCCCCCAATGTACCAACAACCGAAAAATCCACCCCCATTTCCATCTCAAGGTCCTAGTTCTTCTAGCAATGATATGGGTATAATTGAAATGATGTTCGAACAAATGATGAAGAAGAATGCGGATTCTGATGCGCAGTTGGCTTCCCACAATACCTCAATCAGAAATTTGGAGGTTCAGTTAGGCCAAATCTCTCAGTCCTTGAATACATGCCCTAAGGGTGCTCTACCAAGTGATACAGTAGTGAACCCGAAGGGTGGGAACAATCATGTTATGGTAGTAACTACAAGGAGTGGACGAGGCGGTGATGTGAATGCCTCTAAACAAAAGCAAGTTTTGAGTAATGATGCTGAGTTGCAAGAAGATGAAGTTCCTTTGTTGGTTGAAAATGTGATTGATGAGAACGTTGACGAAGAAGTGAGGATTGATATTCAAGTTGTCGAGGTGGAAACTCAAAATGATGTGAACCTGTCTAGGGAACACATAATAGACATACCGGAGCCGGTGGTACCTAAAGCCAAGGTACCTTTGCCAAGGCCACCTCCGCCTTATCCTCAAAGGCTCGCGAAGCATAAAAATGAGAATCAGTTTAAAAAGTTCATTGACATGATGAAGAGCTTATCCATCAATGTGCCTTTGGTGGAGGCTCTTGAACAAATGTCGGGCTATGCTAAATTCATGAAGGACTTGGTAACAAAGAAGCGGTCTATGGATTGTGAAACTATAAAGATGACTCGCCAAGTTAGTGCAATAGTGCATTCAATGGCCCCGAAGCTTGAAGATCCCGGTGCTTTCACCATTCCTTGCATCATTGGGAGTGCGGATTTTGCTAAAGCTCTATGTGACTTGGGGCTAGTATCAATTTGATGCCCTACTCAGTTTTCAAAACTTTGGGTATTGAGCAACCTAGGCCGACTTCCATGAGATTACAAATGGCATATAGAACGATAACGAGACCATTGGGTATTATTGATGATGTGTTTGTCCAGGTGGACAAATTTATCTTGCCAGTTAACTTTGTGATCTTGGATTGTGAGGTGGATTATGAAGTTCCTATCATTTTAGGGAGACCTTTCCTTGCTACGGGGAAGGCCTTAGTTGATGTGGAAGCAGGGGAACTCACCTTCCGGGCGGGTGATAAAAAAGTGGTCTTTCATGTTTGCAAATCAATGAAGCAGCCCAACAGTACAGAGGTATGCTCTTTTGTGGACCTTGTCAAAGCAGTAATAATTGATGACACCAGTGCAATGATCAATGTGGAGGACCCATTGGAGGTCGTATTGTTAAACCTTGATGTCAATGATGATGAGGGCCGAGTGGAGTGCGCGAATGCTTTATATGAATGGGCTCTTAATCTTATGAGCCTAGGAAATTATCTTTGGACCTCAAGAATAGAAAGACTTCACCAACTAAACCTTCAATTGAGAAGCCTCTGGTGTTGGAATTGAAACTACTGCCTCCACACCTCTGGTATGAGTTCTTTGGCTCAAACTCTACATTGCCAGTTATTCTTTATTCTTTCCTTACTAACATGCAGGTTGATGCCATATTGGCGGTGCTTCAAAAGCGGAAAAAGTCAATTGGATAGACTTTAGCTGATATTCGGGGGATAAGCCCCGCATTCTGTATGCACAAGATTATTCTAGAAGATGATGCAAAGCCTTCCTTGGGCAGCAAAGGAGGTTGAATGAGGCAATGCAAGAAGTTGTGAGAAATGAGGTGATCAAGTGGTTGGATGTCGGGGTTGTGTACCCCATCTCTGATAGCTCTTGGACTTCACCGATGCAATGTGTAACGAAGAAGGGTGGCATGACTGTGGTTGCAAATTCACAAAATGAGTTGATTCCTACTAGAACCGCCACCGGTTGGATAGTATGCATGGACTACCACAAATTGAATAAAGTGACTCGCAAGGATCACTTTCCTTTGCCTTTTCTTGATCAGATGTTAGACCGACTTGCTGGGTGTGCCTTCTATTGTTTCTTGGATGGGTATTCTAGGTACAACCAAATCTTGATTGCTCCAGAAGATTAGGAGAAGACCACATTCACTTGTCCATATGACACTTTTGCCTTTTCTAGGATGCCTTTTGGGTTGTGTAATTCACCAGCTACATTTCAGCGGTGTATGATGGCCATTTTTACCGATATGGTGGAAGACATTTTGGAGGTGTTCATGGATGACTTTAGTGTTGTGGGAGACTCATTTGATGAATGCTTGAAGAATCTTGATAGAGTTTTGGCCCGTTGTAAAGAAACTAATCTTGTTCTCAATTGGGAGAAATGCCACTTTATGGTGGAAGAGGGCATAGTTCTTGGGCATAAAATTTCAAATCATGGTATTGAGTTAGACAAAGCAAAAATTGATGTGATTTCAAGGCTCCCTCCCCCATATATGTCAAGGGAGTTCGAAGTTTTCTAGGGCATGCAGGGTTCTACCGGAGATTTATCAAAGACTTTTCGAAGGTAGTGAATCCCTTGTGCAAGTTGTTGGAAAAAGATGCCAAGTTCATGTTTGATGAAAAATGTATGCAAGCCTTTGAACTTCTCAAGCATAACCACCACTCCTATCATTACCGCACCTAATTTGATCTTACCCTTTGAGCTCATGTGTGATGCAGGCGATGTTGCGGTTGGGGTAGTTTTGGGTCAAAGCGTGAACAAAATGTTTCACCTGGTGTACTATGCGAGCAAGACAATGAATGATGCTCAAGTGAACTACACGGTGATCCAGAAAGAACTTTTGGCTATTGTGTTCGCAATAGAAAAATTTCGGTCGTACATAGGTGCTAAGGTTATTATTCATACTGACCATGCTGCACTCCGGTACTTGATGACGAAGACGGATTCCAAAGCTAGACTGATGCGATGGGTCTTGTTACTTCAAGAGTTTGATTTGGAGATTGTGGACCGGAAGGGTAGTGAGAACCAAGTGGCGGACCACTTGTCCCGCTTGGAGGAGGAGGGGAGGCCTCGTGATGGCCTAGAGACCAATGATTCATTTCCTGACGAACAACTCCTTTTGGTGTCGATGAATGATATGCCATGGTTTGCCGATGTTGCTAATTTCCTTGTGGCTGGTATAATCCCGTGTGAGCTCTCTTCTAACCAAAGGAAGAAGCTCAAGTGGGATAGTTTGGATTTCTATTGGATGAACTGTACTTGTTCAAGATTTGCACGGATGGTGTGATTCGAAGGTGTGTCCCGGAGGAGGAACAATTGAATATCTTAGAGACTTGCCACTTCTCACCCTATGGTGGTCATCACGATGGGGTGAGGACCGCCTCAAAAGTTCTTAGTTGTGGGTTTTATTGGCCAATGTTGTTCAAAGATACGGGTGATATTGTGAAGAGATGCGACGAATGCCAAAGAGCGGGTGGAATTTCGAAAAGAGAAGAGATGCCTCTCAATACCATTCTTGAAGTGGATATCTTTGATGTATGGGGCATTGATTTCATGGGCCCATTTGTTAACTCTTGTGGGAACACTTACATTCTTGTGGCGGTTGACTATGTCTCAAAGTGGGTTGAAGCCGTGGCTTTGCCTAACAATGAAGCCCGGAGTGTTGTTGTATTTCTCAAGAAGAGCATTTTCACAAGGTTTGGCACTCCTCGTGCGATTATAAGTGATGGGGTGTGCCATTTTTGTAATAGAGCTTTTGATTCCTTACTTGCAAAAAATGGCGTCAATCACAAAGTTTCTACCCCCTATCATCCTCAAGCAATTAGTCAAGTGGAAGTCTCCAATAGGGAAATCAAGAGCATATTGTCAAAGACGGTCAATGCTAATAGGACCGATTGGTCAAAGAAGTTGTATGACGCTCTATGGGCTTACAAGACTGCTTACAAGACTCTGATTTGTATGTCTCTGTACCGGTTGGTGTTTGGGAAAGCTTGTCATCTACCGGTCGAGTTAGAGCACATGGCCATGTGGGCTTTGAGGAAGCTAAATCTTGAATGGGATATTGCAGCAAATCTTCGTGTGGAGCAGCTTAATGAACTTGATGAATTCCGATTCCATGCCTACTAGTTCGTCCTTGTTCAAGGACAAGATGAAGTACATGCATGATAAATATGCTCGTAGCAAGGAATTCTAAAGTGGGTGATTTGGTTCTTTTGTTCAACTCTCGGTTACGTCTGTTTTCGGGAAAGCTTAAGTCAAAATGGAGTGGACCTTTTGAAGTGGTGTGTGTGACCCCGTTTGGTGCACTTGATCTAAAGAACAAAAATGGGAAAGTTTTCAGAGTGAATGGGCATAGGGTCAAGCACTACTTGGGAAAATTTGATGACAGCCACGTGGTGGCACTTCTTCACCTCAAATGATGTGATGGTAACCTGTGTCGTGCCGCGACGTTAAATCAGGCGCTTCTTGGGAGGCAACACATGTATTTTTCTTTTTCTTTTTCTTTATTTTTCATTATAGGATAGGATTTATTTTTGGACTGACTGGTTGTGAGATGTTACAAGTTTATGTTGATGCAGTGCAGGACATAGTGAAAAAATTGTCAATTCTCTGAAGTTTTCAATGCGGACCATACTACATTGTGTGCGGCCGCAAAGAACTCAGTGCGGGGGGCACAAAAATCAGTGCAACCGCATTGATGATGGATGAAATGAATAGCTCTCTAAAGTTTACCACCACGGCCGCATTGCATTTAGTGCAGACCGCAGTGGCTGCCTTGGTTTGTACCTCATGACTTTGAGTAATGTGGACCGCATTGCCATTTTGTGCGGTCCGCATTGGGTTGGTAAGCTGGGCCCCAGTTCCTTTTCTATAAATAGGACATGAGGCCCTCCTTTTACACTTTTCGATCTCTTGACTCTCAGAACTCATAAAATCACTGTTCATATTTCCTCTTTCTCGTAATTAACTGCTTGGAATTGTTAATATTCAGTTCTTCTCACATCTGGTAACATTAACTTCTTTTTAATTGTTTTAATTTTGTTATTTTTCCTTTACTTTTTGTTTTTCTTGTCTATTATTCTGTTATTCTCGTATTTCTTTCAATTTGTTAGGTTAGGGTAGTTAATTTCTTGTTTAAGATAGGATTAGGTAGTTAAAAACGCTGGGCAACCACTTAGGGATCCTTATTAGGTATAAAATTGGACTTAAGTCAAATTCCTTCGAACCCTAGGCTGGTGCTGCCTCTTGGTGCCCTGTGCGGACCGCATTGAAAATTATGCGATCTGCAGTGCCCCTGTGCGGTCCGCAATGGCATTCTGTGTGGACCGCATTGAAAACTTCCTGAAACCTGATCTTCGAGGACCGTGGCCGCATTGCATTTTGTGCGGTCCGTGATGCCTCAATACGGACCGCATTGCCATTTTATGCGGTTTGCGGAGCAATTGTTCAAAGAGTGGGCAGTCTGAACCCCTCCTCTGTGCGGACCGCATTGGCATTTTGTGCGGTCTGCACTGACCTCTCTGTGGCCACACTACATTTTGTGCGGTCCGCACTGTGTAATATTTGCAACCTTTTCTTTTTTGCAACTCTGATCTTAATTACTTCTACTGATACTAACAAGCCTAATGGATGTTGTTTGCAGACAATGGTGAAACAAAGAAGCAAGGGTTCTAAACAAGCTGGTCGAGGTGAATCCTCCCGGGGAGGGAAACAGAAAATGATAAGACCGACTCCTCAAGCCCGACAAAACATTAAAAACATGAGGAAGATCATTAAAGTTGTTGATAGGGCCATTGACCAGTCTGGGAGTGAATACGAGCCCTCCCGGGATATATCTTCAGACTCAATCCCAGAGTACATCCCTGACTGGCCGGAGAGAAACAGACTAAGAGATACTCCTCCATCTTGCCCCGCTGCCCAAGCGTCAGTAAATGTATCTTCTGGGTCGTCTGAGGGCTCTGCTGAAGGCAGTAGGGATGAATACTCCACCTTTCCCATAGCTTCATTATCCGGAGAGGGTGCAATAGGAGAAGAAGAGGTAGTATGAGTTGAGGGTTGAGGTTGACAGGTTGAAGGCAAATCATTTACCTTTGGATTTATTGTTACAGAACCCTGTGCCAGCAACTCACCCCCAGCCAAAGCAGTCCCAAAGGCCTCCCAAGAGGAAGAGGATGATTCCACGAGTAGATGATGCAGTCATCTAGTTGGAAGACCCACCAGAGACCTCCTCCAGTCAACCACAGGATGCAGCCTAGGAGCCCATCCAGGTCCAGGCTCAGCAGCAGATCATAAGGTTATAGGGAACCAATCTGAGGTTCCCGAGCATATTGAGGACCCTAGGACCACTCAGGATCTCATGCAGACAGACGGGCTATATAGAGTCTCTATATCCTTTTCCCTTTTATTTTTGGTGCTTATTTGGTTTAGTTGACATTGAGGACAAAGTCAGCTTTCATTTGAGGGGGTAGGCCCTACATTGATTTGTTGGATGATTGTATATATTTGACAGTTTTTATGCTTTCATAATTTTTTTCATCTTTGGTATGTATATAATTTTAGTACTTCATTACATTTTTTGTACTTTTCATTTTAGGTCTATATATAAAGTTTATGTTAAATTGTATATATTCATCCCCTCTATTGTATATTCGATTAAATCCCCTCTTGTAAATATTCATTTTACTTTCCGCATTTTTCTTTTCCGTAGCTTCTTATTTATGTTCGTAGCTTCTTGTTTTGAACGTTTACAATAAGCCTTTGGTTTTCTTAATGCCACTATTCTTTCCAAAGGTGGAGTTTGTGTGAACCAGGTGGCTCTTCCCAATGATGGATGGCGTGACAACCTTCTTAAGGGTTTGAGTTTGTTTCTCTTTTTGCTTTTAGTAGTTAGTGGTAAGGGTGCCTCAAGCAAATCTTCACTTGGGCCTAGCACATTTTCCTTTGATCTCATGGTCAAAAAACAAATTGTTGTATTTAGGATGACACTCTTTCTTGTCCATTTCAAATCTTTTCTCCTTTCTCAACTTTCCATACCTTTCATTCTTTGCTTGTCTTGAATCCCCTTTTATTCTCTTACACATTGAGCATTCTTTTTGTCTTTTTACTTTTCTTTCTTTTTCATTGCCTTTCTTTTTCTTCATTTTTATACATTTTTACCACTTTGTTGTAATCCTCGTCTCTCCCCCGAAACTTATACTTTTGCAATGTGCTAAAGGAAAGATCGAATGCCAAGAAAAGGTATCTTTTAAAACGGGTAAAGGCTTGTATCATGGTTCTTGAAGGAAAAAGGTCTAAGGCTCAAAAGGGTTGACTAGAGATTTTATCATTGGTAGGCTATGGAAGTGTTCAAGCTATCATTTGGATCAAGGAAAACCTATAATTATGTCTCAAGTCAAAGTTCACTTATTTCGCCTCGACAAACATTCAGGGCAAGTTTTAGACCAATGGCTCGGGACTTGGACTTGCAATGCAATTACTCACCACACAAGTTATGGATTGCTAAAGACATAGAGTCGGGGGCCCACAACGACCTTAGATAATATTTGAGCATACATTGGTCCCAAAAAACTACTTGATGATTATCGATCAACACAAGAGTCTCAAGGTCACGACTTTCAGTGTGTCTCTCTAACCTTTTGGAAAGAAGTGAAATGACTCAAAGAGTCAAGTGAATGTGTGCCAAATGAAACAAAAGAAGTGCTTTAGGGAAGATGGAACCTAGTTAGACCAAACATTTCCTACCCTGAATCAAAAGCCTTCACTATGTCCCCACAAAAGCCCTATATGATCTTGAGTTGAATGAAGCTTACATTAGTGGTGACTCACATAAGGGGCAAGCATATGGTACTTAGAGCCGGACTTGTGACTTTTTCTTGAGAGAGATGAGTGAATTTCCATTAACCTCGTTCTAAGTTCCACTATCTTAAATGTGAGGTTTGCTTAGGGAGAGTTGAGGATGTGTGAGTTTGGGTTCCATAATGACCGAAGTAATAGAAAGAGTTTCTTTGATAAGTTGAGTCAACTCTTGATACTCTTGTGTCGCACTTAATCCATGGTGTTAAAAGGGTAAACGTTGTTAATGATTCATTTGTATTGAGGGCAATTGTTAGTCCCAATTGATGCTAGATGAGGTCACTTTATGACAGCTGAATTTTTTGGATTTTCTCTTAAGGGGTGGGTCTTATTTTGTTTGCTTGAGTACAAGCAAAAGCTTAAGTTTGGGGGAGTTGATAACTAGGGATTTTGATACATTTTATACTCCGTCTTGCTTAAGTTTTGACTAGAAATGTGTGCAAAATAGTCCCGAAGGCTCACAAGTTATGCTTGATTGCAGGTTTGATCAACAAGGTGACAAGATGTCAAAGATCAGCTCAAAAAGGAGTGAAACTTGCACAAGTATCAAGACAAGACAAAGCTCAGGCAAAACAGGGCTAGTGCAGCCGCACACCATTCTGTGCGGTTCGCACAAGTGAGGTTTAGAGAGTATGCAACTCAGGCAAAATAGGAAATGCGGCCATATGGGCTTTACTACGGTCCGCATTGGAGTCACTACGGCCACACTCGATTTAGTGCGGTCCGCAGAGCCAAGGATCAGAGAAGTGTCAGTTTGGAGATTGAAGCTCTATGCGGTCTGCGCTCCATTTCATGCGGACCGCACTGGAAGCCACCGCGGCCGCACTCGATTTCATGTTGTCCTCATTGCCCCAGTTCAGAAAGATAGATATTCAAGTTAAGAGCCTTAGTACGGCCGCACGTGATTTTGTGCGGTCTGCACTAGCCCCGCAGGGGTATTTTTGTCCAGATTTTTCAACTTAGTATAAATAGCCTCTTTTCCCATTTTTAGGTCATCAGATAGTTTTGTACACTGGCTGCGCTCGTGACTTCAAATATTTTAGCTATTTTGAGTAATTTTAGCTTCATTTCAACATTGAATCTTCAAGTTTAATTTAGCAATTAATTAATATGAGTTTTTTTCATCTATTTCTTTATTTTCTTCTCTAATTATGAGTAGCTAGACCCATAAGCTAGGGTTGTGGCTCAAACCTAGTGTGGATAACTGATGGGTCTTGTGTTTTAGGGCTAGGTTGACTATGGGTGTTTGATATTTAGGCTAATTTCACATTTAATTGCTGAATTGGTGGTTGCAAACACTAGTTTATGTTTAGTTGACTTTGGCTCTTCTTGAGAAAGAGAGCATAAGTCTCTGAAATTGGTTCAACAAGGAATTGGGGCGTACTCAAGAGATTGATAGCCCCAATTAAAGGGTTTAACCTAGAGATAGTAATACCCGACTTGAACCTTGATTGCTTGTGTAAATTTGCATACCCAATTGGTCTTGAAAAAGTCAATTCGGGCAAAATCACTCGAACCACTGAGAGGTGTAGAGTGGCTAGAATCGTGCAACGATTATATCATACTCCCCAAATATGTCAATCATGCCTTAGACTCAAGTATCCGTCAATTGACCACCTAGGTGAAAGTCACTACCCTAGTGCCTTTTAATCATTTGAACAACTCGCAATAGTTTAATCTTAGCTTACTTTAGTTTAATTTAGCATTGTAGTTTTATATAATTAGAAGTAAATTAAAAACCCAAAAATGTTAAGAAGTGTAATTTGGAACACATAAACAACTCTCAATTAGATAGACACCCGACTCCAACTTCTAGCTCCCTGTGGAAATCGATCCCGACCCTAAATCGGGTAAAAGCTGCTTCGACTTCTCTTGATACTCAATAGTAGTGCAGGGTTGGCCTCGATCATCAAGCCAAAGGACATCACCAGAAACTCATAATGACCATATCTAGTACGGAAAGCAGTCTTCGGAATATCTGAGTCCCGAATCCTCAACTGATGGTACCCTGATCTCAAGTCAATCTTAGAGAACACCCTAGCACCCTGAAACTGGTCGAACGAATCATCAATTCACATCAATGGGTACTCATTCTTGATGGTAGCCTTGTTCAACTGACGGTAGTCAATGCACATCCGCATGTTGCCATCCTTCTTCTTCACAAACAACATTGGTGCACCCCAAGGTGACACACTAGGTCTAATGAACCCCTTTGCCAACAACTCCTCAAGCTGCTCCTTCAACTCCTTCAACTCTTTCGGAGCCATACAGTACTGTGGAATAGATATAGGCTGGGTACCTGGAGCCAAATCAATATCACGATCTGGTGGCATGCCAGGAAGATCAGAAGGAAACACATCAGTGAACTCCCGAACTACTGGAACTGAATCAATCCTCGGAGACTCTGCGATAGTGTCCCGAACATAAGCCAGATAAGCCAAACACCCCTTCTCGACCATATGCCAAGCCTTCAGGAAAGAGATAACCCGACTAGATGTATCAACTGTGGAACCTTTCCACTCCAACCCTAGTAACCCTGGCATCGCTAATGTAACAGTCTTGGCATAGGAATCGAGGACGGCATGGTATGGGGATAACCAATCCATGCCCAGGATGACCACAAAGTCGATCATATTAAGCAACAAAAGATATGCTCTAGTATCGAAACCACAGAATGTGACCACACATGACCGGTAGATCCGATCACAACCATAGAGTCACCTACAAGAGTGGACACATGAACAGTTCCAAGTGAATGGGTATTTGGGTTTTGGTCCGAACCTCGAGTTTTGACCAAGTGAGCCTGGAAAAATATTGGAAAAGCTATAATTAAGCATTGGGTACGAGTTCTTTAGAATTTATTGATGTTAATAAGTTAATATTGGCTAGATACAATTGAATTGGAAGTGGAATCAAAAGGGAAAGCGATAGTTGAGGCTTCATTCGTGGCCGTGGAATCAAGGTAAGTGTTTGGTCTAACCTTATAACTTGGGGGAATAAGTGTTGTGCCTTATTTGCTATGTGCTAATATAGTGTACGACGCATAGGTGTGGTGACGAGTATCTATATGTTGGAGTCAAGCATGCCCGTCAGTCTTAAATTGTAATCGTTGTGATTCTTGATAAGTACTATAAATGACTAAATTGTTGATTACCCATGTTGATTAAGACTTATGGTCATTTTTTGTAGTATTTGTCTATTGTTGAGCATTGGCTCCAGTTGAGGTTCATTTGTGAAGTTAATTGTTGGAACAAGATTGGTTATAGCTGATTCCCTTGCCGGGACGTATTTAATTCTTATTGTTGATTCCCTTGCCGGGATGTATTTATTCTTATTGTTGATTCCCTTGTCGGGATATTGATTGTTACTTTTGTTTGGGTGAGGAAAGAGTGATAAAGCACAAAGGGTGATGCCGAGAACATTCATACTTATGCATATAGTGAGGAAAGAGTGATAAAGCACGAAGGGTGATGCCGTGCACATTTACATTGATATTGATGCATATGGTAAGGAAGAGAGATAAAGCACGAAGGGTGATGCCGGGCACATTTCTAATATTTATATGGTGAGGAAGAGAGATAAAGCACGAAGGGTGATGCCGTGCACATTTTCATTATTGATTGCATGGTTAGGATTGAGAGTAAAAGCACGAAGGGTGATGCCGTGCATTTATTGCCAGTTTGTTATGATTTTCTTGTTCTTATCGGTTCAAGTGCCTTAATTGTTTCATTCCGTTATTTCTATGATTCTTTATGTTGGTATCCCCCATAGCATGTTACTCCTCCTCGTTACTTTTGATTTGCTTCTATTATGGTTATTCTGTTAAATATTGTTTAACTGCAGGTTATGTTGTTTGTTGTGTCCTAGCCTCGTTACTACTTCGCCGAGGTTAGGCTTGACACTTACTCAGTACATGAGGTCGGTTGTACTGATACTACACTCTGCATTTTTTTGTGAAGATCCCTGTACTGGAGCATACAAACCAAAGTTAGAGGTTGCTGCCTTCAGTCTAGTGGAGACCCGAGCTAGTCCTGTAGGCATCCGCAGGCCTTGGCGTCCCCTTCTATCCTGTTTCTTTCTGTTCTTTTCTATTTCAGAGACAGACATGTATTTTCTTTGTTCAGACCCTATTTGTAGTATTCATAGATAATCCATGAGATTGTGACACCAGTTCTGGGTTGAGTATTGTTATGGATTTCATATTGGTATTAGCTAAACTATTAAATTATGTTCTTCCACATTTCTAATTCCACTGTATGCTTGCATTAATTTGGTAAACTGTTAAAGATAAAGGTGAAAAGGTGGAATAATCAATAACGTTGGCTTGCCTAGCGGGTTCAATATTAGGTGCTATCACGGTCACGACGGTGGGTAATTCGGATCGTGACAAGTTGGTATCATAGCTCTAGGTTGCTTAGGTCTTACAATTCACGGATGGGCCGCGCATATTGACCAGTGTTCTGCCCCATTTGTGCGGCCTCGCCCTTGACGCGCACATTTCACCTTGTTCTGTTTAGAATTTCGGAAAACATAAAACATGAAAGTTTTATCCCTTTGAATTAGCTTTCCAGCCATATATTGTGGAGCCCAAATGGATTTTTGAGAGAAGAGTTATATGCATTTTACTAAACAGTGTACAATATGCCTACTCGATTCGTCGTTCGTTCTTAACTATAATTCGTTGATCCCCGAACACGATCCCGACTTAATTCCTTAAGCTTTTACTCATACTTCAAAGTTCAAAATCACTTAAATTCATTCTATTACATCTACATAGATCGAAATCACTCCTACAAGGCATAAAACACACAATTAGTGCAAAATACTAGCGATTAAAGTTCAAACTCAATTAAAGCGCAGTAAATTAGAGTGTAATAAGCGACTAAAATACATAATTATAGCCTATCATCATTAATATAGAAGATTTTTTGAAATTTGATATCTTTGAAACGCGATATTATATTAAATAATAAGAATATTTTAATTTTTTATTTTCATAAAATCGGTGTCTTTTTTAGCTTGTCATGCTTCTTGATTACTCGATTTAACAATTGCAATATCCCATCAACATGTATACTGAATAAGTGGATATAAAAACTTAGGGCGATGATATTGATCGAAGAGGAGCTTTGGTATAATTGGTAAAGTTGCTGCCATGTGACCAGGAGGTCAAGGGTTCGAGCCATGGAAACAGCCTCCTACAGAAATACAGGGTAAGGCTGCCTACAATAGACTTTTATGCTCCGGTCGTTCCCCGAACCCCGCGCATAGCTGGAGCTTAGTACATCGGGCGATACTATCGATCATTCAAGAATCTATGCCAAAATATTTACAAATCTAAACTAATTTTAGATATCATTAATCATTAGACAGAGCTTAAAGATAGTAGTATGACCCTTACGACAGTATGATATAAACTATCCGAATAGCAAAGATAATCAAACCTTGACTAATTTGAATTCGAAAAATGACATCGTATAGTTGCTCTACAAATAATAGTTGAAATATATATTTGTATATAATACGCTCATATATATTATATACAAAAAAATACAAATTTACTTTTACGACTAACAAATATAAATAGTTTTGGTGGGGGCCTAAAAGTGGTCTTTGCTTGTTCGGTTTCGTCCGAGTAAGGCCCATTAAGGTGGGAAACATTTTCTATCCAGATTTTTTCTATCTCGCTCGAAATCGAGACATTTGATTAAGGTGAAAGAATCTTATATATCCCACTGATAATAGGCTATAATTGTATATTTTAGTCGCTAATTATACTCTAATTTACTGCATTTTAATTGAGTTTAAGCTTTAATCGCTAGTGTTTTGCACTAAATGTGTATTTATGCCTTGTAGGAGTGATTCCAATCTATGTAGGTATTATGGAATGAACTCAAGTGATTTGGAGCTTTGAAGTCTGAGTAAAAGCCCAAGGAATTAAGCCGGAATCGTGTTCGGAGATCAACAGACAATAGTTAAGAACGAAACGAAGAATCGAGCGGGCATGTGACGCATTGTCTAGTAAAATACAAATAACTTTTTGCTCAGAACTCTGTTTGGGCTCCACAATATATCGTTGGAAAGCCATTCAAAAGGAATACAACTTTCATGTTTTGCATTTTGGCAGATTCCCACTACCGCCCCCACACTGTGCGACGCATTATGCGGCGCGCTTTTACAAAATCTACAGAGCCAAGTCCTAATTCACGCAGGAAAGGGTGTTTTCGTTTGGGCCCGACCCTACTTGGTATAAATACATATAAAAATGCTATTTTGAGGACATTTGATACATCTTAGACCTAGGGACACACTTTAGCCGTGGAGGAACACACACCACACTTTGGAGGAGTCTCCTAACTAGTTTTTCTTCTCTTTTCTTTTTTTAGTTTCATAGTTTATTAATTCTAGAGTTTTGGGAGCTACATGAACGTTGTGGTTTGAATCTTGAATTGATATTATTATTTTATCATATATGTTTATTTATTCAATCTTGCGCTTAATTATTTGATTTCTTGATCACTAATTGAATACTATCTATGAATATAGGATTGAACTCGAGAGAGGGAATTCTAGATTGCATATAATATTGAGTAGAGCAAGATCTTAACTCCGGGGGGGGGGGGATTTGCGGTTAGGATAGGAATATACCTATTCGCCTTGCTTGGTTACTATACATGAATTATTAATGCGTTCTTGTTAATTCTAATTCCATAGGAATATAGGCGTTAGATTAGCTTGAATAGGCGAGATGTACTTCGGTATAAGGTTACGAGCAATATCAACCCTGGCAACCAATAAACTAGATAAATTAATTAGATGATTTAAGTGAAAAATTCAACGGGGTTGTTAGCTAACCCATAGCTCTAGAATATTCAGCCACATTAAATTCGTCGTTAAGCTTGTCGTTGTTTTCTTTAATCTCCTTGTTTGCTACTTTAGATTAATTTTAGTTAAATATTCATACATTAGGATTCACTAGAACAGATTAATTGTTTAATTTAGTTGATAATTAATCACAAGTTCCTGTGGGTACGATATCTGGACTTACAATCCTATATTACTTGTCGACCACGTATACTTGCGTGTGCGTTTGGGGACAACAAGTTTTTGGTGCCGTTGGCGGGGACTTATAAATTAACTATCCAATTAGATTGGATTTTTACTTTTTGCCTATTCAAGTTTTTATTTTTTTTTATTTTTAACTTAGTTTAATATTTTATTATCTTTGTTGACATGGAATCTTGGAATGAGAATTGGTTGAATATTGGTTATTCTTATTATGATGATCCATGTCCATATTGTGGAGGACCTCACTGGTGAAAAAATTATTAGAATGTTCCCGGGAGCGAGTTGTGCGCACAATCTCAATCATTTGAGTGGAATATTTGTAATATATGTGGTGGTCAAGATGACCATTGGGATAGTTGTCCTAATTCTTAGTATCCTTCTCAGAGCTCTTATTATGATGTTTCTAATAATGTTTATGAGTTTGATAGGAGCAATGAAGAATTAGTACAACAATCATGAGAATGAAGACCGAGGCAGAGGAAATGGCTGAAGAGAGCAACCACCAGAAGATAATTTAGAAGAAACAAATATAGTGAGCAAATTTTGGCTAGGGGAACAAGCTCAACTGATAAAATCTCATGAGTTTCTCCTTGATGGTCTTTCAAATATGAGAGAACATCTGATAGACGAAAGAACTGAACTCAGGCAAGAGATAGACCAATTTGGCTTAGATATCCATGACCTGCATGATCAATTGAATAAAAAGGTTGAGGCATCTGATGCCCTACAACCAATTTTTGTGGATACTGGCCAGCTTGAGGAGCAGAAAGAGGAACTTCAACTATTCGACCAAAATATTATTCATGATACCAAGGTTGACGAAGAGTGCAAAATTTAGGATGTCAAAAATGATGCAATTTTGGATTTGGAGCATGTTGCACCTCATTCTAACCATTTTTCAACATTGTGTTTGGTTGGTGATATGTGAATTGATCCAGTCGAGCATATGGAGGAGTCAATGGATGAGGAACAAAGTGTTTATATTCTGGAATTTGCCACACCAAGGAGACAAAACTGCATTTCTCACTTAAAGGCCAAGAAGTGCAAGATGCAATATCTGTTACTTGGTTCCTTTATTTTTACACCACCGCCCCAGGAACGAGACAGAAAAATTGATGCAAAATTGGGGGCGCAATTTATATCCTAAAGGTGGAAGGAAAAATGATGAAAGTGATGGCGTCGTGCCAAGACGTTAAATAAGGCGCTTGTTAGGAGGCAACCCAATTCTATTTTTTATTTATATTTTTTATTTTTTATTGTGTTATATTTGTAGTGTTATTTTTGTGTTTTGTACCAGTAGCAGTATGGGGTCAAAGACAATAGACGAGTGCAAAAGCGAGCATGTGTTTGAAACTGAGTGTGAGGTACCCGCACAAGGGATCATACCTGGGAGAAGTCTGAGTATCCCGTGAGCTGCTAATGCTTCGGCCTTTGGTCTATCAGGGAGTCTCTTTTACCCTATTGTTATTTTCAGTGTGCATTGAGGACATTGCACAATTTTAAGTGTGGGGTGAGGAGATTGTTTGGGTGAGATTCTATGCTATCTTAGCTTAGTTGTAGTACTCGCTCTTAGTGTAGTAGGTTTTTGTAAAAATTTTTTAGAAAAATTAGACTTTTCCCGACGATGGATCTCCTAGACAATTTTCTTGAGGGATTTAAGTCTAAAGAAAAAGGCCAAAAAAGATTTTCTTTGTAGGTAGTGTAGTAATTCCGCCTTGGTTTTTCTTTAGGCAGCGGTTCTTTTCCAAGGGTTTTGTTTGAACCGGGTATAGTTAGTTTTTATTTTTTTTAGAACTAGGAAAACTTATACTTATAATTGAATTGAAGCAATATCTTTTAACTTTGTCAGGCCTTGACAATAGTGAGTACTTTGGTGGTGACGCTTAGGCTCAATTTTTGACTCTTGTATAAGTACCTTGAATTGTATGATCTTAACTTTGCTTAACTTCTTTGACTAGAGTGTCTTGATGAGTCCAATCCTAAGTGAGTTATGCGTCATGTGTGTGTAAGGTTTTGTGTTATTTTGTGCATTGCATTTTATGTCTAGAACTTGCCCCGTATGTTTGCAAAGCGAAATAGTAGTTTTGCCCAGTCTTGGAAGTGATATAGACATTTCTTTGCTGAGACATATATATATTTTACCCGCCTAATTGCTATGTATCATAGTTAACCCCTTTGAGCTTGTAATCCTGTTTCTTTGGCAACCACATTACAAGCCTTACCCATTTGTTTGAATTGACCACCTATTTGAACCTTTTCACCTCTCATGAGCACTTGAATTGTTATGAAATTTGCAAAAGTTAAAATGTGGGGTGGTTGGTTTTTCTTTTCAGTGGAACTAATGAAATAAGGAGAAAGGTGCAGTGTTTTGAAAAAAAGTAAGAGCCACTTGAATTGAAAAAGAAAAAAAAGATAGTTGTATTGTTGTGAAAATACGTGATAGTGGTGACTCTTGATATAATTGTGCTTAAAGAAGTGATGAGTCAATATATATTGATGTGAAGGTGGAGTTATGGTTTGACATAAGTATGGATTTTAAATGTTAAAGTGTATATATTAAAGTGCTTAGGGAGGTATAGTCACTATTATATCTAAATGTATACTACCCGACCGACTGCCTACATTACAACCGCATAAAGTCCTACTTGATCTTAGATTGAATGAGCTCGATTAGTAGAGTAATACACTACGGGCAAGCCTATGGTGCATCTTTTGTGGCATATGAATGTTATTTCTGAGAGTGAGAGAATTCTTTCTATCTTGAGTTCCTAATTGTTCTTAAATTGTATTGTGTGTGGAACTACTCTCTTTTGTTGTGTGAGGGTACTTGATTCATGAAAGAAAAAGTAATGTCAGTGACCTCTGTCACACCTCCTTTTTCCGCACCCGAGGGGCGCAGGGGAGTTTTTCCAATTAAAGGACAACCGAAACGGGATTGGTTTATTTATTTCAGAGTCGCCACTTGGGAGATTTAGGGTGTCCCAAGTCACCAATTTTAATCCCGAATCGAGGAAAAGAATGACTCTATATTACAGTCTGCGTACCAGAAATCTAGATAAGGAATTCTGTTAACCCGGGAGAAGGTGTTAGGCATTCCCGAGTTCCGTGGTTCTAGCACGGTCGCTCAACTGTTATATTTGGCTTATTTATCTGATTTTTAATACAATATGAACTTATGTGCAAATTTATCTTTTAACCGCTTTATTATTATTGTTTTTATAAGAATGTGAACATCGCTTAAAATATATCTTTGGACTGTGTCACATGAAATGCACCCACAATCCGAAACATATTTTATTTGATGTTTTAGGATTTGGATTTGGGTCGCATGAAATGCACACCCGAGCTTAAGAAAGTAAATTATTAAACACGCGCCTAAAGAGACTATCGCGTTATTATTTTGCGGAGGCCGCGAAATTCGCTAAACGACCCTCCTGAATTCTAAGTAATTTTAAACAAGTATTTACTGAGGGCCCCGCAATTTGTATTTTTATTCGGCGAGGCTCATCTCATTCTTATTTTTTAAAGAATTTGCAACGTCATGGAAATGCATCTCGGGCCACGCCACAATCAATGCGCCCGTGACTAGAGACATATTTCGACTCCGTTGAGATTTGGATTTGGGTCACATAAATGTGCACCCGAGCTTAGGGAGATAACATTATTAAAGGCGCGCCTAAAACAACTAGCGCATTATTATTTTGGGGTAGGGCCGTGAAATTTGCTAAACGACCCATCCCGGAATCTAAGTATTTAATACATATACTTTGTGAGGGCCCCGCAATTTGTCCCTTTCATTTGGCGAGGCTCGTCTCATTTTTTTTTATTATTATTATTTATTTATTTATTTTTATTTTTTTTTATTTTTAAAGGGATGCCATTTTTATGCTTTTAACCATACTAAACCTTACAGCTTCTTTACAACTAAAATCTCATAACTTGTTAGAGGTTTAATAAAAGAGTTTTAGCGAATGAGTATTTCGGGATTAGTAATAACATGTACTAATAATAATTTTTTTGAATGAACTAAGCGAAGTAAAGGACGAACAAATTAACGTCAAACTTGTGTCATAGAACAACTAGTCAAACTTAATTAAACGTCATCAAATAAATAAGAATAACATAACATGAGAATGAACCAAAATGCAGACAATGAAACATAGGCAGAAAATTTCCATACCAATTTTTATATTGCATCTCAAACATTCAACGTAAGTTTATTTATCTAATACATCGAGGTTTACTAACCTTAGCACCTCGACCAACTCAGAGCGACAAACACGATTCCGACGGAACTTAAGCCGGACCTTTCTGAACGAAGAACAACGACGGAACCTCGGACAGCGCCTCGACGTACCGGACCTCGACGAACAAAACAACCTCACCGGAATAGAAAGCTTGGCCGAAAAACTGTTGTTGCTGCCGGATTTTTCGAGAGGTTAGCTGCTGCTGGATTTTCGACGCAGCAGGTTGGCGCAAGAAATGCAACAGGAAGGGGTCATTTGGATGCGAAGAAGGAGGAGCTATGGAGTATCGTTTGTGCAGTGACGACGCAGCAACAATGGTGGGTCGTTTGTGCAGTGACGACGGGGTGCGAGGATGGTTTGACGTGAGGAAGTGGAGGTTTCACGTTATGGCGTCGGGGGTGTGGTGACGAAAGGTTGCTGGGCTTCGAACGTTGGGGGGGGGGGGTGCGACTGGAGGTGGAGAAATCTGTTTGTGGTGGTGTTAGGGTGGTGTTTGACGATGATGGGGCTGCCGGGGAAGGTCGTTTGGTTTGGACGCTGCGAGGATGAGGGTCCTCGTGGGTTCTCGACGCTGGGGGGGGCAGTAGGTTTTTCTGGGTTTTGCTCCAGGAGGAAGACGGAGGAACAGTAGTCGAAGAGCAGCTGGGAGGTTTGTAGATGGTTTGGGGTCTGTTTGGTGGTGACGGGGAGTGGTTGTTTCCGGCGAGAAGGAAGTGGGGAATGGAGTTTGTGGTCGTGAGGGTGTGGGGAAGGTGACGGGGTCCTCCTTTCACAGTAGGGTTTTTGCTTCTTCTCCGTTTGAAGAAGAAGCGTGAACAGTAGTATATGTTTTCCAAAAATCTCCTAAAGTCCGTCGTCCCCTTCTGTTCCTTTCTTTCTTCTTTATGAAGAAGAAAAGGGAACAGTACCCCTTTTTCCCATTTTTTAAAAAGTCCCCCCATCCCTCAAAGTCTGTCCGTGTTTTGTAATGCTTTGCCCATGAAAATGAGCCCCACGCGTGGTGGGGTTCGAGGCATATGTCCCCCACGCGTGGTGGGGTTCCCCATGTGTTCTGGACACTGTTTATTATGGGCTAGGTCCGAAAATTAGGCCTAAAACCGGGTAGTTTAAACCCGAATATTATTCTTTTGCCCGGACCCGAGAAATAGGAACACGTTGTTTAACTAGTCCTATGTAAGCAAAATAACTACCAAAAATAAGACTAGTATTTAAACAAAACTATATCTTTTTAAATATTTTTCAAGGTTTAAAATAGCTACAAAATATTAATAAAACTATTTTTTTGTAATTTTCGTTTTTAAATATTAAGATAAAATATGAGGTAATATTTTTGTATTTTTCAAAGTTAAAAAATGACTATAAAACCTTAATAGAACTATATTTTTTTTGTAATTTTCGAAATTATATAAAATACCAAAATAAAGTGCAATTTTTGTATTTTTTCAAGTTTATGAGAGATACATAAACTAAAATTTATATATGTATTTTTTTTGAAATTTTCTTTTTGCAACGAAATAAAGTAAAAGGTTAAAATAGCTATACTAGACCCAATTTCACATATTCATGCTAAAAATGTGAAAATTCTCGGGGAGGGTCAAAAATCACGTGCTTACAGCTGCCCCTCTTTGACTGGAAACACGAAGAGTTTTCCGACAAAGAACGACTAGACGTGTTTTTGACCCGACCATTACTTGGACGGACTACACTTAAGGAAAGGGAGGGATTGTGACCGAGCCCTGGTATCTGAGCTGCCTACATATCCTTGGTTATACAGGAATCAGGCCACGTGTAGTTCGGGAATGAGAGAGATGGTAGAGTGTACCGAGGTGAAGAGCCGATCGAGGTGCCGTTCCGTTGAGGTTCCGGTCTGCGGTCCTGTCATTACAACAAAAATGAAAACTGAAAAAGACTAACTAAGCCTATCAGCTACTAGTTACAAGGATTCCTATCTCTTAAGTCTTCTGAAACTTGGTCTTGAGTCTTGAATGGTGCTTCATGCAGACTTTGGATCTGAACCTTGATACTTGCTAGTTGTAGGTGCTAGTTCTTGAGCAGACCACATTTGTTCTCCACTTCCGTAATTTGGGTTCTTTTTCTTTTTTTTCTTTTTTTTTTTTTTTCTTCTTGTTTTTTTTTGTTTTTTGGTGACCAGCTTCTGTTGATCATCCCAGACTGTTGACTTGCATTCTTGGGGCGAGCTTCTTGTTGCTTCTATCTTGGATTGAGTGCTGGGGATTTTTGTTGTAACCTTCTGCTTTCCAGTGGGTCACTGCTTGATCTTGAAACATGCTTCTCCGTTCTACAGGCGGACTCCTGACTTCTTCTATCTTCGACACGCAACAACCTCTGTTCTACAGGCGGGTCCCTGACAATCAAAACAAACAAAACAAACAAAATTTTCTAACCCAGTTTGTACTGGGAAGATTTGTGAGTCGTTAGCAAAATTGTAACTCATTTACACTACTGATTCAATGATGAGAGTAAACTAAAGACTAGGCTAGGATGTGCATCTCCTCTGAGTAAAACCAAAACTCTTGCTAGCAAATGTGTCTGCTAAAATAGAAACCTCAATGACTCAAACTAGAAAGTGTGTCTTCTATGGTTGAATCGGAATGAGCTAAACTAGGAAGTGTGTCTCCTAAGGGTGAAAACTTCAGTGACTAGAACTAGGAAGTGCGTCTCCTATGAATAAAATCTCGACTAGGAAGTGCGTCTCCTACGGGTAAACTTCAAAAAACTGGACTAGGAATGGTGTCTCCTATGGTCGAACTTAAAATGAATCAAATTAGGAAGTGCGTCTCCTACTGGTGAAGCTTGCTTAGGAAGTGCGTCTCCTATTGGGAAAACTGTTCTTAGGAAGTGCGTCTCCTACTGGGTAAAACTTGCTTAGGAAGTGTGTCTCCTATTGGTGAAACTGAACCTAGGAAGTGCGTCTCCTATTGGTGAAATAAACTTAGGAAGTGCGTCTCCTATCGGTGGAATTAACTTAGGAAGTGCGTCTCCTATTGGTGAAACTTGCTTAGGAAGTGCGTCTCCTATTGGTGAAACTGAACCTAGGAAGTGCGTCTCCTATTGGTGAAATAAACTTAGGAAGTGCGTCTCCTATCGGTGGAATTAACTTAGGAAGTGCGTCTCCTATTGGTGAAACTTGCTTAGGAAGTGCGTCTCCTATTGGTGAAACTTGCTTAGGAAGTGCGTCTCCTATTGGTGAACCTATTCTTAGGAAGTGCGTCTCCTAATGGTAAAACTGAACTTAGGAAGTGCGTCTCCTATTGGTAAAACTAAACTTAGGAAGTGCGTCTCCTATGGGTGAAATGAACTTAGGATGTACGTCTCCTATGGTGAAACTGAACTTAGGAAGTGCGTCTCCTATGGTGAAACTGAACTTTAGGAAGTGCGTCTCCTATGGTGAAACTGAACTTTAGGAAGTGCGTCTCCTATGGTGAAACTTGCTTAGGAAGTGCGTCTCCTATTGGTGAAACTTGCTTTAGGAAGTGCGTCTCCTACGGTGAAACTGACTTAGAAAGTGCGTCTCCTATTGATGAAACTTGCTTAGGAAGTGCGTCTCCTATTGGGTGAAACTTATCTTAGGAAGTGCGTCTCCTACTGATAAAACTTGCTTAGGAAGTGTGTCTCCTACTGGTGAAACTTGCTTAGGAAGTGCGTCTCCTACTGGTGAAACTTGCTTAGGAAGTGCGTCTCCTACTGGTGAAACTTTCTTAGGAAGTGCGTCTCCTATGGGTAAAGACGTGGAATGTATGCCTCTGTTATCTGGGCGGGCTCCCAATTTCAACACCTGAAATAAAATAAAAAAACTGAATGTATGCCTCTGTTATCTGGGCGGGCTCCCAATTTCAACACTTAAAATTAAAGACTGAATGTATTCCTCTGTTATTATGGGCGGGCTCCCAATTTCAACACTTGAAAGTAAAAACTGAATGTATGCCTCTGTTATCTGGGCGGGCTCCCAATTTCAACACTTAAAAAATAAAAAGACTGAATGTATGCCTCTGTTATCTGGGCGGGCTCCCAATTTCAACACTTAAAATAAAAGACTGAATGTATTCCTCTGTTATTATGGGCGGGCTCCCAATTTCAACACTTGAAAGTAAAAACTGAATGTATGCCTCTGTTATCTGGGCGGGCTCCCAATTTCAACACTTAAAAAATAAAAAGACTGAATGTATGCCTCTGTTATCTGGGCGGGCTCCCAATTTCAACACTTAAAATAAAAGACTGAATGTATGCCTCTATTATCTGGGCGGGCTCCCAATTTCAACACTTAAAAAATAAAAGACTGAAAGTATGCCTCTATTATCTGGGCGGGCTCCCAACTTCGACACTTAAAAATAAAAAGACTGAATTTATGCCTCTGTTATCTGGGCGGGCTCCCAATTTCAACACTTGAAAGTAAAGACTGAATTGTATTCCTCTCGTTATACAGGTGGGCGCCTGGTTGTAAAGATATGAAAAATGATATGCCCGCATTATACTGGTGGGTGACCTAGAACAGAAATGAAAAGACAGAAATGTATTCCCGCATTATACTGGTGGGTGACCTAGAACAGAAATGAAAAGACAAAAATGTATTCCTCTCGTTATTCAGGTGGGCGCCTGTTTAAACTAAGACATAAAAGTATTCCTCTCGTTATACAGGTGGGCGCCTGGTATGAAATTTAAATACTGAAATGTATTCCTCTCGTTATACAGGTGGGCGCCTGGTTGTAAAGATATGAAAAATGATATGCCCGTATTATACTGGTGGGTGACCTAGAACAGAAATGAAAAGACAGAAATGTATTCCCGCATTATACTGGTGGGTGACCCAGAACAAAAAATGAAAAGACAGAAATGTATTCCTCTCGTTATTCAGGTGGGCGCCTGTTGTAAAGATATGAAAAATGATATGCCCGCATTATACTGGTGGGCGACCTAGAACTTAAAATGTATTCCCGCATTATACTGGTGGGCGACCTAGAACTTAAAATGTATTCCCGCATTTTACTGGTGGGTGACCTAGAACTTAAAATGTATTCCCGCATTATACTGGTGGGCGACCTAGAACTTAAAATGTATTCCCGCATTATACTGGTGGGTGACCTAGAACATAAATGAAAAGACAAAATGTATTCCTCTCGTTATTCAGGTGGGCGCCTGTCTTTAACAATAACTTTGAAAATAAGATCCTATTTGAGGGCGGACGAACCCGACATATCCTATTCGAGGGCGGATGAACCCAACATATCCTATTCGAGGGCAGATGAACCCAAAATATCCTATTCGAGGGCGAAAAAAACCCGACATATCCTATTTGAGGGCGGAAAAACCCGACATATCCTATTTGAGGGCGGATGAACCCAACATATCCTATTTGAGGGCGGATGAACCCAACATATCCTATTTGAGGGCGGATGAACCCAACATATCCTATTTGAGGGCGGATGAACCCGACATATCCTATTTGAGGGCGGATGAACCCAACATATCCTATTTGAGGGCGGATGAACCCGACAGATCCTATTTGAGGGCGGATGAACCCAACATATCCTATTTGAGGGCGGATGAACCCGACAGATCCTATTTGAGGGCGGATGAACCCGACATATCCTATTTGAGGGCGGATGAACCCAACATATCCTATTCGAGGGCGGATAAACCCAACAGATCCTATTTGAGGGCGGATGAACCCGAAATATCTTTAAGACTTGAAAATGTCTTACCTCGAATACTTGCTGGGGATTGGGATGAATTTTCCTTTTCTACCTTCCCCAAATTTTTATTATTATTCTTTTTTTTTATTCCTTTTTTGTTTTGTTTTTGCATAGCTTCTTCCTTCAAAGACTACCTCCCTTGATTTACTTACCTGTTGGGGGTAAAATGTTATCAGCTGGGGGTACCTGACTTCCAGAAAATTTTCTAAATGGAAGGAAAATTTTCTGCCCCAGTTTGATAATATCCCTCGTGGCATGCGTTTCTGCCTCAATGTCATTTCCCTTACCTGTTTCAAATCAAACAAAATTGTTAGTTTAAAACATGGTGGTTGGTTGTGATACTCCCAACGGGATGGCTTTTCCTTTTTCCTTCCTTGCTTTGCGTTGCACAACTTGTTGGGGATGATATTATGTGCTGGGGATAATCCCTTCCTCCTGGGGGATATCCCTCTTCTTTTGTGGCATAGCTTGGAAACTGGCATTTTCCCCGACCTTTTAGTCTAGTATGGATTTCGCCAAATCATGCTCTCCTTTCCTTGCTTTGTTCATGGGCCTTGGCCTTGAGGTTTATAACTTTTGATAAAGGCAACGGTATCCCTCTTGACGCTTGTCAATCCTTCTGTCAATTCCCTTTTGCTGGGGATATCTTTTTGACACTGGCCTCGCGTTTGTTCCCTGCTGACTATACCACTTGGATGTACTAGTCAGATCTCATTTTGGAAAGCTGATGGCCTATTTGAAGTCATTTCATACTTGTTCTGACCAGACAGACTCTATTGGGGATTTTTCTATGAAAGGAAAAAGATAAAAGGGAAACAAAATAAAAGACAAAGGAAACGATGACTTTTTTTTACAAAAGAAACTATAAATAAAACCCTATCAAATGCAGATACTGACTCTAATGGCCATGACATGCATATGGGGCCTATCCTCTGCCGTCAATCATCTTTTAAGATCTTCCATTGGCGATTCCCCCTCTGATTCTCAATCTTATTCGACTTGTAGTGCCCGAAGGGTTTTCACTATCAAGTCTCTCTCATTTTGGTTTTCTCTCAGCTTTCATCGCCTTATGGTGCCTGTGAAGGTTTTCACCGATAAGACTCTCTCATTTGTATCACTTTCCAGCTGGGGATTTGGAGTGTCGCCGGTATGACTCTTTCTGCTGGAGATTAGAGTCCTTTCTGCTGTGGAACAGAATGTTATGTTCGCCGGTAAGACTCTTCATTTGTCTGACTTGGCATCTTTTGAAGACTGGTCAGAAGGTCTTTCTTTGGACCGTAATGTGGGTTTTGGATAGGGCTAGAAAGAAAGGGTATAAAAGGCTCAAAAATGCATTAATTTTGGGTTATTAGTTACAACCTTCGGAATTAGATTTATTTACAACAAACGCAACTTTTGCCCCAGTTTCTTGCTTGGGGATATTTTAATTGATTTTTTTTTCATTTTTCAAAACTATGACCGAGCCGTGAAGCGCCTACGTATCCTCTTTGAGGAATCAGGTCAAACGTAGTTCCCAATTCCTCTTTTCATTCCGACTTTCTTTTGTTGTTTTTTTTTTTATCACTTTTCTTTTCTTTTCTCTTTTCTTTTCTCATTTCTCCTTTCTTTTTGTCGTTTTTTTCTTTCTCTCTTTTTCTTTTATTCTTCTTTTTCCATTTTGTTGTTTTCTTTTCTTTCTTTTCTCTTACCCGCCATGCTTGCGTATTTTATTCGTTGCTACTAATTCCGAACGAGGGGTATGAAAGAAAATAAATAAGGCTCAAAGGGCTAACGAAGGATAAAGTGTTTGGGTAGCAGAACAAAATGCCTTCGTCATTCCAGTCTTCAAAACATGCCAAGTGCAAACAACACACTTTAAATTTGTAGTCTCTTCTGATGGTGCTGGACTTGACAATTATGTTAAACATTTTATTTTTCCTTTGTCATTTCTAAGCACCGTTGGGCGACACTCTCATTATCATGACCGACCTTCATGCCAATTTGGCGAACCTTGCTTTCAACGGTTTTCTTTGTGCTTAACTTGCCCCAGTTCCACATGACTCGGGCTCTGAATAATCTCAAATCGTCCTTATTTTCTTTAAATGGTCGGATCGCCTTTACAGGGTTCTATGATTAACTTTTAAGGTTAGGCCCAAACTGGGTGCGCATGTCATGTCCCTAGAATCGGCATTGAACAAAAATGATAAAATGACTAAACAGAAAGATGACTGGGAATAATCAAAGACCGGATTTTGCATTAGACTACCGGCGAAATGGTTGAAATAAAAAAAACAAACAAAACAACCAGAATAAAATCCTAACTCAAACTGGAAAGATAAGAAAGTTTGACACAAGACAATGCTCGGATTACAACCCTAAGAATAATCCGAACAACAGAAATGACAACAAAATAAACCACCAACAACTTCTCTCTTGCTAACCAAGGAACGGAGCGTCCTCCCATTTTATCAAACTTGGCATCGTAGCCACTGAGCTTTGTATTAGTATTGCAATGACCATTGCCGACTTCCATATCATTACCCTTAGTCAACAAGTTCCCAATAGGGCTCGAATGCTTCCGTCATCAGGCCTGATCCCCGCAGAGTGTGCATCATGAGGTGCAAGTAAAGGATTTTGGGTGTCATTGTCCGGCTTACCACAAACCAACCACCTTAACTTTTTTGCAAAACAAACAGGTTAGAATGGACTCAGTCGGTCCTCATTATTAACAACATCTTTTTTTTTTTCTTTTTTTCGATGTTTTTTTTTTCTTTCGCTTTTTCTTTTTCATTTTTTTTCATTCTTTTTTCATTCTCTTTTTCATTTTCTTTTTTCATTTCTTTTTTCATTTCATTTTTTTTTTGTTGTGGTCGAATCTTATGGAGATTGCCTACGTATCATGACCCCGCATGAATCAGACCTTGCGTAGTTCGGACCAATAAAAGATAAACAATAATGAACATTTTTCTTTTCACTTTTCATATTAAAACAAACTGGGTTTCAAAGGTTTAAAGATGACCTACCGACTTGAAAATCAAACAACCCGCCTATTTTAATCAAAAGATTTATAAACTCAAAAACAAAAGGCTAACTCCCTTTCTCTGTTCGACAAATGCAACCAAATGGTTATTTTTGCCAATGTGGCCCCTTCCAAATTTCACATGAATTTTGAGGCCGGGGAGGATTATTTTATGACACTTTTACAAACTTGTCCGTTCTTTTACGAAAATAACCTTTCGACAACTGACAGATACTCTAAGGCTACTTCGGCAAGAACGGTTTAAGACGTGGCCGAAACTGGCTCGGCTTATCCTATTTTTTCATATATTTTTTTTTGATTAAACATCCAAACGGCATTCACCCGACCGTTGACTCTTTGTTTTTTTTTTTCAAATTATAATAAAAACCTTGTATTGCAAACACGGCCTTTCGACGTCTCGGGGACGAAGCTTTTAAGGCTGTGTGGGTCCATATCTCAAAATGACCCAAAGGTGGCTGTTTATGCCAAGTCAGCCTTCCGGCGTCCCTTTCGGGAACATTCGGCTATTTATGACAAAACAGCATCACCTGACTTATTTATAACTCTTTTTATCGTTTTTCAAATTAGAAAAGTCAATATTGCAAACACGGCCTTTCAACGTCTCGGGGACGAAGATTTTTAGGCTGTGGGGGTCAACTGGACCAAGTCTTAAAAATGACCCAAAAGTGGCTGTTTATGCAAAGTCAGCCTTCCGGCGTCCCTTTCGGGAACATTCGGCTATGTCTTGATAAAACAGCGTCACCCGACTTCTTTATGACAAAATTAAAATTTTGACATGTTTTTTTTTATTTATTTATTTGTTTTTGGCTTTTTAGCAAAAGGTGGGGTTGGACGATGAGGGTTGCCTACGTATCTCACACCCGGTGAGAATCAAACCCGCGTAGTTCGGGTAAATAAGCTATTTTTGAGAAGACCCTTTTCCATTTGTATTTTTTTTATTATTATTATTCTTTTTTCACAACAATCAAATAGACTATTATTTTTCATTCATAACAAACAAACAAATTAACGAAAAACATAAAACATTCCTTCTTTTTTGAGAAGGTGGGGTTGGACCCGATGAGGGTTGCCTACGTATCTCACATCCGGTGAGAATCAAACCCGCGTAGTTCGGTCAATCAAGGATAAGTAGATGAACTAACTTTTTTTTGAATTTGAAAGAACTACTTTAAAAGAAGAAAGGAAGTATATTTTTTTATTTTTGATTGATTTTCTTTTTAAAAGAAACACTTCTAAGATATATTTTTGAATTTCATTTGCTTTTTTTTTATTCTAAAGAAGAAGAAGAAAATATTTTTTGGAATTTTACCTTTAATAAAAGAAATGCTTCTAAAATGTTTTTTTTTTCTGAATTTTCTAAAGAAGAATCAAAATATTTTCGGATTTTTATTTATCTATTTTATCTTTTTGAATTTTGAACTTTCTTTTGATTTTTTTTTTGGATTATATATATACTTATTTTTGGAACAAATAATAAAACTCTTTTTATTTTTATTTCTGGCATTTTCGTAGACAAACAAAATAAAATAAAATAAAACATTTTAAAAAAAAAAAACTCTTTTTCATTTTCATTTAATGGCAAAACAAACTATTTTCTTTAATATTTTTTTAAAAAACAGACAGAACAATGGTGATTTTTTTTTATTTTTCCTTTGCTTTTAATATAACAAACTAACAAGACATTTTTTCATTTTTAAAATTTCGGCAGAGTTTCGACTCTACTCGGACTTCTATGCTGTTATTTTCTCCTCTTTTTCACGATTTATTTTTAATCTGTGGAAAATAATGAAAACATACAAAATCTTTTTGAATTTTCATGCTTTGTTTTATTTGTAATTTTTTTTTATTATATTTATTATTTCTTTCAAAAATGTGGCATGGGAGACATAACGATTTCCAAGACTTCTTGGATTCCGCAAATGCTCCCCATGCGCTTTTCCCAACATATGAAGCGTGGGGGACATATGGGAATTCCAAGACTTCTTGGATTCCACAAATGTTCCCCATGTGTTTTCCCAAAAAGCAAGCGTGGGGGACATAGGGAATTCCAAGGCTTCTTGGATTCCACAAATGTTCCCCATGCTTTGATTAAAATAACATCATGCTGGAAATGACCCAATGACCCATACGCCCTTGACTAAATACAACATGTAGCACATAGGATGCCGAAAGATTGTCTATTATTTTCAGGTTGCTTGTCCTAGACGGACCCAACCCCTGTGTTGAGTCCCCTAAGTCAAATGCACATGATGCAAATAAACGTTCCTACTAGGGATCCGGCATGTGGCTTTGTTATACTAGGTTCAAAAAACCTGGGTCGGTGTTCTAGACAGTGTACCCGAGCGGACAACTCGAGCTGAGGAAGGAGCTCCTTTCCGGGAACCAAAAGGCCAGCCGGCTTAGAAACTTTCCGAGCCTCTTTTATTTAGGGTATGACACTAACAGAATAGGGAGTCTCAACCAGTAAGCACATCCCCGGAGGTAAGAAGAGAAAGGTTTCGGCACAGTTTATATACAGTTCAAATAATATCAAAGCGGTAAAAGCAGCATTTAGCACATTAGGCTCAAAACATGTAATAATCAGATAATAAATAAAGCCAAATAATAACAATTATTCTAAGCTCGAATTCTTAACCCTGAACCAGTGGTTCTGGGTGTTTCGTCCCCAGCAGAGTCGCCAGAGCTGTCACACCTCCTTTTTCCGCACCCGAGGGGCGCAGGGGAGTTTTTCCAATTAAAGGACAACCGAAACGGGATTGGTTTATTTATTTCAGAGTCGCCACTTGGGAGATTTAGGGTGTCCCAAGTCACCAATTTTAATCCCGAATCGAGGAAAAGAATGACTCTATATTACAGTCTGCGTACCAGAAATCTAGATAAGGAATTCTGTTAACCCGGGAGAAGGTGTTAGGCATTCCCGAGTTCCGTGGTTCTAGCACGGTCGCTCAACTGTTATATTTGGCTTATTTATCTGATTTTTAATACAATATGAACTTATGTGCAAATTTATCTTTTAACCGCTTTATTATTATTGTTTTTATAAGAATGTGAACATCGCTTAAAATATATCTTTGGACTGTGTCACATGAAATGCACCCACAATCCGAAACATATTTTATTTGATGTTTTAGGATTTGGATTTGGGTCGCATGAAATGCACACCCGAGCTTAAGAAAGTAAATTATTAAACACGCGCCTAAAGAGACTATCGCGTTATTATTTTGCGGAGGCCGCGAAATTCGCTAAACGACCCTCCTGAATTCTAAGTAATTTTAAACAAGTATTTACTGAGGGCCCCGCAATTTGTATTTTTATTCGGCGAGGCTCATCTCATTCTTATTTTTTAAAGAATTTGCAACGTCATGGAAATGCATCTCGGGCCACGCCACAATCAATGCGCCCGTGACTAGAGACATATTTCGACTCCGTTGAGATTTGGATTTGGGTCACATAAATGTGCACCCGAGTTTAGGGAGATAACATTATTAAAGGCGCGCCTAAAGCAACTAGCGCATTATTATTTTGGGGTAGGGCCGTGAAATTTGCTAAACGACCCATCCCGGAATCTAAGTATTTAATACATATACTTTGTGAGGGCCCCGCAATTTGTCCCTTTCATTTGGCGAGGCTCGTCTCATTTTTTTTTTATTATTATTATTTATTTATTATTTTATTTTTTTTATTTTTAAAGGGATGCCATTTTTACGCTTTTAACCATACTAAACCTTACAGCTTCTTTACAACTAAAATCTCATAACTTGTTAGAGGTTTAATAAAAGAGTTTTAGCGAATGAGTATTTCGGGATTAGTAATAACATGTACTAATAATAATTTTTTTGAATGAACTAAGCGAAGTAAAGGACGAACAAATTAACGTCAAACTTGTGTCATAGAACAACTAGTCAAACTTAATTAAACGTCATCAAATAAATAAGAATAACATAACATGAGAATGAACCAAAATGCAGACAATGAAACATAGGCAGAAAATTTCCATACCAATTTTTATATTGCATCTCAAACATTCAACGTAAGTTTATTTATCTAATACATCGAGGTTTACTAACCTTAGCACCTCGACCAACTCAGAGCGACAAACACGATTCCGACGGAACTTAAGCCGGACCTTTCTGAACGAAGAACAACGACAGAACCTCGGACAGCGCCTCGACGTACCGGACCTCGACGAACCAAAGACGACCTCGATGAAATAGAAAGCTTGGCCGAAAAACTGTTGCTGCTGCCGGATTTTTCGAGAGGTTAGCTGCTGCTGAATTTTCGACGCAGCAGGTTGGCGCAAGAAATGCAACAGGAAGGGGTCGTTTGGATGCGAAGAAGGAGGAGCTATGGAGTGTCGTTTGTGCAGTGACGACGCAGCAACAATGGTGGGTCGTTTGTGCAGTGACGACGGGGTGCGAGGATGGTTTGACGTGAGGAAGTGGAGGTTTCACGTTATGGCGTCGGGGGTGTGGTGACGAAAGGTTGCTGGGCTTCGAACGTTGGGGGGGGGGTGCGACTGGAGGTGGAGAAATCTGTTTGTGGTGGTGTTAGGGTGGTGTTTGACGATGATGGGGCTGCCGGGGAAGGTCGTTTGGTTTGGACGCTGCGAGGATGAGGGTCCTCGTGGGTTCTCGACGCTGGGGGGGGGGGCAGTAGGTTTTTCTGGGTTTTGCTCCAGGAGGAAGACGGAAGAACAGTAGTCGAAGAGCAGTTGGGAGGTTTGTAGATGGTTTGGGGTCTGTTTGGTGGTGACGGGGAGTGGTTGTTTCCGGCGAGAAGGAAGTGGGGAATGGAGTTTGTGGTCGTGAGGGTGTGGGGAAGGTGACGGGGTCCTCCTTTCACAGTAGGTTTTTTTGCTTCTTCTCCGTTTGAAGAAGAAGCGTGAACAGTAGTATATGTTTTCCAAAAATCTCCTAAAGTCCGTCGTCCCCTTCTGTTCCTTTCTTTCTTCTTTATGAAGAAGAAAAGGGAACAGTACCCCTTTTTCCCATTTTTTAAAAAGTCCCCCCATCCCTCAAAGTCTGTCCGTGTTTTGTAATGCTTTGCCCATGAAAATGAGCCCCACGCGTGGTGGGGTTCGAGGCATATGTCCCCCACGCGTGGTGGGGTTCCCCATGTGTTCTGGACACTGTTTATTATGGGCTAGGTCCGAAAATTAGGCCTAAAACCGGGTAGTTTAAACCCGAATATTATTCTTTTGCCCGGACCCGAGAAATAGGAACACGTTGTTTAACTAGTCCTATGTAAGCAAAATAACTACCAAAAATAAGACTAGTATTTAAACAAAACTATATCTTTTTAAATATTTTTCAAGGTTTAAAATAGCTACAAAATATTAATAAAACTATTTTTTTGTAATTTTCGTTTTTAAATATTAAGATAAAATATGAGGTAATATTTTTGTATTTTTCAAAGTTAAAAAATGACTATAAAACCTTAATAGAACTATATTTTTTTTGTAATTTTCGAAATTATATAAAATACCAAAATAAAGTGCAATTTTTGTATTTTTTCAAGTTTATGAGAGATACATAAACTAAAATTTATATATGTATTTTTTTTGAAATTTTCTTTTTGCAACGAAATAAAGTAAAAGGTTAAAATAGCTATACTAGACCCAATTTCACATATTCATGCTAAAAATGTGAAAATTCTCGGGGAGGGTCAAAAATCACGTGCTTACAACCTCTATGTTAGAGTAAGTGGGAGAATTATTGGAACATATAAATAATGTTAGTCACGTTCAATTCTATTAACACATATATATCAATAATATAAAGTGAAATGAAACAAGTATGTAATTTCTACTTTATGGCAAGAATAAAATGAAATAGTAGATTGTTAACATGATATAGCTCTATTTTCATTTCTTTTACCTTAATCGTTTTGTTTTCATTAATTATTTATTATTATAATTATTTCTCTAACTTATTCATCTTTTATGATAGTTTTCACTATGTCAAATTTATCAAAACTTGAATTTGTGGCACTTGACATCACCAGAAGGAACTATTTATCATGGGTTCTTGATGCTGAAATTCACCTTGACGCTAAAGGTCTTGGAAATACTATTATACAAGGAAATGAAGCATCAAATCAGGATAAAGCGAAGGACATGATTTTCCTTCGTCATCAACTACATGAAGGGTTAAAAACTGAATATTTAACCGTAAAAGATCCGCTTGAATTATAGATTAATTTGAAGGATCGATATGACCACCTAAAACTTACGGTATTACCGAAAGCTTGGTATGAGTGGATACATTTAAGGTTGCAAGACTTTAAAATCGTAAGTGAGTATAATTCTGTTATCTTTAAAGTAAGTTCTCTATTAAAATTATGTAGAGACACTATCACAGATGAGGACTTATTGGAAAAAATATTTTCTACTTTTCACGCTTCAAATGTGGTGCTACAACAACAATACCATGAAAAAGGTTTTAAGAAATATTTTGAGTTAATCACATGCCTACTTGTGGCTGAGCAGAAGAATACTCTATTAATAAAAAATCATGAAGCTCGTCCCACTGGGTCAGCTCCATTTCCGGAAGTGAATGTTGTAGCAACGTATGATAAGTTTGAAAGAAAACAAAATAATTACCATGGTCGTGGACATGGTCGTAAACGTGGATGTGGCAGGGGGCGAAACAATTATCGTCATTATGGTGGAAATAAATTGGAGAACAATAAGGGTTCTCAAATTAATCATTCAAAAGGTAAAGCTAGTATGTGTCACCGATGTGGTATGAGAGGTCATTGGGCACGCATTTGTCGTACGCCAGAACATTTTGTCAAACTTTATCAAGCCTCCCTCAAGAAAAAAGAAAATAATGTGGAGGCACACTTGACCTTTCAAAATAATGATGATGAAGCAGGTCCCTCAAATAAATATGATTCTAAGGCACATCTTGCATATAAAGATGATGATTTTGAAGGCCTAACAAATATTACTCATTTAGAAGTTGGAGACTTCTTTGAGGATATTGACTGAAGAACTAATCATCTTACTGGAGAATGAAGCTATAAAAGTTGTTATTTTTATGTTTGCAACTAGTTTATTTTTCTTGAGTGTATTTTCCTAATGCATCATGTGTTGCTAGTTTCTACATTCCTAATGTATTTCTTAATGTTTTTTTTCCGCTTGTCTTTCATATTTCTTATGATGTATTATTTGTTTTTTTTATGAAGAATATGAAAATTCCCCAGTCTTCAGTTGGACTCAAGATTAATAAAGATGATATATGTCTTCTGGATAGTGCTACAACACACACTATTTTAAAAGATAAGAGATATTTCTCTTATTTGGTAATGAAAGAAGCGAATGTTAATACAATATCCGGTAGTACAAGATTAATTGAAGGTTCTGGAAGAGCCAATTTATTACTACCAGGAGGAACAAATTTGGCTATTGATGAAGCACTATATTGTAGTAAATCTCAAAGAAACTTATTAAGTTTCAAAGATATTCGCCAAAATGGCTATCATATTGAGACTACAAATGATGAAAAGATTAAATATCTTTATATTACTACAATAATGTCCGGTAAGAAATATGTGCTTGAAATGTTACCTGCTCTTTCCTCCGGCTTATACTACACAAGTATTAGCAGGATTGAAACACATGCCATAGTAAACGAGAAGTTTACTAATCAAGACAATTTTATTATTTGGCATGACCGGTTGGTCCATCCTGGTTCTAATATGATGCGTAAAATAATTGAGAATTCACATGGACATGCAATGAAGAATCAGAAGATCTACCTTGAGATGTTTTACCTCTTCATCTTTGGCATCTTTTCACAAGGCTCAGGAGCAATAACCAGAAAACGAGAAAACAGAGATGATACATATGAATAGGTGGACCCTGGATCAAATAATACCGAAGCATCTCTACCGCAGATGGATATAATACCTGTGATTTCTGAGGCCAATGCATCTGGTCTGGCCGAAAGGGCAAAGAATCTAGCTGGAGCGCCGACTAGCTGGCCTCCACCAGACTGAGCAGTAGCTGGCTGACCTCTCCCTATCTGGCCTCCACCTCTAGGACGACCTCTACCACTCTGTCCCCCTCCTCTAGGCGGCTGGGCAACCGGTGCTAAAATCATAGGCTACTAACCCTACTGTACTACCTTGCCCCGAAGCCTGGGGCATGTCCTCTTCATATGACCTGGATCTCTACACTTGTAGCAACCTCTCAACAACACAACCTGCTGTCCGGAAGCCTGACCCTAATGTCCTGAATACCCACCGGAGGAACTCGGAATGGCTGGAGGACTGTATGAACTCTCTGGCATAGCACTGGAATAGGAACCAGAAGAACTCTGAGGACATGAATGTTCACTAGAAGAACCCTGAATAGCTGGCGGATGGTAGGAACTCTCTGGGATATCGTTGAAATAGGGGCGCGCTGGAGCACCTCGAGTAGGTGGTGGTGCTGAATATGGGGGCCTACTAGGCTGGCCCCTCCCAAACTGACCTATGCCCCTAGCCCGGGCACCTCTGAACTCTCCGGAGAATCGGGCCCTCTTGTCCTACTGCGCCTGCTCTCTACCTCTCAGACGATAACCCTCAATCCTCCGAGCAATCTCCACCACTAGCTGATATATAGTCCCCATCTCCACCTCTCGGGCCATGTTGGCCAGAATGCAACCCTGCAACAAACCTCCGCACCTTCTTTGCATCAGTAGGAAGTATCATCAGTGTATGGCGGTATAACTCAGAAAACCTCACCTCATAGTCGATCACGGACATCTGACCCTGCTCCAGCTGATCAAACTGGTACTGTAGCTCTTCCCTCTCAGAGGGTGGGATTACCTGTCGAGGAATAACTGTGTGAACTGACCCCAAGTGATAGGAGGAAAACCTGCTGGTCTACCAAGAACATACGACTACCACCACCTACGGACCCTGCCCTTCAGCTGGAAAGTAGTAAAGTTGATCCCATGCGACTCCTATATCCTTATGTTGTGCAGTCTATCCCTACACCTATCAATGAAGTCCTGGGAATCCTCATGACGCTCACCCCCGAAGACAGGAGGGTGAAGTCTAGTCCATCTATCTAACAACTTCTGTGGGCTACCATCCGCAGCTGGTTTGGGATCGGGCACCACTGCAGCAACTAGCTGAGCCCCATACGTGGGTAGTGCACCCTGAGTCTGATACACTACAGCTGCATGTCCAGGAGCCTGAGCAGTAGGAGTCCGTGCTCCCCCTCCTGCCTGTGATGTAGCTGGATCCGCTGGAAATAACCCAGCCTGAGTCATGGTGTCCATGAACCGTAGCATACGGCCCATGACCTCCTGAAATCTCGGTGCTGTCATGAAGTACGTCGGGGTGGTGCTACTGGGATAGCTCTGGGACGCCCTCATCCCCTACCTCGGGCCGATGCCCTCCCCCGGCCTCTACCTCGGCTTCTAGCAACGGGGGGAGCAGCTCCTCCTAGGTCTGGAATAGCTGTTGTGCGCATCCTCACCATCTGTGAGAGAATAAAAGAGGGGAAATTTAGTGTACTAACCACTGCACGATAGGGAATGAAGAAAGAGTAGCTTCCTAACACCCTATAGCCTCTCAAAGATAAATACAGACGTCTCCGTACCAATCCGCAAGACTCTACTAGGTTTGCCCATGACTCGTGAGACCTATATGAACCTAGTGCTCTTATACCATGTCGTCACGACCCAATTTTACCTCAGGTCGTGATGGCGCCCAACACCGTTGTCAGGCAAGCCAACACAGAAATACTAATAAGTTCCAGTTTTACTTTTTACAAAATAGTTACCAGAATCTCTAAGTTTGAATTTAAAATAAGCAATAATTAACATCGTACCATAATAGTCATACAATCCCAACATAAAATAGTCTACTAGTGTATGTGCCAAGACCTGGTGTCACAAGTATGTGGGCATCTAGTAGAATATACAAAAGAATAAATCTATCCTACTGTCTGAAATATAATAGACAACCAAAAGTAAAGAAAGACTCCATCGGGCTGCTGAACGACGTAGGAAAGGAGCAGCTCACCGTGGAATCTCGGGTCGGATCAAGAGTATGCACCAGCCTGGTAACCAGATGTACCTGCCTAAGATCATGTACAATTAAGTACAGAAGTATAGTATGAGTACATAAACATTATGTACCTAGTAAGTATCATGTCTAATCTCGAAGAAGTAGAGACGAGAGGTCGACTTGACACTTACTAGGGTCAAATAATATGAGAAGGCGTTATACTAAGCATGGATAGCACAAATGAATAACAACTTATAGCAAGAAGTAACAGGTCCTTTCCTAGATAATATCACAGTTAGCCATTTATATTTCAGGGCATATAAACAAGTTCAATCCACAACAATATACCGAGCGAGAAGCATACTCAAGTAGTGTCGAGGTCGTACGACCCGATCCAACATAAAAGTAAAGTGTGCACTGTTGGAGGGTCGAACGGCGCGAACCATAGATGCATCTATTACCCCACTCATGAATCATACAAGTGACGCGGTCAAATGTAATTAAGAACAACAAACAGACAAACAAGAATATATCAGGGGAGCAATTACCCACAGAAATGTCAACTCCTCTTTAAAAGATCAAGAAAGTGATGTTTCTCGTATTAATTTCATTCACCACATTCAACATGGTTTAAGCAATCCAAATTAACCATAAAGTCACAAGAATATCACATACAACATGCTTTTGGGTCCTAGACTACCCGGACTTAAGCATAATAGTGGCTACACACGGACTCTCGTCACCTAATGCGTACATAGCCCCCACATTTAGTGGCAAATTATTCAATTATTATACATATGGGGACAATTCCCTCTTACAAGGTTAGATAGGAGACTCACCTCGCTCCAAAGCGTACTTCTAATATCAAGAACGTGCTCAAACCCTCAATTTGGAGCCGAACGATCCAAAACTAATTAAACGAGGTAGGAACTAGTCAATACAAGCTCAAGAGTTCGCATTATAATTACTAAAGTAATTTTCCAACCTTAATCATAAGTTTCCTAAAATTTGACCTCGAACCCATGTGTCCGGATTCCAAAATTTTTCGAAAAAAGTTGTTCTTTATAACCTAAGGATCAATAATATATGATTTCTATTTCTTTCCATAACAAATTTCGTAGTAAAATCTAAGTTTTATCAAAACCTTAGGTTTTGCTCTAATCCCATGATTTTTCACTAATTTTTATGTGTTAATCTACCCAAAACCCAAGTATTAAACTCACATTAAGTAGAAATAACTTACCTCACAATGCTATGTTGAAATCCCCTATTTGAAAGCTCCCAAATCGCCCAACTGTAGAGATAAAATGAAATAAATGGCCTAAGTCCCATTTTTAAAAGTTGTGTCCAGGCCTCTGATGTCGCATTTACGACATCAGGTTCGCAAATGCGAACTCGCAATTGCGACAAAAGCTTCGCAATTGCGACAAAAGCTTCGCAATTGCGAACTGACCCTCCTTCTGCTTTGATCGCAATTGCGATCCTGGGGTCGCAAATGCGACGACTGCCCACCGCCTGCCTTCATCGCAAATACGATGGTTTCCTCGCAAATGCGAGATCCACAATTGCGAACAATACCTCGCATTTGCGAGACCTGCAACCTTTCACAAAAACACCAGAAAACGGGGGTGTTTTTCACCCCAACCCATGCCCGAAACTCACACGAGCCCTCGGAGCTCCATTCCGAATACCCACACAAGTCCAACAACCTTGTACAAACTTGCTCGAGCGATCGAATCGCCGAAATAACATCTAAAACTATGAATTCAACTCCAAAACGCATGAAATCCTTAAGAACACTCAAATTCCTATTTTTACAACCGGACGTCCGAATCACGTCAAATCAGTCCCGTTTCTTACCAAATTTTACAGACAAGACTTAAATATTATATTGGACCTGTACCGGGATCTGGAACCAACATACGGGCCCGATACTATCATGATCAAACATTATTAAATTCTTTAAATCCTTGGAATTTCAGTTTAAACAATTTTTAACAAAAATTCATTACTCGGGCTAGGGACCTCGGAATTCGATTCCGGGCATACGCCCAGGTCCCATATTTTCCTACGGACCCTTCGGGACCGTCAAAATACCAGTCCTGGTTCGTTTACTAAAAATGTTGACCAAAGACAAACTTAGCCTTTTAAGAAATCTTAGGGAATCAAGTGTGCCTATTTCAACCCAAACTCTTCCAAATCCTGAACCAACCATCCCCGCAAGTCGTAAATTAGTTAAAGCAAGCGCGGGAAGTCTTATTTAGAGGAACGGAGTTCTAAAAAGCGAAACGACTAGTCGAGTCGTTACACAATTCAACTAAGGAAAAGAAATTTATAAGGTAAGTTTAGTTATTTTTTCAATTTCTAAATATTAGGATTTGCAACAAACAAAGAAAGAAATTCTAGTTGTTTTTAAAGTTCTTAATATTAGGAAATAATAATTAAATTACAATTCCGACGTGAAATCTATTTTTAAAGGATAAAAAGAAGAACAACATTTCGCTAAGGCCCTTCGTGCTTTTAATATAGTATAGATTAGGAGCTTTGTTATGTAGCATAATAGCCTTAATTTATAGGTGGAAATACTTTTTTTTTATTCATTCGACAATCAAATACAAATTATTAAGTGTTAATAAATTCTATCATGTAGCAATAAATTAATATTGTTCAAAAAAATTTTTATTTGATTTATCCGTTAAACCGCCTGATAACCTCCCGATAATTGTTAATTCAATACAAATCCGTCTGTTATCTTTTTGGATGGCTAGCGGATCACAATATTTATAATCCGATAACCGATAAGCCGAACCGTTAAGCATAATTATCTGCCCAATCCGCCCGATAAGCACCCCTAATTACGACCGTTTTCAAACTAAAATGAGTTAGAATGCACTAGCGAGAAAGTATGGAAGAATTCCCTATCATAAAGATTGAAATACATGAATGCCAAAAAATGATTTCAGCTTCTCCCTATTAATATGCTCCTTTTGTTCCCATTTCTTCTAAAAATGTTAGTACAATACAAACGGAAGCCAATAACTTCCAGAAAATTGAAAAGTGAAATTTCTATCCAAAACAGCCAAAAAATGTACCAAAAAAAGCTATATATGGAAGCCTGCCTGTTTGTTAGCATTAGGTAATAGTTATACCAGAAATCACCACAAGAACATGAACCCTCCACAAAATGATGAAAGCGATTCCGGTCCCTCACTATGATCTTGCGTCCTGTGATTTTTGATACAAGCTTGGTGACAGCATGGCAATCTGGACAAACACGGAGATTCTTGACAATCTTGATTGTAGTTCCTGGCTGAGTACTAATTAGCCCACAAGCAATGGCTAGCCTTTCACTATGAACAACAAGCGATTTCTGCTTCTCAACTTCCCCAAGATTATGCAAGACTACATCAGTCTGTGGCATGTAACCATGAGCCTCGAGCCACTTGTTCATCTCCTCCAGCATTCTGTAAATTTCTTTGCTTTTGAGATGCTTCATGTCACCGGCAAGGAACTCGTGCACTTTATTATTGACCTCAATGGAGCTACAACCAGGTTCCTTGTCTACCCCGCTACTCTTCATCAATGCCCTGACCTTTGCCACACCATCCCAATCAGCAGCAGCAGCATATATATTGGATAGCAGAACATAAGTTCCTGAAGTAGCAAGATCCTGTTGCACCAGGAACTCCATAATTTTCTCTGCGAGCCTTATGTTCCCCTGAATCCTACAAGCAGTCAGTAATGTTCCCCATAAAATAGGATCGCAATCAATCTTCATACTTTTGACAAATTCATAAGCTTCTTCTAACTGTCCAGCTCGTCCAAGAAGATTCACCATGCAACCATAGTGCTCAATCTTTGGCTCAATTCGATACTTACATTTTGCTTATCGAGAAATGTAAAGTACAATTTTCTCTTACTTTACATTCTTTCCTCTCCTTCGCAAACAAAGCATGGATCTGAAACCAAGCATGAAACTATTAAACAATTAACCAACACTCTCCCAGCTGGCTTCTGAAGCAAGTCCAAGAAGAGATAAATCGTTATTTACATGATTTTCTCATTAACAGATGGAACATAAAGAGAAAAGCCACTAGTTTGATGTACAAAATAGAGTTTAACCAATACACAGTGTGGCGCAAGTTGCTTGCACTTAAAAACATTTGAGGAATGAATTGAACTGAAAACGTTGGAGGGGCATTGTTCAGACTTCAGAAGAATCAGATATGACTAATAGGACAAATATATCAACCTACAGAACTCAAAATAACATTAACAGCCAAACATGAAATAAAAAGAAGAAGTACAGAATAAAGAAGCCTCTTCATATTCAAATCAAATTTACAGAGCTACCAGAATTGACAAAATCAGTAACCAACTTCAGTTCTCCTGGCTTCTGTCATCGGAAAGCACCGTCTCTTTCGAAAAATTGAACTTGCTAGTTGCACCAAAGATATCAGCAAGTTGCAACATAGTCCTTTGACAGGCAGCACTTGTTGGCAAGACAGCATCTGGAAGGCAAGGGATGCATTCAGGGAGAAATTCTATCTTGTTGAAGGTTGGAGCGTAGAGTGCCAGCGCCGCCCGACAGAATATGAATCTGCATTATCCGGAGTGTTTTTTCCATTCAATTGTTTCGTTATGGACTCAAAGTTATGTTTCCGTAAGCAACAGAAAAGTATATGCGTATAACTCCTTTGAGAGATAAAAATTAGAATACTAGCCTACCAGGTTTACTCAACGTAACCCCCATATGTACCTAGCAAGACTGCGAATTATATGTAGGGAATATGACTACCTCTGTATTTTGTATCTGCTATATGCTTTATACCTTTTTACTATCTACACACAAATGCCTATCCGCGAACAGTTTTGTTTCCTCCCTTCTACTGCAAACTTCAGCTTTCTATGCAACTAGCCTTCCTACCCACAGAAATATCTGGTGTTATTTCTGACAGTAACACCAGATTTTTCTACGTTCCCACACGACACCTCAAATGACCATGTCCTTGTCACATTTTTGAGATACAACAGTAAACACTTAATCAAAATAAAAAAGAGTTCACATCTAACCCCAACACTCACCCCCAAAAAACCGAAAGAAATACAAGTTCAAATCAACTTAACTGATGCTCTGAACCAACATTTTTGGAACATAAAATTTGATGTACGAGTGATTCATCAGTTTCTCCAAGTGGAGTAATAGATTTTGCCCTTATACATGTTCCGATGTTAAATCAACTACTGCCAACAAGTAGCCTATGGATGCACACAGGGTACTTCAACGGAGATCATCTTTAATCTACTGTTCTTACATTAAAATCAAGATTTGAAACTGATTTGGAACGTTTATTGGACTGTGATAGCCATCTATGGATTTCTAATCTGAAAACATATTCAAGCTCCCATATTCAAGCAGTCGAGGGTTACTTCAAACTTGATTAATCACATGAATACTGAAGAAAATGTTGGGGAAGAGTAGCAACCGACCTTAAAATGAGCCTCCGTAAAAATGGATCTCCAAGAGTTTGAGACCAAACAGGATTAAGATTGTCTGATGCTGCCAGTAACAAACCCTTCTCATCTATATATATATATATATATATATATATATAAAGATAAAATAAAAAAGTGACTTAGACAACTCTCTGGCCAAGATCCTATTTATCCTTTTTTTGACTTTTCCCTTTTATTCTTTTCATTTTTTGTTAAAATTATTTAGTAATTGGAAATTGATCATTCTCTATCCTATTTATTACATCTCATTATAGTATTTATTTCAGTTACAAAAGACACCAATTAACGTCCAAATTTTCCAGTTTATTGGGTTTCTCACTATCATTGTTAAATAAGCAAATACCATGTTTTAATTGCAAAAAAAAAACAAAAGTTGCACCTTTTAATCCATTTAATTAGCCTCTCTTTATTCCTAATCGTTTCTCTCACCTGCAATCATGTTGAGTTATTTTTGTGTCTTAGTTGTTTCATATAATTTTTTTTTTATATAAAAATTATGAGACTAATCATTTAGTCATACTTTAATTCTTCATGCAACCACAAAGTGCAGGCAAATTTTTATGTAGAACATTTAAACAAGAAAGTTAGGTAAGAGGTCTTGCGTTAGACATTCTAAATGTATTCTGACATTATAAAACTATAATTATCTCATTCTATTTTTGTGTCTTTGTTTTCTATATATTTTTTTCTTATACATATCTTTGTAATTTGTTTTTGCATATATGTCTTATATATAAATAAAAATTTATGACTATTATCACGAGTAAATTTATTAGGCAAAATTAGTTTATGAATGTATTGAAGGAAAAAAGAAGATGACCTTGGCCAAGAAACTCATTTATCTTTTTTCTCTCTTTTTTTTGGGCTTTGCTTCCTCATTTTTTATATATCTTATTTTTAATTAATAGTCCAAAATTAATTCTTTAAATACAAAGTCAACTTTTTCCTCCTATGATTGTGTCTTTATTAAACATCTTAATATGCATTTATGCTCTTTCAAACTTCCCCTTCCCTATATTCCATTACTAAATTTTGTTGATTATGTCCATAACTCTCAAATATTATTTAATGTGTTAATTTATGGCACCATTTTGTATTCTCTCATATATGCCTATATAAATTCACTAGCTAGATCAAGAAACATAAATCAAAATTTGGTGAGAAAACTATAGTCTATTCAAGAATTAATAGAGTTTCTTTTAGCGGAAGCTTGTTTTGATGCTATGTCCAAGGAAGGTATGTGGCGCTAAAGCGGATCTTGATGAATGCATTAATATATTCAAAGTTCTCAATTCAGGTAAATCTTATGAATATTACTATTTTTTTAAAATAAAAAAAATCTTTCTGAAATTTTGAAGATCATGCAAGAAGTTTTATTGAAATGCCATGATAGCAAGATTAAGATGAGCTTTATGAATTTGAATTGCAGAATATTGACCAAAATTTCGGCACTCATCTTCAAATTTCTTTGACATAAGCAAGACTCATGTTGAGGATAAATTTTTTCAGTACCTACTTCGAGTATGCCATACTACACAGGGAGAGATATTAAGATTCATCGGCAGTTAAAATAGTTTGCTACCTAAATATTTGCGGATTGTCAGATCCTTTTTTTTTATTTATATATGTATAATATTTCTAAAATTAATGCACAAATACAATTTTGTTACTATGTACTTTTGTATTTAAAGTGCATATTGTTGTAATGTTTGCTGACGGTGGTTTTTTTTTTTTTATGTATATTTTTAAAGTTGATACACAAACACAATTTTGTTGTACTTTTGTATGAAAGTATAAATCGTTGTAATTTTAATACAACTATATTTTATTTCTATTCATATAACGAATGTTGTTAAAGTGAAATTAGTAATATAAAAAGTGTTGGAGCACGAGGGAAAAATATTTATGTTTGTGATTTAATCAATTTTTGCAATTAATTGCTTTATGTATATGCATGAAAATTTTATTCTCTTATCTCAAATATATTTACGAAGAAGATTAAGCATTTCATAATTTCATGTATTTGACAGCGCAAAGCGCGGATAAGTTGACTAATTTAATGATGAAGAAAGAAGTTTCTCAGCCTTACCATACATATCCTGAAAGCAAGAATACATACTTGAGAAAATCAAGCATGTATGAAAGAACAGATAAGATGAAGTTGAAGTTTAAGCTAACACACCACGTCAATGTCGGAAGCTGTGAAACCAAGCATCAAAATAAAAGCTTGTAAAGGAACTGTAATAAAGCCGGTGAATGAGCTTCCACTTGGCTGACGAGAATCCATAGCAGATATAGGCAGTGAAATTGTGGGAGAGAGTAGCATTGTCAACTGGTTCTCCCTTCTCTGACCCACTTAAAGCCTATTCACATTCATGCAAAAATAATATTATTCGTGCGACCTCAACAAAAGAAATATTATTCATGCGACTGGAATGAATAAAAGCAAAAGGCTCATTCCCTAAATAATTTAACCAATGATCAACATTAAACTAAAAACCAGTATTCTTAGACATTTACGTTAACTTCCAGGATTTCCCACATATGTTTTCTGTTGCATCTTAATTACTTCAGACTTATCTACTCGAAAGCATACAGGGATATCAAGAAACAATGAGATAGCTCCCACTAAGACAACAGAATGAGCTGATGAAGTATGTTTTGCAAAAGAAAGCATGCTGGAAAAAAGAAAAGTGCAACCTAAATATTGTCCTAGCTTGAAATGACACTAGGAGAAACTCTAATATACTATCAGAGATCAAGACTGATACTATATAACATCATCAAAATTTGTAGTCTATTTCACACATAGATAGGGCTTCTAGAACACCATTCAGCTGACGATTTTGGTTGAGCAAAATGTATTAACAACAAAACAATTGACCCCTGGAAATTAAGTTAAAAAATACGATAACTACGAAGATTAAGGTATCATAGTTTAAACTCCATGATGTTGAGGGGCACAAAGATAATAGCATAAATCAAGAAACAAAAACTTAAGGAAACTTACCCAGTAGCAAATGCAGAATAATACATCATAGTCACTCCTGGATTATATCATATTTCGAAAAGCCTATGTAGCCCGGTTATCTGAATACAAGCTGCAGTAGATATTCCAGTGTAATGATTCTCTTGCAACCAAAGAAAGTTTCAAAATATTCTCTCACCAGTCTGCTTATGTCTGCCAAACCACTACTAATAATCCACCTAATACTTTCTTTTAGTGACCGAAATCCGCTGTTTCAACTTCAAAATTCAGGGATAATGGACTCTTACCCTTCTCTACTTAAACAATCTTGTTCACTTGCAACAACCAGGTTTTGAAATCGTGAAGTGTGCTGACCATACATCCTGCACTATACTACCTTTGCCATTGTACCAAATCCCTGGGAACCCTATGTAGCACATTTAACAATTGTCAATCATGGTTGTCTTAAATTCCATATTGGAAGTATGCACCCAAATGGAGCCCCTCCTCTATTTTATGCAGGGGAGCTGCGTATCTGCAAACCAAACACCACCTAACTACCTCAAGGCACCCAAAATCATACATTAAGTTTTATTGTAACACCAAACAAGCTATTGTGATTGTCACGACCCTAAATCTGGACCCGATCATGATGACGCCTCTCGTGAAGACAAGGCCAGCCGATGTCACACCTCCTTTTTCCGCACCCGCGGGGGCGCAGGGGGAGTTTTTTCCAATTAAAGGACAATCGAAACGGGATTTGCTTATTTATTTCAGAGTCGCCACTTGGGAGATTTAGGGTGTCCCAAGTCACCAATTTTAATCCCGAATCGAGGAAAATAATGACTCTATATTATAGTCTGCGTACCAGAAATCCGGATAAGGAATTCTGTTAACCCGGGAGAAGGTGTTAGGCATTCCCGAGTTCCGTGGTTCTAGCACGGTCGCTCAATTGTTATATTCGGCTTGATTATCTGATTTTATACAAGTATGAACTTATGTGCAAATTTTAACTTTTAACCGCTTTATTATTATTGTTTTTACAAGAATGTGAACATCGCTTAAAACACGTCTTTGGACTGTGTCACATGAAATGCACCCACAATCCGGAACGCATTTTATTTGATGTTTTGAGATTTGGATTTGGGTCGCATGAAATGCACACCCGAGCTTAAGAAAATAAATTATTAAACACGCGCCTAAAGAGACTATCGCGTTATTATTTTGCGGAGGCCGTGAAATTCGCTAAACGACCCTCCTGAATTCAAGGTAATTTTAAACAAGTATTTACTGAGGGCCCCGCAATTCGTGTTTTTATTCGGCGAGACTCATCTCATTCTTATTTTTTAAAGGGATTTGCAACGTCATGGAAATGCATCTCGGGCCACGCCATAATCAATATACCCGTGATTAGAGACACATTTCGAGTCCGTTGAGATTTAGATTTGGGTCACATAAATGTGCACCCGAGTTTAGGAAAATTAAATTATTAAAGGCGCGCCTAAAGCAACTAGCGCATTATTATTTTGGGTAGGGCCGTGAAATTTGCTAACGGCCCGTCCCGGAATCTAAGTATTTAATATATACATTTAGAGGGCCCCGCAGCTTGTATTTTTTGGCGAGGCTCGTCTCATTTTTATTTATTTATTTATTCTTTTTTTTTTAGAAAAAGGACAAGGCTAAAATGACTACATTTCTTGGCTACTTTGCGGGGTCATGGGTTGTAGATTAAACTTATTTGATGAAACGAGTATTTTTCGCGGGATTAAATTACTACTATGATTTTAACATTACTACTACATGTACGAACGACCATTAAGACAAACATTTAGATAACAATAATCTGAACATGGAGAAACAAAATGCCGAATAACTACTTAACATGACGAAACAAAGGAAATACGTTCACGACCAAATTTCGATATCATACGGAGTTAATTAACAAGATATAGCAATTTGCAAACATCATATGGATATGTCTCGCTCATTTGCATACTATTCGCATGAACTAGGATTGTATTTCAAGAAAACACATGTACATGTTACTAAACAGCAAATATGAAGGACGCGGACAGAGATAACCTACTTGATATTATCGTCCGATGCCTAGACCTGCGACGAAACCTCGGACAACAAACTCGACGTACCGGACCTCGACGACCTCAACGGACCTCACCCCGGACAGAACTTCTGGGCTACCTTTTCGTACGTTTTCAGTTAAGCTTCAGCTGGTATGTGTGTGTGTGTTTTTCAGTCAGCCATGGCAAGGGGGGGAAGGGTCGTTCATGGCTGGACGTTGCAGGCAGTCATTTGGACGTAGGGGTGCGACTGGATGGTCACCTTGGGCAGTGACGACGAGAGGGGCTGCTCATGGTAGCTTTTGGACTGGTGGGGATGATAGTTTGATATGAGGTCGTTTGGGCAGTGTGGTGCAGCAGCAATGGTGAACAGCAGGTGGTCGCCGGTGAGTGACGTCGGAAAAGCTGGAAGGGTCGACGGGAGGGTCTGTTTGGTGTAGGGTTTTGGTTGCGACAGTAGGGGTGATGGTCGACGATGGCGGAGATGGTAATGACGATGGTGGTCGTTCGGAGGAGCTGGGCGTTGTTCGGGTGATGGAGGGGGCTGTTTGGACAGGAGGAGGAGGGTCGTTGCCGGTGGGTTTTGATGCGGGGGAAGTAGGGTTTCTTCTTCTTCTTTTGAAGAAGAAGATGTACAGTACCTCTTTTTCAAAAAATTCAAAAGTCCCCCTTTTCCAAATGTTTCATCTGTGCATCTGTATGGGTTTGCCCAGAAAAATGAGCCCCACGCGTGGTGGGGTTCGAGACTTATGTCCCCCGCGCGTGGTGGGGTTCCCCATGTGTCCTGGACACGGTTTATTATGGGTTAGGTCCGAAATTAGGCCTAAAACCGGGTAGTTTGAACCCGAATATTATTCTTTTGCCCGGACCCGAGAAATAGGAACACGTTGCTTAACTAGTCCTATGCAAGCAAAATAACTACCAAAAATAAGACTAGTATTCAAACAAAACTATATCTTTTTTTTAAATATTTTTTCAAGATTTAAAATAGCTACAAAATATTAATAAAACTATCTTTGTAATTTTCGTTTTTTTTAAACATTAAGATAAAATATGAAGCAATATTTTTTTTTGTATTTTTCAAAGTTAAAATGACTATAGAATATTAATAGAATTATATTTTTTGTAATTTTCGAATTTATATAAAGTACCAAAATAAAGTACAATTTTTGTATTTTTCAAGTTTATGAGAAATACATAAACTAAAATTTATATATATATTTTGTGATTTTTTTTCTTTTTGCAACGAAATAAAGTAAAATAGTTAAAATAGCTATACTAGACCCAATTTCACATATTCACGCTAAAAATGTGAAAATTCTCGGGGAGGGTCAAAAATCACGTGCTTACAGCTGCCCCTCTTTGACTGGAAACACGAAGAGTTTTCCGACAAAGAACGACTAGACGTGTTTTTGACCCGACCATTACTTGGACGGACTACACTTAAGGAAAGGGAGGGAATGTGACCGAGCCCTGGTATCTGAGCTGCCTACATATCCTTGGTTATATAGGAATCAGGCCACGTGTAGTTCGGGATATGAGAAATATAGTGAAGTTGTACCGAGGTGGAGAGCCGATCGAGGTGCCGTTCCGTTGAGGTTCCGGTCCGCGGTCCTGTCATTACAACAAAAATGAAAACTGAAAAAGACTAACTAAGCCTATCAGCTACTAGTTACAAAGATTCCTATCTCTTAAGTCTTCTGAAACTTGGTCTTGAGTCTTGAATGGTGCTTCATACAGACTTTGGATCTGAACCTTGATACTTGTTAGTTGTAGGTGCTAGTTCTTGAGCATACCACATTTGTTCTCCACTTCCGTATTTTGGGCTCTTCTCTTTCTTCTTCTTTTTTTTTTTTTTTTTTTCTTGTTTTTTTGTTTTTTTGTTTTTGTGACCAGCTTCTGTTGATCATCCCAGACTATTGATTCGCGTTCTTGAGGCGAGCTTCTAACTTGGATTGAATGCTGGGGATTTCTGTTGTAATCCTTCTGCTTTCCAGTGGGTCACTGCTTGATTTTGAAAAATGTTTCTCCGTTCTACAGGCGGACTCCTGACTTCTTCTATCTTCGACACGCAACAAACTCCGTTCTACAGGCGGGTCCCTAAAAATCAAAACAAACAAAACAAACAAAATTTCCTAACCAGTTTGAACTGGGAAGATTTGTGAGTCGTTAGCAAAATCGTAACTCACTTACACTACTGATGCAATGATGAGAGTAAACTAAAGACTAGGCTAGGATGTGCATCTCCTATGAGTAAAACCAAAACTCTTGCTAGCAAATGTGTCTGCTAAAATAAAAACCTCAATGACTCAAACTAGAAAGTGTGTCTTCTATGGTTGAATCGGAATGAGCTAAACTAGGAAGTGCGTCTCCTAAGGGTGAAAACTTCAGTGACTAGAACTAGGAAGTGCGTCTCCTATGAATAAAATCTCGATTAGGAAGTGCGTCTCCTACGGGTAAACTTCAAAAAACTGGACTAGGAATTGTGTCTCCTATGGTCGAACTTAAAATGAATCAAACTAGGAAGTGCATCTCCTAGGGGTGAAATCTCAATTCCGGAAGTGCGTCTCCTGAAATAAAATATAATCTAAAAAGCCAAACTCGGGAGTGCGTCCCCTAAAGCAAAAGTATAACCTGAGTGAACCAGACTAGGAAGTGTGTCTCCTAAAATAAAATAGTCTTAGGAAGTGCGTCTCCTATGGGTGAAACCTTAATGATTGTGAACTAGGAAGTGCGTCTCTTATGAATGAAAATATTTTAGGAAGTGCGTCTCCTATGGGGTAAAAGTAAACTTAGGAAGTGTGTCTCCTATGGGCAAAACTAAACTTTGAGGAAGTGCGTCTCCTGTGGGTACAATAAACTTAGGAAGTGCGTCTCCTATGGGTACAATAAACTTAGGAAGTGCGTCTCCTATTGGGGATAACTGTTCTTAGGAAGTGCGTCTCCTAATTAAAGGACAATCGAAACGGGATTGGTTTAATTATTTCAGAGTCGCCACTTGGGAGATTTAGGGTGTCCCAAGTCACCAATTTTAATCCCGAATCGAGGAAAAGAATGACTCCATATTACAGTCTGCGTACCAGAAATCCGGATAAGGAATTCTGTTAACCCGGGAGAAGGTGTTAGGCATTCCCGAGTTCCGTGGTTCTAGCACGGTCGCTCAACTGTTATATTCGGCTTGATTATCTGATTTTATACAAGTGTGAACTTATGTGCAAAATTTAACTTTTAACCGCTTTTATCATTTACTGTTTTTATCAAGAATTGCAACGTTGTGAAAACATATCTCGAACCACGTTACATCAATGCACCCGTGGTTGTTGACATATCTCGACTCGGTTGAGATTTGGATTTGGGTCACATAAATGTGCACCCGAATTAAGGAGAATAAATTATTAAGACGCGCCTAAAGCAACTAGCGTATTGTTGTTTTGGGGAAGGCCGAAAAATTCGCTAAACGGCCTGTCCCGAATTCTAAGTGTTTTAATATATATACAGTTAGAGGGCCCCGCAGCTGTGTACATTTTTGTTTGACGAGGCTCGTCTCGTTCTACTTTTAAAAGGAATTTGCGACGTCATGGACATGCATCTCGAACCACGTCATAATCAATGTACCCGTGATTAGAAATACATTTCGAATCCGTCGAGATTTGGATTTGGGTCACATAAATGCGCACCCGATTTTAAGAAGGTAAAATTATTAAATACGCGCTTAAAGAGGCTATCGCGTTATTATTCTGGGAGGGCCGTGAGGTTTGCTAAACGACCCATCCTGGAAAACTGAATGCTTCGATAATATACATTTAGCGAGGGCCCCGTAGCTTGTGCGTTTTTATTTGTCGAGGCTCATCTCGTTTTTATTTTAAAAGGATATCCTATAGCAACTACGTTTCTTGTCGCATTTGTCTCCATTAGTTGAGAATAAAAATGACCCTACTCAATTACATGCTTGCAGGTTATTATAACGGAATTCCGAGTGCCTTTGCGGAATAAGAAAACATGGCCATGCACATGGGCAGCTAATCGAGCATTGTGGGCCCAAACCGAGCCCACACAGTATCGGCTGGACCTGGGCCGATGCCTTTCTGATGAAAGCCTGCTGGGTTCGTTTGATCCGGGATCGACCTTCGTGAGGTTGAGAAGTGCAGGCTTGCGCCGTTTATTTTAAGGCAATGGTTTGCCAATTATAGGGGGACAATTTATCAAAAGGACACAAAATTAACTAACATGGATAGTTCTATGTATTTAAGGACATGCTAACCCTATAAAACCTAAGATACAACCTACTGCATTGGGGACCCTTTTATCTATCAGCCTACATATACAAACTAACATTCAATCACCATATATTGATATCTACTGGGCACACAGGCTACCTTCAGTATCTAAACAAGAATGTAAACTATTATACATTAAATGAGGTTCAATATAACAGTCTATGTACGAAATAAACAACTTCAGCTCTTCTCTTTTATATTCATGCTTAAACTCTCAAGTTACATTGGCACTGTTAATCGCGTACCTGGTATAGCAAAGCAGAAGAAGAAGGAGAATTGTCAGCTGGTATAGCAAAGCAGAAGAAGAAGGAGAATTGTCAGCTGAGTGGTATGCAACAAATACAGCAACAGCAGATAAACAACAATAACACAGCAACAATCCAACAACCACAAATGTTTTCCACAGCCCACAGACAACCAGCAATATTTCCCAGAACAAAGAAAACCAGCAAATAGTCGAGCACCAAATGAGCAATCCCAGGAAAGAGTGATGAAACAACAGCAATAACAGAGTATTCAATGCAGCAACACCAACAGTTCAACAATCACAAGCAGCTCAGTCAATGCAAACCACAGAACTTGGCCGAGACAGCTTGACCAATATGAACTCTTATACAACTTTTCAGATAGTGTTTGGTTACAGTGTTTACTGGAAATTAACTTATGTTTTCAGTCTTTTTCTTTAAACTCACAAGACCTCTCTTTAGACTAAAAATTTTTCAGCCCCTTTTAAGTTCTCAAATGGCCTATTTATAAGCCAACAATCCAGTGCAGTCAAGCTGCCTGGATCCTGCCAGTTGCAATCTGCCCATACCCCTTAACTCCCCATGCCTAAAGGCATCTTTCTCGAAATCCTTAATCAGCCCCCATGCCCTGTCTCATTACTCTAATCAAGGGTTATGGGTTTAGTTAAGTATTCAATTAATTCCCATACTCTTAGGTCTGGTCCCCCATTGGCATTAATTTAATCCTAATTCAGTACCCCATTTGTCAGCTCACTTAAACTAATTACTTCTGTTTTTTTTAACACCCCAGAATACCCCTGCTTAACCTTGATTATTACTGCCCTGCCCATTGCATCATCAGGGTATTTTGAACTCATGAAAGTTCAAATTCAGGACTACCCTGGACTGAACCTTTTCAGTCATTTTTGCAATGCAAACAAACTTATTTCAGACAATGCTGGGCATTCAGTCAGTGACAAGGTTCAATTAGTCATGTGACATTATTAGCTCATTCGATCCATTAGTTATAGAAAACTAATCGACGACGTTTATCGAGTCGACTATACTAATTATAACAGGTAATAATCAGTCGTTCAAATAAACAAACACATACAGGGACCTACAGGCATCAAACAACTTTTGTTCAATTATTGGGAACCTATATGAACTATTTATGCGTCGACTAATCTAATCGAACATGTATATCACAGAATACGTTCAAAACATACACAGAAGACAATCGACCAAATAAAAGGTCTTTACAAGGACGGAAGAAATCAGAAAAATAACAAAAGAACAAACAAACACAACGAAACATGCTGACAACTTAATTAGAACTAAACAAAGGGAAAGGAAAACTTACCGAACAATGTTTAAACCAAACAGACCTAAATCAGACTCAACTTTGACCATTTGAGGCCGAACAAATTTTAACCAGGGTGTTCTCACATGAGAACACCTTGGTTAAGATCCATTAAACCTCAAACCCCTTTCAAGACCGGCCGGATTCCCCAGGTGCATGTGTTCTAAGGTCTGGATTTTCAGATCTGGTTTTTTAGGAGTTGTGGGTAGATTCGGACCAAACCAAGTCTGGTTTGGTCACGAGGAGGGTCCGGGGAGTGTCTGGTATGAAGATGGGGTGGTTTGGTATAGGTCCGGGTTCGACTCGAATCTTCAAATGAAGATTCGAGACGAGGGAAGGTGATTCGAGGCTAGGGGGTAACAGATCCATGTTCAGGAGAGTGAGGGGGTCTTAGGGTGTTCAGGAGGTGGTCACCGGCGTTCGTGCCGCCGGGTTCTGGTGAAAGGGAAGCTAGGGCGGCTGCTAGGGTTTGGGGGGCTTCAGTGTTTGGGTGAAGACGATGAGTGGAGGGGGGTTCGAATAGGGGCGTGGGGTATGATAGAAGGCTTATATACGGGGAGGCTGATTCAATCCTGGCCGTTGGATTGATCACAATTGATGGCCAGGATTGGGGAAGCTTAACCATACGGTGCCGTTTGGTTAAGTAGAGGGGTCGGTCAAAAATGGGAATGGGTCGGGTCATGAGGGCCAATAAAGGCCATCGGATCAATGGAAATGAATGGCTCAGATCAACCGTCCCTGAAACGACGTCGTTTGGGTTCGTACTTGGACAGGCCTAGTTTGGACCGGACTTGTGCTGGTTTGGGCCCATTTTTTTTGTTTTATTTCCTGGGCCTGAACCGATTTGCATTCACTCTTTTGTTCTCTATTATATTTTTATTTTATTTTTTCTTTTAAAACAAAAATGAAATAACAATAATAAAACAATGAAATTAAAACCAACAACAATGTAACATTTTAACACAATTATCACAAAAATATTTAAGTAAGTTAACTAGAAACCTAGAACGAACGATGCACATATATTTTGAATTTTCTTTTAACGACCGAGTTACGGTTTGATTACCAGGACAGACATACTTTGTATTTTTGATTGATAGCATCAAATGTAACATGGACCGAACCACCAATGACTGACAACACGCGTCACGACCAAACGAAAAATTGTACAGCGGAGTCATTTGTCACTATTTTTGATTTCTTTTGGAGCAATTGTCCATGAAGCAAAAATCACGTGCTTACAACTGCCCCTCTTTGCACGAAGACACAAAGGGTTTTCGCGCAAAGATAAAGCGGGTGATTCTTGCTCGTCTGAGTACTCCGTGTGAAGCATTTTTTGAAAAAGATTTGACCGAACCTTTGCTTCAGAGGTTTCCTACATATCCTGGGCTGAACAGGAATCAGGTCGATGTAGTTCGGGAAATTTTGGTAGCTGGGACTACCGTGTGATTGTAGTGCTTGCTGCTGTTGTGCGCTGTTGCATGCTGCTGTAGGATGCTACCGCTCACCGATCTCCTTGTTACATTGTTCTAAAAGGAAAAACAAGAAGCTAAGCTAGACTAAGGATCATGAGATCTCATCCATCTTTAACTTGTTCTTGTTGCCTTGCTTTCTTGTCGGCTAACGCTTTCCTCTGATGCTCTTATTTTGTGGACTTGGGAGATGATGCTGGTCCTTCGCCCTTTCTGAATGCCAGTTTTCATCACTTTGCTTGACTTGCTGGGAACATGCCCTCTTCTTCAAGCCTTTCAATTGTTTCCTCGGTGCTATGGCTTTTTTCATCAAAATTGTTATGTTGGGCATGCTATAACGTTTCCAAACTGCTTCTTCTGAGAAGCGTTCCTTCTTCCTTTCGCATCGCACGCTTGCCTTTGCAGCCTTCCGCTTCTTGGTGCTGGGGGATTTTACTGTTTCCTGCTTGGGGGAATCTCTGTTGTAACCTTTCGTCTTCAGGTGGGGTTACTGATTCCAAGATCTAGAGCTTAAGTGTATTCCCGCATTATAATGGTGGGCGACCTAGAACTTAAATGTATTCCCGCATTATACTGGTGGGTGACCTAGAACTTAAAATGTATTCCCGCATTATACTGGTGGGCGACCTAGAACTTAAATGTATTCCCGCATTATACTGGTGGGCGACCTAGAACTTAAAATGTATTCCCGCATTATACTGGTGGGCGACCTAGAACTTAAAATGTATTCCCGCATTATACTGGTGGGCGAACCTAGAACTTAAAATGTATTCCCGCATTATACTGGTGGGCGACCTAGAACTTAAAATGTATTCCCGCATTATACTGGTGGGCGACCTAGAACTTAAACGTATTCCCGCATTATACTGGTGGGCGACCTAGAACTTAAATGTATTCCCGCATTATACTGGTGGGCGACCTAGAACTTAAATGTATTCCCGCATTATACTGGTGGGCGACCTAGAACTTAAATGTATTCACGCATTATACTGGTGGGCGACCTAGAACTTAAATGTATTCCCGCATTATACTGGTGGGCGACCTAGAACTTAAATGTATTCCCGCATTATACTGGTGGGCGACCTAGAACTTAAATGTATTCCCGCATTATACTGGTGGGCGACCTAGAACTTAAAATGTATTCCCGCATTATACTGGTGGGCGACCTAGAACTTAAATGTATTCCCGCATTATACTGGTGGGCGACCTAGAACTTAAAATGTATTCCCGCATTATACTGGTGGGCGACCTAGAACTTAAATGTATTCCCGCATTATACTGGTGGGCGACCTAGAACTTAAAATGTATTCCCGCATTATACTGGTGGGCGACCTAGAACTTAAATGTATTCCCGCATTATACTGGTGGGCGACCTAGAACTTAAAATGTATTCCCGCATTATACTGGTGGGCGACCTAGAACTTAAATGTATTCCCGCATTATACTGGTGGGCGACCTAGAACTTAAAATGTATTCCCGCATTATACTGGTGGGCGACCTAGAACTTAAAATGTATTCCCGCATTATACTGGTGGGCGACCTAGAACTTAAAATGTATTCCCGCATTATACTGGTGGGCGACCTAGAACTTAAAATGTATTCCCGCATTATACTGGTGGGCGACCTAGAACTTAAAATGTATTCCCGCATTATACTGGTGGGCGACCTAGAACTTAAATGTATTGCAGCATTATACTGGTGGGCGACCTAGAACTTAAAATGTATTCCCGCATTATACTGGTGGGCGACCTAGAACTTAAAATGTATTCCCGCATTATACTGGTGGGCGACCTAGAACTTAAACGTATTCCCGCATTATACTGGTGGGCGACCTAGAACTTAAAAGTATTCCCGCATTATACTGGTGGGCGACCTAGAACTTAAAATGTATTCCCGCATTATACTGGTGGGCGACCTAGAACTTAAAATGTATTCCCGCATTATACTGGTGGGCGACCTAGAACTTAAACGTATTCCCGCATTATACTGGTGGGCGACCTAGAACTTAAAAGTATTCCCGCATTATACTGGTGGGCGACCTAGAACTTAAATGTATTCCCGCATTATACTGGTGGGCGACCTAGAACTTAAATTTATTCCCGCATTATACTGGTGGGCGACCTAGAACTTAAATGTATTCCCGCATTATACTGGTGGGCGACCTAGAACTTAAATGTATTCCCGCATTATACTGGTGGGCGACCTAGAACTTAAATGTATTCCCGCATTATACTGGTGGGCGACCTAGAACTTAAAATGTATTCCCGTATTATACTGGTGGGCGACCTAGAACTTAAAATGTATTCCCGCATTATACTGGTGGGCGACCTAGAACTTAAAATGTATTCCCGCATTATACTGGTGGGCGACCTAGAACTTAAATGTATTCCCGCATTATACTGGTGGGCGACCTAGAACTTAAAATGTATTCCCGCATTATACTGGTGGGCGACCTAGAACTTAAAATGTATTCCCGCATTATACTGGTGGGCGACCTAGAACTTAAAATGTATTCCCGCATTATACTGGTGGGCGACCTAGAACTTAAAATGTATTGAAATTGTTTCCCCGTTCTTCCGAGAAAATTTTCGATAATCGGCAGAAAATTTTCTGCCCCGGTTTTTGGTGGTTTCCCTGGCGTTGCGTCTTGCTGCCATTATCAATTCTTTGTTCTCCTGCAGCAGACAAAAGGATTTAGTCAGTTTTAATCGTGGTGGTAGAGGGTGCCTTTCCGGCGAACGATTTTTCTCGTTTCCCCTTTTCTTGCTCTATGTCCCCATAATTGATTAATGGGCAGAGTTGCCTGCTGGGGGTCTCTAGCCTGCTGGGGATTGACTTTCAATTAATCCCCTTTTCTTCTTTCTCTTTAAGCACATGCTGTGGGAGTCTGTTTTTAACTCCCGAAACCACTCCCTTTATGAGCTGACTTCCTCCAAAATTGCCGGGCACGATCACTGCATGGCCTGGGATCGGCCTTTAGGACTGTTTGTATTATCCCGCATTGGATGAATTCCCCTCCGGTTTCTGGTAGTAAGCTTTGAAAAATCCTTTCAAGACACATTTTAGGAAAAGAAGTAAAAGGTAGAAAAAGGAGAAGATCTTTCTGAACCAATATTTTGGTGGGAGAAGAAACTCAAAAGAACTTATCTGGAGGGTATGACTGGTCCCCGTGATCATGATGTGCACCATAGATTCCCGACCCAGTCTATTTGTATCAATCGATTTGCCCGATGGTCTGACTTGCTGGGGATGATAAACGATTGTCCGTTTCTTTGCAAATGTGGTCGTTTTTGTTGACCTGTCTTGCCGCCCCATAGTGCCCTTCGAGGGGTTTTCACTAATGAGACTCTCTCTTTTCTCTCATCTCCCGGCGCCTTATGGTGCCTGTGAAGGTTTTCACCAATAAGACTCTCTCATTTCATATCCCTCATCTTACATCGCCTCTCGGTGCCTGTGAAGGTTTTCACCGATAAGACTCTCTCATTTTATTTCTTTCGAGGAATCGGGGCGTTGTAGATACGACCCTCTCTTCTGGAGATTCCTTTGACCATCAATTCATTCCCAGTCTTACGATCCTCTTCTTTGCTGGGGATCGGTGTATTATTCTCGGCCTCATTTGCCTGACTCGACATCTCTTGAACATTGATCGGGAGGTCTTTTGGACGTTGATGTTGGTTTTGGTGTGGGGTTAAAGAAAGGCTATAAAAATGAAAATAATTTGATGGGTGATGTGCTACAACTTTTGGAATCAAACCTTTGTTGGAACTTAAAACATAACCTCTGCCCCAGTTTTCTTGCTTGGGGAATTTATTTTTTACACTTATGTTGCGCTATGTGCGTTACGCACACTGTGCCTATTATGCACACTATGTACATTATGCATCCTATATTCACTATGATGCATACTATGACCGAGCCGTGAGGCGCCTACGTATCCTCTTTGAGGAATCAGGTCAAACGTAGTTCCCACGGTTTTGTATTCCTTATGATTTTATCTTCTTTTTTTCCTTTCCTTCTTTTCATTTTCTTTTTCTTTTCTTTTTCTTTCTCTCTTTTTTTTTCATGTCTTTTCCATTAGTGATTCCAAAAGAGGGGTATGAAAGAATAACTTAAAGCTCAAAGGGGGAAGCAAGGGTAAAAAGTGTTTGGATAGAAGAAAGAATTGCCTCTGTCATCTCATTATCCAATAAATGCCAAATACAAACAAATAAACCAAAAATTGCCATAATTAAAGAAATTACGCATAATATCTCTTGACCGCATCTGAATTGATAGCCATGTCGACACATCTACCTTCGACATCTGTCAAACACAAAGCACCGTTGGATAATACTCTGGTCACGATATAAGGCCCTTGCCAATTTGGGGCGAATTTGCCTTTTGCCTCGACCTGATGTGGGAGGATCTTTTTTAATACCTGCTGCCCTACTTCAAACTTCATGGGGCGCACCTTCTTATTATATGTTCTTGCCATTCTCTTCTGGTACAGCTGACCGTGGCACACTGCTGCCAATCTTTTCTCATCTATCAAGCTCAATTGTTCCAATCGAGCTTTGACCCATTCATCATCATTAATCCCGGCTTCAGCGACAATTCGGAGGGACGAAATTTCGACCTCCGCTGGTATTACGGCCTCAGTTCCGTACACCAACAAATAAGGAGTTGTGCCTATGGAAGTTCGGACGGTAGTGCGGTAACCCAACAAAGCAAAGGGTAATCTCTCGTGCCATTGTCTGGACCCCTCCACCATTTTTCGCAGTATCTTCTTGATATTCTTATTGGCTGCTTCGACTGCTCCATTCGCCTTGGGACGATATGGGGTGGAATTGCGGTGTGTAATCTTGAATTGTTGGCATACCTCTCTCATCAAGCTGCTATTAAGATTCGCACCGTTATCCGTGATGATCACTTTTGGGATCCCAAATCTGCAGATGATATGGGAATGAACAAAGTCCACCACTGCCTTTTTGGTTACCGATTTGAAGGTTTTAGCCTCAACCCATTTGGTGAAGTAATCAATGGTCACTAGAATGAACCTATGACCGTTGGATGCTGACGGCTCGATGGGCCCAATGACATCCATGCCCCATGCCACAAATGGCCAGGGTGCTGACATCGTATGTAACTCTGTTGGCGGAGAATGAATCAAATCTCCATGTATCTGGCACTGATGGCATTTCCTCACGAAAGTGATACAGTCGTGTTCCATGGTGAGCCAATAACACCCTGTTCGAAGGATCTTTCTTGCCAATACATATCCGCTCATGTGTGGCCCACAAACTCCAGCATGTACCTCTGCCATAACCGTCGTTGCTTGACTGGCATCTATGCATCTCAACAATCCCAAATCCGGGGTTCTTTTGTACAATACTCCTCCACTGAGGAAGAAACCATTCGACAAACGCCGAAGGGCTCTTTTTTGGTCTCTAGAGGCATGTTCTGGATATATCCCCATTCTGAGGTATTCCTTGATATCATGAAACCAGGGTTCGCCATCTGCTTCTTCTTCTATGGCATTGCAGTAGGCGTGCTGATCGCGGACCTGGATGTGTAGAGGATCAACATACATTTTGTCAGGGTGGTGCAACATTGATGCTAAGGTGGCCAAGGCATCCGCAACCTCATTGTGAACTCTCGGGATGTGTTTGAACTTCACCGATCGAAATTGCTTGCTCAGATCATGCAAGCATTGTCGGTATGGTATGAGTTTTAGATCTCGTGTTTCCCATTCACCCTGAATTTGATGTACCAAGAGGTCCGAGTCTCCCAAGACCAAGACGTCTTGGACATCCATGTCAGCAGCCAAGCGCAGACCCAGAATGCAAGCCTCATACTCGGCCATATTGTTGGTGCAATAGAAGCGTAGTTGAGCCGTAACAGGATAATGCCGTCCTGTTTCAGAAATGAGTACTGCTCCTATTCCAACCCCTTTCGCGTTTGCAGCTCCATCGAAGAAAAGCTTCCAACCCGGTTCCTCAGGCAATTCCAACTCATTTGTATGCATTACCTCTTCGTCAGGAAAATACGTTCTTAAGGGCTCGTATTTTTCATCAACGGGATTCTCTGCCAAATGGTCTGCCAGCGCCTGGGCTTTCATGGCCGTCCTCGTTACATAGACGATATCAAACTCTGTGAGCAGAATTTGCCATTTTGCCAACCTTCCCGTGGGCATAGGTTTCTGAAAGATATACTTCAATGGGTCCAAGCGGGATATGAGATAAGTAGTATACGAAGACAGGTAGTGTTTCAACTTCTGAGCTACCCAAGTTAGGGCGCAACATGTTTTCTCGAGTTGAGTGTACTTGACCTCATGTACTGTGAATTTCTTGCTAAGATAGTAGATGGCTTGCTCCTTCCTTCCTGTGTCATCATGTTGCCCCAACACACAACCAAATGAATTTTCCAAGACCGTCAGGTAAAGAATTAGGGGCTTTCCGGGCTTAGGCGGGACCAATCCGCGTGGATTAGACAGATACCCTTTGATTTGGTCGAAAGCCTCCTGACACTCTGCCGTCCAACCTACCGCAACATCCTTTCTCAGCAGCCGAAATATGGGCTCACAAGTTGCTGTGAGTTGAGCGATGAACCTGCTGATGTAATTGAGTCTACCCAGCAAACTCATTACCTCTGTTTTGTTCCTTGGCGGTGGCAAATCTCGGATGGATTCAATTTTGGATGGGTCTAACTCAATCCCCCGTCGACTGACGATGAATCCTAGCAACTTTCCTGATGGAACCCCGAATGCGCATTTGGCCGGGTTAAGCTTGATATCATACCTTCGGAGTCTTTGGAAAAATCTCCTTAGGTCTGCCACATGGTCCTCCTGACGCCAAGATTTGATGATCACATCATCGACGTACACCTCGATTTCTTTGTGTATCATGTCATGAAACACGGCAGTCATTGCTCGCATGTACGTTGCCCCGGCGTTCTTTAACCCGAACGGCATTACCCGATAGCAGTAGGTTCCCCATGGCGTAATAAACGCTGTCTTCTCAGCATCCTCCTCGTCCATTAGGATCTGATGATAACCCGCATAGCAATCTACAAAGGATCCGATCTCGCGCCCAGCGCAATTATCGATCAAGATATGGATGTTGGGCAATGGAAAATTGTCCTTGGGACTTGCTTTGTTGAGGTTGCGGTAGTCGACGCACACCCTGATTTTTCCATCCTTCTTTGGGACTGGTACCACATTGGCCAACCACTCGGGATATCGAGTGACCCGAATGACCTTCGCTTGCAACTGCTTAATCACTTCTTCTTTGATCTTTACACTCATTTCTGTTTTAAATTTCCTTAGTTTTTGCTTGACCGGAGGGTATGCCGGGTCAGTGGGCAATTTGTGAACCACTAAATTGGTGCTCAAACCAGGCATATCATCATATGACCATGCAAAAACATCTTTGAATTCCACGAGGGTTTTGACCAATTCTTCCCTGACATTCGGCTCAATGTGGATGCTAATTTTGGTCTCTTGGACGTTATCAGCGTCTCCTAGATTCACAGCCTCAGTGTCATTTAGGTTAGGCTTGGGTTTCTCTTCAAATTGGCACAGTTCTCGGTTTATCTCTTCGAAGGCTTCACCTTCGTCACATTCAGATTCATCATCACAAACGACCTCTTGCATCATTGAGTCGGATTCAGATTGATTTATTAGACTAGGTCGAAGATCCGCTGTGCATGCCATGTCATTAGAACCAGTAAAAAGAGAACTGTTCAGAAAGAAAAAGAACAAAACAAAATTAAAATGGGACAAAAGAAAAGAACTTTATTAAACTTGCGGGATAAAAGGGTTCACACTTTTACAAAAACGAAAGTAAAATTTGGATTACACCCTTGAATAATCCGGACAAAACAAAACACACAAAACATAAATCAAAGCCTACTACCAAGACTCCCCTCGGACAGGAAGAGGAGTAACTGTCCAATTGTTGGTCTTGGCCTCAGGCCCCACAAACTGTATCTCTGCTCTGCTGGAACCTTCTCCAGCTTCCACCATACTGACATCCACGAATAGCTTCTCAAAACTCTGATTCAGGTCTTCATTTATACCGATCAAAGGTCCTAGAATCTTTGGGACCGGTGATCCCTTGGCACTTGCTTTGACAAAAGACCTTGAGAGGCGTGGCACTGGTTTAGGCAGAAACCAGACCCTCTTCTTCATTTTTCGCGCTTGCTTCCTATCTGCTGCGGTTGGTTTGAACCCCAATCCGAAAGTTTCCAGATTTTTAGGAAGGGAGACAGGTTGGACAATCCCTTGAAGCTCGACTCCCAGGCCTTTTCCCGGCACAAATCCATTACCCAGCATTTCTGAGACCATCATGACTGTTGCGGCAGCTACCCTAGGGTGCGGGATGATTTCTCCTTCAGAAATTTTGTTGGCCGACCCTGTATCGAAAATCTGGTAGACCCAAGGACCTTTGTCATCAGCGGTCTCTATGAAAGGTACAATGGTTCCGCCCATGGTGCACGTTGTATCCTCGCCGTGTAACACGACCTCTTGTCTTTCCCACTCGAACTTCACCATCTGATGTAGGGTGGAAGGCACCGCTTTGGCTGCATGAATCCAGGGTCGTCCCAACAGCATGTTGTAAGATACTGTGGCATCTAACACCTGGAATTCCATGGTAAACAGGACTGGACCAATGGTCAGTTCAAGTACAACATCCCCTACAGTGGCTGTCCCGTTTCCGTCAAACCCTCGGACACAGATATTGTTCTTGTGGATCCTTCCGTGGTTGATCTTTAACTGGTTCAAGGTAGATAGTGGGCAAATATTGGCGCTTGAGCCGTTATCCACCAATACTCGAGTTACCACCGAGTCTTCACATTTGACAGCTAGGTATAGAGCTTTATTATGCTCCGTACCTTCCACCGGCAGGTCATCATCTGAGAATGTTACCCTGTTCACCTCGAAAATCTTGCTGGCAATGGTTTCCAGGTGGTTTACAGAAATCTCACTGGGTACATGAGCTTCGTTCAATATCTTCAACAGGGCCCGACGATGCTCCTCAGAATGGATCAGTAATGACAACAGTGAGATCTGGGCCGGTGTTTTTCTCAGCTGTTCGACCACAGAATAGTCTTGTACTTTCATCTTCCTCAGGAACTCTTCAGCCTCTTCTTCGAACACAGGTTTCTTGGTGGCAACTGGGTTGGTTCTTCTTAGCTCTACCGGGGCAAAACATCGACCTGATCGAGTCAACCCTTGTGCTTCACAACTGACTTCTTCCACCTGTTTTCCTTTGTACATCACCACCGCCTTTTCATATTTCCAAGGCACAGCCCTGCTGTCAATCATCGGCAGCTGGACCACAGGCTTTATGGTCACCCGTTCTCTACATACCCCTTTCAACACGACCGCCGGTGTGGGCGGGATCCCTGGTATTACCAACTTGCTTGGCTCGGGTTTGCTTGTTATGGCGGACGGGCTCTTTCCCAATATCACTACCGGCTTGACGCCTTCTCCCTGCGACTGTACACTCGTTCCTCCACTGGTTGAGACTTCTTTCGGGGCGGCTTGGATCATCATCACTGTTTGTGAGGGTTTTCTCAATTCTCCTCCCTCACACACCAACTCAATCATGTGAGTTTCGTGGTGCACTGGCAGTGGGTTTTGGTTGATGTTAGGAGCCTCCGGTGTCTGGACCTCGATCTTATTGGTGTCAATAAGATCCTGTATGGCATGCCTTAATTTCCAGCACTTCTCGGTATCATGCCCGAGCATCCCTGAACAGTATTCACAACTGATTGATCGATCCAAGTTCTGAGGTGGGGGATTTGGTTCTCGAGTCTGGACAGGACTAACCAAACCCAATTGCCTCAGCTTGTGGAACAAAGCGGTGTAGGTTTCTCCCAACTCCGTGAAAGTTCTCTGCTTCCGCAACCTGTCATTCCTAGCATCTGGATTTCCCCGGAAGCCTGCCCCTGAAGGGTTTCTATACGCCCTCGGTGGAGGATAGGTGTTTTGTGGTGGTGCATATATGTTCTGGGGAGCCGGCGCGCGCCATTGTGGGCGAACCGGAGGCTGAGTGTATGCTTGGGCTTGGTGTACGGAACAATGTGGTTCTCGAGGTGGATAGAAATTTTGTGGTGGGTTGTATGGGTACTCTGACCTGTGAGGTCTGGGTTGGTTGTAGTGCGACCTGCTAGCCCTAGACCAGCTTCCTGCCTCGATCGTGGCAACCTCTTCTTTCTTTCTTCTCAACGCACCTCCCGTGCCGCTTTGAATAGCCTGGGTTGTGGCCTTGAGTGCCGAATAGTTCAAGATTTTGTCAGATCTCAGACCCTCTTCTATCATGACCCCTATCTTGACCACCTCGTTGAAAGATTTTCCAACCGTTGTCACCAAGTGACCAAAGTAGGTTGGATCCAATGTCTGCAAAAAATAGTCCACCATCTCTCCCTCTCTCATGGGAGGATCGACTCTAGCTGCTTGTTCTCTCCAGCGGAACCCGAACTCGCGAAAACTTTCCCCGGGTTTCTTCCCAGTTCTCAATAATGTGAGACGGTCAGGGACTATCTCGAGATTGTACTGGAAATGACCTGCAAAAGCCTGCGCCAGATCATCCCACGTGTACCACCTGCTGGAATCCTGCCTGGTATACCATTCTAGTGCAGATCCGCTCAGACTTTGGCCGAAATAAGCTATCAGCAGCTCATCCTTGCCGCCTGCCCCTCTCATTTTGCTACAGAATCCCCGCAAATGTGCCATGGGATCACCGTGCCCTTCATATAAATCAAACTTAGGCATCTTGAACCCAGCCGGGAGTTGGACGTCTGGGAAAGGGCACAGATCTTTGTATGCTATGCTGACTTGATTGCCCAATCCGTGCAAGTTCCTGAAGGACTGCTCCAGGCTTTTGAACTTTCTCAATACTTCATCCTATTCAGGGGCCTTAACCGGCTTCTCAACCTCTGCCGGCACTTCCAAATGTGGATTGTAAGCCTGTGGTTCGGGGGCATGAAATGTAGGCTCGGGGGGTAGTATTGTGTATCGTGAGCCTGAAACAATGGCTCACTGGTCGTTCTTTGCAAAGGGGCTGATATTGGTCCCACAAAAATGGGAATATTGGGTGTTGGGAGAGGCTGACGGGGTGGTGGAGCTTGGGAATCATGAGGGCTTCTTTCTTGATGATAAAAGGGATTTGGGCGGCTCGTGGAAGGGCCAGAGTGAGGGTATTCTGGCATGTGTCCCAGTGTTTCAGGGCTCTTTTGTGTTTTGGCTAGGGCTAGCTGCATTGCATTCATCTCTAGTCCCATCCTTTCAATCTTTTCCATCGCTTCTTTTAGCAACTGGCTCATTGGCCTTTCCTCCTCATTACTATTCTCTGAAGTAGTCATGCTTGTTGCTACCGGTCCTTTGGATCTGGTTTGGTATGAGTGTGTTGCCAGAGTTCTTTAACAACTAACTTGTCTGGTATCAGACAACAACAAACTTTGTTAGCGTTAGAGTTTAACAGATTTGACCATAACACATAGAGGATGCAATGCACCTATGCAGTTAACCGTTCCTACATGCTTTGCTTTAAACAACATGCGTCATCCCGGTTTGCTCATTCGTCCCTTTTTTAAAGTATTTTGGGAAACCCTGTATTTTATTTTATTATGTACTTTCTTTTCTTTCTTTATTAAAAGCGGTCGAATCTTATGGGGATTGCCTACGTATCACGTCCCCGCGTGAATCAGACCAGGCGTAGTTCTGCCTTAAAGTAAAGAAATACAAAATTCTTGTGAAATCATTAAATTCATTCTTAAAATTTGCCATTACAAATTACTTCAAACAAGGAATAGCAACAATACAGACTCCACGGTTCTTTGACCCTATTTGATTGAAGGAAAATAGAAAACAACATATGGGAAAACATCAAAGCCTAAATAAACAAGACTCGACCAAAGGTTAATTTTCCAACTTAGGGACCCGCGAGGCATCATTCGGCCTTTTCGCGGGTCTAGGTGCGAGATCCCTTTCGAGCTGCTCCAACTCGTGCATGGTCTGTTTGTATTAACCCATCACTGCTGAGAGAACGGTAACGCAGGTCATGTTCTCACACCGCCGACACCGTCTGATGATGGCATGGGCAATGTCCCTGATCTTATCTCTGGTTTGTTTCTTCTCTACGAGTAGGTGTCTTATCTGATCGCTACACGTCTTGAATACCTGTGAGTCCTGTATATGCTGATTCTTCAGCTGCCGCACTTCTGTCTTCATTTGGGCCAACAAGTCGTAACAGTATCTACTCTCCAATTGGAAATCCCTGGCCTGCTTAACTGCTTTAAACTCAAGTGTAGCCATCTCCCTCTTTATTTCGGCAACAGTCTTCTCGTGGTCACGTTTCAATTGGTTCAAGCATCGGCGATGCTTATCTACTCTTGTTCCCCACTGTGCCTTGAACTCTGCCATGACCTTTTCGGATTCTTCTAACCCGTCTCGCCATTCCGTGATCTCTCTTTTCAAACCCTTTATCAACCGCTGGTCTGATCGACTTCTAGGCTGCTCATCAAGAGACAATCTCAATTTTTGGATTTGGGTCTTAAGTTCTTCATTTTCTTGGATCAATCTATTCTTTTCGCTTCGATCCGCCGCGATTTGTACGCTGTTATCGAATTTCAGACTGTCCATTTGCAGCTTCAAATCACCAATCTCTGCCCGATTACCCTTCTCTTTTGCTAACCAGTTCCATTGCCCTTGGGATGATTCTACGAAATCTTTGAGATGCGGTCTCTTAGCCGGTCTTTCGTAGGACAGGATACCTCTAAACCAAGCGTGATATCCTGGGGCGACTTCCCCTTTTGCCGTATCAATCACACAAGTGTTTGCTGTCAGATGTTGGCATTCACTCCAGATTTGGCGAACTTCTTCTTCAGGGAAATGACCGTTCGGACTGATTTCAATCACTTGGGTACTCAAATCTTCATCTTTCGGTACCACTTGGTACCTCCCAAGTTGCCTCAAAACCCGATACGGTGCATAGGGTTGGATACTTTTCAGTCCCATCAACAGAAAGTGAGGCCGGGTTGCCGGCATGTATATGATTTCCTCAATAGGTGACCATCCGAGCGTCCATTGGATTTGGCTGGCAGTGAGAGTTCGGAGAAATGAGGTCCTTGATGTGACTCCCTCAGGTAAATTGAGCCCTTTGATTCTCGTGTAGAATTCTCCAATACAAGTTTTTTCTGGCGAACCATAACCCAAAAGTGAGGAGCGATGGCATAAATGATCGGTCATCCACATTTGCAACAGTAGGTTACATCCTTCGAAAAAGTCGCCCCTGGCTCGACAAGCAGTGAGAGCCCGGAAAATGTCAGCCATAATCATAGGCGCCAGAGTACTTTTATCTTGGGTAAGCAAAGTATTGACGACCCCGGTTATCTTTAGATCAATGTTTCCATCTTTCCTAGGGAACACTATAAGACCCAGAAAGGCTGTCATAAAAGCCACTAGCCTGTGTTCGTCCCACTTTTGTCGGTTGCCTCTACTGCATAGTTTGAAATCCGGCTTATTGAACCCGCCCACGTGGCCGTATCTAGCATATATGAGGTGGAGACTGCAGAATCCTTTGGCAAGATCTGGATGGTGGAACGTTCGAGGTATTTTTAGGAAATCCAGAAACCGGTGTACCGTGACAGCTCTAGGTGCAATCAAGTATTTGAACCTAAAAGGGGCTTCATCACTTCCGATGTACCCTGCTATTTCTTCCAACGTCGGGGTGAGCTCGAAGTCCGAAAAATGGAACACGTTGTGTGCGGAATCCCAACAAGTGACCAATGATCTGATGATATCACCCCGAGGCTGAACGTTTAGTAGGTCCGGGAGACCTTTCAGATATTTCCTTACTTTGTCTTGCCCTTCTTTTCCTAAGTCGTTCCACCATAACCGCAACTTAAACGGGATCTTGGTCATTACTGAAAAAGGTTCGTTTTGTATCGTGCTCATCCTGCACATTTATTAGGGTGATTATGCCAAGTGAATAAAATAAAACTTTATTTAGACATATATTTTTTAGACAATAAAACAAACTTTTTTGAGAATTAGGGGTCTAAAAACTTTTCAAGACCTTTTGGCAAGACAAATATTTTTGCAACAAATAAAGACATATATATATATATATATATATATTACTCGGATTTTCATAAAAATAATAAAAAAACATTTTTTTTTAAAAAAAATAAAAAAATAAGACTCTTTTTCATCTTTATTTTTGTGACAAGACAAACTATATATTTTTGAAAAACAAAACAGAACAACGACCCCTTTTTTTTCTATTTTTCCTTTGCTTTTAATAAAACAAAACTAATAAGACGTTTTCTTTTCATTTTCTCAAAATTTCGGCAGAGTTTTGACAGTATTTTGGCATTGGCTTTTTCCAAAAATAAACAATTAGCTCCTTAACCGCTATGCCCTTTTTTTTTTTCCAATTTCACATTATTCAAACACCGGTCAGCATGCGGGCTCGAGACAAATAAATGCACGGTAAACAAATAGGATGCATTAGGATGGTCCTTTCATATCAGGTTGCTAGTCCTAGACGGACCCAACCCCTGTGTTGAGTCCCCTAAGTCAAATGCAACGTGATGCAAATAAGCGTTCCTACTAGGGATCCGGCATGAAGTCACGTTATTCTATGTTCAAAAACCTGGGTCGGTGTTCTAGACAGTGTACCCGAGCGGACAACTCGAGTCGAGGAGGGGGCAACTTACCGGGAACCAAAAGGCCGTCCGGCTTCGTAACTTATCCGTCCTCTTTCTTATTTCGGGTATTGACACTAACAGAATAGGGAGTCTCGACCAGCGAGCTTCTCCCCGGAGGTAAGAAGAGAAGGGTTTCGGCACAGTTTATATACAGTCCAAATAATATCAAAGCGGTAAAAGCAGCATTTAGCACATTAGGCTCAAACATGTAAAAATCAGATAATAAATAAAGCCAAATAATAACAATTATTTTAAGCTCGAATTCTTAACCCTGAACCAGTGGTTCTGGGTCGAAGATAAGTCCCCAGCAGAGTCGCCAGAGCTGTCACACCTCCTTTTTCCGCACCCGAGAGGGTATAAGGGAGTTTTTTCCAATTAAAGGACAATCGAAACGGGATTGGTTTAATTATTTCAGAGTCGCCACTTGGGAGATTTAGGGTGTCCCAAGTCACCAATTTTAATCCCGAATCGAGGAAAATAATGACTCTATATTACAGTCCGCGTACCAGAAATCCGGATAAGGAATTCTGTTAACCCGGGAGAAGGTGTTAGGCATTCCCGAGTTCCGTGGTTCTAGCACGGTCGCTCAATTGTTATATTCGGCTTGATTATCTGATTTTATACAAGTGTGAACTTATGTGCAAAATTTAACTTTTAACCGCTTTTATCATTTACTGTTATTTTATAAGACTTGCAACGTCGTGAAAACATATCTCGAACCACGTTACATCAATGCACCCGTGGTTGTTGACATATCTCGACTCGGTTGAGATTTGGATTTGGGTCACATAAATGTGCACCCGAATTAAGGAGAATAAATTATTAAGACGCGCCTAAAGCAACTAGCGTATTGTTGTTTTGGGGAAGGCCGAAAAATTCGCTAAACGGCCTGTCCCGAATTCTAAGTGTTTTAATATATATACAGTTAGAGGGCCCCGCAGCTGTGTACATTTTTGTTTGACGAGGCTCGTCTCGTTCTACTTTTAAAAGGAATTTGCGACGTCATGGACATGCATCTCGAACCACGTCACAATCAATGTACCCGTGATTAGAAATACATTTCGAATCCGTCGAGATTTGGATTTGGGTCACATAAATGCGCACCCGATTTTAAGAAGGTAAAATTATTAAATACGCGCTTAAAGAGGCTATCGCGTTATTATTCTGGGAGGGCCGTGAGGTTTGCTAAACGACCCATCCTGGAAAACTGAATGCTTCGATAATATACATTTAGCGAGGGCCCCGTAGCTTGTGCATTTTTATTTGTCGAGGCTCATCTCGTTTTTATTTTAAAAGGATATCCTATAGCAACTACGTTTCTTGTCGCATTTGTCTCCATTAGTTGAGAATAAAAATGACCCTACTCAATTACATGCTTGCAGGTTATTATAACGGAATTCCGAGTGCCTTTGCGGAATAAGAAAACATGGCCATGCACATGGGCAGCTAATCGAGCATTGTGGGCCCAAACCGAGCCCACACAGTATCGGCTGGACCTGGGCCGATGCCTTTCTGATGAAAGCCTGCTGGGTTCGTTTGATCCGGGATCGACCTTCGTGAGGTTGAGAAGTGCAGGCTTGCGCCGTTTATTTTAAGGCAATGGTTTGCCAATTATAGGGGGACAATTTATCAAAAGGACACAAAATTAACTAACATGGATAGTTCTATGTATTTAAGGACATGCTAACCCTATAAAACCTAAGATACAACCTACTGCATTGGGGACCCTTTTATCTATCAGCCTACATATACAAACTAACATTCAATCACCATATATTGATATCTACTGGGCACACAGGCTACCTTCAGTATCTAAACAAGAATGTAAACTATTATACATTAAATGAGGTTCAATATAACAGTCTATGTACGAAATAAACAACTTCAGCTCTTCTCTTTTATATTCATGCTTAAACTCTCAAGTTACATTGGCACTGTTAATCGCGTACCTGGTATAGCAAAGCAGAAGAAGAAGGAGAATTGTCAGCTGAGAGGTATAGCAAAGCAGAAGAAGAAGGAGAATTGTCAGCTGAGTGGTATGCAGCAAATACAACAACAGCAGATAAACAACAATAACACAGCAACAATCCAACAACCACAAATGTTTTCCACAGCCCACAGACAACCAGCAATATTTCCCAGAACAAAGAAAACCAGCAAATAGTCGAGCACCAAATGAGCAATCCCAGGAAAGAGTGATGAAACAACAGCAATAACAGAGTATTCAATGCAGCAACACCAACAGTTCAACAATCACAAGCAGCTCAGTCAATGCAAACCACAGAACTTGGCCGAGACAGCTTGACCAATATGAACTCTTATACAACTTTTCAGATAGTGTTTGGTTACAGTGTTTACTGGAAATTAACTTATGTTTTCAGTCTTTTTCTTTAAACTCACAAGACCTCTCTTTAGACTAAAAATTTTTCAGCCCCTTTTAAGTTCTCAAATGGCCTATTTATAAGCCAACAATCCAGTGCAGTCAAGCTGCCTGGATCCTGCCAGTTGCAATCTGCCCATACCCCTTAACTCCCCATGCCTAAAGGCATCTTTCTCGAAATCCTTAATCAGCCCCCATGCCCTGTCTCATTACTCTAATCAAGGGTTATGGGTTTAGTTAAGTATTCAATTAATTCTCATACTCTTAGGTCTGGTCCCCCATTGGCATTAATTTAATCCTAATTCAGTACCCCATTTGTCAGCTCACTAAAACTAATTACTTCTATTCTTTTTAACACCCCAGAATACCCCTGCTTAACCTTGATTATTACTGCCCTGCCCATTGCATCATCACGGTATTTTGAACTCATGAAAGTTCAAATTCAGGACTACCCTGGACTGAACCTTTTCAGTCATTTTTGCAATGCAAACAAACTTATTTCAGACAATGCTGGGCATTCAGTCAGTGACAAGGTTCAATTAGTCATGTGACATTATTAGCTCATTCGATCCATTAGTTATAGAAAACTAATCGACGACGTTTATCGAGTCGACTATACTAATTATAACAGGTAATAATCAGTCGTTCAAATAAACAAACACATACAGGGACCTACAGGCATCAAACAACTTTTGTTCAATTATTGGGAACCTATATGAACTATTTATGCGTCGACTAATCTAATCGAACATGTATAACACAGAATACGTTCAAAACATACACAGAAGACAATCGACCAAATAAAAGGTCTTTACAAGGACGGAAGAAATCAGAAAAATAACAAAAGAACAAACAAACACAACGAAACATGCTGACAACTTAATTAGAACTAAACAAAGGGAAAGGAAAACTTACCGAACAATGTTTAAACCAAACAGACCTAAATCAGACTCAACTTTGACCATTTGAGGCCGAACAAATTTTAACCAGGGTGTTCTCACATGAGAACACCTTGGTTAAGATCCATTAAACCTCAAATCCCTTTCAAGACCGGCCGGATTCCCCAGGTGCATGTGTTCTAAGGTCTGGATTTTCAGATCTGGTTTTTTAGGAGTTGTGGGTAGATTCGGACCAAACCAAGTCTGGTTTGGTCACGAGGAGGGTCCGAGGAGTGTCTGGTATGAAGATGGGGTGGTTTGGTATAGGTCCGGGTTTGACTCGAATCTTCAAATGAAGATTCGAGACGAGGGAAGGTGATTCGAGGCTAGGGGTAACAGATCCATGTTCAGGAGAGTGAGGGGGTTTTAGGGTGTTCAGGAGGTGGTCACCGGCGTTCGTGCCGCCGGGTTCTGGTGAAAGGGAAGCTAGGGCGGCTGCTAGGGTTTGGGGGGCTTCAGTGTTTGGGTGAAGACGATGAGTGGAGGGGGGTTCGAATAGGGGCGTGGGGTATGATAGAAGGCTTATATACGGGGAGGCTGATTCAATCCTGGCCGTTGGATTGATCACAATTGATGGCCAGGATTGGGGAAGCTTAACCATACGGTGCCGTTTGGTTAAGTAGGGGGGTCGGTCAAAAATGGGAATGGGTCGGGTCATGAGGGCCAATAAAGGCCATCGGATCAATGGAAATGAATGGCTCAGATCAACCGTCCCTGAAACGACGTCGTTTGGGTTCGTACTTGGACAGGCCTAGTTTGGACCGGACTTGTGCTGGTTTGGGCCCATTTTTTTTGTTTTATTTCCTGGGCCTGACCCGATTTTCATTCACTCTTTTGTTCTCTATTATATTTTTATTTTATTTTTTCTTTTAAACAAAAATGAAATAACAATAATAAAACAATGAAATTAAAACCAACAACAATGTAACATTTTAACACAATTATCACAAAAATATTTAAGTAAGTTAACTAGAAACCTAGAACGAACGATGCACATATATTTTGAATTTTCTTTTAACGACCGAGTTACGGTTTGATTACCAGGACAGACATACTTTGTATTTTTGATTGATAGCATCAAATGTAACATGGACCGAACCACCAGTGACTGACAACACGCGTCACGACCAAACGAAAAATTGTACAGCGGAGTCATTTGTCACTATTTGCGTCTCCTATTGGGTACAATAAACTTAGGAAGTGCGTCTCCTATTGGGGATAACTGTTCTTAGGAAGTGCGTCTCCTACTGGGTGAAACTATTCTTAGGAAGTGCGTCTCCTATTGGTACAATGGATCTAGGAAGTGCGTCTCCTATTGGTAAAACTTAACTTAGGAAGTGCGTCTCCTATTGGTGAAATCAACTTAGGAAGTGCGTCTCCTACTGGTGAAACTTGTCTTAGGAAGTGCGTCTCCTACTGGTAAAACTTGTCTTAGGAAGTGCGTCTCCTACTGGTAAAACTTGCTTAGGAAGTGCTTCTCCTCACGAAGTGCGTCTCCTATGGTAAAACTTTTTAGGAAGTGCGTCTTCTACTGGTACAATGGATTTAGGAAGTGCGTCTCCTGTGGGTACAATAAACTTAGGAAGTGCGTCTCCTATTGGGAAAAACTGTTCTTAGGAAGTGCGTCTCCTACTGGGTGAAACTATTCTTAGGAAGTGCGTCTCCTATTGGTGAAACTGAACTTAGGAAGTGCGTCTCCTATTGGTGAAATAAACTTTAGGAAGTGCGTCTCCTATCGGTGAAATTAACTTAGGAAGTGCGTCTCCTATTGGTGAAACTTGCTTAGGAAGTGCGTCTCCTATTGGTGAAACTTGCTTAGGAAGTGCGTCTCCTTAGGAAGTGCGTCTCCTATTGGTGAAGCTAAACTTAGGATGTGCGTCTCCTCTTGGTGAATCTTATCTTAGGATGTGCGTCTCCTTAGGAAGTGCGTCTCCTGTTGGTGAAACTGACTTAGGAAGTGCGTCTCCTACTGGTGAAACTAAACTTTAGGAAGTGCGTCTCCTATTGGTGAACTATTCTTAGGAAGTGCGTCTCCTACTGGTAAAAACTTGCTTAGGAAGTGCGTCTCCTGTTGGTGAAAACTGACTTAGGAAGTGCGTCTCCTACTGGTGAAACTAAACTTTAGGAAGTGCGTCTCCTATTGGTGAACTATTCTTAGGAAGTGCGTCTCCCACTGGTAAAAACTTGCTTAGGAAGTGCGTCTCCTGTTGGTGAAACTGAACTTAGGAAGTGCGTCTCCTACTGGTGAAACTAAACTTTAGGAAGTGCGTCTCCTATTGGTGAACTATTCTTAGGAAGTGCGTCTCCTACTGGTAAAAACTTGCTTAGGAAGTGCGTCTCCTGTTGGTGAAACTGAACTTAGGAAGTGCGTCTCCTATGGTAAAACTGAACTTAGGAAGTGCGTCTCCTATCGGTGAAATATTTTTAGGAAGTGCGTCTCCTATTGGTGAAACTGAACTTAGGAAGTGCATCTCCTACTGGTGAAACTTATCTTAGGAAGTGCGTCTCCTACTGGTAAAACTTGCTTAGGAAGTGCGTCTCCTACTGGTGAAACTTACTTAGGAAGTGCGTCTCCTACTGGTGAAACTTGCTTAGGAAGTGCGTCTCCTGTTGGTGAAACTAACTTAGGAAGTGCGTCTCCTATGGTGAAACTTATCTTAGGAAGTGCGTCTCCTTAGGAAGTGCGTCTCCTATTGGTGAAATTATTTTTTTAGGAAGTGCGTCTCCTATTGGTGAAACTGATCTTAGGATGTGCGTCTCCTGTTGGTACAACTGAGCTTGGGAAGTGCGTCTCCTATGGTAAAACTGAACTTTAGGAAGTGCGTCTCCTATTGGTGACAATAAACTTAGGAAGTGCGTCTCCTATTGGTAGAACTGAACTTAGGAAGTGCGTCTCCTATTGGTAGAACTGAACTTAGGAGGAAATGCGTCTCCTATTGGCAAAAGTAAACTTAGGAGGAAATGCGTCTCCTATAGGTAAAACTAGACTTAGGAGGAAATGCGTCTCCTATGGGTAAAAATGGACTTGTATGCCTCTCTTATCTGGGCGGGCTCCCAACTTCAATACTTGAAACGTAAAGACTGAATGTATTCCTCTGTTATTATGGGCGGGCTCCCAACTTCAACACTTAAAAGTAAAGACTGAATGTATTCCTCTGTTATTATGGGCGGGCTCCCAATTTCAACACTTAAAAGTAAAGACTGAATGTATGCCTCTGTTATTATGGGCGGGCTCCCAATTTCAACACTTGAAATAAAAAGACTGAATGTATGCCTCTGTTATCTGGGCGGGCTCCCAACTTCAACACTTAAAAGTAGAGACTGAATGTATTCCTCTGTTATTAAGGGCGGGCTCCCAATTTCAACACCTAAAAGTAAAAAGACTAAATGTATGCCTCTGTTATCTGGGCGGGCTCCCAACTTCAACACTTAAAAGTAAAAAGACTAAATGTCTGCCTCTGTTATCTGGGCAGGCTCCCAACTTCAACACTTAAAAGTAAAGACTGAAACCAACATATCCTATTTGAGGGCGGATGAACCCAACATATCCTATTTGAGGGCGGATGAACCCGACATATCCTATTTGAGGGCGGATGAACCCAACATATCCTATTTGAGGGCGGATGAACCCAACATATCCTATTTGAGGGCGGATGAACCCAACATATCCTATTTGAGGGCGGATGAACCCAACATATCCTATTTGAGGGCGGATGAACCCAACAGATCCTATTTGAGGGCGGATGAACCCGACAGAATCCTATTTGAGGGCGGATGAACCCGACATATCCTATTTGAGGGCGGATGAACCCAACATATCCTATTTGAGGGCGGATGAACCCAACATATCCTATTTGAGGGCGGATGAACCCGACAGATCCTATTTGAGGGCGGATGAACCCGACAGATCCTATTTGAGGGCGGATGAACCCGACAGATCCTATTTGAGGGCGGATGAACCCAACATATCCTATTTGAGGGCGGATGAACCCAACATATCCTATTCGAGGGCGGATGAACCCGACATATCCTATTTTGAGGGCGGATGAACCCGACATATCCTATTTGAGGGCGGATGAACCCGACATATCCTATTTGAGGGCGGATGAACCCGACATATCCTATTTGAGGGCGGATGAACCCGACATATCCTATTTGAGGGCGGATGAACCCGACATATCCTATTTGAGGGCGGATGAACCCGACATATCCTATTTGAGGGCGGATGAACCCGACATATCCTATTTGAGGGAGGATGAACCCGACATATCCTATTTGAGGGCGGATGAACCCGACAGATCCTATTTGAGGGCGGATGAACCCGACATATCCTATTTGAGGGCGGATGAACCCGACATATCCTATTTGAGGGCGGATGAACCCGACATATCCTATTTGAGGGCGGATGAACCCGACATATCCTATTTGAGGGCGGATGAACCCGACATATCCTATTTGAGGGCGGATGAACCCGACATATCCTATTTGAGGGAGGATGAACCCGACATATCCTATTTGAGGGCGGATGAACCCGACAGATCCTATTTGAGGGCGGACGGACCCGACAGATCCTATTTGAGGGCGGACGAACCCGACAGATCCTATTTGAGGGCGGATGAACCCGACATATCCTATTTGAGGGCGGATGAACCCGACATATCCTATTTGAGGGCGGATGAACCCGACATATCCTATTTGAGGGCGGATGAACCCGACAGATCCTATTTGAGGGCGGATGAACCCGACATATCCTATTTGAGGGCGGATGAACCCAACATATCCTATTTGAGGGCGGATGAACCCGACATATCCTATTTGAGGGCGGATGAACCCAACATATCCTATTTGAGGGCGGATGAACCCAACATATCCTATTTGAGGGCGGATGAACCCGACATATCCTATTTGAGGGCGGATGAACCCAACATATCCTATTTGAGGGCGGATGAACCCGACATATCCTATTTGAGGGCGGATGATTTACTTACCTGTTGGGGGTAAAATGTTATCAGCTGGGGGTACCTGACTTCCAGAAAATTTTCTAAATGGAAGGAAAATTTTCTGCCCCAGTTTGATAATATCCCTTGTGGCATGCGTTTCTGCATCAATGCCATTTCCTTTACCTGTTTCAAATCAAACAAAATTTGTTAGTTTAAAACATGGTGGTTGGTTGTGATACTCCTACTGGGATGGCTTTCCCTTTCTCCTTCCTTGCTCTGCGTTCAACAACTGGTTGGGATGATATTATTTGTTGGGGATAATCCCTTCCTGCTGGGGATATCCCTCTTCTTTTGTGGCATAGCTCGGAAACTGGCATTTCCCCGACCTTTTAGTCTAGTATGAATTTCCCAAATCATGCTCATTGCTCTCCTTGATTTGCCCACGGGCTTTGGCCTTGAGGTTTATAACCTTTGATTTTGGCAAGGGTATCCCTCTTGACACTTGTCAATCCTTCTGTCAATTCCCTTTTGCTGGGGATATCTTTTTGACACTGGCCTCGCGTTTGTTCCCTGCTGACTATACCACTTGGATGTACTAGTCAGATCTCATTTTGGAAAGCTGATGGCCTATTTTGAAGTCAATTCACACTTGTTCTGATCAAACTGACTCTATTGGGGAATTTTCTATGAAAGGAGATAGATAAAAGGGGACAGAATAAAAGGACAAAGGAAAAAGATGACTCTTTAACAAAAGAAACTATAAATAAAAACCTATCAAATGCAGATACCGGCTCTAATGGCCATGACATGCGTATGTGGCCTATCCTTTACCGTTAATCATCTTTCAAGATCTTCAATTGGCGATTCCCCCTCTGATTCTCAATCTTATTCGACTTGTAGTGCTCGAAGGGTTTTCACTATCAAGTCTCTCTCATTTTTGGATTTTTCTCTCAGCTTTCATCGCCTTATGGTGCCTGTGAAGGCTTTCACCAATAAGACTATCTCGTTTTATATCTCTCTCTAGCTGGGGATTTGGAGTGTTGCTGGTATGACTCTTTCTGTTGGAGATTAGAGTCCTTTCTGCTGTGGAACAGAATGTTATGTTCGCCGGTAAGACTCTTCATTTGTCTGACTTGGCATTTTTGAAAACTGATCAGAAGGTCTTTCTTTGGACCGTAATGTGGGTTTTGGATAGGCTAGAAAGAAAAGGTATAAAAGGCTCAAAAATGCATTAATTTTGGGTTATTAGTTACAACCTTCGGAATTAGATTTATTTACAACGACCGCAACCTCTGCCCCAGTTTCTTGCTTGGGGATATCTTAATTGTTTTTTTTTCATTTTTCAAAACTATGACCGAGCCGTGAAGCGCCTACGTATCCTCTTTGAGGAATCAGGTCAAACGTAGTTTCCAATTCCTCTTTTTTCCTTGTGACTTTCTTTTCACTCATTTCTTATCTTTCCTTTTTTCTCTTTTGCCTTTTTTCTTCTTGCTTTTTTTTGTTGTTGTTGTTTTGCTTCTTTTTTTTTTTTTTTATCTTCCATGTTCGCATCTTCTAGTCGTTGCTACTGATTCCGAACGAGGGGTATGAAAGAAAAGTAAGTAAGGCTCAAAAGGGGTAACGAAGGATAAAGTGTTTAGGTAGCAGAACAAAATGCCTTCGTCATTCCAGTCTTCAAACATGCCAAGTGCAAACAACACAATTTAAATTTATAGTCTCTTCTGATGGTGCTTGACTCGGCAATTATATTCAACATTTGATTTTTCCTTTGTCATTTCTAAAGCACCGTTGGGCGACACTCTCATTATCATGACCGACCCTCATGCCAATTTGGCGAATCTTGCTTTTAACGGTTTTCTTTGTGCTTAACTTGCCCCAGTTCCACATGACTCGAGCTCTGAATAATCTCAAACCGTCCTTATTTTCTTTAAATGGTCTGATCGCCTTTCCAGGGTTTTATGATTAACTTTAAAGACTAGGCCCAAAGTGTGTGCGCATATCATGTCCCTAGAATCGACATGGAATCACAAAATGATAAAAGGACTAAACAAAAGATGACTGAAAATAAATAGAAGACCGGATTTTGTATTAGAGTACCGGTGAAATGGTTTGAAAGAATAAAAACAAACCGGAATAAAAATCCTAAACAACCTGGACAAAACTTAAACAAACTGATATGACAAAAGGAAAAGATAAGAAGGTTTGACACAGGACAAAATCCACATTACAACCTTAATAATCCGAACAACAGAAATGACAACAAAATAAGCCACCAACTGCTTCTCTCTTGTTAACCAAGGAACGGAGCGTCCTTCCATTTTATCAAACGTGGCATCGTAGCCACTGAGCTTTGCATTAGTATTGCAATGACTTCAATATCATTATCCTTAATCAACAAGTTCCCAATAGGACTCGAATGCTTCTGTCATCAGGCCTGATCCCCGCAAAGTGTGCATCATGAGGTCAAGTAAAGGATTCCGGGTGTCATTGTCCGTCTTACCACAAACCAACCACCTTAACTTATTTGCAAAACAAACAGGTTAGAATGGACTAAGTCGGTCCTCATTATTGACAACATCTTTTCTTTTTCTCTTTTTTTTTGATGTTTTTTTTTTCCTTTCTCTTTTTCCGTTCTCTTTTTTTTGCTTTTTCATTTTGCTTTTTTTTTTTTCATTTTTTTTTGCTGTGGTCGAATCTTATGGAGATTGCCTACGTATCATGACCCCGCATGAATCAGACCTTGCGTAGTTCGGACCGCTGAAAGATAAATAATACTAAACCTTTTTCTTTTTAAATTTAAAACAAACTGGGTTTCAAGGATTTAAAGATTACCCACAAACTTGAAAATCAAACAACCCGCATGTTCTAATCAAAAGATTGGTAGACTCAAAAACAAAATTCCAGCTCCCTTTCTCTGTTCGACAAATGCAACCAAATGGTTATTTTTTGCAAATGTGGCCCCTTCCAAATTTCACATGAATTTTGAGGCCGGGGAGGATTATTTCGACACTTTACAAACTTGTCCATTCTTTTACGAAAATAACCTTTCGACAACTAAAAGATACTCTAAGGCTATTTCGGCAAGAACGGTTTAAGACGCGGCCGAAGCTGGCTCGACTTATTTTTGACTAAAAATTCAAACGGTATTCACCTAACCGCTGACTCTTTATTTTTTTTTTTCAAATTGCAATAAAGCCTGGTGTTGCAAACACAGCCCTTTTAGCGCCTCGGGGACGAAGGTTTAAGAGGCTGTGTGGGTCAACTAAACCAACAATCCTAAACATGACCCAAAGGTGGCTATTTATGCAAAGTCAACCTTCCGGCGTCCCTTTCGGGAACATTCGGCTATTTATGACAAAGCAGAATCACCTGGCTTATTTATGACTCTTTTTATCGTTTTTTTTCAAATTTAGAAAACTCAATATTGCAAACACGGCCTTTCGACGTCTCGGAGACGAAGATTTTTAGGTTGTGGGGGTCAACTGGACCAAGTCTTAAAAATGACCCAAAAGTGGCTGTTTGTACAAAGTCAGCCTTCCGGCGTCCCTTTCGGGAACATTCGGCTATTTATGACAAAACAGCATCACCAAAATTTGACATATATTTTTGTTATTTATTTATTTTTGGCTTTTTAGCAAAATGGTGGGGTTGGACCCGATGAGGGTTGCCTACGTATCTCACATCCGGTGAGAATCAAACCCGCGTAGTTCGGGCAAAAGAACTACTTTAAAAGAAGAAAGGAAGCATTTTTTGATTGATTTTCTTTTTACAAGAAACACTTCTAAGATATATTTTTGAACTTTCATTTGCTCTTTTTTTTTCTTTATTCTAAAGAAGAAGAAGAAAATATTTTTTCGGAAATTTGCTTTTAATAAAAGAAATGTTTCTCAAAATTTGCTTTTATATATTATATTATTTTTTGAAAACAATTAGAAAGACTTCCTAAAGAAGTCAATAATGGAGAAAATATTTTTGGATTATTTTAATTTTGTCATTTTCATAAACAAATAAATAACACAAATTTTAGAAAAAAGACTCTTTTTTCATTTTTATGGCAAGACAAACTATTTTCTTTTCTATTAATGTTTTTTTTTTAAAAAAAAGAAAAACAATAAGACAAAACAATGATTATTTTTTCTACTTTTCCTTTGCTTTAATAAAACAAACTAATAAGACATATATTTTTTTTATTTTATATCCTCAAAATTTCGGCAGAGTTTCGACACTACTTGGACATTTTTTTTTCTAACAATAAGTAGTTATATCTCTACACTGTTATTTTCTCCTATTTTTCACTATTTTCTAATTTGTGGATGATGATGAAAACATACACAATCTTTTTTTTCGAATTTTCAATGTTTTTTTTATATATATACATATATATTTTATTTTTTATATTTATTATATTTTCAAAAATGTGGCATGGGGGACATAGGGAATTTCAAGACTTCTTGGATTCCGCAAATGTTCCCCATGTGCTTTTCCCAAAAATGAAGCGTGGGGGACATAGAGAATTCCAAGACTTCTTGGATTCCACAAATGTTCCCTAGGTGTTTTTCCCAAAAATGAAGCGTGGGGGACATAGGGAATTCCAAGGCTCCTTGGATTCCACAAATGTTCCTCATGCTTTGATTAAAATAACACCATGCTGGAAATGACCAAATGACCCATTCGCCCTTGACTAAATACAACATGTAGCACATAGGATGCCAAAGATGGTCTATTATTTTCAAGTTGCTTGTCCTAGACGGACCCAACCCCTGTGTTGAGTCCCCTAAGCCAAATGCACATGATGCAAATAAACGTTCCTACTAGGGATCCGGCATGAAGCTGAGTTATTCTAAGTTCATAACCTGGGTCGGGGTTCTAGATAGTGTACCCGAGCGGACAACTCGAGTCGAGGAGGGGGCAACTTACCGGGAACCAAAAGGCCGTCCGGCTTCGTAACTTATCCGTCCTCTTTCTTATTTCGGGTATTGACACTAACAGAATAGGGAGCCTCGACCAGCGAGCTTCTCCCCGGAGGTAAGAAGGAAAGGGTTTCGGCACAGTTTATATACAGTTCAAATAATATCAAAGCGGTAAAAGCAACATTTAGCACAATAGGCTCAAACATGTAAAAATCAGATAAAACCAAATATAACAATTTATCTAAGCTCGAATTTCTAACCCTGAACCAGTGGTTTTGGATAGAAATCCCCAGCAGAGTCGCCAGAGCTGTCACACCTCCTTTTTCTGCACCCGCGGGGGCGCAGGGGGAGTTTTTTCCAATTAAAGGACAATCAAAACGGGATTTGCTTATTTATTTCAGAGTCGCCACTTGGGAGATTTAGGGTGTCCCAAGTCACCAATTTTAATCCCGAATCGAGGAAAATAATGACTCTATATTATAGTCTGCGTACCAGAAATCCGGATAAGGAATTCTGTTAACCCGGGAGAAGGTGTTAGGCATTCCCGAGTTCCGTGGTTCTAGCACGGTCGCTCAATTGTTATATTCGGCTTGATTATCTGATTTTATACAAGTATGAACTTATGTGCAAATTTTAACTTTTAACCGCTTTATTATTATTGTTTTTACAAGAATGTGAACATCGCTTAAAACACGTCTTTGGACTGCGTCACATGAAATGCACCCACAATCCGGAACGCATTTTATTTGATGTTTTGAGATTTGGATTTGGGTCGCATGAAATGCACACCCGAGCTTAAGAAAATAAATTATTAAACACGCGCCTAAAGAGACTATCGCGTTATTATTTTGCGGAGGCTGTGAAATTCGCTAAACGACCCTCCTGAATTCTAAGTAATTTTAAACAAGTATTTACTGAGGGCCCCGTAATTCGTGTTTTTATTTGGCGAGACTCATCTCGTTCTTATTTTTTAAAGGGATTTGCAACGTCATGGAAATGCATCTCGGGCCACGCCATAATCAATATACCCGTGATTAGAGACACATTTCGAGTCCGTTGAGATTTAGATTTGGGTCACATAAATGTGCACCCGAGTTTAGGAAAATTAAATTATTAAAGGCGCGCCTAAAGCAACTAGCGCATTATTATTTTGGGTAGGGCCGTTAAATTTGCTAACGGCCCGTCCCGGAATCTAAGTATTTAATATATACATTTAGAGGGCCCCGCAGCTTGTATTTTTTGGCGAGGCTCGTCTCATTTTTATTTATTTATTTATTCTTTTTTCTTTTTTTTTTAGAAAAAGGACAAGGCTAAAATGACTACATTTCTTGGCTACTTTGCGGGGTCATGGGTTGTAGATTAAACTTATTTGATGAAACGAGTATTTTTTGCGGGATTAAATTACTACTATGATTTTAACATTACTACTACATGTACAAACGACCATTAAGACAAACATTTAGATAACAATAATCTGAACATGGAGAAACAAAATGCCGAATAACTACTTAACATGACGAAACAAAGGAAATACGTTCACGACCAAATTTCGATATCATACGGAGTTAATTAACAAGATATAGCAATTTGCAAACATCATATGGATATGTCTCGCTCATTTGCATACTATTCGCATGAACTAGGATTGTATTTCAAGAAAACACATGTACATGTTACTAAACAGTAAATATGAAGGACGCGGACAGAGATGACCTACTTGATATTATCGTCCGATGCCTGGACCTGCGACGAAACCTCGGACAACAAACTCGACGTACCGGACCTTGACGACCTCAACGGACCTCACCCCGGACAGAACTTCTGGGCTACCTTTTCGTACGTTTTCAGTTAAGCTTCAGCTGGTGTGTGTGTGTGTGTTTTTCGGTCAGCCATGGCAAGGGGGGAAGGGTCGTTCATGGCTGGACGTTGCAGGCAGTCGTTTGGACGTAGGGGTGCGACTGGATGGTCACCTTGGGCAGTGACGACGGGAGGGGCTGCTCATGGTAGCTTTTGGACTGGTGGGGATGATAGTTTGATATGAGGTCGTTTGGGCAGTGTGGTGCAGCAGCAATGGTGGACAGCAGGTGGTCGCCGGTGAGTGACGTCGGAAAAGCTGGAAGGGTCGACGGGAGGGTCTGTTTGGTGTAGGGTTTTGGTTGCGACAGTAGGGGTGGTGGTCGACGATGGCGGAGATGGTAACTACGATGGTGGTCGTTCGGAGGAGCTGGGCGTTGTTCGGGTGATGGAGGGGGCTGTTTGGACAGGAGGAGGAGGGTCGTTGCCGGTGGGTTTTGACGCGGGGGAAGTAGGGTTTCTTCTTCTTCTTTTGAAGAAGAAGATGTACAGTACCTCTTTTTCAAAAAATTCAAAAGTCCCCCTTTTCCAAATGTTTCATCCGTGCATTTGTATGGGTTTGCCCAGAAAAATGAGTCCCACGCGTGGTGGGGTTCGAGACTTATGTCCTCCACGCGTGGTGGGGTTCCCCATGTGTTCTGGACACGGTTTATTATGGGTTAGGTCCGAAATTAGGCCTAAAACCGGGTAGTTTGAACCCGAATATTATTCTTTTGCCCGGACCCGAGAAATTGGAACACGTTGCTTAACTAGTCCTATGCAAGCAAAATAACTACCAAAAATAAGACTAGTATTCAAACAAAACTATATCTTTTTTTTAAATATTTTTTCAAGATTTAAAATAGCTACAAAATATTAATAAAACTATCTTTGTAATTTTCGTTTTTTTAAACATTAAGATAAAATATGAAGCAATTTTTTTTTTGTATTTTTCAAAGTTAAAATGACTATAGAATATTAATAGAATTATATTTTTTGTAATTTTCGAATTTATATAAAGTACCAAAATAAAGTACAATTTTTGTATTTTTCAAGTTTATGAGAAATACATAAACTAAAATTTATATATATATTTTGTGATTTTTTTCTTTTTGCAACGAAATAAAGTAAAATAGTTAAAATAGCTATACTAGACCCAATTTCACATATTCACGCTAAAAATGTGAAAATTCTCGGGGAGGGTCAAAAATCACATGCTTACAGTCGACACTACCCATTTCAGTATTTAACAGTTAAGCAATAAGAAATAGTTTAAGCATGATCAAATAAACCAAGGTTTAAGCAGTTAATAGCATAATTCACGGAAAATAACCCAACATAGCCTGATACTGGGGTGTCACTAGTCATGAGCATCTAAACAATCCGGAATACTCCAAATCAAACTACAGAGTTTAATACAAAAACTAATAACATGAAGAAATAAGATAGGGAAGAGCTCTGGGCTGTGAACGCCAACAGCTACCTAGAGACTCCTCGGATCCGCCTAAGCTGGAAATGATTAGCATTTGGGAGCGGGACTAGATACGCCTGAATCTACATACAGGGTGCAGAGAGTAAAGTGAGTACTCCAACTCAGTGAGTAATAATCATAAATAAATACTGAAAGCAGGAAATCACGTAAGGCACAAGGCATGTTATAATGAAGCAGTAAAATCATTTAAAACAGTAAACCAGTGAAAGATAGGTAAAAATCCTTTAACTCAAATTTAACTGTATGAAAAGCCTTTTTCAACAATTAAGTAGGCAATTGACAGACAATTAAGAAAAGATAAGCACATAAAGGTTCGCCCCTCGGGCACAGTATCAACAAATCCGCCCCTCGGGCTTAATCTCACATCACAATGGGTACCCGCGCTCACTGATGGTGTGCAGACTCCTGGAGGGGTCACTTACGACCCAAGTGCAATATCAAGCCATCTCGTGGCGTCACCACTAGGCTCTCGACCTCATATCAACAAGCCACCTCGTGGCGTACATATCTCAGGCCTTCGGCCTTATAATCATAATTTGTGTATCACCGTTGCGGCGTGCAGCCCGACCCAAAAGTATCCTCACAGCACAGGCCCTCGGCCTTACTCAATCAAAATTACATAAGCCACTCGGACAACAGTAAAACATGATGCTCAGCCCAAAATATTATTTGAAATATCATTTGATATATTAAAACAGAGTAAACATGGCTGAGTTATGAAAATAGTGAAATATAGCATGACTGAGTTCAAGTATAAAGTCAAGACAGTGAGGAAATATCAATAAAATCCTCCTAAGGGTTCAAATAGTTGGCACGAAGCCCAAATATGGCATTCAGCCCCAAGCATGATGATAGCAAATAGTTTCTAGTCAAATACGCAATAAAATAGTCATTTGGGACGGACTAAGTCACAATCCCCAATAGTGCACGACCCCACGCTCGTCATCTAGCGTGTGCGTCACTTCAATATAGCACAACGATGTGCAATCCGGGGTTTCATACCCTCAGAACATCAGTTACAATTATTACTCACCTCAAGCCGGACAAATCTCTAGCTCGCGACACCTTTGCCCCTCGAATCGGCCTCCATTCGCGTCGAATCTATCCAAAATTAGAATCACGGTGTCAAAATATGCTAAGGGAACGAAGCCCAAGCGAAAATAATCAATCTACAACATAAATTCCGAAATTAGCAAAACCTTACCCCCGGGCCCACATCTCGGAATTCGATAATTTTTACATCAATAGATTCCTTATCTCCCCACGAGTTCATACATATCAAAAGTTCTGAAATCCGACCTCAAATGGTCCTTCAAATCCTCAAGCAAAGGTCTAAGTTTCCAAGCCCTAGTTTCCCCAATTTTAGCCCTTAAATTCCATTAATCATAGCTCTAATCCGTGAAATAATAGCATAGGAATGAGTTTTAGGTCCAAATTCCTTACCTCAATGAAGTTCCCTTAAAATCCCCCTTCAAAATCGTCCAAAAAGCTCCCAAGCCGAATTAGAAATGGTGAAAATAGCTCAAAATCACGAAGGACACAATTTATACCTTCTGCCCAGGCATTTTCGCATTTGCAGTCCTATTTACCGCTTCTGCGGTACCGCATTTGCGGTTCTTCATCAGTTTCTGCGGAAATCACTTAACTCCCCATTGTCCGCATCTGCGACTTCGTAGATGCGGCACTCTTAACCGCTTCTGTGGTCCCTGCTCTTCAAGCCCCTTTTTGCTTCTGCGACCAATCTCCCGCACATGCGCTGTCGCACCTGCGGTCCCCAATCTGCAGGTGCGAAAATACCAGAAGCAGCAAAATCTGCAGCTGCAACAATTCCTCAAACTCCCCGTCAACTATCCGAAATTACCTCGAGGCCCCCGGGACCTCAACCAAAAGCACCAACATATCCAACACCTTATTCAAACTTGTACCAATCTTCAAAACACCTCAAACAACATCAAATCAACCAAAACACATCGGATTCAAGCCTAAGTTTCCAAAATCTTCCGAATTCCGCTTTTGATAAAAAACCTAACCAAACCACGTCCGATTGACATGAAATTTTGCACACACATCCCAAATGACACAACGGAACTACTACAACTCTCGAAATTCCATTCCGACCCCTATATCAAAATCTCACCCACCAACCGGAAGTCGCCAAAAATTCACTTTCGCCAATTCAAGCCTAAATCTACTCCGAACCTCCAAAACTCATTCCGATCACGCTTCTAAGTCTCAAATCACCTCCCAAAGCTAACCGAACCATCGGAACTCACATCCGAGCCCTCTAACACATAAGTCAATATCTGATTGACTTTTCCAACTTAAGCTTCCTCAAAAGAGACTAAGTGTCTCAAACCTTACCAAAATCATTCTGGATTCGATCTGACCAATCTGATACCACATAACACGGACAAACAAGGCATAAAGAAGCAAAAATGGGGGAAACAGGGCGGTAACTCATGAGACGAATAGCCGGGTCGTCACATCCTCCCCAACTTAAACAAACGTTCATCCTCTAACGAGTCAAGAAACATACTTGAAGCCTCAAACAGGTGAGGATATCTGCTCCGCATCTCCCGCTCAGTCTCCCAGGTAGCCTCCTCCATGGGCTGACCTATCCACTGCACTTTCACTGAAGCTATATCCTTTGACCTCAACTTTCGAACATGATGACCCAAAATAGCTACTGGCTCCACATCATAGGTCAAATCATCATACAACTAAACCATTCTGAAATCCAGAACATGAGACAAATACCCAATAACCTAGCCTCACCCGGCTCGAATCAACCAACTAGAGATCTATACCGCCTCCCATACAAAGCCTCATATGGAGCCATCTAAATACTCGACTAGTAGCTGTTGTTATAAGCAAACTCTGCAAGTGGTAGAAACTGATCCCATGACCCTCCAAAATCAATGACACAAGCATGCAACATGTCCTCCAATATCTGAATAGTGCGCTCGGACTGCCCGTCCATCTGAGAGTGAAAACCTGTGCTCAACTCAACTTGAGTACCCAACTCTCGCAGCACAGACCTCCAAAAATGCGAAGTAAACTGAGTGCCCCTATCTGAAATGATGGAAACTAGGATACCATGCAAACGAACAATCTCCCGGATATAGATCTCTGCCAACCGCTATAAAGAATAGGTAGTACACACAGGAATGAAGTGCGCGGACTTGGTCAGCTGATCCACGATCACCCAAATAGGATCGAACTTCTTCAAAGTCCGTGGAAGTCCAACTATAAAGTCCATAGTGATCCTCTCCCACTTCCACTCTGGAATATCCATCCACTGAAGCAAGCCACCCGGTCTCTGATGCTCATATTTCACCTGCTGGCAATTGAGACACCGAGCTACAAATCCCACAATGTCTTTCTTCATTCTCTGCTACCAATAGTGTTACCTCAAATCCTGATACATCTTCGTGGCACCCGGATAAATGGAATAACGCGAGCTATGAGCCTCCTCCAGAATCAACTCCCGAAGCCCATCCACATTAGGCACACAAATCCGGCCCTGCATCCTCAACACCCCATCATCACCAATGGTCACATCTCTGGCATCATCGTGCTGAACTCTGTCCTTAAGGATAAGCAAATGCGGATCATCATACTGGCACTCTCTGATGCGATCATATAAGAAAGACCGAGAAACCATACAAGCCAATACCCGTCTAGGCTCCGAAATATCTAATCTCACGAACCGATTGGCCAAGGCCTGAAAATCAACCGCAAGAGGTCTCTCCCCAACTGGAATATATGCCAAACTCTCCATACTCACTGCCTTTCGTCTCAAAGCATCGGCCACCACATTGGCCTTCCCCGGATGGTACAATATAGTAATATCAAAATCTTAGCAACTCTAACCATCTCCACTGCCTCAAATTAAGATCCTTCTGCTTGAACAAGTGCTGGAGGCTATGATGATCAGTGAACACCTCACAAGACACACCGTACAGGTAATGTCTCCAAATCTTCAATACGTGAACTATGGCAACTAACTCCAAAGCATGAACCGGGTAGTTCTTCTCATGGGGCTTCAACTATCGAGAAGCATAAGCAATAACTCTACCCTCATGCATCAATACACAACCAATACCAACTCTCGAAGCATCACAATACACGGTATATGAACCTGAAGCTGATGAAAAAACTAACACTGGAGCTGTGGTCAAAGCTGTCTTGAGCTTCTGAAAGCTCTCCTCACACTCGTCTGACCATACAAATGAAGCACCCTTCTGAGTCAACTTGGTCAAGGGCGATGCGATAGATGAGAATCCCTGAACAAAACAGCGATAATAACCCGCTAAACTAAGAAAGTTGTGAATCTCTGTGGCTGAGGACGGTCTGGGCCAACTCTGAACCGCCTCTATCTTCTTCGAATCAACCTGAATACCCTCATTGGACACCACGTGCCCCAAGAAAGCCACTGAACTGAGCCAAAACTCACACTTGGATAATTTTGCATAAAGCTTCTCCTCTCTCAATCTCTGCAACACAACTCTCAAATGCTCCGCGTGCTCCTCCTGACTACGCGAATACACCAGAATATCAACAATGAAGACTATGACAAACGAGTCAAGATAAGGCCGAAACACGCTGTTCATCAAATGCATGAATGTTGATGGGGAATTGGTCAGCCCAAAAGACATCACCAAGAACTCATAATGACCATATCGGGTCCTGAAAGTTTTCTTAAGAATATTCGAGTCCCTGATCTTCAACTGGTGATAACCTGAACGAAGATCAATCTTGGAGAACACTCTCGCTCCCTGAAGTTGGTCGAATAAATCATCAATGCGAGGCAAATGATACTTGTTCTTAATTGTTACCTTGTTCAATTGCCTATAATCAATGCACATCCTCATAGTGCCATCCTTCTTCTTCACAAATAGAACCTGTGCACCCCACGGTGACACACTAGGCTGAATGAACCCCTTTTAAAGGAGTTCCTGAAGCTACTCCTTTAATTTTTTTAACTCCGCTGGTGACATACGATACGGCAGAATAGAAATGGGCTGAGTGCCCGGCACTAGGTCAGTACTAAAATCAATATCCCTGTCCGGTGGCATGCCCGACAGATCTGCAAGAAACACCTCGGGAAAATCCCTCACAACTGGAACAGAATCAATACTAGGAGTCTCAGCACCGACATCCCTCACAAAGGCTAGGTACGAAAGACAACCCTTCCCAACCATATGTTGGGCTTTCAAGAATGAGATCACTCTACTGAGAACATAATCAGTCATACCTCGTCACTCAATCCATGGCACACCCGGTATAGCCAATATGACTGTCTTGGCATGACAATCCAGAATAGCACAACATGAAGATAGCCAATCCATGCCCAAAATGACATCGAAATCCACCATACACAATAATAAAAGATCCATATGGGTCTCCAGACCCCCAATAGTCACCACACACGACCGGTACATACGGTCTACAACAACATTATCGCCCATCGGGGTAGATACATGAACATGTGAAGTAAGAAACTCACGGGGCGTACCCAAATAACGAGCAAAGTATGATGACACATAAGAAAAGGTGGAACCAGGATCAAATAATACAGAGGCATCTCTGTGGTAGACTGAAACAATACCTGTAATAACAGCATCTGAAGCAATAGCATCGGGTCTACTTAGAAGTGCATAGAAATGGGCTTGACCGCTACCTGATCGACCTCCCCCTCTGGGGCGACCCCTAGCCGACTGACCTCCACCCCTAGCTGGTTGGGCGGGTGGTGGTGAAGTAACTCGCGTTGAAGCCGATGACCGACCCCTCTGCTGAGAAGAACTCGCAAGACGACGAGGGCACTGCCTCTACATATGACCCATCTCACCATACTCATAACAACTCCCAGGTGCTGGAGAAGGGGATTGAAGGGAACCCCTTACACTGGAGTGACTAGCAGATGCACCTGGCATAGAAGAGCCCTGAACCGATGGAGCACGGGACGAACTCTGAGCTGGAAAGGCACTAAGTGATGACTGTCCCTAATGAGAACTGTGAGAACCGTGACCCGATGACACCCCACGATAACCTGGGTGAGCTGGCTGAGCATGACTGAATGGACGACCTCTGCCATGCTGAAACTGACCTCTCGAAGAAGTACCACTGTAACTACCAGATCCTCGAGGCCTCTTGGCCTCCCTCTCCGCGCGCTCCTGGCGTCAAACAGACTCAATCTCCCGAGCAATGTCTATAATCTCCTCAAAGGTGGCACCAATCACCCTCTCCCTGGTCATGAGAATACGAAGCTGATAAATGAGGCCATCAACAAACCTCCTAATCCTCTCTTTATCTGTCGGAACCAACCAAATAGCATGACGAGCTAACTCGGAGAACCTCATCTCATACTGCGTCACAGTCATCTCTCCCTGACGCAACCACTCAAACTCCCTACGCAGCTCCTCTCTACGGTACTGCAACACATACTTCTCCAGAAAGAGAATGAAGAACTGCTGCCAAGTAAGGGGTGCTGCACAAACGGGCCTACGCCTCTCAAAAGCCTCCCATCAAGTGAAGGCAGCTCCAGAAAACTGATAACTAGTGATAGCGACCCCGCTGGTCTCCAGAATACCCGCTGTACGAAGCATCCTCTGACACTTATCCAATAAGTCCTGGGCATCCTCGCCCTCTGCACCACTGAAGGTCGGAGGCTGAAGCCTACCAAACCTCTCTATTCTACGCTGCTCATCCTCTGGCATGGCAGGAACTACATAGTCCTGAGCAGCTGCAACCAGCTGGGCTGGATGTGCCCCCGGCGTCTGAAGTCCCTGCACGACTTGCTCAGGTGTGTGAGCGGCGGGAGTCTGATTGCCTCCCCCGGCCTGAGAAGTAGCTGCGGCTGTAGTGGCTGAAACCGCCTGAGCTAGGCTAGTGCAACTGATAAGATCTGAGTCAAGGCCTCCTGAAGACCCGGAAACACAATGGGCACAGCTGGTGCCTGAGCTGGTGCTGCTGGAGCGCCCGGGTCGTCACAGTGATGACATGCAAACTAGTTATTTTGTTAGCTGATGTTGGAAAATCGTTGAATTATGTTAGAGAGTTTTGCCTCTCCCAGAAATTCTCTTGAAACATGCACAAAACATCGGAAAAGAGGCCATTTCAGACCATAAAATAGTTCATAAGCTTTAAATCATGAACTTAGATCTGACATTTCAACAGTTTTAAATGCCGATAAATTTAAGTCCAACCAAACCCTTGTAGGTTATTTGTATTTTGTGATTGTTTAAAATCTGCAACGCAAGTATCTTCCTGTGTTAGTCCCTATATTAACATGCGATCATCAGGATGCATACCGTGAATACTTTACTGTCGTCACTGTCAATGATCAGAAAAAGCGGTCTTCTAGTGAATGGCAACAAGTCACATGGATAAATCCCATTCACACCTAAAAAGGAAAATAAAGTTTCAGAATTAGTTTTGTACAGCCAAAAGATGACATATTAATTTCAATTCAGAAAAAGAAATGGTTAAGATAACTTTTTGTGTTATTCGTAGAAGAGATATCGATCGGCATATGTAATGTGAGGGTAAAAACAAAATACCAGCCAGGTGACAGAAATGGAGTGTAACAGATTTGCTTCAACTAGTTAGATGAGAAGAATTGGTGCTGCCATCAACTTTTGAGTCCACATGTCGTGAAAAAATATCAATTAAGAAATCCAATTTTTTAATATGGCACGCCCGACCCCACAAACTCCACTATCGACTTTGCCAATTTTTTGAGCTTTCTCTTTTAAAGGCATGGCTACTAACATTAATTCATCGTGAAATCAAGTTGATATTTTACTTGCAATACTTATTGATGAAAAAACCCTCTAATAGAAGGTATAGGTGAAGTCAATCCCCTAACGTTACAGCTCATAGTGTTACACTATCCAAATCTTTGCAACACTTATTTTTGCCTTCAATTATCTTTACATGAAATCCTCATTTTTATAGTCCTTAGTTTCTTTTTAATTGGTTTTTAGTCAAAATACCATTATTCAATATCTCCAACAACATATAATATAATCACTTTATTTGGTAATTCTTACTGAACAATACTCTACTCACTAGTTTATAACTTGAAACGATTAGCTCTTAGTGTTAGTCAAATCACTTTCCTCTGAAAATATGAAAATGCTTTTAGAGTCATATATACACAATGTGACAAGACCTATATGCTATTCTACCAGCTGATACATCAATGAGAGAATGAATACAGAATTGTTTTTCGCCTCAAAGCTGTTTGTGGTTGGATAATTGTATTTACATAATGGAGAAAGTGTTCAATACCTCCAGTTCCACGAGAACCAATGTATACGCAAGCAGGGGCGTATTTAGGTGGGCTTTCATTGGGCACGTGAACCCATGCTCCCCTCTCTAAATCAGGTACAGTAATGTTATATTTTTTCGAAAAATACTTAAATATATGTGTGTGCGCACCCATATTCAAAGTATTATATAATGTGATAGTTACTGAGTCTATCTCTCTAAGTGAGGTTGTAAGGTCAAATCTTATATCAATCTCGTTGTTTTTTTCTTTTTTTTTTCCCTAGAACTAGACGCCCACGGGAGATAATATGTCTGGTATTATTTTTTGCATATTAATGAAGTATTTTTTTCTTTTATTTCTTTTTTTGTTGATTTATTCTTTCAAAATTTTCACACATTAAAATTCTTATTCTTCTTTTGTCACCGTAAAATCTTATATGATTAAACAAAATATGTATATTAAAACTAGTAAAATTGTATGATGTAGTATATAATCAATGGGTTTGACTGATCCCGATATTTTCAACGGGATAAGAGATATAGATGCAAGAAAAATATATTTTTTTTTAAATTTTAATTTTGAACTTATAATTCGAATGTGCAAAGGGTGCGCAATAGTAAGACCTAAAGGTTGAACATGTAGAATTTATACCATGGACCCATCCCTTCTTAATAGTGCACCCATCCTGTCAAAATTCTGGATCCGCCTCTGTACGCAACTACACTGCTCACTTAAGCAATCCTCCCTGGTAGAAGTGGTATTTGCATTTTCATTATCAGAGTTCAGCGAAGATGTAGAGGTGGCTTCTACGTCAACAGCACGAGACATAAAGCTCCTTCCTGCACCATGGGATGGAGAAGAAAAAAAGTTCTGAGACCTTTCTGTCACGAAATTTAAATTGTTAACAGGATCAGTTTAAGTTGAAAAATTTAGTTTTAAAAGAATAACTCAGTCAACATATAAGAGCTTTACACCTTCTACTACCTGCAGCAGATAAATATAGTAAAAGAACTCCATCATGAGATAGCTCCTCGCAGATTGTCGCCAAAACCTGCCAACAAATGGCAAAGTTAATTTAAGGAAGAATAGGTAAAGAGAATGACGAGGAAGATACAGATAATCCAGGAGCTAAAAATATCCATATCCAAGGGAGGCCAGCTTTATAGAAGACGCTAAAAGGATATTCAATAACTTCGACCTAGTGCAAATAATTTTAGTTGCAATAAAGCTCTGTGTGATTTTAATAGAGCATATTGTCACGTCCTTAGCCGTTAACTAAGTACACGTGTGACACTTGATAACTTGCTCACGATCTTGCACAACGTTCTTGCTATACCAAGTCAGCCTTTCTATACTTAAAATTGCTAAGATAATGGTAGAAAGAACACAAGAGACTGGTCGCTAATTTAGTCAAACTGTTGACTGGACTGGTCAGACTTGCTTGGTCAAAGGTATACTGATATTAGCGACCAATGTTGGTCGCTAAAGTGGGACTCACCTACAAAATTTTAATAATTATATTATTATTTTAAAAAAATTATAAAATATAAATATATATAATTTAAAATAGCGACCAACGTTGGTCGCCAATCAAAAGGGTCAGAAGATAGCGACCAACTTTGGTAGCCAAAATGGGACCCAGTTATAAAATTTTAATAAATATATTTTTATTTAAAATTTTTTATAAAATATAAACAAATATAATTCAAACTTAGCGACCAAAGTTGGTCGCTTAACGGAATGGAGACCAACTTTGGTCGCTAATATGGGGCCCAGTTCTAATGTTTAACAATTATATTATTAATTTAAATATTATATAAAATATAAATAAATCTTATTTAAATTTGGCGACCAACTTTGGTAGCTAAATTAAATTCATGTATAATTAGCGACCAAAGTTGGTCTCTATTCAGGTCAACAATGGTCAAAATTAAAAATCACTTTTATATTTACTATCTAAATAATATAAATGTTAGCCGTTAATACTTTTGTAATACAAGGGATGAATAGTACTACGAAGCGTGCGTGTGTGTCTATATATATATATATATATATACTTACAGTATACTATGCACTAAGTATGAGTGCATTAGCTAATATTATATCGAATATAGCTTATATATATATAATATATATACTTACACTATACTATGCACTAAGTATGAGTGCATTAGCTAATATTATATCGAATATAGCTTATATATATATATATATATATATATATATATATATATATATATATATATATATACATTATACTATGCACTAAGTATGAGTGCATTAGCTAATATTATATCGAATATTAGCTAATGCACCGATACTTAGTGCATAGTATAGTATAAGTATATGCGTATATATATATATATATAGACACACACGCACGATTCGTAGTACTATTCATCCCTTGTATTACAAAAGTATAGTGTAAGTATGTATGTATATATATATATATATATATAAGCTATATTCGATATGTATATAGTAGAATTTAGGATTTAATTCAATTTAAGCTATATATATATATAATATATATACTTATACTATACTATGCACTAAGTATCACTGCATTAGCTAATGCACTGATACTTAGTGCATAGTATAGTGTAAGTATATATATATATATATATATATATATATATATATATATATATATATATATAAAAGCTATATTCGATATAATATTAGCTAATGCACTGATACTTAGTGCATAGTATAGTGTAAGTATATATATTATATATATAAAAGTAATATTCGATATAATATTAGCTAATACACTGATACTTAGTGCATAGTATAGTGTAAGTATATATATTATATATATAAGCTATATTTGATATAATATTAGCTAATGCACTCATACTTAGTGCATAGTATAGTGTAAGTATATATATTATATTATATATATAAGCTATATTCGATATAATATTAGCTAATGCACTTATACTTAGTGCATAGTATAGTGTACTTACACTATACTAAGTATAAGTGCATTAACTAATATTATATCGAATATAGCTTATCCCTTGTATTACAAAAGTATAGTGTAAGTATATATATATTATATATATAAGCTATATTCGATATAATATTAGCTAATACACTAATACTTAGTGCAGAGTATAGTATAAGTATATATATATATATATATATATAAAAAAGCTATATTCTATATAGAAAAAAAATTAAATTATATATATATATATATAATATCAAAATAGAAAAAAAAAGTAAATTCATTTTTTTGTAAAATAGCGACCAACCTTGGTCGCTATTTTGGTCAAACAGTCAATACTTATATAGCTACCAAATTAGCGACCAAAGTTGGTCGCTATTTTTAAATCCAGGAGTAAAAATCGGGTTTCCCCTCCCAATCTCTTATTTTCTCCCCAAAATTTTCCCAAACTCTCTCTCAACATATTCTCCCCTCTTCTCTATTTCCCTTACACAAATCAATCCCCCCACCCCTTGCCACCACTGTGACCGCGCGCCACCACACCGGAGCCGCTGCTAAACCTGTCGCCGGAGCCGTTGTCCGCCCCACCACTGTCGCCAGAGCTGCTGTCCCCCGCCCCTTGCCACCACTGCTTTTTAATCCTCCTTTTAATCTACCAAGGTTAGTAATCTACCTTATTAGCTTTTTAATTTTTAATTTTTGCTATATAATTTTATGTAATTTTTTAGAGTTTTTGTCTATTTAGTATTAGGGTTTTTGGTTTGAAGTACATTAGATTTATGAATTTAAGGTAGAAATTATAATCTGTTAGTTCTTGTATTAATTTATATTGAGTTCAATTGTGAAAAGAAATAATTCATTGTCTTAGAAGAGGAGCAATACCTAAATAAGAGTACCTAAATTCATGCTTTAAACTATGCATTATACTTTTATAAAATAAGAAAAAAAGAATTAAAGGGAGGAGTTTATTAATGTATTAATTATGAACTTAAGGTCATATTGGACTTTTAGGATATGAATTGGACTTTTAGTTAACTAAAAAAGATTAGGATATGAATTGGACTTTTATAATTTGTTCTTGCTTTATTTATATAGATGGAACATTACAATAGGAATTATCCTAATCGGCGGGGATTGCAAGAGGATTTTGTAGAAGGGGTTGATGACTTTATTAGACATGCAATGTCACTTCCGCCATACATAAATGAAGGAGTAATTAGGTGCCCTTGTGTTAGGTGCGACTGTATGAGGTTTGGAAAATCGGAGGAAGTTAAGGTTCATCTTTATAGTAAGGGGTTTATAGCGAATTACTTTGTGTGGACTAATCATAGAGAGATCGATGGTAGCCATGGGATATTTCATAACATGGTTATTGGTGAAAGTAGTAAGTCGGTGGAGAATACAAATCGTGATTCCAGAATTCATGATATGGTTGCAGATGCTTTTGGAATGCACTTAGGGGGTGAGCCCAATGAAAATGTTGAACAAACTCCTAATGATGAAGCAAAATATTTTTATGAACAGTTAGAGGAAGCTAGTCATCCACTACGTAAAGGAAGTCCGCACTCTGAGTTGTCTGTTGCAGTTAGATTACTAAGTATCAAATCTGATTGGAATATTTCTCAAGGAGCCATGGACTCTGTCATTGACCTTATGCGTGAACTAGTTGACTCCGATATCGAATTTCCTGGTGATTCCTATAAGGCAAAGAGATTAGTTTCTAAGTTAGGACTTTCATCAATAAGAATTGATTGTTGTGAAGATGGTTGCATGTTATATTATAAAGATGATGCAAATTTAAGCAGTTGTAAATTTTGCGAAAAGCCTCGTTTCAAGAGGCTTTCCAACGGCAAGATGGTCGCTATCAAGGCGATGCATTATTTACCTCTTATACCTAGGCTAAAGAGGTTATATGCGTCGATGAGTTCTGCTCCTCATATGAGATGGCACTTTGAAAATAGAAGACCACCTGGTGTTATGTGTCATCCTTCAGATGGAGAAGCTTGGAAATACTTTGATAGGACATATCCAGATTTTGCTAGTGAGCCAAGGAACATTCGGTTAGGTTTGTGTGCGGATGGCTTCACGCCTTTTTCTGTATCTGCGACACCGTATTCATGTTGGCCTGTCTTTCTTACACCTTATAATCTACCACCCGAGTTGTGCATGACTAGTCCATATATATTCTTAAATTGTATTATCCCCGGTCCACGTAATCCGAAAAGTTTGATAGATGTATATTTTCAACCTTTGATTGAAGAGCTAAAACAATTGTGGTACGATGGTGTTGAAACATATAACATATCAACCAAGCATAATTTCAATTTGCGTGCTAATTTAATATGGACAATTAACGATTTTCCTGCATATGGAATGTTGTCTGGGTGGATGACTGCTGGGAAGCTAGCTTGTCCTTACTGCATGGAAAATAGTAAAGCGTTTACTTTGAAACATGGCCGAAAGCAATCATGGTTTGATTGTCATCGTCAATTCTTGCCTGAGGGTCATGAGTTTAGAAGGATGAAAAATGCATTCAAAAAGAATAAAATGGAATATGATTATCCACCTCCGATACTTTCAGGTGAGGAAATTTGGGAGAGGGTCCAGAACTTCAGTAAAATTACTGAAGCTCCACCTTATAGATTCCCCGGATACGGTGTTACTCATAATTGGACCAAACAGAGTATATTTTGGGAGTTGCCTTATTGGAAGGATAATCTTCTCCGTCACAACCTTGATGTCATGCATATTGAGAAGAATTATTTTGACAATTTGTTCAACACAGTGATGGATGTTAAAAGTAAGACAAAGGATAACCCGAAGGCTAGAATGGACTTACAAGAATATTGTAGGCGGCCTGAATTACACTTGCAGACAACAAACAATGGTAAGATATTCAATCCCAAAGCAAGTTACACATTCACTTTGGAGGAAAGACGGCAGATTTGTGATTGGGTAACGAAATTGAAGATGCATGAGGGTTATGCGTCGAATTTTGGGGAAAAAGTTGATATGAAGGTAGGGAAGTTGAGCCATTTGAAAAGTCATGACTGTCATGTTTTCATGGAGACCTTAGTGCCTATTGCATTTTGTGGTTTGCCTGAAAGAATCTGGAAACCCATCACAGAGATTAGTTTGTTTTTCAAAGACTTGTGTTCTTCCACATTAAGGGAAGAAAACCTACACTGGATGGATCAGAACATTCGTGTAACTTCTTCTAAGATGGAAAATATATTTCCATGTGAGTTTTTTGATGTGATGGAACACCTTCCAATCCACCTTGTATACGAGGCACGACTTGGAGGGCCTGTTCAATGCAGATGGATGTATCCCTTTGAGAGGTAATATTATATATTTGATGTAATTTTCTGTTTTATTTGAATGTTCTTGGCTAACCTGAAATTATGTAGGACAATTGGCAAATGCAAACAATTTATTAAGCAGAGGAATAGGATTGAAGGATCTATAGACGAAGCTTATCTTGCAAAGGAAACTGCTCATTTTTGTTCTTATTATTTTGAGAGTAATGTGCCATGTGCTAGGAATAGGCCCAACATGCACACGGTCGACCTTAGGAATGATCTATTATATCCGCCTATGTCCATATTCAATCAACCAGACAGATGTTCTAAGGATGTTAGAAAGAGAAGTTTGAGTGATATAGAGTTCAAGTCAGCTACACTTCACGTGTTGCTAAATTGTCCAGAAGTTGTACCATTTCTCAAGTAAGTATTGATTTAGTGGTTATCAAAATATAAAAATTACTATGATTACATCTCAATGCAACTACTAAAAATATTTGATGTGTCACAGTCACTTCGTGGGTCAATTTGGCCATGATGCTGTATATATGAGATTTGATACGTGGTTCAAACAATTTGTAAGTTTCTCCTTAAAATATTCTAACACTATGTAGGTAAACAATATTTGAAAGTTATGCTAACTTATAAATATTTTTAACAATATGTAGGTAAATGATCCAAATAATGGTGTAAATCAATTTTTGAAAGATATATTTTGGGGACCTGGGGTTGAGGTCACAACAATGTCTAAGTACGTTGTGAATGGTTATAAGTTTCATAGAGAGGATTGCTCTAAAAATAAACATAGCAACAACAGTTGGGTGTGGGTTCAAGGTGGCGATGGCAACCAAGATGGAGATATTGATTATTATGGTGTGCTCAAAGAAATAATAGAACTAGAATATACAGGTTGGCCATATAAGAAATTGATACTCTTTAGATGCAAGTGGTTTGACCCACATCCAACAAGAGGTACAAGAGTACACAATCAATACAACATAATTGAGGTTAATCATACGAGGGAGTATGATCGCTATGATCCTTTCATACTTGCACATAATGTTAGGCAAGTATATTATGCTCCTTATCCATTGCGCCGGAATAAGTCCGATTGGTGGGTTGTAATAAAAACTAAGCCTGTGGGTAGGGTGGAAGTCGAGAATGTGTTAGATGTTGCATATCAAAACGATATCTCCAGTGTTGACCAAATAGTGGACGAAGTTTTAGAAAATGATTTGGAACATCCTGAATACATATTGGAAGAAGTTGATATAAATGAAGTAAGAATTATAGAAAACAAGGAAGACGAATCAACTGATGAAGCTCAAACTAGTGAGGAAGAAGAATTCTCAGACGAGGAAATATACGTCGATGAGCTTTAAAAAGTTGGTTTCTTTAATAACTCTCGTTTATAGCTAGTTTCTTTATATGTTTCAATCTAAATATATATTATATTATGCAGTGAACAGGCAAGGGTCGATAAAAGGCTAAGAAACCAAAGAGGAGGGTAGAAGATAATCCTCCATCTTTTCCAGCCTCTTCAGAGATGCCTATGCCTATGCCTATGACTTTGCCTCCACCCCAGGGCTATCCTGAGCTGCCACAGCATCACCAGCCTTACACCTTCGTGCAGACACCAGGTCTTTAGTAACAGGGCCATAGGACTGTACGTCCGACATACAGTCCAGCTGCCGCATGACCACGTGGATCGCAGCCATCTGCATCGCATGGATCGCATCGATCCATGTCACATCCACATGGATCACAGGCATCAGTGTCATAGCCACTCGGGTCACAACTATCAGTGTCACGTCCACTTGCGGGCCATACAGCTATGCCGCAGTCACAGGGCTCGCAGCCATCTTCATCTGAAACTCCACCTATTTCAGGCCTTCGCCTGCGAGATACTAGCTCTGACCCCCTATACCTTCCACACATGCCTCTGATATACATGCTTCAGACGGTGATGCTGATGATGACGAGGAGGTGCATTATGATCAGTATGGCAGGATCATCATAGTCCCTGAGGGTGATGGGTAAGAGTTATTTGTTATTTTTACGTTTATTGTTTTGTACAGTTTTACTAAGATATTAATGTATTTTTTTTATTAAATTGCAGGTTCATCCCTAGTAATATTACTACAAGGATTATCACCAAAGCCACCAGAAAGCTTTATGATGGCCCTTATGCGTCTTGGAGTGATTTCCCATTCACGCTGAAGGAGCAAATTTTCAATGCCTTTAAGGTATAAATGTTCTTTTAAGCAGTACAATTATTTATATTTATGATATTTCCATCTATATATATACTTACACTATACTATGCACTAAGTATTAGTGCACTATGCACTAAGTATTAGTGCATTAGTTAATATTATATCGAATATAACCTTTATATATATTCGATAAAAGCTTATATATATACATATATTAGCTAATGCACTATTATACTATATACTATATTATAAGCAGTTAATGCACTTAACTTTTGAATAATTATTAGCTAACAAAAGCTAAGTATATATCGAATATAGAATTTATGTTAATAAAAAAAATAGAATTTATGATATTTCCATATAATACTTAACTTTTGAAATACAGAGCAAGTGTGTATGGGAACACCACTATAGCGCGGATGTGGCTGCAAATTTTCATCTCAAAGCTCGCAAGCAGTTGTCGCATTGTTTCTCCAAAGCTAGAAAGTTGAACCAGAAGCCTGGCTGGTTGCTTCAGAATTTATGGGAGGATTTGCAAAGGCAATGACTTACCGTAGAGTTCTTAGAGAAGAGCGAAAAAGGAAAGAAAGCTCGTGCATCTGAGAAGGGAGGATCCTTGCACACTGGAGGTGCGATCAGCCTAGGGACAATAAAGAGAAGAATGGTTCGTAATTGCTTAATTTATTTTAATTTTCAAAGTATATCTATTCTGTTTATTAACTAAAATTTATGAGTTTTCAGGAGAAGAAGTTGGGGCGTCCGATGAACCAAGATGAGCTATTCAAGGAGACTCATATTGTAAAGAAGAAGAAAGAGACGGATCAAGAAAGGTGAGTTGAGGGCCGAGCCTCGACTGTACATGTAAGTTTTCACTTTTCATTAAGTATTTTGATTTACTTTTATATGAATTTTGAAATACTAATTCAATGTAATTTTTCTTATAGGGTCGCTTCACAGCTGAAGTGGAGGAATTCATACGCAGTCAGCCACCTAGTGAGTCGGGCGACCCAATCCAACTTGCCGACGAGGATGTTGAAAGAATCTGGATGCAGGCTGCTGGGGGTCCAAAATAGGGGAAGGTATACGGGCTTCCTACTAAGAAATTCCATCGCTATAAGTGTGGAATGCAAGGAATAGGGACTTCCTCGCAAGCCGAGCAACTTGATGGGGAGAGCCTCCCCTCTATGCGGGAGACTGTGACAAAGCTCACATCCGAGCTAGAAGCCGCCAAGGAGAGAGAAAAGATTAGAGATGCTCAGTACATTGGCATGCAAGAGCAGATCAAATCTCTCCTAGCTTCAAGCAGTTTTCCGATTCCCCGGTCTCGTGACTCATCGCCAGAGGCTCGCCTTCCCCGTGCCCATTCCTCACGTCCTCCCCGTGATCGCTCTTTTCATCCTAGACAAGTACACCCTTATGGATACCGTCTTAGTGATGACAGTTCATCAGACGGTGATGATAATGATGTACAAAACAATCCTTGACTTTTATACACTTTCAACTAGACAAATACAATCGGTTTTCGAATGGACTTGTAATAGCAATTAACTTAGTTTGTTTAGCTTAATGTATTACTTCTATTGAACTTTATAGTTTGTTAGTTTTAATGTTGTTGTTGGCATAAAATGCCTATTTAGGATTTTTGGTAAGCTGACAGGTGGTGTAGCTGCCAATACAGGCATTTTCTGCCAAAAATATACCAAAAAAAGCGACCAACTTTGGTCGCTATTCCATTTAAAAAAAAAAAATTTCTGGAAATATAGCGACCAAAGTTGGTCGCTTATAATTAAAAAAAAATTATTTCTTGAAGTTAGCGACCAACTCTGGTCGCTTATTTTTAAAAAAAATTAAAAAGATTAATAAAAAGGCGACCAATCTTGGTCTCTATTTTCCAGATTTTAAAATATAATATTTGGATTAGAGACCAATGTTGGTCGCTATTTTATGATTAATAATAAATAAATAAATAACGTATTATACATTTAGAGACCAACTTTGGTCGCCAAAATTATATTATTAAAATAATAAAGCGACCAAAGTTGGTCGCAATAGTCTTTACCCGGAATATTTGGTCCTTTTACTTTAGAGACCAAAGTTGGTCGCTAATTAGCGACCAACTATGGTCCCTAAAATAAAGGGACCAGCAATATGGCGACCAGGCATGTTTGGTCGTTTTTTGGTCGCTTTTAGGCCTATAAGCGACTAACTTTGGTCGCTTTTTGTGGTCATTTTTTACCGGATTTCTAGTAGTGTAGGGTCTTCCTAGGGAAACCTCTATATTTCTCTAGAACCTTCCTACAAGTGCATAAATATCTAAAGCTTTTCCCTAGGAGATTCTCCATAGTTCTAGAATATTCCACCAAGATCTTGTCCCTAACTTATGTAATATTTCAATATGGAAAAAATATATGCCAAGTGACACCTACGTGGCATGATGATGTCGCGGGTCATGACAATATGCTACCACGAAAGTAAAACTAATTTCCTAAAAAGTAAGCAGTTACCTTTCCCATCTCACATTTGTGCCAAAACAAGTTTCAGGCTTTCACATTACAACAACAATAACTATGTCTCAAGTTCAAGCTTTCACATCCACCAAGTTAATTCAGATTGTACTGATATGATATTGAAGATGTGATAGACAATAAAATTTTAGTTTCAATGAAGCTCAGTGAAGTCATAAGAGTATATTGATCAATGTCAGGTGAGAGCACAGAATCTACAATTTGCTTTTTCGATAAACATAAATCCTGAACAAATACTAGGTAAATGCAACTACTCACTGCTAAAAAAATTGTAACAGACGGGCGATAGAGGATGGTCTTGCGAGGGTTAGAAGGCAGAGTAGGATCAGATATATCTTGTGAATAATTAACTCGACTAGGTCCGGGTGCTCCATTCTGGCCAATACCAGTTCCAGCCCCACTTGGAGGAATCCCACCCGTCTGATAAAATGACCTACTAGGTTCCCACTCCATACATTGTAGCATTCGAAAAGTGTCAAGAGTCAGCTCTGACTATTTAACCTGATCACTGCATTGAAAGAGAAGATGAGCAAATATTAATACAGTTGATCAAGATGAAAATAGGACAATCAAGTTCATTAGTAAGCTGCACAATAAACCCAGTCACTTCCAATTGGAATAGAAGATAGACATGCCAAGGGAAGAAAGACTCACCTCTTTGGGATGGTAGCTGCACAGTAGAGTATCTCGTAATATTAGCTTTCTCTTTGCTTCAACAACGTGTGGTAGGCAATCTGGATGAAGATCCAATACGACACTATATCTCAATGGCCTGGTATTCATAAATGTTGAGTCAGCTTTTAGAAACTTAACTATTTCCTGAACCACCAGCTTCCATTCTTTAAAATCAGTTTCCTGGAAATAAGACCACGTAAAGGTCATTCATATTTGTATAGTGCAACACCCCGTAAATTTGAATCAGTTGTGGATACATTAAATGAGTATTAATGTGATGATTATCAATTGATTATGATAATAAGTGTACGAGGTATATCATAAGTGATTTAGGATCCAAGGAGAGACCTAAGTCTAAGCCAAGTTGGAAAACTACATGAAAGACTAAAATTCCAAATGAGTACGCACAAGACCACACTTTGGACGAGCATACCTACATATATATATGGCTTTAGGTGATGCACAACCTATCAAATGAAAGGCCTTTGAGTCTAGTTTCTAACTCTTCAAACCATTTATCATTTGGACTTTCCTATAAGAAGTTATGACAAAATTATCAAAGGCTGGCGGAGGAGTGTGCGGATGCGAAGCATCCGAGGCCGCATCCGAAAAGAGGGGCTGGCAGTGAAGTGCTGCCATAGCATCCGCGTAGCATCCGATCTCCTGAGCGGAGGACTGCCGGGATGCGAAGCATCCACGTCCGCATTCAAAATCTGGGCTTATAAACACAATTTCGGGATTTATTTTCCCCATTTCTTTTGGACGACTTTTAGGGTTTTCCTCTACTCTCTCAAGACCTCCAACCCCTCCCATCTTCAAGGTAAGCAATTCCCATTATCTTGGTGTGAAATTTCACAATTTCTATACTAGTATTGATGAAATCTTCACATAAAATACTTAGATCTTCAAGAGATTTCTTCAAGAACTCAAAGGAGGGTTTTGCAAGATTTCTTCCAAAAAGGTAATCCTACACCCTTAGACTTACATGTATGAATTTATTAAGGGAATATGAGTATGAATTACACTCTTAGACTTACATGTATGAATTTATTAAGGGAATATGAGTATGAATAATTATTGAAACTCTTGGTATAGTGATTGGAAGCCATAAGTTTCCTATTTAATTACATAACTATTGTAGAGATTGAAAGATGATTAATTGATAGAATTTTGTTGGTTGGGTGTGGATAGATGGTCATATATGTGATGTTGGAAGTTATAAATTGGTTCATCATGATGGTGGGATAATTTGTTGATGAATGATGGTAGTTGGATGAACTAATTATATGGTGATGGGATGTAGAGATTTATACCTACAAGGTATTTGATAATATGCCTAAATGACTTAAGTTATGGAATTTGTTACTAATATTGGTTCCGTTGGATATTGCTATTGTAGATTGAAGGTTCTTAGTATTGTGGATTATTGTAGTAGCACTAAGGAGCGAAATTGAGGTATGAGAGGCTAACTCTCTATGTTTGGGAATTTTAATGATTCTCCCTACACTACGTTTCTTTTACGACGTTACCAATTGTCACACCTCCTTTTTCCGCACCCGCAAGGGTGCAAGGGAGTTTTTTCCAATTAAAGGACAATCGAAACAGGATTATTTCAGAGTCGCCACTTGGGAGATTTAGGGTGTCCCAAGTCACCAATTTTAATCCCGAATCGAGGAAAAGAATGACTCCATATTACAGTCTGCGTACCAGAAATCCGGATAAGGAATTCTGTTAACCCGGGAGAAGGTGTTAGGCATTCCCGAGTTCCGTGGTTCTAGCACGGTCGCTCAACTGTTATATTCGGCTTGATTATCTGATTTTATACAAATATGAACTTATGTGCAAAATTTTATCTTTTTACCGCTTTCTTACTTATTGTTATTATTTTACGAGAATTGCAACGTCGTGGAAACATATCTCGAACCACGTTACATCAATGCACCCGTAGTTGTTTGGCATATCTCGACTCGGTTGAGATTTGGATTTGGGTCACATAAATGTGCACCCGAGTTAAGGAAAATAAATTATTAAAGGCGCGCCTAAAGCAACTAGCGTCTTGTTATTTTGGGGAAGGCCGTAAAATTCGCTAAACGGCCTGTCCTCGAATTCTAAGTATTTTAATATATACATTTAGAGGGCCCCGCAGCTTGTGCATTTTTTGTTTGTCGAGGCTCGTCTCATTCATTATTAAAAAGAATTTGCAATGTCATGGAAATACATCTCAGACCACGTCACAATCAATGTACCCGTGATTAGAGACACATCTCGAATCCGTCGAGATTTGGATTTGAGTCACATAAAATGTGCACCCGAATTTAAGAAGGTAAAATTATTAAATACGCGCTTAAAGAGGCTATCGCGTTATTATTCCGGGAGGGTCGTGAGATTCGCTAAACGACCCACCTTGGGGACCGAATGCTTCAATATATACATTTAACGAGGGCCCCACAATTTGTGCGTTTTTCTTTATTTTTGTCGAGGCTCATCTCGTCCTTATTTTAAAAGGATATCCTATAACAACTACGTTTCTTGTCGCGTTTGTCTCTACTAATAGAAAACAGAAATAGTCCTAGTTAATTACATGCTTATAGGCTTATTTATAGCAGGATTCAAAATGCTTTTACAGAATAAGTAAACGTGATTACGCACACGGACAGCTGATTGAACATTACGGGCCCAAATCCAGCTCATGCGGGATGAGCCAGACCTGGGCCACTGTTTGTTCGATGCGGGCCTGCTTGGTCTGTTTTGACCTGGGCTCGACCTTCATGAGGTTGAGATTGCAAGCTTTGTGTTCTTTGTCTTAACGTGTGGTTTACCAGTTATATGAGACAATTTATCAGAAGAGAAAGAGCTTAGCTAATAATGTACAGTTTTCATGCTTGGCATACATTACAGAATATACCACACAATTAAACCAAATCTAAGATTCAACCTACTGCATTGGGAATACTTTTATCTACCAGCCTGCATATACAAACTAACGTTTAATTACCCTACAATTGATATCTACTAGGCATGCAAACTATCTTCAGTATCCAAACAACACTGCAAACTATCATGCATTGCATGAGGTTTAACATAACAGTCTATATAAAAATAAATCTTCAGATCTTCTCTTTTGTATTCATGCTCAACCTTCAAGTTACATTGACAATGTTCTAATCGTGTACCTGGTATAGCCAAGCAAAAGAAGAAAGGAATGATCAGCTGAGTAGTATGCAACAAACACAGCAACAGCAGATACACAGCAACAACACAGCAACAACAACCAGCCAACAATGATGGAGCTCACGAGCAGTCGAGCCACAAACAAACAATCCCAGAAACAGAGTAATGAACCAACAGAAACAACAGAGTATTCAGTGTAACCACACCAACAATTCAACAATCACAAACAGCTCAACAGGCAACCAACATCAATCGGCCAAAAAAGCTAGACCAACATGAACTCTTATGTAATTTTCAGACAGTGTTTGGTTACGATATTCTGAGACTTTATGTTTCTTGTTTTTTTTTCCTGAAGACTAAAAATGTCCAGCCTTTAAGAAAATCCTTTCCACCGGCTCCAAAAATCTCTCCAAAAAATCCCCTTTTTCTCAATGGAAGGTCTGCCTCTTTTATAGCCTGAATTCAGCACTTTACAATCTGTGTGACAACTCAAAATTCCCCCTCCCTGCTGTTTTTTTCCACTCAGCTATTTTAAATAAACAGACTCCCATGACATCCCTGACAGCCCCCTTTTAACATTTATTAAACTAAAACAGGCCATGGGCAGCAAGAATATAATCTGACAGCATGTGCTGTCAGACTATTTTAATCCAAAAGGGCTTTATGCACATGTTGTGCACAAGTGCACATGCCCTCCAATTCTAACTGCAACTAAACAAAATCAATCCCTTTATATTTCTGATTCAAATACATCAATTGTAAATAGCTATAGTCGATCTTCAATTTTGATTCAAGCAATGTTCAATGAGACAAATCAAGCTGTTACCATTCAAACAGCTAAAACTATTTAACGACATGTATCGAATCGACTATACTGATTACAACATACACAATCAAAGCCAAGGGTTAGAATCAAACAGTATCAGCAAAGGGTCAGATTGCACATGTCAATACAGAGGTTAACTTGGGGATTGATTACTCAAACAGTTTCAATTCAGTAAGTTATGCAGTTCACATACACACGCATCATCAGTGAATGAGGAAACATTTGATCAAATAACAGAGGTCCAGGCAAGGTGTGAGAAAACAGTTGGTAAAATTCAAAACACAATTTGAACAAGATGTTTGGCCATACGAATAGACCTTTAACACACACACGAACTGGAATGAAGAAGAGAATACAAACTTACCTTAAAATCTTTGAAAGAAAAAATCAGGAAAATCAACTTGTGTTTGAACAGACCCTTCTCAAAGTTTAACGGATTTTAATCGAAGTGTCTCTCAAATGAGAAACCCTTCGATTAAGGTCCATTAGACCATAAACTCTTGGTTTAAACAGGCACGGAACAGGCACGGAACAGGCACGAGGAACCCTTAATCGAAGTGTTTTGAGAAACACTTCGATTAAGGTCCATTAGACCATAAACTCTTGGTTTAAACAGGCACGGAACAGGCACGAAACAGGCACGAGGAACCCTTAATCGAAGTGTTTTGAGAAACACTTCGATTAAGGTCCATTAGACCATAAACTCTTGGTTTAAATAGGCACGGAACAGGCACGGAACATGCACGGAACAGGCACGAAGAACCCTAGGGTTTGAAACAGCAGATCTGGGATTCGTGTTTCCCTGGTCAGATTCGGACCAAACCAAACATGGTTTGGTCACGAGGGAGGTTCAGGGACTGTCTAGTGTGAAGATGGTGAGGTTTGGTGTAGGTCAGAGTTCGACTCGAATCTTCAAATGAAGATTTGAGACGAAGGAAGGTGATTCGAGGCTAGGGGTAACGGATCCATGTTCAGGACAGTGAGGTGGTCCTAGGGTGTTCAGAAGGTGGTCATCGACGTTCATGCCACCGGGTTCTGGTGAAAGGGAAATCAGGGCGGCTGCTAGGGTTTGGGGGGTTTCAGTGTTTGGTGAAGACGATGAGTGGAGGGGGGTTCGGATAGGGGGCGTGGGGTACGATAGAAAGCTTATATACGATCTAAGGGTTTAGATCCTGGCCGTTGGATCAGATGAGATCTATGTCCAGGATCTATTCACTTAGGGAAGACGGTGTCGTTTTGGGTTTGATAGTGGGTGAGACCGGGTAAGGCTGGATCGGGTCAAAATTGGACGGGTTTAGGGGGAATGCCTGGGTTCGTTGGATCTAAGGGTTGGACGGTTCAGATTAATTTGACTGAAACGGCGTCGTTGAGTTGAAGTGATCAACCTGATCAGGACCGTTTGTTTGAGTCAGATCAACGGCTCCAATAAAGACGTTGATACGGCGTCGTTTGAATCAATGTTTGGGCAGGCCGGATTTGGACTGGACTTGAGTGCCGGTTTTGGGCCTATTTTTGTTTCATTTTTGGGCCCAAACCGATTTTCATCACTCTTTTCTTTTGTTTTTTTTTCTTTCTAATTTTAAAACAAAAATGAAATAAATAAAAAAAATGAAATTAAAACAAACAACAATGCAACACTTTAAAACAATTATCACACACATATAAAAATATTTAAGTAGGTTAAATCACAACCTAGAATGAACAATGCATATATATTTTTGAATTTTCTTTCAACGACCGAATTACGGTTTGATTACTATGACAGACATACCTTGTATTTTGACTGATAAGATAAAAAATGCAAAAATGGGACGAACCACAAATGACTAGTAGTACATGTCATGAAAAAATGAAAATTTGTACAGCGAGGTCACTGGTCACTATTTTTGTTTTCTTTTGGAGTGATTGTTCGTGAAGCAAAAATCACGTGCTTACAACTGCCCCTCTTTGCACGAAGAAACGAAGGGTTTTCGCGCAAAGATAAAGCGAGCGATTTTTGCCCGTGCGAATACTTCGTGTGAAGCATTTTTTTTGAAAAAGGTTTGACCGAACCTTTGCTTCAGAGGTTTCCTACATATCCTGGGCTGAACAGGAATCAGGTCAATGTAGTTCGGAAAATTTTGGTAGCTGGGACTACCGCGTGACTGTAGTGTTAGCTGCTGCTGTGCGCTGTTGCATGCTGCCGTAGGATGCTACCGCTCACCTATCTCCTTGTTACATTTTCTGAAAGGAAAAACAAGAAGCTAAGCTAGAGTATGGATCATGAGATCTCATCTATCTTCAACTTGTTCTTGTTGCCTTGCTTTCTTGTCGGCTAGTGCTTTCCTCCGATGCCTTTATTTTGTGAACTCAGGGGATGATACTGGTCCTTCGCCTTTTCTGAATGCCAGTTTTCATCACTCCGCTAGATCTGCTGGGAACATGGCCCTCTTCTTTAAGCCTTTCAATGGTTTCTTCAGTGGTATAGCTTTCCTCATCAAAATTGTTATGTTGGCCATGCTATAACGTTCCCAAACTGTTTCTTTTGAGACGCGTTCCTTCTTCCTTTTGAATCGCGCGCTTGCCTTTGCAGCCTTCTGCTTCTTGGTGCTGGGGATTTTATTGTTTCCTGCCGGGGGATCTCTGTTGTAACCTTCTTCTTCCAGGTGGGGTTACTGATTCCAAAAATCTGTAATATAAAACCAAAAGTTGCTTAAATGCAAAATTATGAAATGCATGCCCGCATTTTACTGGTGGGCAACCTAGATCTTAAAAGTATTCCCGCATTTTACTGGTGGGCAACCTAGAACTTAAATGTATTCCCGCATTTTACTGGTGGGCGACCTAGAACTTAAATGTATTCCTGCATTTTACAGGTGGGCGACCTAGAACTTAAAAGTATTCCCGCATTTTACTGGTGGGCGACCTAGAACTTAAAAGTATTCCCGCATTTTACTGGTGGGCAACCTAGAACTTAAATGTATTCCCGCATTTTACTGGTGGGCGACCTAGAACTTAAATGTATTCCCGCATTTTACTGGTGGGCGACCTAGAACTTAAATGTATTCCCGTATTTTACTGGTGGGCGACCTAGAACTTAAATGTATTCCCGCATTTTACTGGTGGGCGACCTAGAACTTAAATGTATTCCCGCATTTTACTGGTGGGCGACCTAGAACTTAAATGTATTCCCGCATTTTACTGGTGGGCGACCTAGAACTTAAATGTATTCCCGCATTTTACTGGTGGGCGACCTAGAACTTAAATGTATTCCCGCATTTTACTGGTGGGCGACCTAGAACTTAAAAGTATTCCCGCATTTTACTGGTGGGCGACCTAGAACATAAAAGTATTCCCGCATTTTACTGGTGGGCGACCTAGAACTTAAATGTATTCCCGCATTTTACTGGTGGGCGACCTAGAACTTAAATGTATTCCCGCATTTTACTGGTGGGCGACCTAGAACCTAAATGTATTCCCGCATTTTACTGGTGGGCGACTTAGAACTTAAAAGTATTCCCGCGTTTTACTGGTGGGGGACCTAGAACTTAAATGTATTCCCGCATTTTACTGGTGGGCGACCTAGAACTTAAATGTATTCCCGCATTTTACTGGTGGGCGACCTAGAACTTGAATGTATTCCCGCATTTTACTGGTGGGCGACCTAGAACTTAAATGTATTCCCGCATTTTACTGGTGGGCGACCTAGAACTTAAATGTATTCCCGCATTTTACTGGTGGGCGACCTAGAACCTAAATGTATTCCCGCATTTTACTGGTGGACGACTTAGAACTTAAAAGTATTCCCGCGTTTTACTGGTGGGGGACCTAGAACTTAAAGTATTCCCGCATTTTACTGGTGGACGACCTAGAACTTAAATGTATTCCCGCATTTTACTGGTGGGCGACCTAGAACTTAAATGTATTCCCGCATTATACTGGTGGGCGACCTAGAACTTAAATGTATTCACGCATTATACTGGTGGGCGACCTAGAACTTAAAGTATTCCCGCATTTTACTGGTGGACGACCTAGAACTTAAATGTATTCCCGCATTATACTGGTGGGCGACCTAGAACTTAAATGTATTCCCGCATTATACTGGTGGGCGACCTAGAACTTAAATGTATTCACGCATTATACTGGTGGGCGACCTAGAACTTAAAGTATTCCCGCATTTTACTGGTGGACGACCTAGAACTTAAATGTATTCCCGCATTTTACTGGTGGGCGACCTAGAACTTAAAAGTATTCCCGCATTTTACTGGTGGGCGACCTAGAACTTAAATGTATTCCCGCATTTTACTGGTGGGCGACCTAGAACTTAAATGTATTCCCGCATTTTACTGGTGGGCGACCTAGAACTTAAATGTATTCCCGCATTATACTGGTGGGCGACCTAGAACTTAAATGTATTCCCGCATTATACTGGTGGGCGACCTAGAACTTAAAAGTATTCCCGCATTATACTGGTGGGCGACCTAGAACTTAAAGTATTCCCGCATTATACTGGTGGGCGACCTAGAACTTAAATGTATTCCCGCATTATACTGGTGGGCGACCTAGAACTTAAATGTATTCCCGCATTATACTGGTGGGCGACCTAGAACTTAAATGTATTCACGCATTATACTGGTGGGCGACCTAGAACTTAAAGTATTCCCGCATTTTACTGGTGGACGACCTAGAACTTAAATGTATTCCCGCATTTTACTGGTGGGCGACCTAAAACTTGAATGTATTCCCGCATTTTACTGGTGGGCGACCTAGAACTTAAATGTATTCCCGCATTTTACTGGTGGGCGACCTAGAACTTAAAAGTATTCCCGCATTTTACTGGTGGGCGACCTAGAACTTAAATGTATTCCCGCATTTTACTGGTGGGCGACCTAGAACTTAAATGTATTCCCGCATTTTACTGGTGGGCGACCTAGAACTTAAATGTATTCCCGCATTTTACTGGTGGGCGACCTAGAACTTAAATATATTCCCGCATTTTACTGGTGGGCGACCTAGAACTTAAATGTATTCCAATAGTTTCCCCGTTCTTCCGAGAAATTTTTTGACAATTGGCATAAAATTTTCTGCCCCGGTTTTTTGGTGATTTCCCTGGCGTTGCGTCTTGCTGCCATTATCAATCCTTCGTTTTCCTGCAGCAGACAAAAGAATTTAGTTAGTTTTAATCGTGGTGGGAGGAGGTGCCTTTCTGGCGGATGATTTTTCTCTCTTCCCCTTTTCTTGCTCTATGCCTCCATAATTGGTTGGTGGACAAAATTGCTTGCTGGGGGTATTCGGCCTGCTGGGGATTGGTTTTCAATTTATCCCCTTTTCTGCTTTCTCTTTACAGTACATGCTATGGGAGTCTGCTCTTACTCCCGAAACCACTCCCTTTAGGAGTTTACTTCCTCCAAAACCGCGGGGCACAACATTGCATTGCCTGGGGCCAGCCTTTAGGACTGTTGGGGTTATCCTGCATTGGATGAATCCCCCTTCGGTCTCTGGTAGTAAGCTTTGAAAAATCCTTTTCAAGACAAATTTTAGGAAGAGAAATAAAAGGTAGAAAAAGGAGAAAATCTTTCTGAACCAATTATTTGGTGGGAGAAGAAATTCAGAAGAACTTATCTGGAGGACATGACTGGTCCCCGTGATCATGACGTGCACCATAGATTCCCGACCCAGTCTAGTTGTATCAATCGATTTGCCCGATGGTCTGACTTGCTGGGGATGATAAATGAGTGTCCATTTCGTTGCGAATGTGGTCGCTTTTTTGTTGATCTGTCTTGTCGTCTCATAGTGCCCTTCGAGGGATTTTCACTAATGAGACTCTCTCTTTTCTCTCAGCTCCCAGCGCCTTATGGTGCCTGTGAAGGTTTTCACCAATAAGACTCTCTCATTTTATATCTCTCATCTTATGTCGCCTTTCGGTGCCTGTGAAGGTTTTCACCGATAAGTCTCTCTCATTTTATTTCTTCATCGAGGAATCGGGGTGTTGTCGATACGACCCTCTCTTCTGGCGATTCCTTTGACCATCAATTCATTCCCAGTCTTATGATCCTCTTTTTTGCTGGGGATCGGTGCATTATTCTCGGCTTTATTTGCCTGACTTGGCATCTCTTGGATATTGATCGGGAGGTATTTTGGACGTCGATGTTGTTTTTGGTGTGGGGCTAGAAGAAAGGCTTATCAAAAACGAAATAATTTCGACGGGTGATCTGCTACAACTTTTGGAATCAAACCTTTGTCGGAACTTAAAACATAACCTCTGCCCCAGTTTTCTTGCTTGGGGAATTTTATTTTTTTTACATTTATGTTGAGCTACGTGCGTTACGCACACTGGGCCTATTATGCACACTATGACCGAGCCGTGAGGCGCCTACGTATCCTCTTTGAGGAATCAGGTCAAACATAGTTCCCACGGTTTTGTATTTCTTATGATTTTATCTTCTTTTCTTTCTCCTTCTTTTCTTTTCTTTCTCCTTCTTTTCATTTTTTTCTTTTTCTTTTCTTTTCTTTTTTTTTTCATTTTTTTTCATGTCTTTTCCATTAGTGATTCCAAAAGAGGGGTATGAAAGAATAACTTAAGGCTCAAAAGGGGGAAGCAAGGGTTAAAAGTGTTTGGATAGAAGAAAGGATTGCCTCCGTCATCTCATTATCCAATAAATACCAGATACAAACAAACGAACCAAAAATTGCCATAATTAAAGAAATTACGCATAATATCTCTTGACTGCATCAGAATTGATAGCCATGTCGACACATCTCCCCTCGATATCTGTCAAACACAAAGCACCATTGGACAATACTCTGGTCACGATATAAGGCCCTTGCCAATTTGGGGCGAATTTGCCTTTTGCCTCGACCTGATGTGGGAGGATCTTCTTCAATACCTGCTGCCCTACTTCAAACTTCCTGGGGCGCACCTTCTTATTATATGTTCTCGCCATTCTCTTCTGATACAGCTGACCATGGCATACTGCTGCCAATCTTTTTTCGTCTATCAAACTCAACTGTTCCAATCGAGCTTTGACCCATTCATCATCATCAATCTCGGCTTCAGCGACAATCCGAAGGGACGGAATTTCGACCTCCACTGGTATTACAGCCTCAGTTCCGTACACCAACAAATAAGTAGTTGTACCTATGGAAGTTCGGACGGTAGTGCGGTAACCCAACAAAGCAAAGGGTAATCTCTCGTGCCATTGTCTGGACCCTTCCACCATCTTTCGCAGTATCTTCTTGATATTCTTATTGGCTGCTTCGACCGCTCCATTCGCCTTGGGACGATATGGGGTGGAATTGCGGTGTGTAATCTTGAATTGTTGGCATACCTCTCTCATCAGGCTGCTATTAAGATTCGCACCGTTATCCGTGATGATTACTTTTGGGATCCCGAACCTGTGACCGTTGGATGCTGCCGGCTCAATAGGTCCAATGACATCCATGCCCCATGCCACAAACGGCCAGGGTGCTGACATCGTATGTAACTCTGTTGGCGGAGAATGGATCAGATCTCCATGTATCTGGCACAGATGGCATTTCCTCACGAAAGTGATACAGTCGCGTTCCATGGTGAGCCAATAACACCCTGTTCGAAGGATCTTTCTTGCCAATACATATCCGCTCATGTGTGGCCCACAAACTCCAGCATGTACCTCTGCCATAACCGTTGTGGCTTGACCGGCATCTATGCATCTCAACAATCCCAAATCTGGGGTTCTTTTGTACAACACTCCTCCGCTGAGGAAGAAACCATTCGACAAACGCCGAAGGGCTCTTTTTGGTCTCCAGTGGCCTGTTCTGGATATGTCCCCATTCTGAGGTATTCGTTGATATCATGAAACCAGGGTTCGCCATCTGGTTCCTCTTCTACGGTGTTGCAATAAGCGTGCTGATCACGGACCTGGATGTGTAGAGGATCAACATACATTTTGTCAGGGTGGTGCAGCATTGATGCTAAGGTGGCCAAGGCATCCACAACCTCATTGTGAACTCTCGGGATATGTTTGAACTTCACCGATTGAAATCGCTTGCTCAGATCATGTAAGCATTGTCGATATGGTATGAGCTTTAGATCTCGCGTTTCCCATTCACCCTGAATTTGATGTACCAAGAGGTCCGAGTCTCCCAAGACCAAGACGTCTTGGACATCCATGTCAGCAGCCAAGCGCAGACCCAGAATGCAAGCTTCATACTCGGCCATATTATTGGTGCAATAGAAGCGTAGTTGAGCCGTAACAGGATAATGGCGTCCTGTTTCAGAAATGAGTACTGCTCCTATTCCAACCCCTTTTGCATTTGCAGCTCCGTCGAAGAAAAGCTTCCAACCCGGTTCCTCAGTTAATTCCATCTCATTTGTATGCATTACCTCTTCGTCGGGAAAGTACGTTCTTAAGGGCTCGTACTTTTCATCAACGGGATTCTCTGCCAAATGGTCGGCCAGCGCCTGGGCTTTCATGGCTGTCCTCGTTACATAGACGATATCAAACTCTGTGAGCAGAATTTGCCATTTTGCCAACCTTCCCGTGGGCATAGGTTTCTGAAAGATATACTTCAATGGGTCCAAACGGGATATGAGATAAGTAGTATACGAAGACAGGTAGTGTTTCAACTTCTGAGCTACCCAAGTTAGGGCGCAACATGTTTTCTCGAGTTGAGTGTACTTGACCTCATGTACTGTGAATTTCTTGCTAAGATAGTAGATGGCCTGCTCCTTCCTTCCTGTGTCATCATGTTGCCCCAATACACAACCAAATGAATTTTCCAAGACCGTTAGGTAAAGAATTAAGGGCTTCCCAGGCTTCGGCGGGACCAATACGGGTGGATTAGACAGATACCCTTTGATTTGGTCGAAAGCCTCCTGACACTCTGCCGTCCAACCTACCGCAGCATCCTTTCTCAGCAGCCGAAATATGGGCTCACAAGTTGCTGTGAGTTGAGCGATGAACCTGCTGATGTAATTGAGTCTACCCAGCAAACTCATTACCTCTGTTTTGTTCCTTGGCGGTGGCAAATCTCGGATGGATTCAATTTTGGATGGGTCTAACTCAATCCCCCGTCGACTGACGATGAATCCTAGCAGCTTTCCTGATGGAACCCCGAATGCGCATTTGGCCGGGTTGAGCTTGATATCATACCTTCGGAGTCTTTGGAAAAATCTCCTTAGGTCTGCTACATGGTTCTCCTGACGCCAAGACTTTATGATCACATCATCGACGTATACCTCGATTTCTTTGTGTATCATGTCATGAAACACAACAGTCATTGCTCGCATGTACGTTGCCCCGGCGTTCTTCAATCCGAACGGCATTACCCGATAGCAGTAGGTTCCCCATGGCGTAATAAACGTTGTCTTTTCCGCATCCTCCTCGTCCATTAGGATCTGATGATAACCCGCATAGCAATCTACAAAGGATCCGATCTCGCGCCCAGCGCAATTATCGATCAAGATATAGATGTTGGGCAATGGAAAATTGTCCTTGGGACTTGCTTTGTTGAGGTTGCGGTAGTCGACGCACACCCTGATTTTCCCATCCTTCTTTGGGACTGGTACCACATTAGCCAACCACTCGGGATATCGAGTGACCCGAATGACCTTCGCCTGCAACTGCTTAATCACCTCTTCTTTGATCTTTACACTCATTTCTGTTTTAAACTTCCTTAGCTTTTGCTTGACCGGAGGGTATGCCGGGTCAGTGGGCAATTTGTGAACCACTAAATTGGTGCTTAATCCAGGCATATCGTCATATGACCATGCAAAAACATCTTTGAATTCCATGAGGGTTTTGATCAATTCTTCTCTGACATTCGGCTCAATGTGGATGCTAATTTTGGTCTCTTGGACGTTATCAGCGTCTCCTAGATTCACAGCCTCGGTGTCATTTAGGTTAGGCTTGGGTTTCTCTTCAAATTGGCACAGTTCTCGGTTTATCTCTTCGAAGGCCTTATCTTCGTCATATTCAAATTCATCGTCGTAAACGACCTCTTGCATCATTGAGTCGGATTCAGATTGATTTATTAGACTAGGTCGAAGATCCGCTGTGCATGCCATGTCATTAGAACCAGTAAAAAAAGAACTGTTCAGAAAGAAAAAAAAGAACAAAACAAAATTAAAATGGGCAAAAGAAGAGAACTTTATTAAACTTGCGGGATAAAAGGGTTCACACTTTTACAAAACAAAAGTAAAATTTGGATTACACCCTGGAATAATCCGAACAAACAAACAAACAAAACATAAATCAAAGCCTACTACCAAGACTCCCCTCGGACAGGAAGAGGAGTAACTGTCCAATTGTTGGTCTTGGCCTCAGGCCCCACAAACTGTATCTCTGTTCTGCTGGAACCTTCTCCAGCTTCTACCACACTGACATCAGCGAATAGCCTCTCAAAACTCTGATTCAGGTCCTCATTTATACCGATCAATGGTCCTAGAATCTTTGGGACCGGTGACCCCTTGGCACTTGCTTTGACAAAAGACTTTGAGAGACGTGGCACCGGTTTAGGCAGAAACCAAACCTTCTTCTTCATTTTTCGCGCTTGCTTCCTATCTGCTGTGGTTGGTTTGAACCCCAACCCGAAAGTTTCCAGATTTTTAGGCAAGGTGACAGGTTGGACAATCCCCTGCAGCTCGATTCCCAGGCCTTTTCCCGGTACAAATCCATTACCCAGCATTTCTGAGATCATCATGACTGTTGCGGCAACTATCCTAGGGTGCAGGATGATCTCTCCTTCAGAGATTTTGTTGGCCGACCCTGTATCGAAAATCTGGTAGACCCAAGGACCTTTGTCGTCAGTGGTCTCTATGAAAGGTACAATGGCGCCACCCATGGTGCACGCCGGGTCCTCGCCGTGTAGCACGACCTCTTGTCTTTCCCACTCGAACTTTACCATCTGATGTAGGGTGGAGGGCACTGCTTTGGCTGCATGAATCCACGGTCGTCCCAACAGAAGGTTATAAGATACTGTGGCATCTAACACCTGGAACTCCATGGTAAACAGGACTGGACCGATGGTCAATTCAAGTACAACATCCCCCACAGTGGCTGTTCCGTTTCCGTCGAACCCTCGGACACAGATGTTGTTCTTGTGGATTCTTCCGTGGTCGATCTTTAACTGGCTCAGGGTAGATAGTGGACAAATATTGGCACTTGAGCCGTTATCTATCAATACTCGAGTTACCACCGAGTCTTCACATTTGACAGCTAGGTATAGAGCTTTATTATGCTCCGTACCTTCCACCGGCAGATCATCATCTGAGAGTGTTACCCTGTTCACCTCGAAAATCTTGTTGGCAATGGTTTCTAGGTAGTTTACAGAAATCTCATTGGGTACATGAGCTTCGTTTAATATCTTCATTAGGGCCCGCCGATGCTCCTCAAAATGAATCAGCAATGATAGCAGTGAGATCTGGGCCGGTGTTTTTCTCAGCTGTTCGACCACGGAGAAGTCCTGCACTTTCATCTTCCTCGGGAACTCCTCAGCCTCTTCTTCGGACACAGGTTTCTTGGTTGCAGCCGGGTTGGTTCTTCTTAGCTCCACTGGAGCAAAACAACGACCTGATCGAGTCAGCCCTTACACTTCACAACTGACTTCTTCCACCTGTTTTCCTTTGTACATCACCACCGTCTTTTCATATTTCCAAGGCACCGCCTTGCTATCAATCATCGGCAGCTGGACTACAGGCTTTATGGTGACCAGTTCTCTATATGCCCCATTCAACACAACTGCAGGTGCGGGCGGAATCCCTGATATTACCAACTTGTTTGGCTCGGGTTTGCTTGTTATGGCGGACGAGCTCTTTCCCAATATCACTATTGGTTTGACGCCTTCTCCCTGCAACTGTACCCTTGTTCCTCCACTGGTTGAGACTTCTTTCGGGGCGGCCTGGATCATCATCACTGTTTGTGAGGGTTTTCTCAACTCTCCACCCTCATACACCAACTCAATCATGTGAGTCTCGTGGTGTGCTGGCAGTGGGTTTTGGTTGATGTTAGGAGCCTCCTGTGTCTGGACCTCGATCTTATTGGTGTCAATAAGATCCTGTATGGCATGCCTCAATTTTCAACACTTCTCGGTATCATGCCCGAGCATCCCTGAGTAGTATTCACAACTTATTGATCGATCCAAATTCTGAGGTGGGGGATTTGGTTCTCGAGTCTGGACAAGACTAACCAAACCCAATTGCCTCAGCTTGTGGAACAAAGCGATGTAGGTTTCTCCCAACTCCGTGAAAGTTCTCTGTTTCCGCAACCTGTCATTCCTAGCATCTGGATTTCCCCGAGAGCCTGCCCCTGAAGGGTTTCTATACGCCCTCGGTAGAGGATAGGTGTTTTGTGGTGGTGCATATATGTTCTGGGGAGCCGGCGCGCGCCATTGCAGGCAAACCGGAGGCGGAGTGTATGCCTGGGCCTGGTGTATGGAACAATATGGTTCTCGAGGTGGATAGAAATTTTGTGGTGGGTTGTATGGGTAGTTGGACCTGTGAGGTCTGGGTTTGTTGTAGTGTGGCTTGCCAGCCCTGGACCAACTGTCTGCCTCGATCGTGACAACCTCTTCTTTCTTTCTTCTCAGCACACCTCCCGTGCCGCTCTGAATAGCCTGGGTTGTGGCCTTGAGTGCCGAGTAGTTCAAGATTTTGTCAGACCTCAGACCCTCTTCTATCATGACCCCTATCTTGACCACCTCGTTGAAAGATTTTCCAACTGTTGTCACCAAGTGACCAAAGTAGGTTGGATCCAATGTTTGCAAGAAATAGTCCACCATCTCTCCCTCTCTCATGGGAGGATCGACTCTAGCTGCTTGTTCTCTCCAGCGGAACCCGAACTCGCGAAAACTTTCCCCGGGTTTCTTCCCAGTTCTCAATAATGTGAGACGGTCAGGGACTATCTCGAGATTGTACTGGAAATGACCTGCAAAAGCCTGCGCCAGATCATCCCACGTGTACCACCTGCTGGAATCCTGCCTGGTATACCATTCTAGTGCAGATCCGCTCAGACTTTGGCCGAAATAAGCTATCAGCAGCTCATCCTTGCCGCCTGCCCCTCTCATTTTGCTACAGAATCCCCGCAAATGTGCCATGGGATCACCGTGCCCTTCATATAAATCAAACTTAGGCATCTTGAACCCAGCCGGGAGTTGGACGTCTGGGAAAGGGCATAGATCTTTGTATGCCACGCTGACTTGGTTGCCCAGTCCGTGCAAGTTCCTGAAGGACTGCTCCAGGCTTTTGAACTTTCTCAATACCTCATCCTGTTCAGGGGATTTAACCGGCTTTTCAATCTCTGCCGGCACTTCCAAGTGTGGATTGTAAGCCTGTGGCTCGGGGGCATGAAACGTAGGCTCGGGGGGATAGTATTGCGTATCGTGAGCCTGAAACAATGGCTCACTGGTCGTCCTTTGCAAAGGGGCTGATGTTGGTCCCACAAAAATGGGAATATTGGGTGTTGGGAGAGGTTGATGGGGTGGTGGAGCTTGGGAATCATGAGGGCTTCTTTCTTGATGATAAAGGGGATTTGGGCGGCTTGTGGAAGGGCCGGAGTGAGGGTATTCTGGCATGTGTCCCAGTGTTTCAGGGCTCTTTTGTGTTTTGGCTATGGCTAGCTGCATTGCATTCATCTCTAGTCCCATCCTTTCAATCTTTTCCATCGCTTCTTTTAACAACTGGCTCATCGGCCTCTCTTCCTCATTACTATTCTCTGAAGTAGTCATGCTTGTTGCTATCGGTCCTTTGGATCTGGTTTGATAGGAGTGTGTTGCCAGAGTTCTTTAACAACTAACTTGTCTGGATCAGACAACAACAAACTTTGTTAGCGTTAGAGTTTAACAGATTTGATCATAACACATAGAGGATGCAATGCTCCTAGGCAGTTAACCGTTTCTACATGCTTTGCTTCGAACAACATGCGTCATCCCGGTTTGCTCATTTGTCCCCTTTTCTGTTATTTTATTTTATTTTTGTATTTTCTTTTTCTTTTTTTTATTAAGAGCGGTCGAATCTTATGGGGATTGCCTACGTATCACGTCCCCGCGCGAATCAGACTTGGCGTAGTTCTGCCATGAGGCTAACATTTTCATTTATAAAAAGATGAACAAACATTACATTTGAAAACTTTGTAAGAAAATGTCTTGAAATACACACATTTAAATCGAAATAAAAAGATACAATTCTTAACATCTCACAACGTGCCCCACTTTCCACTTGTGTTGTAAATTATTAGATCATTTGCTCAAGGCGGGGCTTGACCTGGATGACCTCCCAGCGTACGATACATCCTTTCCAACTCCATCGCTAGATGACGGGCAAAAGTGGGTGCATGCTCTGTAAACCTTTCATTGGCAGTTTACATAACTTTGAGAGGTGTAGACCGCCAGGTCGTGGATCTGTGCCCTGAAATCTTGGAGATGTTGGCCTTGATTCTGCAATTGCTGCTGGCGAGTGGTGGCTATATCTCTGATACGGTCTTCACGATCTAGGGCTGACTCTAATAGAGCTCGGAGCCTGGCCTTCTCTAGTCTTGCATGCGCTCTTTCTTTGTCAATGTCCGCTTGTTGATGCTCTCTGTTGTACCTTCTTGCCTCTTCGAGTTGTGCACGAAGTTGGTCTTCTGATCGTATCCAATGGTCTTTTTCCTTCTTAAATTGTGCCCTGTCTTTCTTGGATTTCCTATCTTGGCGTTCCTTATCAGATCTGGCTTCTTCGTTTAATTGTTGGATCCTTTCTTTTGCTCTGCTTAACGCCCTTTCATTTGCAGCAAGAACGGAATCATAATCTTGCATTTTTTCAAAAAGATTGGCGATGGTTTTTTGATCCTTCCAATTCCTCATTGGCGTTTCAGAAGCCTTTTTCATTCTCAGAAATCGAGCATGAAGACTTTCATTCTCACAAGCTAGACTCTTCTTCTCGCCTTCAGCTTCTTGTGCTTGCAAATCTTTCTCCAGACTGAGGTTCCTTAGATTTTCCTTTAGGGCGTGGATAGTTGCTTTGTACCCCTTTTCTTTTTCTCCCCAGATCAACCGCTCTTGGATTTTATCATTAAAGTTTTGAATATGGGGTCTTTTGGTTGGCCTTCTTAGCTTAGGTTCTGGTACATCATCTACGCGAGACCGTTTCTCGAACCACCATGCATATCCAGGATTTATCTCACCCTTTGTAGTGTCCGGGACTTGAGTATCACTTTTCAAGTATCGGCATCCATTCCACATCTGCTGAAGTAGAGCCTCAGGAATAGTGGCTTCTGGGTGTAATTCGATTACTTGCATACTCAAATCTTCATCATCAGGAACTACTTGATATCTCCCTAGTTGTCTTAGGACTCTTAGTGGCGCATACGGCTGGATGCTTCTCAATCCCAATAGTAGCAGATAACTATTTGAGGTTGACATGTGTATCACTTCCCTCATCGGGAGCCATCCCAAAGTCCATTCAATTTGATTTGCCGTTAAAGCCCTTAGATGAGATACCCATGCTTCTATCCCTTCTGGAACCCTGATAATTTTTTACTCTTTCCTCATAACCCTCGATGCGATTATCGTTGCTTGGCCCATACTGTATGATCTTGGGCTGTTGTTGGAGATGTTCCATCACCCACATTTGCAACAAAATTTTGCATCCTTCGAAGACTTTCGCTCCTGCTTTACATAAAGTCAAAGCCCGATAAATGTCTGAGAGAATGATGGGGACAAGGGTGTGGTTTTCTTTGGTGGTGAGGATTTGCACAGCTTTTGCGGTGCGAATATCGATTGTTCGCTCTTTGTTTGGGAAGACCATGATTCCTAGAAAAACCACCATGAAAGCAAATCGACGGTGCATCTGCCAAGTGTCTTTGTTTTGCTTATTAGTAAGGCCTTTCTCATGAATTTCGAACCCATCTGACTTTCCGAACCTTGAATACAAAAAGTTGAAAGAACAACATCCATTGATGACATTGCTTTTCCTGATTTGACTGCTGATGTTCAGAAGACCGAAGAATCGATGTACCGAGGGAGCCTTTGTGAATATCAGGCTTTGATTCCTTAAACTTCCGTCAAAACCAACATATCCAGCTATCTCCTCTAATGTAGGAGTGAGCTCGAAGTCAGAGAAACGAAAGACATTGTGAACAGGGTCCCAAAAAGTTACTAATGCCGCAATCAGATCATCATGGGGTTTAACTTTCATAATATCCGTGAGATTTCCCAAATGCTTGACGACCCATTTTTGACCATCTGCGCCTAATTCACACCACCACATTTGAAGCTGAAATAGAAACTCTTCTGTATTCGTGGATGGGGGGTTTTGAGTGGTGCTAATTTTGTATCTGAAATTTAATTTAATAAAGTCAAGACTCATTTTGAAAATATGCACTAAAAAAATTATTTTCAGTTAAAACTATTTTCAAGATTTAAAACTATTTTGGGAATTTTTCAAACTATTTTCAAGATTAAATACCTTTCAAGATTAAATACCATTATTTCAAGATTTAAAACTATTTTTTTTTAATTTTTTTTTTAAAAAAACAACCCATTTTATTCCTCAGTTCTCACCATGATTTCATTTAAGCTGGTCAACAAGCATGTTCGAGGCAAATGAGTGCACAGGTAGCAAGTAGGATGCATCAGGATGGTCTTTTTATTTCGGGTTTACCTGTCCTAGACAGACCCAACCCCTGTGTTGAGTCTCCAAGGTCAGATGTACATGATGCAAATATACGTTCCTACTAGGGATCCGGTACATTGTTGAGTTATTCTAGGTAAAAACCTGAGGCATATTATTCTAAACCTGGCTTACCCAAACGGACAGTTTGAGCCGAAGCGGGGGCAACGTACCGGGAGCACGAAAGTCTACCTGGCCTAGTTACTTGTCCCAACTTCGTCTTATTTGGTATGACTTTTAACAGAAAGGTGGGTCACGCGCACGTGTACACCATTAATTTAGAAGACTTAGAAAGGAGAAGGGTTTCGCAACAGTTTTATATACACAATTCAGATAATATTAAAGCGGTAAAAGCATCACTTAGCACATTAAGCATATATCATGTAAAAATCAGATAATAAATAAAGCCAACTATAACAGTTATTTTAAGCTCGAATTCTTGAACCCTGAACCAGAGATTCTGGGTTCGATCCCCAGCAGAGTCGCCAGAGCTGTCACACCTCCTTTTTCCGCACCCGCAAGGGTGCAAGGGAGTTTTTTCCAATTAAAGGACAATCGAAACAGGATTATTTCAGAGTCGCCACTTGGGAGATTTAGGGTGTCCCAAGTCACCAATTTTAATCCCGAATCGAGGAAAAGAATGACTCCATATTACAGTCTGCGTACCAGAAATCCGGATAAGGAATTCTGTTAACCCGGGAGAAGGTGTTAGGCATTCCCGAGTTCCGTGGTTCTAGCACGGTCGCTCAACTGTTATATTCGGCTTGATTATCTGATTTTATACAAATATGAACTTATGTGCAAATTTTAACTTTTAACCGCTTTTATTATTCACTGCTATTTTATAGGACTTGCAACGTCGTGAAAATATATCTCGAACCACGTTACATCAATGCACCCGTGGTTATTGACATATCTCGACTCGGTTGAGATTTGGATTTGGGTCACATAAATGTGCACCCGAATTAAGGAGAATAAATTATTAAGACGCGCCTAAAGTGACTAACGTATTGTTATTTTGGGGAAGACCGTAAAATTTGCTAAACGGCCTGTCCCGGATTTTGAGTATTTAATACATATATTTTATGAGGGCCCCGCAATTTGTCCCTTTTGTTTGGCGAGGCTCGTCTCATTTTTATTTTTAAAAGGAATTTTGCGACATCATGGACACGCATCTCGAACCACGTCACAATCAATGTACCCGTGATTAGAAACACATCTCGAATCCGTCGAGATTTGGATTTGAGTCACATAAAATGTGCACCCAAATTTAAGAAGGTAAAATTATTAAATACGCGCTTAAAGAGGCTATCGCGTTATTATTCCGGGAGGGTCGTGAGATTCGCTAAACAACCCACCTTGGGGACCGAATGCTTCAATATATACATTTAATGAGGGCCCCGCAATTTGTGCGTTTTTCTTTATTTTTGTCGAGGCTCATCTCGTCCTTATTTTAAAAGGATATCCTATAACAACTACGTTTCTTGTCGCGTTTGTCTCAACTAATAGAAAACAGAAATAGTTCTAGTTAATTACATGCTTATAGGCTTATTTATAGCAGGATTCAAAATGCTTTTACAGAATAAGTAAACGTGATTACGCACACGGACAGCTGATTGAACATTACGGGCCCAAATCCAGCTCATGCAGGATGGGCCAGACCTGGGCCACTGTTTGTTCGATGCGGGCCTGCTTGGTCTGTTTTGACCTGGGCTCGACCTTCATGAGGTTGAGATTGCAAGATTTGTGTTCTTTGTTTTAACGTGTGGTTTACCAGTTATATGAGACAATTTATCAGAAGAGAAAGAGCTTAGCTAATAATGTACAATTTTCATGCTTGGCATACATTACAGAATATACCACACAATTAAACCAAATCTAAGATTCAACCTACTGCATTGGGAATACTTTTATCTACCAGCCTGCATATACAAACTAACGTTTAATTACCCTACAATTGATATCTACTAGGCATGCAAACTATCTTCAGTATCCAAATAACACTGCAAACTATCATGCATTACATGAGGTTTAACATAACAGTCTATATAAAAAAAATCTTCAGATCTTCTATTTTGTATTCATGCTCAACCTTCAAGTTACATTGACAATGTTCTAATCGTGTACCTGGTATAGCCAAGCAAAAGAAGAAAGGAATGATAAGCTGAGTAGTATGCAACAAACACAGCAACAGCAGATACACAGCAACAACACAGCAACAACACAGCAACAACAACCAGCCAACAATGATGGAGCTCACGAGCAGTCGAGCCACAAACAAACAATCCCAGAAACAGAGTAATGAACCAACAGAAACAACAGAGTATTCAGTGTAACCACACCAGCAATTCAACAATCACAAACAGCTCAACAGGCAACCAACATCAATCGGCCAAAAAAGCTAGACCAACATGAACTCTTATGTAATTTTCAGACAGTGTTTGGTTACGATATTCTGAGACTTTATGTTTCTTGTTTTTTTTTCCTGAAGACTAAAAATGTCCAGCCTTTAAGAAAATCCTTTCCACCGGCTCCAAAAATCTCTCCAAAAAATCCCCTTTTTCTCAATGGAAGGTCTGCCTCTTTTATAGCCTGAATTCAGCACTTTACAGTCTGTGTGACTACTCAAAATTCCCCCTCCCTGCTGTTTTTTTCCACTCAGCTATTTTAAATAAACAGACTCCCATGACATCCCTGACAGCCCCCTTTTTAACATTTATTAAACTAAAACAGGCCATGGGCAGCAAGAATATAATCTGACAGCATGTGCTGTCAGACTATTTTAATCCAAAAGGGCTTTATGCACATGTTGTGCACAAGTGCACATGCCCTCCAATTCTAACTGCAACTAAACAAAATCAATCCCTTTATATTTCTGATTCAAATACATCAATTGTAAATAGCTATAGTCGATCTTCAATTTTGATTCAAGCAATGTTCAACGAGACAAATCAAGCTGTTACCATTCAAACAGCTAAAACTATTTAACGACATGTATCGAATCGACTATACTAATTACAACATACACAATCAAAGCCAAGGATTAGAATCAAACAGTATCAGCAAGGGGTCAGATTGCACATGTCAATACAGAGGTTAACTTGGGGATTGATTACTCAAACAGTTTCAATTCAGTAAGTTATGCAGTTCACATACACACGCATTATCAGTGAATGAGGAAACATTTGATCAAATAACAGAGGTCCAGGCAAGGTGTGAGAAAACAGTTGGTAAAATTCAAAACACAATTTGAACAAGATGTTTGGCCATACGAATAGACCTTTAACACACACACGAACTGGAATGAAGAAGAGAAGACAAACTTACCTTAAAATCTTTGAAAGAAAAAATCAGGAAAATCAACTTGTGTTTGAACAGACCCTTCTCAAAGTTTAACGGATTTTAATCGAAGTGTCTCTCAAATGAGAAACCCTTCGATTAAGGTCCATTAGACCATAAACTCTTGGTTTAAACAGGCACGGAACAGGCACGGAACAGGCACGAGGAACCCTTAATCGAAGTGTTTTGAGAAGCACTTCGATTAAGGTCCATTAGACCATAAACTCTTGGTTTAAACAGGCACGGAACAGGCACGAGGAACCCTTAATCGAAGTGTTTTGAGAAACACTTCGATTAAGGTCCATTATACCATAAACTCTTGGTTTAAACAGGCACGGAACAGGCACGGAACAGGCACGGAACATACACGGAACAGGCACGAAGAACACTAGGGTTCGAAACAGCAGATCTGGGATTCGTGTTTCCCTGGTCAGATTCGGACCAAACCAAACATGGTTTGGTCACGAGGGAGGTTCGGGGACTGTCTAGTGTGAAGATGGTGAGGTTTGGTGTAGGTCAGATTTCGACTCGAATCTTCAAATGAAGATTCGAGACGAAGGAAGGTGATTCGAGGCTAGGGGGTAACAGATCCATGTTCAGGACAGTGAGGTGGTCCTAGGGTGTTCAGAAGGTGGTCATCGGCGTTCATGCCGCCGGGTTCTGGTGAAAGGGAAATCAGGGCGGCTGCTAGGGTTTGGGGGGTTTCAGTGTTTGGTGAAGACGATGAGTGGAGGGGGTTCGGATAGGGGGCGTGGGGTACGATAGAAAGCTTATATACGATCTAAGGGTTTAGATCCTGGCCGTTGGATCAGATGAGATCTATGGCCAGGATCTATTCACTTAGGGAAGACGGTGTCGTTTTGGGTTTGATAGTGGGTGAGACCGGGTAAGGCTGGATCGGGTCAAAATTGGACGGGTTTAGGGGGAAGGCCTGGGTCCGTTGGATCTAAGGGTTGGACGGTTCAGATTAATTTGACTGAAACAGCGTCGTTGAGGTGAAGTGATCAACCTGATCAGGACCGTTTGTTTGAGCCAGATCAACGGCTCCAATAAGGACGTTGATACGGCGTCGTTTGAATCAATGTTTGGGCAGGCCAGATTTGGACTGGACTTGAGTGCCGGTTTTGGGCCTATTTTTGTTTCATTTTTGGGCCCAAACCGATTTTCATCACTCTTTTCTTTTGTTTTTTTTTTCTAATTTTAAAACAAAAATGAAATAAATAAAAAAAATGAAATTAAAACAAACAACAATGCACACTTTAAAACAATTATCACACACATATAAAAATATTTAAGTAGGTTAAATCACAACCTAGAATGAACAATACATATATATTTTTGAATTTTCTTTCAACGACCGAATTACGGTTTGATTACTATGACAGACATACCTTGTATTTTGACTGATAAGATCAAAAATGCAAAAATGGGACGAACCACAAATGACTAGCAGTACATGTCATGAAAAATTGAAAATTTGTACAGCGAGGTCACTGGTCACTATTTTTGTTTTCTTTTGGAGTGATTGTCCGTGAAGCAAAAATCACGTGCTTACACCAATTGCCTCAGAAATATAGTTAATCCTAGTTCCTTGAATAGTTGCAGAACTTCTATTCTCTAGCTTCGTAACTCGTTCATGACTTTCATTCTGAACGTTGTGAAATTAGTGCGTAATCAATATAGACTTGGGTTTGATGCCCATGAGTCTCAGTCTAGAGTACTCAGCATGTCATAAATACATGTCTCAGTCTAGCTCTATTCAGCATTCAAGTATCATGTAACTCAATATGGTTCAGTATTTCACCATCATGTATTTCAGTATGATTCTCAGTTCCTGAATGTTGAACACTTGTAGTTGGGCCTGAGGCTGCAGTTTATGCTTTATGCATCTTTGGGCCTGAGGCCACAGTTTATGATGTATGTATCTTTGGGCCTGAGGCTGCAGTTATGCACATATATATTAGGCCTGAGGCCGCAGTTTAATATTCAAATAAACAGGTTGTTCATCATTCAGAAGAGGGAGTATTCATATCCTTACTTCCTTTGTTCAGTTCAGTTATCAGTTATCAGTTATCAGTTATCATTTCAGTTATCAGCTATCATTTCAGTTATTAGTTATCATTTCTAATATCAACTATCATTTCAGTTATCAGTTATCATTTCAGTTACCAATTATCAGTTATCATTTCAGTTTCAGTTTCAATAGTTATCATTTCAGTTATCAAATGTCAATTCTCAGTTATCAACTTAGTTTCAGTTTTAGCATTTATTCTTTCTTTTAGTTGCTTTACATACCAGTGCAATTCAAATGTACTGACATCCTTTTTGCTCGGGTCCTGCATCTCACGATACAGATAATGATTTACAGGTTGACGATTCAGAACGCTAGGATGATCGTATCGGCTATTTGGTGAACCCTAGTTTGTTCAGGGAATTATCATTATCTTATAGTCTTCAGTATTTTCAGACATTTAGTGTTTTCAGTACTTCATCAGAGGCTTCATAGACTAGAGTATCAATTAGACAGAGTCACAAGCTTTTTGTATTAACAATGTTGGCTGCAAATATGTTTCAGAATCGTATTAGTATTTTCGCACTTTGATTTATATCATCTAGACTTTCAGTATATCAGCATGTGTTAGTTTATCTTCTACATTCAGTATGTTATGATGTCACATGTTGATCCAGCCAGCCAGTTGGTTCGCTCGGTCACAGTAGTCAGACATCGGGTGCGTGTTACATCCAGGCCCAGGTTCGGGGTGTGACAAAGCTTGGTATCAGAGCCCTAGGTTCAAGAGTCCTAGGAAGTCTATGAAGCCATGTCCAGTGGAGTTTCCTTTATATGTGTGTCCTGGCCACTCATATAAACGGTTAACTACCAAGACATCCAGGATTGTCTCATTTCTTTCTACTCTAGATCATGCCATGAAGCTTAGAGCAATAGGTAACCTTCTCTTCCTATCGAATTCCAGACGTATTGAATGCTCAAAAGATGTGCAGGGAAAAAAAAAGCCCAAGGTCCTGGAAGGATGATTTGCCTATTGTGGTATTACTATGGAGTTCATGTTGGTAACAAATCAGATTTGAGAGGATGTTGAAAATGCAATGCAATGGATAGTAGTACAGATTAGAGCATAACCTTATCAGAAAGTACAAGAGCAGTCATTATATTTTATGGTTATCAGTTTAACTCAGTTACCAGTTATACAATCTTTCAGTTAGCAGGTTTATGGTTATTCAGTATGCTAGTTATTTCTTATTTAGTTACCAGATCTCCAATTTTCAGTGTATCCAACGTCTGCTGACTTGGGAGTATACGGTGATGCCTACAGGTGCTAAGAGAAAATGTAAGAACAGTGATTGTAGCAAAATTTTCACATGTTTTAGGTCTGAATTAAGACCAGGACTTGCCGGATTGTGTAGGAAGTGATTTATAAGGTGATGGTATCTCTGAAGGACATGTTTATGTATGGTTGTGTATCTGGATGCGTTTTACCTCACAGAAAATTTTCATTTTTAATTCTTAGCAATTGAGCCACAAGTTGGATGATGATAATTTAGATGACAGACCCTACAGTATAGCAGGTTAAGAATTTGACCGCAACTGGCCTAGAATTGGTCATTATAGTTTTGGACAAAAAAGCGACTAAGGGAAAAATTCCTAGCAGTCATAAACGTTTGATATTACTAGAGAAGTATTTTTATTACGACTCATGCATATAACTAAGAAGATATGGTGTATGAAAATGAGAACATATAGTAACCGATATTGAATTTTAGGGAATGATTTTAAGTTGTTTATATTAATTCATACTAGAACTAATTCAAACATTAGTGAAATACTTCATATTCTTGAAACTCTTGTCGTGCGAATATGTTGATCCGAGTACTAAACTTTTGTTATTCTATTCTCTCACAGATGGTGAGGACACGCGCTACCGGTTAGGATGGACGACTACCAGTACCACCTGTTGTGGACACTAGAGGCCGAGGACGCGGTCGTGGTTGCGGTAGGGGAATGTGTGTGGCCTACACAGTAGCTAGGGCAGCATCTGCAGATCCACCAGCCACCCCAATTCAGGATCAGGTCCCAGTGGTGAACGCTCCAGCAGCACCAGCTCAGGCACCAGTTGTGCCCATTATGATTCCGGGTATTCAAGAGGCATTGGCTCAGATTATATTAGTATGCACTACGTAGCTCAGGCGGTCTCAGTTACTATAGCAGCAACTACTTCTCAGGCTGGGGGAGGCACTCAGACTCCCACCGCTTGCACACTGAGCAGGTCATTCAGGGACTTCAGACACCGGGGGCACATCCAGCCTAGCCGGTTGCAGCTACTCAGGACTATGTAGCTCCTTCCATGCCAGAGGACAAACATCGTAGGTTGGAGAGGTTTGGTAGACTTCAGCCTCTAACTTTTAGTGGTGTAGAGGGCGAGGACGCCCAGGGTTTATTGGACAAGTGCCAGTGGATTCTTCGTACAATAGGTATTCTGGAGACCAGCGGGGTTGCTTTTACTACTTTTCAGTTTTCTGGAGCTACCTTCACTTGGTGGGAGGCTTATGAGAGTCGTAGGCTTGTTGGTGCAGCACTTCTTACCTAGCAGCAGTTCTCCGTTCTCTTTTTGGAGAAGTGTATGCCGCAGTCTTGTAGAGAGGAGATGCGCATGGAGTTTGAGTGGTTGCGTTAGGGAGAGATGACTGTGATGCAGTATGAGATGAGGTTCTTGGAGTTAGTTCGTCATGCTATTTAGTTGGTTACGACAGATAGAGAGAGGATTAGGAGGTTTGTGGATGGCCTCACTTATCAGCTTCGTATTCTCATGACCAGGGAGAGGGTGTTTAGTGCTACTTTTGAGGAGGTTGTAGACATTTCTCATGAGATTGAGTCAGTTCGTCGCTAGGAACGAGATGCGAGGGAGGCCAAGAGTCCTCGAGGATCTAGTAGTTATGGTGGTGCTCCTTCGTGAGGTCAGTTTTAGCACGGCAGAGGCCGTCCATTTAGGCATGCTCAGCCAGCTTGCCCAGGTTATCGTGGGGCGTCATCGGGTCATGGTTCTTACAGTTCTTATCAGGGTCAGTCATCACTTAGTGCCCTTCCAGCTTAGAGTTCGTCCCGTGCTCCATCAGTTCAGAGCTCTTCTATGCCAGGTGCATCTTCTAGTCATTCCGGTGCTAGGGGTTCCTTACAGTCCCCGTCTCCAGCACCCGGGGGTTGTTATGAGTGTGGAGAGATGGGTCATATGTGAAGGCAGTGTCCTCGTCGTCTTACGGGTTCATCTCAATAGAGGAGTCAACCATTGGCTTCAACACCAGTTACTTCACCACCACCCACCCAGTCAGCTAGGGCGGAGGACAGCTAGCTAGAGGCTGGCCCAGAGGGGGAGGTCGATCAGGTGGCAGTCAGGACCGTTTTTATGCACTTCTAGCTAGACCCGATGCTATTGCTTCTGATGTTGTTATTACAAGTATTGTCTTAGTCTGCCACAGAGATGCTTCTGTATTATTTGATCTCGGTTCCACTTATTCTTATGTGTCATCATACTTTACTCGTTATTTGAATACGCCCCTGAGTCTCTTATTTCACCTGTTCATGTATCTACTCCGGTGGGTTATACTGTTGTAGTAGACCGTGTGTACCGGTCGTATGTGGTGACTATTGGGGGTCTGGAGACCTGAGTGGATCTTTTGTTGTTATATATGGTGGATTTTGATGTTATATTGGGCATGGATTGGCTATTTCCATGTCGTGCTATTTTTGACTGTCATGCTAAGACAGTGACATTGGCTATGCCGAGTGTTCCATGGATTGAGTGGCGAGGTTCAACTGATTATGTTCCTAATAGGGTAATTTCATTCTTGAAGGCCCAGTGTATGGTTGGGAAGGGCTGTCTTTTGTATCTAGCCTTTGTGAGGGATGTCGGTGTAGAGACTCCCAGTATTGATTCTATTCCAGTTGTGAGGGATTTTCCTGATATGTTTCCTGCAGACTTGTCGCGCATACTGCCGGATAGGGATATTGATTTTGGTATTGACCTGGTGCCGGACTCTTAGCCCATTTCTATTCCATCGTATCATATGGCACCAGTGGAGTTGAAGGAGTTGAAGGAGCAGCTTCAGGAACTCCTTGATAAGGGGTTCATTTGGCCTAGTGTGTCGCCTTGGGGTGCGTCGGTTCTATTTGTGAAGAAGAAGGATGGCACGATGAGGATGTGCATTGATTATAGGCAGTTGAACAAAGTAACAGTTAATAACAAGTATCCTCTGCCTCACATTGATGATTTATTTGACCAGCTTCAGGGAGCGAGAGTGTTCTCCAAGATTGATCTCCGTTCAGGCTATCACCAGTTGAAGATCAGGGACTCGGATATTCTTAAGACAACTTTCAGGACCCGATATGGTCATTATGAGTTCTTGGTAATGTCTTTTGGGCCGACCAACGCCCCAACAACGTTCATGCATTTGATGAACAACGTGTTCCGACCTCATCTCAACTCATTTATCATAGTTTTCATTGATGATATTCTGGTGTACTTGCATAGTCAGGAGGAGCACGCAGAGCATTTAAGAGTTGTGTTACAGATATTGAGCGAGGAGAAGCTTTATGCAAAGTTCTCTAAGTGTGAGTTTTCGCTTAGTTCATTGGCTTTCTTGGGGCACGTGGTGTCCAGCGAGTGTATTCAGGTTGATCCGAAGAAGATAGAGACGGTTCAGAGTTGGCCTAGACCGTCTTCAACCATAGAGATTAGCAGCTTTCTTGGTTTGGCAGGCTATTATTGCCGGTTTGTCCAGGGATTTTCATCTATCGTATCGCCCTTGACCAAGGTGACTCAGAAGGGTGCTTCATTTGTATGGTCGGATGAGTGTGAGAAGAGCTTTCAGAAGCTCAAGACTGCCTTGACCACAGGTCCAGTATTAGTTTTGCCATCAGCTTCAGGTCCATATACCGTGTATTGTGATACTTCAAGAGTTGGTATTGGGTATGTATTGATGTAGGAGGGTAGAGTTATTGCTTATGCTTCTCGCCAGTTGTAGCCCCATGAGAAGAACTACCCCATTCACGATTTAGAGTTGGCTGCCATAGTTCATGTGTTGAAGATTTGGAGGCATTACTTATATGGTGTGTCTTGTGAGGTGTTTACGGATCATCGTAGACTCCAGCACTTGTTCAAGAAGACGGATCTCAATTTGAGGTAGCGGAGGTGGTTGGAGTTGCTAAAGGATTATGATATTACTATATTTTACCATCCGGGGAAGGCCAATGTGGTGGCCGATGCTTTGAGCCGAAAGGCAGTGAGTATGGGAAGTTTGGCATATATTCTAGTTGGGGAGAGACCTCTTGCAGTTGATGTTCAGGCCTTGGCCAATCGGTTCGTGAGGTTAGATATTTCAGAGACCAGTCGGGTATTGGCTTGTGTGATTTCTCGGTCTTCCTTATATGATCGCATCAAAGAGCGCCAGTATGATGATCCTCATTTGCTTGTACTTAAGGATAAAGTTTAGCACGATGATGCCAGAGATGTGACTATTGGTGATGATGGGGTGTTGAGGATTTAGGGCCGAATATATGTGCCAAATGTAGATGAGCTACGGGAGTTGATTCTGGAGGAGGCTCATAGCTCGCAGTATTCTATTCATCCGGGTGCCGCGAAGTTGTATCAAGATTTGAGACAACATTATTGGTGGAGGAGAATGAAGAAAGACATTGTGGGATTTGTAGCTTGGTGTCTCAATTGTCAACATGAGCATCAGAGACCGGGTGGCTTGCTTCAGCAAATGGATATTCCAGAGTGGAAGTGGGAGAGGATCACCATGGGCTTTGTAGTTAGGCTCCCACGGACTTTGAAGAAGTTCGATGCTATTTGGGTGATTGTGGATCAGCTGACCAAGTCCGTGCACTTTATTCCTATGTGTACTAACTATTCTTCAGAGCGGTTGGTAGAGATCTATATCCAGGAGATTGTTCGTTTGCATGGTGTCCCAATTTCCATCATTTCAGATAAGGGCACTTAGTTTACTTCACAGTTTTGGAGGTCTGTGCAACGAGAGCTGGGTACTCAGGTTGAGTTGAGCACAACTTTTCACCCTCAGACGAACGGGCAATCCGAGCGCACTATTCAGATATTGGAAGACATGTTGCGTGCTTGTGTCATTGATTTCGGAGGGTCATGGGATCAGTTTCTACCACTCACAGAGTTTGCTTATAACAACAGCTACCAGTCGAGTATTCAGATGGCTCCATATGAGGCTTTGTATGGGAGGCGGTGTAGGTCTCTAGTTGGTTAGTTTGAGCCGGGTGAGGCTAGGCTACTGGGGACAGACTTGGTGAAGGATGCTTTAGAAAAGGTGAAGGTAATTCAGGAGAGGCTTTGTACAGAGCAGTCGAGACAAAAGAGTTATGTTGACATGAAGGTTCGGGATGTGTCCTACATGGTTGGTGAGAAGGTTCTGTTGAAGGTTTCGCCCATGAAGGGTGTTATGAGATTTGGGAAGAAGGGTAAATTGAGTCCTCGGTTCATTGGGCCTTTTGAGGTGCTTCGGAGGATTGGGGAGGTGGCTTATGAGCTTGTTTTGCCACCCAGCTTATCGAGTGTGCATCTGGTATTTCATGTCTCTATGCTCCGAAAGTATATTGAGGATCCGTCTCATGTTCTGGATTTCAGCACGGTTCAGTTAGATGATGATTTGACTTATGATGTGGAGCCATTAGCTATTTTGGAGCATCAGGTTAAAAAATTGAGATCAAAGGATATAGCTTCAGTGAAAGTGTAGTGAAGAGGTCGGCCTGTGGAGGAGGCTACTTGGGAGACCGAATAGGAGATGTGAAGTAGAGATCTCACTTGTTTGAGGCTTCAGGTATGTTTCTTGACTCGTTCAAGGACGAAATATTGTTTAAGAGGAAGATGTAATGACCCGGCCGGTAGTTTCATGTGTTACCGCTTCGTTTACCCCATTTCTGCTTCTTATTACCTAGTTCAGCTGTATTTTTGTGTTACCGGGTTGGTTGCCTCGGGTTCGCAGAGATTTTGGTAAAGTTTGAGGCGCTTAGTCTCTTTTGAGTGAGCTTAAGTTGGAAAAGTCAACTTGATGTTGACTTATATGTTAGAGGGATTAGATGTGAGTTCCGATAGTTCAGATAACTTTGGGAGGTGATTTGAAACTTAGGAGCATGATCGGAATGTGTTTTGGAGGCCCGGAGTAGAATTAAGCTTGAATTGACGAAATTAGAATTTTGGTATTTTTCGGTTGTTAGGTGAGATTTTGATATATGGGTTGGAATGAAATTCTGGGAGTTGCAGCAGGTCCGTTGTGTCATTTGGGATGAGTGTGCAAAATTTCAGGTCATTCGAACATGGTTTGGTAGACTTTTTGATCAAAAGCAGAATTCGGAAGATTTTGGAATCTTAGGCTTGATTTCGATGTGATTTGGCTGATTCGATGTTGTTTGAGGTGTTTTGAAGATTGGTACAAGTTTGAGTAGTGGTATATGATGTGTTGGTGTTTTTGGTTGAGGTCCTGGGGTGATTCGGATGGTTGGCGGAAAGTTTGGAAGTTGGTTTTGGCAGCTGAAGATGTTCCATTGTTGTCATAACCGCACCTGCGGCTAGGGGACCGCAGGTGCGGCCTTGGAGAGGCGAAAAGGCAGCCGCAGATGCAGCCAAGTAGAAGATTAGCTGAAACTGCAGAAGCAATCGAGGAGGCGCGCCTGTGGTTGCGCAGGTGTGATATTTTAACCGCAGATCTGGAAATGGTCAAGTAAGTGAAAACCGCAGGTGCGGTGGTCTAGACCGCAGAAGCAGGACCATAGGAGCGAGATCTGGACCGCAGGTGTGAAAATCCTGGGCCAGAAGGTATAAATTATTTCCTTTGCGAATTTTTGGGTTATTCCACCATTTCTAAGTCGATTTTGGAGCTTTTTGGGAGATTTTGAAGAGGGAATTCAAGGGAGCTTCGTTGAGGTAAGATTGTTGAACCTAAAACTCGTTTCTATGGTATTAATTCACGGATTAGAGCTGTAATTATGGAAATTTAGGGTTAAAAATTGGGAAACTAGGGCTTGAGAATTGGAGACCTAGACTTGAGGATTTGAGGGGCCATTTGTAGTCGGATTTTGGGACTTTTGAGATGTATGAACTCGTGGGGAGATAAGGAATCTATTGATGTAAATTTTATCGAATTCCGAGACGTGGGCCTGAGGATAGAGTTTGGACCAGATTGAGGTGAGTAATGATTTTAAATGTTGTCCTGAGGGTATGAAACCTCGGATTTCACATCGCTGTGCTATATTGAGGTGACGCACACGCTAGATGACGAGCATGCGGTCGTGTACCGTTGGGGATTGTGACTTAGTCCATCCTGAATGACTGTTTTACCGCGTAATTGATTGAAAACTATTTGCTATCATCATGTTTTGGGCGGAATGCCATATTTGGGCCTCGTGCCAACTATTTGGACCCTTAGGGGATTTTTACTGATATTTCCTCACTGTTTTGACTTTATACTTGTACTCAGTCATGCTATTCAATTATTTTCATAACTCAGCCATGTTTACTCTGTTTTAACACATTAAATAATATTTTAAATGATAATTTGGGCTGAACATCATGTTTTATTATTGCCCGAGTGGCTTATGAGATTTTGACTAAGTAAGGTCTAGGCCCTGTGTTGTGAAGATACACTGATTTATGATTATGAGGCCGAGGGCCTGAGATTGTACGCCACAAGGTGGCTTGTTGATATGAGGCCGAAAGTCTATTGATTATGCAACGAGATGGCTTGATATTGTGCTTGGGTCGTAAGGGGCCCCTCCCGGAGTCTGCACACCCCCAGTGAGCGCGGGTACCCATTGTGATATGAGATATAGCCCGAGGGGCTGGTGTTATTCCATGTTGTTGCCCAATGGGCTAATTCTGTTGGTATTGTGCCTGAGGGGCGGTTTTTATGTGTTTATCTCTTCTAGCTGCCTGTCATTTACTTATTTAACTGTTAAAAAGGTATTTTAAAGAAGCTTATTCTGAACTAAGGCAACTTTATATGTTTTCACTGTTTTTCTTACATTTTACTGGTTTTTACTCTACCTCTGTATAGCATGTTGTTGTGCTTTTACATGATTTCTTATCGTTCAATCTTCATTTATTATTATTACTCACTGAGTTGGAGTACTCACTTTACTCCCTGCACCATGTGTGCAGATTCAGGCGCTTCAGGTCCTACTACCGAGTGTTGATTTCTTCCAGCTCAGGCGGATTCGGAGATTCACTAGGTAGCTGTTCGGCGTTCGCAGCCCAGTGCTTCTCCCCTATTTTATCTTGTCTTATTTTAGTTCTGTAATAGACTGTGTAGACTCTTCCTGCTTTAATCTGTTAGTAGATGCTCATGACTGGTGACACCCCGATGTCAGGCTATGTCTATTCCACAAATTGTATTATTTACCTTTATTTTGGGATTATTAATATGTTAAAGACTCAATTGATATTATTTTAATTGCTTAAAATGAATTGGGCATGTGTGTCGACTGGCCTTGTCTTCACGAGAGGCGCCATCACGACCGAGTCCGGCTTTAGGGTCATGACAGGAATCCTCACACTCTCACGAGTTCATATATATAGAAATTACTCCAATCCGACATCAAAATCTTGATTAAAACTCCAAAATTAGGCCTAAGAACTTTTCCAATATTTCTCCAATTTTTCACCCCAAATTCGAATTTAAAGGAAGAATTTAGGTATAGATTCGTGAAAATTAATCAAAACCGAGTAAGAATTACTTACCTAAAACACCCAAGTGAAAAATGTGTCCCAAAATCGCCAATCCCGAGCTCCCAAATAAAATTTCTAAGGTTTGAGACTAAACCCCCGATTTTGCCCTTTTCCGACCAGTGGAACCGCATCTGCGGCTCTGGGACCGCACCTGCGATCCCGCTTCTGCGTAGACCAAGTCGCACCTGCGACTTTTCATTAAATAGCAAAGTTCCGCACCTATGACCTTAATTCCGCAGATGCGGTGCCGCTTCTGCGATGCCTGGGACGCATCTGCGGCCAAATCCAATTCCGCCTAAGACCGCATCTGCGACTAGACACACGCTTCTGCGGGCCCACACCTGCGGTCCCCAATCTGCAGGTGCGGTTATGACAGCACTTCTGTAGCTGAAGCTGCTTCCCAAATCTCCCAATTTCTTCTGTCAACCTTCCTAAATCATCCCGAGACCCCCGGGCCTCAACCAAAAATACAAACAAGTCATATATCACTATTCAAACTTGTACCAATCCTCGAAACACTCAAAACAATGCCGGAATACCCAATCACCCTTGGATTCAAGCCTAAGGATTCCAAAACTTCTAATTTTCATTTTTGATCAAAAAGTCTATCAAACCTCATCCGAATTACCTGAAATTTTGCACACACGTCCCAAACGACATAACAGACCTACTCCAACTTCCGAAATTCCATTCCGACCCAGATATCAAAATCTCACTATCGAACCGGATACTTCAAAAATTTAACTTTCGGCATTTCAAGCCTAATTAATCTACGGACCTCCAAAACACAATCCGAACACGCCTCTAAGCCCGAAATCACCCAACAGAGTTAACGAAACCAACAGAATTCCATTCCGAAGCCGTCTTCATACTGCTTCTGACTACGGTCCAAATTCTAAGGCTAAATCTCTTATTTAGGGACTAAGTGTCCCAAAACACTCCGAAACACAAAATAAATCCTCTTGGAAACTCACAATAGCAGAAACAAACACGGGGAATACAGTTAATAGGGGATCTGGGCGTAAATTCTTAAAACGACCGGCTGGATCGTTATGTTAATTTGATACTATCTATTTTCTTTTCCTGTTATTCACTTGAGGATTGGGATTTGCGAGTAAAAATTGCACAGGGCGCACTATTTGGTTACCCTCATTTAACCTATACCTATTTTTTTTAAAACGTTTAACTTTTACCCACCCCTTAAACAATTTCAGCTCCATTTCTCCTCCCCCTTCTCCTCCTTCATTTTTTTTTCTTCTACAACGATGACTTCAACATTGCTCTCTTTGATTAATGAAGCTAAACAAAATATACTGAGGACTTCCATTTGGATTATTATAACATTAAAAATCAGTTTCCTCATTGTCTGGAAACACAACTCCGTCATCCATTGCTGGAAATTTACTTGATACCGTGAATGTTTCTGCACAAGGAACCCAGCCTTTAACAGTAAGTTTCAAATTCATTATTTCCCATGCACATGGAGTTTGTTCTTCTTTTTCTTTTCTCTTTTGAGTTTTTTTTGGCTATGAAACGTAGCTCTTGATATATTTAAAACATGAAAGTTAACAGAGTACACAGTAGATGGAACTGAACGATGGATCCGATTACATAAAATCTAATAACGGTAAACTAAAGTTGGGTGAGTTATCAAAAACTAGAACATCTTGATAGTGGGATTCCCTAGTTACAAACTGAAGTTTCCCAGTTACAACATAAAAATTTCAGCTCTAGAGCTGAAGTTTCCCAGTTACAACACAAAAAATTCAGCTCTAGAGCTGAAGTTTGCCAGTTACAAAATAAAAACTTCAGCTCTAGAGCTGAACTTCAGGCCCGGCTACCAGAATGCTGAAATTTTGCGCGATTGCCTTTACTACTTCAGCCCCGTGTGCTGAAGTTATGCGAAAAAGCGGGTACGCTTGTAATTTTTTTTGCAAAGCGGGCACAAGTTAAAATGTGACACAAAAAACGGGTATAGATACAAATGCTCCAATTTGCAAATATGATTTTGTCGTTTAATGGGATTGGGCCGCTGATAATAAGGCCGATTCTTGGGGCAGAAGGGCATAAATAGCCACTCTAATGCCGCTCTTGACAATTCATATATGCTTTAATGGAGTAACTATTTAAAATACAGCCATTTTCTTAATAGTTACTTAAGTAGTACTGTAGTAGTAAATAATGTTTGGATAAAAATATCCCTCCACACAATAACACTGCTTCCTCTTCTTCTTAAGCAATACAAGAACATCGTAGAGACGATTTAAGGAAAGTCGAACCCGCAATCTTATTTTTAATCTTTTGGTCCTTCTTTTGTAATTTTCACTCAATAATAATAATAACAATGACAACATATAATATGCAGACCAATATTGATATTCCTCGTCTTCTCGTGTCACTAGGATCTAAAATTTGCGTAAAAATTATACGAGCGCTCTATTTGGTTGCCCCCATTTAACTTATACCCATATTTTTATTCTTTAACCTATATCCTAATTTTGGCAACTTCAGCTTTCTCCTCTTCCTCCTGACCTATGCGTTACGTTCTTCCTCCTCTTCTTTTCCGCTTCTTCTTTTCTCTCTCAATCCCACAATAAGAACAACAAAAGAAAAAAAAAATGAGTAACTGTGGAACAAGATATTTTCATTTTCTTACCTTTTACTTCGAGATGGATCTTAATTTTTCTATCAAGATTTGAAGGTGGTGGGTTCTTGAATGAGATGAAGATTGAGCTAAAGAAGGACAAATATAGGTTTTTGATCGTTGCGGATGAAGAAAGGAAAGTGTTCCATCAGAAAAAGAAAAGAAGAGCTCCTTCGATATTGAGTATGTTTGTAAAAGGAAAGGGGCTGGATTGTATTGGGCCTTCGGATCAGACTTCAATCGGCTCCTAGAATGCTAAAGTTCAGCAAATACTAAACAAACTTTAGCTCCTAGAATGCTGAAGTTTAGCGAATACAAAACAAACTTCAGCTCCTAAAATGCTGAAGTTCAGCAATTAAAAAACAAAAATTTCAGCCAAAACATGTTGTAGTTTTATTGAACTGAAGTTTGCCATTACACAATAAAACTAAAGTTTTCGTGATTGCTTTTGCAATTCAGACCAAACTTCAGGCAGAAATATTTGAAGTTTTGCTTTTATAAGGCTACACTTCAGGCAAAAAATTCCGAAGTTCAAACTTCAGACATAAATTTTTGCTATGAGTTAAAATGTGACCCAAAAACTGGTATAGATGCAAATCCCCCAAAATTTGCTTATTTATATATCCATCATTTTGTCTCCTCAATTTGAATTTGCTTATGATGTTACATACATCTTCACTAAGAGGAGTGTAATTACATTCTCCAATTCTCAAGGGGAAAGTGAGAATTGGAGGTAATTACACTATGTAATTTCAAGGTTACTTTTTATTTTCTTTCCTTTTTGTTTTTATTTTAATTTATTTTCTTTATAACTTTTTATTTCTATTTTTTATTTTATATTTAATTTTTTTTAAAAAAAAATTAAAATATATTTTTATTTATACATTATTTATCTTTTATTTTTCTACCTTTACTTCTTATCATTTTATGTAATTACTTATATTTTATTTTTGAATTTATTTTATTATTATATTTTTTAAAACTACACCTCATAATATTAGAAATAATGAGTCATTAATAAACTTGATATATAATAAGTGATGCAATTAAAATAAAATTTCGTTGTAGATATGGTTATAAACTTATTATGTTTCCTAATCTTAAGTTGTGGTGAAACTTACTATTATTATGTTGGAATTTGACATATGTTAAACTAATTTTTTTTTATGGATTTTAAAATTGTGTTATATTCATGGTTCCAATTTACATGTTTTAGTAGTATTGGCTCACATTGCATGTTGTTCAGTTTTTAGTTAGAATTGATAGATTAATTTTGTCAAATATTTGAATAATGTTATGACATTATATGTACAAATATTAATTTATTTTATCAAACATGAATTTCATGATATTTTTACAAAGTATATGTTTTTAGTTTTTGTAAGTATCTAAACTAAATATTATTAATCTAAAAAATATATAAAAATTATTTTTACAATATTAGTTTTAAATATATGATTTCTAATTAATGTATATTCACGAAAAATATACATTTTAAATACCAAATATAGTATCATTTGTATTTATAAAAAATTATAGGCATATATTTATTATATTAATTTTTAAGTTTTGATAATTATTTCATTCAAAATTTTATCTAATTGTATAATTACACTTGTGCAATCAAATAGTAAACTTGTAATTACACTATGACAAACAAACAGATCATCGTAATTACACAACTATGTAATTACTACCCTAGTAATACACTAATTCCAATTACCTGGTGGCTTTCCAAACAAATCCTTAGGGACCCAACATCATCATTGAGATTTGTCTTATATCATCTCAAAGATGTGGGGTTTATCAAAACTCAATTGAGATTTTCCTTACCACCTATCATAATGATGTAAAATTTATTTAAACTCAATAAACATAAAAATATACTCATCGTCGCCCAAGCTTGCACGTGGAGTGATACCATATGTAATAATCCAATCTGCTAGTAATTTGTCTGCTTTAGGCATAGGAAAACACAATTTTAAAATTGTCACTAAGAGTCTAATTATAATTATTTATGCAACAAAGATGTTCATTAGGCAAATTAGTAAGATAACTGAGAAATATAAGCATTACAATATAGGGGTGTACAAATCAAACTCGAAAATCGCACCAAACCGAAAAGTCAAGCCAAACCGATTAAAAACCCGATTAGGTTTGGTTTGATATTGAGTAAAAAAACTCAAACCAAACCCACATATAAATATAATTTTTATATATACTTTTAAGATTTTATATAGAATTTTCTTTAAAAAATATCTAGAAATATTTGGGATTCTTTTGCGGGATATAATATTTAATAGTATATGAAGTGCTCCATGTTTATTAACCTTAAATAATGGGTTGTATGATCACTTTCTCATAAAATGTTGCTGAAATGCAACAATCTTTTTTTTCTTCCATATTCATATCATATGCTAAGATCTATTAAATTCTTATATCTTTTTCGAATGTGAAGTGCGTATTATTATTTAGGTATCATATTGATTTTTATGTTTAATTATAAAATTCGGTTAAGCTTGAAAGTGTACATCAACGAAAAATTATCTTTAGGCGACTAAGAAAATAACTATTATGTGTTACTAAGAAAATTCTCCCATAAGAATATTTTAATAGATAATATGCTTGTCAATTTTTTATATTTTTACTAAACATATATTTATTTATAAAAAATTAACAAAGTAAGATTGAAATAATATTTAAGTAACAAAAAATCCAAAAAACCCGAAAAATCCAACAATATCGAACAAATCCAAACTGATATAGTTGATTTGGTTTGGTTTTGATAAAAACCGAATCAACCCGGCCCATGTACACCCTTATTATATTATGTAGGTGTGCTTGAACAGTGCACCTCCCATAGTAACCAATGTTGAGGAGGGCACATATCATACTTCAGAAGGTAACACTTATGGTAGGAAATATTGGGTTCACCCATAAGGGGTGCTCTAAGATCCAATAGGTTTATTAGTTAACCATAATATTCTTTATATAAGTACACTTACTGTGTACAATAAAGAAGAGACCCTCTGCAGTATTTTTCTACGCTAGTCACAGCCGACTAGTAATTCCAGCCGCGATTCAATCTGTTTTCTCTTCCGCTTCACGAAGAACAAGTAAGTTTTCATTTTATAATTTACGCGCTATCTAATGTGTTTAGGTTAACGTGTTCTTTCATTGGTATCAAAGCCATAGACTGATTTTCTAGTCCAAAAACATATAAAGAATGATTTTCTAGTCCAAAAACATATAAAGAATAGTCCGATTACTCTGTGTATAGAACTACGCCTATATAGTATTTTTTGAATGATAACACAATTTGCTATATACTTTGGTATCTAGAACAATATATTTATCCATGTAGAATTTTTTGTGTAGTTGATTAAGGTTAATCGTTTTGTCCCATTAATCTTTTATCTTCTACTGATTTTGAAATTAGTTTTCAAAATAATAATTAAAAAAAATATTGGACAACATAAAGTACGTGAAACAGATGAGACGGTGACTATTAGTTAAGCTGATTTGCAGCAAATTACCTTTCATTGCTTGCTTTTGTATATGGTAATTATTTGATTATAGAAATCAGTTTTCCTTAATCAGAACTGTTTAGAAAAAAGGATTTTCGATCAGTAGTCCCAATCTGCCCATCGCCGCCTAGCGCCACCGCTGACCACTGTCAAAAGGATGGTGGGTGCTTGAAAGTCAAGTAGGCATGGAGCTTCATGCTCCAATAGCCATGGAAGTGATGACTGCAGCATGTGAAGGAAGAAGAGAAACAAGTTTTTTCCTTCAAAATCCTTCATTAAACTTATATTATTTTTAGTGATTAAGAAGAAAAAGAAAGAAGAGAAATAATCTCTTCTAAGAAAAGGAGTTTTGTGCTCTCATGACATTAGGTTTCTTTCTATAGTCAAAAGTCTTTTTAATTTAGAAAAAAAACACGTGCTTTAAAAAAAAAGGTTCGGCTGCTGTTGTTTTTTGGAATTTCACCTTATTTATTTTAAATAAATACCATTTAAAAAAATTATATTCTATAGATACCTTTTACTGTTTATAGCAAAATATTTAATTTTGGCATCTCCTACTCCTAAGCCACTAAATACGCTATTCAATTACACTATTTTCTTTCTCTCTCTAATTTATACATGTCACTTTCTGTTCCAAATAATACCGGATTCGTTGATCCAAAAGCACCTCTCCTCCGCGTCGGAGGCCAATATTTTGATCCTTTGCTACAGTTTCACTGCCTCCTTTCTTCTATTTACGCAATTATAAATCTTTTTCATCTCAATCCCAGAAAGAAACAACATATAAAATTGTATCAGAATCGCTGTGTATCCATACAGCTGCCACGCCCTGCCAATATTTTCGCATACAGATAAACCCCAAGTAGGATCACAGTTCTTTTGGACTTTACTCATTCCTCTTTGTCACTAGTATTATCGTTATATGCCATACCATACTTATCATAAAACAATCAAAGCTAAGGGTTTACAAAAGCTATGATGGTACTGCCAGATGTGTCAGAAGCAATATACAGGATGCGTGGGAACAACGAGATTCAGGATTTTTGCTCGACGGCGGATTCCCAGGAAATTAGGGTTTGTTCTTGAACAAAGACGACGGATTTTGGGGCTGAGCAACTTGATTTTTCTGTTAATATATTTCAATGTATTTTCAATGTATCACACTTTATTTTCATGTATTTTATTATATTCATTGTCTTTTTTCATTGTAATTCAATGTATCTCGTTGTATTTCATGTATTTCATTGTATTCACTGTCTTTTTTTCTCATTGTATTTCAATGTATCCCGTTGTATTCTATGTATTTCATTGTATTCACTATCTCTATATATGCCATGAATGTATTTATATGTTTTTTTTAATTAATATAATTTATGTATTCAGATGTATTATATAATTTCTCTAAAGATTGCTATGTTTTTGGAGTACTTTTCTGTCACGACCCGGATTTTCCCACCATCGGGTGTCGTGATGGCGCCTACTATCAGAGCTAGGCAAGCCAAATGTTTAAAACACCTTTCCTGCTTTCTTTCAAACAAAATAATAAACGAGACAAAATTTAAGCGGAAGACTTTAAATCTAAAGCAACTGAAAACCAAAAGTGCGGAAGTTTAATACACATCACTACCCAAGGTCTGGTGTCACGAGCTCACGGACTACTATAGAATACTACAAACAATGTCTGAAAGGAAATACATCATGTTTGTCTGATACAAGATGAACAAACAAAAAAACATGGAAAGGGACTTCGGCCTGCGAACGCCAGCTAGGCTACCTCGAGAGTCCCCTGGACTGAAGACAACTCCCAGAAATCCTACTGCTGTGGTCCGTAAGCTGCTCCCTGATCCGTGCACAAAAATTTGCACAAAGTGTAGCATCAGCACAACCGACCCCATGTGTTGGTAAGTGCCTGGCCTAACCCCGGCAAAGTAGTGACGAGGCTAGACAGTACCTACCACAATTAACCTGTACAGATATATATACAACAAGTGCAAGAAAACAATAACAAGATAATACAAAGTAAAACTGGGAGGGGACATGCTATCGTGGAGTAACAAATAAAAAAATGAAATATTGAAAATAAGCAGAAGAGACTCCGGTTCCCATGATATATATATATATATATATGTGTGTGTGTGTGTGTGTGGACAGCGTGCCACACGATCCCATAATATCATATTTAAGTGGACGACGTGCCACACGATCCCATAATATCATATATAAGTGGACGGCGTGCTACACGATCCCATAATATCATATATAAGTGGACGGCGTGCCACACGATCCCATAATATCATATATAAGTGGACGGCGTGCCACACGATCCCATAATATCATATATAAGTGGACGGCGTGCCACACGATCCCATAATATCATATATAAGTGGACGGCGTGCCACACGATCCCATAATATCATATATAAGTGGACGGCGTGCCACACGATCCCATAATATAGATCGTAATATCTGACTTCATATAGTAGACCCCTTCAGGGGAGAATAACAACTCAATACCTTTAACCCGGCAAGGGTACAGCTAACAGCCCAAAATATCCCGACAAGGGAGAATATATATATCAGTCTACACATCCCGGCAAGGGAGTATTCACAACACATTCTCCTTTTTAAATCCATTCTTCCTCAACTAACACATTCATGTTCGAGCTAACGCTCCAAAAGTACACCAATCACAATTTTACCTCAACCGTTCACATTATATGAAACTCATCAAATAAACAAGGAGCTTGTGTCACATTATTCGAATTAAAAGCAATCAAGACTCACGGTCATGCTAGACTCCGGTGCATAGATAACCGTCACCATGCCTATACACCGTACTCCACATTAGCAAGTAGCAAATATCATCCTAATCCTATTCCCTCAAGCCAAAGTTAGAACAAACACTTACCTCGAATGCTCCAAACTCAACTCACGCTTCTAGTATAGCTTTACCTCTTGATTCCACCACCAATCCGCTCGAATCTAGTCATAAGTTACTTAATCACATTAATAATTACTAAATGAATCATCCCCAATGCATGAAAATAGATTTTTCAAGGTTTTTCCCAAAAAGGTCAAAAATACCCCCGGACCCACGTGGTCGAAACTCGAGGTTCGGACCAAAACCCGGTTACCCATTCCCCCATGAATCCAAATATATGATTTGTTTTTAAATCGGACCCCAAATTGAGGTCCAACTTCTCAATTTGTAGAAAACCTAGGTTCTACCCAAAACACCCAATTTTCCCCATGAAAATCTTTGATTTGAAGTTGAAATTATATTAAAAGATGTTAAGGGATAAAGAAATTAAGTTAGAAATCACTTACCAATCGTTTTGGAGAAGAAAAGTTGTTTGGAAAATCGCCTCTTAGGTTTTGGGTTTTTGAAAAGTGAAAAATGACTGAGATTTCCGAACTTGTATACCTTTTTCTGGGGGCTGGCGCGAACCGCACAGAAATGCACCGCGACCGCGCCGAGGGAGGGGAGAAGTGGGCTCTCTCTAAACCCACCCAGCGCGGACCGCACGGATTTGGTGCGCGGCCGCGCTGGTCGACCCTCTGAACCCCACCACATGGACCGCATAGAAAAACACCGCGGCCGCGTGGCTGCCAGCGCGGACCGCGGAGAAATGGCCGCGGCCGCGCTGGTCCTGCAACATCTGAACCTGTATATTTTTTTTTCTAAGTCTAAGACCTCCCGGTCCCATTCAAAACTCACCCGAGCCCTCGGGGCTCCAAACCAAACATGCACACAACCTTAAAAACATCTTACGGACTTACTCGTGCGATCAAATCGCCAAAATAACATAATATACATAGGATCAAGCCTCAAACACATGATTTTCTTTCTTCAACTTTCATAACTCAAATTCTCCATTTTTAGTCCGAAACACGTCATATGACGTCAGGTTTTAGCCAAACTTTACAGATAGTGCTTAACACATATTTAAGACTTGTACCAGGCATCGGAACCAAAATACGAGCCCGATACCTATATTTTCTAACCCCTTTTTCATTTCAAATTTTCATATCAAATTTCAGAAAAATAATTTCTTTCGAAAATTCATTTCTCGGGCTTGGGACCTCAGAATTTGATTCCGGGCACACGCCCAAGTCCCATATTTTTCTACGGACCCTCCGGGACCGTCGAATCACAGGTCCGGGTTCGTTTACCTAGAATGTTGACCGAAGTCAACATTATGCATATTAATACCAAAATTCATCAAATGTTTCACATAATTCACATATTCTAACATCAAAACTTTCCGGCTACGCGCCCGAACTGCGCACGCCAATCGAGGCAACTAAAAGCGAGGTTTTCAAGGCCTCGTTCGACCTCAACTGTCGAACCTGCCGGTCTAGAATAGCCACCGGCTCCTCCTCATATGACAGATCCTTGTCCAATTGGACAGTGCTGAAATCCAACACGTGCGATGGATCTCCGCGATACTTCCGGAGCATAGATACATGAAACACGGGATACACAGCTGACAAGCTAGGTGGCAAGGCAAGTCTATAAGCCACCTCTCCCACACGATCAAGAATCTCAAATGGACCGATGAACCTAGGGCTGATCTTGCCCTTCTTCCCAAATCTCATCACGCCCTTCATAGGCAATATACGGAGCAATACCCGCTCACCAACCATGAAAGCAATATCTCTGACCTTGCGGTCTGCATAACTCTTCTGTCTGGACTGAGCTGTACAAAGTCTATCCTGAATAATCCTGACCTTGTCCAAGGCTTCGTGAACCAGATCCGTACCCAATAATTGAGCCTCTCCTGGCTCAAACCATCCAACTGGAGACCGACATCGCCTACCATACAACGCCTCATACGGAGCCATCTGAATGCTGGACTGGTAGCTATTGTTGTAGGCGAACTCTGCTAAAGGTAAAAACTGGTCCCACGAGCCTCCAAAATCAATGACATAGGCTCGGAGCATGTCCTCAAGAATCTGAATAGTCCTCTCGGACTGACCGTCCGTCTGGGGATGAAATGCTGTACTCATCTCAACCTGGGTGCCCAACTCTCGATGAACCGCTCTCCAGAAATGTGAGGTAAACTGCGTACCCCGATCCGAAATGATAGATAGCGGCACCCCATGAAGGCGAACAATCTCCCTGATATAAATCTCGGCTAACTTTTCGGACGAATAGGTGGCTGCAACAGGAACAAAATGCGCTGACTTGGTCAGCCTATCAACAATGACCCAAACTGCATCAAACTTTTTCCGAGTCATCGGAAGTCCAGTAACGAAATCCATCGTAATCCTCTCCCACTTCCATTCGGGAAGTGAAATCCTATGAAATAGACCACCGGGTCTTTGATGCTCGTACTTAACCTGCTGACAATTCAAACACCGAGCCACGTGCGCAATGATGTCTTTCTTCATCTTACGCCACCAATAGTGCTGCCTCAGATCCTGATACATCTTCGCGGTGCCCGGGTGAATAGAATACCGAGACTGTGGGCCTCCGCTAAGATCAACTCTCGAATCCCATCAACATTGGGCACACAAACTCGCCCCTACAATCTCAATACACCATCATCATCTAAGGTTACTTTCTTGGCACCTCCACGCTGCACCGTGTCTCTCAAGACACACAAATGGGGATCCTCAAACTGCTGCTCGCGGATACGCTCTAATAGTGAGGAACGAGCAACCGTGCAAGCTAACACTCTGTTAGGCTCAGAAATATCCAACCTCACAAGACGATTGGCCAAGGCCTGAACATCCAAAGCAAGCGATCTCTGGCTGACTGGAATATAAGCAAGACTACCCATGCTGGCGGACTTCCTGCTCAATGCATCGGCCACCACATTGGCCTTCCCCGGGTGGTATAAGATAGTAACATCATAATCCTTTAGCAACTCTAACCACCTCCTCTGCCTCAAATTCAACTCTTTCTGCTTGAACAGATACTGAAGACTCTTGTGATCAGTGTAAACCTCACACGTCACGCCATATAAGTAATGCCTCCAGATCTTCAGGGCATGAACAATGGCTGCCAACTCGAGATCATGAACCGGATAATTCTTCTTGTGGATCTTCAACTGCCTCGAAGCATAAGCAATGACTTTGCCTTCCTGCATCAACACTGCACCAAGCCCAATACGAGATACATCACAATAGACCGTATATGGCCTTGAACCTGTGGGCAAAACCAATACTGGTGCCGTAGTCAGAGCCGTCTTGAGCTTCTGAAAGCTCACCTCACACTCGTCCGACCACCTGAACTGGACACCTTTCTGGGTCAATCTGGTCATAGGGGCTGCAATGGATGAAAACCCCTCCACGAACCGACGGTAGTAACCTGCTAACCCCAGGAAACTCCGAATATCCGTAGCTGAAGCTGGCCGAGGCCAGTTCTTGACTGCCTCTATCTTCTTCGGGTTTACCTGAATACCTGCTGCTGATACGACATGACCTAGGAATGCGACCGAACTCAACCAAAACTCGCACTTTGAGAACTGAGCATACAACTGACTATCCTTTAGGGTCTGAAGGACCACTCTGAGGTGCTGCTCATGCTCCTCCTGACTGCGGGAGTATATAAGAATATCGTCAATGAAGACTATCACGAACAAGTCCAAATAAGGTCTGAACACTCGGTTCATCAACTCCATGAACGCTGCTGGGGCATTAGTCAATCCAAATGACATGACCAAAAACTCATAGTGCCCATACCGAGTGCGAAATGCTGTCTTAGGGACATCAGACGCCCTAATCCTCAGCTGGTGGTAGCCAGATCTCATTTCTCGGGCTTGGGACCTCAGAATTTGATTCCGGGCACACGCCCAAGTCCCATATTTTTCTACGGACCCTCCGGGACCGTCGAATCACAGGTCCGGGTCCGTTTACCCAAAATGTTGACCGAAGTCAACATTATGCATATTAATACCAAAATTCATCAAATGTTTCACATAATTCACATATTCTATCATCAAAACTTTCTGGCTACGCGCCCGAACTGCGCACGCCAATCGAGGCAACTAAAAGCGAGGTTTTCAAGGCCTCGAAAATGCGGAACAAGGAAGAACTACGGTGATGACCCTTCGGGTCGTCACATTTTCGGTTGAGAATCTTTTTTATAACTGAAAATACAAAATTTGTTTGTTGTAATTGTGTTTGTTGAGTTATATTAGGAGTCTATTATGTTAATTAATTCACTATATGTTTTAAAAACAATGTAATCCCTTATTTCATGCCGTGAATACACTCGAATACAATAATTGTCCAGCTGTAATCCCATGTTTCACTCCATGAATACAGTCGAATACACTAGAATACAACAACTAATTAGCTGGACTTCCCTGATTCACGCCTGTTTTTGCTACTGTATTCATGAATACAATAGCTTAAATACATCAAATACATCTTATAACCACACAAAAGATATCTATAATCCGTAATATAGCAAATGATATCTATAGATGACTAATTACTATTAAAAGATAGTGCTTTATGAAAATTTCTATTGTTTTTTTACTTTAAAAGGAAGACCTAAAAAAGACGATGAAATTGGACTAAAGAACCTGCTGGGCTTCTTTCTCTGGAGTGCAGATTTTAAGGAAATTGGGTTAAAATCCCACTCGAAAATGGTCTGAAAATTTCTTTAATAGCAGATTTAAGTCAAGGGCTAAAGGCCCACTTTCATATGTCCTATTTACTTTAATTATTGGGCTAATAGCCTAAATAAAATTTATATTTAGTTCTGTAATTTTATAATAAATTCCAGATTATTAAAATAGTCATATGGACTTAATTTTCAGAATATAAATTTAGCATTTGTATTCTTTAATGAAAATTATAATTGTTTTATTATCCCAATTGCTTGAAATGTTAATTTGTTTAACATTAAATTTATTTGTTAATTTGTTTAACATCCTTGAAATGTTACTTATTTTAACATTACTTTGGTTAATTAGTTTAACACATGCTTTATGTTATTTTTTTAGCATGAAATTAATATTAACAATACTTGTTACTTTGTTTAACATGTATAATATGTTAATTAGTTTAACATTAAAGTAAATTTTATGTGAATTTGTATAGCATGTAATAAATATTAATTAGTTTGACATTAATTTTATTTGCATGCTAATATACGTTATTTGTTAACGTATAATCCACATGGAATTGTAAAATCGTGATAGATAATTATGTTGTCTTAAACATGATTAAGACACTTAGCTAGATAATTGAATAGGTTAATTTTCATAATATTTTAATTCTTGGAAGATGATTGGGAACATAGTGAACTTTCGACTCCATAATTAATATATATGTTTATTAACTTAATCAATTGGTGCTTAGTATCATAATATGTATGTATGTTGAAAATCGGGCATTGCATTATTTTTTTTGTATCGTCCCGACCGGTCGTTTTAAGCTCTAGCACATTGTTCAGCAGTTTGAGGCCATGAGCAGCTTCACTTCATGTATTATGACTTGTACGCATGATCGGAATTGAATTTCAGAAAGTTCGGAGTTGATTTGGAAAGAGAATTCTCATTTCGGAAGCTTTAAGTTGAAAAAATTGACTAAAATTAGATTTTTGAGTAAACGGCCTCGAAATCGGGATTCGAAGGTTCCAGCAGATTCGTATTATGATTTCGGACTTCGGCGTATGTCTGGATTGGGTTTTGGAAGACCCGAGAATATTTCGACACCTATTGTGGAAGTTAGTATTTTTGAAAGAATTTTATGAGTTTGGGTTGAAGTGCATTTCAGTGTTAACAGTGTCCTTTTGGGATTCCGAGTCAGGGAATAGCTCCGTATGGTAATTCTGGTGTTGGGAGCGCGATCGGAAGTGAATTCGGAGGTCCGTGGGTCATTATGGAGTCATTTGGCTAAAGATAGAAATTTAAAGGTTTTTGAGGAGTTTGACCGGAAGTGAACTTTTTGATATCGGGGTCGGAATACAATTTCGGAAGTTTGAGTAGGTCAGTAATGTCGAATGTGACTTGTGTGCAAAATTTGATGTCAATCGGACGTGATTTGATAAGTTTCAGCATCGAATGTTGAAATTGGAATTTCTTAGTTTCATTGGAATCGAATTAGGGTGTGATTCATGTTTTTAGCGTTGTTTGATGTGATTTGAGGCCTCGACTAAGTCCTTTATACATTTTGAGACTTGTTGGTATGTTCGGACGAGGTCCCGAGGGGCTCGGGTGAGTTTTAGACCATTTCTAGGCCATTTTTAGCTGCCGGTTTTTGGCTACAGCAGTATGCTATGCGATAACAGGGAATTGGTCGCGATAGCGTTGAGTAAAATGGGAGAAAATGGCCAGTGATTCGCGATCGCGGAAGGCCTTCCGCGATCAGGTAGAGGAAAGTTTCTGCTGCACTGACCCGACTTTGGAAGCTTGTATCTTGTAATCTATAATAAATTTAGAGATGATCCAAAAATAAAAGTTGTAGCCCTTTGTGTTTAGTTTTCAGAAAATTAAACCATTTTGAATTTGGAGCTATGTATAAAAGGTTATGAGTGGTAAACTACAGCCTATTCGGGAAGAGTTTGGAAATTGCGAAAAAGAAATTTGTGTTGCATAGGGCTGACTTTGGAAGCTTATATCTTGTAATATATAAGGAATGTGAGATTAGCAAAGCATGAAAGTTGTAGTCCTTGAAGTCTAGTTTTCAAAAAGTTAAACCTTTTGCAATTTAGAGTTTTGTACAAAACGTTATGACCATTATACTAAAGACTGCCTGGAAGAGCTAGACATTTGTTCTTCGCGATCGCGGATCATTTCCCGCAATCTCTAAGGGCAAATTTTGGGCTGAGAAATGTTGTGCTTAGCGATTTCGAAGCATTTTCCGCCATCGCGAAGAGTAAATACCTGGACAGAAGCTATTTTTCGAGGTTTTGGCCATTTTAAACATATTTGGAGCTATGGAGCTCGGATTGAAGCGATTTTTGAGGCGATTTTCACCATATGGATTGGGGGGAGGGGAGTAAGTGTTATATATCTGAAAGTAATTATACTTCATCATTCTATGGTTATATTCATTATTTATTTCGAATTTAAATGGAAGAAATCAAGATTTTTGCAAAACTTTTCAAGAACAAAAATTCAGGATTTGGAGGTCAAGTTGTTATCGGAATTTGCTAAAATTGGTATGGTTGAACTCGTATTAGAATGGATTGTCGGATTTTGTGAATTTTTTTTTGAATCCGAGCACGTGGGCCTGAGGGAGATTTTGTCAACTTTTCAAACGGAGTTAGGGATTTATCTAAATTGAATTGTCGTGAGTATTAGAGTATATATTTATGGATTTTCTCATTTATTGGCTAGTTTTGGAGCGTTGTGCATCGATTTGAGTCATTAGAAGGGCTTGGAAGCCGGTTTTGGAACTTTGGAGCGAGGTAAGTCTCCTTTCTAACCTTGTAAGAGGGAATTGTCCCATAGGTGAATTAATTAGATATGTGCTTCTATGTGTGGGGGCTACGTACGCACGAAGTGACGAGAGTCAGTGCGTAGCTACTATTATGCTTAAGTCCGGGTAGTCTAGGACCTAGAAACATGCTTGTAATAATTGTAACTTTATTGACAGTTTAAATTGGTTTAATTGCATCGTGGTGGTAAATGATTTTCTAAAAGAGTTAAACTTCGTTTTCTCGACTTGTAAAAGAGAAATTGACACTTCCTTGAATAATTATTTCCCTGATGAAGTTTTGATTGACTATTTGAATGTGTGTTTCTATGTGTACCTGCGTCGCATGTATGATTCGTGAGCGGGGTGATTGTTTGTTTATGTTTGATCGGGTCACATGTATGATTCACGAGTTGGGTAATAGATGCATCTATGGTTCGCACCATTCGACCCTCTGGCAGTGCACAATTTAGATATTGTTGGATCGGGCCGTACGTCCTCGGCATGATTTGTGCGTGCTTGTATTGCTTGCCTTGATATTTATAAATGAGGATATTGCTTCCCCGGATTGAGAATAAATGTATAAATGATGAAAACTGATTTGGAAATTTCCCTATGAATAAAAGAATTGTTTACTTGCTTCATGCTATTGAGTTACAACCATATTTTATAAAAACCCTCGATTTACTATATTATTGGTATATTATTATTGGACCACTAGTAAGTGTCAAAGTCGACCTCTCGTCTCTATTTCTTTGAGATTAGACGGGATACTTACTGAGTCCACGTTGGTTTTGTACTCATTCTACACTTGCTATGCATTTTGTTGCACAGGAACATGTATCTCTAGCAGCCTAATAGACGTAGCAGTAGGGATGATACAAAGACTTAGGTAAGCTGCATCTCTCGAGGCGATCCGCAGTCGGCATAGTCTCTTTCAGCGTATAGTACTTACCTTTTGTCCAATTTGTATTCCGAACAGTTATTGCACTTCATTTGATTTCCTAGAAATAGCTCATGCACTTGTGACACCGGGTTCTGGGATGATTACGGGATTATTAAATATTAATTTTGTTAAAGACATCATCTTATTTCAATGAATTTCATTATTCATTGTTTAATGTATAAAAGGAATGATTTCAACAAATACTAAAATGCGAATTTAATTAACCTCTTGGTGTTGTCTTGCCTGACAGTGGTGTCCGGTGCCATCACAATCCTTAGTGAATTTTGGGTCGTAACATTTTTTATCCTCATAATATTTTTTATTTTATTAAAGAATGACTATTGCTTCGAAAAACATTGTTGCTGAGCTCAACAAAGGGTTTAAACTCAATAGTGACAACTATGAAACCTGGAGCTTAAAGGTCCACTATGTGCTATAGGAGCAAGAGTCTCTGGAGTCCATCAACAATGTCATGAATGAGCCTGAGGAAAGAAACACTGCTCAGCATAGGCGTGAGCATGAAGCCTATGACAGTTGGAAGAAAAAGAACTTCATTGCTCGCATTACATTGTTGAGTACCTTAGATGATGACATTCTAAGAGAGTTTAAGGATCACCAAAGAGCTATGGATCTTTGGAATGCTTTGAGGAAAAGGTTTGGTACTTGTTCCACTGCAAGGCTGCGATCCTTAACGATCAAATTTGATTCAGATAAGAAATGCCTAAAACATTCAGTAAAAACACATCTAAGGCAAATGACAAATATGATCGGGAAGTTGAAAGATACTGGTCATATGTTGACTGATGAAAAAGAAATCCCAGCTGTCATATGCTCTTTACCTAGTTCTTGGGATCATATAAAAATGCATTTGACCCATAATGAGCGAATCACAGCTCTAGAAGATGTCCGGAGACACCTTGAATTAGAGAAGAAACGACTTGAGGTTGCAAAGCCAATAGCTGAGTTGCACATGGCAACAACCTCTAAGTGTGATTCAAGGAAAATGGACTAGGAAAATAAGAGAGGGTCACCTCAAGCTCAACCTGCTAAAAGAGCAAGGACTGAAAAAGGCAAGAACAGACATCCCAAATGTTTTAAAGTTGCTAAAGTGAAATGTTATAATTGTGACAAGATGGGTCACTATGCTAGAGATTGCTCTGAGCCTCCAAGAAAGGTATTTCACGATGCTCAAATTAGTGAATTTTGTGTTTCTAGTTCTGTTTTTCTAACTGAATCTAATCCTTTATAGATTGTAGACTCAGGAGAAACGGACCACATAGCCTGGGAACGTAGTACCTTTGTTGAATTTCGGTGAGTTCCACGTGAAGCAAAGTGGATATATGTGGGCAACAACAATAAATTTGTTGTTGAAGGGATCTGTACATGCAAGTTAGTCCTGCGTGGTGGTCGAGACCTAATACTACATGATGTTCTCTTTACACCAACAAATTGCCGAAATGTTATTTCAGTTTCAGTTTTACTTAAGCGAGGATTTGACTTATTTTGTCATGGCAATTCTTCCAAGTTGACTTTTGGTTCAATTTTATTTGGTTTTGGTCATGTGACCGAAGGTTTAATTATTATGGATTTGGATATGATTCATTTAATAATAATGCTAGTTTTTCAATGTTTGTTTCTTCACATAAATATGATAGTGATATAAACATATGGCATGTTAGACTAGCTGAAAAATCTGCAAGAAAACCTTTTGGTCAGGCGAGTAGAGCCAAATATCCTTTGCAATTAGTCCATTCAGACATCCGTGGGCCTATGAATGTTAGGGCTAGGCATGGAGCAAGTTATATCATCACATTTATTGATGACTTTACCCGTTTCAATTATGTCTATTTTATTTCCCACAAATCAGAAGCAATAAGTTGCTTCAAACGCTATATGAGCTTAGTGGAAAATCAATTAAACAAGAAGATAAAAGCTCTTCGAACTGATCATGGTCGTGAATACTTACCAACCTACTTTAATAATTTATGTGATGAAAATGGAATAGTTCATCAGTTGACTATCCCAAATACCCCATAACAAAATGGTGTTGTGGAAAGAAGAAATAGAACGCTCCTAAAAATGGTTAGGTCAATGAAGGCACAAGCTAACCTCACAATAAGTTATTGGGGTGATGCATTACTTACTGCCACCTTTGTGCTTAACCGAGTGCCTACCAAATTAGTTACTACTACTCCATATGAGTTGTAGACTGGAAGACAACCCGACCTGAGTGTAATAAGACCTTGGGATTGTGCTGCCTATACACATGATTTCTCTCACAAATATGGCAAATTGGACCCGAGGGGAAAGAAAAGTATCTTTATAAGATACTCTGAAACCTCAAAGGGTTATGTGTTTATAGGTCAGCAAGTATCACGACCCCAGTTCGCCCTCTGTGAACTATCATGACGGCACCTAGTCTCTATAACTAGGTAAGCCTAATAATTGCGGAAAAAGGAAAATAACATATAAAACTAATAAAACTGCGGAATAACTTAATGAAGGGTTAAGATGTCGCTCGGCATATACAAATATCAGTCTCAAACTGGACAACTTGCCAAAACCCGAAAACCGATGAATCTCAATCTATGGATACTACATTGTGTTCTAACTCCAGAATGTCTAAATCAAAATAAGTACAGAAGGGATAAACCTATAAAAAAGAATGGAAAGGGACTCCTCGGTCTGCAGACGCGGTAGATATGCCTCGAAGTCTCTATAGAAAATGCCTCGCCTCAAGGGTGATAAGACTGAGTAGAAGTACCTGGATCTGCCGTACACCACAGTGGTACCCAATAAGTGCCAAGACTAACCTCAGTCGAGTAATGACGAGGAAGGTCAGGGCCCTATCGGTCATATACAATAATATATAAGGAAGATGAGCAGTAGTAAAGAAATACAAATAATGAAAGAAACAACAACCACAACCAAGGAAGATGATCACAAAAGGTATACAACCGAACTTAGAGATAACAATTGGGGATCTACCAGGATCCCGTCCTGTAGCCCCAAAAGTAAATAATCAGTGGATCTCCCGGGTGCTGTCCCGTAGTCCATATCACTGTACATGGGGATCTACCAGAATACCACATCCGTAGTCCCAAAAGTAAATAATCGGTGGATCTCCTGGGTGTTGTCCCGTAGTCTATATCACTGTGCAGGGGGATCTACCAGAATACCACATCCGTAGTCCCAAATAAACATACAAGGGGGATCTACCGGGAATCGCCCGTAGTCCCAATGTAAACACGCAGCAACAACATAAGAATAATCAATTTAATTCAATTTAATATCAAAACAGACAGGTGATTCTAACCTAACATGCTGCATAGAGTTTCAGATAAGGCAGTTTAAGTAAGTAGGCAATTTAGTTAGTTAGGCATGCTTTCCTGGGCTAACAGTAAACTTAAAGTTCAAGTAGCATAAACAGTGAAGTAAAATACAAATATAAATACTTAAATGGAAAACAAGATTTTCAACAATCAGCACAAGTACGCGCCCATCACCTCACGTACAAGGCATTTCAGATATCACAGTACCAATCCTAAGGGGAGTTCCCTCACACAATGTTACACAAGCCACTTATATCGAACCAACTCAATCAAGTCTGTACCATGTTCTTGCCATGAGTATCCGACTCCAAATGGCCGAATTTTATTCAAAGTAATTGCATAATGTAAATAACACTTCAAGTAACTAATTTAACTAATTAATTCTTAGCTAATACGAGAAATTAGGAAAAATGACCAAAATTCCTGGGCCCACGTCTCGAAATCGGGTAAAATTTACAAATTTGGAATCCTCGTACTCTCTCGAGTTTATTTATTCCAAAATTATTTCAATCCGATATCAAAATCTATATCAAAACCCCAAAATTAGGCTTAAGAATGTTTCTCCACTTTTCCTCAATTTTTCATCCCAATCCAAAATTAAATGACAAAACTAAGATTAGATTATAGGAATACAACTAGAAAGGGATTAGGAATCGTTACTCACTAATTTCCTCTTCAAAATCCTCCCAAAATCGCCCTTACCCGAGCTCCAAATTGATTTTTCCAAGTTTTGAACTTAACCCTCGATTCTGCCTATTTTCTGACCAGTGAAACCGCATCCGCGGCTCTAGGACCGCACCTGCGGTCCCGCTTCTGCGTAGACCAAGTCGCACATGCGACTTTTCATTAAATAGGAGTTTCCGCACCTGCGAATCCCTTACCGCACCTGCTGCTCATGCAGGTGCGTTCGACTTCTCGCACCTGCGACTTCTGGAACCTTGACCAAATCCGCTTCTGCGGTCACCCATCCGCTTCTACGGCACCGCACCTGCGGTCCAACTACAGGTGCGGTTATGACAGACCTCAGCAAACTTGAGCAACCTTCAGATTTTTACCTAAGTCCAATTCACTTCCGTTAAGCACCCGAAACTCACCCGAGGCCCCCAGGACCTCAACCAAACATGCAAACCAATCCTAAAACATCATACGAACTTATTCCAACCCTCAAATCACATCAAACAACACTAAAACCACAATCCACCCTCCAATCTAAGCCTAAAGATTTCCAAAACTTCAAATTACGTTTTCGATCAAAAAGTCTATCAAACCTCGTACGAATGACCTGAAATTTTGCCAGCACGTTACATTCAACACTACGGAGATACTCCAACTTCCGGAATTCCATTCCGACCCCGATGTCAAAATCTTACTATCAAACCGGAACTTCAAAAATTTAACTTTCGGCATTTCAAGCCTAAATAAGCTACAGACCTCCAAAATACAATCCGAACACGTTCCTAAACCTAAAAAAACCCAACGGAGCTAACGAGACCAACGAAATTCCATTCCGAGGTCGTCTTCACACTGCTCCGACTACGGTCCAAATTCTAAAACTTAAAATCTCTTTTAGGGACTAAGTGTCCCAAAACTCTCTAAAACTCCAAATAAATCTTCCCGGCAACTCACAATAGCAGAAACAAACAGGGGGAATGCAGTTAACAGGGGATCAGGGCGTTAATTCTTAAAATGACCGGCCAGGTCGTTACATCCTCCCACACTTAAACATTCATTCGTCATCGAACGAGCATAGAGACATACCTGAAGTAGTGAAAAAATGAGGGTAATGGCTGCGCATATACTGCTCGATCTCCCAAGTCGCCTCCTCGACCGCCTGACACTGCCACTATACCTTCAGTGAGGCAATGTTGTTTGACCTCAGCTTTCAGACCTGCCTGTCCAATATTGCCACTGGATCTTCAACATAAGATAGATCCTTGTCCAACTAGACAGAAGTGAAATGTAACACGTGCAACAGATTACCGTGATACCTCCGGAGCATCGAGACATGAAATACTGGATGAACTCCAGCCAAGCTGGGAGGTAAGGCAAGCTCAAAAGCAACCTCCCCAATATGCCGCAATATCTCAAAAGGGCCAATAAACCTCGGACTCAATTTCCCTTTCTTCCCAAATCTTATAACGCCCTTTATAGGTGAAACCTTCAGCAAAACCCGTTCTCCAACCATATAGGAAACATCACGAACCTTCCGGTCCGCATAACTCTTCTATCTGGACTGGGATGTACGAAGTCTATCCTGAATTACCTTGACTTTCTCCAATCATCCTGTACCAAGTCTGTACCCAATAATCTAGCCTCGCCCAGCTCGAACCAACTCACCGGGGATCTACACCGCCTACCATACAAGGCCTCATACGGTGCCATCTGAATGTTGGTCTGATAGCTGTTGTTGTAAGCAAACTCAGCCAGTGGCAAGAACTGATCCCAAGAACCTCCAAACTCCATCACATACGCACGAAGCATGTCCTCAAGAATCTGAATAGTGCGCTTGGACTGTCCGTCTGTCTGGGGGTGAAATGATGTGCTCAAATCCACCCGAGTGCCCAACCCATGCTGTACGGCCCTCCAAAACCGTTATGTGAACTAAGTACCTCTATTTGAAATAATAGAAAGTAGAATACCATGCAGACGAACAATCTCCTAGATATAATTCTCTGCCAACTGCTCCGAAGAATAGGTGGTACACATAGGAATGAAATGCGTGGACTTGGTCAGCAGATCCACAATAACCCAAATGGTATCGAACTTCTTCAAAGTCCGTGGGAACCCAACTACGAAGTCCATGGTGATCCGCTCCCACTTTCACTCTGGAATCTCTATCTGCTGAAGTAATCCACTCGGTCTTTGGTGCTCATACTTTACATATTGACAATTGAGGCATCGAGCTACAAACCCAACTATATCTTTCTTCATCCACCTCTACCAATAGCGCTACCTCAAATCCTGGTACATCTTCACGACACTCGGATGAATGGAATATCGCGAACTATGGGCCTTCTTTAGAATCAACTCCCGAAGTCTATCAACATTGGGTACACAAACCCGATTCTGCATCCTCAATATCCCGTCATCACCAATGGTCACATCTCTGGCATCACCTCGCAGAACCTTGTCCTTGAGGACAAGCAAATGAGGGTCATCAAATTGACACTCCTAGATATGATTAAACAAGGAAGACCGAGAAACCACACAAGCAAGGATCCGACCAGGCTCCGAAAGATCCAATATCACAAACTGACTGGCTAAGGCCTGAACATCCTTCGCAATGGGCCTCTCTGCTACTGGTAAATAAGAAAAACTCTCTGACCGACGACTCAAAGCATCAGCCACTATATTGGCCTTGCCTAGGTGATACAAAATGGTGATATCATAGTCCTTCAGCAAATCTAACCACCTCCTCTTATACAAATTAAGGTCCTTCTACTTGAACAGATATTGCAAACTCCGGTGATCAGTATAAATCTCACAAGGAACACCGTACAAATAATGACGCTAGATCTTCAAGGCGTGAACAATAGCAACTAACTCGAGATCATGGACAAGATAATTCTTCTCATGTACCTTCAACTGTCTGTATGCGTAGGCAATCACCCTACCATCCTGCATCAATACCGCTCCAAGTCCAACCCTCGAGGCATCACAATAGATAGTATAAGACCCCGTACCGGTAGGCAATATCAAAACTAGGGATGTAGTCAAAGCAGTCTGGAGCTTATGAAAGCTCTCCTCACACTCTTTTGTCCAATGGAATAGAGCACCCTTCTGGGTCAGCCTGGCCATAGGCACTGCAATCGATGAAAATCCCTGAACAAATCGACGGTAATAACCCGCCAAGCCAAGAAAATTGCGGATCTCTGTAGCTGAAGATGGTTTGGGCCAACTCTGCACTGCTTCCACATTCTTCGGATTCACCATTATTCCCTCACTAGATACCATGTGACCCAAGAATGCCACGAAATCCAACTAAAACTCACATTTCGAGAACTTAGCATATAATTTCTTCTCTTTCAAAGTCTGAAGCACTGTCCTTAGGTGCTGCTCATGATCGTCCCGACTCCAAGAATGTACCAGAATGTCATCAATAAAGACAATGACAAATGAGTCAACATATGGCCGGAATACACTGTGCATCAAATGCATGAAGACTACTGGGGCATTGGTCAGCACAAATGACATAACAAGGAACTCATAATGACCATACCGAGTCCTGAAAGCAGTCTTCGGGATGTCTGGATCCCAAATCTTCAACTGATGATAGCCTGAACGCAAGTAAATCTTAGAAAACACACAAGCACCATGTAACTGATCAAACAAGTCATCAATACGAGGCAAAGGATAACAGTTCTTCACTGTAACCTTGTTCAATTGGTAATAATCAATGCACATATGCATAGAACCATCCTTTTTTTAACAAATAAGATAGGAGCACCCCAAGTGATACACTGGGCCAAATGAAACCCTTGTCAAGCAATTCCTGTAATTGCTCCTTCAACTCAAGAGGAGCAATACGGTATGGAGGAATAGAAATGGGCTGAATTACTGGCAACAGATCAATGCCAAAATCAATATCTCTATTGGGTGGCATGCCCGGAAGATCAACTAGAAACACATCAGATAAATCTCGTACTGCTGGGACTGAATCAACTGGAGGAGTATCAATACTGACAACTCTCACATAAGCTAGATACGCATCTCACCCCTTCTCAACCATATGCTGAGCCTTAAGGAACAAAATAACTCTACTGGAAGTATGATCTAAGGTACCCCTCGATTCTACTGGCGGTACACCTGGCATAGCCAGTATCACGATTTTTGCGTGACAATCAAGAATAGCAGAATGGGGCGACAACCAGTCCATGCCCAAGATAATATCAAAGTCTACCATGCTAAGCAATAACAAATCAGCTCTGGTCTCAAAACCACTAAGAGCAATCAAACACGACCGATAAACGCGGTCCATAACAAGAGTCGAAACATAAACAAGAGAACTCAAAGAATCTCGAGATACGCCCAAATGTAGGGCAAAATAAGAGGACACATAAGAATAAGTGGAGCCTAGATCGAATAGAACCGATGCATCTCTATGACAGACCAGGATAATATATGTGATGATAGAATTGGAGGTGATAATCTTAGTACCGACAGGAAGGCATAGTATCTGGCCTGGCCTCCCCCTCGAGGTCGACCTCTACCTTTCCGACCTCCACATCTAGCTGGCTGAGTAGGTGGGGTAGCAATTGGTGCTGTGATCATAGCCTGAGAACTCTGCGGAGCGCGCTGTGGTTGAGAAGTCTGTGAAGGTGCACCCCTCCTAAGTCTAGGTCAATCCCTCACCATATGGCATGTGCCACCACACTCAAAACAAGCTCTGGGAGGATATGGCAGCTATGACTGGCTCGGGCCAGGTCTGCTAGACTGACCACTGGAAGCACCCCGTGCAGGAGGCGCACTAGATACTGGAGGTGCATAATAAGGCTCCTGAGGTCTAAGAGGAGCTAGAATACCACTGGCTGCTGGAAGAGCTAAATGAATGGGGCAACTCATATAACCCCTACCATGACGAGCTGAAGCTGGGGCACGGGCACAAGAATAATGGCCCGACTCTCGAGACCTCTTAGCCTCCCTCTCCTCTCTGTCTCGGGCATACATACCTTCTAATCTCCTAGCAATATCCATCTCCAACTCCCGTGCCATACTAGAACTGATGCTGGGAATGAGACCTTCAATAAACCGACAAACCTTCTCGCGAATAATAGAAACCAAAGCTGGTGCATGTCTAGCCAAGTTAGTGAAACGAATAACATACTCCGAGACAGTCATAGTACCCTTGCGCAAATGCTCAAACTCTACGCGCCAAGCATCCCTGAGACTATGGGGAACATACTCTCTCGTGAACATTTTTGAAAACTGAGCCCAATTTAGGGAAGCTGCCTCATCCGGAGTGTCAAACTCATAAGCACGCCATCACTAATAAGCGGTTCCTCAAAGCTGAAAGGTAGTGAAGGAAACCCCGCTCGTTCCTGATATACCCATGGTACGGAGGATACGGTAGCACTCCTCTAGAAATCAAGGAGCATCATCTGAGGCTAGTCCACTGAATGTAGGAGGCTGATACTTCTTGAACTTATAAAGCCTCTTTTGCTCCTCCTCTGAAGCTACTTCCCTATTTTCGAGCTGAGTTGTGGCTATAGGCTGTGCCAGTATAACCTCTAGGATCTGCTCAATATGCACTCACTGCTCAGGAGTGTGGGCGGCGGGAGTCTATGCTCCTCCCCCAGCCTGGGATGTGGCTGCAGTAAGGGAAAGCAACCCTGCCTGAGCTAGAGTGGTGTACATAGTCATAAAATGTGCTAGAGTCTCCTCGAGTGCTGGAGTAGTAGTAGTTGTGGGCGTATCGGGCGCCTGGGCTCCATCTAGAACTATTGGTGGCTCCTCTGAAACACCTCGCGTGGGTGCTCTAGCTGCACCACATGCACGTCCTTAGCCTTTACCTCTGACGGCTCTCGCAGGGGGTGCAGGGGTCTAGTCACCTTTGGTAGCACGTGTTCTCACCATCTGTGGGAGAATAGAAGACAGAAGTTTTTAATTTTGATATCAAAGATCTCGCACAACAAGGAATTCAAATGAAGTGAAATTTTCTAACAGTTACATAGCCTATCGCGGATAAGCACAGATAATTTTCGTACCGATTAGCGAGACTCTAATAAACCGGCATGTGATTCATGACTCCTCTAAACCTAGAGCTTTGATACCAACTTGTCACGACCCGAGTTCGCCCTCCGTAAATTATCATGATGGCACCTAATCTCTACAATTAGGTAAGCCTAACAATTGCGGAAAAATAAAAATAATAGATAAAACTAATAAAACTGTGGAATAACATAATGAAGGGATAAGATGTCACTCGGCATATACAAATATCACTCTCAAACTGGACAACGTCCCAAAACCCGGAAACCCATGAATCACAAGCTATGGATACTATATTGTGTTCTAACTCCAGAATGTCTAAATCAAAATAAGTACATAAGGGCTAAAACTATAAAAGAGAATGGAAAGGGACTCCTCGATCTACGGACGCGACAGATATACCTCGAAGTCTCTATAAAAATGCCTCGCCTCAAGGGTGATAAAACTAAGTAGAAGTACCTGGATCAGCACACGCAAAAACATGTGCAGGAAAGGGGCATGAGTACACCACAACGGTACCCAGTAAGTGTCAAGCCTAACCTCGGTCGAGTAGTGACAAGGAAGGTCAGTGCCCTACCAGTCATATACAATAATATATAAGGAAGATGAGCAGTAGTAAAGAAATACAGATAATGAAAGAAACAACACCCACAACCAAGGCAGATGATCACAAAAGGTATACAACCCAACTTAGAGATAACAATCGGGGGTCTACCAGGATCCCGTCCTGTATCCCCAAAAGTAAATAATTAGTGGATCTCCCGGGTGTTGTCCCATAGTCCATATCACTGTGCAAGGGGATCTACCAGAATACCATATCCGTAGTCCGAAAAGTAAATAATCAGTGGATCTCCGGGGTGTTGTTCCGTTGTCCATATCACTATGCAAGGGGATCTACCGGAATACCACATCCGTAGTCCCAAATAAACAGACAAGGGGAATCTACCGGGAATCGCCCGTTGTCCCAATGTAAACACACAACACCAACACAAGAATAATCAATTTAATTTAATTTAATATCAAAACATACAAGTGATTCTAACCTAACATGCTACACAGAGTTTCAGATAATGCAGTTTAAGTAAATAGACAATTTAGTCAGTTAGGCATGCTTTCCTAGGCTAACAGTAAGCTTAAAGTTCAAGTAGCGTAAACAGTGAAGTAAAATATGAATACAGATACTTAAATGGAAAACAGGATTTTCAAAAATCAGCACAAGTACACGCCCATCACCTCACGTACAAGGCATTTCAGATATAATAGTACTAATCCTAAGGGAAGTTCCCCCACAAGGTTAGACAAGCCACTTACCTTGAACCAGCTCAATCAAGTCTATACCACGTTCTTGCCACGAGTATCCGACTCCAAATGACCCAAATATATTCAAAGTAATTACATAATATAAATAACATTTCAAGTAACTAATTTAACTAATTAATTCTAAGCTAATACACGAAATTAGAAAAAATGACCAAAACGCCCCCTCGTGTCCATGTCTCGGAATTGGGTAAAATTACAAATTCAGAATCCTCATGCTCTCATGAGTTCATTTATAGTAAAAGTATTCCAATCCAACATCAAAATCTAGATCAAAACCCCAAAATTAGGCCTAAGAACCTTTCTCCACTTTTCATCAATTTTTCATCCCAATCCGAAATTAAATGACAAAACTAAGATTAGATTATAGGAATACAACTAGAAAGGGATTAGGAATCATTACACACTATTTTCCTCTTCAAAATCGCCCTCACCCGAGCTCTAAATCGATTTTTCCAAGTTTTGAACTTAACCCTCGATTTTGCCCCTTTTCTGACCAGTGAAACCGCATATGTGGCTCCGCTTCTGCGTAGACCAAGTTGCACCTGCGACTTTTCATTAAATAGGAGTTTCTACACCTACGACTCCCTTACCGCACCTGCGCTCACGCAGGTGCGTTCGACTTCTCGCACCTGCGGTTTTTGGAGCCTGGACCAAATCTGCTTCAGCGGTCACCTAGCCACTTCTGTGGCATCGCACCTGCGGTCCCCCAACCACAGGTGCGGTTATGACAGACCTCAACAAACTTCAACAACCTTCAGATTTTTACCTAAGTCCAATTCACTTCCGTTAAGCACCCGAAACTCACCCGAGGCCTCTAAGACCTCAACCAAACATGGCAGCTAATCCTAAAATATCATACGAACTTATTTCAACCCTCGTATCACATCAAAAAATGCTAAAACCACAATCCATTCTCCAATCCAAGCCTAAATATTTCCAAAACATCAAATTACTCTTTCGATAAAAAAGTCTATCAAACCTCGTCCGAATGACCTGAAATTTTGCAAGCATGTCACATTCAACACTATAGAGCTACTCCAATTTCCGGAATTCTATTTTGACCTCGATTCAAAATCTCACTATCGAGCCGGAACTTAAAAAATTCAACTTTCGACATTTCAAGCCTAAATAAGCTACGGACCTCCAAAACATAATCCGAACATGCTCCTAAACCCAAAATCACCCAAGGAGCTAACGCGACCAACAAAATTCTATTCTGAGGCCGTCTTCACACTGCTCCGACTACGATCCAAGGTCAAGACCTAACTTTATTTAAGATAATGGATCAATAAGTAGAAGGATCACTTCATCGAGTTGTTTGATTTTAGCAGATGATAAATTAGTTTCTCATAAAAGACCTCCTTTATCATCAGATGCGAATGAAAGTAATCCTTCTACATTTAGTGGAAGTGACCAAATGGATCTTGTTCTAAGTGAGAGCAGGATGAACGATCTTGATCCGAGTGGAAGCAACATTAATCCAAATGGTAACAATGATGAATCACAAATAAGACGTGGTTCTCGTAAAAAGATTCCGCATCGATGATTTCATGTTGGAGGCGACGAACTATTTATGATGCTCATACAAGAAGAAAATGAGCCTAAAAATGTAAAAGAGACTCTCTCTCATGCCCTTCTAAGGATAAATGGACAAAAGAAATAAAAGATGAATTGGAGTCTATGAGAGTCAACAAAGTTTGTGAACTAGTTGACCTCCTTGAAGGACGCAAAGCAATTGGGAGCAAATGGGTTCTCAAAATTAAGCTCAAGGCTAATGGCGCAGTTGAGAGATATAAGGCTCGACTGGTGGCGAAATGGTATACACAATAGAAAGGAATAGACTACAAAGAGACTTTCTCTTCCACTGTACGATTTACCTCAGTTCGCCTGGTTCTAGCTATTTGTGACAACCCAACCGGTCGTTTTGAATAGTACATTCCATTTTCCCCCATTTACTACTAAAGCCACGCTTTATAGTTGTTATATGACTGGTCAGGGTAATTGGTTCAGGTCCGGTGAGGTTTTGAAATGAATTAAGACATTTAGTCTCCAAGAAGAAAGCTTAAATTGAAATAATTGACCGGCTAGTGAAAACTATGTAAACAACCCCGGAATAAACTTTTGATGATTCCAACAGCTCCATATGGTGCTTTTGGGCATAGGAGTGTGTACGTATATTTATTTCGAGGTCCGTAGCTAAATTAGGCTTGAAATAACGAAAATAAGAAATTTAAGTTTAGATGTTTGACCGGGGGGTTGACTTTTTGATATTGGGGTTGGAATCCAGTTCTGAAAATTTTTGTAGCTTTTTATGCTATTTATGATTTGTGTGCAAAATTTGAGGTCAGTCGGACTTGATTTGATAGGTTTTTGCATCGAATATAGAAGTTGGAAGTTTTTAGTTTCATTAAGCTTGAATTTGGGTGTGATTTCTGATTTTTCCATTGTTTGATACGATTTGAGGTTTCAACTAAGTTTGTGTGATATTTTAGGACTTGTTTGTGTATTTGGTTGAGGTCCCGAGGGCCTCGGGTGAGTTTCGGGGGGTTAACGGATCATTTTTGGACTTTGAATGATGGTTGATATATGCTGGGGTGAAGCAGCTGGTTTTTCTTCATGATGTCATGATGGTGTCATGATCGAGGTCATGATGATGTCATGACCGAGGTCCAGACCCAAAAATCAAGGTCCTAGAAAAATTGAGGTCCAGATCCAAAATCGAGGTCCTAGAAATCGAGGTCTAGACCCAAAATCGAGGTCCTAGAAAAATAGAGGTCCAGATCCAAGACCGAGTTTGCCCATGACCGAGGTTGCCCATGACCAAGGCGGTCGAAGACCGAGGTGGTCCCGAGGTTGTCCAGGACCGAGGTTGTCGAAGACCGAGGCTGCCCATGACTGAGGTGGTCCAAGATCGAGGTGGTCTAAGACCGAGATGGTCCCGAGGTTGTCCAGGATCGAGGTGGTTAAAGACTGAGGTTGTCCATGACCGAGGTGGTCCAAAATTGAGGTACAGATCTGGGCAGAAACTTTAAGTTATAAAAAGAGGGGACTTCGTCCCATTCTCCATTTTGACAAATCTGAGCTTAGGGAGAGGCGATTCTTGATAGATTTTCAAGGAAAAATATCGGGGTAAGTGATTCTAACTCGGAATTGGTTAATATACATGAATATATAGTTGTTTTCATCATCCAATTAATATTTTTGAGATGAAAATTGGGAAAGATGGTAGAAAGTTCATAGAGTGAATTTTTGGGATTTGAGGGTCGATTTGCTGTCGTATTTTAGTAAAATTGGTATGGTTGGACTCGTTGTTAGATGGGTTTTCATATTTAGTGACTTTTGTCGGGTTCCAAGACATGGGCCCCACGGAGAATATTTTATTTAATTTCGGATTTTTATTGAAAAATGTAGTATCTTCTTATGAAATTGATTCTATAATTTTTGTTGACTGTATCGAATTATTTTTGGCTAGATTCGAGCTATTCAGAGTTGAATAATCGAGGAAAAGGCCTACTAGTGGATTAAATTGGAGCAAGTTGAGGTAAGTGGCTTGCCTAATTTTGTGTGGGGGAACTCCCCCTAGGATTTTGATGTTGTTTGTTATATGAGCGTCATGTACGTGAGGTGAGGAGTCCGTACACGGACTATATTTGTTGGAAAACCCTGTTTTCGTTAATCAAATATATGTTTTTCCTTTAATTGAGCAACATATATATATATATATATATATATATATATATATATATATATATAACTATCTTGTTTAGTTAGGAAAGCATGCTTACGTGACTTAACTGTCTTAATTGCCTTATTTGCCTTAACTGCCTACCTGAACTCTATGCAACATGTTTAGTAAATTATGTGTTCCCTTCTTGACTTGTATTTGATTTTAAAGGGTAAGCTTTTCTCGTTGTAAATCATGTCTCCACTGTTGCGTTGTTACGATTTACTTTTGGGACTATGAATCGATATTCCGGGAGTTGCCCTATGTTGTTATTTACTTTTGGGACTACGGATTGGTATTCCGGGAGTTGCCTATACTGTTATTTACTTTTAGGACTACTGATCGGTATTTTGGGAGTTGCCCTGTATTGTTATTTATTTTGGGGACTACGGATCGATATCCCGGGAGTTGCCATGTCGTTATCTCTATTGCTGACTGTTGTTTCAAATTGATTCTTTCCCTGTTACGAGTTTTTTTGCACTTACTTATACTGTGAGAGGTTATTATACTTCTATTATTATATTTGCACCGGTAGGGCCTCGACCTGATCTTGTCACTACTCGACCGAGGTTAGGCTTGACACTGACTGGGTACCGCTGTGGTGTACTCATGCCCTTTCCTGTACATGTTTTTCGTGTGCAGATCCAGGTTCTTCTGCTCAGCCATTCTATCCATGAGGCGTGGCGATCCAGAGACTTCGAGGTATATCTTTCGCGTCTGCAGACCTAGAAGTACCTCTCTATTCTCCCTTTAGTAATAGACTTCTTGTATTTTCTTTTGTTTAGACTTCTAGAGTTAGAACACTATGTATTTCTTTAGCTTGTGATTCATGAGATTCCGATTTTTGGGAGTGCTATTGTCACGACCCAAATCGATGGGCCGCGATGGGCACCCGGTACCTTACTTAACCGAGTACCAATATAACGTATCTTTTCATATCATACTCTCATAGATAACTGAGCCGGAAGGTTGCCCTGAGATAAGTCGAATATAACATGTGATACCAACTTATACATAAGACATACATGCCTATAAGACCAAAATAACCACTTGTATTCTTAACATAGGCCAACAAGGCCATATAATCTTTTACGTACATGACATCTGTCTACAAGCCTCTAAAAATACATAATTTTTATAAAAATTGGGTCAGAGTCCCTCCATACCAAACAATACATGTCTAAATGATACTAACCATACAAGCAACTCTGCAGCAAATGGAGCACACCAACATCTTCCGCTGAGCTGATAACCTACTTGAAGGGCTCTTGACCTGTCTATTGGGACTTGCGAGCATGAAATGCATTGTCACCAGGCAAAAGGGACGTCAGTACAAATAATGTACCGAGCATGTAAGGAATGAAAATCAGTAAATGATAGACATGAGAAAAACATGGAGTAAAGGACTCGACATGTAAGTCTGAATAACTTTGTAAATAATGAAATACTCATAATGTCATGCATATGCGTATGTATGTCATGTGAGGTACATGTGCTTATAATATCATCAAAACTCTGAGGGCATCCCATCATATCATCTCGGCTACTGTGGACAAATCATCAACGTATAACAACTGATTAGGTAATGGTGCGTATATAATGTCTTAACCTTTTTCCATATCCCATATACATATATATACATGTATACGCGTATATAACGCCATATGGTCATGGGTCAATATACACGTATGCAATGCATGAGAAGTACGTCAATAAAATCTCTTGGAATGTCATAAGACCATTATACCTTTGAGTAATATCATGAAGTAAAATTTTCAACTTACGTATTTTTTTGAGACCCATGAACAGATGATAAAATAATAGGACACATGGGAATTCAAGAATATAGGCACTTCTAATACTTCTATGAATAAAGTCATTTATAGAAGTTGTGCATTTTCTCGTTTCGTTTGCATCGTACGGATCATGCCAAAAGGAAAGAAGGGATAGCATTAACATACCTGAGTCGATTCTCTTGACAACCCCTTAACACACGTCAATTGCGTCAACACAGAACAAGTCGTACGAAAAGTTTTGATGCAACAACGTTTCTATGCAACGATAATATTGGCTGAATTTTTTTCCTTAAACAATTGGTTGTAGCGTTCTGCACTTAAGAAGTCTTGGTGGAATCTCTTTTTTAAGAGATGAAAAATAGTATTGTTATGTAAGGAATTGGCTGAAAACACTTAGCCAAAAAAACTTTACCTTTCTTCAATCCTTTCTTAAGAGATCCCTAATTTTTATCCTTACTTTAAGGTAGTCCCAACATAAGCCACATGATAAACTTAAGCTTGACATATCTCAATCCCAATTCAAGAGTCATTAAATGAGCTGCCACATTTCAAGATGTAACACCTATCCAAATATTTGGATCAATTATCCAGTAATCACTTGATTAACTTATTAATCTCTCATTAACCACTAATTAACTAATTACCCATATAATTAAGAACTATCTCAAATTACTTAAAATACTACCCACTTTTAATATACCTTATACACCTTACTATTATCGTCATGTGGTACTTTGTATGGTACTAGTCCATAAATACCGGGTATTATAGCTCAGATTATATTTTATCTCAAATTATCAAACTTTGACGAAATTCATTTCCTTTGATTTTCTTACCCTTTCTCCTTCACGAATTTACTTATCCCTTATTTGAAATAGAATAATACTTATAATCCCAAAATAATCTCATTCCCGAGCTTACATCGATTAACTTACAACGAAACTTTAACGTACAAAAATGCGGGATGTAACACCTTATTTTTGAGCTTTCATTAATTTATGGCGTACTTTCACGTAAAAAAATATGGGGTGTAACAACTATGTTCGGTCGAGAGTGTTATTATTATATGTGCCGAGAGGCATTTTAAACTCTTTTTATCATACTTACCTATTAGTAGGCTAGTTTTGTATCCTTAAATCCATTTTTCCACAAGTTGACAGGCTTACCTAGTCATAGAGACTAGATGCCGTCACGACAGTTCACGGAGGAAGAACTTGGATCGTGACAAGTTGGTATCAGAGATCTAGGTTCATAGGAGTCATGAATCATAAGTTGGTTTATTAGAGTCTGGCGGATCGGTACGGAGGCATCTGTACTTATATTCGAGAGGCTATAGAACTGATTGGAAAATTTCCACTTCATCTGATTTCTTGTCGTGTGAGATTATTGACTTCGACATTTTAAACTTTTGTTTTTTATTCTCTCACAGATAGTGAGGACACGCACTACCGGAGATGACCAGGAACCGTGCCCTCTGCTAGAGTCTCCAGAGGCCGGGGCCTGGGTAGAGGCCGAGAACGCGCACATGGTGCAGCCAGAGCACCCGCACGAGTTGTTATAGAGGAACCACCAGCAGTTCCAGCCGGAGCACAGACACCTGATATGCCTACTACCACTACTCCAGCTCTTTAGGAGACTCTTGCTCAATTCATGACTATGTACAACACTCTAGCTCAGGCATGGTTGATTACCCTTACTGCAGCCACATCTCAGGCTAGGGGGAGCACAGACTCCCACAGCATGCACCCTAGAGCAGCGGGTTCCGGTTGATCAGGTCCCGGATGTTATACCAGTATCACATGTAGCCCCAGTTAAGCATGAGGTTAGGGTCGCAACTTCAAAGGAGGAGCAACGAAAGCTTGAGAGGTACAAGAAGTACAAGACTCCTACGTTCAGTGGTCTAGCATTAGAGGATGCTCAAGAATTTCTTGAGGAGTGCCAGCGTATCCTCCGTACCATGGGTATTGCGGAGGCTAGTAGGGTTTCTTTCACTGCATTTCAACTTAGGGGAGCAACTTATTAGTGGTAGCGGGCAAATGAGTTGGATAGTCCTGCCGAAGCAGCTTCACTCGCTTGGACTTAGTTCTCGGATATGTTCTTGGGGGAGTATGTTCCCTAGAGCCTCAGAGATACATGGCGCGCGGAGTTTGAGAATTTGCGCCAGGGTACTATAACTGTTTTGGAGTATGTGGTCCATTTTAGTGACTTGGCTAGACATGTGTCAGCTTTGGTTTCTACAGTTCGTGAGAGAGTTCGTCGGTTTATTGAGGGGATCATTCCCAGCATCAGGTCTAGCATGGCCCAAGAGTTGGAGATGGATATTGCTTATCAGCAGGTTGTGAGCATTGCTAGGAGAGTAGAGTGCATGCTTTTCCGTAATAAAGAGGAGAGAGAGGCCAAGAAGTCTCGAGAGTCGGGCAACTATTCTGGTGCTCGTGCCCTAGCTGCAGTTCGTCATGGTAGGGGTTATGCGAGTTGCCTCGTTCATTCAGCTCTTCCAGCAACCAGTGGTATTCCAGCTGCTCCTAGACCTCAGGAGCCTTATTATACACCTCCAGTATCTAGTGTGCCTCCTGCACGGGGTGCCATCACTGGTCAGTACAACAGACCTGGCCCGAGCCAGTCAATGCTGCCACATCTATCCAGAGCTTATTTTGAATGTAGCAACACTCTCCATGTGGTGAGGTATTGCCCCGGACTTGGGAGGGGTGCACCTCCACAGAATTCTCAGCCACAGTGTGCTCCACAGAGTTCTCAATCTATGATCACAACACCAGCTACCACTCCACCTACCCAGCCACCTAGAGGTGGAGGTTGGGAGGTAGAGGTCACCCTAGATGGGGAGGCCAGGCCCAATACTATGCTTTTCTTGCTCGTACAGAGGCTATTGCTTCTGATTCTGTTATTACATGTATTGTTCCGGTCTGTCATAGAGATGCATCGGTTCTATTCGATCCAAGCTCCACTTATTCATATGTGTCCTCTTATTTTGCCCCACTTTTGGGCGTATCCCGGGATTCTTTGAGTTCCCCTGTTAATGTTTCTATTTCTGTGGGAGATTCTCTTCTTGTGGATCGTGTTTATCGGTCGTGTTTGATTTTTATTAGTGGTTTTGAGACTAGAGCTGATTTTTTATTGCTCAGCATGGTAGATTTTGATGTTATATTGGGCATGGACTTGTTGTCGTCCCATTATGCTATTCTTGATTGTCACGCCAAGACCGTGATGCTGGCTATGCCATGTGTACCGCAAGTAGAGTGGAGGGGTACTTTAGATTATACATCTAACAGAGTTATTTCTTTTCTTAAGGCTCAACGAATGGTTGAGAAGGGGTCTGACACGTATCTAGCCTATGTGAGAGATGTCAGTATTGATACCCCTACATTTGATTCAGTCCCAGTAGTGAGGGATTATCCTGATGTGTTTCCAGCTGATCCGGGTATGCCACCCGATAGAGATATTGATTTTGGTATTGATTTATTGTCGGACACTCAGCTAATTTCTATTCCACCATATCGGATGGCCCCACCAGAATTGAAAGAATTAAAGGAGCAGCTACAGGAGTTACTTGATAAGGGTTTTTATCACGCCCTGAACCTGGGGAGGCGTGACTGACACCTGGTTCCGTGCTGGCCTAACCAAACCACTCTGCAACTCTTTTTTTCTTTGTAACTATCATGGTCCAACTTGACCACAACTCGTAATGTATAACTATAAATGGGCAACACTGTATCAATAAACAATCGTTCTTAAAACATAAATACATATGGGTCGTCAAGGCCTTTGACATACTGTACAAACTAAACCTCTATCTACAGATCCTCTAAGATTATTAGAGATCAAATGGGATAGGGTACTACCCATAAGTCTGTAGCAAACTCTGACACGATGACTTATAGACTCGGCTACACTCCGAATGAGGTGGGGTGTTACCGATCCTTCAATGAATGCTGACCTCGTCTACTATGAGGGTTCGCCAAACTGATTGTTTATACCTGCAGGCATGAATGCAGCGTCCCTAATAAACGGACGTCAGTACGAATAATATACTGAGTTTGTAAAGCATGTAAATCAGTATATAAAGGACATGGAAGAAACGTGAAGTAAAGAACTCAACTTTTAAGTCTGGATAGCTTTGTATATCATGAAATATTTATAATGTTATGCATATGCATATAAATGTCATGTAATGCATAGGTCTGTACGTACATAACATCATCAAGCCTCTAGGGGCATCCCGTCATATCATCTAGGCCACTGTGGGCAAAACATCAATGTATACCAGCTGATCAGGTGATGGTGCGTATATAACGTCATCTGGTGCCAGTGTGGGCAAAATCATCAATGTATACCAGCTGATCTGGTCATGGGTCAATTTACATGTAAATGAAGGCAATGAAAATATGTTAATAATCTCAATATTCCTTTCGGATAAACTTGATCAACTGCGTATTATTCTGAGACCCATGAACAGAAGATATAATAATATGTCACATGGAGAATCAAGAACACAAAGACCCCTAGTATCTTTATGAATAGAGTCGTTTATAGAAATTGCGTATTTTGTTCGTTCCATTTGTATAATTCGGATCATGCCAAAAAAAAAGACGGGATGACCTTAATATATCTAAGCCGATTCTCTTGAAAATTCCTCCGAAATGGGATTGTTAATAGGCACTGACGGTCTATTTATCTGAAATAACAATGTATATCGCATGCCAATGAAGACACATGGTGCTGTCATGTAAGAGATATATCAAACTTTCCCGGGCTTTGCTATACAGTATGTGAGTGCTTACAGTCTCTAAAAGGGCATTGTTCACCACTCCACCAGCATCCCGACAAAGTTATGTTTGGCACTTCCACACCAAGTCATGCTAGGACTTTCCTCGAATTGCTTGATGAAGATTTCTGCCAACCTAGATATCGCCTTTCTTAAATGGTACAGCAGCTGGGAATGCACCATCATTTTCTATGTAAACTAAAGAGTTTGTATGATTCAACTAGAGGCTACACTATGAAAATTACAATTTAAATAGATTTACTTTTAATAAGGGAGAAAAGATGACAAAGTAATGATAAGGTCAGGATATGGTCATATATCCATAGTAGGTAACTTTTGTTATTTGAATACCAGTCTTGGCAACACACTCCTTATTTGAATCCCAGTCTACACAACAAACCCCTTGTTTGAATCCTAAACCTAAGCCTCAAAAGTCAATTGGCAACTTCAGACAAACTCATGACCAAGTAAAATTATTGGTAGGTGCACGACTTGTAGCCATTCAAACCTCATAAGAAAATTTTATCTTATAAATATTAAGAATGAATACAACTTTTGTTACTGTAGCTATAACCGGTAGGATTTAGATTTATCTAAATATGATCAACTCAATATTTCAAGACCTAGAGTACAAATCCATATCATCCAGCATGGACCATTCATATAAGAATGGTCGAATTTAAAGTTATTTCAGAAAATGTACACACCACTTAGTGCAGATTTAATCAGATACTACCAACTACAAAAAGTGACAGAGGGTTTAAAATCAGGGGCGGCCCAATCAATTTCGTGGCCTAAAGCCAAACTGTATGAGGGGCCTATTTTCTAACTTTTTTTAGATGCAAAATTATTATTAAATTTTTATAATCAATATCTCTTAATAAGTCTTTCTCAATTGACAATATATCTAATTCATTTAATATCTTTGAGACAATTTTGATCTTAGGTAAGGTTTTATTAATTTTAATTTTGAAACACTTTTTTCCGCTGAAGCAACGGTAATAGGAGTTATTAACATTATTCTATAAATCATATAGGTATTTGGAAAATAATCAAATCTTTTTATTTGATTGAGTATATCAATTAAATTGTTATCTTCTAATTATACTATTTTTAAAAATATTTTTAATTCAAAAAATAAGTCTAAACTATCAATATCGGGTTGATTATTATGATTTAAGGAGCATTCAAAATGAAGCAATCTTTTTTCAAAGTGATCTCAGTTTTTACCGCTAAATAGAAAATCAAAAATATTTTCATATGCCTCAAATTGTTCAAATCTATTTTAAAGTGAAAAAATAACCTTGTGTACTACTCTCTCCAGTCCATAATAAATGACTTTTTTGGCTTTTATTTTGGTCCAAAATAAGTGTCCTTTTATATAATCGAGAAGGAATTAACTTTATTTTTTCAAAATTTGCCTTTATTTACATATTTCAATATGCCAAGTTAACAACATATAAATTTTAATTAAGGATAATTTAGTCAAAATACATTTTTGTTCTAGGGGTCAGTATTTTCTTAAGGGGCACAACAAATGTTAAAAAGTCATTTATTATGGACCAGAGGGAGTATGTATAAAAAGTAATGAACCATAAAGAACTCTTCGAGAAATTTTGAGATTTCACTATTAATATTCTTCTCAAATTATTTCTTCCTATATATTACACGTTTCTTATGAAATTCGAGTTCGATATTAATTTCAAATGCAATATTTTTGGCAGAAATCAAAACAGTTGCAAATCCTTCATCTCTTTATTTATTAAATAAAGAAATCAAAAAAATTTCATTTCACATATAAAAATCTTAAAAATTTATATATAGCCTATTTGATATAAAAAAAATGGGGCCTCCACAAAAGTGGGGTCTAAAGCAATTGGTTTACCTGCTTTATAGACGGACAACCCCTGCTTAAAATTTAAACTTCTCATCCAGAAAGCACTTCGATATGCATGTAGGGTTAATAAGATATTACCAATTTCCGCATCTACAAAAAGTAACAAAGGGCATTAACTTTTCAACCAGAAAACACTTTTCCATCCACACCAAAATAAAAGGAATAGGAAAAGATTCTTCTGACAGCCACTCCTCTCAATTAATCACAAGATTGAAACTTGGCTTTTCCCAAAATAGCAACTTTACTTATCCAAAACTGCAATTGACCAAGAATTGAATTTCCAACAAATACATGAAGAAAACAAGAAAAGAGCTTCATGTAAAAATCATTTGTGCTTCAAAATAATCCTAATCCAAATTTTAATCAAAGAAATTTTATTGCTGAGTTCTATAATGAAAAAAGGTTAAAAATAATAATATACTAACTCCTTGTTACGACCTAAAATCCACTAAGGATCGTGATGGCGCCGGACACACTGTCAGGCAAGCTAACACCAAGAAGTTAATTAAATTCCCATTTTAGTATTTGTTGAATTCATTTCCTTTATATATTAAACAATAAATAATGAAATTCACAGAAATAACCATGAATTCTTTAACAAACTTAATTTTGCATAATCCCATAATCATCCCAGAACCCGGTGTCACAAGTGCATGAATTATCTCTAGGAAGCAATATAATACAACAACCGTCCGGAATACAAATTGAACAGAAAGTAAATACAGTAATCTGAAAGAGACTCTACTGGTTGTGGGTCGTCTCGAGAAGTGCAGCTCACCCAAGTCTCCGCATCAACCATGATGCTACGCCCACTAGGCCACTAGAGATACATGTGCTTGTGCAATAAAAATGCACAGCAAGTGTAGCATGAGTACAAAAAACAACGTGTAGTCAGTAAGTATCTCGTCTAATCTAGAAGAAGTAGAGATGAGAGGTCGACTTCGACACTTACTAGTGGTCCAATGATAATATACCAATAATTTAATAAATCGAGGATTTTCATAAAAATAACGGAAACTCAAATAGCATAAGGCAAGTAAATAATTCTTTCGTTTATAGGAAATTCCCAAATTCATTTTCATCATTTATACATTTATCTCAGGCCACGGAGAAACAAATATCAACATCTATGAATTTCAAGGCAAGCAATACAAGCATGCACAAATCATGCCGAGGTCGTACGGCCCGATCCAAAAAATATTTAAATTGTGCATTGTCAGAGGGTCGAATGACGCGAACCATAAATGCATCTATTACTCCGCTCACGAATCATACATGCGACGCGGTCAAAATTAAATAAACAGACCAAACAGTCAATCAAGAAATCATCAGGGAATCAATTATCCAAAAAAAAGGCAATCTATATTTTTAAAAGTCAAGAAACGATGTCTAATTTTTAGAAAATTCACTTACCCGTTCAACATATTTTACGCATTTCAAATTGACAACAAGATTGTAAATATTACAAGTAAAGCAGGCTTTTAGGCACTAGACTACCCGGACTTAAGCATAATAGTAGCTACGCACGGACTCTCGTCACCTCGTGTGTACGTAGCCCCCACAAATAGGAGCACATAATCCATTAATTCACCCATGGGGACAATTCCCTCTTACAAGGTTAGAAAGGAGACTCACCTCGCCCCAAGGTTCCATAATCGGCTTCAAAGCCCTTCCGACGTCTCAAATCGATGCACAACGCTCCAAAAATAGCCAAGAAATGAGAAAACCCATAAATATAGGCTCTAATACTCACAACAACTCAATTTATATAAATTCCTAACTCCGCTCGAAATATTGACAAAATTGCCCTCGGACACACGTGCCCGGATTCCAAAACAACTCACATAATCCGATAACCCATTCCGATACGAGTTCAACCATACCAATTTTATCAAATTTTGATAACGAATCGACCTCCAAATTTAGAATTTTTATTTTTGAAAAGTTTACAAATTTTCTCCAATTTCTTCCATTTGATTCACTAATACTTGATGAAAATAACCATGGAATCATTAAATATAATCACTTTTGGATATAGAACACTTACCCCAATCCATATGGTGAATATCGCCTAAAAAATCGCTTTAATCCGAGCTCCATAGATCCAAAACTAAGTAAAAATCTCGGACTGCTCGATTTATACACTACACAATATTTTTGCACATGCGGTTACTGTTCACGCAAGTGTGGTTACTTTTCACACAGGTGTGGTACTGTTCACGCATATGCGAAAAATACAACTGTTGCCCAGAAATTTCAGCAGCTTTTAATTTCACTAAAAATGCTCTAACACCATCATACGAATTCGGAATTCGACAAATCTTGTTCCTGTGAGTCACAATTAATAAAACGAACCTATTCCTTCAATCGAAACTCAATTCGGAGCTCATTTACTTAATACTATACATATTTCGCTCGTTAAACAATTACCTCATATTTTGCGCTAAAAACTCAATCACGACTTGATGAAATTAGACCAAACTTTCCAGATCACTCCTATAATTCATTATCAAAATCCCGAAAGTCTCAAAATTGAGTTTCGATCTCTAGAACTAAAAATGGACCTTTGGATCATTACATGCTTATGCTCAAAACGCCAAACTCTTCCAAAAACTCTTTCAAAACTCATCTGATCCCCATGGGGTCCCAACCAAGTATACTAACAAGTCCCATAACATGACACGAACTTAGTCGATGCCTCAAATTACATCGAACAACACTAAAACATGAATCACACTCCAATTCAAGCTTAATGAACATTAGAATTTCAAACTTCTACATTCAATGTCGAAACCTATTAGATCACGTCCGATTGCAAGTCATATTCAACGTTACGGACCTACTCCAACTTCCGGAATTAGATTCTGACCTCGATATCAAAAAGTGCACTTCCGGTCAAACTCCTCAAAAACCTTCAAATTTCCATCTTTAGTCAAATGGCTCCAAAATGACCCACGGACCTCCGAATTCACTTCTGATCGCACTCCCAAAACCAGAATCACCATACGGAGCTACTCCAAGACTCGAAATCCCAAATAGACATTGATAACACTGAAATGCATTTCAACCCAAACTTATGAAATTCTTCCAAAAATGCTAACTTCCACAATAGGTGCTGAAACGTTACCCGGTTCATCCAAAACTCAATCCGAACATATGCCCAAGTCCGAAATCATCATTCAAACCTACTGAAACTTTCGAATCCCGATTTTGAAGTTGTTTACTCAAAAATCCAATCTTAGTCAATTCTTTCAACTTAAAGCTTCCGAAATGAGAATTCTCTTTCAAAATCAACTCTGAACTTCCCGAAATTCAATTTCGACCATGCGTACAAGTCATAATACCTAAAGTGAAGCTGCTCATGGCCTCAAACTACTGAGCGACGTGCTAGAGCTCAAAATGACCGATCGGGTCGTTACGTTCTCTCCCACTTAAACATACGTTCGTCCTCAAACGTGCTAAGAACTACGCTGGAGTTGTCTGAAATCATAGTTAAACCCTCGTACACCTATCTGTGCTACCACAACTCAGTTGAGTACATTAGCTCGATCAATTCTAAAGATATTCCCTTTTATTCAAGCAAATAAGCTTAGAGCCCAATTCCAACATCCGGAATTCTCTACCAAGCCTGCTTCTAATATACGAACACCGTATCAATCAATACATGAGGTACCAGAACATGACTGCATGCCTTTGCTGAATCCTCTCCATGCATCACATTATTCACATGACCATAATAACATTCTCTTATCATAATAACCAACATTCCCTGAATCTGATGCTTACAACGCACCTCATGATTTATATAAGTCTTGTTCCAACTCTTGCAATACCGCCACGACAAAAGGGATGTGTAGAAATTTATAACCAACTGCTAAGTCAACAAATCATTTAGTCTATACTTCTGACAAGAACCATTACCTCATTCTGAACCAAATAATGATCTTTGCTCTTTAATATACTTCATATAATCCGACTGCACTAATCCCAGATCCAATAATATCGTCTCACCCAGTACAAACTACTCAGGCAATAAGCCACCCTGGTCATGATCAAAAGTCTCATATGATGTCGTAACATGCCAATAGACTACAAGCTCGAACGTGATACATAAGGAAAACGAACTCAGGAAGGGACTACTCAACTCACACGACTAATATGAACTTTCCTCAGAAAATGGGAAACAAAACACATAAAAACAGGTATAGGGAACTACACTCAACATCATACTGTTGCGGCGTGCAACACGATCCAAACAGCATACCTACGGTGGTGTGCCACCAGATCCACACAAAAAATTCACAAAAAGAGATACACACCGAGCTAAATTGCTCATTACAACAAAATATCGAATATCGGTCACAAGCATGCTAAGTGAATAATACCATCCCTGTGGAGAAATATAGCGCCATAAGCTAACAAACTCAAGCACAACTGAGGTGCGATATATGTTTTGAAACTAAAGAGCCATCCTGCTCACATAACACCATCACTACTACGCAAAACCTCAACACATAAGAAAATTATCGAGCCGTTCACAACTCACACATCACAATATAAAATTACATGAAATAGCCGATGACTAAATAACATCTAACGTCTAAATACTCCTCCATAAGGAGCGCTATGCTGAAATGAACACATCCGGCCTGGTATAGAGCTCATATTCATACTTAAATCCATTCACAGACCTCAAGCCAATTCTAATAATATCGAACTTGGTCCATAATCTTTTCTGGGTCCATAATAACCCCATTTTCCCATAACACACAAGAACAACCATCATAACCGGAGTAATCCTCCACAGTCCACAACCCAATAAATCGAATGTCCTCTAAGCATCAATTCTCAAATTAACGATATCACCACAATCTTCATACTTGGTTTAATTCATCAATCAATCAAGTGACTACATGCCACAGTTATACAACATTACCGTGAGGCACGCTCCCACGACCTTCTGTAATGGATAACAGGTCTGTACATCCATACCACCGGGCGCACTAACGCTGAAAAGCGATCAAGAACCCTTAACTGGGATGCAAATCCTTTTTCACAAAACACCAATCTTAGGTGACGTTGAAGACAATGACAGCTTACTCTAAACATTCAAATCCTTTTCCTGCTCATCTGAGTTCGTGACATCCTTATCAACACCGAACCGTAACCTTGATCCTCACTTTCAAATTCCATACTACTCATTGTACCGAACATGCCAATATGCGATAGCACAAGATCTTCATCATAACTCCTGAACCACTAATATAGTAAACACATCCTCACCTGGAAACTTTTTACTTAACTCATTCCAAGAGGACCATAGCAACACGCGAGTAACTTCTCATAACCACAGAAAATACCAGTCTCAAGTAGTGGTTTAAACCACCATAACTCTTCCGGGATCCATCTGTACATAATAGGTCATAATACTCGAAATCCTCCAAATAAAATCAATTACGGCGATCGTCAAATCTCGCACACACTACTGTAATCATGTGTATAACTTAACACGCTGAAGGAACTAATCATTGCCACCATTATACCAATTCAACCATTGCTGACTAATTTTACTTCTTCCAATTTACTCTGGGCTTGACTTAGGAATAATAGTATCCCCATTCAAAACATCACAAACCCAAATCCGCCCGAGTGACCTTATTTCACAAGACCATGCTGTCTTAATTCCCACGAACCATCTCATACTCTCGTTATGCGCATATTTGCATCCTCAACTAGTACACCCATTATGATAATTCTTCTATGAATCCGAAGTCATTTTCTCCTATTACTCTCAATTTATACCGCAGATCGAATATAACATAGAGCACTCCAAGCTCTTTATCATAATCTGCTGCAAAAGCTCGATACTTAACCATACTATGGACTCGAAACCCTTAGGCACCACACCTTAACCTTTGACCCACTCTGCCTTGGTCCCGAATATAATCAACTACAAGACTCCTCTAGCACATGAACACCCTCTCAAAGAAGCACCCGACCGAATCACCTTCCTTGCAACTCACTTCTACACGAAGCAAAATTCCTGAGTCTTCTCAAAGCCTGAACATAAATCGATGATGCCAATTATAGAACACACATTCTTCAATTCCTTTGCTCAAATTACCACTAATGTTCTATTTCATTAGTTGCAATAACCCATCAATATGCCGATAACTAGAAATCTTAAAAATAGGCGACCAGACAATCCAACCGTAGGCGGTGGGACTCTCCTACTTAGTTTGAAGCCACTATTACACAACTTTGGAACCCAGCAAGATTCTTTATCTCTTATTGACATGAACTTGTGCAATTAAATCACCAGATTCCTCGAAATCCTTCCTTTAGCATTGCATGAACACTCTGAATCTCTAGCAACATTCACATATTAGACCTCTTATCGGATAGCCAGTAAAATCCTTCGCAGGAACTTCACCGACCACACAACCACTAACCTACTCATAGGAGATAACCCACCTGAGCCCGTGCTCATTCACCAGCTGCACAAGTCCATTCACTCCTTGTGGACATCAATTAAATACGCGACAATATATTCCAATTTAAAGTTATGTTGTATCCTTCTTCATATCAAGCAGCTCCTTTCCGTCATATCAAATCTCTCACCGTTATGCTAGCCAATATTTCAAATTAAGCTCGTAGACCTAGTCTTTGTCCACCATGAATCCCAAATCACTCTAAACTTTTCTCAAGAAGTGTAGTCATCCTACCACAGAACCCATATGCTACTCTGCCCCAAAGGCAAATTGAAGTAAACCATAACACCATCGAACTTAACGTATTCAACAAGGACAATGACACCAGATCACATATGAAAATTCTATCACGCTCGAAAATACCAAGTCTTGTTACTCCATCAAACCAAACTTGAACATTCATAGCATATTGCCACTCCTTCGCCAGAAATAAAATTGTGAATCTCTAAATCTTGCATTGAGTAAACATCCTTCCAAGTCATTCACTAATTCAACGCATAGACAAATATCCTACCATTACACCAATACTATGCGATAGCAATGCACGAATCGTCATAACAATTAATGCCAAATCTCAAAATCTTAGGTAATATTGATACTAAGCAGAAACAACAGAACGACCTTCCGCAAGGCGACGACAACAGCTCAATCAAATATGTAGGGAGGAACATCTCGCACAATATATGTAGTACCATTACTGTCACGACCCTAAACTCGGACCCGATCATGATGGAGCCTATCGTGAAACAAGGCCAGCCGACACAACTCCCCAATAAATTTAAGAAGATATAATAATTCAATTTAAGTCATTAACATACTATAAATCCCAAAATAAAAGTGAGATAGAACATTTGCGGAAATAAACACAGCCTGACATCGGGGTGTCACCAGTTATGAGCATCTAACTTAAGTCTAAGGGTATGGAAAAGAATAAATAGTCTACTACAATTTAGTACAAAAGAAGAAAAATATAGGAAGGAGAAGCACTGGGCTGCGAATGTCGAGCAGCTACCTAGTGGTCTCTGCACGGTCTGCTGGAAGCAATCAACCCTATCTAGCAAGGCCCGAAGCTCTTGAATCTACACACAGGGTGCAGGGAGTAATATGAGTACGTCAACTCAGTGAGTAATAAAAATAAATAAAGGCTAAGTGATAAGAAAACACGTAAAATCACAGCAAAATGTTACAAAGAGACAGTGAAAAACCTTTGCAACGCAACAAAACAGTGAAATCTCATAAAACACCTTAGTTCAGTATAAACTTCTTTAAAATATCTTTTAACAGTTAAACAAGTGAATGAAACGCAGTGAGAAAAGATAAATACATAAAATCAGCCCCTCGAGTACAATATCAACAGAATCAACCCCTCGGGCAATAACATGGAACAACATCAACCCCTCGGTCTATATCACATATCACACTGGGTACCGCGCTCACTGGGGGTGTATAGACTTCGGGAGGGGCCCCTTATGGCCCAAACACAATATCAATCCATCTTGTGGCATAATCAATAGGCTCTCGGCCTCATATCAAGCCACATTGTGGCGTACAACTCAGGCCCTCAACCTTATAATCATAAATCAACTCAATACCGTTGCGGCATGCACCCCGATCCCATAATAACCTCACAACACAGGACCTCGGCCCTACTCAGTCAGAAATCTCTAAAAGCCACTCGGGCGCAGTAAAATATGATACTCAACTCAAAATATCATTTAAGATGTCAAAATAGAGTAAACATGGTTGAGTTATAAAAATAGTAGTATATAGCATGACTGAATACAAGTATAAAGTCAAAACAGTGAGGAATAGTAGTAAAACATCCCCTAAGGGTCCAAAACAGTTGGCACGAGGCCCAAATATGGCATTCAGCCCAAAGCACGATGATAGCAAACAGTTTATAATCAAATACGCAGTAAAACAGTCATTCAGGATGGATTAAGTCACACTCCCCAACAGTGTACGACTCCACGCTCATCGTCTAGCGTGTGTGTCACCTCAATATAGCACAACAATGTGAAATTTGGGGTGTCATGCCCTCAAGACAACATTTACAATCATTACTCACCTCTATCCGGTCCAAACTCTAGCCCGCGATGCCCTTGCCTCTCGAATCGGCCTCCGGATACTCCAAATCTAACCAAAATTACTGTAAAACCATCAATATATGCTAAGGGAACAAAGATCACTCGAAAGAAATCAAATTACAACCCAAATCCCAAAATTGGACAAACTCGACCCCCGGGCCCACATCTCGGAATCCGATAAAAATTATATCAATAGACTCCTTATCACTCCCCGAGTTCATTCATATCAAAAGCACCAAAATCCAACCAATAACGACACCTCAAATCCAAAATTCTAAGTCTCCAATTACAAGCCCTAGTTCTTCAACATTTAGGCTTTAATTCTACAATTTCCATGATTAATTAGGTAGAAATACATTAGGATTAAGTATAAAGTCCATAAATCTTATTTGCAAGTGTTCTCCCTTGATTCCCTCTTCAATCCCCTTCAAAAAGTTTCAAATCGCCCAAAAATGGAGGAATTTAGACCCAAAATCGTGGAAATGGGTCTTTTCAACATTCTGCCCAGCACTTAAAAATCCTTCATCGCGAACGCGGTCAACGCCTCGCGTTCGCGAAGCACAAATTTGAGTTGACCATTTTTCCTTCTTCGTGAACACGGCTCCCCTCTCGCGAATGCGAAGACTCAGCTTCACAACCCATCGCGAACATGGCTTCCCTCTCATGAACGCGTAACTCAATGACCCTAACCCTTTGCCAACGCGAGGGCTCACTCGCGAACGCGAAGCACAACTGTCTGCAACACCAACAGCAGATTTTTCTGCAATCTTTTCAATTTGAAATGGTCCATTTAACCACCCGAAATACATTCGAGGCCCTCGGGACCTTAACCAAACATGACAACATATCCTATAACATCATTCAAACTTGTCCCAACCTTCATAATGCTCAAAACAACAACAAAACACCAAATTTGCATCGGATTCAAGCCTAAGAATTCCAAAAACTACCAAATTCCGCTTTCAATCAAGAAGTCTATCAAACCACGTCTGAATGACCTGAAATTTTGTACACACATTCCAAATGACAAAATGGACCTACTGCAACTCCTAGAATTCCATTTCGACCCCTATATCAAAATCTCACCTACCAACCGGAAAACGCCAAAATTCCAATTTAGCCAATTCAAGCCTAAATCTACTCTGAACCTCCAAAACACATTCCGATCACGCTCCTAAGTCCCAAATCACTTCCTGAAGCTCTCTGAACCATCGAAACTCACATACGAGCCCTTTATCACATAAGTCAACATCCGGTTAACTTTTCCAACTTAAGCTTACTCAAAAAAGACTAAGTGTTTCAAACCTTACCAAAACCTCTCCGAACCCGAACCAACCAACCCGATAACACATAATACAACTGAACAAGGCAATAAGAAATAGAAATGGGGTAAATGGAGCGGTAACTCATGAAACGACCGACTGTATTGTTACAATTACAATTTCTCTATTCTCGATTGATATAGCAAGCGCTTCACGTCACATAAGATTGAGTAGGAAATAAACAAAGGCATAAGCCTCAATGGAATTAAACTGCATGATGAGGAATCAAGAAAGGAAATGCTCCTAAAAGCCTTGTAGCCTCTCGAAGATAAGTACAGACGTCTCTGTTCCGTTCCGCAAGACTCTACTAGACTTGATCATGACTCGTATGATCTAAGTGAACCTAGTGCTCTGATACTATGTTGTCACAACCCAAAATGCACTAAGGGTCGTGATGGCACCGGACACACTGTCAGGCAAGACAACACCAAGAAGTTAATTAAATTCCCATTTTAGTATTTGTTGAAATCATTTCCTTTATACATTTAAACAATAAATAATGAAATTCACAGAAATAACCATGAAGTCTTTAACAAATTAATTTTGCATAATCCTATAATCATCCCAGAACCCAGTGTTACTAGAGCTATCTCTAGGAAGCAATATAATACAAACAATCGTCCGGAATACAAATTGGATAGAAAGTAAATACAGTAATCTGAAAGAGACTCTACTGGCTGCGGGTCGTCTCGAGAAGTGCATCTCACCCAAGTCTTTGTATCAACCATGCTGCTACGCCCACTAGGCCACTAGAGATACATGTTCCTATGCAATAAAAATGCACAACAAGTGTAGCATGAGTACAAAAAATAACGTATACTTAATAAGTATCCCGTCTAATCTCGAAGAAGTAGAGATGATAGGTCGACTTCAACACTTACTAGTGGTCCAATGATAATATACCAATAATTTAATAAATCGAGGATTTTCATAAAAATAACGGTAACTCAAATAGCATGAGGCAAGTAAATAATTCTTTCGCTAATAGAAAATTTCCAAATTCATTTTCATCATTTATAAATTTATCTCAGGCCAGGGATAAACAAATATCAACATCAATAAATTTCAAGGCAAGCAATACAAGCATGCGCAAATCATGTCGAGGTCGTACAGCCCGATCCAAAAAATATTTAAATTGTGCACTGCTAGAGGGTCGAATGGCGCAAACCATAGATGCATCTATTACCCCACTCACGAATCATACATGCGACATGGTCAAATTAAATAAACACACCAGACAATCAATCAAGAAATCATCAGGGAATCAATTATCCAAAAAAAGGCAATCTCTCTTTTTAAAAGTCAAGAAACGATGTCTAGTTTTCAGAAAGTTCACTTACCCGTTCAATATGTTTTATGCATTTCAAATTGACAACAAGATGGCAAATATTACAAGTAAAGCATGCTTTTGGGTGCTAGACTACCCGGACTTAAGCATAATAGTAGTTACGCACGGACTCTCGTCACCTCGTGTGTACGTAGCCCCCACAAATAGGATCACATAATCAATAATTCACATATGGGGACAATTCCCTCTTACAAGGTTAGAAAGGAGGCTGACCTCGCTCCGAGGTTCCATAACCGGCTTCTAACCCCTTCCGATGACCCAAATCGATGCACATCACTCCAAAACTAGTCAAGAAATGAGAAAATCCATAAATATAGGCTCTAATACTCACAACAATTCAATTTAGATAAATTCTTAACTCCGCTCGAAAAGTTGACAAAATCGCCCTCTGGCCCACGTGCCCGGATTCCAAAAAAAAACTCATAAAATCCGACAACCCATTCCGATACGAGTTCAACCATACCAATTTTATCAAATTCCAACAATGAATCGACCTCCAAATCTAGAATTTTTGTTTTTAAAAAGTTTACAAATTTTCTCCAATTTCTTCCATTTGATTCACTAATAATTTATGAAAATAACCATAGAATTATTAAATATAATCACTTTTCGATATAGAACACTTATTCCAATCCATATGGTGAAAATCGCCTCAAAAATCGCTTTAATCCGAGCTCCATAGCTCCAAAAATAAGTAAAAATCTCGGACTGCTCGATTTATACATTGCCCAGCATTTTTGCACCTACAGTTACTGTTCACGCAGGTGCGGTACTGTTCACGGATCTGCAAAAAATACAGCAGCTGCCCAGAAATTTCAGCACCTTTTAATTTCACTAAAAAAGCTCTAATACCATCATACGAACTCGGAATTCGACGATTCTTGTTCCTATGAGTCACAAATAATAATACGAACCTAATTCTTCAATCGAAACTCAAGTGATACCAATTTCGCTCATTAAACAACTAACTCATGTTTTGCGCTAAAAACTCAATCGTGACTTGATGAAATTAGACCAAACTTTCCAGATCACTCCTATAATTCATTATCAAAATTCCAAAAGTCTCGAAATCGTGTTTCGATTTCTAGAATTAAAAATGGACCTTTGGATCATTGCATGCTTATGCTCAAAACACCAAACTCTTCCAAAAACTCTTCCAAAAATGATATGATCCCCATGGGATCCCAACCAAGTATACTAACAAGTCCCATAACATGACATGAACTTAGTCGATGCCTCAAATTACATTGAACAACACTAAAACATGAATCACACTCCAATTCAAGCTTAATGAACTTTAGAATTTCAAACTTCTACATTTGATGTCAAAACCTATTAGATCACGTCCGATTGACCTCAAATTTTGCATACAAATCACATTCGACATTACGAACCTACTCTAACTTCCAGAATTGGATTCCAATCCCGATATCAAAAAGTCCACTTTCGGTCAAACTCCTCAAAAACCTTCAAATTTCTATCTTTAGTCAAATGACTCCAAAATGACCCATGGACCTCCAAATTCAATTCCGATCGCGCTCCCAACACCAAAATCACCATACGGAGTTATTTCCAGACTTGGAATCCCAAACAGATAACACTGAAATGCACTTCAACCCAAACTTATGAAGTTCTTCCAAAAATGCTAACTTCCATAATAGGTGCTGAAACGTTCCCGGGTCTTCCAAAATCCGATCCGGACATACGCCTAAGTCCGAAATCTTTATATGAACCTGCCGGAACCTTCGAATCCTGATTCCAAGGTTGTTTACTCAAAAATCCAATCTTAGTCAATTCTTTCAACTTAAAGCTTCCGAAATGAGAATTTTCTTTTTAAATCAACTCCGAACTTCCCGAAATTCAATTCCGATCATGCGTACAAGTATACATAAACTGAAGCTGCTCATGACCTCAAACTGCTGAACGATGTGCTAGAGCTCAAAACGACTGATCGGGTCGTTACACTCCTTGTAATGGTGCTCTCTCAAGATACTATATAAATATATAGTAATTCCTTACATATAAAGTGATGTGGAAAATAGTTGAAATCTTTGTGTCCCTTCCTTTTTATACTGCCACGTCACTCTCCCTTTTTAAGTGTTTCATGCCACCTAGTTTAGTGAAGGTAAGAGTCACATTGTTGCTAAGTCAAAATATGCCACGTGATGTTCTTATTTAAATTATTTTTAGATAATTACCAATTACCAGTATAATTAAGAATTATCTCAAGTTACTTAAAATACTACTCACTTGTAATACACATTATATAACTTACTATCATGGTCATGTGATACCATACAAAATAAATACATACACAATTATTTTATTAAAACATCCATGTAAATATATATATATATATTCTCAACTTCTAATTTTCCTAATCTTATATAAAGAGTACAAAACTTCGTATGCTTAATTCTTAAAATGTCAAAAAAGGTAACCTTCTTTTCTTGTGAGATAATAATTCATATCTTTACAATAAAGAAAATCTCATAAATGTTTCCCATACTATGTATATAATTTAAAATATATTCGAAAGTAGTAATATTAATAACTATATGAAATCATATTTTTCAAACCATTTTTTACCAAAAATGTTCCATTCAAAATACCATATCAAATATATATAACGGTATCAAGGTTATTAAACTTACAGGGTGTAACAATTTCATCCAGCCCAGTGTATCACCTTGGGGTGCCCCAGTCTTGTTTGTAAAGAAAAAAGATTGCTCCATGCGTATGTGTATTGATTATTGACAACTGAACAAGGTTATAGTGAAGAACAGGCACCCATTGCCTCGTGTTGATGACCTATTTGATCAGTTGCAGGGTGCTAAGGTATTCTCAAAAACTGATTTGCGGTCTGGGTATCACTAGCTGAAAATTCGAGATTCTGATATTTTAAAGACAGCATTCAGGACCTGTTATGGTCACAATGAATTTCTTGTGATGTCTTTTGGGTTGACCAACGCCCCAGCAGCATTTATACACGTGTTGAACAATGTATTTCGGCCCTATCTTGATTCATTTGTCATGGTATTTATTGATGATATCCTAGTGTACTCACATGGCCAGGAGGAACATGCATAACACTTGGGTATTGTATTACAGAGGCTGAGGGAGGAGAAACTTTATGCCAAATTCTCTAAGTGTGAGTTCTGGCTTAACTCAGTGGAATTCTTGGGACACATAGTGTCCAATGAAGGAACCAAGGTGGATTCGAAAAAGATAGAGGCAGTTCAGAGTTGGCCCAATCCATCATCAGTTATAGAGATTCGGAGTTTTCTGGGCTTGGCAGGGTATTATCGCTGATTTGTATAGGGTTTCTCATCTACTGCTGCACTTATGACTAGGTTGACCCAGAAGGGTGCTCCATTTAGATGGTCCGAGGAGTGTGAGAAGAGCTTCCAAAAGCTCAAGACAGCTTTGACTACTGCTCCAATAGTGGTTTTGCCTATAGGTACAAGTTATTATACTGTGTATTGTGATGCATCGCGTATTGGTCTTGGTTGATGCAAGATGGTATGGTGATTGCCTATGCATCCAGACAGCTGAAGGTACATAAGAAGAATTATCCTGTGCACGACCTTGAATTGGCAGCTATAGTTCATACCTTTAAGATTTGGCGGTATTATTTGTACGGTGTCTATTGTGAGGTCTATACCGACCATCGATGTTTACAATATTTGTTCAAGCAGAAGGACCTTAATTTGCAAAAGCGGTAATGGTTAGAATTACTTAAGGATTATGATATTACCGTATTATATCACCTGGGTAAAGCCAATGTGGTGGCGATGGTTTGAGTCAAAAGGGGGAAGTTTGGACAGTTTAGCATATCTACCGGTAGCAGAGAGGCCATTTGCATTGGAGGTTCAGGGCTTAGCCAACCAGTTTGTCAGATTGGATGTCTCGGAGCCCAATCGGGTTTTGGCATATCCGGTTTCTCAGTCCTCCTTATATGACCGCATCAGAGAGCGCCAGTATGATGATCCCCATTTACTTGTCCTGAAGGACACAGTTCAGCATGGTGATGCCAGTGATGTAACTCTTGGGGATGATGGGGTATTGAGTATGCAGGGTCGGTTATGTGTTCCCAATGTAGATCGTTTGCGTGAGTTGATTCTCCAAGAAGCTCACAGTTCGCGGTAATCCATTCATTTGGGTGCCATAAAGATGTATCGGGATTTGAAGCAGCAATATTGGTGGAGGAGAATGAAGAAGGGCGTAGTAGAGTATATAGCTCGGTGTCTAAATTGTCAACATGTGAAGTATGAGCACCAACGACCAGGTGGATTACTTCAGAAGCTAGAGATTCTAGAGTGGAAATAGGAGCAGATTACTATGGATTTTATTAGTGGGCTTCCACGGTTTCAGAAAAAGTCTGATGCAGTTTGGGTGATTGAAGACAGATTTACCAAGCCAACTCATTTCATTCCAGTGGTGACTACTTACTCTGCAGAGCGGTTAGAGAAGATTTATATCTGCGAGATTGTTCATCTTCATGGTGTGCTAGTGTCTATTTTTTCTGATAGGGGCACACAGTTTACATCATAATTTTGGAGAGCAGTACAGCGAGAGCTAGGCATACAGGTACATCTGAGTACAGTATTTCACCCTCAGACGGACGGACAGTCCAAGCACACTATTTAGATATTGGAAGATATGCTACGAACTTATGTCATTCATTTTGGGGGTTCTTGGGATCAGTTCCTGCCGCTAGCGGAGTTTGCTTATAATAACAGCTACCAATCGAGCAATCAGATGGCGCCGTATGAGGCTTTATATGGGAGATGGTGCCGGTCTCCGGTGGGTTAGTTTGAACCAGGTGAGGCTAGGCTATTGGGTATTGATTTGGTTTAGGATTCCTTGGACAAGACCAAATTGATTCAGGAATGGCTTCCCACGGCACAGTCTAGACAGAAGAGTTATACTGATAGGAAGGTTCGTGATGTGTCTTACATGGTTAGGGAAAAGGTCCTGCTGAAGATTTTGCCTATGAAAGGGGTTATATTATTTGGGAAGAAAAGCAAGTTGAGTCCTAGATATATTGGACCTTTTGAAATACTTAAAAGGATCGGAGATGCGACCTACGAACTTGATTTTCCACCTAGTCTATCGGGTGTACATCTAGTGTTTCATGTATCTATGCTCCGGAAGTATATTGGGGATCCATCCCATGTTTTGGATTTCAGCACAATTTAGTTGGATGGTAATTTGACTTATGATGTAGAGCTAGTGGAAATTTTAGATCGACAAGTTCGAAAGCTGAGATAAAAGAACATAGCTTCAGTGAAAGTACAGTGGAGAGACCAGCCAGTCAGAGAAGCTACTTGGGAGACTGAATAGGAGATGCAGAGCAAATATCCACACCTATTTGAGACTCCAGGTATTTTTCTAAACTCGTTCGAGGATAAACGTTTGTTTAAGAGGGGGAGGATGTGATGACCCAACCAGTTGTTTTGAATAGTACAGTCCATTTTCCCCTATTTATTGCTAAATTCATGCCTTACAGTTGTTATATGACTCGTCGGGGTAATTGGTTTGGGTCCGGTGAGGTTTTGAAATGAATTGAGACACTTAGTCTCCAGAAGAAAGCTTAAGTTGAATTAGTTGACCGGATAGTAAAAAAAATGTAAACGAACCCAAAATGTATTTTTGATGATTCCAATAGCTCCGTATGGTGATTTTGGGCTTAGGAGTATGTTAGGATATATATTTCGAGGTGCGTAGATAAATTAGGCTTGAAATGACGAAAATAAGAAATTTAAGGTTAGAAGTTTTACCGGGGATTAACCTTTTGATATCAGGGTCGGAATCCAGTTCTGAAAATTTTAGTAGCTTTGTGTCGCGCCCCTTTTTTCTCGCGAAATCGGGTTTATGACATTTGGGAGGACAACTCATTCCCTTTTTTGGGAATTTTTGGGTTTGAATTGAAGAGTCGCCACCTAATGATTAAGGTGCATTATGACACCAAGAATGTTTGATTTGAGTAACCAGAGATTGGGTAAGGGCTTGAAATTATCCCAAGGAGAAAGTGTTAGGCACCCCTCAGAATCAACTAGTGTGGTTTCCGGCCAGACTATTGTTGTGAATTTAGTTGCAAATAACATGTAGGCAAATAAAGCTTCAAATAAGAGGGGATTTTCACATAATGGTTACAAACAAAATTGGAAAGAATTAAAAGGAAGCTGATTTTCTTAAAAGAAATACTTTGAAATCTTTAGAAGAAACAAAGAAACAAAGGGAAAAAGGGGGCCCTAGGTTTATTAATAATATGGATCACCCCACACAACATCCGGTAATCACTCCTCAGTGAGGGGCTACACGAGACGTTATTGCGTGGTCATCATATCCATATCTACCCTTTCCCACCAGTTAAGGTATTAAAGGTGCGGAATGGTCTCGTTTACTTATTGCTTGCTATTACCCGTCCCAATCCTATCAGTCCCGGAGGCATTTAGGACTACTAATCCTAAGGAGGAGGGATATTAGGCTTATTTGTAGTTTCAAAGGCAAAATTCTAAGGCGACATACAAAAACATGTATAACAAGTTGGGGGAAAGCACATAACAAGAAAAGGCTCAGATATACCTCCTTGACCAAAGAAAGCACATAATTAGCATGACTTTCACATACTGTTTACGGTCTGATTAAGAACTTAAAGGTTGAGGCAGACTGATTTATTACATAATTCAAATAAGAAGCCCGAATCAGGTCTGCCTGCTGGTTGTAGTTAATAGCACATATTCAGTTTATAACTTTGCCCTAAGGCTTTCCTAAATGTTGGACAAATATCCTATAGACATGGTATCTACTGAATTCAGAAAGCAATAATAATAAACTAAATACATACTGGTTAAAAAGGTTGTCGTGTTATTAAAGAAAGCAAGTTTTTACGAAGATCATGAGTTCTGCAAATGATGATCCTTATTATTACTAGTTAGCTCTAGACGTGAATGAAGCGATTTAGATTCGCTTGATAATTCCTATAGACATGCTTTCTACGTGAAGTTGATCAGAAGCCTTATAGACATGGTAAAAGTACAGAACCCTTATAGACATGATATCTAAATGCATAAGACGGGTTTTAACTTCTAAACATGGTATCTAAATGGCAGAATTTGTTTTAAGACATGAACATGATATCTATATGTTGTTGATTGTTTAAAACCTATGAACATGATTTCTAGATGAAAATGAATATATAAGATTCAGAAGGACCTATAGGCATATTTTCTATATGCATATGCAGAATTCAGATTTCCATACTTATGGACATGATTCCTATAAGCATGATTTCTATATGCATGCAGATTTCAGAATGACTCATAGGCATGATTTCTATATGAGAGTTGTAGAATTTAGAATGACCTATAGGCATGGTATCTACACTTTGCATACATAGTTACCCGCCTTTTTCACTAGCCATCCCCAAGAGTTTATTACATATTATTACAACCCAAAATAAAGTAAAATACATCAGAAAAATGCAATTAAAAGTACACTTAAAGGAGAGCCTGATTCAGACTTCATGTTTGAAATATGAGGTAAACCAACTCCATAAGATCAAGATCCAAAACCTTTGTTCCATTCGAGTGTGTCAAAGTTCCCTAAGAGCCTCAAAAGTGACTCTGGGCAATGCTCACACCCAAATGTATTATTATATTAGGACAAATGCAGTGTGGAAGGGCCAGCCCTCAAGTGTCCAAGTTCAGAGGGAGCTCAAAGGATCCCAAGGCAAGGATCACAAGAGAGGGGCAGAACTTAAAGACTAAGAGAGTGTGCAAGTGTAGAAACAAAATTCTAAAATGGGGAAAGGGAGGGGGTAAATAGCTACAGATAAGTACACATAAGGGGTTCAGTGAAAATAGGGAAATTGAAAGAGGCAAGGGCAGGCTGTGGGCATGCCCAACAATGGAGAATGCCAGCATACCCATAAGCCTGTTAGAACACACTATTTAGAGGCTAGGATCCCAAGGGATCAAATTTAATTTATGGACATTAATTTGCATATTGTAATGCCATAAACCATAGCTCAAACACCTAAGGGGCAGATGTTTGGGATTCAAAATAGAATAGGCAGAAAGAAATCAGCATGCTAAAGTAAGTATTGAACTATACAGAAACAGTGAGTAGACATAGATACGAAAGCAGTAAATAAACACTTTGTTGTGGTGCTAAAGCTTAAATCAGGACATACCAGTTTCAAAAAAACAAATAGAGAAAAGCAGTAGGTCTTGTAAATAGGCCACAGTGCAGACAATAAGAGAGAATACTATTGCGTGTAAGTGTAAGTTCAGAAATACTATGAGTGATGGTGTGCTAATGAAAGAGTCGTGTATTTATAGTGTGAAAAACAAGCAGCAATAAGGTAAGAAAACGATTAAGGAACTGTATTTCAATTAATAATCAGTCAACACAAGACTTCCTTTAACTAAGGAATTCAGACTCAAAAGGTAAAACTATTTAAGGAAAGAAATCAAATAAACATCTTGTGGAAAGTAGGCAATTAGGGGTAAATACATAGAAGTTTATTTTAGGGGCAGAGCCACGAAATACACGGTTGCATAAATAAGGTAAGAAAAATTAATTAGTAGCCAGTAAATCAAGGATCAGAGATTTTGTAATCACTGGTCCATGAATGAACCAAGTCAGAAAAGTTGAGAAAAGTTTTTAGCTTAAGTCGAGTAGCAGGGCAGTCAACCAACAAGGAAAGAAATCAATCAAACTTATACAAAAGGAAGTCTGAAATTAATCAAAAATTGAAAGCCCTTTTAGAGGGAAGTTCAACACATATAAATAGCACACAAGTATCAGGCATGCGAAAAGGGTCAAGTGGAAGGTCTTATAGAGTTTAGTAAAAGTCAGAATCATATGAAGAAACAAAATTGAAACAATGATTTTGAAACTTAATGAAGCAGTAGATGAAACAACTCTAAAAACTCAAATAGGTCCAAAAGATTAGGGTTTTTGAAATCAGGAAAGTTCAGAGATGAAGCACAAGCAAATCACATAGTCAATGGTCTCAAAACTCAGATGAACCCTTAAATTCTATGGTTTTTACCATCAATCGAGTGTAGAGGTGAGAGGACAAGCAATCAAGGAAAAGATACTAATCGAAACAGGTTCAGAGGTTTCAGAAAGGAACTGAGACCCTTAGCAAGCTCTTTCAGTAGTAGAAATTCATGAGAAGCATAGTAAAAGAACAATATGCGAGACACATTAAAAGAAACATAGTAGAAGAAGCTAATGAGAAACATAGTAGAAGAAACTGATTAAGAACACAGTAGCGGAAACTTAAAAACACAGTAGAGGAAACTGATAAGAACATGGTAGCAGAAACTTAACGATAACACAGTAGAAGAAACGTAGTAGGAGAAACACAAAGAATACAGTAGAAGAAACATAGTAGAAGAAGCACACAAAAGAAAAAGAAAAATCAGAGAAACGTCTAAAAACCCTAGATCGGAAAATAAAGGCTTTGAAAGAATAACTTTTGAAAGAAATATCATAAAATCATTTAAAAGCTTAGGGAAAACATGGATATGGAACAGGTCTACAGAGATCAGAAAAACCTCAAAAGCTACAGTTTCAGAGAAACCCAAACGGTGAGAAAGGCTTGGAGCTAAGCAGGAGGAGTCGAGGCTAGGCTCGAAACAGACATGGCTTGCCGGAGCAAGGCTGGAGATGGCCGTGAAACTTGAATCAACATGGGTCTGGACCCAGCTCTTCGTGGTCAAGTCATGAGACTTCAGTAATCAAGCATGAGGGGCCATAGAAGGCAGGTGGGTGGTGAAACCACCATGGATTCAAGCCAGGAGGTGGCCGAAGAAGATGGATGGAACTTATCGGAGATGAGGGGAAGGGGAAGGTTCCAGAGAGAGCCAGAGATAGAGAGATAGAGAGAGAGAGTCGGTTGAGTGAGGAATGAGCGGGGTCTTGGGGGGTCTTTTGGTTTAATTTGGTAAGGGCGGATCTGGACCGTTGATAAAAAATGATCAACGACCAGGATTTAGTCTGGGTTGGGTCGAATAGATTTAGTATTGGGATTGGGTCTTGGGTTGGTTTAATTTGGGTCGGGTATTGGGTTTAATTAGGCCAAATTAAAAGGCCAAATGTGGCTATAAGTTAATTAGCCCATTTTTCCTATTTAATTTATAAACAATAATAAATAAATTTTTGAAAACAAATTAAAAGCACTAAAATGACTTATAACATATAATTATCAATTTAAAAATATAGAATACCATTTTATAAACATGAGACAGATTTAAACATAAAATAGCTAATATTGCAATTACGCAATTTTATCCTTAAAATACCAAATAAATTTGTAAAAATGCGTGAAAAAATATCTTAGCTATTTTTTAAAATAAACATGAGAATCCAATAAATAAATCACCAAAAACTTATTTTGGGGACAATTATTGGGTTTTCCTTGATAAAAAGGAGTAGTAAATTGACTTAAAAATCTTTAAAAAATCTTTAAAAAATAATAGGACCTTGGAACATACTTATATATGCATATACATGCTATTTTGAAAGATAATTTGCATATAAAAAATATTGGAAAAATTGGGTATCAACAGCTGCCCCTCTTTACCCGGGAAAGATGAAAGAGTTGTCAGGTAAAGATATGATGGCCAATTTTGACCGAACGAAATGGTTTGAAGAGGTTGGTCGTGCTCTAGCTCTTGAGTTGCCTACATATCCCTGGTCTTACAGGAATCAGGCCATATGTAGTTCAGGATCCGTCGGTGGAGTAAGCCGATGGAGGCCTTTTCAAGAATGGGCGCAATATTCAGGTCGGGATGAATGGTTAAGGTCTAATAGGGCTGTGGGAACTGGAGCGAGATTGCTCCTACTGAGATAGCCTTTGCTTGCCGGTTTACCTGCAAATAAGCAATACAAGCATATATTGTGCGTAAATTTAAACATTATGCAAGTTCCCGTCGGACCATGAATGCTGTCTTTAGACGATTAGGATGACGTCCTCAGACCATGATGTCCTGGGCCATGAAGCGTATAATAAAGGATTCACAGGCCATGAAATGATTCTCTCGGGCTATGGTAATGATGCCTCCGAACTATGAAGCCTTTGAATAATGATATGCAAAAGATTAAAGGAGATCCTCAGGACATGGCATGGCGTTCTCTGGCTATGAAAATGGTGCCTCCGAACAATGACGCCTTTGGATAATTTGGCGGTCTTTAAGCACATGATATACAGTATTTGGTGATCTTTCAGCCCATGCAAGTGTAAAATAAAGCGGCAATCTTTCAGCCATACAAGTGTAAAATAAAGTGGCGATCTTTCAGCCATGCAAGTGTAAGATAAAGCGGCGATCTTTCAGCCATGCAAGTGTAAGATAAAGCGGCGATCTTTCAACAATGCAAGTGTAAGATAAAGCGGCGATCTTTCAGCCATACAAGTGTAAGATAAAGCGGCTATCTTTCAGCCATGCAAGTGTAAGATAAAGCGGCGATCTTTCAGCCATGCAAGTGTAAGATAAAGCGATGATCTTTCAGCCATGCAAGTGTAAGATAAAGCGGCGATCTTTCAACCATGCAAGTGTAAAATAAAGCGGCAATCCTTTAGCCATGCAAGTGTAAAATAAAGCGGCGATATTTCAGCCATGCAAGTGTGAGATAAAGAGGTGATCTTAGCCATGCAAGTGCAGATGGAGGTAGAGCTTAACCTCGGAAGGTAGAATGATAGCCTTATGCAATGCAAAAAATGCAGATGGAGATAGTGCTTAGTCTCGGAAGGCAGAATGGTAGCCTTATGCCATGCAAGAAATGCAGATGGAGATAGTGCTTAGTCTCACAAGGTAGAATGGTAGCCTTATACAATGCAGGAAATGCAGATGGAGATAGTGCTTAGTCTCGGAAGGCAAAATGGTAGCCTTATGCAATGCAGAAATAAAAATAAAAGGGCAAATGATGATAGAGTTTCTTAGCTGATAGCAGGTTGTGACATTGTGCCTGCTGGGGACATTGCGATATAGGGAATATCGTCGGCGTGCGTGGGTAGCAAATGCTAGTAAACATGAACAATTCTGAGAGTTGTATTCCTGAACACCGGTTATCGCGTGAATGTATAGCATGTCGGATGTTTTCATAATCCAAATGTCTGCATCTAAAGAAAAATCGTGAGTTTTGTAGAGGGGAGGTTAGTTTGTATCCCTATTGGCGTTGCTTGACCTTCTCAACTCAGATTTGGTGATACTGTATGTATCATTGGGGTAGTGTTGCTAAATAGAGCAATTTTAGTAATAAAAAAGCATGATTTAGTAAAATATAACATAAATAAATAATCGAGAATAATTTTCTTTAGATGAACCGATGACTGCGACGTGGTTCAATACATTGTGACCTTCTTGTTACGGAATTTTGAGGGTCCTCCTCAAAATTCTGCCCCAATTTACTGGGTTGATGCTTCTGATGGCTGCTTGCGATGACTAGCTGAAATTGATTCGGAATTTTGACTGTCCTCCTCAAAATTCTACCCCAGTTTCCAATTACGGGGGGGGGGGGGGGGGAGGGAAATGAAAATTTTATTGAATTGTGACCGAACCCATAGGGCTGCCTATGTATCCCCTCTTAATCGGAAATTGGGTCAGGCGTAATTCAAATTGCATCATAAAGGAAAGAATAAAGATTACACATAGTATCGCTTGACTGCATCTGAATTGATCGGCTTTGGCCAGACTTCTCCGTCCATTTTCGCAAGTGTGAGGGCTCCTCCTGTTAGAAATCGGTGAACCATGTACGGACCCTGCCAGTTGGGAGATAATTTCCCTTTGGCTTCATCTTGATACGGGAAAATTTTCTTTAACACCAACTGCCCCGGTGTGAATTGTCTCGGCTTGACTCTTTTGTTGAAAGCTTTGGACATTCTGTTCTGATAGAGCTGACAGTGACAAACTGCATTCACTCTCTTTCCGTCTATAAGACCTAGTTGCTCGTAACGACTCTTCACCCATTTTACGTCGTTGAGCTCAGCTTCTTGTATGATCCTCAAGGAAGGGATTTCGGTGGGAATGACTACTTTTGTACCATATACCAACATGTAGGGGGTTTCCCTAGTTGATGTGCAGACTGTGGTGCGATACCCCCAATAAAGCAAATGATAGCTTCTTGTGCCACTACTTATGCTTCTCTATCATTTTCCTGAGTATCTTCTTGATGTTCTTATTGGCGACTTCTATGGCTCCATTCATCTGAGGTCTGTAGGCTGTAGAATTCTTGTGTCTGATCTTGAAAGTTGCACACATAGCTTTCATCAAGTCATTGGTGAGGTTGGAGCCATTATCAGTTATGATTGATTCTGGAATCCCAAATCGACAAACGATGCGGCCGCGGACAAAGTCTGCCACAACTTTCTTTGTTACTGCTATGTAAGATGCTGCTTCGACCTATTTGGTGAAATAGTCGATTGCTACTAGGATAAATTTGTGCCCATTAGAGGTGGCAGGCTCGATTGGTCTAATAACATCCATTCCCCAGGTAGAGAATAGCCACAGTAAGCTTGTTGCATTATGCTCATTTGGGGGTACCTTGATCATGTCTGCATGTATCTAGTAGCGGTGTCATTTTCGGACATACTGGATGTAGTCTGTCTCCATAGTCATCCAAAAGTAACCAGCCCGGAGTATCTTCTTGGCTAAGACAAAATTGTTCATATGTGGACCGCAGGTCCCCGCATGAATTTCTTCTAGTAGTTTAGATGCTTCCTTCGCATCGACACACCTTAGTAATCCCAAATCAGGGGTCCTCCTATATAGGATTCCTCCGTTATGAAAGAAATTGTTAGACAACCTTTGAAGTGTGTGCTTCTGAGTAGTGTTCGCAAGTTTAAGGAATTCTCCTTTTGCCAAATATTCCTTGATATCATGAAACCAAGGCTTTCCATCTGCTTCTTCTTCGACATGAGCACAGTAAGTTGGCTGATCATAGATCTTTACCGGAATGGGATCAATGAAGTTATAGTCTGGATGTTGTATCATGGATGATAGGGTAGCCAATGCATCGGCAAACGCATTCTGGACTCTGGGAACATGCTGGAATTCTGTCTTTGTGAACCTCTTTCTCAACTCCTGTACATGATGCAGATAAGGAAGTATCTTGGAGTTCTTGGTCGCCCATTCTTCTCAGACCTGATGTACAAGTAAGTCTGAATCCCTAATTACTAGCATCTCTTGAATGTTCATGTCAATGGCCATCTTGAGCCCTACGATGCAGGCTGCGTACTCGACCATGTTGTTGGTGCAAGGAAACCTGAGTTTGGCAGACACCGGATAATGCTGGTCGATTTTTGATACTAGGACTGCTCCAATGCCGGCTCCTTTGAAATTTGCAGCTCCATCGAAAACATTCTCCAACCATCATAGGATTCTGAAATATCTTCTCCTATAAATGATACCTCTTCGTCAGGAAAATAAGTTTTTAGGGGTTCGTATTTTTCGTCCACAGGATTCTGGGCAAGGTGATCCGCTAGCGCCTGTCCTTTTATCACTTTCTGAGTTACGTAGACAATGTCAAATCCACTCAATAGGATTTGCCACTTGGCTAGCTTGCCGATAGGCATGAGCTTCTGAAAGATGTACTTCAAAGGATCCATCCTTGATATGACATATGTAGTGTAGGCACAAAAGTAGTGCCTCAACTTCTAAGCTACCCAAGTTAAAGCACAACAGGTGCATTCTAACATAGAATACCAGACCTCGTACGAGGTGAATTTCTTACTGAGGTAATAGATAGCATGCTCCTTCCTCCCCGTTTCAGCATGTTGTCCCAGAACACAACCGAACGCTCCATCTAATACTGCAAGGTATAGTAATAGAGGTCTACCTGGCTCGGGCGGGACCAAAATTGGTGCTGTTGACAGGTACTCATTGATTCTGTCGAAGGCCTTTTGGCAGTCATCAGTCCATTTGGTAGCGGCATCCTTCTTCAACATCTTAAAGATTTGCTCACAGATAACTGTAGAGTATGCTATGAACCGGCTAATATAGTTAAGCCTCCCCAAGAAACTCATTACGTCCTTCTTGTTTTTTGGCGGTGGCAATTCTTGAATAGCTTTGACCTTGGATGGATCCAGTTCTCTTCCTCGGTGACTTACAATGAACCCAAGCAGTTTTCCGGTAGGAACCCTAAATGCACACTTCGCGGGATTCAATTTCAGGTTGTACCTCGTAATCTGTTGAAGAACTTCCTCAAATCTTCCATGTGGTCAGTGGTTTTCTTGGACTTGATAATAACATCTTCTAGGTACACCTCTATCTCCTTGTGTATCATATCGTGGAAGATGGTAGTCATGGCCCTCATGTAGGTGGCCCTTGCATTCTTAAGGTCGAATGGCATCATCTTGTAACAATACATCCCCCACGGCATAATGAAAGTCATTTTCTCAGCATCTTGTTCATCCATCCAGATTGATGATACCCAGCGAAACAATCTACAAATGATTACAACTCATGCTTGGCGCAATTGTCGTTCAGGATGTGTATGTTCGGAAAGGGGAAGTCGTCTTTTGGACTGGCCCGGTTGAGATCTCGGTAGACCACATAGACTCTGACCTTTCCATCCTTCTTTGGTACTGACACAATGTTGGCTAACCATGTTGGGTATTCTACTACCCTGAAAACCTTAGCTTTGACTTTCTTGGTGATTTGTTCCTTGATTTTCAAACTCATATCAGGCTTGAATTTTCTGAGCTTTTGCTTTACCGGCGAACATGTTGGATCAGTTGGCAGTTTGTGAGCCATAATATATGTGCTCAGACCAGTCATGTCATCGTACGAACAGGCGAATATGTCCTCATATTCCCTTAGAAATTCTGTGTATTCCTTCTTTTCTGATGGCGATAAGTGGATGTTGATTCGTGTTTCTTTAATATTTTCTGCATCTCCCAGGTTGACATCTCAGTCTCATCCAGGTTGAAATTAGGCATGTTCTCAAAGTTCTCAACTTCCTTAACAAATTCTTCTGGTATGTCATCTTCCTCTGAATCTATGTCCGTTTATTGCATTATCTCGTTGCATGTCACAGTCATTGGTTCATCGAGATAGGTAATAGTAATACTGTATAAGTAAAGTAATGAGAGAAAATAATAAGAGTAAGATCTATAGGGAAAATCGAAATGTGATTTAATGCTTTAATAAATTCCATAACTATTTTGAATATTGAAGATCTTATTGTGAAATTTTAAAATGCGAAAGGAAAGTCAACTAGTAAAAATAAAAGATAGTGCATGATGCTTGTTCAGCCTTGCTACCCCGAGGCTTTTCGGGCTCTGGTGGTTCTGATGGTCCAGTTATTGAGGCATTCTCCTCTGCTTACTGCCTGTATGTAAGGTCCTTCCTCCCCCTCCTCCTCGAAAACAACACAACGATCCATATCATCGTCTTCTAAGAACAAATTCCTCACTGCTGCCAGTGCTTCCTCTTCTTCTGACCGATAGATAACATCAGCTGGCTGGAAAGTCTGCTTCAAATGTGGTATTGGCTGCTCCAGCGGATAGTAAGGACCGCGCCATGGTGGCAACCAGTTATTGAATTCCTCCCAAGTGTACTCATATCCCAGACCGAAGGTGGTGCCATGTTTCTTTAGCTTGATAGGCTTAGTGATTCCTTGGAGGTTCTTGCCAAGTCCCTTGCCAGGTTCGTATCCACTCCAGTTAAATATGCTTTCAATTTTTTTGTCCCACCATTTGTCCTTGTCGACGATATTGAATCGCTCGATGTGGTGATAGGTCTCCCCGCCTATCTTTCTTTTACCTCCGATTGCTAGGATGGTCTGGCGACTGTATATGGGATTGCTACCGTCGCCTGAATGGTCACCTCTTGGTGGTTCCACTCAAATTTCATCGCTTGATGTAGTGTTGATGCTACGGCCCCATCGACATGAAACCACGGTCGTCCCAACAACAAATTGTAAGATGTCGGCACGTCTATCACTTGAAAATCAACATAGAACCAAGTAGTCCCAATTTGCAAACACAGGCTGATTTCCGCAATAGTGGACCTTTGGGAACCGTCGAAAGCTTTGACATTGATGGACCCATCCTTGATCTCATGTATCCCCTTTCCCAATGTCCTGAGTGTTACCACCAGACAAATGTTGAGGCTGGACCCTCCATCAATAAGGATTATGGTAATAAAATAATCTTTGCATTGCACGATGATGTGCAACACCTTGTTGTGACTCAACCCTTCTGGTGGCAGCTTATCTTCATGATAAGTCATCTTGTGACTTTCCAATACCTACCCTACCATGTTTGCCATCTATCCTCCGGTAATGTTGCTTGGTACATATGCCTCACTCAGCAACTTTAACAACGCATTCTTGTGTGCATCGGAATTTTGTAGCAAAGCTAGGATAGAAATTTGTGCCGGTGTTTTGTTCAGCTGATCAATGATCGAGTATTCCTTGGCTTGTATCTTTCTCTAAAGATCATCGGGCCCAATTTCAGTGATGGTTGGCTGACCAGAGGCCTACTTTCTTGACTCTACCAAATGTTCCAGGGTATAAACCCTACCGGTTCTTATCAAACCCTGTGCCGCAACGGCTTCCCCGAACTTGACCTTCCCTTTCCTTCTTGCCTCGGCTGTGTAGTCCTAAGGTAAGGCATTTATATGGAATGGTGTTACGGCAGACATTGCTACTGGAATTGGCATGGGCTCCTTTACTCCGAACGGAGCATGTGCTTTGGAAGGTAAAACCGCAACTTCAAATGGTGCGGGTGCGTTTGCTGGAGACACAAACTCGAACTCATATGGTGTTGGTGTCTTTACCTTGGCGTCCCCAGAAGCTGAATCTAGACTACAATCGGATTGAGGGTGACTATTGGCTTTTTTGGGATCGTTGCCTTCTGTGATCAAACTGATCGATTCCTTGGGGTCCCAATCATCCTCTATTTCAATCATGTGAATACCTCCACCTTTCTGGTCTATCAGAGGGTTATTGCGGACATTTTGAGTAGGTTATTTTGCCACAATAATCTTGTTATTAATCAAAGTATGGATCTTATCTTTCAGAGAGCGACATTCATTAATGGTATGTCCTTTCATGCCGGAATGGTATGTACAAGATTTATTTGGATTGACCCATTGAGAAGGGTTTTTAGGGGTTATAGCAGGGATATGGGTAACCCAACCAGCAGCTTTGAGTCTCTTGTACAGCTGGTCAATTGTCTCAGCAATGGCGGTATACTGTTTGGGAGGTCTGCGGTCAAAATTTGGTCGAGGCCTAGGAAGGTTTTGGCGTGCGGGAGGTGATTGATAGTGGGATAGTTGAGCATTGTAGGCTTGGTAGACATGTGCAGGTTGGGAATATCGTAGTGAGGTAGGTTGATATATGGGAGGTGAAGGTTATTGATAAGTGGGTGGTGGAGTTTGGTAGGAGGGTGAGGGTGTTTCATAGTTCGGAGTAGGCTGATATGTGAGTGAAGGCATTGGATAGGTTTGGTATTTGATAAGGGATTTGGTTCTCTGTGCAACCATTATGGCACCTACATCCCTTTTCTTGGACGTACCACCAGACTGTAAGGCCTTATTGGTAGCTTGCAAGGCTTCAAAGTTTGTAACCATACCACTTTTGATGCTTTCTTCGATCCTTTCACCCAACTTGATGATGTCAAAAAATTTATGGCTTTCAATCAACATCAGCCTTTCATAGTATTGTGGGTCCTGAGCTCGGAAGAAAAATTTGTTCATTTGTTCTTCCTCTAAGGCAGGTCTGACCTTAGCAGCTTCTGATCTCCAGCGAGTAGCATACTCGTGGAATGTTTCTGTGGGCTTCTTCTTTAGGTTCTGGATATAGAATACGTCTGGCACATTTTCTGTGTTAAACCTGAACTTGTCCATGAAATCGGATGCCATACTTACCCAGCTTGACCATTTCTTTGGGTCTTGGCTAATGTACCAAGACAGAGCATCTCCTTTCAGACTCCTTATGAAAAGTTTCATGCAGATCCTTTCGTCCTTTCCTACTCCGACCAGCTTGTCGTAGTATGTTCTCAAATGAACTCTTGGATCCCATGTACCATCAAACATCTCGAACTTAGGAGATTTGTACCCCTCGGGCAGTTTGACATCAGGTTGTATGCAAAGATCTTTGTAGTTCAACCCTTTAATCCCCTTACTTCCTTCGACGCCCTGAATTCGGCTAGTCAACTTCTTAAGTACTTCAGCCAGGTTCCTGATGAGTGAGTCTTTATCATCAGACTAGGGGTGTGCTTGAGATAGGTTGAGTGGAGTGTGGTACGATCTCCACATAGATGGGGGTGTTATGATGAGCGTGGAAATGGTCATTTATGGAGTTCAACGGTTATGGGATGAGCAGTGGAGTATTGTTGGAGGTGTGACGAGTGTTGAAATGGTGGTGAGGAGTGGGATGGTTTTGTGTTTTTGGGATATTTTGTGGAGGTGTGGGGTTCTGAGTGTTTGGGAAATTAAACTCTGAAGTGGTGAGGGAAAATGACAAATTTGCTAGATTCCAAACTTGATCAAGTTCCTCCTGGAACTTCAACAGTTTCTGCTCGAGTTAGGACACACTTTCTTTGGAAACCTGAGTACCATGAGTGACCTCTACCCATTCAGTTGAGTTTTCCTTTCTGGTGTTGTTCGAATCTTCCATCTTCCATTTGTTCTTGTTTCTGATAGGACTAAGAGGAGGAGTGGGTGGAGGGCCCCTGGATCTCGTAGAATAGGATGATGATGTCAGAGTGCACGAACTAACCTTTGGGGAGGGAAATAATAAACGCAAAAACAAAGAATAAAACAAAAGGTAACCAAGTTAGTGAGGATCATAAAAAGTATTACAGTGTTTAAACACATAGTGCGGGAATTTAAAGTGTGTCCTAATTTGGGGACCTCTTTGTGCCCGAGGTAGGCCTAGCGATAAATTGTTTTGGAGAACTTAGAATGCTAAATGCCTTATTTTATTAATAGAAAATAAGACGAATCCCAAATCGACACTAAATAAACAAGAAATGAAAATCACTAATGGCCATTGGCCTTATTACATTTTATAAAGCGAAAAGATAAATTCCTATCTTCTTGGTCCCTGAAGGACCTTCCTCAGGTTGAATGCTCTCGTTGATCAGATCCTCCAATTCGCATAGGTTTACCAGTAAAATTCCTTTGCCAGGAGTTCTCCTTCGTTTCCCTCGGCGTTCTAGCAGCGGTGACTCTTTTCCTCACTTTTCCTTTCAATTCCAGCAGACTGTATTCTAGATATTCCAACTTTTCGCTAGATTTGGCATCCCTCTCTTTCCACTCATTGATTTGGTCATTTGATGGAAGACTCCTCCACCATTCTAGAAAGAGTGAGGGTATGCTAACCATACCAAAGTTGGGGTCCTCATTCTTCATTTTCTGCAAAACAAAAGGGTTAAGACCCTACCCCCACCATACTCGACTATTTAACATCAACAATTAGCATAAAGCATTTAGTTCTCCAAATAAATGCCCAGAACATGGTAATGTCCATTTGGATTTTAGGGAAACCCAGTGGACTTTGGACAAGGCTATCTTAAAGAGTCATTATGCGGATAACATAACTGACTCGTCTAGGTTTGACCATGATGCATGCACAATTAAACAGAGTAAGGTTTCTATGGGGTTTTAGACTGGTACCCTTGAGCGGACAACTCAAGAGGGAAAGGCGCGGAACTGTCAACTACACCGTTGATCGACTGGTTTTACCGCAAATATGCCTTTTCTGGATTTAGGGGTGATAATATCGGAAGAGCGCAACCACTAATTATAAGCGTTGCTATGATATTTTATTTGGCACGAGTGGAATATGATGTTGAAAATGTGTTTATGCAATAACTAAAGCAGGTTGTCACGTATTTGCACATTGAGAAAGCAGTAAATACAACAGTTCTTCATAATTTAAAGTAGTAACAAAGGAAAGTAGTAAAGAAAAGTGGAGAAATAAAGGAAAGAAACAAAAAGACAAGTCAATTTTGCAATCGAAAAGAAAATTGAATGATTGAAAGAAACAAATTGATAATTGCGCATAAAGAAGCATAAATAATAATAGTCTGAAATGGTAAAAGCCAAAAAATCCTCAGCAGAGTCGCCATGCTGCCGCGCCCCCTTTTTCTCGTGAAATCGGGTTTATGACATTTGGGAGGACAACGCATTCCTTTTTTTGGGAATTTTTGGATTTGAATTGAACAGTCGCCACCTAATGATTAAGGTGCATTAGGACACCAAGAAGGTTTGATTTGAGTAACCAGAGATTGGGTAAGGGCTTAAAATTATCCCAAGGGGAAGGTGTTAGGCACCCATTAGGATCCACTAGTGCGGTTCCCGTCCAGACTATTGTTGTGAATTTAGGTGCAAATAACATGTAGGCAAATAAAGCTTCAAATAAGAGGAGACTTTAACATAATGGTTACAAACAAAATTGGAAAGAATTAAAAGGAAGTTGATTTTCTTACAAGAAATAGTTTGAAATCTTTAGAAGAAACGAAGAAACAAAGGGAAAAAGGGGGCCCTATTTATTTATAATATGAATCACCCCACAAAACATCCGGTAATCACTCCTCAGTGAGGGGATACACGAGACGTTATCGCGTGGTCATCATATCCATATCTACCCTTTCCCACCCATTAAGGTATTAAAGCGTGGAATGGTCTCGTTTACTTATTGCATGCTATTATCCGTCCCAATCATATCAGTCCCAGAGGTATTTAGGACTACAAATCCTAAGGAGGAGGGATATTAGGCTTATTTGTAGTTTCAAATGCAAAATTCTAAGGCGACATACAAAAACATGTATAGCAAGTTGGGGGAAAGAACATGACAAGAAAAATCTCAAATATACCTCCTTGAACAAAGAAAGCACATAATTAGCATGACTTTCACATATTTATGGTCTGATTAAGAACTTAAAGGTTAAGGCAGATTGATTTATTACATAATTCAGATAAGAAGCTTGAATCAGGTCTGCCTGCTGGTTGTAGTTAATGGCACAGATTCAGTTTATAACTTTGCCCTAAGTCTTGCCCAAGTGTTGGACAAGGATCCAATAGGCATGGTATCTACTGAATTCAGAAAGCAATAATAATAAGTTGATTACATATTGGTTAAAAAGGTTGTCGGGTTATTAAAGAAAGCAAGTTTTTACGAAGACCATGAGTTCTGCAAATGATAATCCTTATTATTACTTATTAGCTCTAGACGTGAATGAAGCGATTCAGATTTGCTTAAAAATTCCTATAGACATACTTTCTACGCGTAGTTGATCAGAAGTCTTATAGACATGGTAAAAGTACAGAACCCTTATAGACATGATATCTAAATGCATAAGACGGGTTTTAACCTCTAAACATGGTATCTAATTGGCGGAATTTGAATTAAGACATGAACATGATATCTATATGCAGTTGATTGTTTAAAACCTATGAACATGATTTCTAGATGAAAATGAATATACAAGATTCAGAAGGACCTATAGACATATTTTCTATATGCATATGCAGAATTCAGATTTCCATACTTATAGACATGATTCCTATAAGCATGATTTCTATATGCATGCAGATTTCAGAATGACTTATAGGCATGATTTCTATATGAGAGTTGCAGAATTTAGAATGACCTATAGGCATGGTATCTACCCTTTGCATACATAGTTACCCACCTTTTTCACTAGCCATCCCCAAGAGTTTATTACAAATTATTACAGCCCAGAATAAAGTAAAATACATCATAAAAATGCAAATAAAAGTACAACCAGCCCGATTCAGACTTCATGTCTAAAATATGAGGTAAACCAACTACACACGATCAAGATCTAAAGCCTTTTTTCCATTCGAGAGTGTCAAAGTTCCCTAAGAGCCTCAAAAAGGACTCCGGGAAATGCTCACACCCAAATGTATTATCAGATTAGGACAAGTGCAGTATGGAAGGGCCAGCCTTCCAGTGTCCAAGTTCAGAGGGAGCTCAAAGGATCCCAAGGCAAGGCTCACAAGAGAGGGGCAGAACTTAAAGACTAAAAAAGTGTGTAAGTGCAGAAACAGAATTCTAAAAGGGGGGAAGGGAGGGGGAAATAGCTACAGATAAGTACATATAAGGGGTTCAGGGGGAATAGGTAAATTGAAAGAGGCAAGGGCATGCTGTAGGAATGGCCAGCAATGGAGAATGCCAGCACACCCATAAGCTTGTTAGAACACACTATTTAGAGTCTAGGATCCCAAGGAATCAAATTTAATTCATGGACAATAATTTGCATATTGCCATGCCTTAAACCATAGCTCAAACACATAGGGGCAGGGGTTTGGGATTCAGAATAGAATAAGCAGAAAGAAATCAACATGCTAAAGTAAGTATTGAACTATATAGAAACAGTGAGTAGACATAGATACGAAAGTAGTAAATAAACACTTTTTTCTGGTGCTAAAGCTTAAATCAGGACATACCAGTTTCAAAGAAAAAAATAGAGAAAAGCAGTAGGTCTTGTAAATAGGCCACAGTGCAGACAAGAAGAGAGAATACTATTACGTGTAAGTGTAAGTTCAGAAAGAATATGAGTTATGGTGTGCTAATGAAAGAGTCGTGTATTTATAGTGTGAAAAACAGGCATAAATAAGGTAAGAAAACAATTAAGGAACTGGATGTTAATTAATAATCAATCAACACAAGACTTCCTTTAATTAAGGAATTCGAACTCAAAAGGTAAAACTATTTAAGGAAAGAAACCAAATAAACATCTTATGCGATGTAGGCAATTAAGGGTAAATACATAGAAGTTTATTTTAGGGGCAGAGCTTTGAAATACACGGTTGCATAAATAAGGTATGAAAAATTAATTTGTAGCCAGTAAATCAAGGATCAGAGATTTTGTAATCAATGGTCCATGAATGAACCAAGTTAGAAAAGCTGGAAAAAGTTTTTAACTTAAGTCGAGTAACAGGGTAGTCAACAAACATTGAAAAAAATCAATCAAACTTATACAAAAGGAAGTCTGAAATTAATCAAAAATTTAAAGCCCTTTTAGAGGGAAGTTCAGCACATATAAAGAGCACACAAATATCAGGCATGTGAAAAGGGTCAAGTGGAGGGTCTTATAGAGTTTAGCAAAAGTCAGAATCATATGAAGAAACAAAATTGAAACAATAATTTTGAAACTAAATGAAACAGTAGATAAAACAACTCCAGGAACTCAAATATGTCTAAAAGATTAGGGTTTTTGAAATCAGGCAAGTTCAAAGATGAAACACAAGCAAATCACATAACCAATGGTCTCAAAACTCAGATGAACCCTTAAATTCTAGGGTTTTTACCATCAATCGAGTGCATTGGTGAGAGGACAAGCAATCAAGGAAAATATACTAATCGAAACAGGTTCAGAGGTTTCAAAAAGGAACTGACACCCTTAGCATGCTCTTTTAGTAGTAGAAACTCATGAGAAGCATATTAAAAGAACAACATGCAAGACACAGTAAAAGAAACATAGTAGAAGAAGCTAATGAGAAACATAGTAGAAGAAATTGATTAAGAACACAATAACAGAAACTTAAAAACACAGTAGAGGAAACTGATAAGAACATGGTAGCAGAAACTTAACGATAACACAATAGAAGAAATGTAGTAGGAGAAACAGAAAGAACACAGTAGAAGAAACATAGTAGAAGAAACACACAAAAGAAAAAGAAAAATCAGAGAAACATCTAAAAATCCTAGATCGGAAAATAAAGGCTTTGAAAGCATAAATTTTGAAAGAAATATCAGAAAATCATTTAAAAGCTTAGGGAAAACATGGATATGGAACAGGTCTACAGTCATTTTAGTGCTTTTAATTTATTTTCAGAAATTTGTTTATTAGTTTTTATAAATTAAATGGGAAAAAGGGGCTAATTAACTTATAGCCACATTTGGCCTAATTAAACCCAATACCCAACCCAAACTAAACCAACCCAAGACCCAAGCCCAATACTAAATCTACCCGACCCAACCTAGACTAAATCCTGGCTGTTGATCATTTTTGATCAATGGTCCAGATCTGCCCTTACCTAATTAAACCAAACGACCCCCCAAGACCCCTCTCATTCCTCACTCAACCGACTCTCTCTCTATCTCTCTATCTCTGGTTCTCTCTAGAACCTTCCCCCTTCCCTTTCTCTCTGATTAGTTCCATCCATCTTCTCCGGCCACCTCCTGGCCTGAATCCATGGTGGTTTCACCACCCACCAGCCTTCTATGTCTCCTCATGCTTGGTTACTGAAGTCTCATGACTTGACCATGAAGAGCTGGGTCCAGACTCTTGTTGATTCAAGTTTCACGGCCATCTCCGGCCTTGCTCCAGCAAGCCATGTCTGTTTCGAGCCTGGCCTTGTCTCCTCCTGCTTATATCCAAGCCTTTCTCACCGTTTGGGTTTCTCTGAAACCCTAGTTTTTGAGGTTTTTCTGATCTTATAACGTATAATTATCAATTTAAAAATACAAAATACCATCTTATAAACATGAGATTGATTTAAACATAAAAATAGCTAATATTGCAATTACGCAATTTTATCCTTAAAATACCAAATAAATTTGTAAAAATGCGTGAAAAAATATATTAGTTATATTGTAAAATAAACATAAGAATCCAATAAATAAATCACCAAAACAATAATTTTAGGGACAATTATTGGGTTTTCCTTGATAAAACAGAGTAGTAAATTGACTTTAAAATCTTTAAAAAATTAAGAAAAATAATAGGACCTTGGAACATACTTATATATGCATATACATGCTATTTTGAAAGATATTTTGCATATTAAAAATATAGAAAAAATTGGGTATCAACAGCTGCCCCTATTTACCCGGGAAGGATGAAAGAGTTGTCAGGTAAAGATATGATGGCCGATTTTGACTGAATGAAATGGTTTGAAGAGGTTGGTCGTTCTTTGTCTCCTAAGATGCCTAAATATCCCTGGTCTTACAGGAATCAGTCCATGTGTAGTTCAGGATCCGTCGATGGAGTAAGCTGATGGAGGCCTTTTCAAGAACGGGCGCAATATTCAGGTCGGGATGAATGGTTAAGGTCTAATAGGGCTGCGGGAACTGGAGCGAGATTTCTCCTACTAAGATAGTCGTTGCTTGCCGGTTTACCTACAAATAAGCAATACAAGCATATATTGTGCGTAAATTTAAACATGATGTAAGTTCCCGTCGGACCATGAATGATGTCTTTGGACAGTTAGGATGACGTCCTCAAACCATGATCTTCTGGGCCATAAAGCGTATAATAAAGGATTTGCATGACATTAAATGATGCTCTCGGGCTATGGGAATGATGCCTCCAAACTCTCGGGCTATGGGAATGATGCCTCCAAACTAATAAAGTTTTTGAATAATGATATGCAAAAGATTAAAGGAGATCCTCAGGCCATGGCATGGCGTTCTCGGTCTATGAAAATGGTGCATCCGAACAATGACGCCTTTGGATAATTTGGCGGTCTTTCAGCCCATGAGATGCAGTATTTGGTGATCTTTCAGCCCATGCAATGCAAAAGCGGCGATCTTTCAGCCATGCAAGTGTAAAATAAAGCGGCGATCTTTCAGCCATGCAAGTGTAATATAAAGCGGCAATCTTTCAGCCATGCAAGTGTAAAATAAAGCGACGATCCTTCAACCATGAAAGTGTAAGATAAAGCGGTGATCTTTCAGCCATGCAAGTGTAAGATAAAGCGGTGATCTTTCAGTCATGCAAGTGTAAGATAAAGCGGCAATCTTTTAGCCATGCAAGTGTAAGATAAAGCGGCGATCTTCCAGCCATGTAAGTATAAGATAAAGTGGCGATCTTTCAGCCATGAAAGTGTAAAATAAAGCGGCAATCTTTTAGCCCTGCAAGTTTAAGATAAAGCGGCGATCTTTCAACCATGCACGCGTAAGATAAAGCGGCGATCTTTCAGCCATGCAAGTGTAAAATAAAGTGATGATCTTTCAGCCATGCAAGTGTAAAATAAAGTGGCGATCTTTCAGCCATGCAAGTGTGAGATAAAGCGGCGATCTCTTAGCCATGCAAGTGCAGGTGGAGGTAGAGCTTAACCTCAGAAGGCAGAATGGTAGCCTTATGCAATGCAAGAAATGCATATGGAGACAATGCTTAGTCTCGGAAGGCAGAATGGTAGCCTTATGCAATGCAGGAAATGCAGATGGAGATAGTGTTTAGTCTCGAAAGGCAGAATAGTAGCCTTATACAATGCAGGAAATGTAGATGGAGACACTGCTTAGTCTCGAAAGGCAGAATGGTAGTCTTATGCAATGCAGAAATTAAAATAAAAGGGCAATTGGTAATAGAGTTTCTTAGCTGATAGCAAATTGCGACATTGTGACTGATGGGGATGTTGTGATATAGGGAATATCGCCGGTGTGCGTGGGTAGCAAATGCTGGTAAACATGAACAATTCTGAGAGTTGTATTCCTGAACATCGTTTATCTCGTGAATGTATAGCATGTCGGATGCTTTCGCAATCCAAATGTATGCATCCAAAGAAATATCGTGAGTTTTGTAGAGGGGAGGTTAGTTCATATCCATATTGGCTTTGCTTGACCTTCTCGACTCTGATCAGGTGATACTGTACGTATCATTAGGGTAGTGTTGCTAAATAAAGCAATTTTAGTAACAAACAGGCATGATTAGTATAATATAACATAAATAAATAATCGAGAATAGTTTTTTTTAGATGAACTGACGACCGCGATGTGGTTCAAGACATTGCAACCTTTCTTGTTACGGAATTTTGAGGGTCCTCCTCAAAATTCTGCCCCAGTTTACTAGGTTGATGCTTCTGACGGCTGCTTGCGATGACTAGCTGAAATTGCTTTGGAATTTTGAGGGTCCTCCTTAAAATTCTGCCCTAGTTTCCAATTACGGGGGGAGGGGGGAAGAATGAAAATTTTATTGAATTGTGACCGAACCCATAGGGCTGCCTACGTATCCCCTCTTAAACGGGAATCTGGTTAGGCATAGTTCAAATTATATCATAAAGGAAAGTATAAGGATTACACATAGTATCGCTTGACTGCATCTGAATTGATCGACTTTGGCCAGACTTCTCCGTCCATTTTCGCAAGTATGAGGGATCCTCCTGTTAGAACCCGATGAACCATATACGGACCCTGCCAGTTGGGAGAGAATTTCCCTTTGGCATCATCTTGATGCGGGAAAATTTTCTTTAACACCAGCTGCCCTGGTGTGAACTATCTCAGCTTGACTCTTTTGTTGAAAGATCTGGACATTCTGTTCTGATAGAGCTGACCGTGGAAAACTGTATTCATTCTCTTTCCGTCTATAAGAGCCAGATGCTCGTAACGACTCTTCATCCATTCTGCGTTGGCGAGCTCAGCTTCTTGTATGATCCTCAAGGAAGGGATTTCTACTTCGGTGGGAATGACTGCTTCTGTACCATATACCAACATGTAGGGGGTTGCCCCAGTTGATGTGCGGACTGTGGTGCGATACCCAAATAAAGCAAGTATTTGCTCTATTCATCTGAGGTCTGTAGGCTGTAGAATTCTTGTGTTTGATCTTGAAAGCTTCACACATAGCTTTCATCAAGTCACTGTCGCGCCCACGTTTTCTCGTGAAATCGCGTTTATGACATTTGGGAGACAACTCGTTCCCGTTCGAGAATTGGGTTTTGAATTGAAGATTCACCACCTAATGATTAAAGTGCATTAGGACACTAGGAGGGGTTTGTTTTGAGTTACTAGAGATTGGGTAAGGGCTTGAAATTATCCCAAAGGGAAGGTGTTAGGAACCCATCAGGATCCACTAGTGTGGTTCCCAACCAAACTATTGTTGTGACTTATGTGCAAATAACACATAGGCAAATAAAGGCTTCAAATAAGAGGGGATTTTCACGTAATGGTTACAAATAAACAAAAGTAAGAAAAAGGAACTAAAGAGTTGATTTTCTTAAAAGAAATGGTTTAAAAAGATTCAAAAGAAACAAAGAAAACAAAGGAAAAAGGGTTCCTAGGTTTATTAATAATATGGATCACCTACACAACATCCGATAATCACTCCTCAGTAAGGGGCTACACCTGATGTTATCACGTGGTCATCATATCCATGTCTACCCTTTCCCACCCTGTTAAGGTATTAAAGCACGGAATGATCTCGTTTACTTATTGCATGTTATTACCCGCCCCAAACCTATCAGCCTCGGAGGCACTTGGGACTACTAATCCTTGAGGGAGGTGGTATTAGGCTTATTTGTTTTACCGGTGGACATGTCGGATCAGTTGGCAGTTTGTGGGCCACAATAGATGTGCTCAAACCAGTCATGTCATCATATGACCAGGCAAATATGTCCTCGTATTCCTTCAGAAATTCTATTTATTCTTCCTTTTCTGACGGTGACAAATGAACGCTGATCCGATTTTCTTTGATATTTTCTGCATCTCCCAAGTTAACAATCTTAGTTTCGTCCAAGTTGAACTTAGGTCTATTCTCAAAATTTTCAACCTCTTTAACAATCTCTTCCAGTATTTCATCTTCCTCTGAATCTATGTTCGTTTGTTGCATTGTCTCGTTGCATGTCACAGCCATTGGTTCATCAAGATAGGTAATAGTAATGATGTATAAGTAAAGTAATGAGAGAAAATAATAAGAGTAAGATTTGTAAGGAAACCGAAATGCTTTGATAAATTTCATAACTGTTTTGAACATTGGAAGATCTTATTGCGAAAATTCAAAAATGTGAAAGGAAAATAAACTAATAAAAATAAAAGATAGTGCATGATGCTTTGTTCAGCCTTGCTACCCCAAGGCTTTTCGAGCACTGGTGGTTCTGATGGTCCAATTGTTGAGGTGTGATCCTCGGCTTATGGCCTGTATGGAAGGGCCTTCCTCCCCCTCCTCCTCGAAAATGACACAACAATCCATGTCATCTTCTTCTAGGAACAAATTCCTCAATGCCGCCAGTGTTTCCTCTTCTTCCGACCCATAGATAACATCGGCCGGTTGGAAAGTATGCTCCAAATGTAGTATTGGCTGCTCCAGTGGGTAGTATAGACCGCGCCATGGTGGCGGCTAGTTGTTGAATTCCTCCCAAGTAAACTCATATCCCAGACCAAAAGTGGTGCCATGTTTCTTCAGTTTGATAGGCTTGGTGATTCCTTGGAGGTTCTTGCCAAGTCCCTTGTCAGGTTCATATCCGCACCAATTTAGTATGCTCTCAATTTTGTTGCCCCACCACTTGTATTTATTGACGACATTGACTCGCTTGATGTGGTAATAGGTTTCCCCGCCTGTCCGCTTGATGTAGTGTCGATGCTACAGCCCCAGCGGCATGAATCCACAGTCGTCCCAACAACAAGTTGTAAGATGCCAGCACATCTATTACTTGGAAATTGACATCGAACCAAGTAGGCCCCATTTGCAAGCACAAACTAATTTCCCCAATAGTGGACCTTTGGGAACCGTCAAAAGCTTTGACGTTGATGGCCCCGTCCTTGATCTCATGCAGCCCCTTTCCCAATGTTCTGAGTGTTACCAACGAACAAATATTGAGGCTGGACCCTCCATCAATCAGGATCCTAGTGATAAAATAATCTTCGCATTGCACGGTGATGTGCAATGATTTGTTGTGACTCAACCCTTCTGGTGGCAGCTCATCTTCATGAAAAGTGATCTTGTGACTTTCCAATACCTGCCCTACCATGTTTTCCATTTCTCCTCTGGTGATGTTGCTTGGTACATATGCCTCACTCAGCGCCTTCAACAAGGCATTTTTATGTATGTCGAAACTTTGCAGCAAATCTAGGATAGAAATCTGTGTCGGTGTTTTGTTCAGCTGATCAATGACTGAGTATTCCTTGGCTTGTTCATCGGGCCCGGTTTCAGTGATGGTCGGCTGACCAAAGGCCTGCTTACTCGACTCAACTAAATAGTCCGGAGTATAAACCCGACCGATTCTTGTTATACCCTGTGCCGCAACTGTTTCCCCGAATTTAGCTTTCCCTTTCCTTCTTGCCTCAGCTGCGTAATCCCAAGGTATGGCATTTGTGTGGAACGGTGTTACGGCCGACATTGTTACTGGGATGGGCACCTTTACTCCGAACGGAGCATGTATTTTGGAGGGTAAAACAACAATTTCATACGGTGTGGGTGCGTTTGTTGGAGACCCAAACTCGACTTTAATTGGTGTTGGAATCTTTGTAGGGGGTGGTTCTTCAAATTCAAGTGGTACAGACATGTTTACCTCAACCTCCCTAGAAGGCTGAGTCTGGACTATGATCGAATTGAGGGTGACTATCGGCTTTTTTGGTTTGTCACCTTCTGTAATTAAACCGATCGATCCTTTGGGATCCCAATCATCCTCTATTTAAATTATGTGAACACCTCCACCCTTATGGTCCGGCAGAGGGTTGTTGTGGACATTCGGAGTAGGATCATTTGCTATAATGATCTTGTTATCGATCAGAGTCTGGATCTTATCTTTCAGAGAGAGGTATTCATCAATGGTATGTCCCTTCGTGCCGGAATGGTATGCACAAGATTTATTTGGATTGACCCACGGAGAAGGGTTTTCAAGGGTTATAGCAGGGATAGGGGTGACATAATTAGCAGTTTTGAGCCTTTCGTACAACTGGTCAATCGGTTCAGCAATGGCGGTATACTGTTTGGGGGGTATGCAGTCGAAATTTGGTCGAGGTCTAGGAAAGTTTTGGTGTGTGGGAGTTAATTGATAGTGAGATGGCTGAGCATTGTAGGCTTGGTAGACATGTGCGAGTTAGGAATATCTGGGTGAAGTAGGTTGATATGTAGGAGGTGGGGGTGATTGGTAAGTAGGAGATAGAGCTTGGTAAGAGGGTGAGGGTGTTTGGTAATTCGGGGTAGGCTGGTATATGAGTGGAGGTATCGGATAGGCTTAGTATTTGATAGGGGATTTGGCTCTTTGTGCAACCATTACGGCACCTACATCCCTTTTCTTGGACGTACCACCAGACTGTAAAGCCTTATTTGTAGCTTCCAAAGTTTCAAAGTTTGTAACCATACCACCTTTGATGCCTTCCTCGATCCTTTCCCCTAGCTTGATGATGTCGGAAAATTTCTGGCTCTCAATCAACATCAGCCTTTCATAGTACTGCGGGCCTTGAGCCCGAATGAAAAACTTGATCATTTGTTCTTTTTCTAAAGCAGGTCTAACCTTAGCAGCTTCTAATCTCCAGCGAGTGGCATACTCGCGGAATGTTTCCGTGGGCTTCTTCTTTAAGTTCTGGATGTAGAACACATCTGGTGGATTTTCTGTGTTGAACCTGAACCTGTCCATAAAGTCAGATGTCATACGCACCCAGTTCGACCATTTCTTTGGGTCTTGGATAATGTACCAAGACAGAGCATCTCCCTTCAAACTCCTCATGAAAAGCTTCATGCGAATCATTTCGTCTTTCCCTACTCCGACCAGCTTGTCGCAGTATGTTCTCAAGTGGACTCTCGAATCCCCTATACCATTAAACATCTCAAACTTAGGAGATTTTTACCCCTCAGGCAGTTCGACATTTTGTTGTATACAAAGATCTTTGTAGTTCAACCCTTCAATCCTCTTACTTCCTTCGACACCCTGAATTCGACTAGTCAATCTCTTGTGTTCTGCAGCCAGGTTCCTGATGAGTGTGTTTTTATCATCAGACGTGGGTGTTCTTAAGACAAGTTAGGTGGAGGGTGGCATGGTTTCCACATAGATGGGGGCGTTATGGTGGAAATGGTCATTTGTGGAATTCAGAGGTTTTGGGATAAGTAGTTGCAGTGGTGGTGAAGAGCGGGATAGTTTTGTGGTTTTGGGATGTTTTGTAGAGGTGTGGGGTTCTGAGCATTTGGAAAATTGATATCTGGAGTGGTGAGGGAAAATAACAAGTTTTCCAGATTCCGAACCTGATCAAGTTCCTCCTGAAATTTCACCAGTTTCTGCTCGAGTTGGGACGCACTTTCTTTGGAGACCTGAGCACCATGAGTGACCTCTACCCGTTCAGTTGAGTTTTCCTTTCTGATTTTGTTCAAATCTTCCATCTTTTCTTTGTTCCTGCTTCTGATAGGACTAGGAGGAGGAGTGGGTGGAGGACCCTTTGATCTTGTGTAATATGATGATGATGTCAGAATGTACGAACTAACTTTTGGGGAGGGGAGTAAATAAACAAAAAGTAAAAACAAAAAGGTAACAAGTCAGTGGGGATTATAAGAAAGTGTTGCGATATTTAAACACATAGTGCAAGAATGTACATCGCGTCCTAATTTGGGAGCCTCGTTGTACCCGAGGTAGGCCTAGAGACAAATTGATTTGGAGAACATAGAATGCTAAATGCCTCATTTTATTGATAAAAAGTAGACGAATCCCAAAACGACACTAAATAACAAGGAATAAAATGTCACTAGTGGCCATTGGCCTTATTACATTTCATAAAGTAAAAGAACACTCCTATCTATTTGTTCCCAGAAGGACCTTCCCCAGACTCAGCATATTTGGCTCCATCGAACAGCTTCACTAGCTCGCAAAGTTCCAGCAGCAGGTAGGCTTTGGCCAGGTGTCCACCCTTGTTTCTTTCAGCATTCTGGCAGTCCTCGATCCTCTTGAGAAACTTCCTTTCCAGCTCCACTAAACCTTATTCCAAGTATCCTAATCGCTTGTTGGCACTGACAGCCATGTCTTTCCACTCTTCAGTCAGTTTTTGGTGGGCTTCTTGAATCTTATGGTGCTCGCTTTCACATTCCTGAATCCTCTTGCGGAGTTGATTATATTTGACCTGTGCTTCAGCCCTTTCATCAATGATTTTGTGACCTCGAACAAACCCGAGTTGGCCCAGACCATTGTGATTATCCTCCAGCCAGCCTGAATAGTATTGGGTGTAGCCAACATGGTATTATCTGGTTCAATAGTATCTCTTCCCATGATGATCTTGCAATGCTACATATGCTGAGCTTGGCACTTATAAGGACTGTCATCAGCTTGGAAGTCAACCCGGAAGTGACTTATCTTGTCGACCCTTAGTATACCCTACTTCCTACCAGCCTGTATCATAACTCGGAGAGGGACATAAGGGTAGGTTCCTCTCAAACCGATCAATATCAGAAATGGTGCGTCACTGGATCGGGCGATGAACTCTTTAGTAGGGAACCACTCGAACATCCATTATATTTGATCCTCAGTTAGATTTTCAAACAGCTCCACCCACCCCTTGGCATCTTTTGGCTGAGCAAACATGTTGGGCATGTAGTTCATTCGCCTTGGTTGATAGAAGGCTATATGGTCGTCCCAGTCTCTATGCTGAATATCTTGCCAATATTCACCCCTTTGAAGATGCTCCATGAGCCAGAGCTGGAGTAGCAAGTTGCAGCCCTCGAAGTGTGGGGCTCCTTGTTGACACTTTTCCAAGGCTCGGTATATCTCTGCGATGATCATGGGCACTATGCTAAATGGTTGTCCACCAATTCCCTCCATCAAAGTTTTGGTGACCATGGCTATCCTGGTGTGGATCCTTGCTTTCTTCATTGGAAACACTATCATTCCCAAAAAGCAGAACATGAAGACAAAGACCCTTCGGTGAATATGCCCTAACGATGTAAGGGCGAACTCATCCAAATATGTACGTAGGATTTATTGTGACCGTATCTCTCGTACAAATAATCAAAGATAATGTAGGACTCCTTCAAACATGTCAAGTCTGGATTCTTCTTTAGGCCCATCATTTTCAGAAAACCTCTACCCTTGCGATTTTCCGGCATTAACAAACCCGAGGTCTCCCATGGTACACCAGCCAATCCTCATATTTCCTCTAGTAGGGGTGTCATCTCAATCTCTCCAAAGCAAAATACAGACCTATCACAATCCTAGAACAGAGTAGCAGCTTTTATGATTTTGTTGTTGGGTTGGACCTCCAGGAGGGAAGGTAAATTTCCTAGGTATTTCCGGACAAGAGTCTGATCACTGGAATAAAGATCCTCCCACCAACTTAGCAACCTTGGGTGGATGTTTGTGACCATGCCGAATCTGGGGACTTCGTGCTCCATGCTTCTTCAAGACAAAAGGGTTAGGCCCTTACCCCTACCAGACTCGACTATTAAATACCAATAATTGGCATAAAAGCATTTAGTTCTCCAAATAAATGCACAAACGTGATAGTGTCCATTTGGGTTTTGAGAAACCTAGTGGACTTCAGATAAGGCTATCTTAAAGAGTCATTATGCGAACAACATAATAGACTCGGCTAGGTTTGACTATTACTGTGACTTTAGACTGGTACACTTGAGCGGACAACTCAAGAGGGAAAGGCATGGAACCGTCTACTACACCGTTGATCGACTGGTTTTACTGCAAATACGCCTTTGCCGGATTTAAAGGGTGATAATATCGGAAGAGAGCAACCACTCATTATAAGCGTTGCTACGGTATTTGTTTGGCACGAGTGGAATATGATGTTGAAAACATGCTTAAGCAATAATTAAAACAATTTATCACGTATTTGCACGTTCATAAAGTAATAATTACAATAACTTAAAATAGTAATAAAGGAGTGCAGTAAAGGAAAGCAGTGAAAGAAACAAGAGACAAGTTAGTTTTTTTTTTTTGCAGTAGAAGAGGGAATTAAATGCAAACAAGGCACATAAGAAATATAAAGTCACAGTAATAGCTTTAAATGGTAGAAGCCTAAAATATATCCCCAGTAGAGTCGCCACGCTGTCGCGCCTGCTTTTTCTTGCGAAATCGGGTTTGACATTTAGGAGACAACTCGTTCCCATTCGAGAATTTGGTTTTGAATTAAAGAGTCGCCACCTAATGATTAAAGTGCATTGACACTAGGAGGGGTTTATTTTGAGTAACTAGAGATTGGGTAAGGGCTTGAAATTATCCCAAGGAGAAGGTGTTAGGCACCCCTCAGGATCCACTAGTGTGGTTCCCGACCAAACTATTGTTGTGACATAAGTGCAAATAACACATAGGCAAATAAAGGCTTCAAATAAGAGGGGATTTTCACGTAATGGTTACAAATAAACAAAAGTAAGAAAAAGGAACTAAAGAGTTGATTTTCTTAAAAGAAATGGTTTAAAAGATTTAAAAGAATCAAAGAAAACAAAGGGAAGGGGGGTCCTAGGTTTATTAATAATATGGATCACCCCACACAACATCTGGTAATCACTCCTCAATGAGGGGCTACACGTGATGTTATCGCATGGTCATCATGTCCATGTCTACCCTTTTCCACCCCATTAAGGTATTAAAGCGTGGAATGGTCTCGTTTACTTATTGCATGCTATTACCCGCCCCAATCATATCAGCCCCGGAGGCACTTGGGACTACTAATCCTAGATGGAGGAGGTATTAGGCTTATTTGTGGTTTCAACAGGTAAAACACTAAGGGAACAAATAAAACACATATAACAAGTTTGGGGAAGCATATAAACAAATAGAAGGGCTCAAACAAACCTCCTTTAAACCAAATAAAGCACATAATGTAGCATGACTTGCATGTACTGTTTAGGGTCTGATTAAAACTTAAACGGTGGAGGCAGATTGATTTATTACATAGTTCAGATAAAAAGCCCGAATCAGGCCTGTCTGCTGGTTGTAGCTGATAAAAGTATGATTCAGTTCATAAACTATCCTACGGCTTGCCTAAGCGTTAGACGAAAATCTATAGGCATGATATCTACTGATTTCAGAAAAGATAAGTATACTAATTTTAGAAAAAGGTTGTCCGTTATTTAGGAAAGACGAGTTTTGACAAAAGATCATAAATTCTGCAGACGTTAGAAAATGATTTTAGATTTGTAGGCGAGTGAGACGTTTCAGACTTGGTTATTAATTTCTATAGGCATGCTTTCTAGGCGTTGTTGATTTTAAACCTTTTTACAGACATGGCAAGAGTGCAGAAATCCTATAGGCATAGCATCTAAGTGTTGTAATTCGTTGAAGCCTATGAACATGATATCTAAATGCAGTTAGTTATTTAAGCCCTATAAACAGGTTTGCCTAGTGACAGATGCATATGCAGGATTCAGATTTCCAGTTAACTATGAGCATGGCATCTATATGAGAAACGCAGAAATTTAACTATAGGCAGGATATCCATATGAATGCAGAATTTCAGAAACCTATAGGCGGGATATCTATATGGGTGCAAAATTCCTTATAGGCATAGTATCTACATATGAAAGTGCAGAATTCCTATAGGCAGGATATCTATGTGATATGCAGAAATCAGAAATTCCCTATGAGTAGGATATCTACCCCTTTTACATACATATTTATCCCTCCTTTTCACAAACCATCCCCGAGAGTTTTATTACAAATTTATTACAACTTAGAAAAAGTAAAGTAAAAAAATACATCAGAAATTAAAAAGTACAACCAAGGAGTGCCTGATTCAGACTTCCTGTCTGAAGTATGAAGTAAATCAACTCCAAGAGATCATATTCAAATCCTTTCTCCTATTTGGGGTGCGTTAGAGTTCCTTAAGAGTATCATATGAACTCCGGGAAGTGCTTACACCCAAATGTATCACGGATTAAGCCATGGTGTAGTGTGGAAGGGTCAGCCCTCAGGTGTCCAAGTTCAGAGGGAGCTCGAGGTCCCAAGGCAAGGCTCACAAGAGGGGGGCAGAACTTAGGGACTAAGAGAGAGTGCACGTGCATAAGTAGGATTCTGAAAGGGGAAAAGAGAAAAGGGAAGCAGCTCACATCATTACATATAAGGGTATAGGGGAATGGGAAGTTGCAAAAGGCAACAGAAAAGCGAGCTGAAGGACATATCCAGCAATGGGAGATGCTAGCACACCCTCTGGCCTGTTTGCTTAGAGGTCAAGACCCTAGTGGTTCAAACTTAAGTCATGGACAACAAATTACATTGCCATATGTTAAGTCACAACTCAAAACACATAGGGGTGAACAAAACACACATAAGAAAATCAGCATGCTAATTTAAGTACTGAGATATACCGAAATAGCAGATGAATATGTATACAAGAGAAGTAATTACACATTGTTGTGGTGCTAAGAATTAAATCAGGACATACCAGTTTTTAGGGAAACAAGTAAAGGAAAGCAGTAAGTCTTGTAAAACAGGCCACAATGCAGTCAAGAAGAGAATATTATTAAGAGAGAGTATGAGTTTAGAAGGATTCTGATGATGTAGTGTGTGAAGAGGGTCGTGCCTTTTATAGTATAAAAATCTGACAGAAATAAGGCAAGAAAAATAGTTAAGGAACTGATTGTCAATCAATTACATAAGGCTTCCCTTAATTAAGGGATTCAGGTTCAAACGAGTGAAAACCATTTAATGAAAGAAATTGAGCAAGCACTTTGTGCACAATATGAAATCAGCGGCAAATACATAAAAATTTATTTAAGGACAAGGTTTTGAAATACACGGTTTGTGCAAAAAAGGTAAGAAAATCAATTAACAAACAGTAAATCAAATAAGTTCGAGATTTTGCATGAATTAACCGAGTCAAAAAAGATGAAGAAGGGTTTAACTTAGGCCGAGTAACAGGGAGAAGCCGCAAACAATGGAAAGAAATCAATCGAGCCATATTAGAAGGACGTTTGCACTAATTGCAAATTTGAAAATCATTTAGAGGAAAATTCATCATATATAAGGAGCATGTGAGCATGAAAGAAGACTATCGTGTAAATCAGTAGAAAAAATCCAGTGTAGAAGAGTTTAGTAAAAAGTTCAGCATTGGATGAAAACAAAGATGTCCAAACTCAGTTCAGAGATTAAAAGTCAGTCTGAAAGAGGTAAAGGTTCTAAAATAAAACCCTAGTTCAATCAAACCTCCGCAAAACCCCCAAATTCTAGGGTTTCCACCTTGAATCAAGTGCAGAGATGAGGAGGCAAGTAGTCGAATCGAAACATGTTTAGAGGTTTCAGAAAAGAACTGAAACTTCTAACATGCATCTTCCAGCAATAGAACTCATGTAAATACAGTAGAGGGGTTCAAGGAAAACAGAGTAAAGAAACTAATTTGAAACATGATGAGAAGAGACTGATAAGAACAGTAGAAGAAAGCATGCTTAAGAAGATCCTTTTAAAAGAAACAAAGTTCAATAGAAGAAAAATAATAAGAACACAGTAGAAGAATACAGTAGGCGAAACATACCAGAACATAGTAGAAGAAAATAGTAGGACATAGTCGAAAAGCATACAAGAGCATAGTATAGAAAGCACAGTAGAAGAACATACAAGAATGGAACATAGAAAGCACAGTAGAAGAACATACATGGTAGAAGGAAAATATAGAACACAGAAGAGGCAAATACACACAAACGAAAAGAAAAAGAAAGTCAGAGAAACACTTAAGCATTTTTAGAAAACCCTAAATCATAAAAGAAAGAGTTTGAAAAGTAATTTTCGAAAGAAAAGTTAGGGAGATCGTTTGAAAACTCAAAGAGAGCACAGATGCACAACGGATATAAAGAGATCTAAGAAAACCTTGAAGGGTTAGGGTTTCAAAAGAACCCTAGAAATGAGAAAGGCATTGAAAAGGTCATCGATCTGAGTCGGAGAAGTCAGAACCACGCTCAAAACACCATGGTATGCCGGAGCAAGGCCGACGATGACTCTGGAACCTTGAACTGGCAGAGGTATGGGTGCAAACCTTCAAGGAAGGCCTTGAATCTTCAGAGATTAGGAGTGTAAGACCAACAGGAGGTAGGTATAAGACTCCCATAGCCCTGGAAGCCATGGATTCCGGTGGCTTTCAGGGTGGAAGCGTTGAGAGGCGGCTAAGGTTCTGAGAAGACTTGATAGAGTTTGAGAGAGTGCAGGGTTTTAGAGGAAGTTGGGGTTGTGAAATGGTTAGGGTTAGGGGGTAGGTCGGGATTAAAAAGGGAAAGGGTATTTGGTGGTCGTTGATTATTTTGATCAACGGCCTGGATTAATTGAGTAGGTGGGGCAGTTTAACAGGGTTGGGTTTGGGTAGGTTCAAACAGGGAGTGGGTCATGGTAATTGGTTTTAAAATTGGGTTCAATTGGAGGTTCAAATAAGGCTAAAATTGAAATAAACGGGGTTAATATTTAAATAGCCATTTTTCCCTTATTTATTTTATAACAAATAGTAAAATAATTTTTGGAAATAAATTAAAGGTACTAAAATGATTAATAATACGTAATTATCAAATTAAAAATACTAGAGTCAATTTTACAATTATGAAAATAATTAAATCTTTTGGTTAGTATCGCAATTAAAAATTGGCTAATATCGCAATTATACGCAGTTTAGCTTAAAAACTACTAAATAAATTTGTAAAAATATGCAAAACTTATGCCAGCTATATTTTAATATAAATATAAGAATCCAATAAGTTAATCACCCAAAATGATAATTTTGGAGATAATTATTGGGTTTTTCTTGATAAAATAGGGCAATAAATAGATTTAAAAATCTATAAAAATCAAGAGAAAAATAGTAAACCTTGGGACATACTTATATATGCATATACCTTATATTTTGAAAGTATTTTGCATATAAAAAATATATAGGGAAAAATTGGGTATCAACAGTCACTGTTGAGGTTGGAGCCATTATCAGTAATGATTGATTCTGGAATCCCGAATCGACAAACGATGCGGTCGCGGACAAAGTATGCCACAACTTTCTTGGTTACTGCTATGTAAGATGTTTCTTCGACCCATTTGGTGAAATAGTCGATTGTTACTAGGATAAACCTATGCGCGTTGGAGGTGGCAGGCTCGATTGGTCCAATAATATCCATTCCCCAGGCAGTGAACGACCATGATGAGCTTGTTGCAGTAAGCTCATTTGGGGGTACCTTGATCATGTCTGCAAGTATCTGGCAGCAGTGGCATTTTCGGATGTACTGGATGCAGTCTGTTTCCATAGTCATCCAAAAGTAACCAGCCCGGAGTATCTTCTTGGCTAAGACAAAACCGTTCATATGTGGACCGCAAGTTCCAACATGGATTTCTTCTAGTAGTTTAAATGCTTCCTTCGCGTCGACACACCTTAGTAATCCCAAATCCGGGGTCCTCCTATATTGGATTCCTCCGCCGTGAAAGAAATTGTTAGACAACCTTCGAAGTGTGCGCTTTTGAGTAGTGTTCGCAAGTTCTAGGTATTCTCCTATTGCCAAATATTCCTTGATATCATAAAACCAAGGCTTTCCATCTGCTTCTTCTTCGACATGAGCACAGTAAGCTGGTTGATCATAGATATTTACCGGAATAGGATAAATGAAGTTCTTGTCTGGATGTTGTATCATGGATGATAGGGTAGCCAATGAATCGGCAAACTCATTCTGGACTCTGGGAACATGCTGGAATTCTGTTTTTGTTATCCTCTTTCTCAACTCCTATACATGATGCAGATAAGGAAGTATCTTGGAGTTCTTGGTCGCCCATTCTTCTCGGACCTGATGTATCAGCAAGTCTGAATCCCCAATTACTAGTAGCTCTTGAATGTTCATGCCAATGGACATCTTGAGCCCTAAGATGCAGGCTTCGTACTCGGCCATGTTGTTGGTGCAAGGAAACCTAAGTTTGGCAGACACCGGATAATGCTGGCTAGTTTCTGATACTAGCACTGCTCCTATGCTGACTCCTTTGAAATTCGCTGCTCCATCCAAAAACATTCTCCAACCTTCATAGGATTTTACAATATCTTCTCCTATGAATGATACCTCTTCATCAGGAAAATACATTTTTAGGGGTTCGTATTCTTCATCCACGGGATTCTCGGCAAGGTGATCTGCTAGCGCCTGTCTTTTGATCGTTTTTTGAGTTACGTAGACAATGTCAAATTCACTCAACAGGATTTTCCACTTGGCTAGCTTGTCGGTAGGCATGGGCTTCTAAAATATGTACTTCAAAGGATCCATCCTTGATATGAGATATGTAGTGTAGGCAAAGAAGTAGTGCCTCAACTTCTGAGCTACCCAAGTTAAAGCACAACAGGTGCGTTCTAACAGAGAACATCGGGCCTCGTACAGGGTGAATTTCTTATTGAGGTAATAGATGGCCTGCTCCTTCCTCCCTGTTTCATCATGTTGCCCCAGAACACAACCGAATGCTCCGTCCAATACTGCGAGGTAGAGTAATGGAGGTTTACCTGGCTCGGGAGGGACCAAAACTAGTGCTATTGACAAGTACTCCTTGATTCTGTCGAAGGCCTTTTGGCAGTCATCGGTCCATTTGGTAGCGGCATCCTTCTTCAACATCTTAAAGATTGGCTCACAGATAACTGTAGATTGTGCTATGAACCGGCCGATATAGTTAAGTCTCCCCATGAAACTCATTATGTTCTTCTTGTTCTTTGGCGGTGGCAATTCTTGAATAACTTTAACCTTTGATGGATCCAGTTCTATTTCTCGGTGACTTACAATGAACCCAAGTAGTTTTCCGGCAGGAACCCCAAATGCACACTTCGCGGGATTCAGTTTCAGGTTGTACCTCCCTAATCTGTTGTAGAACTTCATCAAATCTTCTATGTGGTCAGTGGTTTTCTTGGACTTGATAATAACATTATCTACGTACACCTCTATCTCCTTGTGTATCATATTGTGGAAGATGGTAGTCATGGCCCTCATGTAGGTGGCCCCAGCATTCTTCAAGCCGAACGACATCATCTTGTTACAGTACATCCCCCACGGCGTAATGAAAGTTATTTTCTCAACATCTTCTTCATCCATCCAGATCTGATGATTCCTAGCGAACAATCTTCAAATGATTGCAACTCATGCCTGGCGAAATAGTCGATCAGGATGTGTATGTTCGGCAAGGGGAAGTCGTCTTTTGGACTAGCCCGGTTGAGATCCCGATAGTCAAAACAGACTCTGACCTTTCCGTACTTCTTTGGTACTAACACAATGTTGGCTAACCATATTGGGTATTTTACTACCCTGAGAACCTTAGCTTTGACTTGCTTGGTGATTTGTTCCTTGATTTTCAGACTCATATCAGGCTTGAATTTTCTGAGCTTTTGCTTTACCGGCGGACATGTTAGATCAGTTGGAAGTTTATGAGCCACAATAGATGTGCTCAAACCAGTCATGTCATCGTACGACCAGGCGAATATGTCCTCATATTCCCTTAGAAATTCTGTGTATTCCTTCTTTTCTGATGGCGCTAAGTGGATGTTGTTTCGTGTTTCTTTAACGTTTTCTACATCTCCCAGGTTGACAATCTCAGTCTCGTCCAAGTTGGACTTAGTCCTGTTCTTAAAGTTCTCAACTTCCTTAACAAATTCATTTTGTATGTCGTCTTCCTCTGAATCTATGTCCATTTGTTGCGTTGTCTCGTTGCATGTCACAGTCATTGGTTCATCAAGATAGGTAATAGTAATGTTGTATAAGTAAAGTAATGAGAGAAAATAATAAGAGTAAGATCTATAGGGAAAATTGAAATGCTTTGATAAATTCCATAACTGTTTTGAATATTGAAGATCTTATTGTGAAATTTTAAAATGCAAAAGGAAAGTCAACAAGTAAAAATAAAAGATAGTGCATGATGCTTGTTTAGCCTTGCTACCCCGAGGCTTTTCGGGCTCTGATGGTTCTGATGGTCCAGTTATTGAGGAATGATCCTCTACTTAATGCCTGTATGAAAGGCACTTCCTCCCCCTCCTCCTCGAAAACAACAACACAATCTATATCATCGTCTTCTAGGAACAAATTCCTCACTACTGTCAGTGTTTCCTTTTCTTCTGACCCATAGATAACATCGGCTGGCTGGAAAGTATGCTTCAAATGTGGTATTGGCTACTCTAGCGGATAGTAAGGACCGCGCCATGGTGGTGACCAGTTGTTGAATTCCTCCCAAGTGTACTCATATCCCAAACCGAAGGTGGTGCCGTATTTCTTTAGTTTGATAGGCTTAGCGATTCCTTGGAGGTTCTTGCCAAGTCCCTTGCCAGGTTCGTATCCACTCTAGTTCAATATGATTTCAATTTTATTGTCCCACCATTTGTCCTTATCAACGGCGTTGACTCGCTTGATGTGGTGATAGGTCTCCTCGCCTATCTTTCTTCTACCTCCGATTACTAGGATGGTCTGGCGACTGTATATGGGATTGCTACCATCGCCGTGAATGATCACCTCTTGGTGGTTCCACTCAAATTTCACCGCCTGATGTAGTGTTGACGCTACGGCCCTAGTGGCATGCATCCACGGTCGTCCCAACAACAAATTGTAAGATGATGGCATGTCTATCACTTGAAAATCAACATCAAACCAAGTAGGCCCCATTTGCAAACACAGGCTTATTTCCCCAATAGTGGACCTTTGGGAACCCTCGAAAGCTTTGACGTTGATGGCCCCGTCCTTGATCTCATGCAGCCCCTTTCCCAATGTCCTGAGTGTTACCAACGGACAAATGTTGAGGCTGGACCCTCCATCAATCAGGATTCTGGTGATAAAATAATCTTCGTATTGCACGGTGATGTGCAACGCCTTGTTGTGACTCAGCCCTTCTGGTGGCAGCTCTTCTTCATAAAAAGTGATCTTGTGACTTTCCAATACATGCCCTACAATGTTTTCCATCTCTTTTTTGGTGATGTTGCTTGGTAAAATGCCTCACTCAGCACCTTTAATAAGGCATTCTTGTGTGCATCGGAATTTTGTAGCAAAGTTAGGATAGAAATTTGAGCCGGTGTTTTGTTAAGCTGATCAATGACCGAGTATTCCTTGGCTTGAATCTTTCTCTAGAGATCATCGGGCCCGGTTTTAGTGATGGTTGGCCGATCATAGGCCTGCTTGCTTGACTCAACCAAATGTTCCGGGGTATAAACCCTACCGGTTCTTGTCATACCCTATGCCGCAACGGCTTCCCCGAACATGACCTTCCCTTTTTCTTCTTGCCTGGACTATGTAGTCCCAAGGTATGGCATTTGTATGGAATGGTGATATGACAGACATTGCTACTGGAATTGGCATGGGCACCTTTACTCCGAACGGAGCATGTGCTTTGGAAGGTAAAATCGCAACTTCAAATGGTACGGGTGCATTTGATGGAGACACAAACTCGACCTCAATTGGTGCAGGCGTCTTTGCAGAGGATAATGCTTCAAACTCAAGTGGCATGGACATATTTACCTTGGTGTCCCCCGAAGGCTGAATCTGGACTACAATTGGATTGAGGGTGACTATTGGCTTTTTTGGATCATCGCCTTTTATGATCAAACTAATTGATCCTTTGGGGTCCCAATCATCTTCTATTTCAATCATGTGAACACCTTCACCCTTGTGGTCCGGCAGAGGGTTATTGCGAACATTTGGAGCAGGTTCTTTTGCCACAATAATATTGTTATCAATCAAAGTCTGGATCTTATCTTTCAGAGAGTGGCATTCATCAATGGTATGTCCTTTCATGCCGTAATGGTATGCACAGGATTTATTTTGATTGACCCAATGAGAAGGGTTTTTAGGGGTTATAGCAAGGATAGGGGTAACATAACCAGCATTTTTGAGTCTCTCGTACAGCTGGTCAATTGGCTCAGCAATGGCAATATACTATTTGGGAAGTCTACAGTCAAAATTTGGTCAAGGTCTAGGAAGGTTTTGGCGTGCGGGAGGTGATTTATAGTGGGATAGTTGAGAATTGTAGGCTTGGTAGACATGTGTAGGTTGGGAATATCTTGGTAAGGTAGGTTGATATGTTAGAGGTGGAGGTGATTGATAAGTGGGTGGTGGAGTTTGGTAGGAGGGTGAGGGTGCTTGGTAGTTCGGAGTATGCTGATATGTGAGTGGAGGCATTGGATAGGTTTGGTATTTGATAGGGGATTTGGTTCTCTATGCAACCATTACGGCACGTGCGTCCCTTTTCTTGAACGTACCACCAGACTGTAAGGCCTTATTGGTAGCTTGCAAGGCTTTAAAGTTTGTAACCATACCACTTTTGATGCCTTCTTCGATCCTTTCACACAACTTGATGATGTCGGAAAATTTATGGCTTTCAATCAACATCAGCCTTTCATAGTATTGCGGGTCCTGAGCTCAGACGAAAAATTTGTTCATCTGTTCTTCCTCTAAGGCAGGTCTGACTTTAGTAGCTTCTGATCTCCAGCGAGTAGCATACTCGTGAAATGTTTCCGTGGGCTTCTTCTTTAGGTTCTGGATATAGAATATGCCTAGCGCATTTTTTGTGTTGAACCTGAACCTGTCCATGAAATCGGACACAATACTTACCCAGCTCGACCATTTCTTTGGGTCTTGGCTAATGTACCAAGACAGAGCATCTCCTTTCAGACTCCTCATGAAAAGTTTCATGCGGATCCTTTCGTCCTTTCCTACTCCGACCAGCTTATCGCAGTATGTTCTCAAATGAAATCTTGGATCCCCTGCACCATCAAACATCTCGAACTTAGAAGGTTTGTACCTTCAATCCCCTTACTTCCTTCGATGCCCTGAATTCGGCTAGTCAACTTCTTAAGTTCTTCAGCCAAGTTCCTGATGAGTGAGTCTTTATCATCAGACTCGGGTATGCTAGAGATGGGTTGGGTGGAGTGTGGTAGAGTCTCCACATAGATGGGGGTGTTATGATGAGTGTGGAAATGGTCATTTGTAGAGTTCAACAGTTCCGGGATGAGCAGTGGAGTGTTGTTGGAGGTGTGGCAAGTGTTGCAGTGGTGGTGAGGAGCGGGATGGTTTTGTGTTTTTGGGATATTTTGTGGAGGTGTGGGGTTCTGAGTGTTTGGGAAATTAACGTTTGGAGTGGTGAGGGAAAATGATAAATTCGCCAGATTCCGAACTTGATCAAGTTCCTCCTGGAACTTCAACAGTTTCTGCTCGAATTGGGATGCACTTTCTTTGGAAACCTGAGTACCATGAGTGACCTCTACCCATTCGGTTGAGTTTTCCTTTCTGGTGTTATTCGAATTTTCCATCTTCCCTTTGTTCTTATTTCTGATAGGACTAAGAGGAGGAGTGGGTGGAGGGAACCTGGATCTCGTGGAATAGGATGATGATGCCAGAGTGCACGAACTAACCTTTGGGGAAGGGAATAATAGAAAAAACAAAGAATAAAACAAAAGGTAACCAAGTTAGTGAGGATCATAAAAATTATTACAGTGTTTAAACACATAGTGCGGGAATTTAAAGCGTGTCCTAATTTGGGGACCTCTTTGTGCCCGAGGTAGGCCTAGCGACAAATTATTTTGGAGAACTTAGAATGCTAAATGCCCCATTTTATTGATAGAAAATAAGACGAATCTCAAATCGACACTAAATAAACAAGAAATGAAAATCACTAATGGACATTGCCCTTATTACATTTTATAAAGCGAAAAGATAAACTCCTATCTACTTGGTCCCTGAAGGACCTTCCTCAGGTTGAATGCTCTCGTTGATAAGATCCTCCAGTTCGCGTAGGTTCACTAGTAAAATGCCTTTTCCAGGTGTTCTCCTTCCTTTCCCTCGGCGTTCTGACAGTCGGTGACTCTTTTCCTCACTTTTCCTTCCAATTCCAGCAGACTGTATTCCAGATATTCCAACTTTTTGCTAGCTTTGGCGGCCCTCTCTTTCCACTCATTGATTTGGTCATTTGATGAAAGACTCCTCCACCAGTCTAGCAAGAGTGAGGGTATGCTAACCATACCAAAGTTGGGGACCTCGTTCTTCATTTTCTGCAAAACAAAAGGGTTAAGACTCTACCCCCACCAAACTCGACTATTTAACATCAACAATTAGCGTGAAGCATTTAGTTCTCCAAATAAATGCACAGAACGTAGTAATGTCCATTTTGGTTTTAAGGAAACCAAGTGGACTTTGGACAAGGCTATCTTAAAGAGTCATTATGCGGACAACATAACTGACTCGGCTAGGTTTAACCATGATGCATGCACAATTAAATAGAGTAAGGTTTCTATGGGGTTTTAGACTGGTACCCTTGAGCGGACAACTCAAGAGGGAAAGGCGCGAAACCATCGACAACACCGTTGATCGACTGGTTTTACCGCAAATATGCCTTAGCCAAATTTAGGGGTGATAACATCGGAAGAGCGCAACCACTTGTTATAAGCGTTGCTATGGTAGTTTGTTTGGTACGAGTGGAATATGATGTTGAAAACATGTTTATGCAATAACTAAAGTAGGTTGTCACGTATTTGCACGTTGAGAAAGCAGTAAATACAATAGTTCTTCATAATTTAAAGCAGTAATAAAGGAAAGTAGTAAAGAAAAGCGGTAAAAGAAATAAAGGAAAGAAACAAAAAGACAAGTCAGTTTTGCAATCGAAAAGAAAATTGAATGCTTGAAAGAAATAAACAGATAATTGCGCATAAAGAAGCATAAATAATAATAGTCTGAAATGGTAAAATCCTAAAAATCCCCAACAGAGTCGTCATGCTATCGCGCCCCCTTTTTCTCGCGAAATCGGGTTTATGACATTTGGGAGGACAACTTATTCCCTTTTTTGGGAATTTTTGGGTTTGAATTGAAGAGTTACCACCTAATGATTAAGGTGCATTAGGACACCAAGAAGGTTTGATTTGAGTAACCAGAGATTGGGTAAGGGCTTGAAATTATCCCAAGGGGAAGGTGTTAGGCACCCCACAGGATCCACTAGTGTGGTTCCCGGCCAGACTATTGTTGTGAATTTAGGTGTAAATAACATGTCGGTAAACAAATAAGAGGGGATTTTCACATAATGGTTACAAACAAAATTGGAAAAAATTAAAAGAAAGCTGATTTTCTTAAAAGAAATAGTTTGAAATCTTTAGAAGAAACAAAGAAACAAAGGGAAAAGGGGGGGCCCTGGGTTTATTAATAATATGGATCACCCCACACAACATCCGGTTATCACTCCTCGATGAGGGACTACACGAGACGTTATCATGTGGTCATCATATCCATATCTACCCTTTTCCACTCGTTAAGGTATTAAAGCACGGAATGGTCTCGTTTACTTATTGCATGCTAATACTAGTCCCAATCCTATCAGTACTGGAGGCATTTAGGACTACTAATCCTAAGGAGGAGGGATATTAGGATTATGTGTAGTTTCCAAGGCAAAATTCTAAGGCGACATACACAAACATGTATAGCAAGTTGGGGGAAAGCACATAACAAGAAAAGGCTCAGATATACCTCCTTGAACAAAGAAAGAACATAATTAGCATGACTTTCACATACTGTTTATGGTCTGATTAAGAACTTAAAGGTTGAGGCAGACTGATTTATTACATAATTCAGATAAGAAGCCCAAATCAGGTCTACCTGTTGGTTGTAGTTAATAGCATAGATTCAGTTTATAACTTTGCCCTAAGGCTTGCCTAAGTGTTGGACAAGGATTCTATAGGCATGGTATCTACTGAATTTAGAAAGCAATAATAATAAGTTGTATACATACTGGTTAAAAAGGTTGTCGGGTTATTAAAGAAAGCAAGTTTTTACGAAGATCATGAGTTATGCAGTTGATTGTTTAAAACCTGTGAACATGATTTCTAGATGAAAATGAATATATAAGATTCAGAAGGACCTATAGGCATATTTTCTATATGCATATACAGAATTCAGATTTCCATACTTATGGATATGATTCCTATAAGCATGATTTCTATATGCATGTAGATTTCAGAATGACTTATAGGCATGATTTCTTTATGAGAGTTGCAGAATTTAGAATGACCTATAGGCATGGTATTTACCCTTTGCATACATAGTTACCCACCTTTTCACTAGCCATCTCCAAGAGTTTATTACAAATTTTTACAACCCATAATAAAGTAAAATACATTAGAAAAATGCAAATAAAAGTACAACCAAAGGAGAGCTTGATTCAGACTTCATATCTGAAATATGAGGTAAACCAACTCCATAAGATCAAGATCCAAAGCCTTTCTTCCATTCCAGTGTGTCAAAGTTCCCTAAGAGCCTCAAAAAAGACTCCGGGCAATGCTCACATCCAAATGTATTATCAGATGAGGATAAGTACAGTGTGGAAGGGTCAGCCCTCAAGTGTTCAAGTTCAGGGGGAGCTCAAAGGATCCAAGGCAAGGCTCACAAGAGAGGGGCAGAACTTAAAGACTAAGAGAGTGTGCAAACAGAATTCTAAAAGGGGGAAAGGGAGGGGGAAATAGCTATAGATAAGTACACATAAGGGGTTCGGGGGAATAGGGAAATTGAAAGAGCCAAGGTAGGTTGTGGGCATGCCACGCAATGGAGAATGCCAGCATACCCATAAGCCTGTTAGAACACACTATTTAGAGGTTAGGATCCCAAGAGATCAAATTTAATTCATGGACAATAATTTGCATATTGCCATACCTTAAACCATAGCTCAAACACATAGGGGGCAGGGGTTTGGGATTCAGAATAGAATAGGCAGAAAGAAATCAGCATGCTAAAGTAAGCGTTGAACTATACAGAAACAGTGAGTATACATAGATACGAAAGCAGTAAATAAACACTTTGTTGTGGTGCTAAAGCTTAAATCAAGACATACCAGTTTCAAAGAAACAAATAGAGAAAAGCAGTAGGTCTTGTAAATAGGCCACATTGCAGACAATAAGACAGAATGCTATTGCGTGTAAGTGTAAGTTCAGAAAGACTATGAGTGATGGTGTGCTAATGAAAAAGTCGTGTATTTATAGTGTGAAAAACAGGCAGAAATAAGGTAAGAAAACGATTAAGGAACTGGATGTCAATTAAGAATCAATCAACACAAGACTTCCTTTAATTAAGGAATTCAGACTCAAAAGGTAAAATTATTTAAGGAAAGAAATCAAATAAATATCTTGTGCAAAGTAGGCAATTAGGGGTAAATACATAGAAGTTTATTTTAGGGGCAAAGCTTTGAAATACACGGTTGCATAAATAAGGTAAGAGAAATCAATTAGTAGCCACTAAATCAAGGATCAGAGATTTTGTAATCACTGGTCCATGAATGAACCAAGTCAGAAAAGCTGAGAAAAGTTTTTAACTTAAGTCGAGTAACAGGGCAGTCAGCAAACAAGGAAAGAAATCAATCAAACTTATACAAAAGGAAGTCTGAAATTAATCAAAAATTGAAAGCCTTTTTAGAAGGAAGTTCAGCACATATAAAGAGCATACAAGTATCAGGCATGCGAAAAGGGTAAAGTGGAAGGTCTTATAGAGTTTAGCAAAAGTCAGAATCATATGAAGAGACAACATTGAAACAATGATTTTGAAATTTAATGAAGCAGTAGATGAAACAACTCCAGGAACTCAAATAGGTCCAAAAGATTAGGGTTTTTGAAATCAGGCAAGTTCAGAGATGAAGCACAAGCAAATCACATAGCCAATGGTCTCAAAACTCAGATGAACCCCCAAATTCTAGGGTTTTTACCATCAATCGAGTGCAGAGGTGAGAGGACAAGCAATCAAGGAAAAGATAATAATCAAAACAGGTTCAGAGGTTTCAGAAAGGAACTTAGACCCTTAGCATGCTCTTTCAGTAGTAGAAACTCATGAGAAACATAGTAAAAGAACAACATGCGAGACACAATAAAAGAAACATAGTAGAAGAAGCTAATGAGAGACATAGTAGAAGAAACTAATTAAGAACACAGTAGCAGAAACTTAAAAACACAGTAGAGGAAACTGATAAGAACATGGTAGCAAAAACTTAACGATAACACAGTAGAAGAAACGTAGTAGGAGAAACACAAAGAACACAGTAGAAGAAACATAGTAGAAGAAGCACACAAAAGAAAAAGAAAAATCAGAGAAACATCTAAAAACCCTAGATCGGAAAATAAAGGCTTTGAAAGCATAACTTTTGAAAGAAATATCATAAAATCGTTTAAAAGCTTAGGGAAAACATGGATATGGAACAGATCTACAGAGATCAGAAAAACCTCAAAAGCTAGGGTTTCAGAGAAACCCAGACGGTGAGAAAGGCTTGGATCTAAGTAGGAGGAGTCGAGGCCAGGCTCGAAACAGACATGGCTTGCCGGAGCAAGGCCGGAGATGGTCGTGAAACTTGAATCAACAAGGGTCTGGACCCAGCTCTTCGTGGTGAAGTCATGAGACTTCAGTAACCAAGCGTGAGGAGCCATAGAAGGTTGGTGGGTGGTGAAACCACCATGGATTCAGGCCAAGAGGTGGCCGGAGAAGATGGATGGAACTCATCGGAGAAGAGGGGAAGGGGGAAGGTTCTAGGGAGAACCGAAGATAGAGATATAGAGAGAGAGTCGGTTGAATGAGGAATGAGAGGGGTCTTGGGGGGTCGTTTGGTTTAATTTGGTAAGGGCGGATCTGGACCGTTGATCAAAAATGATCAACGGCCAAGATTTAGTCTGGGTTGGGTTGGGTAGATTTAGGATTGGGCTTGGGTCTTGGGTTGGTTTAATTTGGGTTGGGTATTGGGTTTAATTAGGCTAAATTAAAAGGCTAAATGTGGCTATAAGTTAAATAGCCCCTTTTTCCCATTAAATTTATAAAAAATAATAAATAAATTTCTGAAAACAAATTAAAAGCACTAAAATGATTTATAATGTATAATTATCAATTTAAAAATACAAAATCCCATTTTATAAACATGAGACAGATTTAAACATAAAAATGGTTAATATTGCAATTACGCAATTTTATCCTTAAAATACCAAATAAATTTGTAAAATGTGTGAAAGAATATATTAGCTATATTTTAATATAAACATGAGAATCCAATAAATAAATCACCAAAAATATTAATTTTGGGGACAATTATTGGGTTTTCCTTGATAAAACAGAGAAGTAAATTGACTTAAAAATCTTTAAAAAATTAAGAAAAATAATATGACCTTGGGACATACTTATATATTCATATACATGCTATTTTGAAAGATATTTTGCATATAAAAAATACAGAAAAAATTGGGTATCAACACTTTGTTATGTTATTTATGACTTGTGTGCAAAATTTAAGGGCAATCGGACTTGATTTGATAGATTTTTGCATTGAATATAGAAGTTGGAAGTTCTTAGTTTCATTAAGCTTGAATTAGGGTGTGATTTGTGATTTCGCATTGTTTGATACTATTTGAGGTTTCAACTAAGTTTGTATAATGTTTTAGGACTTGTTGCTGTATTTTGTTGAGGTCCCGAGGGCCTCACCCGACCGTCTCCATCTTGGACCGCCTCGGTCTTGGACCACCTCGGTCATGGGCAACCTCAATCTTCGACCACCTCGATCTTGGACAACCTCGGTCAGGGGCAACCTAGGTCTTGTATCTGGACCTCGATCATGACGTCATCATGACATCATGAAGAAAAACTAACAACTTCTACCAGCAGATATCAGCCATCATTCGAGGTGGTCCCGAGGTTGTCCAGGACTGAGGTGGTCGAATACTGAGGTTGCCCATGACCGAGGTGGTCCAAGACCGAGGCGGTCCAAGACGGAGACGTTCGAAGATCGAGGTGGTCCGGAGGTTGTCCAGGACCGAGGTGGTCCAAGATCGAGGTGGTCCAAAATAAGGTCCAAATCTGGGCAGAATCTTTAAGTTATAAAAAGAGGGGACTTCGTCCCATTCTCCTTTTTTACGAATCTGAGCTTAAGAAGAGGAAATTCTTGACATATTTTCCAGGAAAAACATCGGGGTAAGTGATTCTAACTCAGAATTGGTTAATATACATGAATATATAGTTGTTTTCATCATCCAATTAGTATTTTTAAGATGGAAATTGGGGAAGATGGTAGAAAGTTCTTAGAGTGAATTTTTGGGATTTGAGGGTTGAGTTAATGTCGGATTTTCGTAAAATTGGTATGGTTGAACTCGTATTTAGATGGGCTTTCATATTTAGTGACTTTTATCAGTTTCCGAGACGTGGGCCCCACAGGCGAATTTTTGAGTTAATTTCGAATTTTAATTGAAAATGTAGTATTTTCTTATGAAATTGATTCTATAATTTTTGTTGACTGTATCGAATTTGTTTTGGCTAGATTCGAGCTATTTAGAGTTGAATAATCGAGGAAAGGCCTACTAGTGGATTAAATTGGAGCAAGTCGAGATAAGTCGCTTGCCTAACCTTGTGTGGGGGAACTCCCCTTACGATTTTGATGTTGTTTGTTATATGAACGCCGTGTACGTGAGGTGACGAGTACATACACGGACTATATTTGTTGAAAAACCATGTTTTCATTAATCAAATATATGTTTTTCCTTTAATTGAGCAACATTAATATATATATAAATGCTAGCTTTAGTAGATTTGGGATGTACAAGATGTATAATAAATAAAAATATAATCCCGCCAAATTTAATTAAAACACTAGATAAACCAGTAGCCCCCATGAAAATGGATGGAATTCACAACATATACAGACATTATATAGATAAATCACAAATTAGATTTATAAACACAAGTTTAGATTTCTATAAACTAACCTACAAGGTAGATAAGATTTAGATAAGAGACTTAAATATAAATGTAGATTTTGTATTAGGATTAAAATTCATATTACATAATAATGGTAGTTGTTTACTCAATAGAGATGGAGTAATATTTTTTAAAAATATTACACATACACCAGTACAAACAATAGAATCAGGAACCAGGATAAGGGCATGATTAAAAACAAACCAGAAAAACTTGCAAGAAGATCAAAGAGAATGTTGTAAAGAATGCAAGGATAAAAATACATGTTGTAAAATTAAAGAAGAAAATAAGAATTTAGTATTAGAAGAAAATGATGATAGAGATATACTAGAAAAAGATTATACCTTAATAGATGTTGAAACAGAATTATATAATTTTAAAACAAGAATAGAAAAAATAAGAATAATAAAAAATCAATAGGATCTAGATAATATAATAAAAATACTAGATGAAATAGAAATAATAGGAGACTCCTCTAAAACATTGGAAAAATAACACAATTATGTGTTGAGTGAGTAACTGCCTTATTTGCCCTAACTGCCTACCTGAATTCTATGCAGCATATTTAGTAAATTATGTGTTCCCTTCTTGACTTGCATTTGATTTTAAACGGTAAGATTTTCTCGTTTTAAATCATGTTTCCACTATTGCGATTTACTTTTGGGACTATGGATCGGTATTCTGGGAGTTGCCCTGTGTTGTGATTTACTTTTGGGACTACGGAACGGTATTTCAGGAGTTGCCCTGTATTGTTATTTACTTTTGGGACTACAGATCGATATTCGGGGAGTTGCCCTGTACTGTTATTTACTTTTAGGACTACGGATCGATATTCCGAGAGTTGCCCACTATTGCTATTTATTTTGGAACTACGGATCGGTATTCTAGGAGTTGCCCTATTGTTATCTCTATTGCTGACTGTTGTTTCAAATTGATTCTTTCCCTATTACGAGTTTTTTTGCACTTAATTATACTGTGAGAGGTTATTATACTTCTATTATTATATTTGCACTGGTAGGGCCTCAACCTGATCTCATCACTTCTCGACCGAGGTTAGGCTTGGCACTTACTGGCTACCGATGTGGTGTACCCATGCCCTTTCCTGCACATGTTTTTCGTGTGCAGATCCAGGTTCTTCTACTCAACCATTCTATCCGTGAGGCGAGGCGATCCAGAGACTTCGAGGTATATCTTCCACGTCCGTAGACCTAGAAGTCCCTCTCTATTCTCTCTTCAGTTATAGAGTCCTTGTATTTTCTTTTGTTTAGACTTCTAGAGTTAGAACACTATGTATTTCTTTAGCTTGTGATTCATGAGATTCTAGGTTTTGAGAGTGCTATGTTCGGTCGAGAGTGTTATTATTGTATGTGCCGAGAGGAATTTTAAACTCTTTTTATCATACTTACCTATTAGTTGGCTAGTTTTGTATCCTTAAATTCATTTTTCCGCAAGTTGACAGGCTTACCTAGTCATAAAGACTAGGTGACGTCAAGACAATTCACAGAGGGAGAACTCGGGTCGTGACACCATTGTTACAAGTTTGGATCTTGAATTACATCAAATGGATGTAAAAACTGCTTTTCTCAATGGAGAACTAGATGAAGAAATCTATATGGAACAACTTGAGTGTAACGACCCGACCGGTCTTTTTGAGCTTTTGCACTTTGCTTGTCAGTTCTCGGGAATGACTTTCCCCGTGTGATGTATTATGACTTATGTAAATCGTTGGTTTTGGCTTTCAGGGTAGTCGGAACAAATTTGGAAGAACAGTTCTCAGTTTGAAGCTTGAAAATTGAAAGGTTTGATCAAGATTTTACTTGTTTGTATATGATCTCGGATCGGAATTTTTGTGACTTGTTTAGATCCGTTAGGTAATTTGGGACTTAGGAGCGTGATCGGAATGCATTTTGGAAGTTCGTGGAAGGTTTAGGCTTGAATTGGCGAAAATGAGATTTCGATGTTTTTTGGTTGATAGGTGAGATCTTGATATGGATGTCAGAATGGAACTCTGAAAGTTGTAGTAGCTCCGTTGTATCATTTAGGATGTGTGTGCAAAATTTCAGGTCATTCGGACATGGTTTGGTTGGGATTTTTATCAATAGCGGAATTCGAAAGATTTTGGAATCCTAGGCTTGAAGTTAATGTGATTTTGGTCTTTTAATGTTGTTTTGAGCGTTCCGAAGGTTGGGACGAGTGTGAATAAGGTTATGTGACTTGCTTGTATTTTTGGTTGAGGTCTCGGGGCCTCGGAACGATTTTGAATAGTTTTCGGGAAGGTTGAACTTAAGAAAATACAACTGATGTTGCTGCTTCTGTCATATACGCACCTGCGGATTAGGGACCGCAGGTGCGAGCTCCGCAGGAGCAGAAGAAAGGCGCAGGTACGAGGAGGACCACATGTGCGGCTTGGTAACCACATTTGCGATACCGCAGGAACGGCGAGGCGACCGCAGATGTGAGGCCAGGTGACATAAGTGAAATCCGCAGAAGCGGATGTTTTTCTGCAGAAGCAGAAGCGCAAATGCGCTTATGGGATCGCAGGTATGAAAGTGCTGGGCAGAATGAATTAAAAGGCCCTTTCGCGATTTCAATCATTTGTTCATCATTTTTATGCAATTTTGGAACTCCAAGCTGTGATTTCAAGAGGGAATCAAGTGTTGATAGAGAGGTAAGCTACTTGGGCCTTGAATCTTGTGTTTATGGTGATTATTTCATTGTTTAATCATGAAATTTATGGAAAAAATTAGAGAAAGAGTTAGGAAAATCAGGGATTAAAATTGAAAAGTTAAATAGGGGATTTGAGGGGCCATTTGATGTCCGATTTTGATGCTCTTGATATGTATAGACCCGTGGGAGGATGAGGATTATATTGATGTGATTTTTGTCGGATTTTGAGACGTGGGCCCGGGGACGGGTTTGAGCAATTTCAGGATTTTTGGATGTAAATTGGATATTTTCGAGTGAGTTTTGTTCCCTTAGCATATTTTAATATTATGTACTGATTATGGCTAGATTTGGAGCATCCGGAGGTCTATTCGTGAGGGCAAAAGCATTGCGGGCTAGAGTTTGGACTGGATCGAGGTGAGTAATGATTGTAAATGATGTTCTGAGGGTATGAAACCCCGGATTTGCACATCATTGTGCTATATTAAGGTTACGCACATGCTAGATGACGAGCGTGGGATCATGCATTGTTGGGGATTGTGACTTAGTCCGTCCCGAATGACGATTTTGTCGCGTATTTGACTGAAATCTATTTGCTATCATCATTATTTGGGCCGAATGCCATATTTGGGCTTTGTGCCAACTATTTGAACCCTTAGGGGACTTTTGTTGATATTTCCTTACTATTTTGACTTTATACTTGAAGTCAGTCATGTTTTTACTCTTTTCGTACTCAGCCACGTTTACTCTGTTTTAACACTTAAATGATCTTTTAAATGATATTTTGGGCTGAGAATCATGTTTTACTATTGCCCGGGTGGTTTGTGAGGATTTTGACTGAGTAGGGTCGAGGGCCTATGTTGTGAGGAAACATTTGATATTGATTATGAGGTCGAGGGCCTGATATATGTACATCACGAGGTGGCTTGTTGATATTGCGCTTGAGTCGTAAGGGACCCCTCCAGGAGTCTGGACACCTCCAGTGAGCGTGGGTACCCATTGTGATGTGAGATATAGCCTGAGGGGTTTGTATTGTTCTGAGATATTGCTCGAGGGGCGGATTTGTTGACATTGTGCCCGAGGGGCGAACCTTTATGTGTTAATCTTTCTTATTGCCTGTCATTTACCTATTTAATTGTGTATTTATGCTCGAGGGGCGATTTTCTGTGCTTATCTGTTCTTTCATTCAATTGCTTAACTGTTGAAAAGTCATTTTAAAGAAGTTTAAACTGAGCTAAGATGCTTTAAGAGATTTCACAGCGTCATTGCTTTCTTACTGGTTTTGCACTACTTCTATACAGTGTGTTGATGTACTTTTCGTGATTTTCTATCACTCAATCTTTAGTTATGATTATTACTCACTGAGATGGAGTACTCACTTTACTTCATACACCTCGTGTGCAGATTCAGGTATTTCTGTACCCGGTAGCGGGTATTGGTTGATCAGTGACAGAATCTTTGGAGTTTAGCAAGGTAGTTGTCCGACGTCCGCAGCACTGCTTTTCTCCCTTTGATGTCATTAGACTGTATTTAGAACATTTACAGAAATTCCGTTGTATTTTAGACCTTAGTAGATGCTCGTGACTTGTGACATCCCGATGTCGGGCTGTATTCATTTCTGTACTTGTTTTATTTCGCAAAGATCTATACTTGTTGGGGATTTATCCTTATAAATGACTTTAATTGACTTATTAAACTGTTAAAACTGAATTTGTGAATTGTGTCGGCTGGCCTTGTCTTTACGAGAGGCGCCATCACGATTAAGTCCGGTTTGGGATCGTGACACTGAGTGTTTCATTGAAAAGGGTCACGAACAAAAGGTTTGTAGACTTTAAGTCTATTTATGGCCTCAAACAATCTTCAAGACAGTGGTATATACGCTTTCAGAATGTTCTTGTATCCAATGATTTTACCATGATGGATGAAGACCATTGCATTTATACCAAAAGATCAAGAAATAAGCTTGTGATTTTAACATTGTATGTATATGACATACTTATAGCTAGAAATGATAAGGAGTTTATAATAGAGATAAAGTCATGGTTGTCATCTCAATTTGAGATGAAAGATATGGGTGAAGCTGCATATATTCTTGAAGTTAAGATTTCAAGAGATCGTCCAAAGAAACTATTGTATCTCTCACAAGAGAATTACATTAGAAAAGTTCTTGAATGATTCAATATGCAAAATAGTAGCCCAGTTGAAACTCCTATCAGTAAAGGCCATACCATGGGAAGTCAGATGTGTCCTAAGACTCCTGAAGAGATTGAATGAATGAGCCGAGTTCCTTATAGAAGTGCAGTCGGAAGTCTAATATATGTTATGGTATGCACTAGACTTAATATCTGTCAAGTAGTTGGCTTGGTAAGTAGATATCAAACTGACACAGGTTTAGCACATTGACAAGCAGTAAAGAGGGTCATGAGATATCTAAAGGTAACTGCGGATTATGCCCTTCGTTATCAAGGCGACAAGGATCTACGATTAGTTGGATACAACGATGTTGATCATGGAGGAGATCTAGACGAGAGGAAGTATACCTCAGGATATGTTTTCTTACTCAGTGATGGCGTCATATCATGGAGTAGTAAGAAACAATCATATGTATCACTATCTACGATGGAACCCGAATACGTGGCTCTCGCATCAACAACACAAGAAGTTGTTTGGTTGAAAAAGTTCTTGGAGCACTTTTTGGATATCACTGAAAATACTAAACCAGTATTAGTCTAGTGTGACAGTGAAGCTGTAATATCCTCCACCAGGGACCTAAAGTTTCATTGTAAAACCAAACATATAGATATCAAGTATAACTATGCGAGAGACATGGTTAGACGCAAGGTAGTGAATGTGAAGTATGTGTCTACAAAAGATATGTTAGCAGATCCACTGACCAAGCCTTTATCTAGAAATGCATTTGTGAGACACACTAGGTCTCAAGGCTTGCATAGATTCTGAGATACTTTATTTTGTTATTTATTTTCTCGTATTCACAAAATTGATGTTCTTTGATTATAATAAAGTTAATTTATATACATACATATTTTTATTGTTGAATGTTATGTACATTCTTTGTTTATTTTTTATAAGTATATCGAGTAGACAAGAGGTTGGCCAGAACCGCCTCCTTATCTTAGTGATGTGAGGAGATGAGACATGATTTTAAGCAAAATTATCATAAGGATAATTTGAGAGCTATTCGCTAAAAATCAAAATGTCGCTTAAACAAAGACATAAGGTCATTAGGGTGAAGAACGTTCACCTAGTCTACTTTGTGAGCCAGATGTGAGTTAAAAATGATATTGTAGATCAAAGAACTCAAATTTAGATACATATGGTGTCTAAATATCACATGTACAACATTCTTTATGAGATAAAGACATATGCTCCTTGGAAAAAGGGAGAAAATGTTGTAGCACATGTTTCATACCATGTGTGCTAATATCGACCAATTAGGTTAACATAAGTCAATTCTCAACTTATTGTTGTGTGAGACCTAGAGCTTTTATGATAGCTCAAGATTTTGTACCCTTAGAGACTCCGATCAGATACTTGAGACTTAGTGTGATGTTAGCTATCTTAGTGTGTTTTCAAAAGACCATGTACACGGATTCGGTCTAGCGGAGCATATCTAGAAAATCAGTCATACTAATGTTAAGGGAATCGTGAGAAGAGGAAGATCATTGATGGAATCTCATTTATTTGTATTCACTAGTGCACCAATTATAACTTATGAGTTATGATTATGAATACAAGAAATAATGATATATGAGATTTTGAGACTATATCAAATGTGATTTATATGATCTAGGGTACTGCATACTTTATGATCTATTTGCAGGTTTGCGCTCGACGAGAGGCTATATACTCCTAACAGATGCATAGCACTTAGCTCTCACAGTATTCTGGTCACACGGTCTACTCCCCTGTATGAATGATTGAGGAGATGAGTTGAGAATATGTTTCTCAGACTAGATGAGCACTCCCATTACGTGTGAATGAGAGATGTAGGAAATATTGGGTCCACCCATAAGGGGTGCTCTAAGGCTCAATAGGGTTATTAGTTAACCCTAATATTCTATATATAAGTACACTTACTGTGTATAATAAAAAGAAACTCTCTGCAGTATTTTCCTACGCCTAGTCTTCTCCTAAAGTCAGACTAGGGTTTAGACTGTGGAATTGGGGATTGCTCAACACACCGTGACAACTGCCGCCAACCAGTAATTCCAGTCGCGGTTCAATCCGTTTTTCGCTTCCGCTTCACAAAGAACAAGTAAATTCTTGTTTTACGATTTAGGCGCTATCTAATGTATTTAGGTTAACGTGTTCTTTCACTTACAAATAGTTTTCAAACTACGTTGGTGGAAATTAAATAAGTCTAACATATGTCCTCTTTGCTTTAAAGTTTTCTTATGTATTTTCTATATTCTATGCATTTTTACACTAAATAATAGTATGACTTGAGATTGAAAAACAAGATATTTCACTCTAATCGTCTCTTTACTATTTCATAGCAACAAATGCAATCCTGATTTATTAGGATTCCAAGCAACTTATTACACCATTATCCTCCTTACTAAGTTTTTTTGTTTGTCAATTATTGTTATTGTTATTATTATTCTCTTAAATAATATTTTTTCCGATTCATATATTGCTTCAATATATACTGATCAACAACATCAACTCTGACTTTATTCTTTTGGGAGATTAATATGTCTATACTTTAATCAAACATCGCAAAAATAATTACAAGGATGTTATTTTTTTTGGTAGCATAATAGCTAAAATATTTTAAATACAGAAATTTCGAGGTGCGAAAATAGTTCCAGGTTTCTAGTAAATGCCTTGTGAAAATGAGGATGGATCATTCATATATCTCGACGAAAGACGTTTTCAAAAAAATTAAAAAGGAAGTAAATGAAGTACGCCTCAAATGTGTCTCACACGTTGCCGCTCTGGTCCATCAATAATGAAGTTTTTAAAGTTATTATTTGATCTTATACCAATCATATTATACTTATTGGTGGTGTTTGGTAACAGTAATTTAAAAGCCTTAATCATAATCTACATATAAAAAAAGAAGAAATTTAAATACTATGATGTCATTTCTTTTGCTTAATGATGCACGAAACGTGCAACAATGATCTATAGGACTATTGTCTAATTAATAAATATGCTTAAAAAAACTTTCTAGATGGAGAGGATTAGGTGTACCAGCAAATCATTGTCCAAAAATATTTACGTCTATACTAATTGCATGACTGTCATGTCTTGAACCTAATTCAGAAAACAATTATTAGATTTATGATTATTGCGCGGTGTGGATCTGAAACCGGGATTTTATATAAGTGGCTTCAGTCAAAAAACATAGTAGCCGCTTGTATAAGCAACATCGGTAAATAAAATTTGCTCACTGTTCACTTTTGTTCATCATGTGACCTCAAAATAAAGTAATTAACACTCTTTTTTAATCGAAGATGGGAATTTTTCTCTAAAAACTAATTAATTTTAGTTTTTAGAATTTTATCTATATATATTAATAAATTTTACTTCAACAAATTTATTAATTTTAATAAAAAAAATATTAAACCAACTTAAAAATCTTATAATCGTAAGAAATTTAACAAAATAAGAATTCACAAACAAAAAAAAAGTAAGAAAACGAGTTCTCGCTCCCCCAAAGATCCGAACTTGTGATGTCCACCCCCACTTTGAATCCTCTCTGCCGCTGCTCTGCAGTTTCCACTTGTGTCAAGCTGGTTCATGTTTTGTAATATTTTCTACCTTCATGATTTAGGTGAAAATAATTAATTTTTTCGACGAAACGTTCGAACCCCTTACTGTAATGTGGGTTCGGCCCTGTTATTGGATAGTGAGTACTGGTTAACCATTAGAACAGAATAAGAACAAGCAAGGTGAAGTGCTATTTTTGCGATTAATTAATTCCGAAATATGATATATAACTAGAAAACATCAAGGTTTCTCAAGTCATATCATTTTTACTTGGGATAAGATGCGTTTGTGTTAGAACATAGACTCTATATCTATAAACCTACACGTGAGAAACAACATATACTAGTAATGCATGATTATATGCACTAAAATATGACTTTGTAAGTATTTTTGTTATAATGATCTTATGGCTAATTTGTGATCATCTCGACTATTATTACGCTACCAATTATCTCTCATTTATACAGCTTTCGGGCCTACTAAAGCTTATGCATCACAAGAATTAGAGCTGTCAATATGGGTCGGGCCGGGCTAGCTCTGTGGGCTTTAGTAATTGACGGGCTGGGTTGGGCTATCCCACCATTTTGATGGGCCTTATAATGGTCAGCACACCCTACCTTTATGTGGGCCGCGGGCACCCACGGGCCGGCCCATCATTTTTAAAAATATAATTTTATATTTTTTCTTTAAGTTGTGACCTAAAAAAAAGACAATTATTTAAAAGTTAAAAAAATATCTTATTGGAAAAAATTCGCAAAACTAATAACTTTTTATGTTGTTCCAATATATCACAATAAATACTAAAAAAAGTAAAATACAGGACTATATTTCATTCACCAAAAGTCAAAACTTAAAACAAACTATTCAAGAGAACGTTCATGATGCTTATGAGATATCCAACACATCATCTTCATCAAACACATTTGAATCCGCTTGTGACAAGGTTGTCTTAACATCTTCACTTTCATCTACAATTCATATGCAATATTAATTAGTTAAATATTAAAAATAATTAAATTTTAAAAATTAATAATATTTAAATTCACATAAAAAAATATTATCAGTTTGAGTTTGGGAAAAAATGCGCAGCCAATTTCGAGTAGTAACAAGTGTTTGGACATTTTCATAATAAATGCAACTTCTGTACTTTATAAGAACACGCCACCAATGCTAAATGTTGATTCCGATGGTACAATGGTAATAAGAATGCTAAGTACATCATGCACTATCATTGAAAGGTTGGGAATCTGTCTCTAATAATACTACAAATATGGTCTGAATGGAAATACACAAATCTGTCTCTGAATGGGTAAAACAGAAGGATAAATAATAGGAGGAGACGCCAAGGCCGGTGGACATCTGCAGGAATATCTCGGGCCGCCTGAGTGGACTGAAGACAGCACCCTCACTGCAGTCCAAACGCTCTGGAACCAGGATCTGCACACAGTGCAGAGTGTAGTATCAACACAACCGACCCTATGTGTTGGTAAGTGCCTAGCCTAACCTCGGCGAAGTAGTGACCAGGCTAGGACCAGACTACCAAATAAACATGTGCAATTAGATCATATACATCGGAAAATAAAAGCAGATATTCACAGTAAAGATGGGAGGGGGAAGAACATGTTGCGGGGAGTATCAGATAATAACATAATATCAAAGAGGAATGTAAAGAAACCAAAATCCAATTACTAATAAGGATAAGGAAAAGAAATACAGAATTCACTTTCATTACATATCTTGTTGCAGGCGTGCAACCCGATCCCATTTCACATATCTTGTTGCAGGCGTGCAACCCGCTCCCATTTCATATATATCTTGTTGCAGGCGAGCAACCCGCTCCCATTTCATATATCTCGTTGTATGCGTGCAACCCGCTCCCATTTTATATATCTCGTTGCAGGCGTGCAACCCGCTCCCATTTCATATATCTCGTTGCAGGCGTGCAACCCACTTCCATTTCACATATCTCGTTGCAGACGTGCAACCTGCTCCCATTTCATATATTTTTGTGGCGGCGTGCCACCCGATCCCATTTACAAATCAATCATCAATCACAAAGAATCCCGGCAAAGGAACAAGAATATAACAATAACATCCCGGCAAGGAAAATAATATTGTAAACAATAACATCCCGGCAAGGGAGACTATGTCATAACAATAACATCCCGTCAAGGGAGACAATATCATAAACAATAACATCCCAAAAAGGGAGACAATATCATAAACGATAGCATCTCGGCAAGGGAACCAACAATGATAATCAACAAATTAAGCATGAATAAATCTCAATGGAGTCACAACAATTACAACGCTAGACCCACTGGCATGTTTGACACCGACGTATAGATACTCATCACCATGCCTATACATCATACTCCACACTTAGCACATAGCAAATAAGACACAAATCCTAATCCCTGAAGCTAAAGTTAGACCAAACACTTACCTCGATGCCACGAACACAATTCAAGCCTCAACGACCGCTTTACCTCTCGTTTCCACCACCAATTTGCTTGTATCTAGCCACAAGTTACTTAATTATATTAATAAATGCTAAATGAATTACATTATCGAGATAGGCAAAAGATGTGTGAAAATGGCAATTCTAATGAATGAAAATAAGTTTTTCAATGTTTTCCCCAAAAAGTCAAAAATCGACCAGGGGCCCACATGGTCAAAACCCGAGGTTCAAACCAAAACCCGATTACCCATTCACCCACGAACCCAAATATATAATTTGTTTTGAAATCGGACCTCAAATCGAGGTCCAAATTGTCAAAATTTGAAAAACCTAAGCTCTACCCAAAACACCCAACTTCCCCCATGAAAACCCTTGATTTTGAGTTGAAATACAAAATCATGTGAAAAGAAGTTAAAGAACAATGAAAACGAGTTAGAAAAATGACTTACAATTGATTTGGAGAAGAACTTTTCTTTAGAAAATTGCCCAAGAGAGTTTAGGTTTTGAAAAGGTTGTAAAAATAGTTGAAATCCTGTCTGAAATTCATTTTAGCAAGTCTCTGATGTCGTAATTGCGACCAGGGTTCGCAATTGCGAACCCTTAAGAAATCTATTTTCTTCGCATTTGTGAAGCTGTTGTCGCATTTGCAATATCGCAATTGCGATAAAGGTGTCGCATTTGCGACTCCTGACCCATACTGAAGACTTCGCATTTGCGAAGTCTACCTCGCATTTGTGAGGTAATGCTAGCCCTAGGTTCTTCGCATTTGTGAACCCTGCTTACAAGCAATTGTGATGCTCGATCTCGCAAATGCGAGATCAGAGGTCTGCTACAAACCTGCAATACACCAGCAATCCTCCTAAGTCCAATTTCACTCCATGGCCTATCCAAAACTCACCCGAGCCCTCGGGGCTCCAAACCAAACATGCACGCAAGTCCAAAAACATCATACGGACTTGCTCGTGCGATCAAATCATCAAAATAACATCAATAACTATGAATTAAACCCCAAATTCATGAAATCATTCAAGAACACCAAGATTTCCAATTTCTCAACTTTAAGTCCGTTTTATACCAAACCAATTCCGATATTTACCAAATTTTACAAATTCAATCTAATTATTATTTCAAACTTGTACTGGGCTCCGGAACCAAAACACAGGCCCGACACCATCAATTTCAAACACCTTTCATTTCCAAAAACTCTTATATATTTTCAGAAAATAATTTTCTTTAAAAATTTATTTCTCGGTCTTGGGACATCGAAATTTAATTCCGGGCATACGCCCAAGTCCCATATTTTCCTTGGAGCCTCCGGGACCGTCAAATTACGGGTACGGGTCCGTTTACCCAAAATGTTAATCGAAGTCAACCTAAATTCATTTTAAATGCAAAATTCATCATTTTTCACAGATTTTCACATAATGGCTTTCTGGATATACGCCCGGACTGCGCACACAAATTGAGGTGAGACAAAAATGAGGTTTTAAGTCTTCGAAACACAGAATTCATTTCTAAAGCGAGTGATGACCGTTTGGGTCATCACATTCTCCACCTCTAAAACAATTGTTCGTCCTTGAACGGATATGAGAAGGAAGTACCTGAGTCGGAGAAAAGATGGAGATAACAGCTTTGCATATCGGACTCAGACTCCCAGGTCGATGCCTCAACAAGCTGACCTTTCAACTGAACACGAACAGAAGGGAAACTCTTCGATCTCAACTGACGAACCTATCGGTCTAGAATAGCTACCGGCTCCTCCTCATAGGACAAGTCCTTATCCAACTGAACAGTGCTGAAATCTAACACGTGGGATGGATCATCATGATACTTCTGAAGCATGGACACATGAAACACTGGATGCACGGCTGATAAGCTCGGCGGCAATGCAAGTCTGTAAGCCACCTCTCCCACTCGAACAAGAATCTCAAACGGGCCAACGAACCTAGGCTAAGCTTGCCCCTCTTCCAAAATCTCATCACGCCCTTCATAGGCGACACCCGCAGCAATACCCGGTCACCGATCATGAATTCCAAATCACGAACCTTGCGGTCGGCATAACTCTTTTGCCTGGACTGAGCTGTACGAAACCTCTCATGAATAACCCTGACCTTGTCCAAGGCATCCTGTACTAGATCCGTACCCAATAACCGAGCCTCTCCCGGCTCAAACCATCCAACCGGCGACCGACACCGCCTACCATATAAAGCCTCATAAGGAGACATATGGATGCTCGACTGGTAGCTGTTGTTGTAGGCAAACTCTACTAAAGGCAAAAACTGATCCCAAGAGCCTCCAAAGTCAATGGCACAAGCTCGGAGCATATCCTCCAAAATTTGAATAGTGCGCTCGGACTGCCCGTCCGTCTGAGGATGAACTGATGTGCACAACTTGACCCGTATGCCCAACTCCCGCTGAACTGCTCTCCATAAATGTGAGGTAAACTGTGTACCTCAATCCGAAATGATAGACACGGGCACACCATGAAGACGAATAATCTTCCGAATATAGATCTCAACTAATGTCTCGGAAGAATAGGAGACTGCCACAAGAATGAAATGTGCTGACTTGGTCAGCCTACCAACAATAACCCACACTGCATCGAACTTCCTCTGAGTCTGTGGGAGTCCAACAACGAAGTCCATAGTGATACGCTCCCACTTCCACTCAGGAATCTCAATCTTTTGGAACAAACCACCAGGTCTCTGATGCTCGTACTTTACCTGCTGACAATTCAAACACCGAGCCACATATGCAACAATATCCTTCTTCATCCTTCTCTACTAATAATGCTGCCGCAAATCCTGATACATCTTAGAGGCGCCTGATGAATAGAGTCCCAGGAACTATGGGCCTCCTCTAAAATTAACTCTCAGAGCCCATCCACATTTGGCACACAAACTCGACCCTACAGCCTCAAAACCCCATCATCTCCTAATGTAACCTGCTTGGCACCACCATGTTGTACCGTGTCTCTAAGGACACACAAATGAGGATCATCATACTGCCAATCTCGGATACGCTCCAATAAAGAAGAACGAGCAACTGTGCAAGCTAACACACGGCTGGGCTCAAAAACATTCAACCTCACGAACTGATTGGCCAAAGCCTAAACATCCAAAGAAAGCAGTCTCTCACCGACCGGAATATACGCAAGACTACCCATACAGGCTGACTTTCTACTCAAAGCATCGGCCACCACATTCTCTTTTCCCGGATGATATAAGATGGTGATATTATAGTCCTTTAATAGCTCCAACCACCTTCTCTGCCTCAAATTTAGCTTCTTCTGCTTGAACAAATACTGTACACTCTTGTTATCCATGAACACCTCACATGACACGCCATATAGATAATGCCTCCAAATCATGAACTAGATATTTCTTCTCATGAATCTTCAACTACCGCAAAGCATAAGCAATAACCTTGCTATTTTGCATCAATACCGCACTAAGTCCAGTACGAGATGCATCACAATAAATTGTATATGACCCTGAACCTATGTGCAAAACCAACACTAGCTTCGTAGTCAAAGCTGTCTTGAGCTTTTGAAAGCTCGCCTCATACTCATCTGACCACCTAAATTGGGCACCCTTCTGGGTCAACCTGGTCATCGGGGACTGCAATAGACGAAGACCCCTCCACAAACCAACGATAATAACCTGCCAAACCCAAGAAACTCCGGATCTCTGTAGCTGATGTGGGTCTAGGCCAGTCCTTGACTACCTCTATCTTCTTCGGATCTACCTAAATACTCTACGTCGATAAGACATGACCCAAGAATGCAACCGAACTCAACCAGAACTCACACTTCAAAAACTTATCATACAACCAACTATCTCTCAAAGTCTGAAGAACCACTCTCAGATGTTGCTCATGCTCCTCCCGGCTGCGGGAATAAATCAAAATATCATTGTCACACCTCCTTTTTCCGCCCCCGCTAGGGGTGAAGGGAGTTCTTTCCAATTAAAGGACAATCGAAACGGGATTTATTTATTTATTTCAGAGTCGCCACTTGGGAGATTTAGGGTGTCCCAAGTCACAAATTTTAATCTCGAATCGAGGAAAAGAATGACTCTGTATTACAGTCCGCGAACCAGAAATCCGGATAAGGAATTCTATTAACCCGGGAGAAGGTATTAGGCATTCCCGAATTCCGTGGTTTTAGCACGGTCGCTCAATTGTCATATTTGGCTCATTTGTCTGATTTTTAAACAATTAAGAACTTATATGCAAATTTAACTTTTAAAACCGCTTTTATCATTATTTATTTTATACAAAATTGCAACGTCGTGAAAACGCATCTCGAACCACGCCACAACCAGTGCACACGTGATTTTTTTGACGCATTTTGACTTCGTCAAGATCGTGATTTGGGTTACATAAATGTACACCCGTATTTAAGAAAATAACCTTATTAAATATGCGCCAAAATACTACGCGTTATGATACTATTATGTAGGACTGTGAATTTTACTAAATCGCCCATCTCGGAATCTAGGTATTTTCTTATATTAAAAAAAAGATTGGAGGACTGCAATTTTTTGTATTATTTATATTTATTTATTTGTTAGCGAGATCCTCCCTTATTTTATGAATACCCTTTAATGACTACATCTTTATTATTACTAAGTTTGTCCATAATTATGAAGTCAATCTCTACATACTTAAAAATAACATATTAATTACTAATTCAAAACAAATATTAATGGAAAGTAATATTACTAAAATGATAATTACGAACAACATGGAATTTCCCAAAAAATAAAAAAAACTAATTATCCCATTGTTGGATTAAAACATATTGTTAGTATGACTTAAGCTTATTGAAATTAATTATTTACAATTACTGAAAATTAAAAAAAAAAACTTGATTACTAAACCATATTTCTAGAATTTAAACAATTTAAACTTAACCAACTTTGTTTTAATTCACATCATGTCCTAATACTTGATTCGCAAACTAATTCATGTTTTAACTGAAATTAACTACATGATTCCGATTAACTTAATGTTGACAAAAAAAAACTTATGAATAATGAATTAATCAATTTTTGCCAAACAGATTCAATAACGCCATTTTTTACGTTATTTCTTTTATTTTGATTATTAAACAGTTTTAATTAGTAATCCGTCTTGAATATATTTCCTAATAATCCGGTTAAGGCGTTATTTAATATATCGCTATAACATGTCTAATTATGCCAAATGACAGTGATTGACAGAATAATAATACATGAATAATCTAAATACAATACAAAAAAAAATTAAAACTAAATTAAAAATTTAACATTCCGTTCTTCATTTCAGCTTACAAAATGCCAAAATTACAGTTGTGTACCTGGTATTGCCAATATAAGAAGAAGAAAGTCAGCCACGCAATAATAACAAAACAGCACAGCAACAAAAGTCCAATAGCAGTAACAACCCAGGAACAGAGTTTGCAAACCGGTGGAGTATTAAACTCAAAACAAAAGCTTCAAGCTTTGATGAAAAACAATTAATTCTGATTTCAAACAATGAAAGAAAGCAAAAGATTTTTTTTTTAGTTTTTTTTTTTGAAAGTTTAAATATTTTTTCGGAATTTTCTCTCTCTTAAATGTTCAGCCCTTTTTTTCTCTCTCTTATTTTCTTTCTGTTCAGATTCGTTCTTTCTCTTCTGTATTCTCTCGTCTCTTGTCTATTCTGATTTCAAGACTTCTTATAACTCATCCCATAAATCTTTCAATTAATTAAAATCAATACTTTTTCTCTACCCAACCCATTATCTTCTCACTCATCCCCATTACATTAAATAAACATATCACACCACCCCATTATATTTTGTCCCCCATGCCTAACATAAAATAATACAAGATTCCCCCCACTAAATTTGTCTTGTCCCCCTTTATATTAAACAACTATATCACAACCCACCCCAATTCATTTTGTCCCCCATGCTTTACATAAAAAATTACAAAATGTACAATTACCAAACTACCCCTCCGACCTTATTGCAATTACAAATCTACCCCTGAACGGATTGCAATTTACCAAACTACCCCCCTTTCTAAACAATCAATTCATCATAACTTAACCAAAATATAGTCAAGATGACCAATTTCTCAACAATCTTCAACAACAACTTACATGAACATGATGAACAACACAAACCCCAAATTAATGGAAATAAATCAACCATATCGGGAACCAATCCTGGTTAATTTAGACCATTAATGGATGAACAAAGAGACAATAATACAAACAACAATATACATGATTCAAATTAAATCAAGCAAATCACTAACAAACATAAACTCACATTAAATCACTGAATTTACACATGAACTTCAAACCAAGACGAACATGAATTAAATCTATCTTTAAGCAACAATACATGACAGATTCAATGATTCAAACAACATTACTAATTTCTGGAAAATACATAACAACATGAGACAAATTGAAGAAATAATTAATTAAATTTCAATTTGAATCTAACAAACATTAAACTAACAAATATTCACTTAAACAACAATACAAACATGAAATAAACATGAAAAATAATTAATTAATCTTTCATTTGGAATCTGAAAAATTAATTTAACAAACAACACATGAACATGAACTAAAATTAATTCAAACGATAAACAAAACAAACATTTGCCGATTTTAGATTCGAAAATATCTAAACAAAATACGGACAAAATAAAACTCAAAATCTATGGATGCCTGTGTCGATGAGGCAGCAACTGGGGTGCGTTCGGCAAAAGCAGTACTCGTCGAGCCATGGACGTCGAGGGTCATCCATGGACGTCGAGCTCGAGTTTGAGCTTGACGTTGAATGACGACGATGCTTCCATGGCCAGCAGCTGAAACTCCCAGAAATGTGAGCAACAACAGTCCGTTGAGTAAGAAGACGGAGTGAAACAGCAGCAGCTCGGAGCAGACGACGCAGTGGGACAGCAGCTCGCGAAACAAGCCGTGGTTGTTCGAACTGTTCGCAGTCGAAGACGAAGCAGTAATGGAGGTCGTTCAGATGGGGAAGATGAAGCAGAAGCAATAAGAAGCAGAAGGGTCGCAGCTGCTCGTCGAGGAAGGAGATGAAACAAGCAGCGATTGGGTTTTCCTTCCATTTTGACCGAGGGTTTTCCGGCGATGCAGCGGCGAAGTAGATGGGGAGGTCGACGTGGATGGTGGTCGTTTGGAGACGAAGAAGCAACAAAAGGGTCAGCCATGGATGGGGTCTTTGAGCTTTTGGAGAAGAAAGAGCAAAATGGGTGTGGGGGCGGATGTTTTCTTAGTTTTAGGGTTTTTGGTTTTGTTTTTTTTTATTTTTTTGTTTTATTTTGTGTTTTTGACAAATGAAGAATGGGTGTTGGGCATTTGGGTTAATGGGGCGGACCGGGTCGACCCGGTCTAAAGTGGACTGGGTCATGGAGAAGATTGGGCAATTTTTTGGGCCTTTGGCTTACAATTGAAGAAGTGGCCCAATCCGATTTTCTTTTGTATTTTTGTTCTCTTTTCTTCTTTTATTTTCTAAAACTAAATTATAAAAGTACTTAAATTATTATTAAGAACTAAATTAAGTTATAAAAGCGCAAATTAACTCTCAATAACAATTAACGCACAATTAAGTAATAATTAAGCATAAAATTGTTCATTTGGACATTAAATGCTAAAAATGCAAAAGATGCCTATTTTTGTAATTTTTAATTTTTGTAAAACTAATTTAATTACTAACAATTGTAGAATTAAATCCTACATGCAAAATGCGACGTATTTTTGTATTTTTATTAATTTAACAAATAAACATGCACAGACAAATACAAATAATTATTCAAAATATCACAAAATTGCACACCAAGAAAAATTACTTTATTTTTGAATTTGTTTTGGAGTAATTCTCATATAGGGCAAAAATCACGCGCTTACAGCTGCCCCTCTATGCCCGAAGACACGAAGGGTTTTCGTGCAAATATAAAGCGAGCGATTTTTGCCCATCCGAGTACTCCGTGTGAAGCATTTTTTTTTTTTGAAAAAGATTTGACCGAACCTTTGCTTCAAAGGTTTCCTACATATCCTGGGCTAAACAAGAATCAGGTCAATGTAGTTCGGGAAGTTTTGGTAGCTGGGACTACCGTGGGACTGCAATGTTACTGTTGTTGCATGCTATTACCACTGCTTACCGATATCCTTGTTACACCATGCTTAAAAGAAAACAAGAAGCTAGGCTAGAGTACAATTTGTTTTTGTTGTCTTGCTTCCTTGTCTGCTTGCATTTCTTCCGGTGCTTTTCTTCTTTTGACACATGTACTTGAGTTTGTACTGTGACCTCTTGTTGCAACCTTCTGCTTCCCGGTGCTGGGGAATTTTGTTGTTTCCTACTGGGGATTCCTATTGTAACCCTCTGTTTTATTGTCCTCTGACTTGATCTTGAAATGTATGCCTCTGTTCTATGGACGGGCTCCCAACTTCAATACTTGAAATTAAAGACTGAATGTATTCCTCTGTTATATGGGCGGGCTCCCAACTTCAACACTTGAAAATTAAAGACTAAAATGTATGCCTCTGTTATCTGGGCGGGCTCCCAACTTCAACGCTTGAAATATAAAGACTGAAATGTATGCCTCTGTTATCTAGGCGGGCTCCCAACTTCAACACTTGAAATGAAAAGATTGAAATGTATGCCTCTGTTATCTGGGCGGGCTCCCAACTTCAATGCTTGAAATGAAAATACTGAAATGTATGCCTCTGTTATCTGGGCGGGCTCCCAATTGCTAACTTTGAAATGGAATATCTCTATTCTCCAGGCAGACTTCTGACTTTTAAAATTTAAACTATGTGTCTCTGTTCTTCAGGCGGACTCCTGACATCAAACTTGAAAAGTATGTCTCTGTTCTCCAGGCGGACTCCTGACTTTTAAAATTTAAGCTGTATGTCTCCGTTCTTCAGGCAGACTCCTGACGTCAAACTTGAAAAGTACGTCTCTGTTCTCCAGGCGGACTCCTGATTGCTAAATTTGAAATGAATGTCTCTATTCTCCAGGCGGACTCCTGATTTTTGAAATTTAAACTGTATGTCTCCGTTCTTCAGGCGGACTCCTGACGTCAAACTTGAAAAGTATGTCTCTGTTCTCCAGGCGGACTCCTGATTGCTAAATTTGAAATTGAATGTCTCTATTCTCCAGGCGGACTCCTGACTTTTAAAATTTAAACTGTATGTCTCCGTTCTTCAGGTGGACTCCTGACGTCAAACTTGAAAAATACGTCTCTGTTCTCCAGGCGGACTCCTGACAACTTGCATTTTATCCTAATTAGTGCTTGTTTTTCCCTCCTGGAGAATTCCTCTTCAACAACTAACTTTTCTCCCCCTGCTCAATCAAAGAAAATTTTGTCAGTTTAAAACGGTGGTTAGTTGATGGCATTCTTGCTGAAAAATCCTTCCACTGCCTTGCTTTGTGTTGACTAATTTCCACGCACTGACCCTGAACCGCTTGACTTTCTGACCAACTTTTAAATTTCCCAACCTCTGGCGACCTAAATGTTTTACACCCCTGCTGTTATTTCACTTTTCTGACCTTTTTGTTTGAGCTTTCGCCTTTCCCACGACATTCCCCAATCATTTCACCGATGAAACTTCCGTTAATTCCCTGTATTCCACTTGACATCAAGTTATTTTTGACATGCTCTGACCACGTTGTGCTTTACAATTCTAGAAGCTGGTAGTGAACTTTGAAGTCCTTTCTGCTTGCATTGAACAAAACTGGCACTGAAACATCTCAGCTAGATAAAACCCTCAAAAGAAAATGAAATGCCATGATTCTTGAGTTAAGGATAAGAAGAATCCAAAACCAGATGACTGTTTGAAAGGAGAAGGAAAAGAAACTTATCTGAGCGAGACAAACTAGTACCAATGGTCATGACATGCATTTTGGATTAATCAGCCCAATCTGTCCAACCAAACAAACTCTCAATTGTCGTACCTCATTGCCCAGAACTTCCATCACTTGTTTGATTTATCCAGACCTTAACCTTGTTTCCCTGCGGTACCGCGAAACGGTTTCTATCAACAGACCTTTCTCAGTTTTCCATTTCTTATCTCACCTTCGCCTTGAGGTGCCCGTAAAGGTTTTCACCAACAAGACTCTCTCATTTATTTTTCTCTCAGCTCTCGTCGCCTTACGGTGCCCGTGAGGGTTTTCACCCATAAGACTCTCTCATTTATTTTTGTTCTTCTTGCTAGAACCAGAGTGTTGCCCCTGTCGTGGGTTATTCCTACCTGTTCATCTTGGCATTTCTCAAAACTGATCATAAGGTCTTTCTTTGGTCCGTAATGTAGGCTTTTGGATTGATTTAGAATGAAAGGTATAAAAGGCTCAAAACAATTCAAATGGGGTTCAAATTACAACTTTCGGAATCCCACTTTCATAACAATCACCACTTCTGCCCCAGTTTCTTGCTTGGGGATTTTTGGATTTCTATTTGGTATGACTGAACCTCGGAGTAAGGCTGCCTACGTACCCTTTCGGGATCAAGTCAAACGTAGTTCACTTCATAGAGACTACGTTGTTATGTTTCTCTTCTTTCCCCTTTTTTTTTCTTCACTTTTCTTTCCTTTCTTTTTCTTCTTTTCTTTTTCTTTTCTTTTCTTCTTCTTTTTTTTTTCTTTTCTTTTCTTTCCTTCTTTTCTTTATGTTCGGCACTTGTGTTCTCTGATAGTGCCGTTGATTCTGAAAGAGGTGTATGAAAAATAAGTAAGGCTCGAAGGGGATAACAAGGGATAGGAGTGTTTGAATAGCAGAACAAAATTCCTTCATCATTTCAATCTTTAAGATATGCCAAATACGAACAGATACATTCAGAAAATAAAGAAATCATACATAATATCTCTTGACTGCATCGGAATTGATGGTCATTTCTACACATTTTCCTTCCACATTTGTAAAATACAATGCTCCATTAGACAACACTCTGGTTACTACAAATGGTCCCTGCCAGTTTGGGGCAAATTTTCCTTTTGCCTCAGCCCAATGAGGCAAGATCCGCCTCAGTACTAATTGCCCGACTTCAAATTTCCTTGGACGTACTTTTTTGTTGTATGCTCTTGCCATTCTTCGTTGGTACAGTTGGCCATGACACACTGATGCCAATCTTTTCTCATCGATCAAACTCAACTGCTCAAGACGGCTTTTCACCCATTCATCATCATCGATCTCAGCCTCTGCAATGATTCGCAGAGATGGGATTTCCACTTCTGCGGGTATTACTGCCTCGGTACCGTATACCAATGAGTAAGGAGTCGCCCCTACCGAGGTACGCACGGTGGTGCGATATCCTAACAATGCAAAAGGCAATTTCTCGTGCCATTGTCTAGATCCTTCAACCATCTTCCGGAGTATTTTCTTTATGTTCTTATTGGCCGCTTCAACCGCACCATTTGCCTTGGGACGGTACGGAGTAGAGTGCCTGTGAGCAATCTTAAACTGCTCACATGTCTCCTTCATCAAATGGCTATTAAGATTAGCCCCATTATCTGTGATGATTACCTTTGGGATCCCAAACCGACAGATGATATTTGCATGCACGAAGTCAACTACAGCCTTCTTGGTCACAGACTTGAATGTCTTCGCTTCCACCCATTTGGTAAAATAATCTATAGCTACCAAGATAAACCTGTGCCCATTTGATGCTGCTGGATCAATTGGCCCAATAACATCCATGCCCCATGCAACAAAAGGCCATGGCGCGGACATCGTATGTAATTCTGATGGTGGAGCATGAATCAAATCTCCATGTATTTGGCATTGATGACACTTACGCACAAAACTGATACAATCTCGCTCCATCGTGAGCCAATAATAACCTGCTCGGAGAATCTTCTTTGCTAGAACATACCCATTCATATGCGGCCCGCAAACTCCGGAATGCACCTCGGTCATGATAGTTGTGGCTTGCCGTGCATCTATACATCTCAACAAACCGAGCTCTGGCATTCTTTTGTACAGTACTCCCCCACTAAGGAAAAACCCACTTGCCAACCGTCGAATTGTTCTTTTCTGATCACTGGTGGCCTGCGTTGGATATACTCCCGCTTTGATGTACTCTTTGATATCATGGAACCATGGCTCTCCATCGATTTCCTCTTCTATCACATTACAGTAAGCATGCTGCTCATGGACTTGAATCTGCAATGGATCAACATAGGCCTTATCTGGATGGTGCAACATTGATGCCAAAGTAGCCAAAGCATCAGCAACCTCATTATGAATCCTTGGAATGTGTCTGAATTCTATGACCTGAAAACGCTGGCAAAGCTCATGTAGACACTGCCGATACGGTATAAGCTACAAGTCCCGTGTTTCCCATTCCCCTTGAATCTGGTGTACCAGTAAGTCCGAGTAACCCATGACCAAGACTTCCCGTACACCCATATCCACAGCTAATCTCAATCTCAATATACACGCCTCATATTCTGCCATGTTGTTTGTACAGTAGAAACGAAGCCGAGCTGTAACGGGGTAATGCTGACCTGTTTCCGAAATAAGTACTGCTCCTATTCCCACACCCTTCATATTTGCAGCCCCATCAAAGAAAAGTTTCCATCCCGACTTCTCAGCTTGTTCTAATTCTTCAATGTGCATTATCTCTTCATCAGGGAAATAAGTTTTCAAAGGCTCATAATCTTCATCAACGGGGTTCTCAGCCAAGTGATCGGCTAATGCCTGTGCTTTCATGGCAGTCCGTGTCACATAGACAATGTCGAACTCTGTAAGTAAGATCTGCCACTTTGCAAGCCTTCCTGTGGGCATGGGTTTCTGGAAAATATACTTCAACGGGTCCAAGCGAGATATAAGGTAAGTGGTGTAAGATGACAAGTAATGTTTCAATTTCTGTGCCACCCAAGTTAGGGCACAACATGTCCTTTCCAGATGAGTATACTTGACCTCGTAAGATGTGAACTTCTTACTGAGATAGTAGATAGCCTGCTCCTTTCTGCCCGTAACATCATGCTGCCCCAGTACACAGCCGAATGAACTGTCCATAACTGTCAGATACAGAATCAAAGGCCTCTCTGGTTCTGGTGGGACCAACACGGGTGGGTTTGACAAATACCCCTTTATCTTATCAAAAGCCTCCTGGCATTCATCAGTCCATTTGACCGCGGCATCTTTCTTTAACAATTTGAAAATTGGTTCACACGTCGCCGTGAGCTGAGCAATGAACCTGCTGATATAGTTCAGTCTTCCCAACAAACTCATCACCTCGGTTTTGTTTCTTGGAGGTGGCAACTCCTGAATAGCTTTGATCTTTGACGGGTCTAATTCAATACCCCTCCGGCTAACTATAAATCCCAACAACTTCCCAGATGGCACCCCGAAAGCACATTTCGCAGGATTGAGCTTAAGATTGTACCTGAGAAGCCTTTGAAAGAATTTTCTCAAATCTCTGACATGGTCAGATTGCTGTCTAGACTTCACGATCACATCATCCACGTATACCTCGATTTCTTTATGTATCATATCATGGAAGATAGTTGTCATGGCCCTCATATAAGTTGCCCCAGCATTTTTCAAACCAAACGGCATGACCCGATAACAATACGTTCCCCACGGCGTGATGAATGCCGTCTTTTCTGCATCTTCCTTATCCATTAGAATCTGATGATAACCCGCATAACAATCCACAAAAGAGCCAATATCATGTTTGGCACAATTGTCGATCAGTATATGGATGTTGGGCAGTGGGAAATTATCTTTTGGGCTTGCTTTGTTAAGGTCTCGATAATCGACGCACACCCTGGTCTTGCCATCTTTCTTTGGCACAGGCACGACATTGGCTAACCAAGTGGGGTACCGTGTAACCTGAATGACCCTTGCCTCAAACTGCTTGGTGATCTCTTCTTTGATCTTCACACTTATGTCTGTTTTGAACTTTCTCAACTTCTGCTTGACAGGGAGGAGTGCTGGATCAGTGGGCAATTTATGAACCACCAAATCGGTGCTTAGACCCGGCATATCATCATATGACCATGCAAAAACGTCTTTGTACTCATGCAATACTTTAATTATCTCCTCCTTGAGTTGTGGCTCCAAATGAACACTTATTTTAGTTTCCCGTACATTGTCTTGGTCCCCTAGATTAACTGCTTCTGTGTCATTTAGGTTAGGTTTGGGTTTTTCTTCAAAGTGACTTAATTCTTTACTAATTTCCTCATAAGCTTCATCATTATTACAATCCACCCCATCATCACACTCGATCTCTTGTATTATTACTTCTGAACTAGATTGGCTTTTAAAACTGAGCCAAAGATTCCTCATGCATGTCATGTCATTGATATCAGCATAAAAAGAACTGTACAAAGAAAAGAAAAGAAAATGGAAAGAGAATTAGGGACGAAGAAAATTGCATTTCATTAAACGTAAAGACAACAAGGTTTTAACTCATCCAAACGGACGGAACATAACAACTGGATTACAAACCCTGGAATAATCCAGGTGACAAAAAGGAAAACAAAACCCACTACCACGACTCCCTCCGAACTGGAAGAGGAGTAGCTTCCCAATTGTTGATGTTAGCACGTGGTCCGATGTACTGTATGTCTGCTCTGCTTGACCCTTCCCCGGCCTCAACCATGTTTACTTCAGCAAATACTTTCTCAAACACCTTATCCAAATTCCCATCCGCCTCAATTAACGAACCTGACATCTTTGCCAATGATTGTTTCTTAATACTCGGTCTGACGAAGGACCTGGACAATCGAGGAATTGGTTTAGGGAGCACCCAAGCTTTCTTCTTCAATTTACGGGCCTTTCTGACATCTGCCGCTGTTGGTTTGAACCCTAACCCGAAGGTGTCCAAATTTTTGGGCAAAGACACAGGTTGAGTAATGCCCTGCAGTTCAACCCCCAAACCCTTGAATCCACGGTCGACCCAACAAAAGATTATAGGATACTGCAGCATCCAACACCTGAAATTCCATCGTGAACTCGACTGGGCCAATAGTCAATTCGAGTACAATATCTCCTACCGTGTTTGTTCCCCCTCCATCGAACCCTCGAACACAAATGCTATTTTTGCGGATTCTATCCTCATCAATCTTTAACTTGTTCAATGTGGATAACGTGCAAATATTAGCGCTCGACCCGTTATCGATTAGTGCCCGAGTAACCATTGAACCTTCACATTTGACCGTCAAATAGAGAGCCTTGTTGTGTTCTGTGCCTTCCATAGGCAATTCATCATCAGAAAATGCTATCCTGTTCACTTCAAAGATCTTGTTGGCAATTGTCTCTAAATGGTTTACTGAAATTTTGTCAGGCACATGAGCCTCATTCAATATCTTCATTAAAGCTCGGCAATGCTCATTAGAGTGAATTAATAATGACAACAACGAGATTTGGGCCGGTGTTTTTCTCAGTTGCTCAACAATGGAATAATCTTGTCCTTTCATCTTTTTCAGAAACTCTTCTGCCTCTTTTTCTGTTACAGCTTTTTTAACTGGTACTGGATTGTCTTTTGCGCCTTTAGCTTTTCTCAACTCTTCGGGGGCGAAACAACGTCCCGACCGGGTCAGTCCCTGTGCTTCACAACTTTCTTCCTCAATTTCCTTTCCTTTGTATGTCACCACTACTTTGTCATATTTCCAGGGTACGGCTTTGCTATCAACCATGGGTAACTGGACTACCGATTTTATGACAACTAGTTCTACATAGACTCCCTTCACAACCACCACGGGCGCGGATACTGACCTTGGTACCACTATCTTGACTGGCTCCTGCTTTTTCTCGGCCGCAAACGGTCCCTTTCCCATTACTAGCACTGGCTCGTCTTTTATTGCTTTCAACTGAACCACTGACCTTGCACTCACTATCTTTTCTTTGGTTTCCGTAGAACGAATCACCATAACCACCTGCGAAGGTTTCTTAGGCTCTGCCCCCTTATGTATCAGTTCGATCATGTTGGCCTCATAATGTGCTGGTAACGGATTTTGATTGATGTTCGGGGCCTCTGGAGCATGTACCTCAATACGGCGATTATCAATGAGCTCTTGGATTGCATTTTTCAACTTCCAACATTTTTCAGTATCGTGCCCCGGCATCCCTGAGTAATACTCGCAGCTAACAGAGTGGTCCAGGTTTCTGGGAAGAGGATTTGGTGCTTTGGATTCAACTGGGGTCAGCATCCCCAACTGTTTCAATCTGTGAAAGAGAGAAGTGTAAGATTCTCCCAGCGGAGTAAATGTTTTTTTGTTTGGGGCCTTCTCATTTCTAAAAGCTTGGTTTGGGCGGAAGCTGGTTCCTGGTCTGTTAGCCCTAGGAGGTGGATAGGTGTTTTTTGGGTGTGGCTGTGTATTTTGGGGACTTGGTGTACGCCATTGCGATTGCACTGGGGGTTGAGTGTAGGTTTGGGCGTGGTGAATAGAAAAGTGTGGTTCTGGTGGTGGATAATAGTGTTGTAGTGGACCATATGGGGTATATTGATAGTTTGGGTGGTAGGGTCTGGGTTGGTTGTAGTAGAGTGGACGATTATTGTGCCTGGACCAAATATTAGCTTCAACTATAGCAACTTCTTCTTTCTTCTTCTTCCCTAGCACACCACCAGTACCGCTTTGGATGGCCTGGGTGGTTGCTTTCAACGCCGAGTAGCTCAAGATCTTGTTAGATTTCAATCCTTCTTCAATCATGGCTCCCATCTTTACCACTTCATTAAACGACTTCCCGACAGATGTCACTAGATGACCAAAATAGGTAGGTTCCAATGTTTGCAAGAAGTAATCTACCATCTCACTCTCCCGCATGGGAGGATCAACCCTTGCAGCTTGTTCCCTCCAGCGGAAACCAAACTCTCTAAAACTTTCCCCAGGCTTCTTTTCTAGTTTCAACAATGACAGACGATCAGGGACTATCTCGAGGTTATATTGGAAATGGCCAATGAATGGCTGGGCCAAATCATCCCATGTATACCATCGGCCGGGGTCTTGCCTCGTGTACCATTCTAGTGCTGACCCGCTCAGGCTTTGCCCGAAATATGCTATCAACAACTCATCTTTTCCCCCGGCCCCTCTCATTTTGCTACAGAAACCACGCAGATGGGCTACTGGGTCACCGTGCCCCTCATATAAGTCAAACTTCGGCATTTTAAACCCCGCAGGCAACTGTACATCAGGAAAAGGGCACAAATCTTTGTATGCGACACTAACTTGGTTTCCTAAACCATGCATGTTCCTGAAGGATTGCTCCAGGCTTTTGACTTTACGAATCACCTCCTCTTGTTCTGCATTCTTAACCGGTTTCTCAACTTCTCCCGGGATTTCAAAATGGGGAGAGGAGGTATATGGCTCAGGCGCTTTGAAAGTGGGTTCGGGAGGGTAATATTGGGTGTCGTGGGCTTGGAATAGCGGCTCACTGGATGATCTATGTAGTGGAGCTGGGGGAGGTGCCACAAAGACGGGAACCATGGGTGGTGGAGGGTTTTGTTTGGAGGGTGGAGCTGGGGGAGCGTATGACGTGGTACCATAACCCTGGGCCTGATAAGGGAAAATTGAAGATGCGTGGGGAGTGATAGGTTCCTGATCTTGAGCCAAGGGTGGGATGTAAGATGGGTTGGCAGGATATAGTGGTGTTGGGTGTCCCTGCGACCATGCCTGATGCATTTCAGCCATTTGTGCTTTTAATTTCCTCATCTCTTCTTTCATAGCACCCACATCTGTTACCTCAACCTCATTCGAAGGGTCTACGATGCTGATTTCCGAATCCTGCCCTGTCATTTTTACTTGATCTTTCGACCGGGTGTTGTATGGATGAGTTGCCAGAATTGCCAATCAATTAACCACCTGCCTGGTATCACACATTTAGACAACCACTTTGTTAGCGATTAGGTCTTAACAGATTTAACAACCACACGTTGGCATGAATGCACTTATACAGTTATTCCTTTCTATTATGCGTTTGCCCGATTGCATGCGTCATCCCGGCATTTCATTCCTTGTTTCATTTTTCTTCTCCTCGCCTTATCCCTCTCTTGTGCTTTTTCTTTTCTCTCTCTTGTTTTTCCGCTCTTTTCTTTCTTTCTATTTTTCTTGGTTTTCCTTATATTTTCCTTTTCATTCTTTTTGTTTCCTTTTCGGTTATGGTCGAATCTTATGGAGATTGCCTTCGTATCGTGACCCCGCACGAATCAAACCATGCGTAGTTCATGAAGATAAATGTAAAAATAAGGGTGGAAATAAAATGCTCAACTTTTATTAATAAACAAACTCTTACAAACTCGACATCTTTTGTTTTAGAAAGAAACTAACAAACGCAATCTGAAAGCAAACAAAAACTCTAAGCTGCAAACATACACAAACATACTCAATCCGGACGTACAAAAGACTGACTCGACATGGTAGACACTCAAAGACACGGACTATGCATATTCTAGTGCTTCAAACTTAGGTATCCGCGGGGCGTCGTTCGGCCTCGCCGCGGGTCTAGGATCCAAATCCCTTTCAAGCTGCTCTAACTCATTCATGGTTCGCTTCACATAGATCATCACTGCTGAGATAAAAGTAGTACGGGTCATGTCTTCACAAACCCGGCATCTCCTGACAATAGCATGAGCAATGGCTCTAATCCTGTCTTTTGTTTGCTTCTTTTCTATGAGCAAGCGTCTTATCTGATCGCTGCACGTCTTTAAAGCTCGGGAGTCTTGCAAGTGCTGGTCTTGCAGCTGTTGCACTTCTGCCTCCATTTGGGCTAACAAGTTGTAACAATGTCCGCTTTCAGTTTCGAAGTCTCTAGCCTGCCTAACCGCTCTACCTTCAAGGGCAACTACTTTTCTCTTTAAATTGGCAACAATTTTCTCATGGTCCCTTTTCAACTGATTCAAGTATTGGCGACGCTCTTCGGTTCTTGTCGCCCATTGTGCTTTAAGTTCTGCCATGACATTTTCAGCTTTTCCTAGCTCATCCCGCCATTCTCTGACTTCGCTTTCCAATCTTTTTACCAATTGTTCATCGGATCGGCTCCTCGGTTGCTTATCGATGGTTATCTTCAACTGTCGGACTTGGGCTTTAAGAGCGTCATTTTCTCTGGCTAGTCTATTCTTTTCACCTTGATCCTCGGCAACCTGTACACTGCTCTCGAATTTCAGACTCTCGACTTGTTGCTTTAATTTACCAATCTCAACTCGATAGCTTTCTTCCTTTGCTAACCAATCCCACTGCTCTTGGGACGACTTGGCGAAATCTTCGAGATGAGGTCTTTTAGCCGGTCTTCCATATGCCATGTCACCTCTGAACCATTCGTGATACCCTGGAGCAATTTCCCCTCTGACCCTATCAGACACACAAGTGTTTGCCATCAGATATTGACACTCACTCCAAATTTGACGAACCTCTTCCTCGGGGAATCGACCGTCAGGACTAATTTCGACCACTTGGGTACTTAAATCTTCATCTCTCGGTATTACTTGATATCTACCGAGTTGCCTCAGAACCCGATACGGTGCATAAGGTTGTATGCTTTTGAGTCCCATTAACAAAAAATGCGGTCGGGCTACTGGCATATATATGACTTCCTCGACAGACAACCATCCAAGCACCCACTGTATCTGGATAGCCTCGAGGTTCCGAAATAATAATGCCCAAGCCGTGACTCCTTCAGGTAGACTAGCCCCTTTGATTCTCGTGCAAAATTCCCCTATACAAGTTTTCTCAGCTGAGCCATAACTCAATAACTGAGAGTGCGGGCACAAATGCTCAATCATCCATATTTGCAACAATAAGTTACATCCCTCAAAAAATTTGCCCCCAGCTTTGCACGCAGTGAGAGCTCTGAAGATATCAGCCACAATCATAGGTGCTAAAGTGCTTTTCCCCATGGTTTGCAAAGTACTGACGACGCCTGCTATTTTCAAATCAATATTACCATCTTTCCTTGGGAATATTACGAGACCCAAAAAAGCTACCATAAATGCCACTCGCCTGTGTTTCTCCCATTTTTGTCGGCTATTTCTGCTGCAAAGCTTAAAGTCTGGATTATTGAACCCGCCCACATGTCCATATCTATCATACACGAAGCGGAAACTGCAGAAACCCTTTGCAAAATCTGGGTGATGAACTGTCCGGGGTACTTTCAAGGAATCCAGGAATCGATGTATGGTAATGGCTCTAGGAGCAATCAAGTATTTGAATCTCAATGGAGCTTGGTCACTTCCAATGTACCCCGCTATTTCTTCTATTGTTGGGGTGAGTTCAAAGTCTGAAAAATGAAACACATTATGTGCCGAATCCCAATGGGCGACCAATGCCCTGATGATATCCCCCCGAGGCTGAATGTCTAATAAATCCGGAAGGTCTTTCAAATATTTTCTCACTTCGTCTTGCCCTTCTTTGCCCAAATCATTCCACCACAATTGCAGCTCAAAAGGGATTTTGGTCATTATTGAAAAAGGCTCATTTATTGTCGTGCTCATCCTGCACATTTATTAAAGCGTTTAAGCAAAAGAAAACTTTTATTTAACTCCAAAAACTACTATCTATATTATCGACTCAAAATTAACCCTATATTTCAAATGAAGAACTCAATTCTTAATTCTAATATTTTTAGATAAAAGACCCGATATTGCAACACGGCCTTCCTGCGCCTCAGGGGCGAAAATTTTAAGGCTGTGAGGGTCAAAAATCAAAATACGACCAAAGGTGGTTGTTTATGCAAAGTCAGCCCTCCGGTGCCCCGTTTGGGAATATTTGGCTATTTATGACATAACAACATCACCTGACTTATTTATGACTCTTTTTTTATCGTTTTTCAAATTAGGAAACTCAATATTGCAAACACGGCCTTTCAACGTCTCGGGGACGAAGATTTTTAAGGTTGTGTTGGGTCAACTAGACCAAATCTTAAATATGACCCAAAAGTGGCTGTTTATGCAAAGTCAGCCTTCCGGCGTCCCCTTCGGGAACATTCGGCTATGTCTTCATAAAACAGCGTCACCCGACTTCTTAGAAATTTGACATATATATTTTGCTATTATATTTTTTTTTTTGTAAAAAGGGAAGTTGGACATCACCCGACTTATTTATGACAAAATTAAAAATCTTGACATGTTTTTTATTTGTTTGTTTTTTTATTTGTTTTTTGGCTTCTTTTTTTTTTTAGCAAAAAGGGAGTTGGACCCGATGAGGGTTGCCTACGTATCTCACATCCGGTGAGAATCAAACCCGCGTAGTTCGGGCAAATTAACCGAACTATTTTAAAACATGACTCTTTTCCATTTTATTTTTTTCTGGCAAGACAATCTATTTTCCTTTTCTATTTTTTGAAAAAGACAAAATAACAATTTTTTTTATTTTCAACAAACAATAAAACAATCTATTTTTCCAAAAATAAAAGACTCTTTTTTTCTATATTTTTTAGTAAAACAAAATAAAATATTTTCCTCTTTTTTTTTCAAAATTTCGGCAGAGTTTCGCCAGTAATTGGTCATTGATTTTTTCTAAAATAATCAATTAACTCCCTAACTGATATATTCTTTTTTCCTCTTTTTTTCTCTTTTGTTTTTCAATTTTCCAACATTCCCGAGATTCAGAAACCGGTCAACATGCAAGTTCGAAACAAATATATGTACAGAGCAAGTATGATGCATTAGAATGGTCTTTTCATTTCAGGTTGCTAGTCCTAGACGGACACAACCCCTGTGTTGAGTCCCCTAAGTCAAATGCAACGTGATGCAAATAAGCGTTCCTACTAGGGATCCGGCATGAGGTTTCGTTATACTAGGTTTATAACCTGGGTATATGTTCAAGACTGTGTACCCGAGCGGACAACTCGAGTCGAGGAGGGGGCAACTTACCGGGAACCAAAAGGCCATCCGGCTTCGTAACTTGTCCGACCTCTTTTTTATTTCAGGGTATAACACTAACAGAATAGGGAGTCTCAACCCGTAAGCACATCCCCGGAGGTGAAGAGAGAAGGGTTCGGCACAGTTTATATATACAGTCAAATAATATCAAAGCGGTAAAAGCAGCATTTAGCACATTAGGCTCAAACATGTAAAAATCAGATAAAACCAAATATAACAATTTATCTAAGCTCGAATCTCTAACCCCGAACCAGTGGTTCTGGGTTACCAATAAAATTCCCCAGCAGAGTCGCCAGAGCTGTCACACCTCCTTTTTCCGCCCCCGCTAGGGGTGAAGGGAGTTCTTTCCAATTAAAGGACAATCGAAACGGGATTTATTTATTTATTTCAGAGTCGCCACTTGGGAGATTTAGGGTGTCCCAAGTCACCAATTTTAATCCCGAATCGAGGAAAAGAATGACTCTGTATTACAGTCCGCGAACCAGAAATCCGGATAAGGAATTCTGTTAACCCGGGAGAAGGTATTAGGCATTCCCGAATTCCGTGGTTTTAGCACGGTCGCTCAATTGTCATATTTGGCTCATTTGTCTGATTTTTAAACAATTAAGAACTTATATGCAAATTTAACTTTTAAAACCGCTTTTATCATTATTTATTTTATACAAAATTGCAACGTCGTGAAAACGCATCTCGAACCACGCCACAACCAGTGCACACGTGATTTTTTTGACGCATTTTGACTTCGTCAAGATCGTGATTTGGGTTACATAAATGTACACCCGTATTTAAGAAAATAACCTTATTAAATATGCGCCAAAATACTACGCGTTATGATACTATTATGTAGGACTGTGAATTTTACTAAATCGCCCATCTCGGAATCTAGGTATTTTCTTATATTAAAAAAAGATTGGAGGACTGCAATTTTTTGTATTATTTATATTTATTTATTTGTTAGCGAGATCCTCCCTTATTTTATGAATACCCTTTAATGACTACATCTTTATTATTACTAAGTTTGTTCATAATTATGAAGTCAATCTCTACATACTTAAAAATAACATATAAATTACTAATTCAAAACAAATATTAATGGAAAGTAATATTACTAAAATGATAATTACGAACAACATGGAATTTCCCAAAAAGTAAAAAAAAACTAATTATCCCATAGTTGGATTAAAACATATTGTTAGTATGACTTAAGCTTATTGAAATTAATTATTTACAAATACTGAAAATTAAAAAAAAACTTGATTACTAAACCATATTTCTAGAAGTTAAACAATTTAAACTTAACTAACTTTGTTTTAATTCACATCATGTCCTAATACTTGATTCGCAAACTAATTCATGTTTTAACTGAAATTAACTACATGATTCCGATTAACTTAATGTTGACAAAAAAAAAAACCTTATGAATAATGAATTAATCAATTTTTGCCAAACTGATTCAATAACGCCATTTTTTACGTTATTTCTTTTATTTTGATTATTAAACAGTTTTAATTAGTAATCCGTCTTGAATATATTTCCTAATAATCCGGTTAAGGCGTTATTTAATATATCGCTATAACATGTCTAATTATGCCAAATGACAGTGATTGACAGAATAATAATACATGAATAATCTAAATACAATACAAAAAAAAATTAAAACTAAATTAAAAATTTAACATTCCGTTCTTCATTTCAGCTTACAAAATGCCAAAATTACAGTTGTGTACCTGGTATTGCCAATATAAGAAGAAGAAAGTCAGCCACGCAGTAATAACAAAACAGCACAGCAACAAAAGTCCAATAGCAGTAACAACCCAGGAACAGAGTTTGCAAACCGGTGGAGTATTAAACTCAAAACAAAAGCTTCAAGCTTTGATGAAAAACAATTAATTCTGATTTCAAACAATGAAAGAAAGCAAAAGATTTTTTTTTTAGTTTTTTTTTTTTGAAAGTTTAAATATTTTTTCGGAATTTTCTCTCTCTTAAATGTTCAGCCCTTTTTTTCTCTCTCTTATTTTCTTTCTGTTCAGATTCGTTCTTTCTCTTCTGTATTCTCTCGTCTCTTGTCTATTCTGATTTCAAGACTTCTTATAACTCATCCCATAAATCTTTCAATTAATTAAAATCAATACTTTTTCTCTACCCAACCCATTATCTTCTCACTCATCCTCATTACATTAAATAAACATATCACACCACCTCATTATATTTTGTCCCTCATGCCTAACATAAAATAATACAAGATTCCCCCCACTAAATTTGTCTTGTCCCCCTTTATATTAAACAACTATATCACAACCCACCCCAATTCATTTTGTCCCCCATGCTTTACATAAAAAATTACAAAATGTACAATTACCAAACTACCCCTCCGACCTTATTGCAATTACAAATCTACCCCCGAATGCAATGCAATTTACCAAATTACCCCTCTGCTCTAAACAATCAATTAATCATAACTCAACCAAAATATAGTCAAGATGACCAATTTCTCAACAATCTTCAACAACAATTTACATGAACATGATGAACAACACAAACTCCAAATTAATGGAAATAAATCAACCATATCGGGAACCAATCCTGGTTAATTTAGACCATTAATGGATGAACAAAGAGACAATAATACAAACAACAATATGCATGATTCAAATTAAATCAAGCAAATCACAAACAAACATAAACTCACATTAAATCACTGAATTTACACATGAACTTCAAACCAAGACGAACATGAATTAAATCTATCTTTAAGCAACAAAACATGACAGATTCAATGATTCAAACAACATTACTAATTTCTGGAAAATACATAACAACATGAGACAAATTGAAGAAATAATTAATTAAATTTCAATTTGAATCTAACAAACATTAAACTAACAAATATTCACTTAAACAACAATACAAACATGAAATAAACATGAAAAATAATTAATTAATCTTTCATTTGGAATCTGAAAAATTAATTTAACAAACAACACATGAACATGAACTAAAATTAATTCAAACGATAAACAAAACAAACATTTGCCGAATTTAGATTCGAAAATATCTAAACAAAATACGGACAAAATAAAACTCAAAATCTACTAACCGGATCGAAACGACGAACAACGACCAAACAAACAACGAACTTGACGAGCCTCGACCAAAGCTCGAACCAACGATGACGAACACGAGCAGACGACCAAAGAAGATGGTCGTTTGGCATCGTTTAAAAACGAACCCAGTGGCAGCAGCAGCTCAGAGGAACTGGGAGATGGAGAAGGTCGATGCACTGGCATCCATGGATGCCTGTGTCGATGAGGCAGCAACTGGGGTGCGTTCGGCAAAAGCAGTACTCGTCGAGCCATGGACGTCGAGGGTCATCCATGGACGTCGAGCTCGAGTTTGAGCTTGACGTTGAATGACGACGATGCTTCCATGGCCAGTAGCTGAAACTCCCAGAAATGTGAGCAACAACAGTCCGTTGAGTAAGAAGACGGAGTGAAACAGCAGCAGCTCGGAGCAGACGACGCAGTGGGACAGCAGCTCGCGAAACATGCTGTGGTTGTTCGAACCGTTCGCAGTCGAAGACGAAGCAGTAATGGAGGTCGTTCGGATAGGGAAGATGAAGCAGAAGCAATAAGAAGCAGAAGGGTCGCAGCTGCTCGTCGAGGAAGGAGATGAAACAAGCAGCGATTGGGTTTTCCTTCCATTTTGGCCGAGGGTTTTCCGGCGACGCAGCGGCGAAGTAGATGGGGAGGTCGACGTGGATGGTGGTCGTTTGGAGACGAAGCAGCAACAAAAGGGTCAGCCATGGATGGGGTCTTTGAGCTTTTGGAGAAGAAAGAGCAAAATGGGTGTGGGGGCGGATGTTTTCTTAGTTTTAGGGTTTTTGGTTTTGTTTTTTTATTTATTTTTTTGTTTTGTTTTGTGTTTTTGACAAATGAAGAATGGGTGTTGGGCATTTGGGTTAATGGGGCGGACCGGGTCGACCCTTCTGAAGTGGACTGGGTCATGGAGAAGATTGGGCAATTTTTTGGGCCTTTGGCTTACAATTGAAGAAGTGGCCCAATCCGATTTTCTTTTGTATTTTTGTTCTCTTTTCTTCTTTTATTTTCTAAAACTAAATTATAAAAGTACTTAAATTATTATTAAGAACTAAATTAAGTTATAAAAGCGCAAATTAACTCTCAATAACAATTAACGCACAATTAAGTAATAATTAAGCATAAAATTGTTCATTTGGACATTAAATGCTAAAAATGCAAAAAATGCCTATTTTTGTAATTTTTAATTTTTGTAAAACTAATTTAATTACTAACAATTGTAGAATTAAATCCTACATGAAAAATGCGACGTATTTTTGTATTTTTATTAATTTAACAAATAAACATGCACAGACAAATACAAATAATTATTCAAAATATCACAAAATTGCACACCAAGAAAAATTACTTTATTTTTGAATTTTTTTTTGGAGTAATTCTCATATAGGGCAAAAATCACGTGCTTACAATCATCAATGAAGACTATCACGAATGAATCCAAGTAAGGCTTGAACACTTGGTTCATCAAATCCATAAAAGATGTTGGGGAATTTGTCAACCCAAAGGACATCACTAAGAACTCATAATGCCTGTACTGAGTGGAAAAAGCTATTTTAGGGACATCGAATGCCCTAATCCTTAACTGATGGTAGCCAAATCTCAAGTCAATCTTAGAAAAATACCTTGGCACCCTAAAGCTGGTCAAACAAATCATCAATCCTTGGCAATGGATACTTATTCTTGATTGTAACCTTGTTCAATTGCTGGTAATCTATACACATTCGCATCGATCCATCCTTCTTCTTAACAACCAACACCGGCGCACCCTAAGGCGAGACACTAGGTCTAATAAAGCCCTTATCAAGCACGTCTTGCAACTACTCCTTCAATGCTTTCAACTCAGGCAGGTCCATACGATACGGCAGAACAGAAATGGGCTGAGTGCCCGGAGCCAAATCAATGCAGAAGTCAATATCTCTGTCGGGTGGCATACCCGGTAGGTCTGAAAGAAATACCTCAGGAAACTCACGAACAATAGGCACAGAATCCATAGAAGGAACCTCGACACTAGAATCACGAACATATGCCAAAATAGGCCAAACACCCCTTCTCTACCATACGTCGAGCCTTCATATGTGATATAACACTACGGGTAGAATGACCAAGAGTACCTCTCCACTCTAAATGAGGCAAACCCAGCAAGGCTAAGGTCACATTCTTGGCATGGTAGTCCAATATAGCATGGTAAGGTGATAACCAGTCCATCCCCAATATGACATCAAAATCAACCATATCCAAATAACAAATCTACATGAGTCTCAAGACCCCTAATCACAACTATACATGAACGATGGACATGATCTACCATAATAGAATCACATACTGGTGTAGACGCATACACAGAAGCACTCTAAGAATCACTAGGCATGACCAGATACGGTGCAAAATACGATGTCACATAGGAGTATGTAGACCCTAGATCAAATAGAACTAAAGCATCTCCATACAAATCCGAACAGTACCTGTGATAACTGCATTGGAAGCCTCAGCCTCAGGCCTGGCTGGAAGAGCATAACATCGGGGCTGGGCCCCACCACTCTGAACTACCTCTCTCTGGGACGGCATCCTGCTGGCTGGCCTCTACCTCTAGCGGCCTGAGCTCCACCTCTAATACCTCTACCTCTGCCTCTAGCACCTCTACTTCTACCTCTAGCTGGCTGAGCGGGCGGTGGAACACTCGGTGCCTGAACCATGGCACGGGAACCCTAGTGCTGAGAACTACTCGGTGCTCGAGGGCAATATCTAGCAATGTACCTCATGTCGCCACAAGTAAAATAAGACTTCTGCTGCTGGAACTGACGACCCTGAAATCTCTGGAGCGGAGGTGCACTAATAGGAGCTGGTGAAGCACTGTAGGACTGCTGATCAGAATACTGAATATGAGAACCACGGCCACCTAGGCACCGTTAGAAGTCTGAAGTGCTGACTGAAAAATCCTAGGAGGATGGCCCCTACCAAAAGAATCCTTGCCTCCAGACGAGGCACCACTGAATCTGCTTGAATGACGAGGCCTCTTGTCAGACCCTTGACCACTCCCCTACGATAGAACCATCTCAACTCTCCTGGACACATTAACCACATCTTGGAAAGAAATCTCGCTCCCCGTCTCCTTAGCCTTCTGAAGTTGAAAGGCTGAACGAGTCCCTCAATGAACCTCTCTCTCTCTCTCTCTCTCTCTCTCTCTCTCTCTCTCTCTCTCTCTCTCTCTCTCTCTCTCTCTCTCTCAGTGGGAGGTATAAGAAGAGCATGATGGCCCAAATCAATAAACCTGGTCTCATACTGAGTAACAGTCATAGAACCCTACTGGAAATGCTCAAACTGCCTTCGATAGATCTCTCTCTGGGTGATAGGAAGAAATTTCTCCAAAAATAGCTGAGAAAATTGATCCCAAGTCAAAGATGGTGACCCAACTAGTTTACCCAAACAATAATCTCTCCACCAAGTCTTGGCGGATCCAGACAAGCGAAAAGTAGCAAAGTCGACCCCGTTGGTCTCCATTATCTCCATGTTCCTGAGAACCTCATGACAGTTGTCTAAATAATCATGGGGATCCTCAGAAGATGCACTGCTAAAAGTAGTAGTGAAGAGCTTGGTGAACCTGTCCAATCTCCACAAGGCACTTGAAGATGTAGTTGATCCATCACCGGCCTGAGCTTCAGCTCGGCCGAAGAAGCGGTATGTGGTTTTTCCATCTGTAAAAGAACAAGATTAGAGGGTTCAATTTAGCAGTGAGAGAACAAAATCGCACGATAAAGAAGAATAGATGTGAAGTTTTTCCTAACTCTATAGCCTCTGAGGATAAATACAGACGTCTATGTACCGATCCCTCAGACTCTACTAAGCTTGTCCATGAATTGTGAGACCTAAGTAACCTAGAGCTTTGATACCAACTTGTCACGACTTGGATTTCCCACCCTCGAAAATCGTGATGTTGCCTACTTGTGAAAGCTAGGCAAGCCATGTATTATCAATTCATTATCCTTTTTATTAAGCATGTTCAGCAATTCAAACTATTAAGTGATTAAACAACGGAATAAATTAAATAACCAGATGTCACACCTCCTTTTTACCTACCACCCGAAAGGGGTGTATATAGGGAGTTTTTCCAATTTAAGTGACAATAAATGGGATTATTTTATTGAATTTCAGAGTTGCCACTTGGGATAATTTTATGGTGTCCCAAGTCACCGGTTCAAATCCTGAATCGAGGAAAAGATTGACTCTGTATTATAATCCGCGAACACAGAAATCCGGGTAAGGAATTCTGTTAATCCGGGAGAAGGTGTTAGGCATTCTCGAGTTCCGTGGTTCTAACATGGTCGCTCAACTGTTATTATTGGCCCAATTATCTGATTTTAAAACACTTTTAAACCTATGTGCATTTAGCTCTAAACCGCTTTTAATTATTTTAAGAAAGATTTCAATGTCATCTAAAACACGTCTTTGGACCACACCACATGAAATGCACCCTCAGTCCGAGACACATTTTATTTAACGTTGTTAGATTTGGATTTGGGTCACATGAAATGCACACCCGAGTTTAGGAAGGTAATTTTTAAAATAGCGCGCCTAAAGCAACTATGCACTTTCAACTTTGCGAGGGACATGAAAATTCAACTAAATGGCACGTCTCGATTTCTAAAGATTAAAATATTAATTAAGCGAGGATCGTGCATTTTGAGATTTTATTTGACACGGCACACCCCGATTCTAATTATTTCAAAACTAAAAGTTTGATCCTACTTATTACTAATAAAATTGTGTTAAAGACCAATTAATTCAAACACGAATTATTCCAACAAACAGCCACCATCCAGACCCATTTGAAATAATTTCCGGGTTGGGCTTGAGCTTGAACGAGTCCAAACCTTAATAAATACTGGACGCCCAAGAGCAGATAACATACAAACCGACTCTGCATGCTTTGAACACCATAATTGGGTCAGCTTTTAGCCAATTTTTTTCTGAACCAATGCTTGTGTAAATCAATTAAATACCAATCAACCAAAACTATATGAAAATATGAAATGAAACTAGCATTTAATTCTGATTTTTGATTACTAACTTGGTTTCCAATTTCATATGACATGCACTGAATATTAACTTGTAAACCCATTTAACTAACTATTTCATTGAAAGCAAAACATCACATAGTTTCCCAGGTAGCAGCATTCAGCACTAAGACAAGCTACCACTAAAGATTTCTTACCCCATTCTTATGTATGTCAACTCTAGCATATTTGAACCAGCATTTCCAAAAATAAACATTAAAACATTGACTCTCAATAGATTCACATGGATCAAACTAATTCATTTTCTTTGCTAGACATAATAACTATACTGATTTCCCATTTCATTCATGAGGACAGTACCACAGTTCCCTTGAGAAAAACCAACATACGGATGTCATATTTACAGAAATAGAGTATTAACTCATCACAAACCTAAATAACATGAAGGCAAACATCCATTCATTGTGTCCAGCAGAAATTAAACACAAATTTAACACCTATAACTCAATTGAACCTTCTACTATAGCAATGTTAACATTCCTCAAATCCAATACAAGGATGAAATTCAGTTATCATAGACCAGAAATCAGCTAGAAGGTGATGTAAATCAAAACATAATACAATATAACTGAATTATAACACTGGTTGAAGCAATGCTCTAAATTCCATTCTTTTCATTTCATGCTTCGAATCTGAATTCACATTTAGTAGAGCTCAAGATAAAGTACCTGAATATAGCAAGACAAAAACAAGAAAATCAAGCTGGAAAGTCAGGATGAGACAGCAGCAGCAGTAAACCATCAAGATGGAATACCAGCAGAAAACAACTTTAAGACCTGCAATGGAACAGTAGAAGAACAATAAACCAGAACTCAATCTTCAAGCCATACCCAAGCCATTTCTCAAATCAGAATTATAACTATGGAGTTTTGGAGAATTCTAACTAACACAAGAAAAGGAGAAATCGAAAGTTAAAACAAAATTTTGTCCATTTTCAACAGGGAAACTATAGGGATTTTTAGTGTTGTTTTCAGAGTTTTCTAAAAGAGCCAGCCGTTTTGCCAATTTTTAGAATTTTTCTCTTAAATCCCCTCCCTTGAGCTTGAAGAAAAGGATCCCTTTATAGGCAAGGTACTAGGGCAGCCTAAAGAAATCAGATTTGCATTTAGACCCTTTTGGAATTTTGGTTTTTGTTTAGAAATCTTTAGAGTAAAAGATCCGTTTTCACATTAGTCCTCACCCTAGCTTCCTAGAAGCTTCCTAATTCAGTTACAAGAGATTCTTTCACCTAAACTCCCTGAAGTACCCTTTAAAACCCTGTTAATTACTTCTAAAACCAGACCAAAACATGGGTCAAATTGACCCAAATCCATTTAGTGGGTCTGTATAACTCAGGTCTTGGGCTTCGAATTTCAGGGTCCAAATCCAATCTGAATTCTGTCAAACCCAAATTCCAAGTCAACGAACAAAATTACCAACCTAAATGACCTACTGGATCACAAAAACTCATGAAGTCTTGGGCTTAAAGAGAAAACAAAAATGAAATCCGAACAAATCTAACACAAAAATGGAAACATGCTAAATAACAAATCAACATTAACATGTGTAAAGAAAATGACCCTGAAGAACTAACAAAAACGAGAAAGAATCCAGAAGAAAGAAAAAGATAGAAGACAAAAGAAAAATGAAGAATAAAGGAGGAACAGATTAAACAAAAAAAAGGAATACCTACAAAACTCAGGCATCAAGAGGCTGAGAATGGGTCTTCAAATCTCTTAATTTTCACCTCAATCTGAGATTAATCGTGTGTTCTTTATCAAAAACACATGAATAAAGTCAAAATGGACCTAAAATCTTCAACGACATCTTGATTTGGAAATTTTGGGATTTTAGGGTTCAACTTTCGATTAAGATTCAAGCAGTTCTGGGGAGATTAGAGGGAAATGGAGTGGGGATTTGGAATGAGGGGGTCTTGGGGGTTGTGTGGTGTTAATTTGGGGTCGTTTTGGAGAGGCACCGCCGACTGGGCATGGTGGAGAATAGGGCGGCGTTAGGTTTTTTGGGTAATGGTCTCTGCAGATGAAGTTGAAAGAGATGAAACGGGGGTACAGGGTTTAGACAGTTAAATAGCTAGGGGAGATTAGTTCCCAACCTTTAGATCAATGGAAATCAACGGCTGGATCCAGGGAGGGGACGACGTCGTTTTGAGTTATGGTGGGGGCTGGACCAGGTATTGGCGTGGGTCTGGGCCAAATTGGGCGGGTTTCAGTGGCAAATTGTTTGGGTTTGGGGTATTAAAGGGTATTTGGCCCAAATCCGGTTCCCTCAATCCTTTTCCTTTTCTTTTTATTTTCCAAAATTCTTTTCAAAAATTAAAAATAACACCCAAATTAATCCCTAAATCAAATTATACTACCAAATTCAAATGATTAACTCTAAATAATAAAACCACCATTAATTAAATACCAAATTAAAAGAAAAACTCCCAAGATTCGAAATTCAAATAAAAAGAAAAAATTAGTTTTTTTTGTGATTTTTCCATTTTTATAAAACAAACTGATTTACTAACTAATCTAAAAATGTAAAATTAAATCCTAAATTCAAATGCAATATATTTTTGTATTTTTTTATGAATTAAACAAAATAAACATGCGCAGACAAATGCAAGCAATAACAAAAAAATGCCACGAAAATCCACGAAATTGCAAACAATGAAAAAAATTATTTTGTTTTGAATTTGTGGGAGTAATTCATATAGGGAAAAATCACGTGCTCACAGATGCCCCTCTTTTCTTGGAAACACGAAGAGTTTTCGTGCAAAGATAAAGTGAGCGAATACGAGTGATTTTTGCCCGTTTGAATATTCTGCGGGAAGCATTTTTGAAAGATTTGACTGCACCCTGACTCCGAGGTTGCCTACATATCCTTGGATATAAAGGAATCAGGTCAGTGTAGTTCAGGAAGTTTTCGGTAGCTGGGACTACCCTGAAGTTGTGATTTCACTATTGATGTTGTTTCTGCTACTGCTTATTGAACTCCTTATTTCACCATGACAAAATAAAAGAAGCTAGACTAAACTATGATCTATGAATTACAAAAATCCTATCTATATCATCAAACTTGATCTTGTGATCCCCGTTGCCATGTTGACTTGTATTCTCCAGGTAAAGTCCCTTTTGTTGCCGACTTGAATTGTAATCTGAGATGCTTTCCCTTTTCTTCAGGTAAGCGCCTGATTACCGATGCTTGAACTGCTTTGTTCTCCAGGTGGACTCTTGATTACCAACACTTGAATTGCTTTGTTCTCCAGGTGGGCTCCTGATTACCAACACTTGAATTTCTTTATTCTCCAGGTGGGCTCCTGATTACCAACACTTGAATCGCTTTGTTCTCCATGTGGGCTCTTGATTACCAACACTTGAATTTCTTTGTTCTCCAGGTGGGCTCCTGATTACCGACACTTGAATCGCTTTGTTCTCCAGGTGGGCTCCTGATTACCGACGCTTGGATTGCTTTGTTCTCCAGGTGGGCTCCTGATTACCGGCGTTTGAATTGCTTTGTTCTCCAGGTGGGCTCCTGATTACCGACACTTGAATTGCTTTGCTCTCCAGGTGGGCTCCTAATTACCAACACTTGAATTGTTTTGTTCTCCAGGTGGGCTCCTGATTAACAACACTTGAATTGCTTTGTTCTCCAGGTGGGCTCCTGATTACCAACACTTGAATCGCTTTGTTCTCCAGGTGGGCTCCTGATTACCAACGCTTGGATTGCTTTGTTATCCAGGTGGGCTCCTAATTACCGACACTTGAATTGTTTTGCTCTCCAAGTGGGCTCCTGATTACCAACACTTGAATTGCTTTGTTCTCCAGGTGGGCTCCTGATTACCGACGTTTGGATTGCTTTGTTCTCCAGGTGGGCTCCTGATTACCGACACTTGAATTTCTTTGCTCTCCAGGTGGGCTCCTGATTACCAACACTTGAATTGCTTTGTTCTCTATGTGGGCTCTTGATTACCAACACTTGAATTGCTTTGTTCTCCAGGTGGGCTCCTAATTTCAGCAAAATAGACAAAACAAAGAAAATTTCCTGCCCCAGTTTGGTAGTTGGGCACATCCGTGAGTGTTAACTAAATCATGTTACCAAATATCACTAAGAATTTGAAAACTAGATCCCATTATCCAGGAGGGCCCTGAAAACTCCTAGTTAAATGATGGTTTTAAGTCTAAATTATATCTTCTAAAGGTATGACTCCCGCTAAATCTTGTGATCTAATGAAATCTTAAAGCTAGGGCCTATTATTCAAGAGGGTCCTGACAACTCCTAATTGAATCCTATCTCAAGAATGAAAACTTTAAAACCAACTTATATTCCTTTGGGGTACATTTATGCTAGGAGGGTCCTGAGAATTTAAACTAACCAAATTGTTTTGAATTTTAAACTAGGTACCATTTTCTAGGAGGGTCCTCAGAATTTACTGCCAAACCTGTCTGGTGCTTGTTTTTTCCCCACGGAGGGTTTCTCCGAAACAAACGAAATTTTCTGCCCCTGTTTCAATCAAAGAAAAATCTTGTCAGTTAAAATGTGGTGGTTAGTTTGTGGCATTCTTGCTGAAAGTGGCCTCTCCGCTGTCGTGCTTTGTTTTGACTAGCTTCCCCGAACTGGCCAAGAACCGCTTGACTTTCTAAGTGCCTTTCAATCATATGACCCTGGATGACCCGAGTGTTCTATACCCAAACCATTGTGTTACATCTCTGACCCATCTATCTGAACCTCTGCATCTCCCCCGAAATTAATAAACCCTTTCACCAATGGAACTTTTGTTGACCCTTTACATCCCATTTCACATCGTACTATCTCTAGTTGATCATAGGCTAAAAACTCATGTTTTAGTCATTGTAACAACACTGTAATTATTGCATTTTACAAATGTTTGAGCTTAAATGATAATGAATTGTACTAAAATCATGCTTTATGCCTTGCAGGAAGCTAATCCGACTTAAGAATTAACTTTGGGGTGAATTTGATTAATTTGAGGCTTTGAAGTCTGAGTAAAAGCTAAATAAATCAAGTCAGGATCGTGTTCGGGGGTCACAAAGCAAGCCCGGATAGCAAAACAAATAAACAAATAAAACAGCGCAAAAATTGCACTGCCGCACCGCGGGGGGCGCCGCGGCAGTGCAAAAATCTTCGCTGCATTGTTTTGCTCCGTTAAAATGCATTCTGCCTCTGTCCAATCCATTTACGCGGAGAACAGAGCATCACACGGGGCGTCGCGAATGTGTAAAAGTTGCAAAACTACTCTATTTCGGTCTAAAAAGGGTATTATTGTCAAAACCCTTTCCTACACGATTAAAAAAGGAAAAGCATCCCTTATTGAGGGAGCAGACTGGTTTTGAGAGAGAAAAAGAAGAGGATATCCATCTGGGAGGATCAAAATAAAGAGGAGACAACACTTTTGGAGCAAGATTTAAAAGATTTTATCTAAACTTTCTTCTAGTATCTATTTATTTTATGTTTAAGTCTTGTATTGTTGATGTTTGTATAATTATGAGTGGCTAAAAACTCAAATATTCTGGATTTATGGGTGTTAGATGATTATGTTGGTTGAAACTTAATTTGATGATCTTGAATTTATCGTTAAGGGTTGTTTATTTGATTTTGCTGTTAATTATTTTACAGCGTAGCTAACAGTGAAATACTATTTACGAATCTTGAGCTAAACTTGAAAAAGAAAATTTTTGATTGCATATAGAATCAAATAAAGCAGGATCTGGATCCTGGGCATCGAGTTAAAGATTCACGATTAAGATAGAACTATACTTAATTGCCTTGTTTGGTTGAGAAATAGGATTTGTAAATGCATTTGAGTTAATATTAATACCATAGAAATATAGGTATTAATTTAACTTGAATAGGTGCATAAGAAATCGACAGATTCTTATGGGTATTATTAACCCTATAATCAATAACCCAGATAATTCAATAAATTATTTTTAAGCTAAAAATGTAGCATGATCTCTAGCAAGCCCATGACCCCGGAATATCTCTTTTATTAATTGTTAAAAGGAAAATTCATAAGTGGCATAGTAACTTTGTGTTGTATTATTGTTTGTCTATTAGTTAAATTGTAAATTGGTTATTTATGTATTTTGTGATGAATTAGCTTGAATCGATAATTGTTTGAGTTTGCATCAGTCTATAAGTTGATCATAAGTCCTCATGGGAACGATACTTTACTTATTACTATATTACTTGAAGATCGCGTACACTTGCGTGAGTGTTTTGGTCGCAACAAGTTTTTGGTATCGCTGCCGGGGACTTACAAATTAACTGTTTTTCTAGATCAAACATTTATTCTTATCTTTACAAGTTTTTTTTTGTAAATATTTTATTTTTATAACTATTTGATTTTTCTCTTAGAATGTTTCTAGTTCTCTCAGGATGACATATGGGGATGAAATATACGGAGGCAAGGTTAATGATGAAGACGCTTGGTTGACGGAAGATTTTTATGGCCCGTATTTTTGGGCTAGTCATGGCCTCACCTCTTGTAGATCTGAATTTGAATATGGGAGTAAGGGTTGGTATTGGGACGGATATTCTCGATTAGGGGATCTGCGGAACGACGTTGTTTACTAACAACGTTGATGAAAGATTGGTCTAAGGAGAGAGATGAGCTTGCACAAAAAATTGATAATTTTAGCTTGGTTGTGCATGACTTGGATTCAGATTTGAGTGCAAAGGTTGATGCGTGTAACGCTCAACAATTTAATGATGAGTTGTATGAAGCTGGAAAAAATCTTCTAAACCAAATTGAAGAGCTAAAACAAGAATACCAATCATTAGATCGTGTTTTTCTTAATGATGTCAATGTTGAGAAAAGTGCTCTAGAGTCATGTGAGGGAGTAGATAACATTACTTTAGGAGAATTGAGTGTGTCTATAAATGGGGATGTAAATAGTAGTAAAATTCATGAGTTAGGGAGCATTAAACCCCATTCCAATTATTTTTTCACATTGTGTTTAGATAGTAAGATAGTAATCGAGTCATCTGAGCCTATGGGGGTGTCAAAGAGTGAGGGTGAAAGTGCCTATATTCTTAAATTTGTTGTGCCAAAAAGAAAAAATTACATTCCTCATCTAAAGGCCAAGAAGTGCCGAGTGAAAAATTTATTACTTGGCTTGGTTATCTTTGTAGCCCCACCAAATGAGCATAGACACAAACTGGATATCCTGTTAGGGGTACAATTCATAAGTTGAAGGTGGAAGCAAAAAGTGGTTCACGTCATGTCGCGATGTTAGATCAGGCGCTTGTTGGGAGGCAACCCAATGACTAACATCACTAACTTTTAATTGTAATTTAGAAATATTAGATTTTAGAAGTTATGATGTCTTTAGTCAGGTACAAGCATGCATTTGTGCATTGAATATTATTGTAAAGATGTGGTGATGTTATAGTTGTGAAGTGAGGTATATTTGTATTGTTAATATGGTGAATTTGCCTCATTTCAAGTTGAAATTTAAAGAATGCAAGACATGTTTACAATGTGTTTGTTAAAATGTCTAAGTGATATGAAATTGACTAATGTTGCAAATTCAGAAACAAATTGCATTGTAAGATGTTATTAGTGGTAACAACTATAACATTAGGCGAAACCATGATGTTTCGCTTGCTTTATATAAAAATGAGATGTAAGATTCATGCTAATGTACCTATGTAGTATATTTTGTATAATAATTTTGAATTTTGTAAAATAGACTAATTTCTTTTTATGTTTATGTTTAATATTAATCTAGCTTGTAAAATCTAGCTTAGTTTTTATTTTTATTTTTATTTTTAATAGTTGCAAGTCTCTTTAATGATTGGGTAGGCCGATAAGCATTATATCATTCTAATTGAAGAACAGGGTAGTCTGAATCCCTATCATACATGCTAAGTGTCAACATGATAATAATATAAGTGTGGGGTATTTACTCCACTTGCATTTAAAATGATTTTTGTGTGTTTTTAGCTAATATATCATGTTGTGTAGGTATAATGTATCGGCGCCCAAGCAAAAGATCAAACACTGGCCTATCTAAGATTGTATCTACTAGCCGACGGGGAGGCATAAGGGCACCCCCTCCAACACCTTTGAGAATGAAGATGCTTAGGCCAATGGCCTCAAGGAGTCTCTTTTTTTATCTATTTTTTATCTTTTTGCATTAGGGACAATGCAAGATTTTTAGTGAAGAGTGATTTGCCCCTATTGCAATGTACTTACTTTTGTTGTTTCGTATTTTTGGTTGTTTGATTTTGTTTAGACTGTTAAACTTTTTGGCTTGGTAGATTATAGCATTTGTAGGTAGTAAATGGTACTAATTTCGATTTTTTTTTCCCGACGATGGATTTTCTTAAGGGAAATGAAGTCGAAATTCAAAAAACAAATGTTTGCCTATTATTTCAGTTTAGTGTATGCTAGATTTGGTTTAATTTAAAATTTTCCCCTTAGTTTTTCTTTATGCCGCGATTCTTTTCCAAGGGTGTATTTGAACCGGGTATAGTGTAATTTTTTAGTTCAATTGAATAAAAAGTTCCTAACTACAGAGTTAATCTCCTCAAATGCACATGTGTTAGAAGTTGTATGTACCTTATTTGTGAAGCTCAATCTCAGTTCTTGATTCTAAAGTAAGTGCCTTAAATTGTGTATTTATAACTATGCTTAACTATTTTGACTAGAGAGTCGAGAAAGATCCAAGCTTGAATGAGTTGTGTGCCAATGTGTGAGTGAGGTTGTTGAAATTTTCTGTGCATAACAGTTGATATCTAGAACTTGCCCTCAAATGTTTTGCAAAGTGAAATAGTAGCATTACTCAGTTTAGGAGATGATATAGGCATTTCTTTGTGAAACCAATTTTATAATTGTTCCCACCTAGTTGTATATATCTTAGTCAAACCTTTTGAACCGTTAATCCTATTTCTTTGGCATCCGCATTATAAACCTTACCAATTTATGTAAATATTTCGGTTAGTTGAACCTCTATCTCTCATGAGCACTTAGTGTTGTTTTAATGTTGTTAAAGTTGAAAACAGATTTATTTGTTTATTTGGGAAAAAAAACTCGAAAAAGAAAACTACCTGTATATATATATATATATATGGGGGATGGATTTTCATTAGTAACATTCTCTAGCTTATGGTGCTTAAAGAGAATGAGATTTGTTGTTATTATGTAAAACCTCAAAAAGGTTGGAGATGGTTTAACATAAGAGTAATGCTGAAATTGTGAAATGAAATGGTGTATATATGAAGTGCTCAAAGAGATGTAGCTACTACATTCTATATTTATCACACCCTTCCTCAGCCTGCATTACAACCAATTAAAGACCTATTTGATCTTTGATTGAATAAGCTCAATTAGTAGAGTATTACACTAGGGGCAAGCATATGGTATGTCACCTTTTGCATATGAATTTCAATTCTGAGAGTGAGTTAATTCTTCCTATTTTGAGTTCCTAAATATCTGTGAATATTATGTTGAGAGGAACTAGTCTATATTAGTTGTGGGAGGGCACATGATTTGTGAAAGCAAGGAAACGTTTTGACCTTTGTGTTAGAGTAAGTGAGCAAGTTATCAAAATGTGTGGCACTTGTGAGTCATGTCTTGAGGTTGAACTATTATGAATTGGTACTTAAGTGTCGGCATGTGTTGTTAGAAAAATTGCTTGACAAAAAGGTCGCCCTTATGTGAAATGTATGTTAATTGCTCGAGGATGATCAATGGTCTAAGTGTGGGGTGTTGATCATAGGCTAAAAACTCGTATTTTAGTCGTTGTAACAACACTGTAATTATTGCATTTTACAAAGGTTTGAGCTTAAATGATAATGAATTGTACTAAATTCATGCTTTATGCCTTGCAGGAAGCTAATCCGACTTAAGAATTAACTTTTGGATAAATTTGATTAATTTGGGGCTTTGAAGTCTGAGTAAAAGCTAAATAAATCAAGTCGGGATCGTGTTCGGGGGTCGCAAAGCAAGCCCGGATAGCAAAACAAATTTAAAAAACGAAACAACGCAAATCTTCGCTGAATTGTTTTGCTCCGTTAAAATGCATTCTGCCTCTGTCCAATCCATATACGCGGCACACGGGGCGTCGCGGACGTGTAAAAATCGCAAAACTACTCTATTTCGGTCTAAAAAGGGTATAATTGTCAAAATCCCTTCCTATACGATTAAAAAGCGAAAAGCATCCATTATTGAGGGAGCAGACTGGTTTTGAGAGAGAAAAAGAAGAGGAGATCCATCTGCGAGGATCAAAATCAAGAGGAGACAACACTTTGTAGCAAGGATTAAAAGAGTTTATCTAAACTTTCTTCTAGTATCTATTTATTTTATGTTTAAGACTTGTATTGTTGATGTTTGTATAATTATGAGTGGCTAAAACTCAAATATTCTAGGGTTATGGGTGTTAGATGATTATGTTGGTTGAAACTTAATTTGATGATCTTGAATTTATCGTTAAGGGTTGTTTATTTGATTTTGCTGTTAATTATTTTACTGCGTAGCTAACAATGAAATACTATTTAGGAATCTTGAGTTAAACTTGAAAAAGAAAATTTTTGATTGCATATAGAATCAAATAAAGCAAGATCTGGATCCTGGGCATCGGGTGAAAGATTCGCAATTAAGATAGAACTATACTTAATTGCCTTGTTTGGTTGAGAAATAAGATTTATAAATGCATTTGAGTTAATATTAATACCATAGAAATATAGGTATTAATTTAACATGAATAGGTGTATAAGAAATCGACAGATTCTTATGGGTATTATTAACCCTATAATCAATAACCCAGATAATCAATAAATTATTTTTAAGCTAAAAACGTAGCATGATCTCTATCAAGCCCATGACTCTGGAATATTTCTTTTATTAATTGTTAAAAGAAAAATTCATAAGTGCGTAGTAACTTTGTGTTGTATTATTGTTTGTCTACTAGTTAAATTGTAAATTGGTTATTTATGTATTTTGTGATGAATTAGCTTGAATCGATAATTGTTTGAGTTTGCATCAGTCTATAAGTTGATCATAAGTCCTCGTGGGAATGATACTTTACTTATTACTATATTACTTGAAGATCATGTACACTTGCGTGAGTGTTTTGGTCGCAACACTAGCAATGCTTTGGCCGCCCTGTGCCTTTGTGCAACTTTGGAAGTTGGTAGTGAGGTTTGAAACCCTTACTTATTTGCTTAAACAAAACTGACATTGGAAACATCTTAGAGAAATAAACCCAAAAGAAATGAAATGTAATGACTATGAGAGTTAGGGATAAGAAAAATCCAAAATTGGAATACTCTCTTGAAGGGGAAAAAGAAAAGAGACTTATCCGAGTGGAGCAGCTGGTACCAATGATCATGACATGCATTTTGGATTAATCAGCCCAGTCTGTCCCACCAATCAACTTTTAGTTGTCGTACTTTACGCCCCGAGACCTTCAAAACCCAATTTCTTCACCGAAACCTTGTGCTTGTTCGGCCTGCGGTGCCCCGAATGGTTTTCATCAATAAACCTCTCTCATTTATTCATCTCTCAACTCACTTTCACGATAAGGTGCCCATGAAGGTTTTCACCAATAAGACTCTCTCATTTTGATTTCTCTCAGCTTTCCGTCGTCTTACGGTGCCCGTGAGGGTTTTCACCAATAAGACTCTCTCATTTTTCATCTTCCTTGTTTGGACCGGAGTGTTACCCCTAATATGAATCACCTCCACCCGCTCAACTTGGCATCTCTCGAAGACTGATCGGAAGGTCTTTCTTTGGACCGTAATGTGGGATTTTGGATAGGGTTAGATAGAAAGGGTATCAAAAGGCTCAAAACAATTCAAATGGGTTCAATATTACAACTTTCGGAATCTGATTTCTTACAATAACCACAACTTCTGCCCCAGTTTCTTTGCCTGGGGACTTTTGGATTTTTATTTTGATAGGACCGAACCGTGAGGCTGCCTACGTATCCTTAAAAGGAATCAGGTCAAACGTAGTTCATGACACATAAATGGCTTTGTTGTTGTGATTTTCTCTTTTCTCTTTCTTTTCTTTCTCTTCTTTTTTTTCTTCCTTTTTCTCTTTTTGTTGTTCTCTCTTTTTCTTTTTTTTTCTTCTCTTTTCTTTTCTCTCTTTTCCTTTACTCATCTTTTGTGACTGCGTTTCTGAACTTTGCTACTGATTCCAAAAGAGGGGTATGAAAGGAAATAAATAAGGCTCAAAAGGGGTAACAAAGGATAAAGCATTTAGATAACAGAACAAAATGTCTTCGTCATTCTAATCTTCAGAACATGCCAAGTGCAAACAAATACAATTTAAACCAGAGAAATCATACATAATATTTTTTGACTACATATTGATAGTCATGTCTACACATTTGCCTTCTATATCTATTAAATACAAAGCACCATTGGACAACACTCTCGTTATGATGAACGGCCCCTGCCAATTTGGGGCGAACTTGCCTTTTGCTTCAGCCTGATGTGGAAGGATACGCTTCAATACTTGTTGACCCACTTCAAACTTCTGTGGACTCACCTTCTTGTTATATGCTCTTGTCATTCTCTGTTGATACAACTGGCCATGACACACTACTGCCAATCTCTTCTTATCGATCAAACTCAATTGCTCCAGGCGGGTTTTGACCCACTTATAATCATCAATTTCGGCTTCAGCGACAATCCAAAGGGACGGAATTTCAACTTTCGTGGGTATCACTGCTTCAGTGCCATATATCAACAAATAAGGAGTTGCCCCTACTGAAGTGCGAACAGTAGTGCGATAACCCAACAATGCAAAGGGCAAATTTTCATGCCACTGCCTGGAACCTTCCACCATTTTCCGAAGTATCTTCTTTATGTTCTTGTTGGCTGCCTCGATTGCTTCATTTTCCTTGGGGCGATATGGGGTGGAATTGCGACGCGTAATCTTAAACTGTTGACATACCTCTTTTATCATATGACTGTTGAGATTAGCACCATTATCTGTGATGATCACCTTTGGGATTCCGAACCGACAAATGATATTTGAATGCACAAAATCGATCACTGCTTTCTTGGTCACATACTTGAAAGTTTTATCCTCCACCCACTTAGTGAAATAATCGATGGCCACCAGAATGAACCTGTGCCCATTGGACGCTGCTGGCTCAATTGGTCCAATGACATCCATGCCCCAAGTAACAAAAGGCCATGGTGGAGACATTGTATGCAATTCAGATGGCGGAGAATGAATCAAATCTCCGTGCACTTGACATTGATGACACTTGCGCACAAAACTGATACAATCTCGCTCCATAGTGAACCAGTAATAACCTGTTCGGAGAATCTTCTTTGCCAGAACGTACCCACTCATATGCGGTCCACAGACCCTAGAATGTATTTCGGTCATGATAGTTGTGGCCTGTCTAGCATCTATGCATCTTAACAATCCCAGATCTGGAGTCCTTTTGTATAAAACCCCTCCACTGAAGAAAAATCCACTTGCCAACCGTCGAATTGTTCTCTTTTAGTCACTTGTGGCTTGTACCGGATATACTCCCAGTCTGATGTACTCCCTGATGTCGTGGAACCACGGTTCACCGTCAAGTTCTTCTTCCACCACGTTGCAGTAAGCATGCTGATCACGGACCTGAATATGCAAAGGGTCAACATAAGCCTTATCTGGATGATGTAACATTGACGCCAGAGTAGCCAAAGCATCGGCAACCTCATTATGAATCCTTGGGATATGCATGAACTTTACTAATCGAAACTGTTGACAAAGATCATGCAAACACTGTCGCTACGGTATGAGTTTCAAATCTCGTGTTTCCCATTACCCTTGAATATGGTGCACCAGAAGGTTCGAGTCTCCCGAGACCAAAACTTCCTGGACACCCATGTTTGCAGCTAACCTCAAACCAAAAATGCATGGCTCATACTCAACCATGTTATTAGTACAATAGAAACGAAGTTGAGCCGTAATAGGGTAGTGATGCCCTGTTTCAGAAATAAGTACAGCTCCTATCCCAACGCCTTTCATATTAGCCGCTCCATCAAAGAAAAGTTTCCAAACTGGCTCTTCAACTTGTTCCAACTCATCAATGTGCATTACCTCTTCATCAGGGAAGTAAGTCTTCAAAGGCTCATATTCTTCATCCACTGGATTCTCGGCGAAATGGTCGGCCAATGCCTGGGCTTTCATCGCAGTCCGAGTCACATAGACGATGTCAAATTCTGCTAGCAAAAACTGCCATTTAACGAGCCTCCATGTAGGCATAGGCTTCTGAAAGATATACTTTAGCGGATCTAAACGAGAGATGAGGTAAGTAGTGTAAGATGACAAATAATGCTTCAACTTCTGTGCTACCCAAGTTATGGCGCAACATGTCCTTTCCAGGTGAGTGTACTTAACCTCATAAGATGTGAACTTCTTGCTGAGATAATAGATGGCCTGCTCTTTCCTGCCGGTGATGTCATGCTGACCCAACACACAACCAAATGAATTGTCCAAGACCGTCAAATACAGAATCAAAGGTCTCCCCGGTTCTGGTGGCACCGACATAGGTGGGTTTGACAAGTACCCCTTTATCTTATCAAATGCTTCTTGACACTCATTTGTCCACTTGACTGCAGCATCCTTCTTCAGCAGTTTGAAGATAGGCTCACAAGTTGTCGTAAGCTAAGCAATAAACCTGTTGATGTAGTTCAACCTCCCTAATAAACTCATCACCTCAGTCTTGTTCCTTGGGGGTGGAGATTCTTAGATAGCTTTGATCTTTAATGGGTCCAATTCAATACCACGACGACTGACTATGAATCCCAACAGTTTTCCAGACGACACCCCGAATGCACACTTTGCAGGATTGAGCTTAAGATTGTACTTGCGAAGCCTTTGGAAGAACTTTCTCAAATCTCTGACTTAGTCAGACTGCTTTCTAGACTTTATGATTATATCATCCACATAAACCTCAATCTCCTTGTGTATCATATCGTGGAATATGGTCACCATTGCCCTCATGTAAGTTGCCCCAGCATTTTTCAAACCGAAAGGCATGACCCGGTAGCAGTATGTTCCCCATGGCGTGATGAATGTCATTTTTTTTGCATCCTCCTCATCCATTAGGATCTGATGATAGCCCACATAACAATCCACAAAAGACCCAATCTCATATTTGGCACAATTATCAATCAAAATGTGGATGTTTGACAGTGGGAAGTTGTCCTTTGGACTTGCCTTGTTGAGATCACGGAAATCAACACACACTCTGGTCTTACCATCCTTCTTTTGCACAGGCACAACATTGGCTAACCAAGTGGGATACCGCGTGACTCGAATGAATTTTGCATTGAACTGCTTTGTGACCTCTTATTTGATCTTCACACTCATGTCGGTTTTGAACTTCCTCAACTTCTATTTGACAGGAGGAAATGTCGGGTCAGTAGGTAATTTGTAAACCACTAAGTCAGTGCTTAGACCCGGCATGTCATCATATGACCATGCAAAAATATCTTTGTACTCAAACAATGCTTTAATCATCTCTTCCCTGAGTTGCGGTTCAAGATGGACACTTATCTTAGTTTCTCTGATATTATCCGGGTCCCCTAAATTGATTGTTTCGGTATCACTCAGGTTGGGCTTGGGTTTTTCTTCAAAATAGCTTAATTCTTTACTAATCTCTTCAAAGGCCTCATCCTCATCGTATTCTGATTCATCAGCACACTCTATTTCTTGAATTATTATCTTAGAATTAGATTGGCTTTTAAGACTGGGACGAAGATTCCTCATGCATGCCATGTCATTGAAACCAGCATAAAAAGAATTGTACAAGGAAGAAAAGAAAAACAAAAATAAAACTATCAGGAATGATGAAAAAAGGAAATTGCATTTCATTGAAATCAAAAGATAACAAGGTTTATACATCCAAACTGACAGAACATAGAATCTGAATTACAACCCTGGAATAATCCAGATAAACTGAAAGAAAAATCAAAGCAAACTACCAAAACTCCTTTCGGGTAGGGAGAGGAGTAGCTTCCCAATTGTTAATCTTTGCACTGGACCCGACAAATTGCACATCCGCCTTACTAGAACCTTCTCCAACTTCCACCATGTTTATATCGTCGAACGACCTTTCGAACCTTTCAATCAACTCTTTATCTAGACCAACCACAGAACTGGGAACTGTTGTTACTGTGCGCTTCCTAGTGACAGGCTTGACAAACGACCTGGAGAGACATGGGATAGGCTTTGGAAGGACCCACGCCCTCTGTTTCAACTTTCTAGCTCTTTTCACGTCTGCGGCTGTGGGCTTGAATCCCAAACTGAATGTACCCAAGTTTTTGGGGAGAGACACCGGTTGTACTATACCTTGCAGAGATGCACCCAAACCCTTACCAGGTACAAAACCATTTTTCAACATTTCAAAAGCCACCATGACTGATGGCGGTTACCCTCGGCATTGGAACAAATTTCCCTTCTGGAATTTTCTCAACTGATACTGTGTCAAAAACCTGATAGACCCAAGGTCCCTTGTCGTCTTCAACCTCAATGAACAAAATAGTGGCATCACTGGGAACACACAAATTATCTTCGCTGTGCACAACGATTTCCTGTCTATCCCATTCAAACTTAACCATCTGATGCAGAGTCGATGGGACTACTTTGGCAACATGAATCTAGGGTCGACCTAACAGAAGATTGTACGAAACGGCCACATCCAGCATCTGGAATTCCATGTTGAATTCAACTGGTCCTATTGTCAGCTCAAGGACTATATCACCGATTGAATCTTTCCCTCCACCATCAAATCCCCGCACGCAGATATTGTTCTTGTGAATCCTTTCATCATCCACTTTCAACTTGTTCAGAGTGGAGAGAGGGCAAATGTTCGCACTGGAACCATTGTCGACCAATACCCAGGTAACCATGGAATCTTTGCATTTTACTGTAAGATAGAGGGCACTATTGTGCTCAGTACCCTCCACGGGAAACTCATCATCAGAAAAAGTGACTTTGTTTACCTCAAATATCTTGTTGGCTGTCTTTTCTAAATAGTTTTCTGAGATTTTGTCAGGAACATGGGCCTCATTCAGGATTTTCATCAAGGCACGTCGATGCTCGTCTGAATGGATTAACAATAACAATAGTGAAATCTGAGCAGGCGTCTTCCTCAACTTCTCCACAATGGAATAGTCTTGCACCTTCATCTTTCTCAAAAACTCTTCTGCCTCTTCTTCGGTCACAGCTTTCTTCACTAGCACTAGGTTATCTTTGGAGTTTTTAGCTTTTCTTAACCCCTCAGGGGCAAAGCATCTCCCTGACCGAGTCAATCCATGGGTCTCATAGACTTCTTCTTTAACTTCTTTTCCTTTGTAAGTCACTGTCACCCGTTCAGAATTCCACGGGATAGCCTTGCTGTTGACTATCGGTAACTGGGTTATAAGCTTGATAATGACAGGATCTGTGCGGGCACCCTCCACAATCATGATAGGCTTGTTTTCCACTCCCGGCACAACCACTCTCGCCCTTTCTTGTTTCCTGCAACATCACTTGAGGACCCCTTCCAGACTACCGCAGATGGTTCACTGTTCGCCCTGCTCAACTTGATCACTGATATCTCACTTGTTGATTTTTCAACCGATTTGACTTCATTGGACTGAATCATCATGACGGTCTGTGAAGGCTTCTTAGGCTCCCCTCCCTTATGCACTATCTCAATCATATTTGTCTCCTGATGGGTTGGCAACGGGTTCTGGTTGATATTGGGCGCCTCCGGAGTTTGGACTTCAATTCGATTTGTATTAATGAGCTCCTGGATAGCATTCTTCAAATGCCAGCATTTCTCCGTGTCATGCCCCATAGCACCAGAACAATATTCGCAGCTTACAGAATAATCAAGATTTCTTGGGAGAGGATTCGGCAATTTTGACTCGATCGGCCTCGGCATATCCAATTGTCTTAGCCTGTGGAACAAACTAGTATAGGACTCTCCTAATAGAGTGAATGTTTTCTTTCTCTGCAACCTCTCATTTTTAAATGTTTGATTGGGACAGAAATCTGGTCTAAGAGGGTTTCGGTAGGCTCGTGGGGATGGGTAGGTATTTTGTGGGACTGGTGCACGCCATTGTGCATGGGCGAGGGTTTGGTTATATGTTTGGGCGTGGGGGACAGAAAAATGGGGTTCTAGTGGGGGGTAGTAGTGTTGGGGTGGATTATACGGGGTATGGGGGTAGGTTTGGTGGTGGGGTCGAGGCTGATTATAGTGGTGAGATGAGCCCCTGGGTCCAAACCAAGCTCTTGAATCAATCATTGTCATATCCTTTTTCTTCTTCTTTTCGATTACTCCCATAGTTCCACTTTGAATGGCCCGGGTAGTTGCCTTAATAGCCGAATAGCTCATGATTTTGTTTGACTTGAGCCCTTATTCCACCATACCACCCATCTTCACTACTTCATTGAAGGACTTGCCTATAGCTGATACCAGATGGCCGTAATAAGTAGGTTCTAGGGCCTACAAAAAATAATCCACCATTTCGCTTTCTTTCATTGGAGGGTCAACTCTCGTTGCTTGCTCTCTCCACCGAAAACCATACTCCTTGAAGCTTTCATTATGCTTTTTCTCAATATTCGTCAAAGATAGACAATCTGGAATAATCTCGAGATTATACTGAAAATGACAAGCGAATGCCTGGGCTAGATCATCCCATGTATACCATCTTCCGTGATCCTGCCGAGTGTACCACTCAAACTCTGACTGAAATATGCCATTAGTAACTCATCTCTCCCGCCAGCTCCCCTCATTTTGCTACAAAAACCTCTCAAATGTGCCACCGGGTCTCCGTGCCCATCATACAAATCAAACTTGGGCATCTTAAACCCCACCGGTAGCTGAACATCTAGAAATAAACATATATCTTTGTAAGCCACGCTTACCTGACCTCCCAACCCCTGCATATTCTTGAAGGACTATTCCAGGCTCTTAACCTTCCTAAACATCTCCTCTTGTTCAGGATTTTTAGATGGTTTCTCAGTTTCCACAGGGAGATCAAAACGAGGAGTGTAGGAATAGGGTTCTGGAGCTTTGAAAGTGGGCTCCGGGGTAATATTGGTTATCATGGGCCTGGAATAAAGGCTCGCTAGAGGATTGGTGGAGTGTAGCGAGTGGGGGTGCCACAAAAACAGGAGTGGCTGGTGGAGGAGGGTATGGAACTAGTTTGGGTGGTGGAGCTGGTGGTGTTTGGGAAGTAGTGCCCTGATAGTGGTGGTAAATGGGAAAGCCCGGGGATGAATCAGCCGTGGGAGGTTCCTGAGACTGAGCCAATGGTAGGACAAAGGCAGGGTTGGCGGGGTAAAGTGGTGGTGGGTGTCCTTTTACCCATGCTTAGTATATCTCGGCCATCTGTTGTTTCAACTATACATCTCTTCATTCAAATTGACATCCGACTCTTCCCCTTCCCTCGAAGGATCGATAACACTTGCATCAAGTTCTTGGTTAGCCATGATCAACTTGTTTTTGGACCGGGTGTTGTATGGGTGAGTTGCCAGAATGCCAATAAACTAACCACCTTCCTGTACTGATTATCAACAACAGACTTGTTAGAGCTTAACAGATAGGCAACCACACATTTGGGGGAATGTAATGCACCTAAGCAGTTAACCATTTCTCTCATGCATTTGATCGGTTGCTTGCATTATCCCGACTTTTCTCTTATTTCTATTTGCAACTTCTCTTTTTCTCTCTCTTTTTTTCTTCTTTTTTCAATCTTTTTCTCTTTTTCACTCCCCCCCCCCTTTTGATTTCTCGTTATTCTTTATTCTCTCATTTCACTTTCTTATTTTGCCATTGTTTCCTTCTCACGGTTTCTTATTTTCTCTCTCTTTTTTTTCTTTTTCTTTTCTCTCTTGTTTTTCCTCTCTCTTTTTCTCTCCTTTTTTTCTTTTGGTTATGATCGAATCTTATGGAGATTGCCTATGTATCACAACCCCGCATGAATCAGACCGAGCATAGTTCTAGGGGATAAGTGTAAAAATAAAAACATTTTAGGATTTCCAAACTTTCCATAAAAATAAAACGCTTTGATTACAACGACTCCTCTTACCGAATTTTAACCACAAAAATTAATAGACTCAAAAAAGGAAACTAATAGACCCCAATAAAAATATGAAAATACAGACTTGAAAACAGACTAACGGACTCCTACAAAAAGAAAATATAGACTTGAGTAAAAATCACGAATACATCAATGCCTCAAATGCTCTTGGGGCCCGCGGGACATCATTCGGTCTTGCCACGGGCCTACGTGCGAGATCCCCTTGAATCCGCTCCAAATCACTCATTATCTGGCGGACAAATATCATCACTGCAGCGAAGAAAGTGGTACGAGTCATGTCCTCACTGCAGCGAAGAAAGTGGTACGAGTCATGTCCTCACATGCTTGGTATTTCACGACAATGTAGTCGGCAATGGCTCTAACCCTCTCTCGGATTCTACCCTTTTCCTGAAGCAGACGCCCGACCTGCTGATTTCGGGCTTCTAACACCTGAGTGTCGTGATGGTTTTGATTTTGAAACTGTATCATTTCTTCCTCCATCTGAGCCATCAAAGTACAACAATGTTCCCTATCAGCTTTAAAGTCTTTGGCCTGCTTGGCTGCCTCATTCTCAAGGGTAGTTACTTTTCTCTTCAAATTGGTGATTATCCCTTTATATTTTCTTTTCATTTGTTATACAAACTGTGCCCGCCCTTCTGCATTCTTTGCCAATTGGGCTCGAGCTTTCTCTAGACTGGCCTCAGACTTTTCTAGGTCATGTTGACACTCAAGGGCTTTCTTTCTCAGACTGCTTATAAGCCTTTCATCCGCTCGGCTTCTTTCCGAGTTTCTAGCAGCTATTCTCATTTTCTGGATTTGAGCTTTAAGGGCTTCATTTTCCTGAGTCAGCTTTTTCTTTTCCCCTTTCATCTGCGGCCGCCTAGATACTGTTGCCAAACTTGAGGTCCCTGATTTGTCCTTCTAACTTATTTATTTTAGCTCTGTAGCTTTCTTCTTTTGCTAACCAGCCCCACTGCTCCTGCGAGTCGTTAGTGAATTGTTGGACATGAGCTCTCTTAGCAGGTCTCTCAGGAATCTGAAACCTTTTGCCGAACCAAATAACGTACTTGGGGTCTACCTCACCTCTAGCTAAATCCCGAACTATGGTCTTAGGTTCAATAAATCTACATTCATTCCACACATGGCGAACTCTTACTTCTAGAAATGCAACCTTTGGGTCTAATTCGACGACAAGTCTACTCAAATCCTCGTCATGGGGAATGGTTTGAAATCTGCCCAATTGGCGCAAAACTTTGTGAGGAGCATACGGCGGGATGCTCCGGATGCCCATAAGGAGAAGATAACACACTTCGACTAACATGTATACTGCTTCGGTGATAGGAAGCCATCCGAACGCCCACTCAATTTTATCGGCAGTCAAAGAGCTCAAGAGTGCAAACCAAGCCTCAGTACCCTCGGGAAAGGCAATACCCACCATTCGACTTTCAAATTCTTCAATGCATTTCAAACCGGTCATATCGTGGTTCATATACCCGATACGGTGGTAGAGATGTTCCTGTATCCATAATTGTAGTAATAAATGGCAGCCTTGGAAGAACTTCCCCCTTCCCGACAAATGGTCAAAGCTCGATAAATCTCAGACAAGATTAGAGGAACCAAGGTGCCACTAGCTCTCTTGATTGCAACATCAACCATTCCCACGAGGCCCAATTCTATGTTGTCATCGTCTCATGGACAGATTACAGTACCCAAGAATGCTACTATAAAAACCAAACGTTGCCTTTCCTCCCGCTTATCTTTATTTTCGGCATGAGTCAAACAAGTGTTCGGTGCTTCGAAGCCTTGGGGGTTACCATAGCGATGATACAAGAACTGGAAAGTGCAATACCCTTCAGACAAACTCCCATCCTGAACGTCTCGGCTAATACCCAACATATCGAGAAATTTGTGGGGAGATACCGGTCTTGGTGAAACAGGGTAAAGACTTCTAAGGTTTCCACTGAGGCTAGCGTAACCCGTAATTTCCTCTAGCGTAGGTGTGAACTCGAAGTCAGAAAAGCGGAACACATTGCGAGTCGGACCCCAAAATGGTATCAAGGCTTCAATCACGTCCAATCTTGGCTTGACGTTCAAAAGTCCGATAAGGCCACCCAAAACCTTGACACGTTTCCTCTACTGTCTTTCCTTAAATCATTCCACCACATGTGGAGCTATAAGGGGATCTCTTTAAGAGTTGAGAAGGGTTCATTTTCATCTGTGCTCATCCTGCCATTTATTTGGGTGATTTTAATTAGGAGAAAAATTAAGGCTCATTTGACTCAAGAAAAGGTTATCACTATTTTTCAAAATTTTCATAAAAAGATCCGGCTTTGCCAATACGGCCTTTCAGCACTTCGAGGAAGAAGATTTTAAGGTTGTGTTCGCTAACCGGCCAAAACCTTGAAAAATGACCAAAGGCGGTTGTTCTTGTAAAAATGGCCTTCTGGCACCCTTTTGGGGACATTCGACTATTTTAGACAAGAATGGCATCACCCTGCTTATTTACAATAAAAATAAAAAGAATTTCTTTTTAGGTATTTTCGCAAAAAAGAAGTTGGACCCAATGGGGGTGGCTACGTATCTCACATCCGGTGAGAATCAAATTGGCGTAGTTCGGGCAGATTTGACGAAAATAAAAACCAACTATTTTTTTCAAAAGAAAGAAAAACAAAAAAAAATTGTCATAATTTTGGCAGAGTTTCAGTATATTTTTGGACACCGATTTTTCAGAAACAAATAATTATCTCTCTGAGCCCTCACATTGACTTTTCTTTTCCAACTCTTCTCTAATTATTCATAAGCCGGTCAACATGCAAATGCGAAGCAAATAAATGCACAATTAGCAAGTAGGATGCATCAGGATGGTCTTTTCATTTCGGGTACACCTGTCCTAGACAGACCCAACCCCTGTGTTGAGTCTCCAAAGTCAAATGCACGTGATGCAAACAAACGTTCCTACTAAGGATCCGGCATGAGGCTTTGTTATACTAGGTTTAAAACATGGGTTTATTGTTCTAGACCTGGCTTACCCGAGCAGACAACTCGAGCCGGGGGCGTACCGGAAATACAAAAGCTTCACCGGCTTTGCAACTTGTACGAACCTCGTTCTATAATTGGATAAGACTCTAGACAGAAGAGAAGTCACATCAAGTTCACCCTTCTCAAATGATTTAGAAGACTCAGAGAGAAGAAGGGTTTCGTAACAGTTTATATACAGTACACAGAATATCAAAGCAGTAAAAGCAACATTTAGCACATTATGCTCAAATATGTGAATAAAACCAGATAATAAATACTTTTAAGCTCGAATTCTTGAACCCTGAACCAGAGATTCTGGATTCGATCCCCAGCAGAGTCGCCAGAGTTGTCACACCTCCTTTTTACCTACCACCCGAAAGGGGTGTATATAGGGAGTTTTTCTAATTTAAGTGACAATCGAAACGGGATTATTTTATTGAATTTCAGAGTCGCCACTTGGGATAATTTTATGGTGTCCCAAGTCACCGGTTCAAATCCCAAATCGAGGAAAAGATTGACTATATATTAAAGTTCGCGAACACAGAAATCCGAGTAAGGAATTCTAGGTGTTAGGCATTCCCGAGTTCTGTGGTTCTAACACGGTCGCTCAACTGTTATTATTGGCCCAATTATCTGATTTTAAAATACTTTTAAACCTATGTGCATTTAGCTCCAAACTGCTTTTAATTATTTTAAGGAAGATTTCACCGTCATCTAAAACACGTTTTTGGAACACACCACATGAAATGCACCTGCAGTCCGAGACACATTTTATTTAACGTTGTTAAGATTTGGATTTGGGTCACATGAAATGCACACCCCAGTTTAGGAAGGTAATTTTTAAAATAGCGCACCTAAAGCAACTACGCACTTTCAACTTTGCGAGGGCCATGGAAATTCAACTAAATGGTACGCCTCGATTTCTAAATATTAAAATATTAATTAAGCGAGGACCGTGCATTTTGAGATTTTATTTGGCACGGCACACCTCGATTCTAATTTAAGGGAATTCAGTAATTAAGGGACAACTTAAAAGGAACTCTAATTATTTCAAAACTAAAAGTTTGATCCTATTTATTATTAATAAAATTATGTTAAAGACCAATTAATTCAAAGATGAATTATTCCAACAAACAGCCACCATCCAGACCCATTTGAAATACTTTCCGGCTTGGGCTTGGGCTTGAACGAGTCCAACCTTAATAAATACTGGACGCTCAAGAGCAGATAACATACAAACCGACTCTGCATGCTTTGAACACCATAACTGGGCCAGCTTTTAGCCCAATTTTTTCTGAACCAATGCTTGTGTAAGATCAATTAAATACCAGACAACCAAAACTATATGAAAATATGAAATGAAACTAGCATTTAATTCTGATTTTTTATTACTAACTTGGTTTCCAATTTCATATGACATGCACTAAATATTAACTTGTAAATTCATTTAACTAACTATTTCACTGAAAGCAAAACATCACATAGTTTCCCAGGTAGCAGCATTCAGCACTAAGACAAGCTAGCACTGAAGATTTCTTACCCCATTCTTATGTATGTCAACTCTAGCATATTCAAACCAGCATTTCCAAAAATAAACATTAAAACATTGATTCTCAACAGATTCACATGGATCAAACTAATTCAAATTCTTTGCTAGACTTAATAACTATACTGATTTCTCATTTCATTCATGAGGACAGTACCACAGTTCCCTTGAGCAAAACCAACATAGGGATGGCATATTTACAGAAATAGAGTACTAGCTCATCACAAACCTAAATAACATGAAGGCAAATATCCATTCATTGTGTCCAGCAGAAATTAAACACAAATTTAACACCTATAACTCAATTGAACCTTCTACTATAGCAATGTTAATAGTCCTCAAACCCAATACAAGGATGAAATTCAGTTATCATAGACCAGAAATCAGCTAGAAGGTGATGTAAATCAAAACATAATACAATACAACTGAATTATAACACTGGTTGAAGCAATGCTCTAAATTCCATTCTTTTCATTTCATGCTTCGAATCTGAATTCACATTTAGTAGAGCTCAAGATAAAGTACCAGAATATAGCAAGACAAAAACAAGAAAATCAAGCTGGAAGGTCAAGATGAGACAGCAGCAGCAATAAACTAGCAAGATGGAATAACAGCAGAAAACAACTTTAAGACCAGCAATGGAACAGTAGAAGAACAATAACCCAGAACTCAATCTTCAAGCCATACCCAAGCCATTTCTCAAATCAGAATTTTAACTATGGAGTTTTGGAGAATTCTAACTAACACAAGAGAAGGAGAAATCAAAAGTTAAAACAAAATTTTGTCCATTTTCAACAAGGAAACTGCAGGGATTTTTAGTGTTGTTTTCAGAGTTTTCTAAAAGAGCCGGTCGTTTTGCCAATTTTCAGAATTTTTCTCTTAAATCCCCTCCTTTGAGCTTGAATAAAAGGATCCCTTTATAGGCAAGATACTATGGCAGACTAAAGAAATCAGATTTTACATTTTAGACCCTTTTGAAAATAAATTTTGGTTTTTGCTTAGAAATCCTTAGAGTAAAAGATCAGTTTTCACATTAGTCCCCACCCTAGCTTTCTAGAAGCTTCCTAATTCAGTTATAAGAGATTCTTTCACCTAAACTCCCTGATCTACCCTTCAAAACCCTGTTAATTACTTCTGAAACTAGACCAAAACATGGGTCAAATTGACCCAAATCCATTTAGTGGGTCTGCATAACTCAAGTCTTGGGCTTCAAATTTCATGGTCCAAATCCAATCTGAATTCTATCAAACCCAAATTCCAAGTCAACGAACAAAATTACCAACCTAAACGACCTACGGGATCACAAAAACTCATGAAGTCTTGGGCTTAAAGAAAAAACAAAAATGAAATCCGAACAAATCTAACACAAAAATGGAAACATACTAAATAACAAATCAACATTAACATGTGTAAAGAAAATGACCCTGAAGAACTAACAAAAACGAGAAAGAATCCAGAAGAAAGAAAAAGATAGAAGATGGAAGAAATGATGAAGAAGAAAGGAGGAACAGATTAAACAAAAAGAAAAGAAAGGAATACCTATAAAACTCGGGCATCAAGGGGTTGAGACTGGGTCTTCAAATCTCCCAATTTTCGGCTCAATCTGAGATTAATCGTGTGTTCTTTATCAAAACCACACGAATAAAGTCAAAATGGACCTAAAATCTTCAACGACATCTTGATTTGGAAATTTTGGGATTTTAGGGTTCAACTTTCGATTTAAGATTCAAGCAGTTCTGGGGAGATTCGAGGGAAACGGAGTAGGGATTTGGAATGAGGGGGTCTTGGGGGTTGTGTGGTGTTAATTTGGGGTCGTTTTGGAGCGGCGCTGCCGGCTGGGCATGGTGGAGAATAGGCGGCGTTAAGGTTTCTTTGTAATGATCTCTACTGATGAAGTTGAAAGAGATGAGAGGGGGGGTAGAGGGTTCAGACAGTTAAATAGCTAGGGAGATTAGTTCCCAACCGTTAGATCAATGGAGATTAACGGCTGGGATCCGCGGAGGGGACGACGTCGTTTTGAGTTATGGTGGGGGTTGGACCGGGTATTGGCGCGAGTTTGGGCCAAATTGGGCGGGTTTCAGTGGCAAATTGTTTGGGCTTGGGGGATTAAAGGGTATTTGGCCCAAATCTGGTTCCCTCAATCCTTTTCCTTTTCCTTTTCTTTTTATTTTCCAAAATTCTTTTCCTTTTTCAAAAATTAAAAATAACACCTAAATTAATCCCTAAATCAAATTATCCTACCAAATTCAAAAGATTAACTCTAAATAATAAAACCACCATTAATTAAATACCAAATTAAAAGAAAAACTCCCAAAATTCGAAACTCAAATTAAAATGCAAAAATGAGTTGTTTTTTTGTGATTTTTCCATTTTTATAAAACGAACTGATTTACTAACTAATCTAAAAATGTAAAATTAAATCCTAAATGCAAATTCAATATATTTTTGTATTTTTTTATGAATTAAACAAAATAAACATGCGCAGACAAATGCAAGCAATAACAAAAAAATACCACGAAAATCCACGAAATTGCAAACAATAGAAAAAATTATTTTGTTTTGAATTTGTGAGAGTAATTCATATAGGGCAAAAATCACGTGCTCACACCAGAAATGCGGAGACAAAAACTTAATAGTTCAACCAAACATTTCTACATAATCTGAAGTACAATACTACCCAAAATTTGGTGTCACAAGTTACGGACTATCTAAGAATACTACAAATAAGGTCTGAATGGAAATACTCAAATCTGTCTCTGAATGAGTACAAATACAAGGAGAAATAATAGGAGGAGACACTAAGGCCCGCGGACGTCTGCAGGTCTACCTCGGGTCGCCTGAGTGGACTGAAGACAACACCCTCACTGCGGTCCAAACGCTCCGAAACCAGGATCTGCACACAATACAGAGTGTAATATCAGCACAACCGACCTAATGTGCTGGTAAGTGCCTAACCTAACCTCGGCGAAGTAGTGACGAGGCTAAGACCAGACTACTAAATAAACCTGCGCAATTAGATCAGATACAGCAGAAAATAAAAGCAGATATTCACAGTAAAGATGGGAGGGGGGAAGAACATGTTGCGGGGAGTATCAGATAATAACAGAATATCAAAGAGGAATGTAAAGAAACCAAAACTCAATTACTAACAAGGATAAGGAAAACAAACGCAGAATTCACTTTCATTATATATCCTGTTGCAGGCGTGCAACCTAATCCCATTTCACATAACTTGTTGTAGCGTGCAAACCGCTCCCATTTCATATATATTTCGTTGTAGGCGTGAAACCCGCTCCCATTTCATATATCTCGTTGTAGGCGTGAAACCCGCTCCCATTTCATATACCTCGTTGCAGGCGTGCAACCCGCTCCTATTTCATATATCTCGTTGCAGGCGTGCAACTCGCTCCCATTTCATATATTTCCGTGGCGGCGTGCCACCCGATCCCATTTACAAATCAATCATCAATCACAAAGAATCCCGGCAAGGGAACAATAATATAATAACAACATCCCGGCAAGGGAAACAATATCGTAAATAATAAAATCCCGGGAAGGGAGACTATGTCATAACAAAAACATCCCGCCAAGGGAGACAATATCATAAATAATAACATCCCGGTAAGGGAGACAATATCATAAACGATAGCATCCCGGCAAGGGAACCAACAATGATAATCAAAAAATTAAGCATGAATAAATCTCAACGGAGTCACAACAATTACAACGCTAGACCCGCGGGCGTGCTTGAAACCGACGTATAGATACTCGTCACCATGCCTATACGTCGTACTCCACACTTAACACATAACAAAAAAGACACAACTCCTAATCCATCAAGCTAAGGTTAGACCAAACACTTACCTCGATGTCACGAACACAATTCAAGCCTCCACTACCGCTTTACCTTTCGTTTCTACCACCAATTCGCTTGTATCTAGCCACAAGTTACTTAATTATATCAATAAGTGCTAAATGAATCAATTCTAATGCATGGAAATAAGTTTTTCAATGTTTTTCCCAAAAAGTCAAAAATCGACCCCGGCCCACATGGTCAAAACCCGAGGTTCGAACCAAAATCCGATTACTCATTCACCCACGAACCCAAATATATAATTTATTTTTAAATCAGACCTCAAATCGAGGTCCAAATTGTCAAATTTTGAAAAACCTAAGCCCTACCCAAAACACCCAATTTCCCCCATAAAAACCCTTGATTTTGTGTTGAAATCATGTGAAAAGATGTTAAAGATCAATGAAAACGAGTTAGAAACGACTTACAATCGATTTGGAGAAGAACTTTTCTTTAGAAAATCGCCCAAGAGAGTTTAGCTTTTGAAAAGGTTGTAAAAATGGTTGAAATCCCGTCTGAAATTTATTGTAGCAGGTCTCTAAAGTCGCAATTGCGACCAGGTTTCGCAATTAAGAAACCTGTTTTCTTCGCCTTTGCGAAGCTGTTGTTGCATTTGCGATAAAGGTGTCGCTCCTGACACATACTGAAGACTTCGCATTTCCGAAGTCTACCTCGCATTTGCGAGGTAATGCTGGCCCTGGGTTCTTCGCATTTGCAACAAAAACCTCGCATTTGCGAACCCTGTTTACATCGCAATTGTGATGCCTGATCTCGCAAATGCGAGATCAGAGGCCTGCTACAAACCTGCAATACACCAGCAATCCTTCAAAGTTCAATTTCACTCTGTCGCCTATCCAAAACTCACCCGAGCCCTCGGGGTTCCAAACCAAACATGCACGCAAGTCCAAAAATATTATGTGGACTTGCTCGTGTGAACAAATCATCAAAATAACATCAATAACTATGAATTAAACTCCAAATTCATGAAATCATTCAAGAACACCAAGATTTCCAATTTCTCAACCTTAAGTCCGTTTTATACCAAACCAATTCCGATCTTTACCAAATTTTACAGATTCAACCTAAATGTTATTTCAAACTTGTACCGGGCTCCGGAACCAAAATACGGGCCCGATATCGTCAATTTCAAACACCTTTCATTTCCAAAAACTCTTATATATTTCCAGAAAAATTATTTTCTTTAAAAATTTATTTCTCGGGCTTGGGACCTCGAAATTCAATTCCGGGAATACGCCAAGTCCCATATTTTCTTAGGGACCCTCTAGGACCGTCAAATCACGAGTATGGATCCGTTTACCCAAAATGTTGACCGAAGTCAACCTAAATTCATTTTAAATGCAAAATTCATCATTTTTCACAGATTTTCACATAACGGCTTTCTAGATACACGTTCGGATTGCGCACGCAAATCAAGGTGAGACAAAAAGGAGATTTTAAGGCCTCGGAACACGGAATTTATTTCTAAAATGAGTGATGACTTTTGGGTCATCACAATGTTCGCCGTAATTTTGGCTATACATCTGTCCCCCCCTGACAGTAATGTATGTAAGTATTTCCTTTTTAATAATTTTAAAAAACAATGGAGTTCGAACCAGTGGAAGTAAAAAGAAATAAAAGAAAAAAAAGATGGACCTGCAAGAAATAAACAGTACATCTCATTACGGTGCATACTATTCCCGTTGATATTCTCATTGTCTAATAGCCTGTTTGGCCAAGCTTCTTTTTGGCCAAAAGTACTTTTTTTTTTCAAAAGTACTTTTGGCCAAAAATTGAGGTGTTTAGCCAAGCTTTTGGAAGGAAAAAAAGTGTTTTTGAGGAGAAGCAGAAGCAGTTTTGGAGGAGCAGAAAAAAGTAGCTTCTCTCCAAAATCACTTTTTTGAGAAACACTTTTGAGAAAAATACACTTAGAAGCAGTTTTTTAATGCTTGGCCAAACACTAATTGTTGCTCAGAAGTGTTTTTCAAACTAATTAGTCAAACACAAACTACTTCTCACCAAAAGTACTTTTGAGAAAAGCACTTTTGAAAAAAAAAACACTTCTCAAAATAAGCTAATTTTTGTAGCTTGGCCAAACGGGCTATAAGTGTCTTTATTTCCATCATTATATTCGTCAATTACTATTTTGGATATTTTCTTCTTCTTTTTTGCGGTTACTTTTTCTTGTCTTTCTTTATTTGGTGGCCACCACCACTTTATGAGATGATCAATATTTGCCAAGCCAGCAAACTAAAGTAAGCAATTATTCTTGACACTCCATATTTGCATTGACCTATAAATACATAACATTGTATGTATTTTCAATATTTATGGAGTAATAATTATTATTATTATTTTTATAACTAAATCATAATTTAAATCACAGTCTTATTTTAATTAAATTTAATATAAATATTCAGTGCGAGTAAGTTTTTATCCATTTTAGTTTTATGGACTTCAATTTGCTTTTCATTTTCCAGTCTGTATTGCCAAATGGAGAGGGGAAAAATCTAGCGCCATCTGTATTTTATATAGATACTAGTGAATTTTGTAAGCTACCAAGTAAGGCTTCTTTTAATATATTCATTGGTCAACTAAAACTAGAACTCCGTCTGATTCTCAAATTTTCGTGTGCAATAGCTTACGCCATCCGTATGGGTTCGGTCGTCCGGACCCGGATCGCCTAAAATTTTATCGGTCCATCAAAAACAACCTAAAGAACTTAAGTCATCAGCTCACCATGATATTTCCTCATTTTTTGTGCTTTACGGCCATTCAACTAGATCTCTGCGCTATTCCCAGATTTTCGTGTGATATAGCCCACGCCATACGCATGTGTCCGGGCGCCCAGACCCAGATCACCTAAAAATAATTCGGTCCATCTAAAACGACATAAGGAACATGAGCCATGGCCTCGCCATGATCATTCCTCTTTTTTGGCGTTTTAGGGCCATTAAACAGGAATTCCGCAAGATTCTTAGATTTTCGTGTGTTTTAGCCCACGCCATCCGCATAGGTCTGGGTGCCCGGACCCAAATAGCCTAAACTTTTGTCGGCCTTATAAAAATGACCTTAGAAACATTAGTCATCGCCTCTACATTACCGTTCCTTATTTTTTAGCGTTTTAAGGACATAAAACAGAAATTTCACACAATTTCCATATTTTCATATGCTATAGACCATGTTATCCACATGGGTCCGGGCGCCCGCACCCGAATCTCCTAAAATTTTACCTGCCCTGTCAAACATGACCTAACGAACATTAGTCATCGCCTCGCCATGGCGGTTCCTCATTTTTTGGCGTTTTAGGACCATAGATTTGGAATTTCGCCTTATTCTCATATTTTCGTGCGCTATAGCTCACTTATCTATGTTGGTCCTTCAACAACAACCTAAGTAACATTAGTCATCGCCTCGCCGTGACATCTCCTCATTTTTAGGCATTTTACGGCCATAAAACTAGAACTTCGCCCGATTCCCAAATTTTTGTGTGATGTCCACGCCATCCGCATGGGTCCGGGCGCCCGGTTCAGATCGCCAAATGTTTTATCGGTCCATTAAAAACAACCTAAGGAACATCAGTCATCACCACACCATGACCGTTCCTCATTTTTTGGCATTTTAGGGCCATAAAATTAGAATTCTGCTCGATTTCCACATTTTTATGTGTTATAACTCACGCCATACGCATAGGTCCAGGGTCCTAAACCTGAATCGCTGAAAATTTAGTTGACCCATAGAATAAAACCTAAGGAATATTGGTCACTGCCTCGCCATGAACGTTCCTCGGATTTTGGCTTTTTAGGGCCATAAAATTGGAATTCTTCCAAATTTCCAGATTTTTGTGCGTTTTAGCCCACGCCATCCATATGGATCTGGGCGCCAGGATTTGAATCACCTAAACTTTTTCCGGCCCATCAAAAATGACCTAAGGAAGTCATCACATTTCCTTGGCCTTTGCTCGTTTATTGGCGTTTTCGGGCCATAAAATTTGAATTACACCTCAATCCCATATTTTATGTGTTATAGCCCACATCATCGGCATAGGTCCAGGTGCGCAGACCTGAATTGCCTAAAATTTTGACGGCCTATAAATATTGACCTAAGAAGCATTAGTCATCGCCTCGCCATAATCGTTCCTTATTTTTTGATGATTTAAGGCCATAAAACTAGAATTCCGCCTGATTCTCAGATTTTCGTATGAGACAGCCCACGTCATTCGCATGGGTTCTGGTGCCCATACCCGAATCGCCTAAAATTAAGATGGCCAATAAAAAATGAGCTAAGGAACATTAGTCATTGCCTCGCCGTGACCGTTCGTTATTTTTTGGCGTTTTAGGGCCATAAAATGAGAATCTCGCCCGATTCCCAAATTTTCGTGTGCTTGTACAACCCACTCCATCTGCAGGGGTTCGACCGCCGGACCCGAATCACCTAAAATTTTGTCGGCCCATCAAAAATAACCTAAGGAACATTAGTCATCGCCTCGCCATGATTGTTTCTCATTTTTTAGCATTTTAGGGTAACAAGACTGAAATTCTGCCCGATTCCCAAATTTTCATATGTTGTAACCCACGCCATCTAATATGGGTCCGGTCACCCGAACCCGAATCACCTAAATTTTTGTCGGCCCATAAAAATGGCGTAAGAAGCATTAGTCATCATCTCGCCATCATTGTTCCTCTTTTTTGGTGTTTTAGGCCATAAAACTGGAATTCCGCTCAATTCCTATAGTTTCGTATTCTATAACCCACAGCATCCGCATGGGTCCGTTCGTCCAAGCTTGAGTCACCTAAAATTTTGTCGGCCCATCAAAAATGACCTAAGCAACATTAGCCATTACCTCGACATGCCCGATCCTCATATGTTTTGGCGTTTTAGGGCCATAAAACTGAAATTTCGCCCGATTTTCAAATTTTCATGTGCTATAGCTCATGTCATCTGCATGCGTCCAGGTGTCGGGGCCCGAATCGCCTATAATTTTGTTGGTCCATCAAAAAGAACCTAAGAAATATTAGTCATCACTTCGCCATGACCGTTCCTCATTTTTTGGCGTATTCGGGTCATAAAACTGGAATTTCGCCTGATACCTAGATTTTCATGTGTTATAGCCTATGCCATCTGCATTGGGTCCGGGCGATCGGTCCCGAATCACCTAAAAATATTTCGGACCATCAGAAATGACTTATGGAACAATAATCATCACTTCTCCATGACTATTTCTCGTTTTTGGCATTTTAGGGCAAAAAAGGAATTTCGCCTGATTCTCAAATTTTTGTGCGTTATAGCCTACACCATCTACATGTATATGGGCGACAGACCCGAATCGCCTAAAAGATTTTCATGTTATCAAAAATGACTTAAGGAACAATAGTCATCGCTTCGCCATGATCGTTCCTCGTTTTTTGGCATTTTAGGGGGGAAATTTTGAAATTCCGTCTAATTCCCAAATTTTCGTGTGCTATAGCCAACGCCATCTGCATGCATCCAGGCGACCGGTTCCGAAACGTCTGAAATGTTGTCGGACCAACAAAACGACTTAAGCAATAATCGCCATCGCTTCGCCATGATCGTTCCCTAATTGTTGGCGTTTTAGAGCCAAAAATGGAATCTCACTCGTTCAAATTTTCGTGTGTTATAACCCATGCCATATGGATGCATCCGGGCGATCGGACCCCAATTGCCTAAAATTTTGTCGGCCCATCAAAAATAATCTAAGGAACAATAGTCATCGCTTCGCCATGACCGATCCTCTTTTTGGCGTTTTAGGGCCAAAAAACTGAAATTCCGCTCGATTACAAGATTTTCGTATGCTATAGCCCTTGTCATCTGCATGCATGCCGGCAACCAGTCCCAAATCACGTAAAAATTTCTTGAACCATCAAAAATAAGGAAATCAAAAATGACCTAAGTGTTCCTCGTTTTTTGTCGTTTAGGGCAAAAAAATTGGTATTACGCCAACTAAATGCATCCGGGCAACCAGACACGAGTCTCATAAAGTTTTATCGGCCCATAAAAAACGACGTTAGGAAGAATAGTCATCGTTTTACCATGGTTGTTCCTTATTTTTTGGCATATTAGGGCAAAGAAACTGGAATTTCGCATGATTCCCAAATTTTCATGTGCTATAGCTCAGGCCATTTACATGGGTTTGGGCGCCTCGACCCGAATCGCCTAAAATTTTGTTGACCCATCAAAAATGACCTAAGGAACATTAGTCATCGCCTCATCCTGGTCGTTGCTCATTTTTTGGCGTTTTAGGGCCATAAAATTAGAATTCCGCCTGATTTCTAGATTTTCGTGTGATATAGCCCACACCATCCGCATGTGTCCAAGCGCCCGGATCCGAATCGCCTAAAATAATGACCTAAAAATATTAGTCATCGTCTCGCCATGGCCGTTCTTCATTTTTGGCGTTTTAGGGCCAAAAAACTGAAATTTCGCTCGATTCTCAAATTTTTGTGCTCTATAACCTACATCATCTGCATGCATCCAGGCAACCGGTCTGAATCGCCTTAAAAGTTTGTCAGACCAAGAAAAACGATCTAAAGAATAATAGTCATTGATTCGCCATGGTTGTTCCCCATTTTTTTGGTGTTTTAGGGCAAAAAAAATAAGAATTATATACATGCATCCGGGCGACCTGACCCGAATCACCCAAAATTTGTCGGCCCATCAAAAACGTCCTAAGGAACTACGGTCATCGCCCTAACTGTTCCTCGTTTTTTGACATTTTAGGGCGAAAAAACTTAAATTCGACCGGGTTTCCAAATTTTCGTATGTTATAGCCCACGTCATCTACATGCATCCGGCCGACCGGACCCGAATCATCTAAAATTTTGTCGGCCCATCAAAATAGACCTAAGGAATAATAATCATCGTTTTGCCATGACTGTTGCTCGATTTTTGGCGCTTTAGGGCCAAAAAATTGAAATTTCGCCTAATTTTCAAATTTTTGTGTGTTATATCTCACACCATCTGCATGCATCCGAGCACCATGCTCGAATCGCCTAAAATTTTGCCGACCCATCAAAAACGATATAAAGAACAATAGTCATCGTTTCGCCATAACTGTTTCTCATTTTTTGGCGTTTTAGGCCCAAAAACTGGAATCTCCCCCAATTCCCAAATTTTCGTGTGCTATAACCACGCCATCTACGTGCATTCAGGTGACCGGACCCGAATCGCTTAAAATTTTATCGAACCATAAAAAATGACGTAAGGAACAATAATGTAATCGCTTCGTCATAACTGTTCCTCATTTCTTGACGTATTAGGGCCAAAAACTAAAATTCCACCAGATTCTCAAATTCTGACGCATTTTTAAAAAGTTCATTATCCAATTTATTTTTTAGTGGATAATATAGATAGATAAGTATTTCTTTTAACCATTTTGCCACCACTGCTTACTACTATCAGTATATATAAAATAGATCATTTTCCAAATTCCTGATAATGCTCAGTCAAACATTCAAGTAATAAAGCAAGATTGCCACTTTATGAAAATTTATCATCAGTGTCACAATGCAAAAAGAAGGCTACTTCTAGATGAAACAACCACACTGATTCTATTTGAGTCAAGAACATACAAATCATAAGTAAGAAGTTTTTCTTCTAATATAAGTTCCTGCAGTTAATACATTAGAGTAAAGGGCACGCGTAATACTCTCGATATGGTGAAGTCCACATTACAATCTGCAGAAGAATGATGGTTGAACAGTTCAACAGTTCAACTAGTTCTTTGTATACACGAGAAGAATAGGCCATAGGAACTACTAAAACCGATCAGCCATCTAATTTTCAGCGCCACTCCACCAAAAGCTAACTGAAAAGCTTGTCGTGAGAGAGCGGACGTAGTGCCACCATTTAGGGGGGATGTAAAGCATCTCACCTTCCTCTAAAATGCAGTCCTGAAACTCCAGGTCTAATATCTTCGGGAACTCTTTCTCATCAATGTTGTCTAGATCAACCTTCAAACAAGATTTCAAACGTAAGACGATAAGCTGGGCTACATCAACCATCTCAAGGAAGCAACAACTGTAAAATTGGAACCGCAAAACGATATCATAAGTTCATCAAAGAGAGGTATGATAATATAAGTGGAACCCTCAGATATGTAAGAGAAGCAGAGCCTTCAGATGCAAATGTATAGTTACTGCATGAGTAACCATATCTTATGCATATAATAGTTCTCTTCTTCCCCGACATGTGTCATGTGCAGCTATGTACAGCAAAGCAAGCATGGAAGAGAAACCGGTAACTTTTTCCCTAGAAAATATAGTATCCACTCTGTCCTAAAAGTATAGTCCTACTTTCCTTTTCAGGCCATCCAAAACATGACCAAACAACTAACATTTTCAACCTTCTTTTAAATACCATGCTGAGTAGCAAAAGACACTGACATGAATGGAGGTAGTAACATCTGCCAAAGGGTAAAAAGAGTGAATATGCTAAAAGACCATGGATATCACAATGCTAGTGAACTGCAATTAAAAATAATGGAGAGGCATATATACCTGGCTGGAATTGCTAAGCATGGTTTCACTATGTGGGTGAAGCTCATCCGAAAGTGATGCTGGGTAAAGCCGTACATACTTTTTGCCAACAACCTGTAAAGTGAAATGCAGAAGATCACAAGTAATAAAAATGGAACACATCAACATACACACAGTTACTGTAACTTTTCCCCTTAAAGTAGAATCAATCAAAGCAATCACCTATAGCTCAACCTGATTTTGAACTTTTTGTTAAGCTCAGGTCTATCTTATTGTAAAAATGTGTTTGCAGCAATGGCTGTACCTGAGCAAGTATATTATGGTGAGGATCATGATGCAAAGGCGTCACAGTCCCCGCTGGACCAAACCAAGCATTAAGCGACCTGATCTCCCCACCTCCAGTAAAACAATAATCAGGAATAACAATATCTTGTCGTAGTTCTTGTATCTGTCATTTAGCTACAGAGCTAAGCCACTAATTCCAAAACAATAAGTTCAAGGAAAAAGGTGTTTACACAAATATACAGAACCAAATATAGAGGAAATACTTTACCTGATCAAATAATTGATGCTGAGCTAAGTAAGTAGTTTCCACAGAGGTAGCATCATTGGACCAGATTCTCTCAAGAAATTCAGAGAATGTGATCAGCTCTTGCTTCCATTCTGGGCACAAATAGTTCTTTCCGACCTGCAAGATGGTTTAACTCAATATCAAGTTTTGAGTGAAAAGTAGAATATGCAGGTCTCTCCCAATGCAATCAATGTGTGAATTAAAAAAGTGTCTCCTGTGAGCGATGTCAACTTTAATGCAATCAATGTGTGAATCAATTCCATCTCCTATTTTCTTTCTAAATTCTTTTTTTTTTTTTTGAAATGGAAATTTTCTTTCTTTCTTTCTATATTCTAACTTAGACAAAATATATTATACGGACTTACGTTCTTGTATCATTTGCTTTAAAAAAAGAACTTATCTTCTTGATATGGTTAGAAGCTGCTGATCAATTTAATGTTGGAATATGCAACAGATATAGAGTTCAATTTACTTGAAATGACAATCTGAGTAAATGTAATCACCTCAACAGGAACTGTACGGAAGCCAGCAACCCTTCTAAGGTAATTCATGTCGTTCCACTTATTCTTGGCAGGCCAGTGATCCATGGAATCTCTGATTACCACCGGGATTCCTGACAAATAATGATCTCTCAGGAATACCTCCAACGATAAGGCTGACCTTTTCCCTACTATCTTACAAGACAGTGACTTAATAGGTAAAAACTGCTGCACCTGCAAAGTCAAACAATAGATAAATAATCACACTTCTCGTCTCAAATACACTATTAACTCTCAAATCAAATGCTAGAACAAATAGACTAGAAACATGTATCCATTAATATTATTAGTAAGATGCATTCAAATTGTTCAACAGTCATTTGTAACAAATAGACTAAAATGCTATAACAGAAGATTTAAATAGGTTTTACAACCGATTAGAGAAAAATGTTATAACCAAGGATTTAAAGATGATCCTACTCCTTCATTGGGGCATACCATGAAAACCTAAACCCATTAATTACAAAATGCAAACAGCATCCCAGAATTGGATGCTTTATATTACAATTTGCTAAATTGGATGTGAAACTATAAAACATTTCTAGATTTAGAAAATCTCCCTAGTAAGATTTAGAAAGTAGATCCCTTGACCAAAAAAGACTCAGAAAGTAGATTAACAAACCCAAAGTTCCTAATCATATTTTTCCAGAGCTTAAACAAGCAAAGAATCTTATTACTACCTACCCTGCTCCACAATTACTCATTCATAATATACCACATAGCGCAAAACGCGAAGAGGGGGGATTAACAATGACTGAAGATTGAACAGGGAGATGAATAAAAAAGAAATGCAGAATTTTTTTATTAGTTCATTAAAAGGGAATGAGAAAAGCAACCATGAAGAAAACATATGAATCCTTGAGGAAGAAGTTAAAAGAATTACAATAAAAACATTTATTTTTCCTTTTATTTCTTCTTAACAAGTATACAAACGAACTGCTCCTTCTTTTATTTCAATTTGATCTTATTCCACATTTAAAACCAGCGATAATATAAGCTAACTTCCAATTCTAATCCATCAGTTCCTCCATTAGCATATTACGCACAATATACACACACAGAGAGCGAAGTCATACAAGAATTTCACCAAAATATTTCAAGTGAAATGATCCTCATATCCTTATGACTAAGCAGACATGTATAGACATTGATTTAAGTGAATAGAGCACAAGGCAATGCACTTTAAATAAAAACTTGCTTTAAATTTCTTAAAGTTCCGTAAATTCTAAAAAGACTTAAAATAGTCATAATTTCTCCATCCATTCTGCCCCAGGGCTTTGGTCTAGTGGTAACTGGTAAGCGCCCAACTTGTGAAGTGTGATTTAGGCGCACGTCACAAATTTGATCCCCCATAGACCAAAAAAAACTGGCATTTAAGTGGATGAGAGTAGAGCCGCAAGCCCATTAGCCACTGAGTTGAACCATTCTTGATTATCAAAAGAAAAAAGGGTTCTCCCTTGGTTTCAAGTTTTTTTGTCGGTTCCACAAAGAATGATCTTTTCTAAATTTGAAAATAATTTAACTTAGATTTCTCATTTATTGCTTAATGATAAGCCATTAAGCTTTTATAGCTATGATATGTTCAAGATCATAAGTTTCAAAACTCTTACTTTTTTTCTTAAGCTCTATATTGAAACGGAGGGGAGTAAAATTGATTATCAAAATCACATTTTTCCCTTTACCTTAAATAGAGCTTAATAGCGAGCTGAACAACAGAATAAAACGTAGATTGCGAGTGACGAACCTCACCTCCGCCACGTTAATTTCTTGAGAAACAAATTTAATCTCGGATTCACCTTTTTCGCCTCCATTTTCCGAGGAAGCAAACAGCACACTCCGCGCTTTCTTCGACGCCTTTTTGATTGCGAGGTTCAGCTCATCTCTAAGCGTCATTCCTCCCATAATAAGGCCCATATCAAGTGCTCTAATCGCCTGAGTAATCTCACCGGAAGCATAATGAAGTTTCGCCAAGTGAACACACGCCATGGAATACGCATCTCTCCATATAGGCACAACCGAATGCCATGGACCTGAGTGTAACTGTTCCCATGCCATCTCCTTCGCCGCCTCCGCCGCTCGAATATCTCCGGCGGCTGCGAGTGTCGCCATGCTAACGTACGCGTAGCCGCCTTCCTCGGCTATCAGCTGAAGGAGATTGGAGCGTTCCGCGTCGAGAAACGGAGTTTCTAGAACGCCGTCGTCGGAACCGGTGGCTTCGCCGGCGACGTCAATGGCTGACGTGGACATAGTGGAATGCCTTGTGTCTAGAAGGTTCGGTGAGTGAAGAAGGTGAGATATTTTTGTTGTTGCTTTTTTGGGGCCCTTTTAATATGGAAAAAGTGCATGTGTTGGTGGAAATATCTAAAGTGAAAATATCAAAGTATCTTAGATATTATTGAATATCTAGGAAAGAATAACTTTTGTAAATTTTCTATAGCTAGCAAAAGTAGTGAATAAGAATATGCAAAACCTAATTTTGAGATATTAAAACTTGAAATATTGTGTTGATTAATAATTCACAAATTTTATCACTATATTTTTCTATAATTAAAAAAATTTAACAATAATTGGTGCAAAATTTAAAACTCCGTAGATAATGGGTTCTCAAGTTTCAGACATGTGAGGTATGTCTAACTCACACATCACACGTCATACCCTTTTCTTTAGATCGGGACAAAATTTATCATTGTCTTAACACGTTGTAAGTAAAATTTATTTTAAATCGAATTATAGACATGCGTTTAAAAAAAATAACCTAATTAACCAAAGAAAATGATCCATGAAATTAGAAAGTGTCTATTCTTTATTATTTTTGAAAATTTTACAAGATAAATACTATTACAATTTAAATAATGTAAAAAAATGGTCTAAGCGTTAAACAATTACTATTATTTTACCCTAACTAGACCTTTTTGCAATGTTTGTCATATTCAAAGGTCAAAATGCAACTTTATTTGATAGTATTTCTTATCTAGTTTTCAGAGGTTTCTTTTTTTCTTGTACAAATTATTTTAAAAATTCAATCAAATTTATTCTAAAAAACAATATAATTTGTATAAATATTGAGAGAGAAGCACTTTCGTCATTGAATTTTTTCCCTAATTTTCGTTTTTTTGCCGAGGGTCTTTCGGAAATAGTCTATTTACGTGCACAGGACAGAAATAAGGTATATATACACTTTATTATCTTTAAATTTATTTGTGAGATTACACCGAATATGTCATTATTATTGTTATCTTTATTTTTTGTGCCAGAGGAGTAGCTTTCTATGAGACACGTATAATATTCCAACATGGACTTACTTTAAATTATTATGGACTCATGAATCATGAACGTGGAAAAGTATGGACCAATTGTTGTAGAAGTACTATCATACATCTTTGGCTAGATTTTTTGTCATTCGAATATAATACTACAACACCAATAATCATAAGTGTGTCTATTGACAGATTCATTGCTGCTCTACTTTTTGGAATTATTAATTCATATAAATTTTGGAAGTGTAAATCATCAAACTATAGGTATATTATTACCAATAGTTTTGTGCCACAATAGCATCTAATTATTGTATGAAATGTGTTGGTCCCGTTTGAAATAACTCAATAAGTTTTTTTATGATTCACACTTAGTCAATAAATATATTTTTTAAAGGGACTAATACAAGTTATTATTGTCATAAATTATGAGGTATATTCGATCACTTAGGGCATCCATTGAAAATACAATAGAGGTAATTAGCCTATGCCATGAGCCTTCTTCGTCGCCCTTTGATCCCATCTAGGTAAATCAATAGGCTTAAGATATCTATTTCTTCATGGCAAACTCAATTTTCTTAACTATGGAAATACGGAAGGCAAAGTCCTATTTTCACAAATTATAAGTAGGCTCGACCACTTAGACCGGCCTTAGGTAGGTAGCTTTCTGAAGTGCATCAGAGGCCATTCCTTCCAAGTAAGATTTTCTTGATCGCATATTGATCCCGTCAAACTAAGTCCATAGGCTCGAGATAATAGGGGGGAAAAGTAGCCAAATTTATAACTGATAATTGAAAAATAGTTAAAGTTTCAAAAGTAATTGAAATTTAGTCACTTTTTCATGTAAAGATAAAATCTGAATAAAAATACCCTTAAAATTTGGAAATATTCCAGCATAATATGCTGAAGTTTAAATTTTTTGCATATGAGCTTCCAACATAATATGCTGGAATTTCATAATGTGATGGAGTTCTAACATAATATGCGGGAAGATTATATGCAGGAGCTCCATAATCCCGCATATTATAATATGCTAGAAATTTATACGCATGAGCTCCATAATCTCGTATATTATGATGGAACTTTACATGTTTCAGCAAAACAGTGGTTATTTGTTAATGACTTTTAACGTTGGCTATTTTTCGATTACTAGTCCGAAAACTGGCTAGCCCTTGCTAGTTTCATGAAATAATATTGGGTGTAGCCTAGAAAGTTATAAACTTGAAATTTCTTTTAAAAGTTCTTATACCATATAGGAAACTATATTACCAAATATGTTCATAGTCTGCATATTATCAGTCATACTAATAGTATTTCTACAAAATATAGACAATTCATTAAATAAGGAATCATTGTAGTTGTAGGCTTCCTTATTTAGGGGCGCTAATATTGGGGAATTAAATATTCTTCCAGATATTTTACAACCACCTCACTCACGTATCAAACCACACCCCACGATTTTCTCTTCAATTACCCACGATTTTTTCTTCTAAAACTAGCGAAAATCTACACCATTAACAACCATTAAAAAGTTTTGAAGCTTTGAATTTAAATCTGGGTTTTCAGAAGACATTTGTTTGTTTGGATTGGATGTTGTTGCAAAGAATTGAGAATTCTCTCTACGTCTCTCTCTATCTCTCAATCCCAAATTTCAGTAATACAAAGCAAAGGAAAAAAGAGCAGCAATTCCACCATTGACAACCATTAAAAAGCATTAAAGCTTTGAATTCAAATTTGGGTTTTCAAAAATCATTATTTGTTTGGATTATGTGTTGTTGAAAATAATTGGGAATATGGTTTGGAGTTTTTATCTTAATTTTGGGGGTTTTGGTGAAGATTAGACTTGGTTTTGACTGAATTTCAGATTGAAACTTGAAGAGGAAGAAGAAGAAGAAGAAGAAGAAGAAGAAGAAGAAGAAGAAGAAGAAGAAGAAGAAGAAGAAGAAGAAGAAGAAGAAGAAGAAGAAGAAGAAGACATGACATACATTATATTGCAGAAATTGTAGAAAAATTGTAGACTGTTGTTTATTTATTTTTCTTTTATTCATTTACCTATTGTATGAAAGTTGAACAACATTGTATAAAAATTGTATGTAAGTGGTATTATACTGTAGTTGTATATAACTTAGTAGAAATAATGTACGAAAATTGTAGATAATTTGTAGATAAGTTGTATAATATATAATTAGTTGCATGAATTTTGTTTTTACTATGTATAAATCAGATACAAAATATACAAAAGACATATTGTATAAATTTGTATAAAATTTGTATGTAAGTTTCTGTTATTGTAGTTGTATTTAACTGGGTGGAAATAATGTGTAAAAGTTGTAGAAAATTATAGATAAGTTGTATTCCTCTATAACGGGAGATGTTGGCATATCAAGTAACTTTAGTGTTCCAGACGAACATGCATGAAAATAAAGATAAATTCTGTTGTGAACAGTTTGTAGAAATTTTGTAGATAATTTGTAGAAACATTGAAATTCGGTATTTTCATATTAATTTTTCAAATGGTATGTAGTTTTTTTGTAGAATAAACGTAGAAATTTTGTAGATATTGTGAAAATTCATACTGATATACGCCATAGATAAATGAATAAAAGAATACAATTTTATAGTAGTAAATTGTGCGTCCGCACCTCATGCTTAGTTCTGCAAAGTCAAGAAGACTTTTTGTGCATCCGCACTCAACTCACGTAACTTTACAAATCCACAAGCAACTAGAAAATTGGTCATGTGCCTCACTTTACTTTACAATCATCAAGCAACTAAATAAATGGTCATGTTCTTGGCTTTTGACTATAGCAACTTGATCAATAGATGAAGCACAACCTAATTTCAATTCCTCAATTATGTGTCCCCGAAAATAAGCCATTGTGAGTCTTATTTGACTCATTCCTCACATTCAACCTATTCTACAAATTCACGCCTCTTTAAATACAATACAACCATACTTTCTTGAATTTTAAAGGTATGTCAATATATATAACTTAAAAAAACATCTTCTCCTCTACACAAGTTAGCTCCAAAACAGACGAAGTGGAATAACAAGCTCCCATCAAAAATTTTAATACAAAAGCACAAAGCTCAAAAATAAATAAACAACCGAAAACATTTTTTCTACAATTTACTACAATTTCTGCAATATAATGTATGTCATGTCTTCTTCTTCTTCGAGTTTCTATCTGAAATTCAGCCAAAACCAAGTCTAATCTTCACCAAAACCCCTCAAAATTGAGATATAAACTCCAAACCATATTCTCAATTATTTGGAACGACACCCAATCCAAATAAATAATGATTTGTGAAAACTCAAATTCGAATTCAAAGCTTCAAAGCTTTTTAATGGCTGTCAATGGTGGAATTGCTGCTCTATTTTCCTTTCCTCTTATATTACTGAAATTTGGGATTGAGAGATAGAGAGAGACGTAGAGAGACTTCTCAATTCTTTGCAACAACAGCCAATCCAAACAAACAATGTCTTTTGAAACCCCAAATTCGAATTCAAAGCTTCAAAGCTTTTTAATGGTTGTCAATGGTAGAGGGGTTACAGATTTTCGCTGGTTTTAGAAGAGGAAATCGTGGGGATTTGGAGAGAGAAACTTGGGGGAGTGAGAATATACTGTTGAGTAAAATTAGGAGACTAATTAATACCATTAAAATCCTAAAATGGTACATAATTGGTAATTAGGTATATAGAAGGTAATTATATTAAAAATTAAGCATGAAGGGCAATATAGTTTACTATATGGCATAGGAATGTAAAAATTCCTTTAAAAACACATGAGGCCATAGAATCACAAGGTTCTAACTGAATAGCCCAGCCCAAAAGGTATACAATTTTTTGCAACTCTTTAGCCCAAAAGATATCACTTTCTGGCGCACTAACAGAATTTTCCTCCAAACTGAAGATAATTATTTGCTACATTTATTTTATGAAGTTTAGATCACAATATGGCAACTTGTTTATAGAACTCACTCAAAATAAATAATCAGCAAAGAAACCACTATTACAAGTTAGATTACTAAGGAAGAAAATCAATCTATGCTACATTTTTGTACCTGCATATTACCTTACACCTAAGTACTCTATCATGCACATAAAAACCAGGCATAACCATGACCTTGACCTTGCTAGGACCTTGTGATCTTTGCCTATCCGCGAAAACGTCTTCCATGTAATGCATATCAAAGGTTCTATTCTCTTCCACTCGTAGAATCCCGAGAGGAGGATTGAACGAAAACACCAACAAATGCAGCAACCAAATGCACTTAGCAGCAACAAAGAATGCTTGGAGGAGTTGTTCAGGCCATGGCCTTGTCCAATTAAGTGTTGTAATAATGCAACTCATCTTCTGATCACAGAACTTGCTGAAGTCTTCACTATAGTACTTTGTCCCCTTTCTTAAAACTTCATTCCAACTTAGGTTCCTCAACGCGACAAAGGATGAGAATTTAGCGTGGCGTTCTTGTTGAGGGTCTAAGTGCTTTGGTGAGCCATTCTTTTGAAATACACAGTTCTCGAAATCTTGGAAAAGTGATTGGTTTATGATGGATTCAATGTGGTATAGAACTGCCTTTGAGTACTTTGAGTTGAGAGATAGTTTGTAAGGTTGAAGCAAAAGGTTCAAGTTATCAGTTAACAAATTGTCTGTCTCTTCAATCTGTCCAATTAGAGTCTTGCAGAATTGCTTTACTGATAATCTTGATTCTGATACTATCTGTAAAAACCCTTCTAGCATTACCTCTTCACTAACCGTGATCATATTTTCTCCGTCCCCATCAATGGATTTCCCCATTTTAGAAAGATTTCTAAGCTGTGATGATACAGGGGATTCTTTTGCTTGAATTGCTTGCCTCAATGCCTTTTTGAGCTCTTCACAGTAAGTTTCTAAGTACTCTAACTTTTGCTTTAGGTCACCTAAAGAAGACTTCATTTCCGAGACTTCCATCAATGCTGCATCTTTGCTCTCATTCGCTTCCATGAGCTCTTTCTTCAACGTCTCGATAGAAACTGTTCCTACATCCTTAAAAACCTGAGAAACCTCCTCGGATTCTGTCCGATTTGGTGAACTTTCTATCTTGTTTTTCTTCTTTAGCTTAGGGAACAGCCATGACAAGTTCAACCCTTTACTCTTTGGCTGCGATGATTGAACAGAAACATGAGAATCTGATAATGGCACAACAACATTTGAGTTCTTCCCACTCTTACTAGATCCATCAGCCTCAGTACTAATTATTGCAGGCTTACACTTATTGCAAGATGAAACCGATTTTAAGTCCCCTAATGAGTTTCTCCTAGACTTGCTGTAATTATGAGTAATAGGAGAAGCTCTAAGCATAGTGATTTGATCAGTACACGAGCTTGTGACCGATTTCTGATCATCAGCCGGACAAACATGAGGTTCTAAGTTGATCAGACTGTTAGTAAATCCTTTCGTCAAGGACAAATTCGCCTTTCTGTAATCCGATATAGTGGCTTCATTATTACCATTTCCTACTCCTCCAAAGCCATATTCATCCCAAATTTCAGCATAGTTTGGATTGTGATCTAACTGTAGTTGTTTGTATCCTGGTAAAGGTTCATCTTCGTAGCTCTGCACAAAATGTTGAATCGAGATCATCAAAAATGGAGAAACAAAACTAAAGTCTTGATCATTTCTAAAGAAGCAACATTATGTGATTTCGTAATCACAGGCTCACAGCTAGTCTTGATCTATACAAGGAACAATATTTCACCTAGAACAAGTTAAAATAGAAGTCGGCTTACTTGTTTTCGAGCTTTATCACTATAACAGTAAGTCACAAACCTATTTTTTGTCACGCTAAAATAACTGAAGTTTACAACAACTCAATAAAATTCCACAAGTGGGTTCTGGAGAGGGTAGAGCCTACCCAGACCTTACCCCTACGACAAGGGAGTAGAGGGGTGGTTTCCGATAGACCCTCGGCTCAAGAAGAGGAAAGGAGACACTATATCAGTACCAGCAACAGAAACCATAAAAATAAAACAATATCGTGAGAACCAAAAAATAGATGAAAAGCAACAAAAACAACCTATAAATAAGGCCCGGTACTATGAAAAACTCACTATAGCATAAAATTTTACCTACTATGATAGTAAAGTCGAGGAACTACTTTTGTCACATTAACATAAAATTTATGTAAGTCGTATAACTACTTTTGTAACATTAACATAACTAAACTTTACTCACTGTAATAGTAAAGTCGCTAAAAGTTATAGGTTAGTAACTCTACTATTATACATTGTGGGATTATAAACCTTACAGTTAAAAGCTGTAATCTGCAATATATGAGAACTTAATGTACATTAAATTCAGGGATTAAAAATTATATTATCTTATTTCAAGTTTGACATTTAAGCCTTCATTTAGAAGCAATATCTGCATAAGGTTGTGTAAGCTTGAAGTTAAGAAAACGTATTCTAATTTAATATTTGGTCAAACACATATCCCATAGATCAGATAAGAATAGGTCTAACTTTAATAAACTTGAAAAGAAATGCAAAGAACAAATCCATAAGAAATTTTCTGAAGTTTTAATTAATGGACCAAGAATCCCAAAAAACTCAAAGACTCATTATTACCTTAATAAATTAATTTATAAAAAAAGAATTTTGTCATAAGCAGTTCAGTATATTTCTTTACCATAAGAATGATACGAAATTTCAAGAGAAATGGATCTATCTGATTTAAAATGATCACTTTGTTAATATCCATTTTATGTTTCTTAATCTCAAATACAATCTTCATGGACAAAGTTCAGAATAAAGGCTAATTTTCATACAACAACAACCACCGAGTGGATTCCCACGAGTAAGGTCTGGAGAGGGTAAAATGTACGCAGCCTTACCTCTACCTTGTAAGGCAGAGAGGTTATTTCGGATAGACACTCAGCAAAAACAGAAAATTCAACAAAACAAGAAAATAAATTCAAGCAAGAAACCCCTTTGAACCAAAGAAAAAACTCATGAAAATTTACTAAAAACTTAATTTCTATGTACTATAAAACAAGAATGAGCTAGCCATTAAAATACTTTATCATTGCCTTTATAATATATAGCAAAATTTTACCTTTAAAATTAACCCAGTATTTTGACACGAAACACAACTATATAGGTAAAAGATCGCTAGAATTTCAATAAACATTACATTCTGAACGAAAAAATCTAAAATTATTATGTGTTAATCTTTAAATCCTGAATCCGCCTCTAGCAAAATTCAATAAAAATAAAAAGACAAAGAAAAAGAAAAAAAGGGACTTACTGGTGTAAAAATAGGATAATCTTGAGCAGATAAATGATGTGAATGATGAGAAGCAGGAGAAACAGAAGAAGGAAATTTTGCAATAGTAGCTGATTTAGGACTATTCCCTTGTAAAAGAGCAGCATGTAAAGCTCTTAGCTCAATAGTTTTAGCAATGGCAGCTTGAATATCTTGTCTACTAACTCCATTTATATTATTGTTGTTGTAATTTCCTTTGCTGGTAACTTCATCTTCATCTTCTTGAAATATTTGTGTTGAAGAAACTGCACTTGCAGTTGCCATTAGTAAAGAGAGCACTAATGTTTATGTCTATCTACATTGAAATCTTGATTCTTTTTTTGTTGAGTATATAAAGGATAGAATATAGTACAATATCTAGTGGTAAGAATTTTTGAGGACAACCACGGACTCTACGCCGAAGCTAGTAATTTTCGCAAGGGTATTCAAATTTGAAATAAGTAAAAAAAAAATTCTTTAAAGAGTGTTCAATATGTATTATAAACCTCCAAAACGTAATATTTTAATTATACATACAGTGTAATTTTTCGACGAACTGACCACCCTTGTGACCATATGGCTTCGCCACTGGGTGCAGTGGACGAGACTATATTTTACCTTAACTAGAGGTCTCAATTTCGAATACTGGATATGAAAAAATCCTTAATAGAAAGTGTTTTCTCCTGAATGGGGCTTTAAGCATCATGAATTTAGATATAGTCGGACTCCAGTACAGATATCAGACACCAAATAAAAAAAATTGAAGGACCAAGAAAAGAGAGAGACAGAAGAGAACAAAGGGTGTTTTGTGTGTGTGTGGGGGGGGGGGGGTTATGGGGTGTGGTAATAAGAGGGTGGGTAGAGATTGGAAGATACCTAAAATCTAATATGAGAATTTTGTCTTGGTTCACAAATGTATTAATGAAAATATGAGTGCATGTGAAGCAAAGAGGGAGTGGAGAAGGATGTGACTTAAGAAAGGGAGAAAATAAGATGAGGGGCAAAATGGTCATTTGAAAATACTTTGAGGAATGGGTGAGAAAGAAGGTGAATATACCAAAAAGGATAGGATTTCTAACTTTTCTTTTTATGGGATGAATTGAACCATTAGAGGATTATTTTTACTCAAATGGTAGTTGTAACTCGAACCATGTATTTTGAATATATCGTTACATTATGTATATGCATTTTATTTTTATTTTTTATGTTAAATTAGCATGACGCTCTCTCTCTTTTCTCTATCGTTTAATTAGATCGAGAAATTTAAGTTCCAGACATCATATATCCCATGATCATATTAAGTGAGATTATGACCAAATACAATTGTATGTTACCTCGTTCAATTTTCTCATATTAGGATATAGATCCTTCTAAAATATTTTCATTATTTTGTTTCATCAAACGAATTCTATGGATTATGAGAAAAGGAAACTAAAGAGAGCAACTAGTAGAAAATAAAAGCAATCAAGAATTAAAGAAATATTTTTTTTCTCAAACTAATGAAACTTTAATGATGATAATAGTGGAGAATGATTGAAGTTGACCATTAAGCTATGATGGAAAGTTTTTTAACATAGAAACATTATAGAAAAACTAAACTTATAAATATAAAATCAAAAAATAATTAAGTCAATTAGAAATTGTACTCTTGTCCAAGAATATTTCCTAAGTTGGAGTCACGAGACAGAAAACCCCAGTTCCTTTGTCTTCTTCTTTTTCCATAGTGAATCTTAAAGAAACAACAAAATCGTTTCTTAATTTTATTTTAATTATCATCGGGGACCTTTTTAAAAAGTTAAAAACTTAATCAGATCCGATTTTCACAGTACTGTGCAAACCTTATTTTTTACTAATTTCTCATTCGATATTCATAAGCCGTATTAAGGTCCGACTAAATTCGTCGAAAAATTTCATATTAAAGAATAAAACGCTTCTTTAAAAGAAACTATACCCGAAATTCGAACCTAAAACTTCGAGTTAAGGATTGAAGAATACTTATCATTTCATGACAGAACATTATTGGTATACAAACCCTTCTTCATATTCATATATACCATACATACCTTGAAGTTCTTGAAATATAACATAGACAAGAGCAGATATGGAATAATACTAACAAATGGAATGTATAAATTTATATTTAATATTGATGGGGTCAATAATGCATTACAAATAAACCAAATGGAATTCCAGGTAGGAGTTTGGAATATTTTATATACCAGTCTAAGTACCCCATAAATACTTTTTTGGATAGAATATATATTCATACTTTATTGAAATTAACTTTCTTAAACCAACCACTCCGCCCCCAAAAAGTTGTGATTTTGTCAACCTCCACATGCTAAAAAGTTTTGATCTCCTTCTTTTTTGCTACAAATTGACTATGTTAACTGGGATTATTTGTGCCTTTTTAAAATATTGTGCAAGTTCCATGCAATAGATCCTTATGGTTCGACTTCTTTCCGTACCCCATATATAGCGGGAGCTTAGTGCACCGAACTGTCTTTTATGATCTCACAATATCATTGTATGCATCACTACTATATGATATGACATGTTATGAACTTTAGTATAAACTTTGGCTTAATACCTAAATTTATATCTGCTCCGTACTTACACAAATTCTATTTTCAAATTCACTAATAAACAAGTTGTATTGGGAAAAATTGACGTTACATATTAAAGTAGAATAAAGATGACGTGTCAAGATACGTAGACTAGTCAAAGAGTTACAGTTGACAAAGAGACACGAGTTGCAACAGATACGAGCAAAGGCAAAGGAAGAGGCACGGGCAGATATTCAAAGGACTTGGCACTCGTACCTATTTAAGTCATTTAGGTCCAGGAATCAAGGGGAATGAATCGGACAATATATGAGAGTACAAATATAGTATTTAATGAGCATTAAATACGGAATACGTTAGAGAATCTGTATTAAATACAATGATTGTGTAACGTACATTCAATGTCTTTAATTACTCATAATAGCCTTATTATGACAAAGGCAAAACGCATATCTCCCAACTAGCTATAAAAGGGAGATAACTGATCAATTGTAGGGACACGAAATACTATCTGAATATATTGATTTACCTGTTTTCCTTCTGATTATATTATTGCTAGCCAAATTACTTTCTTTCATATATTCTTTTGATTATCAGTAACCCGAGTTCTTCTAAATTAAAAGTTTTGACCGAAATCCCATTTTTTGGTTAAACAAATTGGTTCTGTTACCGGGAATCTGATAATCTATTCTCTTTTAGCTTAACTTCTCTTGTTGCATCAACCATGTTGAACAATAATGACAATATCCAAAGAAATCAAGGAAACCAACAACTTTTCTGTTACCGGGAATCTGATAATCTATTCTCTTTTAGCTTAACTTCTCTTGTTGCATCAACCATGTTGAACAATAATGACAATATCCAAAGAAATCAAGGAAACCAACAACTTCAGGAGATCCACAAGGTACTCACACCCCGGTCCCTTCTCCACGAAGCTCTCCTCGGTAGTCTCGTGAGGGCACTCCTGAGGGATCTCATACAAATGGAAACGCTCAATTTGAAAATGTTGAAGCTATCGATGAAGCTTTGCAAAAACTAATTGTTGCTCAGGTCAATAAAGTTCTTGAGGCTTTTGCTAGCTAGTTACATGTTGCACCAACCACACCCACTCCAAATAACAACACTTTGGAGAACCCTCGGTTCGGGCTTGTTAATTCAGGTAGTGGTGGAACCCTCAATGAATCACAGGAGGGAGAACCAAGTAACTAAGTCAATTCTAATTTAGAAAATTTAGTACTAACCTTGCAGAAACAGCTCAAGGAGCAAAGTGATAGAACAAATACTCGGGGTGTCGCCCATAATCAAAGGGGTAGATATGGATAAATATTCATAGCAACCATGGAAGCCAAGTGCTGCTCCCCTCCCAATTTCAAATAAATTCAAAATACCTGATATTCCAGAATATGATGGAATAACAGACCCACGAGACCATGTGACTGCATTCACAACAGGCGTAAAAGGCAACGATTTGACTAAGCATGAGATTGAATCAGTATTAGTCAAAAAATTCAGTGAAACACTCACCAAGGGAGCATTAACATGGTATTCTCTTTTACCCGAAAATTCTATAAATTCTTTTGTTGAGCTTGCAGACTCTTTCATCAAAGCACATTCGGGAGCTCAAAAAGTCGAAAAAAGAATGGAAGATATTTTCAAGATCAAGCAAGGGCTCAGAATTGCTTAGAGAGTTCGTAGACAGATTCCAACGTGAAAGAATGACATTACCACGTGTACCAGATAATTGGGCAGCTATAGCTTTCACAAGCAATTTGAATGAAAAAAGCTCAGAAGCTACAAAGCGACTCAAAGAAAGCCTTCGTGAATTCCCAGCTACAACGTGGAATGACGTTTTCAACAGGTATAGCACGAAGCTGAGGATAGAAGAAGATATTGTTCCACGACTTCAAAAAGAAGAAAAGGTAAGTTCGAGACGTGCGGAGACCGAAAAAAGATCCGGTAAAAACAGGTACGAGCTATACATGGGACCTGCGGGAAAAGACTCACGATCAAAGCAGGACAATCAAAGGTATGATCACAGATCAAGGAATAGAGAGTCAGGTTCTTCATCAATATTTAGAAACGATCGAAATACCTATGGTCACAAAATGATGATAGAAATTTGAAGGCGAGATTTGGCGGTTATAGTTTCAACGTGAGCACTTCCAAGCTCGTAGCTGTTTTGAGAAGCATGGGAGATAAGGTACGATGGCCAAAATAGATGAGATTGAATCCAAACAGGCACAACCCTGATCATTGGTGCGAGTTTCATAATGACCATGGGCATAATATTTATAAAAATAAACATCTTTATAAATACCAGAGTTTAATACTAGAGTTTCTCAAGAAAACTTCTTAATATTTATAAAAATAAACTTAAGACTAAGTACGTACTTAGTTGTAAAGCTACGAATTGTTTATACAAATTGCCCCATGTAAAGGTCTGGGGACTTGCGTTTCCAAAATAAACCCTCAAATGATACCAAGGGTTTGATCACAATTTTCCAAATAAAACAAAAACAAAGATATTCAAACAACTAAAGCTGGTCACTGAGAAGTTGAAGGTACTGAAGCAGGAGCATCAACAGCAACGGGCTCAACTTGGGCAAGAGTATCAACAGTTGCGGGCTCAATTTGACTTGTAGTAACAGGCTCGACTGGACTTCAAATAGTTGGGATACCCGTATCGACTTCAACATTCACGGAAGCTTCGGCCACGGGAGAAGGAAAATCTTGAGTTTGCTGAGCTTTCTCAATAGTTTCATTGATTTTAGCCAACTCAGATTCCAAGTTGAAATTTTCTTGGCCAACATCAAATAGGGTATTACGGCGTGAATTCAAAAACGCCCAACTTACTTCAATAGCAGGTTTATCTTCAAGGATCTCATAATCCATTTCCCAGTGAGCAATCTCGTTCTTTAACTTCTCATTTTTAGCAAGGAAGATGTGTAAGAAGTTTGGAGAGACGCATGGGAGCTTTCTAAAGCACGCACCTTATCAGAAGAAGCTCGAAGGTCTTCTTGTGCCTGAGTCAAATTTTGTACAAGATCCCCGTAAGCTTCTTTTTTACTCAAAAGTGCCTTCAACTCTCTGATTTCTTCACTAGCCTTGGACAGCTGCTCTAAGAATGAAGTTTCAAGGCGAGTTTTTTCTTTATCTGCTTGACTTGAGGAAGCCTTTTCAACCGCCAACTTCGAAGTCAAAGCCTGTACCTGTTGCTCCAAGGTACTCTTACTCTCTTCTAAATACTCCACATCAATTTGCAAGCTCTCAAACTGTTTCATCCAATTGCACGCCTCTAACTGAGAATCACGTACTAATTGATCTGAGTGAGCAACTCTTTTCATCATATCTGTGCCGATAAGATTGGCCTAAAAAGAGGAAAAGGAAATAAGAATCCTCAAAGATAGAAAAATTACAAAGTAAAAGAAAAAAGAGAAGGGGAATACCTTCAAAGTGGCGTACACAATATCGTTCATCAGGGTCAAGGAACTATGGCTCTCTAGCTTAGCTTTCTCATTTGAGCCAATTAAAGGCTCTAGCCATGCATCCGCTTGACCTGATTTCCTTAAGAGACTGCCCTCAGCAGGAACTTCAATGACTACTCGCCTCATAGCAACACTCCCACTTGAGGATCCAACCTCAATGCGATGAATGTTTGGAGGAGGAATTGTCGAAGGAAGAACAGAAGGGGTGGTAAAAATAGTCTGGGGAGGAACAGAAACAATCGAGACTGGCAAAGAATGAGTTACAGACATAGGTGTCGAAAAAGAATCCAAGGGTACTTCATCTGAAACAGGGCCTAAGCCTTCACTACCAAACCCGCTAATAAAAAGCTGCTCAGCAGAGTCATGAGCAGCAGTGGGAGCAACGTCATCATCAAGAATCAGTACCGAAGTCTCAGCAGACTCGGTAAGAGGAACAGAATGACAGGGGGATACCTCTGCTTCATCATCATAAATGATGCGTCTTCGAGCTCGTGGCCTTGTCACCAGAGAGCCCCCGTCTTCCTCCTCTTCATAGTCTTGTTCCTCAACGGCAATGACTTTTCTTTTTGCAGAAGAACCCAAGATTATTTCTTGAGCCCTTTCCAAAAAGATGCGGGAACCATATAGCAAATCCTGATAAAAAGATGGATTGAAATTAGTGCAATAAAAAAAATATACACGAAAAGATGAAATACAATAAAAGCTCTTACCATGAGTTTTTACTTTCCAACCAAAACGGTTAGAAAGCGTCTTCCAAGACCTACCATCCGTTTGTGTGGTCCTCAATAACTTGTCTACCGAATCACGAAAATTGGGACTGTCTTCCACAACTCCCATGGTTGCTAAAAAAAGAGAGCAAAATTAGAAAAGTTGACAAACTTGAAGGAAAAAGGTACGAGAAAGCTAAAAAGACTTACGTGCAAAATTCCACTTCTTAGGGAAGAGAACATTATCATCACCCACTAAACCAATAGTGGGTGGGGGCAACAACAAACCTGGCATACCAGCCATGGTCTTTGTCATCCTCAGGGCTCACCAAAACTCTCTTGCTCCTGGCTACTAGTGTGAAAACACCATTGCGGAAGAGTCTAGGGGAGTAAAGGTGAATCAAATGAGGGAAAGTAAAGTGAACACCGACTGTGTTGGTCAAATGCTTTAAACGGGCAACAACCCTCCATATGATTGGGCCAATTTGACCCAAACAAACATCGAAAAAATGATAGAACTCAAGAATAACAAGGTCAATAGATGGTCTAAACCCTAAGGTGAAAGGGTATGTATAAACAAAAGAAAATCCGGTTATGTAAGAGGTGATTCTTTGATTTGGATTAGGGATAATAATAGGAAAATCACTACTCCAATGACAGTCTCTACGAACTACAGAAATCAAACCTTCTGTAATTTGAGTGGGATAAATATCAGCACGATCTAAACTAGAGACTTGGTTCCTAAGAGATTCTCTGTCATGATAAAAAGATAGTTCTGTAGAAACTATCTCCTCTACTGTAGGCTCACGAAGAGGTTCGGAAGGTTCTTTATCTCTTGAAGAAGATCTTTGTGAAATTAAACCCCTAGTTTTAGAAGAAGGGCCAGAACTAGGTAAAGGAGTGGAAGAACCGCGAACAGATCCTAAATTGCGAAGCCTACCTCCCCTTCTGCTTCTAATGGGGGCATTAGGGAAGCTATCAACTATGGGAACCCTTCTAGGGTTAGAATTTGAAGAAGACATGATGAAGAAGGATGACACGATGAAGAAGCAAACAAGGATTTGAGAGATTGAATATTCAGTAAACTTTATGTGGAAAAGATAAAGAAAGAAATTATATTTATACTGATAACCCGTCGAAGGAAAAAGTGTAATGATGGAAGTACCATAATAATGATAACTGACGCTTCGTGAATAGTGGTGTCGTGAAAAGCGTTAAAAAGGGCTGCAAAACTGCACAACTAATGAAAAGGTGACACGTGTGAAGAGCATTAAATGGAAGTGACAATTGAAGCGTCAATTTTGTCATAACATTAATGGTGACAAAAATTTTCGTTTTAGTGAAATCCACTTCCCAAATATTCAATTGATGAATAAGTGACAAGTGGAGGGACTATCTGTATTGGGAAAAATTGAGTTTACATATTAAAGTAGAATAAAGATGACGTGTCAAGACACGTAGACTATTCAAAGAGTTACAGCTGGCAAAGAGACATGAGTTGCAACAGATATGAGAAAAGGCAAAGGAAGAGGCACAGGCAGATATTCAAAGGACTCGGCGCCCGTACCTATTTAAGTCATTTAGGTCCAGGAATCAAGGGGAATGAATCTGACAATATATGAGAGTACAGATACAGTATTTAATGAGCATTAAATACGGAATACGTTAGAAAATCTGTATTAAATACAATGATTGTGTAACGTAGCATTCAATGTCTTTAATTACTCATCATAGACTTATTATGACAAGGGCAAAACGCATATCTCCCAAATAGTTATAAAGTGAGATAATTGATCAATTGTAGGGACACGAAATACTATCTGAATATATTGATTTACTTGTTTTCCTTCTGATTATATTATTGCTAGCCAAATTACTTTCTTTCATATATTCTTTTGATTATCAATAACCCGAGTTCTTCTAAATTAAAAGCTTTGATCGAAATCCCATTTTTTGGTTAAACACAAGTGATACTTGCTTAGTTGGTAAAGCACATCCACTCATGACCGTTAGGTCCTGAGTTCGATTCATGCTGGAGAGGAAGTGTGGAAACACTATAGATCCTCCTAAATTGGGAAATAATTTTAAAAAAAATAAAAAGAGAACTCGTTAACTTTTTGAGCATCGGTAAGACCCGAGTAGCCGTGCGATTCCATATGGTTGTTTATAGTAATAGTCTCTATAAACGTGCGTTGCACGTTATATGATTTGGAATTACAAGAAGTTATTATATATATATATACATATTTTTTTATTAATGTTATTGTAGATTTTATGAACCCTGGGCATCATCACATTGCGTTCATCCTCATGCTAATGGGGTACTAAATTCATAGCTTTTATTTTTATTTCTTATACTTATATTACTATTCTATTTTAATCACAACACCTATGGATAATTTTTTTAAAAGCTTTTTAACTTTTTTTCCCGCGAATGATTCACGTAATAGAAATTAGGTGTAATTACACACAACTACAATAAATAAACAGATTCAAGAGGAACATTCAATAATTGATGTCCTTAAAAACTCAACAATATTGGAAGTACCTGTTCAAATGGTCTTAATTTCGACTGGAGGTACAGTAATAAACTATGTAAAAATCGATGTTGACAAAAGTAGAAACTAAAGCAAACAGGGAGAAGAATACAATAGGAGATTATACGCGTGTATGCATGTGTGTTTAGTTTTATTTTCTTTTTATTTAATAAATTCTTCTAAACCAAACAATAGTACTTTCGAATTAGAAAAGAGAAAGTTTTTAAACCCAAATTATTCGTATAAAATTGGAATTGGAAGCATCCAAACTTTATAATATATTTTCATAACATAATAATGAAACTTAGATGTTCTTTAATACTAGATCTTTATTTCTACGTATAAACGAAACTTAATTATGATAGATGAGATATCTTTCAATTCTATGTATGCTTGATTGATGTGTCGTTGAAGGACAGTTTGTTTTCGACATAGTTTTTTTCTTCCCACAGTGTCCTTTCTTTTCACCAACTAAAAATCAAAGATTAGATTCAAAATATACCATCAACGTTTAATTAGCTTAAATTATGCATGTCCTAATAATATCTCTTGAAATTATTCAAATTTAATTAATATGTGGAGATAAAATCAATAATTGGAGAGTGACATCTTCTTTTGACATGGTTGGTTTACTCTTTCTTTTTCTTGTTCGAAATCTTTAAAGAAATCTCCAACAATAACAATAACGAAGATTTCTTGCTAGAAGAAACCAAAAAGGGATGTATTTTCGATGTTTTATTTTTTTCCCGTTCAAACATCTTTCTTTATATATATTTTTCATGGGCAAACGGCAAACTTCAGGTGATTTCAAGTTTTAATTATCAAGTGAAAGTCCTAAAATTACTACTATCATATTATCTTATGTGTAATTATGTCTTTGAGAAACAATAAGGTTCAAACACAAAATATAGTAGATTATATAAGTTTTGCTAAAAACCATCTTTTGTTAAAATTAAGAAGATAAAAATACCGTTCTACAAATAATTAAACAACCTTTAAACTTACAAAAGGAATTAAAATAACCTAGCTAATCAAAATACGTGAAGAAAATAACATTACCTCCGGAGAGACTCATATCCTGGGCGTGCAGCAATATAATGACTGATAATTAAAGAATGCAATTGAAAGCAATGTAATCAAAGATTTGGATTTGGAGGGAGTATATTCTACTTGTAATTATATATAACTAAAGCAAGACTACATGCTAGCGTGGTTTATTATCCATTGAGATATACACGTGGAGTAATTTTTTGAGAGAGAATTCATGTGATTAAGGAAATTAATTACCTTTAAAAAGTTCAGTGTGTGCAGCAATGACACTTCAGATGAATACACGTAATTAAAACTTGATGAAAGAAACGAAAGTAATCTCATAAAGAAGAATATTAAATCAATATATCAGTTAAAAATATGACAACATTAAACTGGTCAAAGAAATTATTTTCGAAAATGAGCATAATTGAAACAAAGTCAGTTCCCAGAATAAGAGGATTAATACTAATAATAAGAAGAAACATATTACACGTGCTTTCAGTACCAGTTCCATATCCATGATAATATACAATAATAATACGGAGGTTGATTATACGTGCTTTCGGTATTACCTATAAGCTTAATTAATTCTTTGATAAACTTTAATTTGTACGACAGATATTCACATAAAGCTTATCCATGTCCCTAGCTTCAGTTGTATAATCAACAAAGCCTTTCATGTATTGGTAATTGATAAGAGATAGTTCAATATGTTCGTATCCTTGTGAAATTGGTATGGATTTGAACCCAAAATCCGAAGGACATAAAGTTAGAACTTGATTGGGATTAGATCAATCCCATGCAAATTCGTATTAGTGTTACAAAACTGATGAGCAAGTGAATGCATCAGTATTATCGATTCTCTTATGAATAGATGTGCTTTTCTAATTTCAAGAGGATTATATTTGTTAGGGTACAACCAGAGGCGATATTTATTTAGAACTCAATTTAAAGTGCTTTCTTTTACCAAAATAACCTATATATTAAGTTAATATTTTAGACTATTTTGTATTCATACTTTTATAATAATATAGATTATTAGAACTCTGATAATTCCACTAATTTTTAGATTAATCGGAGTCTGTAAAACCAGTTTTTCAATTAACATCACAATAGGGAACCACTATGCAAAAGCACCTTTACTACATGGAAAGAAATTACACTTTTCACTTCAAGAGATTCCAAATAAAGCAAATCCTTTTTACTTCTAGATTCAAAATAAAGCAAACTCTTTTTCTTATAGAGAGACAATAAAGTGACTTTTTACCTTGATTTTTCCCACAGGACTTGTCAATCCAAATCCTAAAGCAAACTTTTGAGTCGTCGGTCTTAGTTCTTTTCAGAAGGGGAAAATATTCGATGTTATAAGAATCCTACGTTATATTTTAAGGCCATTTGTAGTGCTAAATCATTTGATATTTGCCCTTAATCGCCACGAAGTTCAAATCCAAGTATAATAGAGGGAAATTAAATCATATATAGACAAAATTAGATGGGTAAATTTAAAATCTCGATATATATATTTTGACCTTTAGAATTCACTAGATCCAAGTTGAAACTCCAGAAACATAAAAAACAAATATTCCTTCTGTTTCAATTTAAATGACACATTTTCTTTATTAGTCCGTTCCAAAAAGAATAACACATTTCTTCAATTGGAAATAATTCAATTTTAAATTCTTTATTTTACCCTTTTTACCCTTAATGAGAACCTTTTATAACCCGACAAATGTCATGATCTCACAAAGCTTTTACCTCTTGAGCTTTTCAGACCACAAATTTCAAAAGTCTTTTTTTCTTTCTTATTCTACGTGGCGACTCAAATTATCTTATCTGAATTGAAACATAAGGACTACGAGATAATTTACTAACATCAGAATCACATGTATGAATGACCCAAAGTATGTATGATAAAATTGACACATTTCATATAGCAAAGACGTAAATTTGGACCTTTCCCATGGTTTGGTGGCACAAAGTGGAGTTGTTATATTAGCTACCTAAAAGCAGTTAAGCACTAAATAGAGAGTAGTTATTTAGTAGCCATTAGAATATTAAGCCAAATGAAAACCTATTAAAATCCAGGTAATGATCATTGTCTGCCTACTAATTAATTCGGTCTGCAGAGGGTGCATATGAAAGTCTTTTATTTTTACATGATTTTTCAATCATGGAGGCGATAAAGCTAACTTTATTTCATGTGGAAACATTAATACAAAATCTAATACCTTACCACCATTTTCACAATTTTTAAACTTATATAAAACCAGGTTTTATAAAAAAAATATTCCAGAAATATATTTTTTTAAATCTTTTTTTTTCTATAATCCAAACGTAGCTACTTACCCCTTTTAAGTTCATAGTTTACATTACTTTATTTTAAAATATTTTCACAAAATTAATTATGACATATGATTCCATGTATAAAATTTAGACCAAATCTAAACATGCAATGCCAGTTTTTCCAATTCTTATAAAAGAATAAAATGATTTCGAGGGTGAAAACTTTCTCAAACATCTTGAATTAGAAGGTCCCTAATATTTTTATACCTTTGTTACTCCTTCTCTCCTTGCTTTTGTAATACCCTGTATTTTTTAATAAAGGTGTATTGGTCATTAGCAAAATAATAATAAGAATAAGAATAAGAATAAGAAGAAGAAGAAAAAACTAACTAATAAAAATATAACAAATCAAAAAAAAGGGATAAGGAATTTAAAACAAAAGGGGCCGAAGCCCATAACAAACAACATTTGCCCAACTTTTAAAAGGGTTGGGGAAGGGTACGAAGCAGAAGCTTCAGAAACGAAACAAAAAAAACACAGAGAAGGAAAGAAAGAGAGAACAAGAAAAGAGAGGAAGAAGAAAGCTTTGGACAAAGACTTTAAGAAGAACTAGGGGTTGAAATTGAATCCTTCGACTCAAGAGGTTAACTTCTTCTCCTCATCTGTTGAATTATTTCACTGTATTTATGCAATTTTATGTGGTACAAAGGAATTCAATATCAACTTTCTTTTATATAAAAAGAAATATACAATTACTATGGAGATAACAAGACTATGAGGGTTTGGTTTAAGAACCTATAGGTCTACTTCTAGAGGAATAAATTATACTAAATAATTTGAAATTGATAGAATTATGGACTAGTTCTATGATTAAATATAAATACCTTTTTATTTATGAGATTTTTGGACTAATTTAAATTATTCATAGCATAAATAAATATAAATCCACAAATTAAGACTCAAACATGAACTCCGATGATTGGGTTTTCTAAAATAACTATGAATTAGCCTAAATAAGAAAATTAACATGAGATCGATATTATGTAATTATAGATTGATTGGAGGAATTTGTACGAATTGTTCGAGGTGAAGCATTTGGTATTTCGGCACGAGTACTGTAAGTAGAAATCTTACTGCAATTTGTGTTTTCATAATTTGCATGATTTACACATGATTTTTAATATGAATATGTTACTGATTATTTTGAGTTGCATGTGGGACAAGTCTTTTACTCGATATGATACCGAAATAGTTATTTGAGAAGATTACCGTTGTTTTTAAATATTTCCGTTGTCAAACTGTTTTACCGTTACTTGATTTACTGTTACCGAAATGAAATTATATGATTTGATAAGAACCAAAATACCCTATATTGATTTAAAATATTTTCTACGAGTATATACAGATTATAAAGACAAGTATAAATGGGAGTAGACATTGAAGGATCTCGTAGCTAACGACGGTTCGTTAAACCTGGTGCACCTTGTAATTACAGATTAACGTTATAGCCCTCGCTAGTGGGAAGGTAGAACTAGCATACCGTTACCGATTTTCCTTGAGTAGGGACTACCGTTATATTTGACTTCTTGCGAAGAAGTCCACAGCTATACCGATTACATGATCCGCTCATTGAAACCTCCCAAAATATGAATATTGATATACAATGGTTACCGAGCTTATTACAGAATTGTCAATCGTATTATACTACAAGAAAACATGATGAGACTGAAAATTATTTATTGTTTCTGAAAGGGGCATTTTTATGATAATTTATGTTTAATATACTAGCATGTTTTCTGACTTGTCCCCAATAAAAACGGTTATGATTAAGTGTTATTACTCACTGAGCTAGCGACTCATTCTCTGTTAATTTTTTTTACAGAGACAGCAGTTGACGCGGGCGAGGATTTCGTTAATTAGAGCGCACAAGTTGATAATTCTTGGTGAGCTTCGCACTGGTTCGCGTGAGCGAAAATTTTATCAATTGTTATGGTCTTTTCTTTGAACTCTTAGAGTCGCTCCATGGTCATCCTTTTAGTGTCTTGAGTAGTCTTTGTTATAATAGACTTATGTTGAGTAACGCTCATTCTTATCAAATTTGGAGATAAATTAGTATTTCTAGTTGTTAGTGGGTGGAATGTTAAAGGTAGATATTTATTTTGGTTAATTAATTAAGTCATTGTCATTTGAATTGCTATTAGAATGTTTGGTTGCTGAATATGAGACAGGAAAATTTTTTGGGATGGTCCAAAACAGGGGAAACTCTGTCCGATTTTCTGTAAAAATTTCCGATGAGGCTTACTTGGGAGCACTTGCTCCTAAGTGCCGGTCACGATCCTAAAATGGGTCGTGACAAAGTTGGTATCAGAGATTAGGCTTTAAGTCCCGAGCCATGAAGCAATGTTTAGTCGATTACTTATGATCTTGAAGCTTCTGAACATCTAGGAATGTTTTCCCTTCTTTCATTCTTTGATCGTGCGTTGAGATAACTTGAGATTGACTTTGGAATATTTCTTTCACAGATGGTCAGGACACGCACACCCTCATCTGCTGGACGTGGTACTACCCGGGGTGGCGGTCAAGTTGGGGTTCATCAAACTAGAAGAAAGACTGCTCCTCAACCTAAAGTTGGGAACATGGGTCAACCCCAAGCTGTTATGCCAAATCAAGTGCAAGGGTAAGGAGTTCACGACGCTCCACCACTAGTGCCAACTGTTGTGCCTACTGTTTCCTTACCTGCAGACGCAGTGGCAAGGTTATTGAATGTGTTAGAGGCATTGGTGCCTGCTCAGGATGGAAGTTCAGCTCGTCAGGCTACTTTACAGACACAAGCACCTGCACAGACTCAGACTTTCGGGAATAAGAAAGTATATCTACAAGAATTTCTGAAATTGAAATTACCAAAATTCACATGTTCCGATAATTCAGCAGATCCTCAAAGTTTCTTGGATGGGACACTTAAGGCATTACGTGCTCTTGGATGTTCTAGTGAGAGAGCCGTGGAGCTCATAGCATATAAACTAGAGGATATGGCCAACATATGATATGAAACTGTATTGCTAGTGTGATGACCATTTACGAGTAAATTCTGTGTCCTGAGGCCTTAGAAGCCTCCTTTTTACTTACCTCGATTTGCGTGCGCGATCCGGACGTATATCTGGAACGTTTTTATGTGGAAATGTGATAAAAATGTTAATTTGGCCTTTAAAATTGAATTTAAGTTGACTTCGATCAATATTTTGGGTAAACAGACTCGGACCTATGATTTGACAGTCCCGGAGGGTCCGTAGGAAAATATGAGACTTGGGCGTATGCCCGGAATCGAATTCCGTGGTCCCAAGCCCGAGAAATGAATTTTTGAAAGAAATTATTTTACTGAAAATATAAGAGTTTTTGGAAATTTGATTATATTTGAAATTTATGGTATCGGGCCCGTATTTTAGTTCTGGATCCCGGTACATGTTCAAGATGACATTTAAGATGCGTCTGTGAAATTTGGTAAGAAACAGAAGTCGATGTGATTCGGACAAGTAGTTGTGAAATTTGATACTTTGAAAGTTTTGAGATTTTTCTTAGATTTCTATGCTAAATTCGTTGTTTGGCGATTTGATCGCACTAGTAAGTCCGTAGGATGCTTTTGAGGTTGTGTACATGTTTTGCTTGGAGCCCCAGGGGCTCGAGTGAGTTTCAGATAGGCGTCGGACTGATTCGAACTTAGAAAATCTGGTATTTCTGTTGTTTGCTGGTGTCCAGTTTTTTGTGGTATGCGATCGCATAGGTAGGTTCGCGATCGAATAATGTAGTCTCAGGGGGACCTATTTTGTGCTATGTGATTGTATAGAAACTTCCGCGATCGCATAGAGTTTATTCTAGGGGTCACCATTTGTTCTATGCGAACGCAAAGCTTCTCACGTTATCACACTGAGTTAACTAGGCCTGGGGGAAGGGAAACCTATTTTCCTCTATGCGATCGCACTTCATGCCCCGCGATCGCAATGCCCATCCCCCTTTACCCTATGCGAGCGCATTCAATTATGTGCGAACGATAGGTTCCCTGTCCAGTTATTTTAAAACAGTAGCAAAACAGGATTTCTTCAAAACTTCATAACTTTTTCACTTAAACTCGAACTTGGGCGATTTTTGAAGAGGGATTTCACCACAAAACCATAGGTATGTGTTCTTAGACTTGTTTTCTTCAATTTCCATTAACACCCATTAGATTTCTAGGCCTAAATCATGTTCTTAAGGGTAGAAAATTGGGGATTTAGGTAGAGTTAGGGCTTTTTGAATAAGTAGAATTTAGACCTTGTTTTGGGGTCGGATTCCGAAACTAATTACATATTCGGGCTCGTGGGTGAATGGGTGATCGGGTTTTGGTCCGAAAATTGTGTTTTGACCAAGGGGGCCCGGGGTCATTTTTGACTTTTTGGGAAAATGATAGAAAACCTATAAATTAGCATTGGGTATGAATTCTTTAGCATTTATTGATGTTGTTAAATCAATTTGGACTAGATACAAGTAATTTGGAGGCGGATTCTAAAGGAAAAGCGATGTTTGAGGCTTGAGTTGGCTGTGGAAGTTTGAGGTAAGTGCTTGGTCTAACCTTAGCTTGAGGGATTAGGAGTTGTGTCCTATTTGCTATATGTTATTTGTTGAGTACGACGTATATTCATAGTGACGATTATCTATACGTTGGTGTCAAGCATGCCCGCGAGTCTTATATTATGATTATTATGACTTCGTTTGTATTGTTCATGCCTTTTGTGATGATTTCTATTGTTGAGCAAAGTTTGTGGAATTAATAGTAGTATTTGAGTATTGGAGAGCGTTGGTTCAAGTTGTATAATGAATTGTGGAAGTATAATTGACAATTGAACCTTATAGAGCATTGGCTCAAGTTGTGTAGTGAGTTGTGAAGTAAATGTGAGAAAGAGAAGAGGATTATTACATTGTCTCCCTTGCCGGGATGTTGTTGTTTTCAATGCTATCTCCATTGTCGGGATGTTGACATTTCTGATATTGTTTCCTTCCCGGGATTTTATTGTGATTTCATTTATTTCCTTGCCCCTATTTCTTGTGACTATTGTTTGGGTGAGGAAGAGTGTTAAAGCACGAAGGGTGATGCCGTGTATGATTTTATGAGGAAGAGTGTAAAAGCACAAAGGGTGATGTCGTGCCGCACGATGTACAATTCTGTGCCGATTATATTGATTTTATGGCGAGAACTAGAGTAAAAGCACGAAGGGTGATGTCGTGCTGCACGATGTACAATTCTATGCCGATTATATTGATTTTATGGTGAGGACGAGAGTAAAAGCACGAAGGGTGATGCCGTGCAGATTATATTGATTCTTATGGCGATGACGAGAGTAAAAGCATGAAGGGTGATGTCGTGCGCTTGTTTTATTTCTAATTCTAGTCGATAATTGAGTTATGGTGTTCCTTGTATTTACATGTTGTCCCTTTATTACCCTTTGATGTTTCCAGCAGCATGTTTCCCCCTCCCATTCTTAACTGCATATCCCTGGTTTTATTTTCCGTTGAATATGATTTAACTGCACAGGTTTATTTGGTAGTCTGGTCCTAGCTAAGTCACTACTTCGCCAAGGTTAGGCTGGGCACTTACCAGCATATGGGGTCGGTTATGCTGATACTACGCTCTGCACTATGTGCAGATCCCGGGTACAGCAGCTTTTGGACCTTAGTTTGGGGTGGCTGCCTTCAATCCATTCAGAGATCCAAGGTAGTCCTACAGGTGTCCTCAGGCCCTGACATCTCCCTCTATCCTTTCATCTTGTTTCATTTATGTATTTCAGAAATAGTGTCACATTTATTTTTCGAACCTTGTTTGTAGTATTCCTAGACCGTATGTTAAGTTCTGACACTAGTTCTGGGTAGTCTTTGTTTAAGAAATTGTATTGAAATTATTTAAATGGTTTTATTTGTTTCTTCCGCTTGTTTAAATTCCGTTATATATAAACAGTTAGTTCATAATTATTAAAGGATTAAAAATGGGGGGGGGGGGTAAAGTAAATTGTTCAAACGATTGGCTTGCCAAACTTTTACTAGTAGGCGCCATCACGACTCCCGAGGGTGAAAAATTCGGGTCGTGAAAAGTTGGTATCAGAGCTATAGGTTACTTAGGTCTCACAATTCATGGACAAGCTTAGTAGAGTCTAAGGGATCGGTACGGAGATGTCTATATTTATCCCTAGAGGCTACAAAGTTAGGAAAAACTTCACATCTATTCTTTCCTGTTGTGCAATTTTATTCTCTCAATGCTAAATTGAAACTTCTACTCTTGTCCTTTCACGAATGGCTAGGTTACGTATCGCTTCTTCAGTCGAACAACAACACATACCGGTGATAGATCAACTACGTTTTTGGAGGCTTTGTGGAGGTTGGATAGGTTTTACCAAGCTCTTCACTACCACTTTCAGCGGTGCATCTTCTGAGGATCCCTAGGATTATTTAGACAGCTGTCATGAGGTTCTCAGGAACATGGGGATAGTGGAGACCAATGGGGTCAACTTTGCTACTTTTCGCTTATCTGGATCCGCCTAGACTTGGTGGAGGGATTATTGTTTGGCTAGACCAGTCGGGTCACCAGCTTTGACTTGGGAGCAGTTTTCTCATCTATTCCTGGAGAAGTTTCTTCCTGTCACTCAGAGAGATCTATCAGAAGCAGTTTGAGCATCTCCAACAGGGTTTTATGACTGTTACTCAGTACGAGACCAGGTTTATCGATTTGGCTCGTCATGCTCTACTTATACTCCCTACTGAGAGAGAGAGAGAGAGAGAGAGAGAGAGAGAGAGAGAGAGAGGAGGAGGTTCATTGAGGGGCTCATCCAGCATATTCGACTTCAGATGGCTAAGGAGATGGGGAGTGGGATTTCTTTTTAGGTGGAAGCCAATGTGGCTAGGAGAGTTGAGATGGTTCTATCGTAGGGAGGTAATCAAGGGTCTGACAAGAGGCCTCGTCTTTCAGGCAAATTCAGTGGTACCTCGTTTGGAGGTAGGAATTCGTATGGTAGAGGCTATCCTTTTAGCCTTTTTCAGTTAGCACTTCAGGTTTTTGACGGCACTTCAGGTGGTCGTGGTTCTCATATGCAATATCCTGATCAGCAGTCCTACAGTGCACCACTAGCTCCTATCAGTGCACCGCCGCTCTAGAGTTTTTGGGGTGGTCATTCAGGTCGTCAAGATCAGCAGCCGAGGGCTTGTTATACTTGTGGTGACACGGTTCGCATTGCTAGATTTTGCCCTCGAGCATCGAGCAGTTCTCAGCATTAGGGTTCCCGTGCCATGGTTCAGGCTTAGAGTGTTCCACAACACGCTCATCCAGCTAGAGGTGGAGGTAGAGGTGATATAGGTGGAGGTCAGGTCGCTAGAGGTGGAGGCCATCCTAGAGATGTAGTTCAGAGTGGTGGGGCCCAACCATGATGTTATGCTCTTCCATCCAGACCTGAGGCTGAGGCTTCCGATGCAGTTATCACAGGTACTATTTTGGTTTGTAGTAGAGATGCTTCAGTTCTATTTGATCTAGGATCTACGTACTCCTATGTGTCATCTTATTTTGCACCATCTCTGGTCATGCCTAGTGATTTCTTGAGTGCTCATGTATATGTGTCTACACCAGTGGGCGATTCTATTGTGGTAGATCGTGTCCATCGTTCATGTATAGTTGTGATTGGGGGTCTGGAGACTCGTGTAGATTTGTTACTTTTAGACATGGTTGATTTTGATGCCATATTGGGGATGGACTGGTTATCACCATACCACACTATCTTGGACTGTCATGCCAAGACTGTGACCTTAGCCATGCTGGGTTTGCCTCGTTTAGAATGGAGAAGGACTCCTGGTCATTCTACCCGTAGTGTTATCTCATATATGAAGGCTCAGCGTATGGTCCAGAAGGGATATTTGGCTTATTTGGCATATGTTCGTAATTCTAGTGCCGAGGTTCCTTTTATTGATTTTGTGTCTGTTATTCGTGAGTTTCCTGAGGTATTTCTTTCAGACCTGCCGGGTATGCCACCCGATAGGGATATTAACTTCTGCATTGATTTGGCTCCGGTCACTCAACCAATTTCTATTCCGCCATGTCGTATAGCCCCGCCTGGGTTGAAAGAGCAGTTGCAAGACTTGCTTGAAAAAGGCTTCATCAAACCTAGTGTCTCGTCACGGGGTGCGCCGGTGTTGTTTGTTAAAAAGAAGGACGGATCGATGAGAATGTGTATAGATTACCGGCAGTTGAACAAGGTAACAATCAAGAATAAGTATCCATTGCCGAGGATTGATGATTTGTTTGATCAACTTCGGGGTGCCAAGGTATTTTCGAAGATTGACTTGAGATCTAGCTACCATCAGTTGAGGATTAGGGCATCTGATGTCCCTAAGACAGCTTTCTGCACTCGGTACGAGCATTATGAGTTCTTGGTGATATCATTCGGTTGACAAATGCCCCAACAACTTTTATGGATTTGATGAACCAAGTGTTCAGGCCTTAATTGGATTCGTTCGTGATAGTCTTCATTGATGATATTTTGATCTATTCCCGCAGCCAGGAGGAGCATGAGCAGCATCTGAGAGTGGTCCTGTAGACTTTGAGAGATAGTTAGTTGTATGTGAAGTTTTCGAAGTGTGAGTTCTGGTTGGGTTTGGTTGCATTCTTGGGTCATGTTGTATCGGCAGAGGGTATTCAGGTAGATCCGAAGAAAATAGAGGCAGTCAAAAACTAGCCTAGACTAGCATTAGCTTTAGAGATCCGGAGTTTCTTAGGATTGGCATGCTATTATCGTCGGTTTGTAGAGGGGTTTTCATCTATTGCAGCCCCGATGACCAGGTTGACCCAGAAGGGTGCCCTGTTCAGGTGGTCGGACGAGTGTGAGGTGAGCTTTCAAAAGCTCAAGACAATTTGACTACAGTGTCGGTGTTGGTTTTGCCCAAAGGTTCATGGCCATATACAGTTAATTGTGATGCATCTCATATTAGACTTGGTGCGGTGTTGATGCAGGATGGCAAGGTCATTGCTTATACTTCGCGTCAGTTGAAGATTCATGAGAAGAATTATCTAGTTCATGAATTGGAGTTAGTAGGCATTGTTCATACGTTGAAGATATGGAGGCATTATCTGTATGGCGTGTCATGTGAGGTGTTCACGGATCACAAGAGTCTGCGGTACTTATTCAAGCAGAAGGAGCTAACTTTGAGGTAGAGACGGTGGTTGGAGCTATTGAAAGACTATGATATCACCATCTTATATCATCCGGGAAAGGCCAATGTGGTGGTCGATGCTTTGAGTAGGAAGTCAGCCAGTATGGGTAGTCTTGCGTATATTCCGGTCGGTAAGAGACCGCTTGCTTTGGATGTTCAGGCTTTGGCCAATCAATTCGTGAGGTTGGACGTTTCTGAGCCCAGCCGTGTATTAGCTTGTACAGTCGCTCCTTTTTCATTATTGGAGCGTATCCGAGATCGGAAGTATGATGATCCTCATTTGTGTGTCCTTAGAGACAAGGTGCAGCACAAAGGTGCCAAACATATTACATTAGGAGATGATGGAGTTTTGAGGCTTTAAGGTCGAGTCTGTATGCCTAATGTGGATGGACTCCGAGAGTTGATTTTAGAGGAAGCCCATAGTTCTCGGTACTCTATTCATTCGGGCGCCGCTAAGATGTATCAGGATTTGCGACAGTACTATTGGTGGAGGAGGATGAAGAAGTATATTGTTGTGTATGTGGTGCGGTGTTTGAATTGTATGGAGGTAAATTACGAGCATCAGAGATATGGTGGTTTGTTTCAGAGGATTGAGCTTCCCGAGTGGGAGTAGGAGCGTATCACTATGGACTTTATTGTTGGAATCCCACGGACACAGAGGAAGTTCGATGCAGTATGGGTTAGTGTTGATAGGCTGACTAAGTCAACACATTTCATTCATATGGCAGTCTTCTATTCTTCTGAGAGGTTAGTTGAGATCTATATCTGGTAGATTGTTCGTCTTCATGGTGTGCCCATGTCTATCATTTTGGATCGAGGTACATAGTTTACCTCGCACTTCTAGAGAGTAGTTCAGCGTGAGTTGGGCACACGGGTTAAGTTGAGCACATCATTTCATCCTTAGACGGACAGGCAGTCCGTGCAGACTATTCAGATTTTGGAGGATATGCTCTGAGCTTGTGTCATTGACTTTGGAGGCTCGTGGGATCAGTTTTTGCCTTTAGCAAAGTTTACCTACAACAATCGAGTATCCAGATGGCTCCTTATGAGGCTTTATATGGTAGACGGTGTCGGTCAGATGGTTTGAGCTGGGAGAGGCTCGGTTGTTGGGTACAGATCTAGTACAGGATGCCTTGGACAAGGTCAGGAGCATTCAGGATAGGATTCGTACAACTCAGTTCAGGCAAAAGAGTTATGCCGAAAGTAAGCTTCGTGATATAGCATTCATGGTTGGCGAGCGGGTGTTGCTTCGAGTGTCGTCTATGAAGGGCGTGATGAGATTTGGAAAAAAGGGCAAGCTTAGCCCTAGGTTCATTGGCCCATTTGAGATTCTTGATCGAGTGGAAGATGTGGCTTACAGACTTGCATTGCCACCGAGTTTATCAGTCGTGCATCTAGTATTTCATGTGTCCATGCTTCGGAAGTATCATGACAATCCATCCCACGTGTTAGACTTCAGCACTGTCCAGTTGGACAAGGACTTGTCATATGAGGAGGAGCTGGTAGCTATTCTAGACCGGCAGGTTTGTCAGTTGAGATTGAAGAGTTTCCCTTCTGTTCTTGTTCAGTGGAGAGGTCAGCCTGTTAAGGCATCGATTAGGGAGTCCGAGTCCGATATGCGGAGCCATTATCCTCATCTTTTCTCCGACTCAGGTACTTCCTTCTTATGTCCGTTCGAAGACGAACGGTTGTTTTAGAGGTGAAGGATGTGATGACCCAAAAGGTCATCACTTGATTTACGAGTAAATTCTGTATCTTGAGGCCTTTGAAGCCTTCTTTTTCCTCACCTCGATTTGCGTGCATAGTCCGAGTGTATATCCGGAATGCTTTTATGTGGAAATGTGATGAAAATGTTAATTTGGCTTTTAAAATTAAATTTAAGTTGACTTCGGTCAACATTTTGGGTAAACGGACCCGGACCTGTGATTTGACGGTCCCGGAAGGTCCGTAGGAAAATATGGGACTTGGGCGTATGCCCGGAATCGAATTCCGAGGTCCCAAGCCCGAGAAATAAATTTTTGAAAGAAATTGTTTTACTGAAAATATAAGAGCTTAAAAATTTGATTATATTTGAAATTTTTGGTATCAGACTCGTATTTTAGTTATGGAACCCGGTACAGGTTCAAGATAACATTTAAGATGCGTCTTTGAAATTTGGTAAGAAACGGAAGTCGTTTGATGTGATTCGGACCCGTAGTTGTGAAATTTTAATATTTTGAAAGTTTTGAGATTTTTCTTAGATTTCTATGCTAAATTCGTTGTTTAAGATGTTATTTTGGTGATTTGATCGCACGAGTAAGTCCGTAGGATGCTTTTGAGGTTGTGTACATGTTTGGTTTGGAGCCCCAAGGGCTCGGGTGATTTTCGGATAGGTGTCGGGGTGATTCGAACTTAGAAAATCTGATGTTTTTGCTTTTTTGCTTGTGTCCAGGTTTTTGTGCTATGTGATCGCATAGGTAGGTTTGCGATCGCATAGTGTAGTCTCAAGGGGCCCTTTTTTGTGCTATATGATCGCATAGCAACTTCCGCGATCGTATAGATTTAATTCTTGGGGTCACCATTTGTTCTATGCGAATGCAAGGCTTCACACACTATCGCCATAAGTTAACTAGGCCTGGGGGAAGGGAAACCTATTTTCCTCTATGTGATCGCACTCTCTGCCTCGCGATCGCAATTCACATCCCCTTTACAATATGTGAATGCATTCAATTGTGTGCGAACGCATAGGTTCGTTGTCCAGTTATTTTAAAACAGTAGCAAAACGGGATTTCTTCAAAACTTCATAACTTTTTCATTTAAACTCGAACTTGGGCAATTTTTAAGAGAGATTTCACCACAAAACCTTAGGTATGTATTCTTAGACTTATTTTCTTCAATTTCGATTAACACCCATTAGGTTTCTAGCCATAAATCATGTTCTTAAGGGTAGAAAATTGGGGATCTGGGTAGAGTTAGGGCTTTTTGAATAATTGGAATTTAAACCTCGTTTTGGGGTCGGATTCCAAAACTAATTACATATTCGGGCTCGTGGGTGAATAGGTGATCGGGTTTTGGTCTAAACCTTATGTTTTGACCAAGCGGGCCCGAGATCGATTTTTGACTTTTGGGGGAAAATGATAGAAAACCTATAATTTAGCATTGGGTGTGAATTCTTTAGCATTTATTGATGTTGTTAAATCAATTTGGACTAGATATAAGTAATTTGGAGGCAGATTCTAAAGGAAAAGCGGTGTTTGAGGCTTGAGTTGGCCGTGGAAGTTTGAGGTAAGTATTTGGTCTAACCTTAGCTTGAGGGATTAGGAGTTGTGTCCTATTTTCTACGTGTTATTTGTTGAGTACGACGTATAGGCATGGTGACGAGTATCTATACATTGGTTTCCAGCATGCCCGTGAGTCTTATATTATGATTATTGTGACTCTGTTTGTATTGTTCATGTCTTTTGTGATGATTTCTATTGTTGAGCAAAGTTTGTGGAATTAATAGTGGTATTTGAGTATTGGAGAGCGTTCGCTCAAGTTATATAATGAATTGTAGAAGTATAATTGGCAATTGAACCTTATAGAGCATTGGCTCAAGTTGTGAAGTAAATGTGAAAAAGAGAAGAGGATTATTATATTGTCTCCCTTGGCGGGATGTTGTTCCTTTCAATGCTATCTCCCTTGCCGGGATGTTGATGTTTTTGATATTGTTCCCTTGTTGGGATTTTATTGTGATTTCATTTATTTCCTTGATCTTATTTCTTGTGATTGTTGTTTGGGTGAGGAAGAGTGTTAAAGCACGAAGGGTGATGCCGTGCATTGTTTTGGTGAGAGAGTGTTAAAGCGCGAAGGGTGATGCCGTGTATGATTTTGTGAGGAAGAGTGTAAAAGCACGAAGGGTGATGCCATGTCGCACGATGTACAATTCCGTGCCGATTATATTGATTTTATGGTGAGGACGAGAGTAAAAGCATGAAGGGTGATGTCGTGCAGATTATATTGATTCTTATGGCGAGAACAAGAGTAAAAACACGATGGGTGATGTCGTGCACTTGTTTGATTTCTGATTCTTGTTGATAATTGAGTTATGATGTTCCTTGTATTTACCTGATGTCCTTTTATTACCCTTTGATGTTTCCCGCATCATGTTTCCCCCTCCCATTCTTAACTGCATATCCCTGCTTTTATTTTTCGTTGAATATGATTTAACTGCACATGTTTATTTGGTAGTCTGATCCTAGCCTCGTCACTACTTCGATAAGGTTAGGCTGGGCACTTACCAGCATATGGGGTTGGTTGTGCTGATACTACACTCTACACTGTGTGCGGATCCCGGTGTAGCAGCTTTTGGACCTTAGCTTGGGGTGGCTGCCTTCAGTCCATTCGGAGATCCAAGGTAGTCCTGCAGGCTTCCGCAGGCCCTAGCGTCTCCCTCTATCCTTTCATCCTGTTTCATTTATGTATTTCAGAAATAGTGTCGCATTTATTTTTTGGACCTTGTTTTAGTATTCTTAAACCGTCTGTGAAGTTGTGACACCAGTTCTGGGTAGTTTTTGTTTAAGAAATCATATTGGAATTATTTAAATGGTTTTATTTGTTTCTTCCGCTTGTTTAAATTCTGTCGTTTATAAACTGTTTGTTCATAATTATTAAAGGGTTAAAAATGAAAAAAAAATTTAATTGTTCAAATGGTTGGCTTGCCTAGCTTTCACTAGTAGGCGTCATCACGACTCTCGAGGGTGGGAAATCCGGGTCGTGACAGATAGGAAAGCTAGCAGGAGTAGTACCACTGACATGGGACGAGTTCACTAAGTTGTTCAAGAATCATTTTCTTCCAGACATCCTGATGCAAAAATATACTAGAGACTTTGAGAGAATGGTTCAGAAACACTAAGTTTTATAAGCTGGCTATATATGCTCCTTACTTAGTGCCTACCGAAGAAGCTTGAGTTCAGAGGTTTGCAAATGGATTGGCTGGTTGTCTATACATTGCAGTAGCCCCACAGATGGAGACTTTATCCTACTCTGATGTAGTCGACCATGCTAAAATGATTGAAAACAAGGGACGTGATGAGCGGGCAGCTAGTGATTTACGTAAGAAGGCCAAGACAGGAGGGTCTTTCAGTGGCGGTTTTAGTGAAAATCGAAGAGCAAGAAATCGGGGATAATAACAACAGGGTTCTCAGAAAGGGACACATTTGTCTTCACAGTCCACATATAGGCCACATTATAGACAGGATACTAGGGCATCGTCAGCATGTGGACATCATAATTAATATATACCACTACTCCAATCTGCCAGACCTGTGGTATATCACAGTTGGGTTAATGTCGTGTTCTAATTGGAGAGTGCTTTCGGTGTGACCAGTTGGGACATCACTTGAGGGATTGCTCTTAGCCTCCAAGAAATTTCAACGAGGCTTCTATTCAGTCAGTTGCACCGACTCAGACTACTCGCAATACTTCAGGTGATACAGGTACAGGAAATAGAGGTCGAGGTGCTAGAGATCGTGCTACTATGAATCAAGGACAAGGGAATGCTAGTAAAGGTCAGGCGAGAGTTTTTGCATTTACTAGACATGATGCTCATGCCTCGAATGTTGTGGTTACAGGTATTCTTTCTATCTGTTCATTTGATGTACTTGCGTTGATTGATCCGAGATCTACTCACTCCTATGTGTCCTCGTACTTTTGTTTGAGGTTGATGTTTTAAGCGTCAATACTACACAAGATAGGGGGTGATTTGTGTAGTACCCAATTTTGGCTTAACTGAACTATAGAAGAACCTGGTTCTTCTAGGTGTTCCAACTACTATTGTTTGCGGAATAATAAATACAGAAAATAAATAACACATAGATTTTTACGTGGAAAACACCTGGCTCAAAAGGTGAAAAAACCACGACCTACTACTCAATAGGATTTTCCCAAACTTCCACTAAAATCATTGAGCCAAAATAGCATTTACAAAAACTCTTTGTAAACCTAAGGATTAACTTTAATCCCGTTGTGGTACACAGCCTCAACTGTTGCGACAACTTCAAGTTAGCTATAACTTGAACACTCTAGGTACCTAATACAATTGTTTCTATGAAAGCTAAAAGGTACAACTTTAAACCACCTACTACAATTGAGCTAGAATAAAAGATAGACACAATGGAACTGGTTCTTCTATCTCGTTCAAGTAGCTTTAGAGTGCACACCCAAATCACACATAAATTGCTTGCAAAATCACCTTGCTCTTTTGCTCTCAATTTAGTTAACTTCTGCATATGTGCATTACCTGTAAAAGAGAACAACATTGACATTTAATAGGTTAGTAATCAGAGTTTGATTGGAACTCAATCGTAGAAGAGTTCATGATGATCTCAAACTCTATCACTATCTTCATCCTAGATTGTGTTCTCTTCATATAAGGAGACTTTCTCCCCTTATCCAATATGCAACCTTTTCGACCAGATAAGGAGATATTGCTGCTTGATCAGTAGAACTTATCTCCTTCACATGCATCTCACATGTATATGTTGATCATGACTGTGCTTCACAAGATGGACCTGGTCCATGACTGAGTTCTTTTTGTCATTCTTCAAAACTTCACCTGTTCAAGAGTCCTGTTCTTTCTTTCAACTACTCCATTTTGTTGAGGAGTCCTGGGGGCAGAGAAGTTATGATTTATATCATGCTCATCACATAATTCATCAAACTTAGCATTTTCAAATTTAGTTCCATGATCATACCTAATGGATGCAAGTTGATTACCTAGTTGTTTCTGAGTTTTTCTAACAAAACCAGTAAACATGTCAAATGCTTCATCTTTAGATGTTAAAAATAGTACCCATGTAAATCTAGAATAATCACCAACAAGTACCATTACATATTTCTTTCCACCTCTGCTCATGGTTCTCATTGGACCACAGAGATCCATATGGACCAGTTCCAACGTCTTGGTTGTGCTTACCATTTTCTTGCTTTTGAAGAATGATCTTACCTTCTTCCCCCTGCACATGCCTCACAAACTTTGTCTTCCTTGAACTTGATATTAGGCAACCCTATCACCAAGTCCTTAGAGACTAATTTGTTAGCTGATTCAGACTAGCATGATCAAGTCTTTTGTGTCACAGGAGGGGATCGTTATCCAACATACTTAGGCAGGTGAGTTCATTTTCTGAAAGAGTAGACAAATCTACAATGTAAATATTGTTAACTCTTTTTCCCTGCAAAACAATCTTATTAGTGGTAAGGTTAATCACAAAGCATTTAGTAGAGGTGAGGAACTGGTTCTTTTCCAAAGGAGACATTACCTTTGTTAGTAGACTAATTTCCAAAGGAGACATTACCTCCCTTTAAGTCCTCAAGTGAAAGGAATTGGTTCTTACTTCCAGTTATATGTTTTGAGCAGCCACTATCCATGTACCATATTTGGCTACTTCCCTTCACTTGGACCTGCAAAAAGAAATCAATGGTTAGTCTTAGTAACCCAAACTAGTTTGGGTCCCTTTCTATAGGCAAAGGGATAAATCAAATTCCTTTTAGCCCACCCAGGCAACCTATTTTTCTCTTGTACAATAACTTTGTTCTTTAGACTAGCCTTTTCTTTTGCATTACATTCATTTTTGTAACGGCCAGTCTTGCCACAGTGTGTGTAGATTTTGTTCTTAGGTAGATTGAGGTACTTGTTTTTAGGATCCCACTTAGGTGCTTGAGTTCCATAGCCAAGTCTTCTTTTATTGCTACCGTGATGTTCTTGTAGCCAGGAAAGTGCATTAGAAGCCTTGTTCCATTTGCAAGTTCTGTCTACTTTATGTTTTACCTTCCCTAGATCTTCTTTTAAGACTTTTATCTGCTCATCCTTCCTATACAACTCATCCTTCATTTTTCCTAAGTTTTCTTCTAGGGTGAGATGTGTGTGGTCAGCTTTCTCCTTACCTATTCCTAGTTTCAGTTTTAAGTTCTCAAACCTAAGTTCTAGGACACTGGTGTCAAGTTTAAGAGCCTCGTTCTTCAACTCAGCATTTTTCCTATCACTCTCATTAGCCCTAGACTCTAGATTTTTGCACTTGGCTTTTAGGATCACACATTCCCTAGACAGATCTTCTTTCTCATTGTTAATTATCTTGGACTCATCAATGAAGTCTAGCAATAGCTCGGACAACCTTTCTTTACAGAGGAATTTAATATTATCTTTGAGATGAAGGATACTTACCCCTTGTTCATCATCTGATTCTCCGATGGCCATAAGTGTTTGTTCGTCTCCAGCTTCATCTTCTAAGTCCTCATCTGATGTTTCTCCCCAAGCAGCAACCATAGACTTTGTTGATCCTTTATTCCTTTTTGGTTGAACCCGTTCCTTCTTCCTATTCCTTCGTTCTGCCCTTTCCTTCTTCCACTCAATTTCCCATTGAGGACAGTTCTTGATCATGTGGTCAGTCTTACCACATTTGTAACAACCCTCGTTGGTCTATTTCTTAGGAACCCTTGGTTTGTTGAAGGTTGTACCTCTTGAAGAACCCTTTCCTCTCATCAGGTACTTTTTGAAATCTCTTGTGATCATGGCCATTTCATCATCCTCCAGATCAGAACCTTCAGCTATTCTGAGAGCCAGACTTCTTTCCTTCTTGGGTGCATCTATTTTCATGGTTTTCCTTCTCAGTTCATAGGCACTAAGGTTTCCAATCAATTCATCCAGCTTGAGGGTAGCAATATTCTTTGATTCCTGAATAACAGTAATTTTGCTTTCCTAAGTCACTAGTAAAACCCTTGTCAAGATTTTCTCAACCTTGTATTCTTCAAGGATAATTCTCCCAAGAGATTTAAGTTCATTTGTTAGTGTTGTGAACCTTGTGTACATCTCCTGGATAGATTCTCCTTCCTTCATACTGAAATTCTCATATTGAGAATATAGCAGTGTTCCTCTTGATCTCTTTACTTGAGGAGTTCCTTCATGAGCCGCTTGTAAAGTGTCCCATATTTCCTTTGTAGTAGTACAACTTTGAATCCTATTGTACTCGTCTGGACCTAGTCCACACACACAACCATTTCTTGGCCTTGGCATTCTTCTCCTATTTCTTCAAATCTTTAGCAGTGCAGTCAGCTCTTGTCTTTGGCACATCCACTCCTTCAGCATTCTTCTTTGTAGTTGTCAGAGGACCATCTGTGACTATGTCCCAGAGTTCATAGTCTTCTCCTATGATGTGATCTCTCATCCTGTTCTTCCACCAAGAATAGTACTGACCATTAAAGAGTGGAGGCCTAGAAGTGGATTGCCCTTCCCAGTTCTCAGGTGGGGCACTCATTTTGATCTTTTCCTAAGGTGTTAGCCTCTTCAAGGATAACCCGCTCTGATACCAATTGATGTTTTAAGCATCAATACTACACAAGAGGGGGGGGGGTGATTTGTGTAGTACCCAATTTTCGCTTAATTGAGCTATAAAAGAACTTGGTTCTTCTAGGTGTTCCAACTACTACTGTTTGCGGAATAATAAATACAGAAAATAAGAACACAAAGATTTTTACGTGGAAAACACCTGGCTCAAAAGGTGAAAAAACCACGACCTACTGCTTAGTAGGATTTTCCCAAACTTCCACTAAAATCACTGAGCCAAAACAACATTTACAAAAACTCTTTGTAAAACTAAGGATTAACTCTAATCCCGTTGCGGCACAGAGCCTCAACTGTTGCGACAACTTCAAGTTAGCTATAACTTGAACACTCTAGGTACCTAATACAATTGTTTCTATGAAAGCTAAAAGGTACAACTTTAAACCACCTACTACAATTGAACTAGAATAAAAGATAGACACAATGGAACTGGTTCTTCTGTCTCGTTCAAGCAGCTTCAGGAGTGCACACCCAAATCATACATAAATTGCTTGCAAAATTGCCTTGCTCTTTTGCTCTCAATTTAGTTAACTTCTGCGTATGTGCATTACCTGTAAAAGAGAACAACATTGACATTTAATAGGTTAGTAATCAGAGTTTGATTGGAACTCAATTGCTGCTCTCCTATCGTAGAAGAGTTCATGATGATCTCAAACTCTATCACTATCTTCATCCTAGATTGTGTTCTCTTCGTATAAGGAGACTTTCTCCCCTTATCCAATATGCAACCTTTTCGATCAGATTAGGAGATATTGTTGCTTGATCAGTAGGACTTATCTCCTTCACGTGCATCTCACATGTATATGTTGATCATGACTGTGCTTCACAAGATAGACCTGGTCTATGACTGAGTTCTTTTTGACATTCTTCAAAACTTCACTTGTTCTTGGGCCAACAGAAGTTTAGTAGACAACCTGAGCTATTGAACGATCCTTTTCTAGTTGCTACTCCTGTTGGAGAGTCTCTATTAGTTGAATACGTGTATCGTGCTTGTCAGATTCGAGTTGAGGGTAGAGATACTCTAGTTGATCTTATTGTACTTGATATGATTGACTTTGACATTCTAATGGGAATGGATTTGTTATCTTCTTGCTATACTATAGTCGATTGTCATGCAAAGATAGTTAAGTTTGAGATACCAAATGAACCCAGTTTTATTCTAAGAGGTAGTGAGGTTCCAGAGACTTGCAAAATTGTATCTTTTATGAAAGCTCAACTAAATAAGGGTTGCTTGGGTCTCTTAGCTATTGTACATGATACAAGAAAGGAAACGGTTAGTATAGAAAATGTACCAATAGTGAGAGAATTTTCTAATGTATTTCCTGAGGATTTACCAGGATTGCCTCTAGTATGAGAAATAGACTTTGGTATTGATTTGCTACCTGACACATAACCCATATCGAATGGCACCAGCAAAGTTGAGGGAGCTAAAGCAACAGTTACAGGATTTTTTAGATAAGGGTTTTATTAGACCTAGTGTATTACCATGGGGTGCACTAGTACTGTTCGTAAAGAAGAAAAACGGATCCCTGAGAATGTGCATTGACTACCGGTAGTTGAACAAGATAAAAATATGCAATAAATATCATTTGCCTCGTATAGATGAGATGTTTGATCAGTTACAAGGAGCTGCCCACTTTTCAAAGATTGGCCTCTGTTCTGGTTATCATCAACTTAGAATCAAAGATGAAGATATTTCTAAGACTGCTTTTAGAACTCGATACAGACACTATGCGTTTCTTGTTGTCACGACCCGTTTCTTTATCCATTTTATACCATTTAACAATTATAAAGCCAAAGCGTGTAGACAACGGAAATTACAATAAGCGGAAGAAAAACAGTAAATTATCTTAATATATATCTAATATAACTGTTTGAACCTCGACCACCCAAAACTGGTGTCACAGTACCACAGACGATATAAGAATACTACGTACAAGTCTGAAAATAAACAATACACTATTTTTAAATTAAGGAAATAAAACAGGAATAAAGGGATAGAGGGAAACGCCAGGGCCTGCAGACGTCTGTAGGTCTACCTTGGATCTTCGCGTGGACTGAAGGCAGCCACCCAATCTACGGTCCAAATGCAGCTGCTCCAGGATCTGCACATAGTGCAGAGTGTAGTATCAGCTGGTAAATGCCTAGCCTAACCTCGGCGAAGTAGTGACAAGGCTAGGACTAGACTACCAAATAAACTCATGCAATTCAGCTATATACAGCGGAAAAGAAGAACAGTAACATACAGTCAAGTATGGGAGGGGTAACATGCTGCGGGGGGAGCTATAAATTTAGAATAGAAAGACAACAGGTAATTGAAAGAAACAACATATCTCAGATATCAACAAAGAACCAGAAATCAATAAGTGAACAACATCACCCTTCGTGCTTTTACTCTCGACCTCACCAAAGTAATCTAATAATGAAAATGTGCACGGCATCACCCTTCGTGCTTTTACTCTCGTCCTCACCATATAATCAATATAATCGGCATGGAATGGTACATCGTGCGGCTTGGCATTACCCTTCGTGCTTTACACTCTTTCCTCACAAATCATACACGGCATCACCCTTCGTGCTTTAACACTCTCTTACCAAAACAAAACATGGCATCACCCTTTGTGCTTTAACTCTCTTCCTCACCCAAACAACAATCACAAATAATAGGGCAAGGAAATGAATGAAATTACAATAAGAATCCCAGCAAGGGAACAATAGTTCGACAATCAAGTCCCAGCAAGGGACAACATCAAAACAACAACAATATCCCGACAAGGGAGTCAATATAGTGATTCTTTTCTCTTTTTCACTTTTACTTCACAACTCACTTTACAACTTGAGTCAATGCTCTAAAGGGTTCAATTACCACTTATACTTTCACATTTCATTATACAACTTGAGCCAACGCTCCTCAATGTTCAAACGTCACAATTACTTGCACAAACTTTGTCCAACAAATAGAAATCATCACTAAAGCATGAATAATACAGCGAAGACATGATAATCACAATATAAGACTCACGGGCATGTTTGACACCAACGTATAGATACTCGTCACCATGCCTATACGTCGTACTCAACAATTACCACATAGCACATAGGACTCGACTCCTAATCCCTCAAGCAAAAGTTAGACCAAAGACTTACCTCGATGCCACGAATACAATTCAAGTCTCTACTATCACTTTACCTCTTGATTCCACCACCAATTCGCTCGTATCTAGCCACAAGTTACTTAATTACATCAATAAACGCTAAATGAATCAATTTCAATGCATAAAAATGAGTTTTCCAAAGTTTTACCCAAAATGTCAAAAATTGTCCCCGGGGCCACATGGTCAAAACCCAAGGTTCGAACCAAAACCCGATTACCCATTCCTCCACGAACCCAAATATATAATTTATTTTGAAATCGGACCTCAAATCGAGGTCCAAATCCCCAATTTTTTGAAAAACCTAGGTTCTACCCAAAACACCCAATTTCCCTCATAAAAATCATTGATTTGAGTTGAAATTATGTGAAAAGATGTTAATGATTGAAGAAAACGAGTTAAAATTGACTTACAATCGATTTGAAAGAAGAGTTGTCTTTGAAAAATCGCCCAAGAGTGTTTTGGTTTTGAAAGAGTGTGAAAATGAAAGATTTTTGGTTGTTATAAAACTGCAGGTTGCAGATGTCGCAATTGCGACCAGGGTTCGCAATTATGTTCGCATTTGCGAAGGAGTTCTTGCATTTGCGAGTTGGGAATTGCGAACACTGTGTTGCATTTACGACGACTCGCTAAGAGGGGGAAGCATCGCATTTGCGATAGATTCCTCGCAATTGCCAGGTAGCTGGCCTGGGCCATTATTCACATTTGCGACAAGGCCTTCGCATTTGCAGGCTGCAATGCAACAGCAGAAGTCTGCAATTTTTCAAGTCCCAAATCCACCCTGTGGCCTATCCAAAACTCACCCGAGCCCTCGGGGCTCCAAACCAAATATGCACACCAACCTAAAAACATCATACAGACTCGCTCGTGCATTCAAATCACTAAAATAACATCAACAACTATGAATTTAACATCAAAATCATGAAATTTCTCAAGAGCTTCAAATTCTCCAATTTTCTCAATTACGATCCGATTTACGTTGTTTCAAGTCTGTTTCTTACCAAATTTCATAGACTTATCTTAAATCACATATAAGATCTGGACCAGGCGCTAGAACAAAATACAAGCCCAATACCATCAGGTTTTGAACACATTTCATTTCCAAACCTCATAAATAATTTCAGAAAATAATTTTCTTAAAAAACTCATTTCTCGGGCTTGGGACCTCGGAATTCGATTTCGGGCATACGCACAAGTCCCATATTTTCCTACGGACCCTTCGGGATCGTCAAATCACGGGTCCGGGTCCGTTTACCCAAAATGTTGACCAAAGTTAACTTAATTCATTTTAAAATCAAAATTCCTCATTTTTCACAGATTTTCACATATTGGCTTTCCGGCTACGCGTCCGGACTGCACACGCAAATCGAGGTGAGACAGAAAGAGGGTTTTAAAGCCTCGGAATGCATAATTTACTTTTACTTGTGATACCTTTCGGACTGATTAATGCTCCAGCGGCATTCATGGATTTAATGAATAGGGTGTTCAAGCCGTTTCTGGATAGATTTGTAATAGTATTTATTGATGATATCCTGATATATTCTCGTAGACAAGGAGAATACAAGGATCATCTCAGGACTGTATTGCAGACATTGCGAGAATATCGACTTTATGCTAAGTTCTCGAAGTGTGAATTTTGGCTAGACTCGGTATTATTTCTGGGGCAAGTTATTTCCAAATATGGAATTATAGTGGATCCTAAGAAGATAGAAGTTGTGCAGAAATAGCCCAGACCTACTCCTCCTACAGAGATTCGCAGTTTTTTAGGCTTAGCAGGCTATTACAAGCGTTTTGTGCAAGATTTCTCCAGAATAGTAGCGCCACTGACCAAGCTAACACAGAAAAATGCAAAGTTTCAGTGGACGGAGGAATGTGAGCAAAGCTTTCCGAAACTCAAAACGTGTTGGACAACTGCACCAATATTAGCCTTACCATCAGGTTCTGGAGGATTTTCAGTATTCTGTGATGCCTCGAGGTTAGGATTAGGATGTGTTCTCATGCAAAATGATCGTGTTATTGCTTATGCTTTGAGACAATTGAAAAAGCACGAGGAAAACTATCTTGCACATGATCTGGAGATGGCTGCAGTGGTATTTGCTCTAAAAATTTGGAGACATTATCTATACGGCGAAACTTTTTAGATTTATACTGACCATAAAAGTCTGAAGTATATCTTTCAGCAGAGAGATCTAAATCTTCGGCATCATCGTTGGATGGAACTACTCAAAGACTATGATTGTTCTATTTTGTATCTTCCTGGAAAAGTCAATGTGGTGGCTGATGCATTGAGTAGAAAATCTATGGGGAGTTTGGCACATATAGCTCCTACAAAAAGACTTTTTGCCAAAGATATTCAGAGACTAGAAGATACAAGTATTAGATTTAGTGTTGGAAATTTAGAGGCATTGTTGACTTGTGCTCATGCTAAGTCTTCATTAATTGAGAGTATTAAGGCCACCAATATGAGGATGAACGGTTATGCAAATACAGAGATGTGGCCTTAGCTGGTAAAAGCAAGGATATAATTGTTGAAAGTGATGGTGTTCTTCGAATGAGTGACAGGCTATGTGTAGAAAACATAGATGGGTTGAGACATGCTATTCTTAAATAAGCTCACAACGCTGAATACACTATACATCCTGGATCCACAAAAAATGTACCATGACCTAAAGCAATTTTATTGGTGGGAAGGTATGAAGAAAGATATTGCTAACTTTGTTTCTAGTTGTTTGACTTGTCAGCAGGTCAAGGCTGAGCATCAGCGACCCGCATGACTACTACAACAAATTGAGATTCCAAAGTGGAAATGGGAAAGAATTATTATGGATTTTGTCACCGGGCTACCACGAACCCTTAGAGGTTATGACTCGGTATGGGTGATTGTAGATCGACTAATGAAATCAGCACACTTTTTGCCAGTGAAGACTACCTATGGTGGAGTGAGGTATGCACAGATATTTATGAACGAAATTGTCCGACTTCACGGAGTTCCAGTATCCATCATCTCTGATAGAGGATCACAGTTCACTTCACGCTTTTGGAAATATTTTCAAGAAGCATTAGGTACACGCGTAGATCTTAGTACTGCATTTCATCCATAGACAGACAGGCAGTCTAAACGTACTATACAGACCTTAGAGGATATGTTGAGAGCTTGCATCCTTGAGTTTAGAGGTAGTTGGGACACTTATCTGCCTATAGCTGAATTTGCATATAACAATAGCTTTCAGTCCAGTATTCAAATGACACTGTACGAAGCATTGTATGGTAGAAGATGTCGTTCTCCTATCGGATGGTTTGAAGCTGGTGAGACTAACGTATTGGGACCCAATTTAGTATAAGAAGCTATGGACAAAGTCCAGTTGATCAGACAGAGATTTCTTACATCTCAAAGCAGACAAAAATCTTATGTGGATAAGAGAAGAAGAGATTTAGTGTTCACAATTGGGGACAAAGTGCTCCTACGAGTCTCTCATATGAAAGGTGTGATGCGGTTTGAGAAAAGAGGCAAGTTGAGCCCCAGGTTTATAGGACCGTATGATATAATATACCGAGTGGGAGTAGTGGCTTATGTTTGGTACTTTCTCCTGAGTTGTCCTTTATTCATCCATTTTTTCATGTCTCAACGCTAAGGAAATATATAACAGACTCATCTCAGGTGCTTGAAGCACCTGTTATACTGCTTGATGAGAAGTAGTCTTACGAAGAGGAACCTATGGCTATTGTTGATAGGCAAGTAAGGAAGCTACGGTCAAAAGAAATTGAGTTCGTGAAAGTATTATGACGAAATCATATAGTTGAAAAGGCTACTTGGGAAATAGAGGATACTATGCGAGTCAAGTACCCCCATTTGTTTCAGTCTACAGGTCCGAACTTGAGTTAAATTCGGGGACCGAATCTCTTAAGGTGGGGAGGATGTAATACCCTATATTTTTTAATAAGGGTATATTGGTCATTAGTATAATAATAATAATAATAATAATAATAATAATAATAAGAAGAAGAAGAAGAAGAAGAAGAAGAAGAAGAAGAAACTAACTAATAAAAATAAAACAAATCAAAAAAAGGGATAAGGAATTTAAAACAAAAGGGGTCGAAGCTCATAACAAACAACATCTGTCCAACTTTTAAAAGGGTTAGGGGAATGGGACAAAGCAGAAGCTTCAGAAACGAAACAAAAAAAACAGAGAAGGAAAGAAAGAGAGAAGAAGGAAGAAAGCTTTGGACAAAGACTTTAAGAAGAACTAGGGATTGAAATTGAATCTTTCGACTCAAGAGATTAACTTCTTCTCCTCATCTGTTGAATTATTTCACTGTATTTATGCAATTTCATGTGGTACAAAGGAATTCAATATCATCTTTCTTTTATATAAAAAGAAATATATAATTACTATGGAGATAACAAGTCTATAAGGGTTTGGTGTAAACACTGATAGGTCTACTTCTAGAGGAATAAATTATACTAAATAGTTTGAAATTGATAGAATTATGGACTAGTTCTATAATTAAATATAAATACCTTTTTATTTACAAGATTTTTGGACCAATTTAAATTACTCATAGCATGGGTAAATATAAATCCACAAATTAAGACTCAAACATGAACCCCGATGACTGGGTTTTCTAAAATAACTATGAATTAGCCTAAATAAGGAAATTAACATGAGATAAATATTAAGTAATTATAGATTGATTGGAGGAATTTGCACGAATTGTTCGAGGTGAAGCATTTGGTATTTCGGCACGAGTAATGTGAGTAGTAATCTTACTATAATTTGTGTTTTCATAACTTGCATGATTTATATATAATTTTTAATATGAATATGTTACCGATTAATTTGAGTTGCATGTGGGACAAGTCTTTACTCTATATGATACCGAAATAATTATTTGAGAAGATTACTGTTGTTTTAAATATTATCGTTGTCACTAGATCTGTTTTACCGTTACTTGATTTACTGTTATCGAAATAAAATTATATGATTTGATAAGAACCGAAATGCCCTATATTGATTTAAAATATTTTTTACGAGTATATACGGATTACAGAGACAAGTATAAATGGAAGTAGACATTGAAGGATCTTGTAGCTAACGGCGGGTTCGTTAGACCTGGTGCACCTTGTAATTACAGATTATCGTTATAGCCCTCGCTAGTGGGAAGGTAGAACTAGCATACCGTTACCGATTTTTCTCGAGTAGGGACTATCGTTATATTTGACTTCTTGCAAAGAAGTCCAAAATTATACCGATTACATGATCCGTTCATTGAAACCTCCCAAAATATGAATATTGATATTAGATAGTGGTTACCGAGCTTATTACGGAATTGTCAATCGTATTATACTTCAAGAGATTAGACTGAAAATTGTTTATTGTTTCTGAAAGGGGTATTTTTATGATAATTTTTGTTTAATATACTAGCATGTTTTCTAGCTTGTCCCCAATAAAAACGATTGTGATTAAATGTTATTACTCACTGAGCTAGCGACTCATTTTTCGCTAATTTTTTTTTATAGAGACAGCAGTTGACGCGGGCGAGGATTTCGTTAATTAGAGCGCACAAGTTGATAATTCTTGGTGAGCCTCGCACTGGTTCGCGTGGGCGGAAAATTTATCAATTGTTATGGTCTTTTTTTTTAACTCTTAGAGTCGCTCCATGGTCATCCTTTTAGTGTCTCGTATAGACTTTTGTTGAGTAGTGCTCATTCTTATCAAATTTGGAGATAAAGTAGTATTTCTAGTTGTTAGTGGGTGTACTATTAAAGGTAGATATTTATTCTAGTTAATTGATAAAGTCATTGTCATTTGAATTGCTATTAGAAAGTTTGGTTGCTGAATTTGAGACATGAAAATTTATTGGGATGGTCCAAAACAGGAAAAACTCTGTCCGATTTTCTGTAAAATTTTCGATGAGACTTACTTGGGAGCACTTGCTCCTAAAAGCCGGTCACGATCCTAAATTGGGTCGTGACATCTTTAAAGAAATAATTTGATTTATAATATATTCATTATGTATAAAAAAGAGTTTAAAGATAATGTTAAAAGGTATCCAATGAGTTCGAGTCTTAGGAATAAAATCGATTGGCTTTGATATAACTTCAAAATGAAAATTTTGGCACTAATCTAGGTTATGCGGATTTCAAAATAAATATCGAATATCGAGTAATAAACAAAAAACAAACTTATAGTTACATATTCATCTGCACTAACAGTGTAAAAGATTTAGATCAAAAAAGAAAAAAAAAAGAAAAAAAAAAGAAAAAAAGGGCAGTCCGGTGTACAAAGCATTCCGCGTTCACAAAGGGTTCGGAAAGGGCTATTTTCACAAGTCGAACACATAATAGGTCACACACGAAAATAGCTTTGCTATTGCTCCAAAACTCTGGCCCCTTCGGATGAAGGAAAATCCATTTTTTTTTAAAAAAAAAAAGTGTCCATTAGGGATGTACAAAGAAAATCGTTAAACCGTACCAAACCGATAATCCGAGTCAAACCGAAAAAAAGAATCGATATGGTTTTGTTTGATATAGTTTGGTATTGGAAAAAAACCCGACCATAATTGATGGTTTGGTTTTAACTAAAAATAGTCAAACCGAAATCAAACCAATACGACAATACATTTATATAATTTTAAAAGTGTTTTATACATATAAATATTTGTTATAATGTAATTTATAAATATTTCTTAAACTTTTTCATAGCTTTATCTTTTAGTGTTTTATTTCAAACTTAGACTTAACATTCTTGAATGGTCTAATAAGTTTTATAGCCCATAAATGTAGTAACTCAGATAAAGTCCAAATCAATACTAATGCTAATAAAATAAATTCAATTCAACACTAGAAATGATAATTGTGTTGGGTATCTATTTTAAGTTTTGCACTTATCTATAATGAAAATACATAACTTAATTTATCTTTTTCTCTAATGCTTAGTCATGTAATTAATAGCACTTTAGATTATGTCCATTGTTTATTAATTAGCAATATTTCTTTTATGCGATTTTATTAACTTAGTTGTTGAATATTTAGTACAATATTGTGACTCGTCTCATATTATTGTGTTATTTTCTTGAAAATACATTATATAGTTGTATCCTACTATGACTAAATAAATACTTGGAGCACAATTACATATATTGTGTATGAAGACTTTACCGAAAAAATTTGAAAAATCCGATAAACACAAGATTGAAAAATTAGACTTTATTAGTTTGATTTGATTTATAGATTTAAAAATTCAATACTATTTGTTTGGTAACTTAAAATTCGAACTAACCCGATTGATGTACACGCCCTAGTGCCCATATATGTATACCCCAAAATTGCCACGTGGACCCACCACGAGGTTTCACTAATCATCACGGCATTTTTATAGGGCAGTGGGGGAATTCCCTCTATTGTAGCTTTCTTGCATCAGCTTTGATATGACCTCTACAGTCTACACGACCTTCCATGGGCCCCCCTTCCAAGCTTTGGCTCTTTAATATGTGCGCACGTGATATGCTTCCGTTAGTCACGTGCATTTCACTATTTCAAGCTTCCTCGCTGTAAAGTTAATCTAGAAAAAATAATACATTCCATATTCGTAGTCCATTAAAAGGAAAATGTGCCTATTGGTATTCTTTTCATTCTAATTCGAATTCGAGATTTCTAGTACTGTTGAAGGGATTAATATTTTTGGTGGTAAAGATTATATTAAAAGAAGAAAATTTTCAAAAATATATATACTTCACTGATTCTTCCCTTTTTCATTTTCAACAAAGTAATGTTTCATTTTTTGGCTCGATTTCCTCGTCTTTTGCTATCTATTTGTCTTGTTTTGTTTGTTCCATTTAATTAAAACTGGATTCCTACGACTTTGTTTATGTCACCATTAATCCATTTTATTAATTAAGTTGATCACCGGCTTGGTGATTATGCTTATGCTCCAATAATTTTGTAATCATTCGTGCTAACATTACGAACTGGCTTTTTAATCTTGTAAAATCCATAGATTTATCTCATCCTTTAGCAATTTTCTTGTCTGGTTTATTTTTTGCTTTATTTTTCTTATTATTGGTTGCACCCTCTTGTTTGCATGTGTTTGAATGGCTTTTTTGGGACGTAGGAATTAGGTTAAAAGAACTAGTAGTAGATGCAAAAACATCATTGACGCTCTCTTGTTCCCATTTGTCCTATCTATTGAACTCATGACCTATTTAATTTCATATTTGTGAGAGAAACGGTCTTTGGATAATTAATTTTTTTGTGAAAGTGGAGGATCTAGCTTGTCATATATTATTTCATCTGAATTTCGTAGTTTTTGCTCAGACCTTGTATATGTATTACGAAATTCGCTAAATTATCTATAAATATTTGACTGTAAAATCAATTATTTTTTAATATTAACTTGATATCGCTATAAAAATCCATAAAAATCATATTTTGGATCAGCCCAAGCTTTGTAATATCATGAAAAATCAATTTTTAGCGTCTGTTAGCCTAGATCTATTGCATCAACTAACTCAGCCAACTAAATAATGTCCGCCATAGTTCTAATGCAGTATTATTAGTACCGTGTGGTCGTTTGGTACGCGGGATAAAATGGGATAAGGTAAGGGATTAAATTTATACTATGGTTGGTTGATGGTACAAATTTATCCCAGGATAAATTTAATTTGTACCATCAACTAAACATGGTGTAAAGTTAATCTCATATTTAATACAGGATATACCATCTTATCTCATCAAATTTGGGATTATTTTATCCCACCTCCCAAGTGGGATAAATTAGTCTAGGGATTATAATTATAATCACAGAATAATTTAGTCCGCGTACCAAACGACCCCGTATGCATAGGATCTCATGCTAAGTTGAGGTTTAGGCTCCAATTGGATGTTTTCCTTTTATAAACTCAGACATATATATTTGGTTTGTGATGTTATAAGGATCGATGTATATGTTCAATTCATTTTGAGAAAGATGAAACTGACATATAATGCGTTACTATTATTTCCACACACTCTTACTTCACAAATTGCATTAAAAATTGTTGAGATTTCAACTTTACCAATAGCTTATAACTTGATTAAATTTTATATTTTGAGAAGATTTCCATAATTTACTTCCAGCTTCCCTCCCTCTCTATTTATATATTAGAGTGAAATCAATATGTAAAGCAAGACGTCGATTCAACTTAATGATACATTCAAACATCAATTCATGTATCAAATACGCTGCTAATTTTTGTGTGCTAGAAACCTATATAGACAACAATAAAAGTGCTTTCACCTTAAGCTTTCATTTCAGTACTTTTTTCACGGCAAGAAAATGTCTTCCGGTAAATACTTACCCGGGCGTTTACATCAAACAAACTCTAACTTATCATGATTAAGTGACTTATGTAGTGAAGATATACATTAATTAACAAATGGTTAAGTTATAGAAATACATAGACAAACACGTGTTATGCATCTATTTGCTTGATATAAACACCACGTACAAATAAATATTTACATTTTTTTTTGTAGGACACCGGGTAGCCACTCTGAAGTATAGAAATTATTTATATTCGGTGTTTATATCAAGCGAATAGATGCTTAACGTGTTTGTATATACATTTCTATAACTTAATTATTGTTAATTAATATATATCTTCACTACATATGTGTCCTAAAATTCAGTTTTTTTGAGTTGTAGTAAAGTTAAGATTTTTAGAGCCCGTTTGGACATAAGAAAAAAATCGTTTTTTTTTTCAAAAAATTTTCACATTTTTTTGAAATCACCATTTGGTCATAAAATTTCCAAATTTCACTTGAAGATGCATTTTGGAATTTTTCGAAAATTTAGAAAACTCCAAAAAATTATTTTTCAAAATTTTCACTCAGATCACTCACAAAACTTCAAAAACAACCCAAAATTATATTCATGTCCAAACACAACTCTAATTTTCAAATGCCATTTTCATTTGAATTTTTTTTTCACTTTTTTTGGAATTTTATAATTCTTATGTCCAAACGCCAACTTAGTTTAGAATTTCAAGACAAAATAAGTAATGGTTAATCTCTAAATAGCATCTATGAGAATGACTATTTGTCCACTTGCCCCTTTCTTTTTTGAAGAATTAACCCAAATAGCCCCTCGCCTTACCACTTAAACTAAAAATAATCAATGAATATATAATATATACATAATTTATGTAATACAAATGTGATATTATGTATGCTAAATGTATAATTTATGTATATGACTATAAAAAGTAAACAATTAATATTTACGTAAAAATCCCTTCTTTTTTAGCTTTGGGCCTTTGGCCCATCCAATTTCCTACCAATTATTGGTGTGGCCTTCATGTTGTTGCATTTCTTCTCTTCTAGAGCATACAAGGGGAGATGGGATTCCAAAATTCTCATCTTGAGTATTTCCAATATAAAAAAAATATGCTTTATTTGGGAATTTGCAACTGATAATATATAATGACATTAAGTTGACTTACAATAATAGGTGGCTCTTTATAGCAATATTAACATAATAATTTGAAAAATATAATAATATCTAATAACATGTTGTATGGACGTTCCTTTAAATTTACTTACATGAACATTATTTTTTGTATGATTTTCGTTATATAAGGGGTTTAAGGGGGAAGTACACGGTTAGCCACTAATAACACACGTATTTATTTTTAAGCCACTATTTAAAATGTTTTTAGTCTTTAGCCACTGCTTTAATAAACTTTAACTGCCCGGACGAAAATACTCTTCTGCTCATGTCCTTGACTTTTGAACTTGTAACTCTAAGTTCAGGACTTCAGGACTACATGTCCTTAACTTTTGAACTTGGAACTCTAAGTTCACGACTTCAGGATTACATGTCCTTAACTTTTGAACTTAACTTGAGGACTACGTGTCCTTAACTTTTGAACTTAACTTCAGGACTTCATGACTACATGTCCTTAACTTTTGAACTTGTAACTGTAAGTGAGGACCAAGTGTCCTTAACTTTTGAGCTTGTTAATCTAAGTTTAAGACCTATTGTCCTTAACTTTTGGGCTTCTAGCCTAAGTTTAGGACATATTGTCCTTAACTTTTGTTCTTGTTAGTCTAACTTCAGGACTACATGTCCTTAACTTTTGAACTTGTAACTGTAAGTTCAAGTCCAAGTGTCTTAACTTTTGAGTTTGTTAATCTAAGTTCTATGTCAAAAATGGCGATCAATTATCTTCACAGTTGCTGGTACTGGCTTCACCACGATCCTCCGATTTACAACAATGGCGATCCTTCTTATTTGATTGATTCACATTTCATCATCATCGATGTCATCCTCATAAAAGGCTTTTCCTTGTGAAATATACAACAAATCTTAGAGCTCTTCTTGTTGAGGAACTCGTTATCCACTGTACCTGGCTTCCATGAAATGCTTTTCTTCTTCTGTTTCAGTTTCAAAGCTAGGGTTTCAGTTGTATGTCGCTGCTGCTGTTCGGACGACGATGAGGAGGAGGATTCCGATGAGTTGTTTAGGGTTAGGGTTATTGTTGCTGTTGTTGTTCCGGTGGTCGCCAGTAATGGTGATTGTCTTGCGGAAGAAAGGGTAAAAATATATTTTCATATTAATTTTAATAGATAGTGGTTATTTTTGCTCAATATTAGAATTATTGGATAAAAAATAAATACCACCTTAAATAGTGGCTATCCCACGCTATTTTCACGGGGTTTAAATGCTAAATTTTATAACATAAAGATCATTAAGTGTTTGTTTTAAGAGATATCCATCATATGAGATATTTAAGGGTTTGATTTACAAATACATAGAATATCTGTAGTTGAGTTATATTATAAGGAGTAATTTGCTCAGAAAAACAAATGCGCAGTCGTGTTATGATAGTAATAAATATGACGGCTCAATCACAGCCGTCGTAAAAATCACGAGGGGAAAATAATATGACCTTGAAAATGGCGGGAAAATCCACCATTTTTTCTCTGCACTTTGCTCTCTCACTTGCCCTTCTCTTCTCCACTGAATAACATTCATTTTACAGATTATGGAGAAATACTTGGCTCCTTCAGATCTCTCTTCCATAAACCCTAAAACCTGTAAAAGGTAACTCCTTTTTTTTTATATATTTTAAATTTGGTGAAATTTGTAAAATAGAATAAAAAGGCATACTTTTTCTTAATTTTAGGTCACAATGGAAGAGAAGTCTAGTAGAATTAAATGGAAAATTTGATCGAAAGTACCAGCATGATGTTTCTGGATTACTTATGCAATCTTATTCAGAGGTCAGTTATGCGTCTGTGTGCCTGCGTGTTTTTTTCTTTCAATTTTGATTATTGTATTTTAGTTTCTCAATTAATGTTAATTTTTTTGGTTGGTTTTAAGGTTATGACATTACCTCATACTTATCACATCAATGGAGCACCTTGTCAAACACATGTACTGTTAATCTATGCCTTCCTAATTAGTTTTTTTCTTGTTCAATTTGTTGATAAATTGTTGTAATTTTATCGTCATGTATAATATTTGAGAAAGATAAGATCAAAATTTTTCTTGTTCGAACTAAATTTCATGAGTTTTAATTAGGAACCTAGCTACTTTACACAAATTACTCCTTATATCCCGGAGTTTAAGAAAAAAAGAAGGATTTTTGAAACTTGTGGTCTAAAACAAGTCATAGATATTTTGTAGCTATGAATCATCTCACTGAGGGTAAAATTAAAAGATTAAAGTTAAATTATTTCTCAATACAGAAAAGCATCATTCTTTTTTAAATGAAAGTGCACCACATAAATTGGGTCGGAGGGAGTATTAGTGTTGACTTTGAAGCCTTTTTTTTTAAATGTTAATAATCTCTAATAAGGTCTTCGTCATTTATTCTTATGTGAGCTTCCAGGTGAACTGGTTTCTTGGTGGTGCTGGTTCTGACTATAGTCAAAATCCATCAGGCGGGTACTGTCTTCTTTTGATTTGTTTTCATTTATTTGGTTGTTTAATTGATGAAGCAATTAAATTATTACTTGTGTCCGAGTCTTGACTTGTTAATGGCTCTTCTCTTGATTTCATTTTCCCTTTGCTTCCAGACAGGGTATCTCAGCTTTGGAATTTGATAAAAAGGTAATTACTTGATTATTACTCTCTTGAACTTGATCTGAAGTCCCTCAAGTTTGTTGTGTTCTTCCTTGTTTTGAAACTATTTGGCTGCTATATTTTTTGCTTTATCTCATGGCCTTGTTTTATTCTTCCAGTAGATGCTTTTTAAGTATGCTGCTATCTTGCATAGAATTTCAATTTCAGTCTCATTTCCATCTAATTACTTGGGAATTCAGATTAACTGTAAAAAATGGCAAAAGAGAAGCTTCTTGTATTCTCATGCATACTCAACAAAACTGAGAGAACACAGCTTGTTCCTACAGGCTGTACGAGTTTGAAAGTTGAAACAGTAACAAGATTTTTTTTCTTAGTCTATATCATGCCAGATAGAATAACCTCCTCTCAAGCAGTTGGGTCTGTAAATCAGTGTTTCCCATATCAATCCGATTTAGGCAGAAATGGCAGGCATGAAAGTTAGAACATTGTGTTGGCTAAAGAGAAGTAAGATATGGTTTCAGAATGTTCTTCATCATACGTTGTGAATCCAAATCAGGTGTTAGATCAACGTAATTGTCAATTCCTGCTACAAGTTAGAGAGCTGAATAGTTTTATGCTAGTTATTAAATAGTTCAGTCAGTATTATTGATTCTATAAGAATGAAATACATAAAACTGTTTAGCTGTCTCAGTTACATGGCAAGCTCAACCTTGATTGCTGAGTCTGATCAGGATTCAACATAATTCGGCCACTTAGTTGTGTTGGTGTGTGCCCCTGAAGGTCCATTATCCATACTGCTAAGCCAACACATCATCTGTTTGCTTCTTGAAGACTAGTCATTGTCTATTACAATTTTGTTTTACAATTATAGAATCTGTTCGCTGTCTTCAAACAGTTCTACTTAACCTGTCTTCCCTTCCCCTAATAATAAGCAACAGGAACCTAACAAACTTACAGTTAGAGTTCTTGTTGTACTTTATTCCCTTGCTGCTTGAGCAACACTCAGCATGCCTTTTCTTCCTTCAAGATGCCTCTTGTACTGGAAGATGCCTATTACTGGGATTTAATGGTGATTGGTGGCGGTTTTAAGTTCTTGTGAATTTCTTATAAATGGAAGATAGTAAACATAGGGAGCTGTGGCTCGGGCAGAATTGGTAAGAGAAAACGAGAAGACCATGACAGTTAGCTGCTTCTGAGTAGGACAGCCAAATAAGAAAGAAGAAAGGAGGTTGTGTGTGAAAGATGATGAGAAACTGTTAGATGTTATTAAGTTCACAGTATTTTCAATAGGAGAGACTTAGAGAACCATAAACTTCTTTATGGATTTCTCCACCTCCTTAATTATTTTACTGTTGCATACTTGTTTTCTTAAGGAACTATCAAGGGAAGAGGTTTCTTTTTCATAACCGTAGACAAACTAATAATTTATGCATGGTTTAGGATTACCTTATTCTATGCCTGTCAGTCTCTTCTCTTAAATTAAGTATCCCCTTCTGTTCTTCAGTTCCTCATTTTTTATTGCATCTTCATTTTTGGCAGGGCGTATATCTAGCATCAGTGACTAAATCAGGTTGCTTAACTGTGCATGACTACGAGAGTCTCCATTGTGATGGTAAGATACAAGTTTCTTCATCATGTGTATTTGACTATTTGTTCTTAAATATGTGTCCCTGGAGAATTTATTGTATAATCATTCTGATCATATTTAATGGGGTTAAGTGAACACAAGACTCTTTTAGTTTGATAAGTCTGTAGGAGTTGTCTGTCTTTTACTAAGTTGGGCATTATCTACTAGCCAGTTTTAGTGGTATACAGTATGAACATGCATATTAAAAACAGTGCTAGATTAGAATAGGTTAAGCTGAAAAAGCTTTAATCTATGATATTAGACATGCATTTTCATGTGTAAATGTTGTTTAACTCTGGAATATATGAAAAATACAACAACAACATACCTAGTATAATCCCATAAGTGGGGCCTGTGAGGGTAGTGTGTACGCAGACCTTACCGCTACCTTGTGAAGGTAGAGAGGTTTTTTCCGAAGACCCTCGGCTCAAGGAAAAAATATATGAAGAAGAGAGATGGAAAGGGGAAAGTTAGTGTTTACTCATCTGCAGTATTCCAATATGTAAAAGAAAAAGGAAGGAAGAAGAAGATCACTTTATCAATCTTTATGGATCCTACAAGTAAGTTAGGAAAGAGTTTCTTTGGACGGGCTATTATAAGACTAGATACTTTTTATGTACTTGTGTCTGCACTGAAGTCTTGGACATATTCTTCTTTTGAGTTACACCCATTTCCTGCTAAAATTTTTGTAGCACATTAATGTTAATTGGAAGCAAGACAATCCCTTGCAATTATCCACAAGATCATACTTTTCACTTGCTATCAAATTCATAATTTTATACTCACATTTACTGATGAGTAAAACCAACTTTTTACCTTTATTATTATGCATAAGCATATTTCCGTGGGGTAGGTGTTCCTAAGAAATTTATTCAATACTGGAATTCCAAGCATGAGAGATCTTTTGAAACTTAATTCAGCCTCCACATCTAGAGTTGGCTAATGAAACAGGATAAATTTTTTCCCTAAACAATCTGCCACAAGTGCAGATGTCGAGAATATCTTTCCCTTTCCACGATAAGATCATGGATATTGATAGATCAAACAAGACAACCACTGAGTGCTTTGCCTTTGATGTAGTTTATTGTTGAGCTACTTCTTACACAATGTTGTGGAATTTGAACACTTCATATAGGTTCAAAAGAGGATGAAACAAAGCAGTTGCTGCACATTTCTACTGGTCAACAACTTGATGTTGTTCGATGGAATGTTTCCAATCAAGATGAGGTTTGAGCACTTTCCCACTGCAAGATTTTATGCATCGGAAAAGTTAAATCGTTCTTCAGATTCTGATAGCTTAAACATCATGATTTGATGTTAATATTTGAACAGTAGCGGTGGACGGATTACCAAGATTCTTGGTAGGAAAGCTAAGAACATAATAGCAGTCTCAGTAAAACATAGGAAAAAGATAACCCAAAAGGTGAATAGAAAGCCCCAAATTATAATTCCTTAGGCCCTTAGTAAAATAATGCTAAATTTCAAGGGATACCCTTTAGTTAAGTCTATGTTACATGAACTCTTTGTTTTTCAGATGTAAGTTGCACAGCCATGATGTGGCTATTAGTAATTCGTATGGGTCTTTAAATGACACCAAAGACCTGCTAAAACTAAAGATACGTGTGTTAGTTTCATACACCAATGCGATTGTTACGACCTAGTTCATGTACCTAAATCTAGCGTAGAAGTGCGTTAAAGAACGCCTAAAATTTCAAAACACATTTGATATTTGGGTTTAACAGAGTCTTTTTTTATCCGCTTTGGACCACATAAATTCTCTGTAGCTGATAGGGAACTTTCCCTTTAAGGTCTGTTTTTCTTTTTCTTCAAATTGATCAGCTTTTACATCTTGTTCTAGCTGGAATGTATGACTTCTAGTTGGACTTTAGAATTAATATTTTTTATTTTTTCATAATCAGGTTGCAAGCACATCTATGAAAAGTTCTGAAGTATGTATATTTGACATTGGCTATGTATCCTCAGAACCTGTTGAAGTAAGTACCATCTTCTGTTTCACTTGAGTTTCAAACAATTACATTTTGTAATGTGAAGTCGCTTCCTCCTTCATAGTTATCTACATTTGATTAGCCACAGGTCCCAAAAGTGCTGATGAAGTAGTTAACTCATAATCATTGAAGCTTATTAACATAAAGTGGGTTTCACTGCACAAATAATGTGAAACTGAAAAGGCAATAACTTTGTGGTTTTGTATTTGGTGAAGAGTGGCTGCCTTTTTTCCTCCTTTTCCCCCCCTTTTTGGTTACTTGTAGTAATGCGAGCAGACAACACAACTCGTGTCTACTGTTGTTCTACTTTTGGTGTAAAGGAGAACTTTTAGAAGAACATGGGTCTATTTTTGATGTTTTAGATTCCTTGTAAAAAGACCAAGGATTAGGAGTCTCTTTTCCTCTCCTATGTAATTATGGGTGACTCCACAGTTTTTGTGTAGTCCTTATATTAATATACAGTATGTTACCTTCTCAAAAAAAAAAAAAAAAGAATTTGTCTGTCAATTTAGTAACTTGGCACATCTATGAGAAAAATAGAAGAAGTGGCTGGATTTCAGTTTGATACCCTTTTCCTGTGTTCCAGGTTTAAGTCAAATTGAATTTACAAAGGAGCATTTCTGTTATCTAAGCTCATCAGTTCAGAAGGCTCTGAATCCCCGTTGTCGGGAGAAATTAATTTACTTTAAGAACCGTAGTTTGAGAATTGGAAGTATGTTTCTAATTTTCTCCTATCAAGATGTGAACTGATAAAATTGTAGGTTACTGAACTTTTACTTAGGACATGAACCTGGACATTTATAATCAGTTGTGTCATCTAGAGCTGGATCAACCAATTCTTTTCAAACTTTTACCGTGTCATTTGCAACTAAGTACTTCAACTATAAATAAGGTTGATAAAGGATCTTCAAGAACCTAGATATCGTATCAGTACTAGTGTGTCTTTGAAGTTGGTCCATTGTTTGCAAGGAAATTCAGTATAGCCCAGTCTGAAGAAGCTGAGGATGAGTGAAAGCTGAAAAGTTATTTGTTTATGATGGTTAAACTGACACAGATATGTAATAACGGAAGATTCTATGTCAAGTATGCAGAAAACTTTATTAAAAAGTTTGCACGGAATTCCCTGTTCTTATAGATGCATATTATGTAGATATCTTCCATGTGCCTAATTTTTTCAGCAAGCCCAAGGAGCAAGTGTTGCGGCCGGCTTATTTCTTGTGCTTATAGTACTTTTTGATCTTCAAAGTTTTTTTTCATGCTAAAATTTGTTAGAAAAAGAAAAAAAGTAGTTGTCCTTGTTAACATCCAGAATTTTCTTTTTCTTTTGCCTTTGTTATAATTTGTGTAGGTGTTAAGGAAAAGGCCGACTATCTCTGTTCATGGATATAATGTTCATAAAGGTTTCTCTGATATAGCATTTTGTTCCAATGATGATTCAAGGTTAGCTAAATAGCCTTCTTTTAGCAGTTATTTCACTCTAGTAGATGTGTTTCTAAATTAACACTTAAGAGACAATGCTAAAGATGAACATAACTTTGGAGAACCAGTACTAAAGCTAGGAAATAATGATGGAACTTCTTTATCGAGGCTTGTAGACCTTTGTTGGGAAAATGCATAAGTACTCCCTCAACCTATGACCGAAGTTCCAACTACACACCTTTCCTTTTCGAAGATCCTTTGTTGGGGGTACTTATGCATTTTCCCAAAATTTATTTTTTAATTTTAAATTGGTATTTTTTCCTTAAACTTTTATGAGTTCATTCTTATCTTTGCATTAGCAAGAAAATAAATTTAAATTTGATTATATGTACACGTGTCATCTTTTTATTAGATATTACACTTAATATTTAATTTTTAATTTTAAATTGGTATTTTTTCCTTAAACTTTTATGAGTTCATTCTATCTTTGCATTAGCAAGAAAATAAATTTAAATTTGATTATATGTACACGTGTCATCTTTTTATTAGATATTACACTTAATTAATTATGACAATAACTTAAAAAATATTTTTTCCTTTTCTTTTCCAAAATATACAATTCTTTTCTTAAAAATTCAGCAGCAACGACAACCAAAGAAATTATCATTACGTGAATATTATTTTTTGACCGGAATCGATATCGGAGAATTAAAATTTTGGATTTCATTGTTGTCATGTAGCTACTAGTCATGAAAGAATAGAATAATAAATCAAAATATGGAACATAATGAGAGAGAAAATAAAAGAGTGACAAAATATACATTGGCAGGCGAGTGTGTTTCACCTCCCAAGAAACATTTTGTTATGACATTTCAAGAAGATATTTATTCCATTTTAGAATAGTTTAGGAGGGTAATAGGATTCTCGTAAAGAAAAGGTGTGTAGTTGGAACTTCGGTCATAAGTTGAGGGGGTACTTATGCATTATCCCTTCTAATCTACTTTAAAGTAAGGCTAAGTTGGGTAAATCGTCAATGTTCTGTTAATTTTACATAATTTTTGAGGATGTACAACCTTAAACTATGTTTTTGTAACATGTAATTTATGTTTTATCTTTTCTCATTTTGAGTATAATTATTTAGTAGAGTTTTTAGGTTTGTAGTTCCTAACAAAAAAATTTCCGAATTTTTTCTAGGCCCTATTGAATAATAATATGTTTGCTTCATCAGGTTACTTGCTTCTGATGTTTCTGGTGTAATAAATATATGGGATAGAAGAGCTAGTGATCTTCCATGTCTTGAGCTAGCAACCAATTCCAGTAGTCCTCTTAACAGTATCAAGTTGAATGCTGACAATCAGGTTGCTCTTAAATTTGAATTTTATTTTTTGCCATCAATAACTTTATAGCCTTGGGAAAGTAATTCTTCTTTTCTTCTTCCCAAGACTGTATCATCTCATTGTTTTCTCTTCTCAAAGGTTATTTTTGGAGCTAGCAAGCAGGGGATCATCTACATGTGGGATATTCGTGGTGGAAGATCGTCTACAGCTTTCCAAAATAACAAAGTGGTAGTAGTATTCTGTAAATATTTCTTAATGCTAGGCTGCCAATTAGCTCACGGTAGAGCATGTAGGAAAATAGTTTATTGCTTTCTTGTCCATGTAGATTTAAATAGTTGACTAGTAGAATATCCAATGCTCCTTTTTTCTTCCATTGTAAGTTCTCATCTCTTTGTAGTTACTAACTTTAGTTGATCGAAAGAGAAAAGGACCTCTGGGTCATGTGAGTTATATTTATGCTATCAAATAGTACAACACAAGAATTTATATGATCTAGGGTTTCCGATGACTTGGGTAACTTCTTAATAGTGTCTGATAGAGAGCTTTCTGGTTTTCCAGGTAAGTTATTCTCCTATTACAGCCGTGAAAATAGCATCTGAGCTAGAGAAAATTGTTTCGTTGAAGGTATGTTAACTTTTAAGTCATGTTAGCCATTGACTTTTTTCACAACTAAAGTGGCATTATCTACTCTCTCCAATTTCACAAATATATTGTAATTCGTGATTCTTCTTGTTCTTGGTATACTTTTGGTCATGCCAAGTAGGGCATTGAGCTAGTACGTAGCATGTCTAAAGCACAGATATAGATCAGTTGCAGACAGTCCTAATTATCTATTTTTCAGAGATTCTTATCTATAGCTTTTCCCATAATTCCCGTACACTTTTTATTACTATCTTATTCTCGACATCACTTTACAGGCTCAGTCAAATATTGTTTCCAAGGAAATACACTCCATTGATATAAATCCATCTTGCCAATATCAACTGGCATTTCATCTTGACGATGGTTGGTAAGTTGGAGAGAAAATGCATAGCCTTTTATTCGTTTATTCTTGATGTATTTGTCAATCCAGTGTGTTCAATTATACGTTGTTTATTACAGATGTACCCCCTGTAGATTAGAAGTTTTGTCTTGGTTCTCCTCTCTTTCTTTCTTCTGTATCTATAATCAGAATAGATGAGTAAATTGCTGGAAAGAGAAATCATACTGTAAAAGAAGCAAACTAAAACGTATTGATAAACATTTATATGAAACTACGTCCACTGTATAGAAGGCCTGACATATATAATCAGTGACTCCTTACTAGGGGGGAACATGTAGTTTCTTTCTTGGTCTAGTTATTGAATTTTATAAACTTGTAGTATTGCCATTTTAGCAAATTTTCGGATAATATACAGCTTTCATTTATGTATGTTTCTGGTGATGAATGATGATATGCTAAAACTCATCTGTGAGAACTGATAGCTGATTATATGCAAAAAATGTGGTGCACAATGGACTGATGGAAATTTTAATGTACCTTGAGCTCATTTACCATTTGCCGAATTTTATGTTTTCACCTCTGCTATGCACATGAAACTCATCTAGAAAGGTTCTGCCGGACTCATGGCTGTTTTCTCAGAATAAAACACCCAACATAGGACCTGTACCTGATTAGATTGCCATACTGCATGCTTCTGCTAATTTTACCAGATCATTTTTGCTGGACAAACCCTTGTACTTGTCGTATCAAGCAGCCATGAATATCCCATACACTAAAGTATGAAAATTTCTGTCTCAACATATACTTGGGTGCAACATTTTTTCCTTGGTCCTCATTATTAGCTATTACTATCAATAACCAAATGTAACATACTACAGCAATTTCACGCTTACTTGTTTTACTATTAATATACATATCACTCCTTATACTTGTTAGATAAGTGTTACTGTTTTTGGGTTTCTACAGGTCAGGTGTTTTGGATGTCCATAGTTTGAAAGTCACACATATTCATTGCCCCCCTCCACCTTGGTTGTGAGTACAAGGGCTTCCTTAGTTTACACTATTTCTAACTGGAGATTTGTTAATAACCTTTGACTTACATTTACTTGTCTTCTTCCTGAGCATAGGGATGACTTCAATGATTTGACTAACTTACATTGCTTACGGAAACCTTCATGGCTACCAGCATATTCGGTAGGCTTAATCCTTCTGCTGCACATGCTCAGTTCCGCTCGTGTTGTATTTGTGCACAGGATATTCATTTTGTTGAGCTGGTTCTTTAAGAAGCTAATGCATCCAAAGTAGTGGTTTCTTTTATCTCTACACATATGATATATCAACCTGAAAAGAACTTATATGATATACCAATGTTTTGATCTCATAGAACACTTGGCCATGCGAAATATTTGTATGGAGAGCGGTTCTGTCTCTAGTTTATTATCTTTTGAAAGTTGAGTGAATGAGTGGAATCGGTTGGCCTTTCTATTTTCTAGTGGAGTACTCATCGGTATTTTTATATAGTAGTTGTTTTTTTTTGTTGCCTTTTTCAGTTTAGTTTTTTAAAACTTCAATGGCTGATTGTTTTCTTTTGATTACCCGAACATGCTGATATCTTGATCACCTCTCGGTTGATAAAATCATGATAGGAAATGGCGGAATGACGATAAAACTAGCTTGATTGCTTCTCTAATGCAGATGAAAGAAATTGATCTGTTTTACTTGACTGCATTAAACCGACATTGATACCATTAGAAACCAGTAATCTTGGTAGCTAGTTGAATTGTGCATGACGAAACTAGGGGGAAAATACTGATATTTGGGGTAGGTTTATAGCTTAACGAGTTGTTTCTATGTGTCTATAAGCCCTGTTTCAGACACTGTTTTACAATGATGTCGATCATCCTTTTACTTCTTTTATTCTTGCTTCTTTTTGGGTGGCCTCTATGGGGGATAGAGGAAAAGGGAGAGTGCTTTATGAAGACTGTTTGGAGATGTCACATGCTGTTCATTTTTGCATGGAACGTAAACCTCTTAGAATTTATTTGAAGTGAAATTGATGGTCTGGTTGTTATATGCTGCTTTCACTTCTTTAGTGTTTGATTTACATGTGTGCTTGCTTCAAATATAATGTTTTGCTCCAATGTGAGTTCTTATGTTCTACTGAAGTTGCTTTTGCTGCAGACTTATGTGGTTGGATCATTATCAAGTAACGGGCTCTATCTGTTGGATTTCTATCCAGATCGTAGCTCCCCTTGCCATGTGGATTTCAAGTAAGTTTCAGTTTTCTTTTCAGGATCATCTCTTTCCTTTGACATAATTGCATTAGATGGCCATAGTGTGGAATGTTTTGATTTTCTGTTTTTACTCTAAACGTACTTGATGCAGACCTTTACACATGATTGCTTTGATGTCCATAGTGGACTGTTTTGATTTATGTTTTTAATTTCAACGTACTTGATGCAGATTTTTACATATGTTTGCCTTTTCGGCTAAGATTCTTAACTGGCAAACTTGGCAAAATTTTGGGGACTCAATGTGTTTCATTTTGTTTTGAGAATACAAGCTTATATGGACATTCTTCTTATAGTGAGGAGATGCAAGAGATTTACGGAGTAAAGAGCCAGCATAAGCAAAATCAGTTCATTCCAACATCTGAAGGTGTTACTGCATGTATTGCTCATCCCTTGACTGGAACCATTATGGTCGGGACCAAGGTCTGTATGCTGAGGACTCACCTTACCTGATGGACCTTATTTGCTGGTTATGCTCAAAATACTTCCATATATATATATATATATATATATATATATATATATATATATATATATATATATATATATGTGTGTGTGTGTGTGTGTGTGTGTGTGTGTGTGTGTGTGTGTGTGTGCCTTTGTACCTCATGTCTTAGTAAAGTACTCCTTTTGTCCCAATTTGTATTACATGGATTCTATGGAATGTTACAGAATGTTTTACGTTATGCCATTTATCATGTATTATATTTATATATACCACTTTCACAAGTTTCAAGAGCTTCAAATAATTAATCATTTTCAAAGTTGATGTTATGTTTCCTCTATCAGCAACCTTTCTTCAATTTTATTTTAATATTTTCTTCTACTGCTTTATGAAATATACAAGTCACAGTAATATATTAAAGACAACAAGGGTGCAACTGACCACCCAATGCAGCAGGTAAGGGGCAGTCGGCTGTAGAGTCTAGTCCTACCACCTCTTTTGGATCATCCTGTGGTTTCTTTTAGATGTAGTTGCTTTGGAGGCAGCCGTGCCCTTAACTCTGCTTTGTCTGCCATGAATATAAGTTACTCGGAGACTCATTTTGGAGGGGATTTTGATATTTAAAAGAAGTAAATAGAATTGAAGTGCTTGTAGTCTCTGGAAAACTCTTATAGTCATTCTCTTATTTGTTTCCTATATAATTTGAGTGCTGTTAAGATATTGCATATTTTGAAACAGCACTCTGGAAAAAATGTAATTATATGAGCATAAATACCTATTTGATGCTAATTTTCTGTTCTAACAAGTCATTATTTCCTCCTATGGATGCAGCATTCGTCGCTTTTGGTGATTTCACAAACAGGAGGCAAGTCATTTCAAGGAGCATATGATTCTCCTAGCTTTGAAGGCAATCTCCGAAGCACCAGCTAAATCTTGCTTTCATGCTCATACGCACATCTACCAAAATAGAGTTGTTCTGCGGTGCATTGTAACAAGTGCAGCAGGAAAATTGACGGTGCATCAGCTTTAGACAATGTGTGAAGTTTGTGTTAAAAGGCAAGATCTCCGACTACTATGGAAGTGTATGAAGGAGTGATTAGAGGGGCAGGCAAAGATTGTTCCAGTTTCTTTATGACTGAACAACAACATAGAAGAGTTATTATTGGAACAATTATCCGATCTAAATGATTTGCTGAAGTTTAAGGATTTCTGCAATTCTTGAGCAAGTGAAGGAGGTGAAAGAAATCTAGCCTTCAAGTTTATGCTTGTGGTGGCGTAAGTACGCCATCCTCTTTCCTTCAATGGTTCAATCTTGTCTAACTCTTTTCATACCTGGCATTGAAATGAAAAATCATTCTTTGGGCATATGATACAGTGTTAATTTTAGCACGTTTACTCCTATTCTTATTTGTTTACCAATTACTGTAGAGATGAATGTAGTATGTCAGCAGTGGGTGCAGGATTGAACTATATATATAGTTAAACAGATTTATCAAAATATATTTTACGAATATCTATACTAACTGACTTAATATTTTGGATTGCCTTTGACATTTTCCACTTCTCAGTTTTCATGCTATACTTGGCACTCTTTCCTTTGTATTTATAGCATGCATATTCATGCACTATTGTGTTTCTACTCCTTTTTATTTTTCTTCGACATGTGGGTTTATCGGAACAACCTCTCTACCTTCACAAGAGTAGGGGTAAGGTTTGAGTACATCCTATCCGCAGACCTAACTTGGTTATCGTCGAACTATATTCCCGAGCAATATTAGTCTATTTCATGTAAGTTTTTTTTTTTTGACTTCTTACTGAAGGGTGTCATCGTCTAGCATTTAGGATCTGTAAAAGATTATGATATAGTTATTCTTTGCTTTTGACTTGAATAAAAATAAAAGAAAAAAGAAAGGAGATCTTAATATCGAAAAAAAGTTTCTTTTGCAAAGACAAAGGAACACAAATAATGACTTCTTTTGTTTGTTATTCAAAAGAAACAAGATAGTCAACTTATTGGCAATTTGCATTTTAGAGCTCAAAAAGCTCATTACACTAAAAAACAGAAATGAAAATAGCAATTTATTACATGTCAACTTGACAAGAAGCAATTTATTACATGTCAACTTGACAAGATGAACTCAAAAAGATTACAATTACAAAAGGCAGCCTGGTGCACTAAGCTCCTGCTATGCACAGGGTCGGGAGAAGGGCCGGGTTACAACGGTCTATTGTACAACAACAATTATTCATTTTTCTTTTTTCTTTTTTATTTTTTTTTATTTTCGTTTTTTGAACCCAAGAAACATGCAAGTTAAGCAGAATTATTCTTAGCAAAATCAAGAGATTTCTTTCCTTCATGAGCTTTTCCAAAAAAGTTTTGCATGTAATCACCAAACAAGACTTCTTTGTAATGAGCGACACCATCAATTTCCACAAGCTGAGGCAATGGACCTATCTTTTCACTTGGCTTTGGTGTAGTAAATAATGGAACTGAAACTCTTGATTCTGAACTTGTTGTACGAACTCTATGTTCAGCACTTTTGTATCTACCATTGCTTAAGATCTAAATCCAAATCCAAAAATAAATAAATAAGTAAATAGTTAGGGAAAATTTTTAAAATGTAAAAGTATTAGGGTCTATTTGCTTTGATCACATAAAATCCAGTGTACATTATATAATGAATTTTTTTTTACTTTTAGTCCGTGCCAGAAACTATTTACATTCTATAATTGGTTCTCGAAGCATGATTTAGAGTGTGTTAGGTATGACAAAAGTCATTTTTTTATGAAATGTTTTCCAATGTTAGTTGGTGAGCAAAAAAATAACTTACAGAACAATATATATTAAAGATTAATCATTATATTAGCCGATCATATAGCATTTTGATGACTCTTTTAATTTGAATACTAAAGATTTATAATAATATCTAAGCATTAGAGCAAGTAATATGAAGTTCAAAAGTCAAGATAGTTGTAAAGAAAATAACTCCCGCTCATAGTCATAAGTGATCGAGGGAAGTCAAATTGTTTGACGGAAATTAAAATGCGGCAACCAAAGTACACTAGAAAATGACTTTTTCTTGAAAAATAACTACCGACGGACGTAGTTAATTTAACATATTTAGTGATTGTGAGCTATGTTGCACCGATTCTCCAAAATGCTGCCATATTCGTGTCGGATTCTTCCAAGATACATTACTTTGGGAGGACCCAACACACACCAAACAATATTTTCGGAAAGTTCGAGTAACATATATAGATGGTGAGTACTTACTTGCATGGTATCTCCAACATTGATAACCAAAGCACCAGGAATAGGAGGAATTTCTATCCACTCATCTTTTCCTTCTTCTACAGCTTCTTCAAGTTTAACATATAAACCACCAATTCCATCTTGTAGTAAAACAGTTAGAGTTCCCATATCTGAATGGCGTCCAACTCCAACTGTTAGCTCTGGACTAGGACAAGTTGGGTAAAAATTCATGTTAACCATTTTAAGTCCTGTTAATGATTCAAATTTTGTGTCATCTAATGTTGCTCCAAGGTTTCCAAATAGTATCTCCAATAGTTTCCTCACCATTTTTGTTGATGACTTCAAGTATTCAAGAGCCACTTCCCTGTAATTTTGAGAAAAAGATTTAAAAAAAACATGTATACACATATATTTGATATGGTTTAACTTATATACATTAGAAAAAGGTTGTTCGGTGCACAAGGTATCCTATATTTATACAGGGTCCGTGAAGTATCACACCTAAAGAGGTGTGATGTAGACAGCTAGCAGTGGCGGAACTAGTATTTTCACCAAGGGGTGTCAAACATAAAAAAAAAATACACCAAAAAATTTAAGAGAGTCAACGTATAGTAAATATACATAAAACATAAAATTTATCTCGCAGTACAGTGTCATTTCCGGCGAAGGGGTGTCACACCCCTTCGTTGAATGTGGCTCCGCCACTATAGACAACCTACCCTAATGTATGCATTAGTGGTTGCTTCTACTGCTCGAACCCGTGAATTATAGGTTACACAGAAACAAATTGATTGTTGCTTTAAGGCTCTCCTTCAACTTATATACACCGGCAATATTTTTTTTTACTCTATAGGTTGCAGCAGGTTGTATATTGTTGGTTTCCCATATAGATTTGGTATGAGGTTATTGGCTCTTTATATGGTTTTGGACAATCCTCGTGTCATGATCTAATTTTTCGCTCGAACATTTTATATTCAATGACAATATAAAGAATTTTTACATTGTCCATGAAATTTATATGTTGTAGTTGATTGCGTACCTAATTTTCTATGTAACTAATTCTACCCATTACAAATAATTCCTAACAATTATTCCTTTCATGATCGATCTGATACATTATAACGTTCTTTTTCATTGTCAATATAAAAGAGCTAGGCTCTCTTCGTTACACTAAAAAGTTATGTGCATGAAGTAGTGAAACTAAAAGAGGAAGTGATCTTCCCTATGTCGAACTTACGACATGATCTAATTTTTCGCTCAAATATTTTATATTCAATGACAGTATAAAGAATTTTTACATTGTCTATGAAATTTATATGTTGTAGTTGATTGCGTACCTTATTTTCTATGTAACTAATTCCACCTATTACAAATAATTCCTAACAATTATTCCTTTCACGATCGATCTGATACATTATAACGTTCTTTATCACTGTTAATATAAAAGAGTTAGACTCTCTTCGTTACACTAAAAAGTTATGTGCATGAAGTAGTGAAACTAAAAGAGGAAGTGTTCCTCCCTATGTCGAACTTACGACATGAATTCAAATTTAGTCGAGCTAGCTCAATACAGATACCGAACACCAACTGAAAAACAAATAAATAAAAGAGAAAGTGAAGAAGCTTCTTACTTGCATTCATTTGGCCATTGAGAAAGTGCTTCATTATCATTAGTATACATCATACTAACATAATCTTTCCATTCCAAAGCCATTTCCATTTCAGGTACAAAACTAGTCCCATATTTTACTAAAGGACTTGGACTAACTCCTTTAAGATAAAGAGCCTTTTTTTCAGGTGGTTGAGAAAAAAACTTATGTGCTGCATTTTTAAGTAATTCCAATAATTCCAAATTAATACCATGATTTATCACTTGAAAAAAACCAAGTGTTTCAGCAGCAATTGAGATATCTCTAACCACTTGATCATTTTCAGGTCCATTTAATTTTGATAAATCAATGGCAACCAATTCTTGATATTTTTGTTGGATTCTTGAATTGATAATTTTCTTATCAATTCTTTCATTTGGTGGTTGAATGTATCTTTCTGGTACAATTTTAATGCCATTGTCTACAAGTCCCTTTACTCCATTACCCTTTTGGACCACAAAATCAAATAAGAAATTCCCATCATCAAAACTTGGGGCCATATTCTTGAAAAAAAAAAGTTTAAATTTTGCTTTTGTGTTTTGGGTTGTAATTGGAAGATTTTGTGATTTTCAATGAGGAATTTTGAACCAATTTATAGTAAAGGTTTTTGGTTATATTGAAATGTATAAGATCATAAGGTCAAGTTTTATTTTATATTCAGAAGGCAAGATTTAGGACTTGAAGTTGTTTGAGATACTATTAGTTGAGCATAAAAAAAATAAAAAATAATATATATATATATAAACATTCCTCTTTGATTTTTTATCCGATAAAAATAAGATTTTGACTTTGTCTATATATACAGTTTTTACACCATCAGGTTGATTTGACATACAATAACAAGTGACTATTCAAAGCACGTTAGCATGATATGGTAATTTGGAAATAGGGTAATAACGTGCTACAACTAATTAAATTAAATAATTTTTTTTATACTGTCAATGTATATTATTTAAATCCTTAGTTCAAACACTAAGTAATTATCTAAATTTAATGTCAAAAAAACGTAAAAATAGCACGGTATAGTCAGTTTTCGGACTGGTCATTCAAAAATAGCCAGCGTTGACGAAGTCAATGAAAAATAGTCACTATTTTGCTGCAACAGAGACCGATCTAGCATAATATACTGGAGTTTGGTGCACCTGTGTATGAACTCCAACATATTATGCTGGATCGGTATACTTTGCTGACTCCAGTATAATATACTGGAGACTGGAGCATCGGTGCTCCAAACTCCAGTATATTATACTGGACAATTTTACTTGCTGGAACTCCAGTATAATATACTGACGTATTTTCCAGGTTTTGAACAATGTTTTCGCTCAGATTTATCTTTACATGAAAAGTGGCTAAATTTCGATTACTTTTGAAACTGGGCTATTTTTGAACGACCAATTGTAAATCTGGTTATTTTTGAATTTCACCCCAAAAAAACATGTACGTAATATGTTTGTGCATGACAATTCTATGAGATTAAACTATAGATTAACAAAGGCATGATTCTGTACCTCTAAGTAGGTGATAACAAAGAAGACTCTTTTGAGATTGAATTAAATTTAATTCTTAAGTCACTTAGATGAAGGTTTGGCAAGCCACTACAGTCACACTCAATTTTACACACTATACCAAAACTCAACAATTTATTGGTCACGGAAATTTTTAAAAAAAAGGAAAAAAGAGTAGCCTGGTGCATTAAACTTTAGCTATGCACGGGGTCAGCGGAAGGGCTGGACGACAAGAGTTTATTGTACGCAGCATTAACTGTTTCCACTGCTCGAACCTGTGACCTCATGGTCACATGACAACCTAAGTTACTCGTACACGGGTGCGAGTGTCCAATAGGGGTATGGATCTAGAGGTCAGATCCTTGGAGATGTAAATTCTAAGATTCGAGGATACAGATACTAGTTCGGATACGGGTACAGGGATCCGGCTAAAAATAATTAAAAAATAAAAATATAAAAATATCTCTAAATTATGAGAAATTTTGTGGAATACTTACATATAGCTTGTAAAGTGTAGATTTCTTTTTTATTCTCAAGTTGTAGATAAGTAAATGATTGATTTCCTAGATAAGGTATGTTATTTTCTTCAAATTTACCCTAGTTTTGGTTCTGATTTCGGGAATCAAATTGTATCTCGTCTCTAATTTTTTTGTCCGTCGTGGTCGAAATACCCAAAATTGTTTGAACAAATTCGGTGCGGATCCCATACCCACACTCATACTAGTGTCGTATCGACACGAGTGTAGCACCTAAACTACCGTGACGGAGCAATTTAGATGACAACAACTTTACCAGTTACGCCAAGGCTCCCCTTCTAGTTAGGAAAATTGTTGAATTTTTTTTTACCCTTTCAGATCAAGATATGTTTCATTTCATGTGAGTAGATACTGACTGCATAGGGTGAGATATAATCACTATGTTTTTGTTATTAGTCAACTGCATAAGATTTGTTGATATCTCCTTATCAGAGAATGATTTCTAACTAAAATAAGATTCAAAGGCAGCATAATTTCTATTGTGGCATGAGCCATGATTCCTTTTGGTGGTCAAATTAGAGGCTTTGCACCAATGTGTTTGGTTGGTAGGAAGAATATCTAACAAACCTTTCTTGAGAGTCCCTTAACAACCAAAAAGTCTTATGAGGCATCATATTTTCCAATGTTGTTCGGATTCTCAACAAATAATACCGCACTTGTGTTTGATTCTTCAAATATATACTATTTTTGGAGATCTAATACACACCCGATAATATTTTTGAAAAATATAAACAACACCATACCAAGACTATGGTCACTTATATACATCTAGAACAAGGAAAAAAATTATACTATGCGATCTTTTTCTGAATCTTGCATGAACGCGATATATTTTATGCACCAGGCTACCCTTTTTATCATGTTTTTCACCAGTTGGCTACTAATATATAATTTATAATAGAGATTTATAACTAATTATATTATAATTCAGTTGTGTAAATATTTTTTTTTACACCGTTGATGCATAATTAAATATCTTGTAACGAGATCATAGTTTTACTTTACGTAATTAATGTTCTTTGGAACATGAAAGACATGCTAAAATTGATAGAGACGAATTCAAGATTTGAAGTTTATTTAAATTGAGAATGCTTTTCTGAAAGAAAACAACTTATCAAACTTACTCTCACCAACACAGTAAAGTTAATGCTACATCTTTTATTATCTCAAACCATCATTACAACACTACTCACATGCCTCTAAATGGCCTTTTTGTTCTTCCTAATCCACATTTACTAGAAAGGCCCATTTGCTGCAATGAGGCCCAATCTGTTACTTGGACAGGTTTTAAAAAGAGTAACCCGATATACGAAATATCTCGCGTTCATGCAGGATCTGAAAAAGGATCGTACCCCAAGAAGATGTGATGCAGACAGCTTACTTTGATACAAATATCTGCAAAATCTGAATTAATTATTCAGGCATGCTAGGGTTGTTCAAGTGATAAACACCCTTCACCTCTAATTTTAAGGTTTTAAGTTTGAGTTACCAATGGAATAAATTAACTTATTTTTGCAAAGACTATTTTCAGAAAATAAGTTATTTTAACTTTTTTTCGATATTTGAAAAAAAAAAATTACTTACTAAAGACACTATTACCAAATTGGATAGTATTTTAATAAATTATTTGACTATAAAGAAGAATTGGCAATAAGGTCTAAGTACTTCTGAATAGTGATATGAAGTTAATAGTAACTTTATATTGGACAACAAAAGTAAGATTTAATTTTTAGAGTAAACCTTTTACATAATTAGTTTTAACGTTCGTTAAAATGTTTGAAGTGTTAACTAGGTCGGGGACAAGTTTCTCTCTTCTCCCAATTACAATTAAAAGAGAAGAAAAATTAAGCTTCGGCAAATAAAATAGGTTTTCTATTTTAAATCTAGTCCATTTATTATTCCTCCAATTATATTTTTATTTTTATTCTTATTTTTAGGGTAACAATCAATCTCAATTGCATCACATCAATCCTTATGTGATATTTCAAACACGATCTTCTTCTTAGATCTTCAAGATATTAAAAAGTAAAGACAGAAGTTAACAAAGGAATAACCTAAATATACTTGGGTCAAATCAAACTCTTAAAGTTCATTCTTTCACGCTTTCATTTCCATTTGTAGATATAAATCTTGACTTCTTATATATAGACAAAGTAGAATATTTTTTACATGTTTTAAAACATAATTATATATGATCATATATGAAAATTGAGACCAGTAACCTAAAAAATATAACACGTTGCCTGTTACAATAAGTTAAGATATATTAATAATATAAAAAAATTGTACTCCATCAATATATGATAGTTAAAAGGGTAGCCCCGTTCACGCAGGATCCGAGAAGAGTTGCACCCAAGCAGGGGCGTACGTAGAATTCTAATAGCGGGTTCAATTGAACCTAAAACTTTCGATGCAGAGTAAAAATTTATATGTGAAAGTGTATTAAAATTACAAAATTAATAGATATGAACCCATAACTTTAAAAATATAATGAGTTCAATGCTAAAAACCTTAAAGTTGAATCCATAAGGTTTAAATCTTGGATCCGCCTCTGCACTCAAGGGTATGATAGACAGCCTATTCCAACACAAGCATTGACTGCTTTCACGGCTCGAATTCGTGACCTATAGATCACACGAGGGTAAGAGAGAAAGATTGATGAAAGGGTAGTTATGTGTTGATAATCATCCTTTTGTGGATTAAAACAACACAAAATGGCGGATTCGTTTTAGTGGTCTACCTGATGTAAATTTAAATTAATCGAGTCAATAAATCTCAAATTTCAAATTATCTAATAATCATTTTGAACTGATGAAAGAGTAGAGATTCTAGATGAAGTCAATTCTTTTTTATTTTTTTAGTTAAAATTACTGAACTCAAACTTCCTTTCGGTGGATTTAGACAGCAAAAATAGCCATAGCAACCACCACCAGAAATAGGGTTATTATGCCCTTTGGTCCTTTCATTTGCTTTCCGTACGAGTTCAATGATCAACATGGCTTTTTTTTCATGGTATTTTGTATCTAAAATCCGTTAGACTCGGTTAATTTGGATTTGCATCATATCGGCTACTTAGACGGGTAAAACATTGTATACCAAGGGGTAATTGAATTCTATGAGTCGTACTTCAAACTTATGGGTAAGAGTACAGAAGTTTTAACCATCTCATCACATCCTTTGATGGTTGTTTTCCTTGAAATCATACATAATCTCAGAGTTTTCCTTCTTCTCTACTAGACGATGACCATTATCTTACGAATTTTCTTTTGTTTTCCTTGAAATCCATATTATATTGAGGTCCTGATAAATTCAGATACACATTCTTGCGTAAGATCCATTAAAAGAGAAGCACTTTCTATCAGGATTTTTTCATACCAAGAATTCGTTCCTAAGAGCTCTGAACCATCATTAACAGTATATATAAGATAAAAATCAAATGATTAAGTACAATTAAACTTTAATTAATTAAAGTATGTATTTTTGAATCTTTTATATAGAAAATATGTACTATTTAGACTATTTGTCCACTAAAATTACAAGATGACTTGCTAGTATAACTTTATAGTCTAATTTTTCTTTTTTAATTCTTAAAACTCCGTTTTGGCTTCAAGTAGTCAGTAATGTTCAATTGTAGGTGTTTGACCTCGGCAAAAATTTACTTGCACTTGATGTTTACACCAAATTAAATTAATTTATAACGGTTAAGTAGTTTAATGAGGTAAGAATATATATTAGTTTTACGGTATAAACACCCGATTCAGATAAATTTTTATCACTTCACTCCTCAATATTACAACTACTAAATATTGAATCCCATCTTTACTGTAGTAGAACACGCTTTAGGGTAAAGAATTCCAATAGAATACATCATTACTTATTATATTGAATCTCCCTAAAAGAAAATTAGTTTAATTTGGTGGAATTGTGTGTCAAAGTCTTAATCTCTTTTTATAATCATAATTCAAATCCGTAATGACATAATCATTGCTTTCAAACTTCTGTAAAATCAACACCTTTTTGCAAATGAAAAATAAAATAAATAAATAATAAATAAAAAGAAAAAAACTACTTGCCGTCAATGATGTCACTCTCCAAACAAAATCATATCCACCATTCATATATAACTTGACATGAAATCTCAAGGAAGAAATTGCCGAGCCATAAAAGTATTTTAATTATAATCTATGAACTTTTTAATCTCTAACTTTTGACCCTTTTTTTTAAATTCTAAAGGTGAATTCCGAAAGTTATTGAATATTGCTTAAAGGTCCTCTGAGTTGTCCATTTTGCTAGATATCACCTTCTCGATTTGTATTTGTTTGAGTCAAAAGAAATCCATTGCATTTGATTAGCATGCAATTCAATATCTCGTGTCAACATAGGAGATTCAGGATTATACTTTATGGGTTTAATTTTTAAGATTTTAGCATTGAACTCATTATATTTTTTAAATTACGGGTTTATAATTACTATTTTATAATTTAAACGAATTTTAACATATAAATTTTTGTTCCGCGTGGAAAATTATGGGTGCAATTGAACCCGTCGTCAACACTCTACATGTCAAACGTAATAGAATGAGTCATTATTCTTCTCTGACCTGAAATATTCCCCAATCTTAGAGTTCATCTCTAAATTCCTATGATATGAATAAGATTATAAATTTATTCTGTCGTATCGCTATATGATTGGCCATCTTTGTAACAACAATAATAAATAACAACATCTTTTTGATATGATATGATAATAAAAACATAAATCCGGTTTAATTTTGAGTATATATAAAGATAATCTATCCTATGCTATATCTCAATTTCTTTTATTTCAATATTCCAATATATTTGGCTCCAAAGTTAAATAAAAATGGTCACATGCATACCATTTACTTGGAGATCTTGCTTGTGATTTAGCTTTAATTTGAGGATCAAATCTCGTTTTCTTCTTGTTAATTAGCTGTTAGTCATCATAATTAACATATATAAGCAAGATCTTATCCTAATCTATTTGATGACAACCATAATGTACTAGAGTAAATTGGTTAATTATCTAGTGGAATAATGTAATAAGGGTATCTTTGTGGACCTCCATATATATTTTTTAATTTTTTAATTTTTTCAGTTAAGTTTAAAAAGAAATTTATAATTAGAGCCCGTTTGGCTTAGCTGATTTAGATTAGCTGATAAGCATTAGGTGCTGAAAAACACTTTTAAGTACTGAAACTGATTTAAAAAATAAACAGTTACGTGTTTGGATAAAAGTGCTGAAATTAATAATAAGCAGCTGAAGAACTGGGTGTACGAAGAGTTTTGTTTTAAAAAGAAGTATTTTAGGGATAGAATAGTAAATATTTTGGTCAAACCTAAAGTGCGTATAAGCTGAAATTTGATAAGTTGGGGGAGACCAACTTATGACTTTTGGCTTATAAGCACTTAACTTATAAACACTTTTAATTTTACCAAACGCGTAGATAAGCCAAAAAGTGCTTATAAGCCAGTTTGACCAGCTTATAAGCTTAGCCAAACACCCTCTTAATTCACCAAATAGCATGCCAACCAAAGCAAATTACTAGGTGACTTACTGATAGTAGGCTATATAGTTGATATTTACACCTTAATATGACAATGTTTGGTTGTTGTTTCATAGGTAAATTGCCAACAAAATGCTCTAAATAGTGTTCTTTTATTTCACAGGGAATATTTTATGTGAGGAAGTAACATGGAGTGTTTTGGAGGCGATAATGTGAAGAAAACGCCCACTCGAGAAGTACCCGAGCACGAAGAAGTAGAAAATGGCCTGGGCAAGAAGTCCACCGTGACCGCGGTGGAACCGCGACAGATTAAAAAAGTGAGGCAGAAAGGTCAGCTCTCACCGCGGTCGACTACGGTCTGCCGCGACCGCGGTGCACTGTTCACGCTGCTGGAAGTTTGGGGACCAAAGTGTAATTTCGAAGAAATTTTTGTAAAACTCATATAAGCTTTAGAAACTCGCCCAAGATTGTTTTTAAGCTTGTTTTAGACTACTTTTGGAGGAAGAACAAGTGTGAGAAGATCAACCAAACATTAGAGTTTTTTTTCTCTCTCCTTTTAATTCTTGCAATTTTACATTATGAACAATCTAGTAGTTTTCTCTTATTTTGTTATGAGTAGCTAAACAATTATCTAGGGTTGATGGAACCAATTGTTGGTTGAAGTTTTGACTCAATTTGTTATAATCGAGCCGGAATTATTATATAATTGTTCAACTACGTTTTGTATGGTGATTAATTGAATGAGCCCTTGATTAATCATGTCTAATTACCTCATATTGCTGGAGAAAGAATATTATGTTAGACAGCTGTTGAACAACATCACTTTTGGGTAATTAAAGAGATTCATTACTTGAACTTAAAAGTAGGTTTAGAGATAACAAAACTTTGGTGGGATAATTTAGAGTTGCACACATATTGTCAGCTAGAGTAGTTCGAGAGAATGCTCTAGTAAATTATTGTAGTTGATCGAGAGATAATTACAATAACCCATAACTCTTAATCCTCATAGAGTATTATAGCGAGATTATAGCGAAAGAGTCAAGACCTAAACTAACAATTGGGGAAATCACTGCCCTAGATCTTTTTACCATTGAATTATCTTTGCTTTAGCTTATTGTTGTTTTTAATAGTATTTGAAGTAGTTAAACAAAAACCCAATCTTTATTGATCAAAAAAATCTTGCATCTAGAAATTTGTTGAGTTGATAATAACATTGCCGAAGAGTATAATAGATAGGTTAGTTCCCTGAGGATTCGACTTCGGACTTAAAATCGAATTATATTTGCAGCGATCACTTTGTCTTTTAGAAGACATAGTTGGGCGTGATCAAATTTTGGCGCCGTTACAGGGGAACTAGCAGTGTTATTTATTACAACTTAGAAGTAGTGTTAGAATTATTAGTTTAAATCAATTTTCGAAGGTGTTAAACAATCTTTTCATTGAAATTCTCACGTTTGAACTCTTGTGGAATTCAGGTGTATGCCTAGAAATTCTTTGAGGACTGGAGAATTGCTAGAAGGACTCTCAGACCCCGAGAAAACATTCAGGGCATTGAACCGTGCCAACAAGAGAATCCAACAATCACAACAACCACACCAGTTCGAATTTGACATGGGTGACGCAGAAAACGTCAACGGAAACGTCGGGTATCCGCCAGCTATCCCAAACGTCAGAGTAGTGGCACCTCTTGTGCCAGAAGCTGCACTTTATGATTGGGCACAACCCACAGCTGACAACCTGGCTACTGCCATAGCTGTGCCAGCAATTCAAGCGAAAACCTTCCAGATAACCAATAATATGCTGCATCTTCTGCAGAATAAAGGATTGTTTTCCGGAGCACATATTGAAGACCTTCAGCAATACTTAAAAAAATTTATGTCGATTTATGTGACCCAAAGGCAGCCGAATGTGACCCCGGAAGCTATCAAACTGTTACTGTTCCCGTTCTCTGTGAAGGGGAAGCTCAGACTTGGCTAAATTCGCTCCCTATAAATTCCATTGTCACCTGGGAGGAATTAGTCAAGCAGTTCCTGAATAAGTTCTACCCGCCCAACAAGACTGCAAGACAGATTGATGAAATATTGTAGTACAAGCAACAGCCGACTGAGACCTTGCAGGAAACTTGGAAAAGATTTAAAGGGATGCTAGTGAAGTGTCCTCACTATGGCATTCCAGACCAGATGCTCGGCCATAGGTTCTACATGGGGTTAGCTAACAATCTAAAAGCAAATGTGGATGCTTCAACTAGAGGTGCATTTTTGTGTAAGACATTCACCGAGTGCAAAGTCCTTCTTGACAAGATGTCATAGAATTCGGGGTGGATGACTAGAGGTACAACACTGGCACCCATAGTGCATTTAGTTCCACTTGACCCAAATAATTTGCATGCAGAGAACATGGCCACACTCATGACTCAGATGAGTATATTGATAAAGAAGATTGATGAGATGGGTACAAAATAGGTGCACATTGTTGACACAACAAATAGAGGACCGTGTACACCTTGTATTAATCAGTCTTATGTAATGCTGCTCGGTGGGCCGGGCCTGAACCGGACCGGACCGGGCCCGCGGTCCTAACGGGCCTGGTGGGCCGGTCCTGGGTGGGCCGGTCTTGGTGGGCCTCCTGAGCCTGTCACGGGCTGGTCTCCATGGGTGAGCCCACGAGCCCGGGACCGTTTAGCCCGGGACCGGCAGGCGGGCCTGGGCCGGTCCTGGCGGGCCTGGCGGGCCCAACGGCTATTTTTCAAAAAAAAAAAAAAAAAAAATCTCCAACGGCCATATTTAAAATCTAGCCGTTTGGGCTGAAAATATGACCGTTTTTAAGTTAAAAAAATGGCCATTTGGTCCCCAAACTTTATTTTAACCCCAAACTTTATATAATTACACTTTTCCCCATTTCTCAACTATAAATACCCCCTCATTCTTTCATTTTTATTCACCAATTCATCAATATCTCTCAATATCTCTCAATCTCTCTCAATCTCTCTACTACAATTACTTAATTTATTGTTGAAATTTCGTGAAAAATTGTGAAGTTGTTGAATTGAAGTTTTCAAGTGTTCAACGATTTTCAATTTTCAAGAAGTTGTTCGGCAATCCGGTAAACTCGTTTCAACTCTTACGTTTTTAGAATATATTTTTGTGTGGTTTAGTTTGCATAATTATAATTAATATGGCATTTACTTTGAAAAAAATGTTTGGTAAAGGAAAAGATAAAACCGGTGAAAGTAGTGGCCAACCAACTACCCTTCCCCCGGCTCCCCGACCTAGAAAAGATAAGCAAGTTGAAAGTAGTCGCCAACCTAGACGTCCTCCTCCTTCCGTAATTCTTGATAGTGATCACCCTTGTTTTCAATTTACCGATAGTGAATTTTATCATAATGTTGCACCAGGTGATAGATTAGATGATGAAATTATGAATGCTCTTTATCCTAATGAAACCATCTTAGAAAATAATGAGGAAAATGAGGATGATGATGAAACTCAAGCACCGGATTTAGATGATACACCTACTAGTCCTCTTAATAACCCAAGTGATGCACCGGTCGACCCACCTGTAGAAACTCCTACTTTTAATAGAGAACCTGCTAAACGCTTAGAAACATCATTAGTTTGGAATTTTTTTACTCAAGTAAGAGAAAAAAATAAGGCTAAGTGTAAAACTTGTGGGAAATTAATGTCGCATAAATATGTAGGAGACCGTAGCGGCACAGGTAGTTTGACTAGGCACATAAAAACACACCCTAGAGATAAGGCTAGATTTTTTCAAATGAAAGCGCATCTAGAGGGGACAAGTGTAGATTCTGCGATTAACCCTAGTACAGGTTCAAATCTAGTTCAACCAGGAATTAACACTGTCACTGGAGGTATTTTATATTACGATCCAAATAGAGATCGTGAAGAATTAGCAAAGATGATTACTGTTATGTGCTTACCTTATACTTTTGCTTCTAATCCTAATTGGGTTCATTATATTAGAAGAGTGTTTAATCCTACTTATAAAGGTTGGCCTCGCGCAACAGTTAAGAGTGATATTTATAAATTCAAACATGAATATGAACAATATTTGCGTTATTTATTTACTCATATACCTAATCGGATTTCTATTACTACTGATATTGGTAGAAGTGGTAATGATTGTGATTACCTAACTGTTACAAGTCATTGGATAGATGAGGAATGGATAATGCAAAAACGCATAATTGCATATAGAATAATTAATTCGCGTCACACAGTCAAAAACGCATAAGACTCTTATGTGTGTTCATGGAGTGGAGAAGGTGAAAATCAAAGGGCAAGAGAAGATATGATTTATGTCAACAACTTTGAGGGTCAGAGACAAGGAGTACATCAGTGGAGACCGACACAAAATCAGCAATACAGACCAAACATGCCACAACCTGGGGGTATGCAACCTCAAGGCCAAATGGTGCCAGTACCATATTAGAGACAACTGGGCTATCCACAGCAAAATCAGCAACAATTAACATATCAACCACCTCCTCAGCAGCAAGACAACAACATGGTGGAGATCAGGGGTATGCTTCAACAACTCATTGGGACAAATGGTAAAATGCAGGAAAAGTTGGCAGTTTATGATTCAACTATAAAGAACATTGAAACTCAGCTGGGGCAGCTGTCTATGGCTTTAAACAACCGTCCCCAGGGAACATTGCCAGCAGACACAAATATTAACCCCAAGGAGCAAAACCCGAATCAGCTGATGGCAGTAAGTCTCCGGAATGGGAGAGATTTAGACAAAGAGAAGGAAGTTGCACAAGCCAGCAAAGAGACTATGCCAACCACTCTAATTCCACTAGAGGTAGATGAACCAACAGACCTTACTGAAGTGGTGGTTGAACAGGGTCAAGATAAAAAGGGTAAGACTAAGGTAAATGAACAAGCTGCAGAACAGGTGGTGCCTCTTATGCCACTGAACCCCAACAGAGAGAAGCCAGCAAGCAGTGCACAAAGGGTGATACCGGCACCATTCCCTCAAAGACTGGTAAAACAAAAGAAGGAAGATCAATACAAGAAATTCATGGAGATGCTGCGTCAAATTCAGTTGAATATTTCTTTGATGGATGCCTTGAGAGAGATGCCAGGTTATGAGAAGATGATGAAGGACCTCATGTCACGAAAGTTTGATTTTCAGGACTTATCCATAGTGACTCTGACGCAGACCTGCAGCGTAGTAGTGACAAGATCGATGGCCCAAAAGATCTCCGACCCCGGTAGCTTCACTATTCCATGCACGATTGGGAGTTATGCCTTTGCAAAGTCATTATGTGATTTGGGAGCCAGCATAAATTTGATGCCTCTGGATGTATATACCAAACTGGGCATTGGTAGAGCTAGACTGACTTCGATGCTGCTGTGGCTGGCTGACCGCACGGTTAAAAGACCAACTAGGATTCTTGATGATGTGTTGGTGCAAGTGGGGAAGTTCGTGTTCCCTGCAGACTTTGTTATTCTGGACTGTCAGGTAGATGAGGAGATACCTATCATTTTAGGTAGGCCATTTTTGGCCATTGGGAGAGCACTGATCGATTGTGAGACTGGAGAATTAAAAATGAGACCGAACGATGAAGAAGTCATATTCAATGTTCAGCAATCCATGGTGAAACCCAGTGAATATGCTAATTGCTCCCTAGTGGAGGCAGTGGATATGATCCTGTAAGAAGATGATGTGACCCTGACTGCTAAAGATCCATTGGAGGCATGCCTGAAAAATTTAGAAAAAATGGATGGTGAAGGGTTAGCTGAGTGGGTCATGGCACTTGAAGGCCAAGGATTATAGAAAAGGGAAACTCACTTCGAGTCCCTTGAGTTAGAAAAAAGAGCTACACCTCCATAAAAGCCATCAGTAGAGAAACCACCCAAGCTGGAGCTGAAGCCACTCCCAGCTCACCTCAGGTACGTTTTCTTAGGCCCTGATTCTACTTTGCCTATCATTATATCATCCGGTTTGCTAGATGTGCAGGTAGAACTGCTCTTACAGGTACTGTAGGAAAGTAAGACTGTCATTGGCTGGACCATGGCAGACATAAAGGGTATCAGCCCAGCCTTATGTATGCACAAGATTCTCTTGGAAGAAGGGCACAAACCTTCTAGAGAATATCAACGAAGGCTGAACCCAAACATGAAAGAGGAAGTGAAGAAGGAAGTGATCAAATGGTTAGATGGGGGAATCATCTTCCCCATCTCTGATAGCAATTGGGTTAGCCCTATCCAATGTGTGCCAAAAAAGAGGGGAATGAATGTTGTACAAAATAAGAACAATGAGTTGATCTCAACTCGTACAGTCACGAGATGGAGGGTATGCATGGATTACCGGAAATTGAACACAGCCACCCGGAAGGACCACTTCCCCCTGCCATTCATTGACCAAATGTTGAACAGGCTGGCCGGGCGATCGCACTTCTGTTTCTTAGATGGATATTCAGGGTACAATCAGATATCAATAGCCCCCGAAGATAGAGAGAAAACATCCTTCACTTGTCCGTATGGAATCTTCGCCTTTCGGAGAATGCCTTTTGGGCTTTGCAATGCACCGACAATATTTCAACGGTGCATGTTAGCCATTTTCACATACACGACGGAGGATATTATGGAGGTTTTTATGGATGATTTCTCCATGGTGGGAGATTCATTCGAGGACTGTCTTCACAACTTAAGAAGAGTGCTCAAAAGATGTGTGGAGACAAATTTAGTGCTAAACTAGGAGAAGTGCCATTTTATGGTACATGAAGGGATAGTCCTAGGGCATCGAATGTCTAGTAAGGGAATTGAGGTTGACCATGCTAAGGTTGACGTGATTGAAAAGCTACCACCGCCTACTTCAGTCAAGGTAGTAAGAAGTTTCCTTGGGCACGCCGGGTTCTACAAGCGATTCATAAAAGATTTATCCAAAATTGCTAGCCCATTATGCAAACTCCTTGAAAAGGATCACCCCTTTGTATTTTCTAATGATTGCAGGTTGGCATTTGAGGAGTTGAAGAAGAGATTGGTGACTGCACCCATCATTGTTGCTCCCAACTGGGAGAAACCGTTTGAGCTCATATGCGACGCAAGTGACTATGCCATAGGAGTAGTCTTGGGGCAGCGAAAGGATAAGCTGATGCACCCGATTTACTATGCAAGCAGAACGCTAAGCGGTGCATAACTCAATTACACCGCGACTGAAAAGGAGATGTTGGCTGTTGTTTTTACATTCGACAAATTCAGGTCATACTTGATTGGCTCGAAAGTTATTGTTTACACTGACCATGCAACAATTAGGTACCTGATTGAAAAGAAGGAGTCAAAGCTATGCTTGATTCGCTGGGTTCTTCTGTTACAAGAATTCGATCTGTAGATACATGACAGAAAAGGGACAAAGAACCAAGTAGCTGACCATCTCTCAAGGTTGGAAGGCGATGAAAAGAAGGTAGAGGTTGAGGATATAACAGAGACATTCCCGGATGAACAGTTACTAGCAATGACAATGGAGGAGGAACCATGGTATGCTGATATTGCTAATTATTTAGCAAGTGGTATTGTACCTTATGAACTCTCCTCAATTCAAAAGAAAAAGTTCTTTCATGATTGTCGATATTATTATTGGGATGAACCTCTATTGTTTAAAATATGTGTAGATAACATAATCCGGCGGTGTATCCCCGAGAAAGATCAATATTCTATTTTACAGGCTTGCCATGCTTCACCATATGTTGGACACTTTGGAGGAATTCAGACAACATCTAAGGTGTTGGAGTTGGGCTTGTACTGGCTTACTCTGTTTAAGGATGCCCATGTTTGGGTTAAAAACTGCAATGAATGCCAAAAGACTGGCAACATATTTCGTAGACACGAGATGCCAATGACCACAATTCAAGAGGTGGAGATTTTTGACATGTGGGGGATTGACTTCATGGGGCCATTTGTCAGCTCGTATGGTAACAAGTACATATTGGTAGCAGTTGACTACGTCTCCAAGTGGGTCGAAGTAGTGGCTCTCCCGACCAATGATGCTAAAGGGGTAATAGGCTTTCTAAAAAAGAACATTTTCACACGTTTTGGTACCCCAAAAGCTATACTCAGTGATGGCGGAACCCATTTCTACAATAGAGCATTCACACGGCTGTTGGAAAAATATGGAGTTCATCATAAAGTGACCACCCCGTACCACCCACAATTGAACGGGCAAGTTGAAGTGTCCAACAGGGAGATTAAAAGTGTCCTCACAAAAATAGTGAATGCAACAAGAACTGACTGGGCAAAGAAGTTGGATGATGCATTGTGGGCGTACCGCACAGCCTTCAAAACCCCAATTGGTATGTCACCGTACAACTTGGTATTTGGAAAGGCATGCCATCTCCCAGTTGAGCTAGAGCATAAAGCACTTTAGGCATTGCGGCAGTTGAACTTAGACATGGAGACAGCAGGTACTAACAGAGTAACTGGATTACATGAGCTCGAGGAATTCAGGTTCTAGGCTTTTGAGAGTGCTAGATTATACAAATAAAGGATGAAATTAATGCATGATAAGCACGTCTTGGATCGAAACTTCAAACCCGAGATCTAGTGTTGTTATACAAATTGAGATTGAGATTGTTTCCGGGTAAGTTAAAGTCCCGATGGTCATGACCCTTCAGAGTGGTGCAAATGTTCTTAAGTGAAGTTGTCGAGATTGAATCAGAAGATGGGACAAATAAGTTCACAGTAAATGGGCAAAGGTTGAAACATTACCTTGGAATGGCTGAAGAAAAAGAGGATAGAGTGGTAATCACTTTGGAAGAGCCCCAGTACGCGAATGAGGAGTGATGATCAAATGCTTGCGTCGTGTCGTGACGTTAAATTAGGTGTTGCGTGGGAGGCAACCCACGCGTGTTGTTGTTAGTGTGTTCATGTAACTTCATAAAAAAAATTGCCAGCACCGCGACCGCGGTAAACCGTGGTGGAAGGCAAACATTCTGCCTCAGATTTTACATCCCACCGCGACCGCGGTGGACAGCGGTAAACTGCGGTGAGGCGTGAACATTCTGCCTCAAATTTTTAAACCCACCGCGGTCGCGGTGGACCGCGGGGGTACCAGGTATTTTTAATTTTTTTTCTTTTCCGTTTTTCTTATTCTTTTCCTCTTCTGTTAATTTAATAACCCCCTATTTTAACAAAACCCTCCTTTCCCAAATATCAAAACAACCGACACCCCCCCCATTCTAATTCTTCATCTCCCTCTCTTCACAACCCTAACCCCCAAATCCCTTCTTCTTTTCCTTCTTCTTCACTCATACTAACATCCCCCACATCCGTTCCTCTCACCCATTCTTCAACTAAGGTATGTACTTACCTCTCATCTCTCTTTTCTCTGGTTTTGTGTTGTATTGTGTTGTAGCTTATGTAGTTTTATGTTGATATGGTGTTGTAATTGTTGGTAGATTTTTGTAGTTTCTTCTTGTTTTTCTATTTAAATTTTGTTTTTGACCATGATGGGTAAAAGGGCTATTTATTTAATGTGATGGAACGGTGTTTTTGGTGGGTGATTGAATAAAGAAAGTGTGAAGTGTGTGGGTGTAGTAGCATATTTGATTTGGAAAAGTTTTGCTATAGTCACATGGGCAGTGTATATGAAGAAATTTGTCTTGCCCACAAGGTGTTTGGGGAATTACCCCAATGGAGTTATAAGGAGCTAATGTGGTTGTGGTGAAGTCTGAGTAACCACCCATAGTCACACACTTCACGCACTCACTAATAGGTGTTTCGTTGTATGAAAGGTACAATGAGTTCTTCCAGGAAGAGACGAAACACCAGGCCCTCCGCTAGTAGACTGGGAGGCTCCTCACGAGCTAGGAGCCAAGCCAGTGCACCTCAGTTCAATAGCACTCGATTTGTATCCAAATCAGCGGAGGATAGGTACAACCAGAAAGCATCTAATAAGTTGCAACATGAGGTGCACATTGATCGAACGACTTTGGAGGTGGAATGCCCTAATATTTTTAATGAGCTAAGGTGGTGTCAGTTGGACATCTTCTTTGAAGTACCGGAGGAGGCTAATGTTCAGCTAGTAAGGGAGTTCTATGCAAACTTACCAGAACATGAGAATGGGGTTGTGACGGTGTGCAATACCCCGGTAAATGCATCCTCGACACCATCCGCAGGGTATACAGGCTGCCAATGTTCAGGGGAGAAGTTGATCCTTATCGTACTTTCAGCGATACATGGGTCTTGTGGGGAATTCTTCTTGATACTATCTGTGTGCCGGAATGTGAACGCCTATGGATCACGCCCAAAATTACACTTAACTCCCATTGTCTGAATTGGGAGGCTAAGTGTTGGCTCACCATTGTCAACAGTCGATTGTTGCCATCCAGCAACACGACAGATGTCAATCTACCACGGGCGTCCGCAAACCACTGTTTCATGTCCCACAGAAATTTTGATGTGGCCCGGCTCATCCATGAAGAGATGTTCATTAGATCACTTGAGCTAATCAAGGGACACTACTTCCCTTCGCTGATCACCCGGTTGTGCCGTATTGCTAGAGTCCCTGAAGACCCTCGGGTTGATGGGCGATTGCCACTGAAATCCCCGTTCCGGGCGAAAAAAATTAAAATTGGACGAGAGCCGATGGTGAATATTGATGACTCAGATGATGATTCAGATGATGATGATGATGATGATGATGATGATGATGAGATAGCTGAGGTTCCTCCTCCTCCAAGAGTTGATGTGGCAGGCCCATCACAGCCACGCCGAAGCACCCGTATGACAGCTTTGGAATAGGAGATGGCTGGGTTGCATACCTCAGTCACTGATTTGGGTGCCCGTGTTGATGCGGTGGCTGAGAGGCAGGTAAAGTCGGAGAAGAAATTCTTGGGATGGTTGAGAGCTCTGGGACGTGCTTGCAATGTGAACCTAGACACCGTCTCCGATCAGGAGTAAGCTTCAGGGAAGTTCCTCAACCTTACTGTTCTTTAAATTTTTAAGCCATGGGGACATGTCTTCATTTTAAGTATGGGGTGGGGGATACTTCATTGTATGTTTGTAATTGTAACAATTGACTATTTGATTTTGTTTGTTTTGTCTTGCTTTGATTGTTTTGATGTTAGAGTAATAGTTCATTAGGAAAGTTAAAATAGTAAGTGACTTGTCCCGACGACAGATCTCTTTCGGCGGGGTTCTTGAGGGACTAAGTCGAGAAAAAAAAAAGTAAAAAAATATTTTTTTTTGGAATATGGAGACTTTTCCTGATGACGGATCCTTTAGACAATTTTCTTGAGGGAAGTTAGTCTAGAGAAAAGACCAAAAAGACTTATTTATTTTTTTAGGTAGTGTAGTAACTCTCCCTTGATTTTTCTTTGGGCCACGGTTCTTTTCCAAGGGTTTAGCTTGAACCGACTATAGGTAGGTTTTGTTTATTTTTGTTCTTTGTTGTTTTTAGACTAGGACTAATGGGCTACAAGCTAAATTTGAAAAAAAAAACCCTTAGCGTTGATACACTTGAACACAATAAACACTAGAGTGTAACACTTAGCTTCATTGGTTGAATCCTATTAAAGTGCCTTAAAATTGTATGTTTGCATCTAACTTGAACACTCAAAAGAGAATGTCTTGATAAACCAATCCGGAGTGAGTCATGTGCCATGTGTGTGTGAGTTTTTACTGTATTCCATGATTCACATTTGATGCCTAGAACTTGCCCTGTGTGTTTGCAAAGTGAAATTGCAGTTTCATTCAGTTTTAGAAGTGATATAGGCATTTCTTTATTGAGCCAAACATATAAAGTAAACCCACCTGAATGCAATACATCTTAGTTAACCCCGTTGAGCTTATAAGCCTGTTTCTTTGGCAACCACATTGCGAACCTTACCTAATTATTTGAATAGTCTGCTGTTTGAACTCTTTTACCTCCCAATAAGCACTTGAATGGTATTAAAAATATGCAAAAGCAAAAGTGTGGGGTGGTGATATATTTTTTGAGTGGAACCATTGATATAGAGAAAATGTGCTGAATTTTGAAGCATAAAAGAAGAAGTACCACGAAAAAAAGAAAGAAGTTATAAATAATTATAGTGGTTGATAAGTGGTAGCTTGTACAAATTGCACCTAATGGATGAGGAGGTTTTAAATAAATGTGGTGGAGTGTTTGGTTGGTACAACTATGATCTTTAAGTTTAATGTACTTGTATTAAAAGTGCTTAGGGAAGTTAGTCATTATATCTAAATATATCCTACCCGTCCCTTAGCCTACATTACAACCAAGTAAGTCCTATTGATCTTAGATTGAGTGGGCTCACTTAGTAGAGTATTACACTACGGGCAAGCCTATGGTGCATCTTTGTGGCATGTGAATATTCTTTTTGAGAGTGAATGAATTTTGTCTATCTTAGTTCCTAATTGTTCTAATTATCATTATATGTGGAACTGCTCTCTTGTGTGATGTGAGAGCATGTGATTCACAAAGGAAAGGTAAGTCTTGACTCTTGTATATAGTGGTTTGAGTAAGTGCGAATGTTGCATGACACGAAAGGTTTGACTCTTGAGGTAAAAGTTGTTCACTACTAGGTGCAACTTTTGTAAAATATTCATGGTGTGAGTCGTTAAGGGAAAAGCTTAGGGAAGGAATTTTGATGGAGTGTGGTGGATTGCTCGAGGACTAGCAATGATTTAAGTGTGGGGTGTTGATAGTAAGCTATATAGTTAATATTTACACCTTAATATGACCATGCTTTGTTGTTGTTTTATAGGTAAATTGCCAACAAAATGCTCTAAATAGTGTTCTTTTGTTTCGCAGGGAATATTATATGTGAGGAAGCAACATGGAGTATTTTGGAGGAGATAATGTGAAGAAAACGCCCACTCGAGAAGTACCCGAGCACGAAGAAGTAGAAAATGGCCTGGGCAAGAAGTCCACCGTGACCGAGGTGGAACCGCGACAGATTAAAAAAGTGAGGCAGAAAGGTCAGCTCTCACCGCGGTCGACTGCGGTCTGCCGCGACCGCGGTGCACTGTTCACGCTGCTGGAAGTTTGGGGACCAAAGTGTAATTTCGAAGAAATTTTTGTAAAACCCTTATAAGCTTTAGAAACTCGCTCAAGATTGTTTTTAAGCTTGTTTTAGACTACTTTTGGAGGAAGAACAAGTGTGAGAAGATCAACCAAACATTAGAGTTTTTTTTCTATCTCCTTTTAATTCTTGCAATTTTACATTATGAACAATCTAGTAGTTTTTTCTTATTTTGTTATGAGTAGCTAAACAATTATCTAGGGTTAATAGAACCAATTGTTGGTTGAAGTTTTGACTCAATTTGTTATAATCGAGCCGGAATTATTATATGATTGTTCAACTACGTTTTGTATGGTGATTAATTGAATGAGCCCTTGATTAATCGTGTCTAATTACCTTATATTGCTTGAGAAAGAATATTAGGTTAGACAGCTGTTGAACAACACCACTTTTGGGTAATTGAAGAGATTCATTACTTGAACTTAAAAGTGGGTTTAGAGATAACAAAACTTTGGTGGGATAATTTAGAGTTGCACACATATTGTCAGCTAGAGTAGTTCGAGAGAATGCTCTAGTAAATTATTGTAGTTGATCGAGAGATAATTACAATAACCCATAACTCTTAATCCTCATAGAGTATTACGGCGAGATTATAGCGAAAGAGTTAAGACCTAAACTAGCAATTGAGGAAATCACTGCCCTAGACCTTTTTACCATTGAATTATCTTTGCTTTAGCTTATTGTTGTTTTTAATAGTATTTGAAGTAGTTAAACAAAAACCCAATCTTTATTGATCAAAAAAATCTTGCATCTAGAAATTGGTTGAGTTGATAATAAAACCGGATTATATTTGCAGTGACCGCTTTGTCTTTTAGGAGGTATAGTTGGGCGATCACTCCATTCAAAATCTTCATATTATGATGACATTGTCTAGTCTTTCTATAATCGTTATAAAAGATGATTAATCATCTCCACATTGTCATTCCATTAGTTTTAATTAATTAACTGTAACGCGTAAATAATCACTTTATCTTTGAACCAAAGCCACCACCTTCTTAATTAAGAATTGGTTTAATGAGGTTAATGTAAAAGATTTCCCCTAACAAACAAACATATGATGCCAAATTATGTTATTATAATACCAACAAGAAGAAGATATGACCCCATGCCTCATTTTCCATATCAATTTCCGTAGACAACTTTTCACATGCCAAGAAAAAACTTATTACTTTTGTTGGCCATGTGTGCTTATTTACAAAACAAAAGAGATTAATAATAAGAAGATTTAATCGAAAATTAAGACAACGAGGGCCCATGATATGTAGAATTTCCTAGAAGTCCCATCAAGTAGGAGCATCATTTTACTAATGGAATAAATAAATGAATAATACTAATAAAATATAAGATCTTCACCGCCAAGAACTATATATGATAATTAAGTCTTGACAGTGACATCTTATATATAATTAAAGAGTTTAATTAACCAATATTTACTACGCAATTAAACTATCAAAATACCATATAAACTCAAAGGAAGACCCGTTTTATATGTTTAATTGAATTTAGTATTTCGGATACGCGATATGTAAGTTTTTACATGTGAAAAATTACTATAATTCCAATCAAATACAATGTCTTTTAAGTGCTAAAAGTATTAAAAATAAAATTCATCAAATTTAAATCCTCCTATTTCTGTTTGAACATTTGAAGGATTCAAGAGCTTAAACAACAAATGCACAAGTATAAAATGTCATTTTTCTTGTAGAAAAAATAATACTACAAAAGAAGAAAATGTAGTACTAGTATCAGTGATATTCCAGAAAGACTCATAGTAAAAAGCATTTAATAATGAAAATGGGCACACTCCAAATTCATTTCAAATATCACCTGCATGTGTCTATTGCATCAAGAACATATTTAAAAAGCCACAATCAAAGGTTATCGTGGAATATATTGATGGATTATAATAAGAAGCGAAAACAATCCCAGTATCAAAATCACATGTAATTTAGACAACTGACATAAACGGGATTTTATGGATTATCTTTTAGAGCGTGAACATATCCCTTCTATTACGTAAGTCTTCAGTTCCATAACTTCTCAATGGAATCTCCATCAATCCCAATATCAAAATCACATGTAATTTAGACAACTGACATAAACGGGATTTTACGGGTTATCTCTTGGAGCGTGAACACATCTCTTCTATTACGTAAGCCTTCAGTTCCATAACTTCTCAATGGAATCTCCATCACCCGCACAATTTTGATCTTATACGTTCCACGATCTTCTACTTTGTTACCCCAATAATACCCGAAAATAACAATTTCGTGTGGGCGAAATTTCTAGGAAAAGGGCTGAAAATTCGGCCACCTCTTCTCCTTTTTTTCTAGGAGGAAAACCTTATTTATTTATAGCACAAGTTTTAAGGGTTAAAACCCTTTTCCAAAACGTGTTAGGTTTTCTTTTCCACTAGAAAAAGGATTCCTTTATTTCCTATTATTTAGGCACAACAGAGACCACAGAATTTAATTAACAAGACTTCCAATTATGGAATTAATTTATAATTTTCGAAATTAATATCTACCATAACTAATTACGAATTATTCCACTAAAAATTCATAATTGCACTTCTTATTCAATTTCGAAATTCATCAATTAAATCTTATTTAACTCCCCATGTTAAGATTCAGATACTTATCAATTAAATTAAATTACTGACGATTTAATTTATCGATTATTTCCTTCAGATTTTCGCTTAACTTATTTCATGTATCAGATACAAAATCCACTGGCCGGGTTTACACATGAAAACTTATAAGCTTTCATAAAAGTGTATCATCAATCTCTAAACCGAGACATGGATTCCATCAACTAACTATTATTTTGCCAATGTACATTATTATTATCCAATTTACCAGGCATATTGATCCACGAAAGAATCTCGCCTTTTAATAAATCAAAACAATAATAATATACATAGCTAATAATAATTATATCAAAATTAAGAGTACAAGTGTCACGACCCAAACCCGGACCCGGTTGTGATGGCGCCTCTCGTGAAGACAAGGCCAACCAACACTTCCCATTTTCCAATTTTTAACAGTTAAGCATTTAAGAAACGGTCAAACCATGATAAAATAAATCCAAAATAACAATGATAACATAAATACGCGGAAGAACACCCATACACATCCCTAACCTGTCACGCCCTGAACCTGGGCCTGGACGTAATACGACACTCGGTGCCTGACTATATGTGACCGAGTGAATCAATTGGCTGGCTGATTCAGCATGTGATATCATAACATACTGAATGCGGAAGATAAATAACACATGCTGATATATTGAAAGTCTGAATGATATAAATCAAAGTGCGGAAATACTATTACATTTCTTAAATCTATTTGTAGCCAACATAACTTAATGTTAAAAGCCTGTGACTCTTTCTAACTGTTACTCTAGTCTATGAAGCCTCTAATTTGTACTGAAAACACTGACTGTCTGAAAATACTGAAGATTATAGTAATGATAATGCTCCGAAAGAACTGGGGATCACCAAATAGCTGGTACGAGAATCCTAGCGCTCTGAATCATCAACCTGTAAATCATTACCTGCATCGTGAGATGCAGGCCCTAGGCAAAAGGGACGTTAGTACATTTGAATTGCACTGGTATGTAAAGCAACTGAAAGAAAGAATTATAAATGCTAAACTGAAACTAAGCTGATAATTGAGAATTGATAATTGATCACTATAATGATAACTAATAAATGAAATGATAACTAATAACTGATAACTGGACTGATAACTGATAACTAAACTGATAACTAATAATTGAACTGAAAGAAAGTAAGGATATGAACACTCCCTCTTCTGAATCATGAACAACCTATTTATCTGAATATTAAACTGCGGCCTCAGGCCCAATATATATATGTGCACAAACTGCGGCCTCGGGCCCAAGTATACGTATACATAACTGCGACCTCAGGTCTAAAATGCATAAAGCATAAACTACGGCCTTAGGTCCAAAGATGCATAAAGCATAAATTGCGGCCTCAGGCCCAAATACAAGTGTTCAACATTCAGGGATTTAAAATCAGGCACTAAGAATCATACTGCAATATATGATAGTTAAATACTGAATCACACTGTATTACATGATACTGGAATACTGGATCACACTGACTTACATAATACTGGAATACTGAATAGGACTAGACTGAGACATGTATTCTTGAACCGATTATGTACACTGAAACTTCAACTATTTACGGCATACTGAGTAACCTATACTAAGACTTGGGGCATCAAACCCAAGTCTATATTGAATACGCATTGAGCTCACAACGTTCAGAATAAAAGTCATGAACGAGTTATGAAGCTAAAGAATAGAAGTTCTATAACTATTCAAAGAACTAGGCTAAATTATATTTCTGAGGCAATTAGTAACGTCGTAAAAGAAACGTAATGTAGGGAGAATCATTAAAATTCCCAAACATAAAGAGTTAGCCTCATATACCTTAATTTCCTGCTCTTGAGTGTATTACAACATTTGCCAACCCTTTTAACTTTAATCTATATCAATACAAGTCAAAGGGATTCCATATTAGCAATAATACTCATGTTTTGGTTACTTAGGCATTCTCTCAAACACTTGGTGGCGTAAAGCTTCATAGTCCTTATTAATGGTATTTCTACACCCAATAACCCATTCTCTTGCTTCTAGATAAATTTTAAAGTCTCAAATGGTTATAATCAACATTATTCTTTTTCACCCATAAGGCAAATAACACCCTTAACCAACAATCAACAATCAATAACCCAAACCTATAACCGTTCATGCTTTTCTATCAAACCCATCAACTCATATCTCATGAACTAGATTTTGTAATCATTAATTCAATGATAGAATCAATTAGAGGGTGAAGATATTACCTTTTTGACGTTCAATCTTCTTGAATTTGAGTTCTAGGGTTTCTTCTCTAAAAAACGATGTCCCAATAGAATATCTAATGATATGGATGGTTTACCCATGTTAATAAGATGTTGGGAAATTGAAATTAACTTAGAATCACCATTAAAACTTACCTTGGGTGGTGGAGGGACCCTTAAGGAGTTAGGTTTTTGAGAGCTTTTCTAGAGCAAATTTTTTATGTTTTGGGGCTGTGGGGGACGAAATAGGGCTAAAAACGACTTCCCAAGTCACCCACCCCGTCCCAGTTGGCGCGACCATGGTCCCGACCGCGGTAAATTGCTGGGACATTGCCTCACCACCGCGGTCGCGGTAAAAACACGGCAGGACCACGATGGTTAAACACTATTCTGTAAAACGAGCATAAATTTTTACACAGAGCTCCATTTGGGTCCACAATTTATAGTTAGAAAGCTGTTTCAAAGACCTACAACTTTCATGCTTTGAGTTTTCCAAAATTCCTTACATATTTTCACTAAAACCTACCGGAAGACAGACCTTCTGCAAACTTAGTCGATTTTGTCGAATCTTATGCACCTCACTTTCCATCTTGATTTTGAAACAACTATTTTCACCCATACTCATCCCGATAGGACTTCACATGTTCAAAATATATCCTTACTACTCCTTTAACTCATTCATACCTTTTAGGGGGTGTTACATAACCGGGGTGTCACTAGTCATGAGCATCTATAAGTCATAATACAATTCTGCTAAATCCATAACTAGTACAACTGTCTGAAGGGAAATAGAAGCGATAAAGGAGTAGAGACACGGGGTTGCGAACGTCAAAAGCTACCTCGTAATCTCCAAAGCCCACCTGAAGCTGGAGGAATCAACACTCGGGAGCGGAACTAGCTACGCCTGAATCTGCACATAGGGGTGCAGGGAGTAAAGTGAGTACTCCAACTCAGTGAGTAACAAATGTAAATAACGACTGAAAGTAAGAAAACACGTAAGGCATAAGGCATTCTATAATGAAGCAGTAAAACCATTTAAACGCAGAAAAATAGTGGAAAGTCAAGCAAATCCTCCTTCAACAAGTAAACAAGTAATTGACAGGTAATTAAGGTAAAGTAAACAAATAAAAGTTCGCCTCTCGGGCCAGTATCAACAAATCCACCCCTCGGGCAATATCTCAGAACAATACCAGCCCCTCGGGCTCAATCTCACATCACAATGGGTACCCGCGCTCACTGGGGGTGTGCAAACTCCTGGAGGGGCCCCTTATGGCCCAAGTGCAATAACAAGCCATCTCGTGGCATCGATCTAGGCCCTCGGCCTGATATCAATCAAGCCACCTCGTGGCGTACATATCTCAGGCCCTCGGCCTCATATCAGTATTAGTGTTTCCTCACAACATAGGCCCTCAGCCTTACTCAGTCAAAAATCATCACAAGCCTCTCGAGCAATAGTAAAACACTGTTTCTCAGCCCAAACATCATTTAAGTATTAAAATTGAGTAAACATGGTTGAGTAGTAAAATAGTGGAAAATAACATGACTGAGTTCAAGTATAAAGTCAAAACAATGAGGAAATATAAATAAAAATTTCCGAAGGATTCAAATAGTTGGCCCTAAGCCCAAATATGGCATTCAGCCCAAATAATGATGATAGCAAATAGTTTTCAATCAAATACGCAGTAAAACTATCAACCGGGACGGACCAAGTCACAATCCCCAATAGCGCACGACCCCACGCTCGTCATCAAGCGTGTGCCTCACCTCAATATAGCACTATGATGTGCAGTTCGGGGTCTCAAACCCTCAGAGCATCATTTACAATCATTACTCACCTCGAACCGGCTAAATCTCTAGCTCGCGATGCCTTTGCCCCTCGAATCGGCCTCCACGCGCGTCAAATCTATCCAAAATCAGAACTAGTACGTGAACATATGCTAAGGGAACAAAGCCCAAACGAAAACAATCAACAAAGGGCACAAATCCCAAAATTACCAAAACTCGACCCCCGGGCCCACATTTCGAAATTCGAAAATTTTTACATCAACGGATTCCTTATCTCCCCACGAGTTCATACATACCAAGAACATCAAATTCTATCCACAAATGACCCTTCAAATCCCAAATGTTTGGTCTCCAATTTCAAGCCCTAGTTCTTCAATTTTAGGCTTAGATTCTATGATTTTCTAGGTAAAATTCACATAATAATCGAGTTTTAAATCCAAAAATCTTACCTCCCAACGATTCCCCTTGAATCCCTCTTCAATCTCCTTCAAAAAACTCCCAAAATGACCAACTATGGAGGAAATAAACCCAATTCTCGCGGACAAGACGAGTTTAAAAACATTTCTACCCAGGCATATTTTCCTCTTCCACGTTCGCGAAGCACAAACTTACTTTGACCAACTTTTCCTCTATGCGAACACGACATGACCATCACGAACACGATGCTTCCTCTACCTTACCCTTCGCAAATGCGCTCACCCTTCCACGAACGCGATGAACACTTGACCTCGAACTCATCTGACCCAAATTCCTCTACGCGATCGTGAAGACCTTCTCGCGAACGCGATGCACCACTTCCTAGCCCTCCGCGAACGCGAAGCCCTTCTCGCGAATGCAAAGGTTTAATCCTTGCCTCCTTCAACTACCTCATCGCGAACGCGAGGCTGCACTCGCGAACGCGAAGGGTAAAATCTTTACAACAGCTGAACAAATTTTCTACAATTTTCTAACTCCAAAAATGATCCGATAGACCACCCGAAACTCACCCGAGGCCCCCGGGACCTCAACCAAAGGCACCAACATATCCGGAAACCTTATTCAAACTTGTTCCAATCACCAAAACACCTCAAACAACATCAAATCACCCAAAACACATCAGATTCAAGCCAAACTTTCTAAAATTTTCCGAATTATGCTTTCGAACAAAAACCCAACCGAACCACGTCCGAATGACCTGAAATTTTGCACTCATATCCCAAATGATACAACCGAACTATTGCAACTCTCGGAATTCTATTCCAACCCCTATATCAAAATCCCGCTTATCAATAGGAAATCGCCAAAATATCAACTTCGCCAATCCAAGCCTAAAACTACTCCAACCCTCCAAAACCCATTCCGATCACACTCATAAGCCATAAATCACCCCCAAAGCTAACCGAATCATCAGAACTCGCATCCGAGCCCTCTAACATATAAGTCAACATTCGGTTGACTTTTCCAACTCAAACTTCCTTAAAAGAGACTAAGTGTCTCAAACCTTACCAAAATCATTCCGGATTCGATCCGACCAACCCGATACCATAAAACACGGATATTGAAGCATAAAGAAGCAAAAATGGGAGAAATGGAGCGGTAACTAATGAGATGATTGGTCGGGTCGTCACAATAAGTACATTTAATGGCTAGAGAGTTTATTTTATTATGTTAGTATAAAATACTTATCTCTACCTGGTCCGTTCAATACATACAAAATGTACTAGTACAAGAAATTGGAATTAAACCATTCCCATAATCAAGATAAATTATATTTAATCTTGTGCTAAAATCATCCATGATGATTTGTCTAATTCCATCATTAGATTGTGAACTCTAACTTTATACTTATAAGAACCGATGAATTAATCTTATGTGTATAAGATAAACTCTATACACTAAATCATCTACTATATAAGTAAAGGACACAGACTAATATAAGATCTATTTAAAACTTTATTAAAATTGAATAAATAATTATTTCATAATAAATACTATATCTAAACCAAACCTATGGTTAATAGTATATATCCCAACAATCTCCCACTTAGACTTTTAACCATGACAATTATTAGAATATACTATATCCAAATGCATGGTTAATAGTATATGCCCAAACAATCTCCCACTTAGACCCATAAACATGCATCTACAACTTTCTTAGGCATTCTTTTACATGACTATTAAAAGTCTTCACCAAATAAGATTTTGTTAAATAATCTTGCCAAGTTATATATGATGCAATATTTGTCTAGTAGTACTTTGTCGTAACTATCTAGTTTGGTATTAAACTCTTCAGGGATCCTGTTATCGAAACTATCCCAAGAGTGTACACCGAACTATGATTTTCTTTAGCATTCTCCCACTACGACGAAGTACTACCAATACTACCTTCATTACCTTACTGTCACACCTCCTTTTTCCGCGCCCGCGGGGACGCAAGGGAGTTTTTTCCAATTAAAGGACAATCGAAAACGGAATTTATTTATTTATTTCAGAGTCGCCACTTGGGAGATTTAGGGTGTCCCAAGTCACCAATTTTAATCCCGAATCGAGGAAAAGAATGACTCCATATTACAGTCTGCGTACCAGAAATCTGGATAAGGAATTCTGTTAACCCGGGAGAAGGTGTTAGGCATTCCCGAGTTCCGTGGTTCTAGCACGGTCGCTCAACTATTATATTCGGCTTATTTATCTGATTTTAAATACAATTATGAACCAATGTGCCAATTTTAACTTGTAACCGCTTTTATCATTCACTGCTAGTTTATAGGACTTGCAACGTCGTGAAAACATATCTCGAACCACGTTACATCAATGCACCCGTGGTTATTGACATATCTCGACTTGGTTGAGATTTGGATTTGGGTCACATAAATGTGCACCCGAATTAAGGAGAATAAATTATTAAGACGCGCCTAAAGCGACTAACGTATTGTTGTTTTGGGGAAAACCGTAAAATTTGCTAAACGGCCCGTCCAAGAATCTAAGTAATTAATACATATATTTTGTGAGGGCCCCGCAATTTGTCCCTTTTATTTGGCGAGGCTCGTCTCATTTTATTTTTATTTTTTTTAAAAAAAAGGATATCCTATAGCAACTACGTTTCTTGTCGCGTTTGTCTCTACTAATTGAAAACAGAGATAGTCCTAGTTAATTACATGCTTGCTGGTTATTTACAGCAGGATTCAAAATGCTTTTATAGAACAAGAAAATATGACTACGCACACGGACAACTGATTGAACATTACGGGCCCAAATCCAGCTCATGCGGAATGGGCCAGACCTGGGCCACTGTTTGTTCGATGAGGGCTTGCTTGGTCTGTTTCGACCTGGGCTCGACCCCTGTGAGGTTGAGGTCGTGAACTTGTTCTTGGTTCTATAGGCGTGGTTTATCAGTTATAAAGGAACCGTTTATTAAAGGGAAAAACAATTAACTAATGATGAATAGTTTTCGTGCGCTACTAGACATGCTAATCACTAACACAATTAATTTCTAAACTGCAGCCTACTACATGGTTGAAAATTTTTATCCAACAGCCTATACGCACAATCGGATGTCAAATTACCCTACATTTACAGTTACTATGTGTTAAAGCTAATCCAGTATCCGAACAAAAATATAGGCTATCATACATCACAGATCATTCAGTGTACATGCTATACATAAAATAAACTATCTTCAACTCTTCTCTTTGTATTCATGCTCAACCTCAGATTACATTGACAGTATTAGTCGTGTACCTGGATGTTTGGACAATAGACAGGAGAAGAAGAAAGATGTCAGCAACCGGCAACCAAACAGCAAACACAGCAACAACAACCAACAGCCCACAAACGACCCAACAGCAATTTCAAACGATGAAATCCATAGTGGTCGAGTACCCACCAATCGATCCCAGAGACAGAATAACGAGACAGTCGAGAAAACTAGACTATTTTGATGCAATAGCAAAAGAAATTCAATAGTCACACAAGCTCAGCAAATAGCCAACACAGCTTCGATAATCAGTAAGACTGAACTCAATCCACAACACACAGAAACTTAGTGTAGTAACAATCACAGCAGAAGATACACAAACTTCTCTTAATGGAACAATAACAGCCCCAGTTCGAGTGACTGACTTGGCCAGAACAGCTTAACCAATTTAGTTCTTTGTGCAGTTTTGGACAATATTTTGTAAAAATGCTCTGAAAATTTCTTTTTTTCTTTTTCAGTTTTCTTACTCACCGAAATCTCTTAAGACTCAAAAGAATAAAAAAAAAAACCTCCCCTTTTCTAATCGAAGGTCCCCTCTTTTATATCCTAACCTTAACACTTTACAGTCTGTTTTACAACTCAAAATTGCCCCCCCCATGTTGCTTTTCCACTCACTTGTTTTAAATAACCAAGCCCCCATGAAATCCCTGACAGCCCCTCTCTCTTTTTTGGTTGTTAAAGTGTACTGATCACTTGTTTGTTTAATCAAAGTATGGGCAGTAGGAATATAATCTGACAGCACATGCTGTCCGATTATTTTAATTCCTTAAAGCAGACCATACACATGCTGCCCACAGTCCAAACCAAATGGCGTTGTGTTTAAAAACCAAAATCTGAATCTGCCATTATAACCTTTCCCCCTAGATGTTCTTTTAATTTAATTTGAACAAAATCAATAGGCAATACAATTCAGTTCCTAATGGGACTCAAATACGATCACAGCAGAAATAAGCAATACGAATCAAGTTGTTACCATTAACGATTGAAACTAATTGACGACATATATCGACTCGACTATATTAATCGTAACACATAACAATCAATCGTTCATATGAACAACACGTATAGAGTCCCGAATGACTTCAGACCAATTTGTTCAAACACTGGGAACTTATGTGAATTAAACTCGTTTGACGACTAATCTATATCACAGGGTATATTCAGAACACAAACAGAAGACAATTGGCCAAATAAAAAGGCCTTTAACAGAGATGGAAGAAATCCGACTGAAAAATAACAAAATAACAAACAAACACAAAGAAATATGATGACAACTTAATTAGAACCAAACAAAGAGAAAAGGAAACTTACTGAAAAAGTTTGAAATCAAACGGACCCAAATCAAACTCGACTTCGAACTTTTGAGGCCGAACAAACTTTAATCAGGGTGTTCTCACATGAGAACACCTTGATTAAGGTCTATTAGACCTCAAACCTATGTCCAAACCGGCCGGATTCCCCAAGTGCATGTGTTCTAAAGTCTGGATATCCAGATCTGGATTTTTGGGAGTTGTGGGTAGATTCGGACCAAACCAAGTTTGGTTTGGTCACGAGGAAGGTCAGGGGAGTGTCTGGTATGAAGATGGGATGGTTTGGCATAGATCCGGGTTCGACTCAAATCTTCAAATGAAGATTCGAGACGAACGAAAGTGATTCGAGGCTCGTGGTTAGTGGATTCGTGTTCAGGTCAGTGAGGTGGTCCTAGGGTGTTCAGGAGGCGGTCATCGGCGTTCATGCCGCCGGCTTTAATGGCGAGGGATACTGGGGCGGCTGCTAGGGTTCGAGGATGAGAAGGGGTTGGGGAAGGAGATGACTGAAGGGGGGTTCGGATAGGGGGTGCGGGGTAAAGGGCTGAGTTTATATATGGGGGGGTTGATTGGATCTGAGCCGTTGGATCATACGATCTCAACGGCTTGGATCTGAGGGTGAGAAACAAGACGGGGTCGTTCAGTAGTTAAACGGGGTCGTTTGGTTTAAATGAGGGGTTGGGTCGGATTGGTTATTGGGTCGGGTTTGAACACGGGTTGTTGAAAAAGGTCCTGAGCCGTTGGATTGGCCTGGACGGACGGCTCAGATCGAACGCCCTATACGGCGTCGTTTTGGGGGCGTGCCTGGGCAGGCCTGGTTTGGACTGGGTCTTGCCTTGGCTTTGGGCCTCATTTTGGGGCCCAATCCGATTTTCCCTTTTCTTCTCTTCTTTTTTTTCTTTTTCAAATCAACAAATTAAACTAAAAATTCCTAAAAATTGTAAAAATTAAAATAAACTCACACACATATTGGTTAGCACCTATAACAATTAACACAAAATGAACAAAATAAATAAAAAAAATAAAAATAAAAATGGTTAGCTCACAGCTGAGAATGAACGATGCACACATACACATTTTTTTGAATTTTCTTTTAACGACAGGCCTTTTTTGTATTTTTGTTTGATAATGACTAGATGCAAAACGGACAGACTCACAAACGATTAACAAAACATGTCACGGAAAGACCGAAAAATTGTACAGCGAAGCCCTTTGCCGCTATTTTTATTTTCTTTTGGAGCAATTGTCCGTGAAGCAAAAATCACGTGCTTACAGCTGCCCCTCTTTGCACGAAGACACGAAGGGTTTTTGCGCAAAGATAAAGCGAGCGATTTTTGCCCGTCCGAATACTCCGTGTGAAGCATTTTTTGAAAATGATTTGACCGAACCTTTGCTTCAGAGGTTTCCTACATATCCTGGGCTGAAACAGGAATCAGGTCAATGTAGTTCGGGAAATTTTGGTAGCTGGGACTACCGTGCGACTGTAGTGTTTGCTGTTGTTGTGCGCTGTTGTATGCTGCTGTAGGATGCTACTGCTCAACCGATCTCCCTATTACATTGCTCTAAAAGGAAAACAAGAAGCTAAGTTAAACTGAGGATCCTGAAATTTCATCCATCTTCAACTTGTTCTTGTTGCCTTGCTTTCTTGTCGGCTAATGCTTTCCTCCGACGCCTTTATTTTGTGAACTTGGAGATGATGCTGGTCCTTCACCTATTCTGAATGTCAGTTCTCATCACTTTGCTTGATTTGCTGGGGACACGGCCTTCTTCTTTAGATCTTCCAATGGTTTCTTCAGTGGTATGGCTTTTCATCAGAATTGTTATACTGGACATGCTACAACGTTCCCAAGCTACTTCTTTTGAGACGCGTTCCTTTTTCCCTTTGAATGTGCGCTTGCTTTTGCAGTTGTCTGCTTCTTGGTGCTGGGGATTTTATTGTTTCCCGTTTGGGGATCTCTGTTGTAACCTTCTGTCTTCAGGTGGGGTGACTGATTCCAAAATCTAGAGCTGAATGTATTCCCGTATTATACTGGTGGGCGACCTAGAACTTAAAAGTATTCCCGCATTATACTGGTGGGCGACCTAGAACTTAAATGTATTCCCGCATTATACTGGTGGGCGACCTAGAACTTAAATGTATTCCCGCATTATACTGGTGGGCGACCTAGAACTTAAATGTATTCCCGCATTATACTGGTGGGCGACCTAGAACTTAAAAGCATTCCCGCATTATACTGGTGGGCGACCTAGAACTTAAAAGTATTCCCGCATTATACTGGTGGGCGACCTAGAACTTAAATGTATTCCCGCATTATACTGGTGGGCGACCTAGAACTTAAATGTATTCCCGCATTATACTGGTGGGCGACCTAGAACTTAAATGTATTCCCGCATTATACTGGTGGGCGACCTAGAACTTAAATGTATTCCCGCATTATACTGGTGGGCGACCTAGAACTTAAAAGTATTCCCGCATTATACTGGTGGGTGACCTAGAACTTAAAAGTATTCCCGCATTATACTGGTGGGCGACCTAGAACTTAAATGTATTCCCGCATTATACTGGTGGGCGACCTAGAACTTAAAATGTATTCCCGCATTATACTGGTGGGCGACCTAGAACTTAAAATGTATTCCCGCATTATACTGGTGGGCGACCTAGAACTTAAAATGTATTCCCGCATTATACTGGTGGGCGACCTAGAACTTAAATGTATTCCCGCATTATACTGGTGGGCGACCTAGAACTTAAATGTATTCCCGCATTATACTGGTGGGCGACCTAGAACTTAAATGTATTCCCGCATTATACTGGTGGGCGACCTAGAACTTAAATGTATTCCCGCATTATACTGGTGGGCGACCTAGAACTTAAAAGTATTCCCGCATTATACTGGTGGGCGACCTAGAACTTAAATGTATTCCCGCATTATACTGGTGGGCGACCTAGAACTTAAAAGTATTCCCGCATTATACTGGTGGGCGACCTAGAACTTAAATGCATTCCCGCATTATACTGGTGGGCGACCTAGAACTTAAAAGCATTCCCGCATTATACTGGTGGGCGACCTAGAACTTAAAAGTATTCCCGCATTATACTGGTGGGCGACCTAGAACTTAAATGTATTCCCGCATTATACTGGTGGGCGACCTAGAACTTAAATGTATTCCCGCATTATACTGGTGGGTGACCTAGAACTTAAAAGTATTCCCGCATTATACTGGTGGGCGACCTAGAACTTAAATGTATTGAAATTGTTTCCCCGTTCTTCCGAGAAAATTTTCGACAATCGGCAGAAAATTTTCTGCCCCGGTTTTTGGTGACTTCCATGGCGATGCGTCTTGCAGCCATCATCAATCCTTTGTTTTCCTGCAGCAGACAAAAGGATTTAATTAGTCTTTATCGTGGTGGTAGAGGGTGCCTTTCTGGCGAGCAATTTTTCTCTCTTCCCCTTTTCTTGCTCTTTGTCCCCATAATTGGTTGGCGGGCAAAGTTGCCTGTTGGGGGTCTCTAGCCTGCTGGGGATTGGTTTTCAATTTATCCCCTTTTCTGCTTTCTTTTAAAACACATGATGTGGGAGTCTGCTTCTAACTCCCGAAACCACTCCCTTTTGGAGCTTACTTCTTCCAACATTTCCGAGCACAATCCCTGCATTGCCTGGGGCCGGCCTTTAAGACTGTTTGTATTATCCTGCATTGGATGAATTTCCCTTCGGTTTCTGGTAGTAAGCTTTGAAAAATCCTTTAAAGACACTTTTTAGGAAAAGAAAATAAAGATATGGAAAAGAGAAACTTTGTGAACCAATATTTTGTGGGAGGAGCTAATCAAAAGAACTTATCTGGAGGACATGACTGGTCCCCGTGATCATGGCGTGCACCATAGATTCCCGACCCAGTCTATTTGTATCAATCGATTTGTCCGATGGTCTGACTTGCTGGGGATGATAAATGGATGTTCATCTTGTTGCGAATGTGGTAGCTTTTGCTGCTCTATCTTGTCGCCTCATAGTGCCCTTCGAGGGGTTTTCACTAATGAGACTCTCTCTTTTCTCTCATCTCCCGGCGCCTCATGGTGCCTGTGAAGGTTTTCACCAATAAGACTCTCTCATTTCATATCCCTCATCTTACATCGCCTCTCGGTGCCTGCGAAGGTTTTCCCCGATGAGACTTTCTCATTTTATTTCTTTCGAGGAATCGGGGTGTTGTAGATACGACCCTCTCTTCCGGGGATTCTTTTGACTATCAACTCATTCCCAGTCTTATGATCCTTTTCTTTGCTGGGGATCGGTGTATTATTCTCGGCCTTATTTGCCAGATTTGGCATCTCTCAAACATTGATCGGGAGGTCTTTTGGATGTCGATGTTGGTTTTGGTGTGGGATTGAAGGAAGGCTAAAAAATGAAAACAACTTGAAGGGTGATGTGCTACAACTTTTGGAATCAAACCTTTGTTGGAACTTAAAACATAACTTCTGCCCCAGTTCTCTTGCTTGGGGAATTTATTTATTTTTTACTCTTAGGTTGTGCTACGTGCGTTACGCACGCTGTGTCTATTATGCACACTATGTACATTATGCATCCTATATTTATTACGATGCATACTATGACCGAGCCGTGAGGCGCCTACGTATCCTCTTCGAGGAATCAGGTCAAACGTAGTTCCCACGGTTTTATATTCCTTGATTTTTCTTTTCTTTCTTTTCATTTTCTTTTCCTTTTCTTTTTCTTTTTCTTTTCTTTTCCTTTCGTTTCTTTTCCCTTTTTTTCGTATCTTTCCCATTAGTGATTCCAAAAGAGGGGTATTGAAAGAATTTGCTCAAGGCTCAAAGGGGGAAGCGAAGGTTAAAAGTGTTTGGATAGAAGAAAGAATTGCCTCCGTCATCTCATTATTCAACAAATGCCAAATACAAACAAATAAACCAAAATTGCCATAATTTAAAGAAATTACGCATAATATCTCTTGACTGCATCTGAATTGATAGCCATGTCGACACATCTACCTTCGACATCTGTCAAACACAAAGCACCATTGGCCAAGACTCTGGTCACAATATAAGGCCCTTGCCAATTTGGGGCGAATTTGCCTTTCGCCTCGACCTGATGTGGGAGGATCTTCTTCAATACCTGCTGCCCTACTTCAAACTTCCTGGGGCGCACCTTTTTATTATACGCTCTTGCCATTCTCTTCTGGTACAGCTGACCATGGCACACTGCTGCCAATCTTTTCTCATCTATCAGGCTCAACTGTTCCAATCGAGCTTTTACCCATTCATCATCATCAATCCCGGCTTCAGTGACAATTCGGAGGGACGGAATTTCGACCTCCGCTGGTATCACGGCCTCAGTTCCGTATACCAACAAGTAAGGAGTTGTGCCTATGGAGGTCCGGACGGTAGTGCGGTACCCCAATAAAGCAAAGGGTAATTTCTCGTGCCACTGTCTGGACCCTTCCACCATTTTTCGCAGTATCTTCTTGATATTCTTATTGGCTGCTTCGACTGCTCCATTTGCCTTAGGACGATATGGGGTGGAATTGCGGTGTGTAATCTTGAATTGTTGGCATACCTCTCTCATCAAGCTGCTATTAAGATTCGCACCGTTATCCGTGATGATCACTTTTGGGATCCCAAATCTGCAGATGATATGGGAGTGAACAAAGTCCACCACTGCCTTCTTGGTTACCGACTTGAAGGTTTTAGCCTCAACCCATTTGGTGAAGTAATCAATGGTCACTAGAATGAACCTGTGACCGTTGGACGCTGCTGGCTCGATGGGCCCAATGACATCCATGCCCCATGCTACAAACGGCCAGGGTGCTGACATCGTATGCAATTCTGTTGGCGGAGAGTGAATCAAGTCTCCATGTATTTGGCACTGATGGCATTTCCTCACGAAAGTGATACAGTCGTGTTCCATGGTGAGCCAATAACACCCTGTTCGAAGGATCTTTCTCGCCAATACATATCCGCTCATGTGTGGTCCGCAAACTCCCGCATGTACCTCTTCCATGACCGTCATTGCTTGACTGGCATCTACGCATCTCAACAATCCCAAATCCGGGGTTCTTTTGTACAATACTCCTCCACTGAGGAAGAAACCATTCGACAAACGCCGAAGGGCTCTTTTTTGGTCTCCCGAGGCATGTTCTGGATATATCCCCATTCTGAGGTATTCCTTGATATCATGAAACCAGGGTTCGCCATCTGCTTCTTCTTCTATGGTATTGCAGTAGGCGTGCTGATCACGGACTTGGATATGCAGAGGATCAACATACATTTTGTCAGGGTGGTGCAGCATTGATGCTAAGGTGGCTAAGGCATCTGCAACCTCATTGTGAACTCTCGGGATGTGTTTGAACTTCACCGATCGAAATTGCTTGCTCAGATCATGCAAGCATTGTCGGTATGGTATGAGCTTTAGATCTCGTGTTTCCCATTCACCCTGAATTTGATGTACCAAGAGGTCCGAGTCTCCCAAGACCAAGACGTCTTGGACATCCATGTCAGCAGCCAAGCGCAGACCCAGAATGCAAGCTTCATATTCGGCCATATTGTTGGTGCAATAGAAGCGTAGTTGAGCCGTAACAGGATAATGCCGTCCTGTTTCAGAAATGAGTACTGCTCCTATTCCAACCCCTTTTGCGTTTGCAGCTCCATCAAAGAAAAGCTTCCAACCTGGTTCCTCAGGTAATTCCAACTCATTCGTATGCATCACCTCTTCGTCAGGAAAATACGTTCTTAAGGGCTCGTATTTTTCATCAACGGGATTCTCTGCCAAATGGTCTGCCAGTGCCTGGGCTTTCATGGCCGTCCTCGTCACGTAGATGATATCAAATTCTGTGAGCAGAATTTGCCATTTTGCTAACCTTCCCGTGGGCATAGGTTTCTGAAAGATATACTTCAGCGGGTCCAAACGGGATATGAGATAAGTAGTGTATGAAGACAGGTAGTGCTTCAACTTCTGAGCTACCCAAGTCAGGGCGCAGCATGTTTTCTCGAGTTGAGTGTACTTGACCTCATGCACTGTGAATTTCTTGCTAAGATAGTAGATGGCCTGCTCCTTCCTCCCTGTGTCATCATGTTGCCCCAATACACAACCAAATGAATTTTCTAAAACCGTCAGGTAAAGGATTAGGGGTTTCCCGGGCTTAGGCGGGACCAATACGGGTGGATTAGACAGATACCCTTTGATTTGGTCGAAAGCCTCCTGACACTCTGTCGTCCAACCTACTGCAGCATCCTTTCTCAGTAGCCGAAATATGGGTTCACAAGTTGCTGTGAGTTGAGCGATGAACCTGCTGATGTAATTGAGTCTACCCAGCAAACTCATTACCTCTGTTTTGTTCCTTGGCGGTGGCAAGTCTCGGATGGATTCAATTTTGGATGGGTCTAACTCAATCCCCCGTCGACTGACGATGAATCCTAGCAACTTTCCTGATGGAACCCCGAATGCGCATTTGGCCGGGTTAAGCTTGATATCATACCTTCGGAGTCTTTGGAAAAATCTCCTTAGGTCTGCTACATGGTCCTCCTGACGCCAAGATTTGATGATCACATCATCGACGTACACTTCTATTTCTTTGTGTATCATGTCATGAAACACAGCAGTCATTGCTCGCATGTACGTTGCCCCAGCGTTCTTTAACCCGAACGGCATTACCCGATAGCAGTAGGTTCCCCATGGCGTAATAAACGCTGTCTTCTCAGCATCCTCTTCGTCCATTAGGATCTGATGATAACCCGCATAGCAATCCACAAAGGATCCGATCTCGCGCCCAGCGCAATTATCGATCAGGATATGAATGTTGGGTAACGGGAAATTGTCCTTGGGACTTGCTTTGTTGAGGTTGCGGTAGTCGACGCACACCCTGATTTTTCCATCCTTCTTTGGGACTGGTACCACATTGGCCAGCCACTCGGGATACCGAGTGACCCGAATGACCTTAGATTGTAATTGCTTAATCACCTCTTCTTTGATCTTTACACTCATTTCTGTTTTAAATTTCCTTAGTTTTTGCTTGACCGGAGGGTATGCCGGGTCAGTGGGCAATTTGTGAACCACTAAATCGGTGCTCAATCCAGGCATATCATCATATGACCATGCAAAAACATCTTTGAATTCCCTGAGAGTTTCGATCAATTCTGCTTTGACATTTGGCTCAATGTGGATGCTAATTTTGGTCTCTTGGATGATATCAGCGTCTCCTAGGTTCACAGCCTCAGTGTCGTTTAGGTTAGGCTTGGGTTTCTCTTCAAATTGGCACAGTTCTCGGTTTATTTCTTCGAAGGCTTCCCCTTCGTCACATTCGGATTCATCATCACAAAAGACCTCTTGTATCATTGAGTCAGATTCAGATTGATTTATTAGACTAGGTCGAAGATCCGCTGTGCATGCCATGTCATTAGGACCAGTAAAAAGAGAACTGTTCAGAAAGAAAAAGAACAAAACAAGAAATTAAAATGGGACAAAAAAAAGAACTTTATTAAATTTGCAGGATAAAAAGGGTTCACACTTTTACAAAACGAAAGTAAAGTTGGGATTACACCCTTGAATAATCCGATCAAACAAACAAACAAACAAAACATTAATCAAAGCCTACTACCAAGACTCCCCTCGGACAGGAAGAGGAGTAACCGTCCAATTGTTGATCTTGGCCTCAGGCCCCACAAATTGTATCTCTGCTCTGCTGGAACCTTCTCCAGCTTCCACCATACTGACATCCGCAAATAGCCTCTCAAAACTCTGATTGAGGTCTTCATTTATACCGATCAAAGGTCCTCGAACCTTTGGGATCGCTGACCCCTTGGCACTTGCTTTAACAAAAGACCTTGAGAGGCGTGGCACTGGTTTAGGCAGAAACCAGACCTTCTTCTTCATTCTTCGCGCCTCCTTCCTGTCTGCTGCGGTTGGTTTGAACCCCAACCCGAAGGTTTCCAGATTCTTAGGAAGGGAAACAGGTTGGACTATCCCTTGAAGTTCAACTCCCAGGCCTTTTCCCGGCACAAATCCGTTACCCAGCATCTCCGATACCATCATGACTGTTGCGGCAGCTACCCTAGGGTGCGGGATGATTTCTCCTTCAGAGATTTTGTTGGCCGACCCTGTATCGAGAATCTGGTAGACCCAAGGACCCTTGTCATCAGTGGTCTCTATGAAAGGCACAATGGTTCCGCCCATGGTGCATGTTGTATCCTCACCGTGCAACACGACCTCTTGTCTTTCCCACTCGAACTTCACTGTCTGATGTAGGGTGGAAGGCACCGCTTTAGCTGCGTGAATCCAGGGTCGTCCTAACAGCAAATTGTAAGATACCGTGGCGTCCAATACCTGGAATTCCATGGTAAACAGGACCGGGCCAATGGTTAGTTCAAGTACAACATCCCCCACAGTGGCTGTTCCGTTTCCGTCAAACCCTCGGACACAGATGCTATTCTCCCGGATTCTTCCACGGTCAATCTTTAACTGGTCCAGGGTGGATAATGGACAAATATTGGCGCTTGAGCCGTTATCCACCAATACTCGGGTTACCACCGAGTCTTCACATTTGACAGCTAGGTATAGAGCTTTGTTATGCTCCGTACCTTCCACCGGCAGGTCATCATCTGAGAATGTCACTCTGTTCACCTCGAAAATCTTGCTAGCAATGGTTTCCAGGTGGTTTACAGAAATCTCACTGGGTACATGAGCCTCGTTCAATATCTTTAACAGGGCCCGACGATGTTCCTCGGAATGGAGGAGCAATGACAATAGTGAGATCTGGGCAGGTGTTTTTCTCAGCTGCTCAACCACAGAATAGTCTTGCACTTTCATCTTTCTCAGGAAGTCTTCAGCCTCTTCTTCTGACACTGGCTTCTTGGTTGCCACTGGGTTGGTTTTCCTTAACTCCGCCGGAGCAAAACATCGACCTGATCGAGTCAGCCCTTGCGCTTCACAACTGACTTCTTCCACCTGTTTTCCTTGGTACGTTATCACTGCTTTTTCATATTTCCAGGGGACAGCCCTGCTGTCAAGCATTGGCAGTTGGACCACCGGCTTTATGGTTACCCGTTCTCTACATACCCCTTTCAACACGACCGCCGGTGTGGGCAGGATCCCTGGTATTGCCAACTTGCTTGGCTCGGGTTTGCTTGTTATGACGGACGGGTTCTTCCCCCATATTACTACCGGCTTGACGCCTTCTCCCTGCGACTGTACCTTTGTTCCTCCACCGGTTAAGACTTCTTTTGGGGCAGCTTGGATCATCATCACTGTTTGTGAGGGTTTTCTTAATTCTCCTCCCTCACACACCAACTCAATCATGTGAGTTTCGTGGTGCGTTGGCAGTGGGTTTTGGTTGATGTTAGGAGCCTCCGGTGTCTGGACCTCGATCTTATTGGTGTCAATAAGATCCTGTATGGCATGCCTTAACTTCCAACACTTCTCGGTATCGTGCCCGAGCATCCCTGAACAGTATTCACAACTGATTGAACGGTCCAAATTCTGAGGCGGGGGATTTGGTTCCCGAGTATGGACGGGACTAACCAAACCCAATTGCCGCAGCTTGTGGAACACAGCGGTGTAGGTTTCTCCCAGTTCGGTGAAGGTTCTTTGCTTCCGCAACCTGTCATTTCTGGCATCTGGATTTCCCCGGAAACCTGCCCCTGAAGGATTTCTATATGCCCTTGGTGGAGGGTAAGTGTTTTGTGGTGGTGCATATATGTTCTGGGGAGCCGGTGCGCGCCATTGTGGGCGAACCGGAGGCTGAGTGTATACCTGGGCTTGGTGTACGGAACAATGTGGTTCTCGAGGTGGATAGAAATTTTGTGGTGGGTTGTATGGATAGTTTGACCTGTGAGGCCTGGGTTGGTTGTAGTGTGGCCTGCCAGCCCTGGGCCAACTGCCTGCCTCGATCGTGGCAACCTCTTCTTTCTTTCTTCTTAGCGCACCTCCCGTGCCGCTTTGAATAGCCTGGGTTGTGGCCTTAAGTGCCGAATAGTTTAAGATCTTGTCCGACCTCAAACCTTCTTCTATCATGACCCCTATTTTGACCACCTCGTTGAAAGATTTTCCAACCGTTGTCACCAAGTGACCAAAGTAGGTTGGATCCAATGTCTGCAAAAAGTAGTCTACCATCTCTCCCTCTCTCATGGGAGGATCGACCCTAGCTGCTTGTTCTCTCCAGCGGAACCCGAACTCGCGAAAACTTTCCCCGGGTTTCTTCCCAGTTCTCAATAACGTGAGACGGTCAGGGACTATCTCTAGATTGTACTGGAAATGACCTGCAAAAGCCTGTGCCAGATCATCCCACGTGTACCACCTGCTGAAATCCTGCCTGGTATACCATTCCAGTGCAGATCCGCTCAGACTTTGGCCGAAGTAAGCTATCAAAAGCTCATCCTTGCCTCCTGCCCCTCTCATTTTGCTACAGAATCCCCGCAAATGTGCCATGGGATCACCGTGCCCTTCATATAAATCAAACTTGGGCATCTTGAACCCAGCCGGGAGTTGGACATCTGGGAAAGGGCACAGATCTTTGTATGCCACGCTGACTTGATTGCCCAGCCCGTGCAAGTTTCTGAAGGATTGCTCCAGGCTTTTGAACTTTCTTAACACTTCATCCTGTTCAGGGGCCTTAACCGGCTTCTCAACCTCTGCCGGTACTTCCAAATGGGGATTGTAAACCTGTGGTTCCGGTGCGTGGAAGGTAGGCTCAGGGGGATAGTATTGTGTATCGTGAGCCTGAAACAATGGCTCACTGGTCGTTCGCTGCAAAGGGGCTGATGCAGGTCCCACAAAAATGGGAATATTGGATGTTGGGAGAGGTTGATGGGGTGGTGGAGCTTGGGAATCATGAGGGCTTCTTTCTTGATGATAGAGGGGGTTTGGGCGGCTTGTGGAAGGGCCAGAGTGAGGGTACTCCGGCACCTGTCCCAGTGTCTCAGGGCTCTTTTGCGTTTTGGCCAGGGCTAGCTGCATTGCATGCATCTCTAGTCCCATCCTTTCAATCTTTTCCATTGCCTCTTTTAGCAACTGGCTCATCGGCCTTTCTTCCTCATTACTATTCTCAGAAGTGGTCATGCTTGTTGCTACCGGTCCTTTGGATCTGGTTTGGTATGAATGTGTTGCCAGAATTCTTTAACAACTAACTGTCTGGTATCAGACAACAACAAACTTTGTTAGTGTTAGAGCTTAACAGATTTGATCATAACACATAGAGGATGCAATGCACCTAGGCAATTAATCGTTTCTACATGCCTTGCCTCAAACAACATACGTCATCCCGGTTTGCTCATTCATCCATTTTTAAAGTACTTTGGGAAACCCTGTGTTTTATTTTGTATTTTTATTTTTATTTATTAAAAGCGGTCGAATCTTATGGGGATTGCCTACGTATCACGTCCCCGCGTGAATCAGACCAGGCGTAGTTCTGCCCCAAAGTAAAGACACATAGAAATTCTTCCGGAGTCACTTAATTTCATTATCAAAATTTGCTATTACACATTGCTTCAAACAACATAGCAACAGTACAGACTCCACGGTTCTTTGACCCTATTTGATTGAAGGAAAAATGGAAAACAACATATGGGAAAACATCAAAGCTTAACTAAAACAAGACTCGACCAGAGGTTAATTTTCCAACTTAGGGACTCGCGAGGCATCGTTCGGCCTTTTCGCGGTTCTAGGTGCGAGATCCCTTTCGAGCTGCTCCAACTCGTGCATGGTCTGTTTGACATAACCCATCACTACTGGGAGAACGGTAACGCAGGTCATGTTTTCACACCGTCGACACCTTCTGATGATGGCATGGGCAATGGCCCTGATCTTGTCTCTGGTTTTTTTCTTCTCTATGAGTAGGTGTCTTATCTGATCACTGCACGTCTTGAATACCTGTGAGTCCTGTATATGCTGATCCCTCAGCTGCCGCACTTCTTCCTTCATTTGGGCCAACAAGTCGTAACAGTATCTACTCTCCGATTGGAAATCCCCGGCCTGCTTAACTGCTTTAAACTCGAGTGTAGCCATCTCCCTCTTTATTTTAGCAACAGTCTTCTCATGGTCGCTTTCCAATCGATTCAGGTACCTGCGATGCTTATCCGTTCTTGTATCCCACTGTGCTTTGAGCTCTGCTATGATGTTTTCAGATTTCTCCAAACCATCTCGCCATTCCCTGATTTCACCTTTTAGCCCTTTTATCAGCTGCTCGTCCGATCGACGCCTTGGTTGTCTATCTGCATCCAACCTTATCTGTTTGATCTGGGCTCTGAGCATTTCATTTTCTTGAATCAACCTGTTCCGCTCTCCCAGATCGGTAGCAACTTGCACGTTGTGTTCATATTTCAAGTTTTCCACTTGTTGCTTTAACCTGCTGATTTCGGTGCAATAGCCTCTTTCTTTTGTTAACCAATCCCACTGCTTTTGTGATGATTCGGTAAAATTCCGGATGTGGGGTCTCTTAGCTGGCCTTTCATGCTCGAGTTCCCTTCTGTACCATGCAAGGTAACCTGGCGCCGTTTCTCCTTTGGCTTGATCCCGCACGCAAGTATCTGATTTCAAATATTGACCCTCATTCCAGATTTGGCGAATCTTTGCTTCTGGGAACTGTCCGTTAGGACTTATCTCAATTGCTTGAGTGCTTAGATCTTCCTCATGAGGTACTGTCTGGCATTTTCCGAACTGTCTTAAAACTCGGCAGGGTGCGTAAGGTTGAATGCTCTTAAGCCCCATCAGCAAGAAATGAGTTTTAGCCGCTGACATATATAAGACCTCATCAACGGGCAACCATCCCAACTTCCATTGTATTTGGCTGGCAGTAAGAGTTTGAAAGAACGAGGTCCAAGCCAGGACTCCTTCGGGCAAACTGATCTCTTTGGCTCTCGCGTAAGATTCTTCTATGCGGGTCTTTTCCGGGGAACCATGGCTCAAAATCTCGGAATGATGGCAAAGGTGCTCGGTCATCCATATCTGCAAGAACAAGTTACAACCTTCGAAGAAATTTCCCCCAGCTTTACAAGCTGTGAGAGCTCGAAAGATGTCGGATACCACCATAGGCGCGAGAGTACTGTCACTTTGCGTGAGTAAAGTGCTGACGACCCCAGATATCTTCAAATCAATGTTTCCATCTTTCCTGGGAAATACCAGAAGACCCAGAAACGTTATCATGAACGCCACCCGTCTGTGCTCGTCCCACTTCTGACGAACTCCTTTGCTGCACAGTTTGTTGATTGGATTATTGAATCCCCCCTCGTGACCGTATCTATCATATATGAAGCATGGAGTACAGAATCCGGCTGCTAGATCCGGGTTGTGGACTGTTCTAGGTATTTTCAATGAATCCAGGAACCGATGTACCGTGACGACTCTTGGGGCGACCAAGTATTTTTCCCTCAACGGAAGTTCAGTATTCCCGATGTATCCGGCCATTTCTTCCAAAGTTGGGGTGAGCTCAAAATCAGAGAAATGGAAAACATTGTGCGCCGGGTCCCAATAGGTAACCAAAGCTCTTATGATATCTCCCCGAGGCTGGATTTCCAACAGACCCACAAGACCTTTCAAATATTTCTTAACCTCATTTTGTCCTTCAACACCTAGATCATTCCACCATAGCCGTAACTTGACAGGGATTTTGGTCATTATTGAAAAATGTTCATTTTGCATCGTGCTCATCCTGCACATTTATTAAGGTGATTTTAACAAAAATGACTGACTCAAAATATTTTACAGAGGGGACCAAGCTTTGAACACGGCCTTTAAGCACTTCGGGGACGAAGATTTTAAGGCTGTGTGGGTCTAAAAATGCTAAGCAAAACCCAAAAGTGGCTATTTATGCAAAGTCAGCCTTCCGGCGTCCCTTTCGGGAACATTCGGCTATTCATGTCAAAACAGCATCACCTGACTTATTTATGACTCTTTAAAAATTTGAAACATATTTTTTTTGATTTTGGCTATTTTAGCAAAATGGGGGTTGAACCCGACGAGGGTTGCCTACGTATCTCACATCCGGTGAGAATCAAACCGGCGTAGTTCGGGGATATCGTAAAGTAGGGGAAAAATCGAATAAACCTAGAAATCAAGAACGCGTTTTTTTACATTTTTTTGAAAAGAGATAAAGATTATATTATATTTCTTTTTAGGAAAAAAAAATTGGACCTTTAGTCTGAATTCATAAAAGGGGTACTACGAAAGAAACAACACATTTTTTTTGAATTATGAATTTTTGATTTTTTTTTTTTTTTTTTTTAAATAAATACCTTTTCTTTTTTTTTTGATTTTGAAAGTGACAAAAGAAAATTTTTATATATATATATATATTTTTTTTAATGACTCTCAATAAACAAGACAGTTTTTTTTTTTAGGAAAATTTCGGCAAGGTTTTGACACTACTTGGACATTGGTTTTTATTTTCCAAAATTAAGTAATTATCTCCCCTACGCTGCTATTTTCCCTTCTTTTTTTTTTTTTTTTTTTTTTTTAGGAACCGGTCGACATGCGGAATCGAAGCAAATAAATGCACAACACAGATAGGAATGCAGCATGATGGTCTTTTCCATTTCAGGTTGCCTGTCCTAGACGGACCCAACCCCTGTGTTGAGTCCCCTAAGTCAAATGCAATATGATGCAAATAAGCGTTCCTACTAGGGATCCGGCATGAAGTTTCGTTATACTAGGTTTAAACCTTGGTATTTGTTCTAGACTGTGTACCCGAGCGGACAACTCGAGTCGAGGAGGGGGCTACGTACCGGGGACCCGCGAGATCGTCCGGCTTTGTAACTTGTCCGTCCTCTTTCTTATTTTAGGTATTGACATTAACAGAATAGGGAGTCCCGACCAGCGAGCTTCTCCCCGGAAGTAAGAAGAGAAAGGTTTCGGCACAGTTTATATACAGTTCAGATAATATCAAAGCGGTAAAAGACAACATTTAGCACGTTACGCAAAAACATGTAATAAAGATCAGATAATAAAGCCAAATATAACAATTATTCTAAGCTCGAATTCTTGAACCCTGAACCGGAGGTTCTGGGTCCGATCCCCAGCAGAGTCGCCAGAGCTGTCACACCTCCTTTTTCCGTGCCCGCGGGGACGCAAGGGAGTTTTTTCCAATTAAAGGACAATCGAAAACGGAATTTATTTATTTATTTCAGAGTCGCCACTTGGGAGATTTAGGGTGTCCCAAGTCACCAATTTTAATCCCGAATCGAGGAAAAGAATGACTCCATATTACAGTCTGCGTACCAGAAATCTGGATAAGGAATTCTGTTAACCCGGGAGAAGGTGTTAGGCATTCCCGAGTTCCGTGGTTCTAGCACGGTCGCTCAACTATTATATTCGGCTTATTTATCTGATTTTAAATACAATTATGAACCAATGTGCCAATTTTAACTTGTAACCGCTTTTATCATTCACTGCTAGTTTATAGGACTTGCAACGTCGTGAAAACATATCTCGAACCACGTTACATCAATGCACCCGTGGTTATTGACATATCTCGACTTGGTTGAGATTTGGATTTGGGTCACATAAATGTGCACCCGAATTAAGGAGAATAAATTATTAAGACGCGCCTAAAGCGACTAACGTATTGTTGTTTTGGGGAAAACCGTAAAATTTGCTAAACGGCCCGTCCAAGAATCTAAGTAATTAATACATATATTTTGTGAGGGCCCCGCAATTTGTCCCTTTTATTTGGCGAGGCTCGTCTCATTTTATTTTATTTTTTTTAAAAAAAAGGATATCCTATAGCAACTACGTTTCTTGTCGCGTTTGTCTCTACTAATTGAAAACAGAGATAGTCCTAGTTAATTACATGCTTGCTGGTTATTTACAGCAGGATTCAAAATGCTTTTATAGAACAAGAAAATATGACTACGCACACGGACAACTGATTGAACATTACGGGCCCAAATCCAGCTCATGCGGAATGGGCCAGACCTGGGCCACTGTTTGTTCGATGAGGGCTTGCTTGGTCTGTTTCGACCTGGGCTCGACCCCTGTGAGGTTGAGGTCGTGAACTTGTTCTTGGTTCTATAGGCGTGGTTTATCAGTTATAAAGGAACCGTTTATTAAAGGGAAAAACAATTAACTAATGATGAATAGTTTTCGTGCGCTACTAGACATGCTAATCACTAACACAATTAATTTCTAAACTGCAGCCTACTACATGGTTGAAAATTTTTATCCAACAGCCTATACGCACAATCGGATGTCAAATTACCCTACATTTACAGTTACTATGTGTTAAAGCTAATCCAGTATCCGAACAAAAATATAGGCTATCATACATCACAGATCATTCAGTGTACATGCTATACATAAAATAAACTATCTTCAACTCTTCTCTTTGTATTCATGCTCAACCTCAGATTACATTGACAGTATTAGTCGTGTACCTGGATGTTTGGACAATAGACAGGAGAAGAAGAAAGATGTCAGCAACCGGCAACCAAACAGCAAACACAGCAACAACAACCAACAGCCCACAAACGACCCAACAGCAATTTCAAACGATGAAATCCATAGTGGTCGAGTACCCACCAATCGATCCCAGAGACAGAATAACGAGACAGTCGAGAAAACTAGACTATTTTGATGCAATAGCAAAAGAAATTCAATAGTCACACAAGCTCAGCAAATAGCCAACACAGCTTCGATAATCAGTAAGACTGAACTCAATCCACAACACACAGAAACTTAGTGTAGTAACAATCACAGCAGAAGATACACAAACTTCTCTTAATGGAACAATAACAGCCCCAGTTCGAGTGACTGACTTGGCCAGAACAGCTTAAACAACTTAGTTCTTTGTGCAGTTTTGGACAATGTTTTGTAAAAATGCTCTGAAAATTTCTTTTTCTTTTCAGTTTTCTTACTCACCGAAATCTCTTAAGACTCAAAAGAATAAAAAAAAAAACCTCCCCTTTTCTAATCGAAGGTCCCCTCTTTTATATCCTAACCTTAACACTTTACAGTCTGTTTTACAACTCAAAATTGCCCCCCCCCCATGTTGCTTTTCCACTCACTTGTTTTAAATAACCAAGCCCCCATGAAATCCCTGACAGCCCCTCTCTCTTTTTTGGTTGTTAAAGTGTACTGATCACTTGTTTGTTTAATCAAAGTATGGGCAGTAGGAATATAATCTGACAGCACATGCTGTCCGATTATTTTAATTCCTTAAAGCAGACCATACACATGCTGCCCACAGTCCAAACCAAATGGCGTTGTGTTTAAAAACCAAAATCTGAATCTGCCATTATAACCTTTCCCCCTAGATGTTCTTTTAATTTAATTTGAACAAAATCAATAGGCAATACAATTCAGTTCCTAATGGGACTCAAATACGATCACAGCAGAAATAAGCAATACGAATCAAGTTGTTACCATTAACGATTGAAACTAATTGACGACATATATCGACTCGACTATATTAATCGTAACACATAACAATCAATCGTTCATATGAACAACACGTATAGAGTCCCGAATGACTTCAGACCAATTTGTTCAAACACTGGGAACTTATGTGAATTAAACTCGTTTGACGACTAATCTATATCACAGGGTATATTCAGAACACAAACAGAAGACAATTGGCCAAATAAAAAGGCCTTTAACAGAGATGGAAGAAATCCGACTGAAAAATAACAAAATAACAAACAAACACAAAGAGATATGCTGACAACTTATTTGGAAATAAAACAAAAGAACGGAAAACTTACCAAAACGTTTAAACCAAACAGACCCAAATCAAACTCGACTTCGAACTTTTGAGGCCGAACAAACTTTAATCAGGGTGTTCTCACATGAGAACACCTTGATTAAGGTCTATTAGACCTCAAACCTATGTCCAAACCGGCCGGATTCCCCAAGTGCATGTGTTCTAAAGTCTGGATATCCAGATCTGGATTTTTGGGAGTTGTGGGTAGATTCGGACCAAACCAAGTTTGGTTTGGTCACGAGGAAGGTCAGGGGAGTGTCTGGTATGAAGATGGGATGGTTTGGCATAGATCCGGGTTCGACTCAAATCTTCAAATGAAGATTCGAGACGAACGAAAGTGATTCGAGGCTCGTGGTTAGTGGATTCGTGTTCAGGTCAGTGAGGTGGTCCTAGGGTGTTCAGGAGGCGGTCATCGGCGTTCATGCCGCCGGCTTTAATGGCGAGGGATACTGGGGCGGCTGCTAGGGTTCGAGGATGAGAAGGGGTTGGGGAAGGAGATGACTGAAGGGGGGTTCGGATAGGGGGTGCGGGGTAAAGGGCTGAGTTTATATATGGGGGGGTTGATTGGATCTGAGCCGTTGGATCATACGATCTCAACGGCTTGGATCTGAGGGTGAGAAACAAGACGGGGTCGTTCAGTAGTTAAACGGGGTCGTTTGGTTTAAATGAGGGGTTGGGTCGGATTGGTTATTGGGTCGGGTTTGAACACGGGTTGTTGAAAAAGGTCCTGAGCCGTTGGATTGGCCTGGACGGACGGCTCAGATCGAACGCCCTATACGGCGTCGTTTTGGGGGCGTGCCTGGGCAGGCCTGGTTTGGACTGGGTCTTGCCTTGGCTTTGGGCCTCATTTTGGGGCCCAATCCGATTTTCCCTTTTCTTCTCTTCTTTTTTTTTTCTTTTTCAAATCAACAAATTAAACTAAAAATTCCTAAAAATTGTAAAAATTAAAATAAACTCACACACATATTGGTTAGCACCTATAACAATTAACACAAAATGAACAAAATAAATAAAAAAAATAAAAATAAAAATGGTTAGCTCACAGCTGAGAATGAACGATGCACACATACACATTTTTTTGAATTTTCTTTTAACGACAGGCCTTTTTTGTATTTTTGTTTGATAATGACTAGATGCAAAACGGACAGACTCACAAACGATTAACAAAACATGTCACGGAAAGACCGAAAAATTGTACAGCGAAGCCCTTTGCCGCTATTTTTATTTTCTTTTGGAGCAATTGTCCGTGAAGCAAAAATCACGTGCTTACACTTACGACATTGAAATATTAGTGACTTCTTACTATAGTGTTCAATGTTCAAACATCACTCTCATTCGATAAAGGCATATCATGTCTATTAACGTTCTCCCACTACTTAATTGCAATGGAACGTCAATTCCGACGTGTGGGTGTTGATGTTCTTGAATGTCAATTGCCTTATTTTCTTTAGGACAATGAAATAAAACTCCATTTGTTTTCTTGGATATTCAACAAATATGCATCTATCCATTCTTAGTTCCAACTTACATATACGCTTTCCCTTTCAGCACATATGCGGGACAATCCTATATCTGAACATGCCACGGACTGAGCTTACATTCAGTCCACAGTTCTATAGATGTACCAGGTACTAACTTAGAAGGAACTAAATTCAGAATGTAATTTGCAATTTCTAGGAAATATTCCAAAAACAAATAAGGCAATCTGAATAACACATCATTAATCTATCCATGTCCAAAAGAAACTTATTTCTTCTTTCTACCACACCACTCTATTATGGAGTTTACAGTGTAGTCAATTGAGATGTAATCCATTATTCTAATAAGTAACAAAAGAAAAAAGAACTCTTTGGAGAGGTGCTCGCTACTACAATCAAAATGCAGTAACTTAATATATTTTCTTGGTGCTTCTCCGTTTCAAGTCTTAAAAACCTTGAATTGCTTAAATTATTAAGATTTACGATGCATCAAATAAATATATTAATATTTTGAGTAATCATTTATGAACGCCACAAAATACTTAAAATTATCTCTTACGAGTATGTTCATTTAACCATACAAACCAGAAGAGATTCATTCTAGCTTATCACTAGCTTTATTTCCTTTTGAAGAGAAACATCCTTAGTCAAATTTCCTTCCAAACAGGATCCACAAGTTGGTAGTACCTCTACTTTCAATGAACATTAAAGTCCATCCTTAACCAACTTGAGATCCTATCCAGATTAATATGACTTAGACAAAAGTGCACAGATAAGTTTTACTCAATTTTGAAGAACATATTCTCTTATGAGGTAGACTAATATTATTCTGTTCAGGAGAGACATTAATATACAATAACAAAGTCATGCATTCATGTACCACAAGAGATAAAATATTTATCAGTCTCAATAACTCAAGAGTTATTCAAAAAATAAAATAAATATCCATCTCTTATTTTGCCCAGAAATCGGAATTAAATTCCTTCTAACAAAAAGTACATATATTGCATCCTTTAAATTAACGTCTTATCAATAAAAGAAAATTTTGACAAATAATACGACAAATTGCATAAAGTCATTGTAGAGTTGAGGTAAAAATATTAAATAGATCATAATAAGTCAAAATACTAAATAGTAAAATTCAGCCGGCTTTCAATATTTATATACATACATGCATCTCAAATAGTAAATATCAATGGGAAAAGAATCATTCATGCAAAGTATATTATATAATGCAAAAATTATACAATCCAAAAATAAATAGAACCAACTCATATGGAGAGTATACTAATATTTCCAGTTAATTGTATATAACCTTTTAGTACAAAATTTTAAACACACTACACATATATGTCGTGCATCTTGAATAGCAATTTCGATAGGAAAAGAACTACTCATGCAACATGCATATGTAATGCCAGATTATTCGCTCCAATAATTAAAACAGACCCAACTCAGATGGAGAGTATACTGTTAATTTAAGTCAAGTGAACATCATAATTAATAGCTCTAGTTCCATTGATCCAACATGTATACTCAGATGGAGAGTAAGTACACGATATCAATTACTAGTATTTCACTTACTAAGCTTATAATAAATTTATCCGATATGGAGAAAGACCTAAAGTCAACGCGTAAATTTATTACTCACTTGAAATTAATAGTGGAAGACCATAGAAATATATTTCTATCACCACTTAATCATGATTGTATTTGAGTTACAAAATTGATTCAACCCTTTAAACTCAGATAGAGAGTTAATACAGGTTATCAATAACTAGTAACTACATCCAGTGAGTTCATAATAAATTTATCCGATATGGAGGAAGACCTAATGTCAACGCGTAAATTTATTATCTTACTATAAATAAAAAATAGAGACAATAGGGGTTGATTTCTATCACCACTCTATCACAACCATGAACTTTTCTCTGAGGATTAAGTTTCATAATTTAAAAAAATGCTCAATACACCATTTAAAAAGTCTTAAAATGCTAAAATTAATGTTTTTTACTACTTAGCAATGAGTGTTGTTTACTGGGTTATTTCTGATAAACCTACCAAATTTCAGATCAATCGAAGATCGTTAAAATCACAATCTCCAAAAATTGCGACCAAATTTAAAAAATTACCATTTAAAGCATTTTTTTAAGAATTTACAATATGACCTACATTCTTATCATATACCAATTCATGTCAAATTAATATGTGTTATCATGTTCCAGATTAGACATAAATAAAATAATACAGGAAATAATGACTTTTCGTATGTAAATCACATTTTAATCCGCGAAACCTCCAAAAAACTCATCTAAATGATCCCGAATCGTCAAAATACGATGTGATTCACTGCATAACAGTGAGTTCTTCTTAGCTGATCGTTTCCAATGTTCCTACCAAATTTCAGGTCATTCGAAGATTGTGAAATTCACGATCGCCAAAAATTTGACCAAATTCGAATAAATTATTTTTGGCGTATTTAGGATTAAATCCATGTAATTTGCATTCTCACTATTTATCATATCAAGTTAAATCATCATGTTTCTGATTTAACAAAAATATAGCCGATATATACATTTTTCATATTTATAACAAATTCAATTTAATAAACTGCTTGAAAACTTATCTAACCAACCTCAAAAGCCGAAAAACAGCATGATTCACTGCAGAGCAGTGAGTTTTTCTCACTAGATCGTTTTAGATGAACCTACCAAGTTTCAGGTCAATCAGAGTCCGTCAAATTCATGACCACCAGCCTGTAATCAATCTCGGAGATTAACTGTTTTAAGCAATTTCATGAATTAAAATAAATATGATATTGATTTCCATTCTCCTTATAATTATACTATGAGCTCAAGGTATATATTATATTCTTCCTATTTCTAGGATACATAATATCTCCTTTTGCAATAAATTATCCTTTTATTAAATACACAAGAACCTAAGATATTATATTTTCTCCCGTTCGGCGAAAAACTTAATATCTCTTCTCATGGGTGGAGTTGATCTCACTAGTACCCAAAGATAAAACTCTTTTTCTAATTAAGAACCTCCATCACTAATGTAGATTTATCAAGGATAATTTTCACATGGTACATTAAGCAGATTTTAATGACTAAAATAAATAGATCATTTTGTGGATCCTACTTATTAATCATAACGCTCAATCCATGAATAGATACAATTTCACATGTACAAATTTATTAATAATTTTTATGAGTTCAAATAAGCAAACAACTTTAGTGATAACTATTTATTACTCACAAAATTCTTAATTTATGAGCGAAGATACATGTAGCTCATTGCGATGACCCAAAAGGTCATCACTTATTTTAAAAATAAATTTTGTGTTCCGAGGCCTTAAAACCCTCTTTCAGGCTCACCTCGATTTGCGTGCGCAGTCCGGGCGCATAGTCGGAAAGCCATTATGTGAAAATCAATGAAAAACGATGAATTTTGCCTTTAAAATGAGTTTAAGCTGACTTCGGTCAATATTTTGGGTAAACGGACATGGACCCGTGATTTGACGATCCTGGAGGGTCTGTAGGAAAATATGAGACTTGGGCGTATGCCCGGAATCTGTGAGGTCATCACTTGTTTTAAAATAATTTTTGTGTTCTAAAGCCTTAAAAATCTCTTTTAGAATCACCTCAATTTGCGTGCGCAGTCCGGGCGCGTAACCGGAAAGCCTAGATGTGAAAATCTGTGATAAATGATAAATTTTGACTGTAAAATGAGCTAATTTGACTTCGGTCAATATTTTGGGTAAACGGACCTTGACCCGTGATTTGACGGTCCCGGAGGGTCCATAGGAAAATATGGGACTTGGGCATATGCCCGAAATCGAATTCCGAGGTCCCAATCCCGAGAAATGAATTTTCAAAGAAAATTATTTTCTGAAATTGTTTAAAGAAATTTGAAATAAAATTTGATTAGAACATGATGGTATCCGGCCCGTATTTTGGTTCCGGCGCCCGGTACAGGTCTTATATATGATTTAAGACATTTCTGTAAAATTTGGTGATAAACGGATGCCATTTGATATGATTAGGACCTAAATTGCTAAAGTTGATGTTTTAAGAAGTTTGAGAAAATTCTATGATTTTGAGGTTTAATTCGTTGTTATTGAGGTTAGGCGAAATGGCTTCCTAGCCACTTAAACTTGTCGGGTTTTTTAAAGCCGATACATAAACTTATAACTTTCCCATTTGAACACTCGAACTCATTTTTTCCATAACTAATAAACACATCTGACCATTGACCATGTGCGCGTGTATTACAAATACACATACGTGTCCATCCAGTCAGCAAATGACCAATGGATGTCTTACACGTAAGGGCACGAAAAGTCAAGCAGCAACTCGTTCTCTTTGATTGCTTTAGCGTTCTTCTTCATTAACCATTTCAAGCTAATTCCAACACCCCTAGCAACAGAAGAATGCCTATCTCTGCTACGCCTATCTCTGCTCCTTTTTCTTCCCTACGACATAGTGATGAACGACAAAGAAGCAGATCAATTACAATGCAGTAGAAACAAACCAAAATGAGTCAAACGAAAAAACAGTTTTAAATATAAATTAATATCTTCTGACAGTACCAATATACACCTAGATTTTGAATGCAATTCTTTCAGCAACATCTCTCTTGAAGATGAAAACACAAACCCGGAAAATCACCCAAACTTCATCCCCATCTCAGCACAAGACAAAGAAAGACTATACCAACCATGACAACAATCCATCATCATCAAGCTGCTTGGGAAGAAGTTAGGGTACATCGATTAAGGGACAAGCTTCATCCGAAGATCTAAATTTAATAGATCTAGGTAATGATTTCTATCTCATTTCCACCATTTTCACGGTCTGAAAAATGAAAAAAAATTGAAAATGGAGCTTCAGATTTTTAAAAATGGAGGAAAGGGGTATTTTGTACTGTTGGGCGTTGGGAAGGGGGTTTTCACGCTCCTGTGCGTCGTGTTCCTCACGCGGGCTGCTGATTAGGACCAACTGACGCCACATGGGCATAATCAATGGTCAAATGTGTTTATTAGTTATGGAAAAAATGAGTTCGACTGTTCAAATGGGAAAGTTATAAGTTTATGTATCGGCTTTAAAAAACCCGACAAGTTTAAGTGGCCAGGAAGCCATTTCGCCTTGAGGTTATTTCGGTGATTTTATTACACGAATAAGTTCGTAGGATGTTTTTGAGGTTGTGTGTATATTTGGATGGGAGCCCCGAAGGCTCGGGTGAGTTTTGGATAGGCCACGAGGTGAATTTGGAACTTGGAAAATTGCAGAAAATTTTGCTGGTATGCCTAGGCCTGCAGGCTTCGCATGCTCGCAAATGCGAGCTCGCAAATGTGAAGGCTGGATCGCATTCTCTCGCAAATGCGAGATCCTCTTCGCAAATGTGAAGATCCCATTTTCCTGAAGGGTTCGCAAATGCGAACCCTGTTTTGCATTTCCCAAGCCAACAGAGGTTGAGGTTCGCAATTGCGAACCCCTGTTTGCAATTTCCATACCTGAGACCTGCAACTTTTATACTTAGCCAATTTGAAAACCGATTTTTCATATTCCCTCAAACATAAACACACTTGGACGATTTTTCAAAGATTCCTTCTTTTCCAAATCAATTGTAAGTCATTTTTAACTAGTTTTCTTCAATCATTAACATCTTTTGACATGATTTCAACTTCAAATCAATAATTTTCATGGGGGAAATTGGGTGTTTTGGGTAGAACCTAGGTTTTTCAAAAATTGAGGATTTAGACCTCGATTTGAGGTCCGATTTCAAAACAAATCATATATTTGGGTTCGTGGGGGTGGAATTAAGTAATTTGTGACTAGATACGAGCGAATTGGCGGTGGAATCAAGGGTAAAGCTATAATCGAACCTTGAATTATGTTCATGGCATCGAGGTAGCTGTTCGGTCTAACCTTAGCTTGAGGGATTAAGAGTTGAGTCCTATTTGCTATTTGCTTCTTGTTGAGTACGACGTATAGGCATGGTGACGAGTATCAATACGTTAGTGTCGAGCATGACCGTGAGTCTTAAATTGATACTTGTTGTATTCTTGAATGTTACTATGGTTGAAATAGTGAGTAAATCCTTGATATTGAGCAAAGACTTAGTTTGTTTATTGTGGAATCTACTTATGATTGAGAAATGGTGATGATTGAGATGAGTAGGAGTTGAGTTAAGATTGGTTATAGCTGATTCTCCTTGCCGGGACATATATACTTGTACTGTTGAGTTCCCTTGCTGGGATAGTGTAGTCTATTGTTGATCCCTTGCTAGGACGATTAATTACAATTATTGTTGACTGTATATTTGGAATGGGTTGCACGCCGCAACATCATATATATATATATATATGGATCGGGTTGCACGCCGCAACAGATATTATATTGGATTGGGTTGCACGCGGCGACAGATATTATATTGGTTCGGGTTGCACGCTGCAACAGATATTATGACGAGAACACGCGCTTCCTCATCCACCACTCAGCAGCCCGAGCCCCCAACAACAGCTTCCACGAGGGGCAGAGGGCGAGGGCGAGGCTGTGCTAGAGGCCGAGGTAGGGGCAGAGCTCAGCCCCGAGCAGCACCAGTGGCGGAGCCTCAGGTTGACATTGAAAAGGAGGTTTCGGCCCCAGCAGTTCCGGTGGGCCCAACTCAGGTCCCAGAGGGGTTCATTGCTACCCTAGTTCTTCAGGATGCTCTGGTTCGATTAGTGGGCCTCATGGAGAGTGTCACCCGAGAAAGCTTGCTTCTTGTAGCACCAGCCGTCTCTCAGGCTGGAGAAGGGGCTCAAACTCCTGCTACTCGTACTCCGGAGCAGGTAGCTCCCCAGATTCAGACTTCAGCGGTTTAGCCAGTTAGAGTAGTTCAGCCGGGTATGGTAGCTTAGACAGGCGAGGGAGCAACTATGTCTGTCCATGCTTTGTGGAGGCTGGATAGGTTCACCAAGCTCTTCACATCTACTTTCAGCGGTGCATCTACTTAGGATCCCCAGGATTATCTAGACAGTTGCCACGAGGTTCTCAGGAACATGGGTATTGTTGAGACCAATGGGGTAGATTTTTGCTACATTTCACTTGTCTGAATCTGCCAAGACTTGGTGGAGGGATTTTTGCTTAGCTAGACCAGCCGGATCGCCAGCCTTGACTTGGGAGCAGTTCACACAGCTATTTCTGGAGAAGTTTCTCCCCATTACTCAGAGAGAGGCCTATCAGAGGCAGTTTGAGCACCTCCAGCAGGGTTCCATGACGGTTACCCGGTATGAGACCAGGTTCATCGACTTAGCTCGCCATGCTCTTGTCATACTTACTACCGAAAGATAGAGGGTGAGGAGGTTTATTGACGGTCTTATTCAGCCGATTCGTCTTCAGATAGCTAGGGAGGTTGGGAGTGATATTACTTTTGAGGAGGCAGCCAATGTGGTCCGTAGAGTTCAGATGGTCCTATCACAAGGAGGTGGTCATGGGTCGGACAAGAGGCCCTGTCATTCAGGTAGATTCAGTGGTGCCTCATCTGGAGGCATAGATTCGTATGGTAGAGGCCATCCTCCTAGGCCCTTTCAGTCAGCCCTTCAGGTTTCTCACGGTGCTTTAGGTAGCCGTGGTCCACAGATACAGTATTCTGATTAGTAGTCCTACAGTGCACCACGAGCTCATATCAGTGCACCGCCGCTCCATAGTTTTTGGGGTGGTCATTCGGGTCACTAGGGTCAGTCTCAGTTTCCTCAGCCATAGCACTCGGGTGGATGTTTTGAATGTGGTGAGTATGGTCATATCAGGAGGGCTTGTCCGAGGTTAGTGGGTACTCAGTCGTAGCAGCAGGGTTCCCGTGCTATGGTTCAGGCACCAGGTGTTCCATAGACCGCCCAACTAGCTAGAGGTGGGGGTAGAGGTGCTAGAGGTGGAGGTAGAGGATTTAGAGGTAGAGGTCAGACTGCCAGAGGTGGAGGCCAGCCAGCTGCAGGCTGTCCTAGAGAGGTAGTCTAGGGTAGTAGGGCCCAACCCCAATGATATGCTCTTCCAGCTAGGCCCGAGGCTGAGGCTTCAGATGCGGTTATCACAGGTACTATTCTGATTTGTGATAGAGATGCTTCAATGTTATTTGATCCAGGGTCTACTTACTCGTATGTTTCATCGTATTTTGCACTATATCTGGTCATGCCTAGTGATTCACTGAGTGTTCCTATTTATGTGTCTAGACCGGTGGGTGATTTTATTGTAGTTGATCTAGTCCATCATTCTTGTATCGTGGTGATTGGGGGTCTTGAAACTTGTGTAGATTTGTTGCTTCTAGACATAGTTGACTTTGATGTTATATTGGGGATGGACCGGTTATCACCTTACCACACTATCTTGGACTGTCATGCCAAGAATGTGACCTTAGCTTTACCAGGTATGCCTCGTTTAGATTGGAGAGGGACTCCTGGTCATTCTACCCGTAGTGTTATCTCGTATGTGAAGGCTCAGCGTATGGTCGAGAAGGGGTGTTTGGCCTATTTGGCCTATGTTCACGATTTTAGTGCTGAGGTTCCCTCTATTGATTCTGTTCCCATTGTTTGTGAGTTTTTGGAGGTATTCCCTTCAGACCTGCTAGGGATGCCATCCGATAGGGATATTGACTTCTGCATTGATTTAGCTCTGGACACTCAGCCCATTTCTATTTCGCCGTATCGCATGGCCCCGCCGGAGTTGAAAGAATTGAAAGAGTAGCTGCAAGACTTGCTTGAGAAGGATTTCATTAGACCCATTGTTTTGCCTTGGAGTGCGCCAGTGTTGTTTGTTAAGAAAAAAGATGGTTCGATGAGAATGTGTATTGATTACCGGCAGTTGAACAAGGTTACAATCAAGAATAAGTATCCATTGCCGTAGATTGATGATTTATTTGATCAGCTTCAGGGTGCCAAGGTATTTTTGAAGATTAACTTGAGATCTGGCTACCATCAGTTGAGGATTAGGGCATCCCATGTCCCTAAGACAACTTTCTGCACTCGGTACGGGCATTATGAGTTCTTGGTTATGTCATTCGGGTTGACGAATGCCCCAACAACTTTTATGGATTTGATGAACTGAATGTTCAGGCCTTATTTGGATTCATTCGTGATAATCTTCATTGATGATATTTTGATATATTCGCGCAGCCGGGGGGAGCACGAGCAACATCTTAGAGTGGTTCTTTAGACTTTGAAGGATAGTCAGTTATATGTTAATTTCTCGAAGTATGAGTTCTGGTTGAGTTCAGTTGCATTTTTGGGTCATGTTGTATCAACAGAGGGTATTCAGGTTGATCCGAAGAAGATTAAGGCAGTCAAGAACTGGCCTAGACCAGCATTAGCCACAGAGATTCGGAGTTTTTCGGGATTGGCAGGCTACTATCGTCGGTTCATGGAGGGGTTCTTATCTATCGCAACCCCGATGACTAGGTTGACCCAGAAAGGTGCCCAGTTCAGATGGTCGGACGAGTGTGAGGCGAGCTTTCAGAAGCTTAAGACAGCTCTGACTACGACACCGGTATTGGTTTTGCCTACATGTTCCGGGCCTTATATAGTTATTGTGATGCATCTCGTATTAGGCTTGGTGTAGTGTTGATGCAGGATGGCAAGGTCATTGCCTATGCTTCACGGTAGTTGAAGATTCATGAGAAGAACTATCCAATTCATGATTTAGAGTTGGAAGCCATTGTTCACGCATTGAAGATTTGGAGGCATATCTGTATGGCGTGACATGTGAGGTGTTCACGGATCATAAGAGTCTTCAGTATTTGTTTAAGCAAAAAGAGTTGAATTTGAGGCAGAGAAGGTGGTTTGAGTTGTTGAAGGATTATGATATCACTATCTTATATCATCCGGGGAAGGCTAATGTGGTGGCCGATGCTTTGAGTAGGAAGTCAGCCAGTTTGGGTAGTCTTGCTTCCGTTCGGTGAGACACCGCTTGCTTTGGATGTTCAGGCTTTGGCCAATCGGTTTGTGAGGTTGGATATTTCTGAGCCTAGTCATGTATTAGCTTGCACGGTCACTCGTTCTTCTTTATTGGAGCATATCCGTGATCGGCAGTATGATGATCCCCATTTGTATGTCCTTAGAGACACGGTGTAGCGCGGAGGTGCCAAGCAGGTTACCTTAGATGATGATGGAGTTTTGAGATTGCAAGGTCGAGTTTGTATGCCTAATGTGGATGGGCTCCGAGAGTTGATCTTAGATTGGTCCCATAGCTCCCAGTACTCTATTCATCCGGGTGCCGCAAGAAGTATCAGGATTTGCAGCAGCATTATTGGTAGCATAGAATGAAGAAGGATATTGTTGCATATATGGCTCGGTGTTTAAATGGCTAGCAGGTTAAGTATGAGCATCAGAGGTCTGGTGGTTTACTTTAGAGGATTGAGCTTCCCGAGTGGAAGTGGGAGCAGATCACTATGGATTTCGTTGTTGGACTTCCGCAAACTTGGAGGAAGTTCGACGCAGTATGGGTCATTGTTGATAGGCTGACAAAGTCAGCACATTTCGTTTCTATGGTAGTCTCCTATTCATCCTAGAGGTTGGCTGAGATCTATATTCGGGAGATTGTTCGCCTTCATGGTGTGCCTGTGTCTATCATTTCGGACTGAGGTACACAGTTTACCTCGCAGTTCTGGAGAGCAGTTCAGCGAGTGTAGGGCACTCAGGTTGAGTTGAGCCCAATATTTCATCCTCAGACGGACGGGCAGTCCGAGCGGACTATTCAGATTCTTGAGGATATGCTCCGAGCTTATGTTATTGACTTTGGAGGCTCGTGGGATCAATTTTTTCTTTTAGCAGAGTTTTCCTACTACAACAACTATCAGTCGAGTATCAAAATGGCTCCTTATGAGGCTTTATATGGTAGGCGGTGTCGGTCTCCGGTTGGATGGTTTGAGCCGGGGAGACTCGGTTGTTAGGTACAGATCTGGTTCAGGAGGCCTTGGACAAGGTCATGATTATTCAGGATAGGCTTTGTACAGCTCAGTCCAGGTAAAAGAGTTATGCCGACCGCAAGGTGCGTGATTTGGCATTCATGGTTGGTGAGCGGGTATTGCTTCGAGTGTCGCCTATGAAGGGCGTGATGAGATTTGGGAAGAGGGTCAAGCTTAGCCCTAGGTTCATTGGCCTGTTTGAGATTCTTGATCGAGTGAGAGAGGTGGCTTATAGACTTGCTTTGCCGCCGAGCTTATCAGCCGTGCATCTAGTGTTTCATGTGTCCATATTTCGGAAATATCACGGCAATCCATCCCACGTGTTAGATTTCAGTCTGTCCGATTGGACAAGGACTTGTCTTATGAGGAGGATCCAGTAGCTATTCTAGACCAACAGGTTCGTCAGTTGAGATCGAAAAGTTTTCCTTCTGTTCGTGTTCAGTGGAGAGGTCAGCCTCCTGAGGCATCGACCTAGGAGTCCATGTCCGATATGCGGAGCTGTTATCCCCATCTTTTCCCTAACTCAGGTGCTTCGTTCTTCTGCCCGTTCGAGGACGAACGATTGTTTTAGAGGTGGAGAATGTGATGATCCAAAAGGTCTTCACTTGTTTCAAAATGAAATTCTATATTCTGAGGCAATAAAAACCTCTTTTAGCATCACCTCGATTTGCATGCATAGTCCGGGCGCGTAACCGGAAAGCCTCGATGTGAAAATCTGTGATAAATGATAAATTTTGACTGTACAATGAGCTAATTTGACTTCGTTCAACATTTTAGGTAAACAGACCCGGACCCGTAATTTGACGGTCCCGGAGGGTCCGTAGGAAAATATAGGACTTGGGCGTATTCCCGGATTCGAATTCCGAGGTCCCAAGCCCGAGAAATAAATTTTCAAAGAAAATTATTTTTTGAAATTGTTTAAAGAAATTTGAAATGAAATTTGATTAGAACATGATGGTATCGGGCCCGTATTTTGGTTCCGGCGCCCGGTACAAGTCTTATATATGATTTAAGACATTTCTGTAAAATTTGATGAAAAATGAATGTCATTTGACGTGATTCGGACCTAAATGGCTAAAGTTGATGTTTTAAGAAGTTTGAGAAAATTCTATGATTTTGAGGTTTAATTCGTTGTTATTGAGGTTATTTCGGTAATTTTATTACACGAATAAGTTCGTAGGATGTTTTTGAGGTTGTGTGTATATTTGGGTGGGAGCCCCGAGGGCTCGGGTGAGTTTTGGATAGGCCACAGGGTGCATTTGGAACTTGGAAAATTGAAGAAAATTTTGCTGGTATGCATAGGCCTGTAGGCATTTGCGAAGCCTGACTCGCAAATGCGAAGGCTGGATCGCAAATGCGAAACCAACCCAGGCCAGCTCCCTCTCGCAAATGCGAGATCCTCTTCGCAATTGCGAAGTTTCCCTTCTGGGCCAATGGTCGCAAATGCGACATGCCTTTCTCAAATGCGAAGATCCCATTTTCTTGAAGGGTTCACAAATGCGAACCCTGTTTCGCATTTCCCAAGCTAGCAGAGGTCGGGGTTCGCAATTGCGAACCCCTGTTCGCAATTTCCATACCTGAGACCTGCAACTTTTATACTTAGCCAATTTTAAAACCCATTTTTCATATTCCCTCAAACATAAACACACTTAGGCGATTTTTCAAAGATTCCTTCTTTTCCAAATCAATTGTAAGTCGTTTTTAACTAGTTTTCTTCAATCATTAACATCTTTTGACATGATTTCAACTTCAAATCAATAATTTTCATGGGGGAAATTGGGTGTTTTGGGTAGAACCTGGGTTTTTCAAAAATTGGGGATTTGGACCTCGATTTGAGGTCCGATTTAAAAACAAATCATATATTTGGGTTCGTGGGGGAATGGGTAATCGGGTTTTGGTTCGAACCTCGGGTTTTGACCATGTGGGCCCGGGGCGATTTTTGACTTTTTTGGTAAAACTTTAGAAAACTCATTTTCATGCATTGAGGTTGATTCATTTAGAGTTTATTAATGTAATTAAGTAATTTGTGACTAGATATGAGCGAATTGGTTGTGAAATCAAGGGGTAAAGCTATAATCGAACCTTGAGTTGTGTTCGTGGCATCGAGGCAAGTGTTCGGTCTAACCTTAGCTTGGGGGATTAGGAGTTGAGTCCTATTTGCTATTTGCTTCTTGTTGAGTACGACGTATAGGCATGGTGACTAGTATCTATATGTTGGTGTCGAGCATGACCGTGAGTCTTAAATTGATCCTTGTTGTATTCTTGGAATTTACTATGGTTGAAATAGTGAGTAAATCCTTGATATTGAGCAAAGAACTAGTTTGTTTATCGTGGAATCTACTTATGATTGAGAAATGGTGATGATTGAGATGCGTAGGAGTTGAGTTAAGATTGGTTATAGCTGATTCTCCCTTGTCGAGACGTATATACTCGTACTGTTGGGTTCCCTTGTCAGGATGGTAGTCTATTGTTGATCCCTTACCGGGATGGTTAATTATGATTATTATTGACTGTATATTTGGAACGAGTTGCCCGCCACAACATTATTATATATATATATATATATATGGATCGGGTTGCACACCGCAACAGATATTATATTGGATGGAGTTGCACGCCGCAATAGATATTATATTGGATTAGGTTGCACGCCGCAACAATTATATATATGGATCGGGTTGCACGCTGCAACAGATATTATATTGTATCGGGTTGCATGCCATAACAGATATTATATTGGAATGGGTTGCACGGCGGAACAATTATATATGTGGATCGGGTAAATGATAAGGGATCGGGTTGCACGCCGCAACAGTATTGTTATTGTATTGTTGTAGATATCGAGTGTTCTTCATACTTTATTAAGTTTCTGTTAGAATTGATATGTTTCCTCGAAGTATGTGTCCCCCACCCTTTTAAACTATTATTTCCTGTTTATATCTCCACTGTATATTATATAACTGCCCAGGTTTATGTGGAGTCTGGTCCTAGCCTCGTCACTACCTCATCGGGGTTAGGCCTAACACTTACCAGCTTATGGGGTCGGTTGTGCTGATGCTACACTCTGCACTTATGCGCAGATACAGGAGCAGCGCTTGGTCAACAGCATTAGGGGAGCCAGCCTTCAGCCCACCGAGATACCGAGGTAGCCTTGCAGGCGTCCGCAGGTCCGGCGTCTTCTCTATCTTTTATTATGACCTGTTATCTCTTGTATCCGAAACAGACAGTGTTTTATTTCTTTCAAACAGTTGTATGTAGTGATCTTAGTAGTCCGTAGATGTTGTGACACCAGTTTCTGGGTAGAGGCATATGTGAATTTTCATATTATTTTGGGTTTTATATTTATTTAAGTCTTCTGCTTAATCTCATAATCTGTTGTATTTAAATATTTATCACTTGTTAATATAATTTGTAAGAACATTAAAACAAAAGAGTTAAGGATTTCTAATTTCGTGGCTTGCCTAGCTTTTACGAGTAGGTGCCATCTCGACTCCCGAGGGTGGAAAATTCGGGTCATGACAGAATCGAATTCCGAGGTCCCAAGCCCGAGAAATGAATTTTTTAAAGAAAATTGTTTCTGGAATATTTATGAGTTTTTGGAAATGAAATGTATTTGAAATTTGATGGTATCGGGCCCGTAATCCGGTTCCGGAGCCCGGTATTGGTCTTATATGTAATTTAAGTTGAGGCTGTGAAATTTGGTAAGATATGGACTTGAGATGACGTGAGTCGGACCTTATTTGAGAAAAATTGGGAAAATTTTATGTTTTTAAGTGATTTCATGATTTTGATGCTAAATTCATAGTTGTTGATGTTATTTTGGTGATTTGAATGTACGAGCAAGTCCGTATGATGTTTTTAGGTTGGTGTGCATGTTTGGTTTGGAGCCCCGAGGGCTCGGATGAGTTTGGATAGGCCACGGAGTGGAATTTGGACTTAGGAAGTTGTAGGTTTTCAGCTGGTGTGTTCAGGTCCAGGCTTCGCAATTGCGACAAAGCATCACAAAAGCGATAATGGACCTGGGCAGCCTTAGTCGCAAATGCGACTGTTCTATCGTAAATGCGATATCGCATTTGTGAAAGGTCTCTCGCAAATACGAAGGTTACCAGAAATTGACTTGGTCGCAAATGCGATATTTTATTCGCAAATGCGAAAGGGACAGTTTTCTGAGGGGTTCGCAATTGCGAACCCTAGTCGCAATTGCGACACCTGCAACTTGCAATTTTATAACTTAGCCAAAAATCTACCATTTTTCACACTCTTTCAAAATCAAAACACTCTTGGGCGCTTTTTCAAAGACAATGTCTCTTCCAAATCGATTGTAAGTCGTTTCTAACTAGTTTTCTTCAATCTTTAACATCTTTTCAAATGATTTTAACTCAAAATCAATGATTTTCATAGCGGAAATTGGGTGTTTTGGGTAGAACTTAGGTTTTTCGAATTTTGGGGATTTGGACCTCGATTTAAGGTCCGATTTAAAACCAAATCATATATTTGGGTTCGTGGGGGAATGAGTAATCGGGTTTTGGTTCGAACTTCGGGTTTTGATCATGTAGGCCCCGGGGCGATTTTTGACTTTTTGGGGAAAACTTTAGAAAACTTATTTTCATGCATTAGAATTGATTCATTTAGCATTTATTGATATAATTAAGTAACTTATGGCTAGATACGAGAGAATTGGTGGTTGAATCAAGAGGTAAAGTGATAGTTGAGACTTGAATTGTGTTCGTGGCATCGAGGTAAGTGTTTGGTCTAACCTTAGCTTGAGGGAATTAGGAGTTGTGTCCTATTTGCTATATGTTATTTGTTGAGTATGACATATATGCATGGTGACGGGTATCTATACATTGGTGTCAAGCATGCCCGTGAGTATTAAATTGAAATCATTATGTTCTTAATAGGTACTACGATGCCTAAGTTGTTGACTTTCTGTGTTGGGCAAGAATTACGAGTATTCTCGTGGAAGTTGCTTATGGTTGAGTATTGGTGCTAGTTGAGGTTTCTTTGTGAAGTTAAATGTTGAAATAAGTTTGCTTATAACTGACTCCCTTGCCGTGACGTATTTACTTGTATAATCGGTTCCCTTGCCGGAATAATGTTGTTTCCTTATTGTTCCCTTGCCGGGACTATTTTTGTGATTGGTGTTAAATTATATTTGGATCGGGTTGCACGCCGCAACAGTATTATAATTGGATCAGATTGCACGCCGCAATAATATTATATTTGGATCGGGTTGCATACCGCAACAATATTATATTTGGAATGGGTTGCACGCCGCAACAACATTATAATTGGATCGGATTGCACGCCGCAACATTGGTAGATGTTATGGATCGGGTTACACGCTGCAACAGTATTTTTATAATTTGGATCAGGTTGCGCGCCACAACAATAAATGATAAAAGTGATTATTGATTTGTTACGGTTTTTCCTTATTCTTTCTGCCACAAAATTTTAGATTGTTCTTTATGCTTTTCTCCTGAGTTACTGTTGGTAGATGATATTCTCCCGCATCATGCCCCCCTCCCATCCTTATTTGTATATTTCTGTTTTATTTTCATTGTATATGATATAACTGCATAGGTTTATTTGGTAGTCTGGTCCTAGCCTCGTCACTACTTCACCGGAGTTAGGCCAGACACTTACCAGCACATGAGGTCGGTTGTGCTGATACTACACTCTGCACTGTGTGCAGATCCCGGAGCGGCAACTTTTGGACCATAGCTTTGGGTGGCTACCTTCAGTCTTGTCGGAGATTCCGAGGTAGTCCTGCAGGTGTCTGTAGGCCCCGACGTTCTCTTCCATCTTTATATTCTATTTTCATTTACTTCAGAGACAGATTGTATCTTTCTTTCCAGACAATTGTTTGTAGTATTTGTAGATGATCTGTGATATTGTAACACCAGTTCCGGGTAGAGATGTACTTGGTATTGTTGTACTTGTTTTTGGCTAAGTTATCAGATTACGTCTTCTGCATGTCTTTAATTATTGTTAATATTTCGTTGTTGATCGTATGTTGTTTTAAACTGTTAAAAAGGGCTAAATAGAAGAGTTAGTAAATCTATAATACTCGGTTTGCCTAGCTTTCACGAGTAGGCGCCATCACGACCCCCTGAGGGTGGAAAATCCTGGTCGTGTCACTCATAAAAATATTTTATGGCAGATTATGGACCACAACTTAAAGGCCATGCCAACAATATAAACTCATACAAAATACCGTCATGTTTCACTCAATTACAACCTCCAACCAAAGAACAAAATTTTTCATCGAAAATCCAAGACTAGCAATCATGTTGGGCATGGAATATAAACTAAAATTTGAGAAATTTTTTATGCACAAATATGCCAAACGCTCCAATCATTAGTCATTCAAGATATCAAACAGAGGATTTTACTTTCTTACAAAATAATTATATCATCACACAATATCAATTATACCTTGTAAGACCTAGTCAATAAAATCTTACACCTCTATTATTGAATTTAATACAACAACACGTCTATTTACTAATAGCCAATGTGTAAAACTATTATATCACCAATATTTAATCATAAAGACAATGGGGAGTCACCCCCACCACTATTGAATTAAAACCTAATTAAAATTATTAAGAAATAATTTCCTGAAAATAGAAAAACGTCCAAAATACAGTTCAAACGATCTCAAAACGCCGAAAAACACCATGATTCACTGCTAAAGCAGTGAGTTTTTCTCACCACGTTTTGCGTTTTTCTAGGGTTTACCAAAAAAAATTCCAGATTATCCCAATCAAATAACAATAAAAGTTAGATATCTCATGATTACAAAAATAATCCAATTTTTTTGCACAGTTAATTCACAAAATAGCAGTGCAATTTTTCAGAAAACCGCATATACATGTAATTCAAAAATGCACATAAATATATTCTTGTTTCATGAAAAACTTAGTTATTTCATTAGATGTGAGTGAGCTCTGATACCAATTGATGGATTATAATAAGCAGCGGAAGCAATCCCAGTATCAAAGTCACATGTAATCTAGACAACTAGCATAAAGGGATTTCACGGGTTACCTCTTGGAGCGTGAACATATCTCTTCTATCACGTGAGACTTCAGTTCCATGACTTCTCAATAAAATCTCCATCACCCGCACAATTGTGATCTTCAAATATTCCACGGTCTTCTACTGTGTTACCCAAATAATACCCGAAAATAGCAATTTCGTGTGGGCGAAATTTCTAGGAAAACTTGGCTGAAAATTTCAGCCACCATGTACTCATCCCTCTAGGTGGAAAACCTTATGTATTTATAGCACAAGTTTTAAGGGTTAAGACCCTTTTCCAAAACCTGTTAGGTTTTCTTTTCCACCAGAAAAAGGATTCCTTTATTTCCTATTATTTAGGCACAGTAGGGACCACAGAATTTAATTAACAAGGCTTCCAATTATGGAATTAATTTGTAATTTTCGAAATTAATATCCACCATAATTAATTACGAATTATTCCACTAAAAATTCGTAATTACACTCCTTATTCAATTTCGAAATTCATCCATTAAATCTTATTTAACTCCCCATGTTAAGATTCAGATACGAATCAATTAAATTAAATTACTGACGATTTAATTTATTGATTATTTCCTTTAGACTTTCGCTTAACTTATTTCATGTGTCGGATACAAAATCCACCGGCCGGGTTTACACATGAAAACTTATAAGCTTTCATAAAGGTATATCATCAATCTCTAAACCGAGACATGGATTCCATCAACTAACTATTACTTCGCCAATGTATATTATTATTATCCAATTTACCAGGCATATTGACCCACGAAAGAATCTCGCCTTTTAATAAATCAAAACAATAATAATATACACAGCTAATAATAATTATATCAAGATTAAGAGTATAAGTACATTTAATGGCTAGAGAGTTTATTTTATTAAGTCAGTATAAAATACTTATCTCTACCTGGTCCGTTCAATACATACAAAATGTACTAGCACAAGAAGTTGGAATTAAACCATTCCCATAATCAAGATTAATTATATTTAATCTTGTGCTACAATCATTCCTGATGGTTTGTCCAATTCCATCATTAGATTGTGAACTCAAACTTTATACTTATAAGAACCGATGATTTAATCTTCCGTGTATAAGCTAAACTCTATACACTAAATCATCTACTATATAAGCAAAGGACACAGACTATTATATGATCTATTTAAAAGAGAAAATTCAGGAGGACGAAGATCTGGATCTGGAAAGTGATGATGAGCTAAATTGGCCAGATCTGAGCAACATAAGAGCAAGCTTGACAACGCCGATAAATCCAAATACCATTGCGATGCCGGGGTTGAATACTGGAGCTAAAGGAACACATGCAACAATGAGCTTAGCTGGGGATGCGAGTACGAGTAGGCCACCAAGTAATGGAACAGTAAAAATTGATTCACCAAAAGAGCAGACCAGAGCTTTAAATGGAAGTGAGAAGAGCATGCAAGAGATGAAAGCAACAAAAATTGGAAATGGGGTAAGGTCGTGGGCTGGGCTATTCAGTGAGAACAAACTTGCCGCCAAAGGTATGAACCTATCATATATACCACCGGTGATACATGATGGCGAAGTAGTTATTCAATTGCTGGAAGAAGACATTGATGAGGAACAACAAAAGTGGAACCGAGTCCTAATCCTCTATGTGGTAGGAAACACTCCAACAATTGGGGCGATTGAGCGATTCATAGCAAACCAGTGGAGTAAAGTCAGGAAACCAAAGGTACTGTTCCACAATGATGGATATTTCATAGTTTTGATGAACAACTGTGAAGAAAGAGATGAAGTAATATTGAATGGACCGTATACTATGAATAGTAGACCAATTATCATGCGACAATGGAAGGAGGGATTTGATTTTTAGTGAGGAGATACTCAAGACCATCCCTATGGGTAAAATTCCCTAAACTTCCACTTAGCTACTGGAGTAATCAAGCACTAAGTAAAATAGGGAGTGGCTTAGGAAAGCCTCTATATGCTGATGCATGTACTACCATGGCAGATAGAGTCTCGTATGCAAGGATGTTAATAGAAATGGATATTACTAGACCCTTACCAGGATTAATAAAACTTCATGATCCTAAAGGAATGGTGATTGAGCAGATAGTACAATATGACTGGAAGCCCCAATATTGCCAATTATGCTGTCAAATTGGACACTCATATAATGATCAACAGAGGCAGAACAAAGAGGATGGACAACAGAGAGGCAATAATCAAAAGCTAAAGCAAGAATGGAGGAAAACAAGGGTCCTTGATCCTAAGGTGGACAAAATTGATGCTCATGGAAGATTTCTGGAACAAATTGAACCAGAAGGAGAAGCTATGCCTAGGAAACAAGGAAAAGATGAGGAATGGCAGGTTGCTAGAGGAAAATCAGCATCAAAAAAGCAAATGGAAATCAACAGAGAGGAGGAAGTATACATTGGAAATGCTTTTAAAGCTTTAGGTGACACAACTCAAAAAATTGTGCAACTATCTGAAATACATGGGACAAGAGGGCAAAGAAGAAGAAATGAAGGTGATATAGACCCCAACATAAATACTTTAGCATGATGAATATTATAACATGGAATGTTAGGGTTATGAATAAAGTTTATAAGCAAAAAACACTAAAAAATTTCTATAGGGAGAATAATGTAGTATTAGTAACTGTACTGGAGAATAGAGTTAAGGCTAATAAAGCTGAAGAAAAAATGAGGAAGGTGTTTGGCAATTGGCAATGGACTGCTAACTATGATGAGGCACCTGGTGGCAGGATTTGGATTATTTGGGACCAAACAAAGGTGGAGTTTGAGGTAAAACAAGTCCATGAACAATACATAGCAGGACAGGTGGTTCTGAGGCAGTGCAACAACAAGTTCATATTTGTTGCAGTATATGGGAAACCTAACATACAAGACATGAAGAGTTTGTGGACTGATCTGGAAGGAACTATGAGGAGAATACAAGACCCAAGCTTAATAATGAGAGACTTTAATAGCATTTTGTCTATAGAAGATAGTCATGGGGAATCCAGTTCAAGAAGGGGAAGTGACAGATTTCAAAAAATTCATAGCTGATGTTGGACTAGCTGAACTCAAAACAATTAGGAGAAATTACACCTGGACAAACAACCATGTTCATAGCAGAATAGATAGAATACTTGCCAATGCAGAGTGGATACAAAAATGGCCTAATATGGAGGGAACTATTATGCAGCCAGACTTTTCGGATCACTGCCCTCTAATGGTAACTGTTGCCAAACCTACTGGGAGGGGAAAAAGACCATTCAAATTCTTTAATTGCTTAGCAGGCCACCATAAATTTGATGATATTGTCAGGCAATGTTGGATGAAGAGAAGTAAGGGAAAGCCAATGCTGAAGGTGTGGTACAAACTAAAACACCTGAAAAACGATCTGAAGCAATTAAACAATGAGGAGTACAACAGTGTGGAGCCAAAGATCCAAGCAGCAAGGAACAAGTTGATGAACATCCAAATGGGAATGGCATCTCCGAAAACTGATGATGAAGTGATAGCATTAGAGAAGGAGACAAAAGTTGAACTGGTAAAATGGCTGGAAGTGGAGGAAAGTATTATGAAGTAGAAGGCAAGAATCAAATGGCTTAAAGTAGGGGACTCTAACACAGCTTATTTCCATGCTTATGTAAAAAATAGGCAGGCAAGAAACCACATAGGCAGACTGATGGACAACACAGGAAAACTTCTACAAAGTGCTAAGGAGGTAGAAGAGGAGATTCTAATCTTTTACAAAAAATTACTTGGTACAACAGCCTCAACACTACCAATAGTTGATCCAGATGTTATGCAGAATGGACACACTTTGAACAGGCAGCAACAAATGTAGCTAATCAAACCAATTACTAAAGAGGAAGTGCAAAAAGCATTATAGGGCATTGATGATAGCAAGACACCAAGATGTGATGGATATAACTCCCATTTTTTCAAGAATACATGGAACATAAATGGAAAGGAAGTTACTGAAGCAGTGTTGGAGTTCTTTGAAACTACTGAAATGTGTAAAGCTATAAACTGTACAATCATCACTCTGATCCCTAAGGTAAAGAATCCAGCTAACATCAAGGAATTCAGGCCTATATCTTGCTGCACTGTCCTATACAAGATGGTATCAAAGATTTTAACTGCAAGGCTACAGGAAATCATGCCAGACATCATAGATAACAGCCAAACAACTTTTGTACCAAGAAGGATGATTACTGATAATATTATCATGGGCCATGAACTGATTAAAGGATATGGAAAAAAGAGCATATCACCTAGATGCATGCTTAAAATTGGCATGCAAAAAGCATATGATTCGCAGGAATGGGTGTATATTGAACAAGTGATGAAGCTACTGGGGTTCCCTGAGAAGTTTGTCAGATGGATAATGCAGTGTATAACTATAGTAGCCTATACTGTAGTAATCAATGGACAACCAACAAAACCTTTTGAGGCAAAGAAGGGACTTAGGCAAGGTGACCCTTTGTCACCAGTCTTGTTTGTGATGGCAATGGAGTATCTGAGTAGGCTGCTGAAATCCTTAAAGCAGGGAAAAGAATTCAAATACCACCCTAAGTATGCTAAAGTCAATTTAGTGCACTTAGGTTTTGCTGACGATTTGTTACTTTTTTGCAGGGGAGACATAAAATCAATACAGACATTACACCAATAATTCAAAATCTTCTCTGGAGCATCAGGGCTAATAGAAAATCCAAATAAGAGCTGCATATACTTTGGTGGTGTGGATATCTTGACTCAAAGGAAAATCATGGACATGTTGGGATATACTAAGGGAGAACTACCCTTCAGGTATTTAGGGGTACCACTGAGCACCAAAAAGCTATCAATAATCCAATGTGAGCCTCTAATTGATAGAATGCTGAGTAGAATACAATGCTGGACAACAAAATTTCTATCCTATGCTGGAAGAGAAGTGTTAATCAAGAGTGTATTGGTTGCAATCCAAAACTTTTGGGCTCAGATTTTCATCCTCCCTAAGAAGATCATACAGTTCATTAACACTATATGCAGAAGATTCTTATGGTCAGGCAATGCAGAACCTACAAAGAAGGCACTAATTGCATGGGAAAAATTATGCTGTCCAAAGGTAGCAGGGGGTTTAAACTTCATCAATGTGGAGCTATGGAATAAAGCAACTATATGTAAACTACTATGGAATATATGCAAAAAGAAAGACAAGCTCTGGATTCAATGAGTCAATATATATTACATAAAGGGGAAACAAGTATGGGACACAACACCAAAGAATGCATCATGGGTCATACAACAGATCTTCAAGGCAAGGAAGTATTTTGACATTGCTGGATATACAGAAGAGGAAGTGAAAAGATGGAAAATTTCTCTATAAAGCACACGTACAAAGTTATGCAAGGGGAATTTCAGAAAGTACCATGGAGGAGATTAATATGCAACAATTATGGATTACCAAAATGGAAGTTCATGTTAAGATTAGCAATACAGGAAAGGCTAGCAACAAAAGAAAGGCTAGCAAGATAGGGGATACAGATTGATACCACATGCTCACTATGTCAAAGAGAATCTGAAACTGTGCAGCATCTATTTTTTGAATGTGAGGTGACAACAACCATATGGCAACAACTCTTAACATGGCAAGGAATTCAAAGAACAAAGTTAGGATGGGAGGAAGAACTGGCATGGATGGAAAGAAGAGCTAAAGGTAGAAGTGGAGGAGCAGAATTATGCAGAATGTCCTTAGCAGCAGCAGTTTATCATATTTGGCAAGAGAGGAATAACGCTGTATTCCAGCAGAAGAATAAACCAGCTAATGCCATAGTTAGATCAATCATCTAGGAAATTCATGTTAGAGCTACCATGTTTCCTAGGCTAGTAAGGACGATGAGCAATTTGAATTGGTACCCTGATGAAATGTAACAGTACAAATCACAGGGAAGGAGAAGAGTAGGAAAGGTAGTAAAATCCTAACTGGGGCTGCATGTCCAGTGGGAGTATAGAAAGTAGGAATTCAATTTTTGCTATGCTGTAAATATTTACACTTGGTAAATAAAATCATTTAATTACCAAAAAAAAGAATCGATGATTTAATCTTCCGTGTATAAGCTAAACTCTATACACTAAATCATCTACTATATAAGTAAAGGACACAGACTAATATATGATCTATTTAAAACTTTATTAAAATTGAATAAATAATTATTCCATAATAAATACTATATCTAAACCAAACCTATGATTAATAGTATATATCCCAACATATATATGATCCCTTTATTTTTAATTAAATTTGTTTGGAGGTTCGAGCTCTGGGAATAATAATAAACCAAATAGAAAATATTCCCCCTTCATGAGCTTCGACGTGAAACCGAATTAGTCGTGACCCTAGAATAAAAATATCAAACACCGGTTGAGAAATTGAAAAGTGAACATTTTCAAAGCTGGTGGATCATAAAGGTATTCATAAAAGTAAAATATTAGTAGAAGATTTGGGGTTACAAAGTTCTTTATTCAATAATATAAGAAAATAAAAAAGGATAATGGTTCTAATTTATTCTATATATTTATTCAGGAATGTCGGAAAGCGTAAAAAATTTAAGAAAATTCTAAGCTAAATCCATGTATTTAACTCCTAAAGAAAACTTAATTGGCAGTAAGCATGAAGCAGTCAGTTACTTTATTCAGGTTGTTTACTAAGTTAGTTAAAGTAATTATAGTGTTTAGTTAAAGGTGATTACATGGAGAAAGTGGTAACATTGTTATAACCAAAATTTAGACAAGTTGGTGGAATTTTGCTTTTAAAATTAAATAAAAAAAGAAAGCAATACTGTCGCATAAATAATGAGTTTTTAAGTTAGTCCTCCAGATATACTTTTGTATTCACTTGTGCACCCCTAAGTTATATATTTTATTTTTGCGTTAAGTTTGTTATAAGAAATTACTCCTTTAGCCCGATTTTAACTAACTCCTATATAATAAATGCTTTTTTAGAATTGAGCCGCATTAAAAAGACTACTTCCTTCAATATTAAGGGTATAATAATTAAAAATTATTAAAAAAATTTATCTTGAAATACTAAAGTGATAATTATTTTGGCAGCTTATAAACTGGTCAAACTGGCTTATAAGCACGTTTTGACTTTTTTACGCGTTTGGTAAATATCCAAAGTGCTTATAAGCCAAGTGCTTATAAGTTAAAATCAGTCATAAGCCATAAGTTGGTCACCCCCAACTTATAACTTTTCAGCTTATAAACACTTTTAGTTTGACCAAGACTTTTACTAGTTTATCCTTAATAATATTTTTTAATTTATAAAATATTATTTTTCCGAAAATAAATTTTTTAATTTTGTCTTCATTTCATATTCGTTTTTTATCGTTTTCTCTACAAAGAACTTTTTAATTCATAATCTTTTGTAAAAAATTTAAGTATATTTTAGTCTTTTTAACAAGAGAACAACTTATCATCACTTTTCTACCAAACATATAAATTGTTTATTATCAGTTTCAGCACTTCCAATGGCGGATGTAGGGGAGCACAAGGGTGTTCATCCGAACCCCCTTTGCCGAAAAATTACACTGTATATGTAAGACAAAATTTGATTTTTACCTCTATATATTATGTTTTGAATCCTCTTCACACATCCCAAAAGCATGACTTAGTGGTCAAGGGGAGTCAAAATCATTATAAGGTCATTGGTTCAATTACCACTAACTACAATCTCATTAAATTTTTTAACTTATTTCTTTTTTGAACCCTCTTAGCAAAAGCCCTACCTCCGCCGGGCTCTTAATTTGGAGAGAAAGAGTACTTATTGTTACAGGTAACTTAATTAACCTGATTGCTTATAGCTAAACACTTTCAATGTACAAAACTTAAACTGATATGCTGTTATTAAAGTTTTAACCACCAGACGACTTTGATGTAATTAGTACAACGACCCGTGCAAAATAATTAAGTCAAACCCATTAATTTCCAACAATACTTAACTGTTACAACTACCTTGGAGAAAAAGGTGTAACCAGTAATTAAGAAGATCTGATTTTTGACTATTCTAAAAGATTTAAAATTTAAAGAGCTGAAATATATTAATCTTGATGGTACCATGGCTATTTTTCCACCAAAACCAACTAAAAGCTGATCGAAAACAATTACTATAATAAAAAAGGAAACTTGAATATATGAGTAATTGACTAAAATATAACGTAAAGTTTGTAAAAGGATTTGATAAGGGAAAAATACAAAATTGGCCGCTCAGTGAAAACTATTTATATTTTTAGCCAAAACATGTGTAAACTATGTATATTTCTTTTGTATATAAGATATATATTTATATACAAAAATTATCTGCTATTATATTTAAAAGCGACTAAATATATGGAAATTGTTAAAGTTTTATTATTTTCACTTTTAACTCTTTCTCCTGTTTCATTTGGTTTTATGGGTTTTCGTTTTTTATTTTTTTTAAATATTATTGTAATGACAAAGGCACTTATAAGAAGACAAGAAGTCAAGATCAATGTCACATAATATGTACCCATATGTAAACGTCCACACGCTCCATTGATGGATTATCTTTGATTTAAACTACTAATTATTTCTGAACATGTACTTAAACAGTGTTAAGCACTTGACATGAAAGGGACAGCAGCCAATCACACGATTAAGGACGTTAATCAACTTCTTAAGCATGTTTAAGACCACCATAATATTATTCTATAATTTCTCCATATAATTTTTTTTATTCTCACTCAGTGTACGGTACCCCAATTGTGGCCTGCTAAAATCCGGATTCGCGCCGAAAATCTCTACATAGGGGTAAAACGATCCCTAACAAAGGCGACTTCAATACCTAGAACTCTAAATCGAGATCATTGATTAAGGATGAATGAGTTCTTGCTACTCTATCTCTTGTTGGTTATAATTTGTCTATATAATATAAAGATTTTTAAATCAATTTTACGCATGTTCAAAAAACATAATATGATTTTGACCAGGACAAAATAGTAAATTTGTGGTGCACCATATGTAATCGAAAACATTCATTATTCTTATTGATATTATTTCCTTCGTAGCATAGGTGTCAATGAATATTTAAAAACTGATTAAACTGATCGAATCATATCGTACCGATTTGTTTTTTAGGTTACTTTTAATAAAACTGTAGGTTCTTGTATAAATCTACAATCTTACCGATAGTTAGTATAGGTTTTTTATTTATGAAAACAAACCAAAAAAATATTGCACCGTATCAAATAAATTTATATGTGAAAAATACATTTATATATTAAGTTTAAAAATAATAAAATTTATAATTTTTTCGTGGGTCTTGAAATTATGAAAATGGCTACAAGCCAACACGTAATTAAAATCAAAATTCTAATTCCCCATGCAAACATATTATGCTACTCCAACGGAAGCTAAATTATTTCCAGTATATTCATAGGTAATACACAAAGTATTCGAGCAATTATGAGTAGCAAACCATAATGTATTGAATAATCAAAAAATTGATATAGTAAAAATTTTATAAAATAACTGGCCGAATCGAACCATTGACACCCCTACTTCGTATATCATCATTCTATTTGAAGTCACTTGCTTAACTAAAGTTAAGTCTTAGTAGATGAGTTTAACTTTTAATTATACGATAATGTAAATAAATTTGTATACTTGTCATCTAAAAGATAATTTCAAATAACCATCTACACAAATAAAGCAAATTATCTTTTATAATGTTTTATATATCTATATATTAATGTAGATCTGCAAACATGAAATCTTTTAGGGTGATTTTCCACTAATCAAAGAGAACTAAATAATTTTTTTTTAATAATCCTTTTCATTTGTTGTCATCTCTATTTTGTCATATACCTTTGGGTGCATGGTATAAGTTTTTGAGCTTTCAATTTCACCCCATCGATTCTTGTCTGTAACTGTATGTAAAGTTTTAGGCAAGATCTAACACCAAGAGCCACAAATAATTTAAGAAAATCACAACAATTATTTTAAAACATATGAGGAAATCGTCTTAATTATAGCTTATGTGTTAAGCTAATAGGTATCAAAGCAACATAAATATGTTCCTTAGATTTCTATCCCCCACTCACCCCAAAGAGGTATTATATCTATATAAACATAATTAAAAATTTGGAACGAAATAAATAAATAAATAAATAAAGTATTGCAGACGTACAAATTTAAGGTAGCAACTAGTAGAAAAAGAAAAAGGTATCAAATTAAAGCTAGGATTATGTAAGGAATGAGGGAGGTACAGAAATCCCATATATTATTAGTGTTTACCTTTTCAGGAATTTGATAAAAATGATTAAAAGCTTACTTGAATACCAAGTAATAATATCATATACGTAATGAGATTCATTATTAGACCGTTCGAAGAATTCTTGCAACTTTTCCTCTGAAGTTGTTTTTGTTGGACTAAATCAGCCAAAAGATATATTACGAAAAATAGAAAATATTGTTTTGTTGGATCCAAATTATACGATTTTTTCTAAAAGATCATACTATATTAAAAGTATTACTTTACTGCATATGCAGTTTTTTTCATATGCTTTCAGTATGAGATTTTGTTTATACACACAATAATTTCTTTCGAACAAAGGGGTCGTTTGGTAGGATGCATTAGATAAAATAATGCATGCATTAGTTTTGTGTATTAATAATACATTGTTTGGTACACATTTTGAACCTATGCATTAGTTATATATCCTATTTGGTATTATCCTATGCATAACTAATGCATAGAAAACAATGGTATTAGCAATGCAATGAGTTTTAATGCATGCATTAGCTTAGTTAAAGACAAAATTGTCCTTCAAAATTTATGCTTGATTAAAATATGCTAGTTAGTATATTAATGCAAGTTCAAAATTATCCAAATAGTGAGAAATAAAATTATATCCCTAGTAAATAAATAAATACTTAGCATATTTTCTTTTTTATAAATAAATATTTAATTTTATTTTACAATATAGGTAGACAAATCAAATAATTTTTTGTAAACTTTTTCATATAAAAATATTTCTCAACATATGTTTCTTTTAAAAAGTTAGACTGTGAACTAGTTTTGAGGGCATTTTTTTAAAAAAACAATTCTTTTAGAAATTGTGCAATGCTTTAATACATCAAATCAAACAATGAATAAGAAATATGTCAACATAACTAATACCAGTATAACTAATGCAAGCATAACTAATACTAACATTACTAATACACCCTATTCAGCATTATTCTTATGCACCCTACCAAACGACCCCTAAGTTTCACATGTCCTATAACACATTGACAAAACAAAAAGTCCTATAACACCACGATTCTTGTGCTTTTATGGAGATTCACTGGTTGCATGTCAGTCATATCACCGAGTACTTATGGCCACCGAAGCCCACGTTTTTCTTTTTGGATGTGTGTGTGTCTTTAAACTATGGGCATAGATAGTAAACTAGTTCACAGACTACCAAGGCAGTAAGCCGAACCCCATGCCATCACTCTTGTTCTTTTCATACTCGTTTCACTAAACATTAGGTATAATACCATTTGTTAGGCTAGTTTAGCCGAAAGACACTATTAACATGGTATGATATTGTTCCCAGCTTGCATTATTTTTTTCAGAAGATTTTTGTATATGGCTAAAATCGGAGAGCCCGATTTTATGATCATTATGACATCCCATAACCCGTCTCAGAAGGCCCGAGGCACCGTTCGAGGCTCGACCCCATGGGTTCCCTATGCTCGACCTCGGGGCAGAGCAAATCGACGGCTATGATGAACGAGTGGGAGATTTCCAAGACAAGTGGTTAGAGCTGACCAAGTATATAAGAATAGTGCAAGTCCGTACCGCGATACTAAATAGCTATACCAACTGCAGATCTTTGCAATAAATGCATATGTACTATATTGAGATTCCCCCTCCTATATAAAGGGGACCCTAGTTATTTTTTGCATATATGATATTCAATACAAGAAAAAGAATATTCTCTGATCTCTAACTCAAACACTCTCTATTGCCTTTCCTTTGATTTATTGCTTATATTTATTGTGTTTCATTGATTTTCTTCATTTATTACTCATCATTGATCATAAAGAGCCCTCACTAAAGCTCTTAGAACTGTTAGTCCTTCATCGGCTACCCATAACCTAACGCTTAATTCGACCTCGAGGCCTAGTATAGGCTAGCTCGAGACCCACATTCTCGGCTACTCGGTTTGCACAATGTTCGACCTTCAAGCTCTCATTTTATTTTCTAGCCTCACACTTAGCATCTACTGCCTAACAACTAGCATAAAAATAAATCACGTATTTTTAGAATCACAAAATCAAATCTAATTGTAATTACCATTTTCAAGGTAAACAGTTCCTCGAGCCTAACATGTACCGGAAAGATCGAGCAACAACAAGTCAGCAGCCGACCCCACTATTATGAAAATGCTCGAGGACCTCACAAAGAGGATTGAATCGGGTGAAAAGAATATAGAAGATAATGATAAAAAGGTGGAGACCTACAATTCAAGGGTTGATCAGATCCCAGGCGCACCCTTGATCCTGAAGGGTGTTTGATTCAAAGAAATTCGTACAAAAGCTGTCACGACCCTGGTTCGCCCTCCGTGAACCATTGTGACGACACCTAGTCTCTACGACTAGGTAAGCCTAAATTGCGGAAGAAAACCAAAATTTGCGGAAGTAAAATATTTTAAAACAGTAATAAAGTAACAACAATGTTTAAATGTGTCGCTCGGCATACACCATGTTAACTCTCACTATCCAATACATAGATTCAAGACCCGGAAACCCATGAATCACAAGCTAAGATCAATACTAGATAGCTCTAACTCCGGAATGTCTAATAAGTACAGAAAAATACAGAAGGGCTAAATACTAAAAGAAGGAATAGAAAGAGACTTCTCGGTCTGCGGACATGACAGATGTACCTCAAAGTCTCTAGAGCAGTCACCTCCTCAAGGATGATAGGTCAGAGTAGCGGTACCTGGATCTGCACATGAAAAACATGCGCAGAAGGGGCATGAGTACACCACAACGGTACTCAGTAAGTGCCAAGCCTAACCTCGGTTGGGTAGTGAGGAGGAAATGCCAAGGCCCTACTAAGGTTAAATAAATATAAAGATGACATGATAAGGTAAGTAATACAATTGAAAATATACAGTAAGGATCCATACAGGTTAATAAGAGTACAATAACAGAAACAAAAATAAAGGCAAACACTAGGAAATACCACTCATGACCAGGATGATAATCGGGGATCTCTTGGTATCCCGAGGATCTCTTGGTATCCTCAATTATATGCTAGGGATCTCTTAGTATCCCGAGGATCTCTTGGTATCCTCAATATATGCTAGGGATATATTGGTATCTCGAAGATATCTTGGTATCCTCAATATACGTGCCAGGAATATCTTGGTACCCCGAAGATTTCTTGGTATCCTCAATTATATGCTAGGGATCTCTTAGTATCCCGAGGATCTCTTGGTATCCTTAATATACGTGCCAGGGATCTCTTGATATCCCGTACCTCAGTTCAGATCATAAATACATACAGGGGATCTCCCGAGTTGTCGTCCTGTAGTCCCAAAGTAAAAACACACATTAGCAATACAAGAATACCCAATTAAGCTAAATTTTGTACCAAGTAAATAGTTAATTCTAGCCTAACATGCTTCACGTAATGCAATTAAGACAGTTTAGGCAAATAGGCAATTAAGTCAACTAAACATGCTTTCCTAAACTAGCAATAGGCTAAATACACAAGTAGAATAAAACAAGAAAAAGAACTCAATTGAAATACTTAAGGAAAAACCGGATTTTCAACAATTAGCTCAAGTACACGCTCGTCAGCTCACGTACAAGGCGTTTCAATTATCAAATATATCATATCCTAAGAGGAAGGTCCCCCACACAAGGTTAGACAAGCCACTTACCTCGAACAAGCTCAAAATTAACCCGACACCACGTCTTTGTCACGGGTACTGGACTCTGAATGCCCTAAATCTATTCAATTCAATTGCATAATATAAATAATGCTTCAAGTAATTGATTCTACAATTAAAGTCTAAGCTAATACGCAAAATTATGTAAAATGACCAAAGCGCCCCTCGGGACCATGTCTCAGAATCAGGTAAAATTTACATTTTCAGAAACCTCGTACTCTTACGAGTCTATACATAATAAGAATACTGAAATCAGAGTCCAAATGTCCCCTCAAATTCTCATTTAAAGGTCTCTTAAACTCAAGCCTTAATTACCCATTTTTCCCAAAATTTCACCACTAATTAGGTTTTTAATCACATAAAAACAAGTTATGAAGTCAAGAATGTTACCTCCAAGCGACTCCGCTCGAATCCTTCTTCTATCCCTTTCAAAAAGCTCTAAAACGATTAGAAATGGTGGAAATAAACCCCCAAGTCGCGGAACCCCTTTTAAAATAATGCCCAGCAGTTTCCACATCTGCGGTCATGGGACCGCATCTGTGGAACAAATGTCGCATCTGTGACTTTCACTTAAAGAGCCAGCTTCCGCATCTGCAACTCCCAATCCGCAGATGCAGTATTGCTTCTGCGGTAATTCCACCGCTCCTACGGTTCCTGAAGAAAAGACCAAAATCCGCTTTTGCGGCGCCGCACCTGCGGTCCCCAAACCGCAGATGCAAAAATACCAGAAGCAACAAAAATACAACAGCTGCAACATTTCCTCAAACTTCTCGTTAACCATCCGAAATCACCCCGAGGCCCCCCAAGACCTCAACCAAAAGCACAAACATCACCTAATACCTTTTCAAACTTGTACCAATCCTTAAAACACCTAAAAGAACATTAAAACCTCAAATTAACCAAGGATTTATGCCTAATAACTCTAAATTTCCTCAAAATACACTTTCGATCAAAAAGTCTATCACAACGCGTCCGAATGACCTGAAATTTTGCACACGCGTCACATTCAACACTACGGAGTTATCAAACCTCCAGAATTCCATTCCGTCCCTCGAAGGAAAATCTCACTATCGGACCAGAAAGTTGAAAAAATCAACTTTCGGCATTTCAAGCCTAAATTAGCTACGGACCTCCAAAACACAATCTGAACACGCTCCTAACCCCGAAATCACCCAACGGAGCTAACAGAACCATCAGATTTCCATTTTGAGGTCGTCTTCACACTGTTCTGACTACAGTCAACTTTCCAACACTTAAGCTCTTATTTAGGGACTACGTGTCCCAAAACTCTCCGAAACTCAAAACCGAACATCTCGGCAAATCGCAATAGCAGAAATAAACTTGGGGAAAGCAGTTAATAGGGGATCAGGGCGTTAATTCTTAAGACGATCGCGGGTCGTCACATCCTCCTACACTTAAACATTCGTTCCTCCTTGAACGAGCATAGAGACATACCTGAAGTAGTGAAAAGATGCGGGTAACGGCTGCGCATATCCTGCTCGGTCTCCCAGGTCGCCTCCTCGACCAGCTGACCCTGCCACTGAACCTTTACTAATGCAATATTATTTGACCACAGCTTTCTAACCTGCCTATCCAATATCGCCACCATCTCCTCAACATAGGATAGATCCTTGTCCAACTGGACTGAATTGAAATCCAATACGTGCGATTGATCACCCTAATACCTCCGGAGCAGCGAAACATGAAATACCGGATGAACTCCTGCCAAGCTGGGAGGTAAGTCAAGCTCATACACAACCTCCCCAACATGCCTCAATATCTCAAAAGGGCCAATAAACCTCGGACTCAACTTCCCTTTCTTCCCAAATCTCATAACGCCCTTCATAGGCGAAACCCGAAGCAGAGCCCGCTCTCCGATCATATAGGAAACATCACGAACCTTCCGGTCTGCGTAACTCTTATGTATGGACTGGGCTGTACGGAGTCTGTCTTGAATCACCTTCACCTTCTCCAAAGCATCCTGAACCAAATCTGTGCCCAATAATCTGGCCTCACCCGACTCAAACCAACCCACCAGATACCTACACCGCCTACCATATAAAGCCTCATACGGTGCCATCTGAACGCTGGACTGATAGCTGCTGTTATAAGCAAACTCCGCCAATGGCAAGAACTGATCCCAAGACCCTCCAAACTCAATCACACACGCACAAAGCATATCCTCAAGAATCTGAATAGTGCTCTCGGACTGTCCGTCTGTCTGAGGGTGAAATGCTGTACTCAACTCTACCCGAGTACCCAACTCACACTGAACGACCCTCCAAAACTGTGATGTGAACTGAGAACCTCTATCTGAAATAATATAAACTGGAATACCATGCAGATGAACAATCTCTCGGATATAAATCTCTAAAAATCGCTCCGAAGAATAGGTAGTATACATAGGAATGAGATGAGCGAACTTGGTCAGCCTATCCACAATCACCTAAATAACATCAAACTTCTTCAAAGTCTATGGGAGTCCAACTACAAAGTCCATGGTGATCCGCTTCCACTTCCACTCCGGAATCTCTATATGCTGAAACAACCCACCCGGCCTCTGGTGTTCATACTTCACCTGCTGATAGTTAAGGCACCGAGCTACAAATCCAACTATATCTTTCTTCATCCGCTCCACCAATAGTGCTGCCTTAAATCCTGATACATCTTCGCGACACCGGATAGATAGAATACCGCGAACTATGGTCCTCCTCTAGAATCAACTCCTGAAGCCTATCAAAATTGGGTACACAAATCTGACCCTGCATCCGCAATACCCCATCCTCACCAATAGTCACATCTCTGACATCACCGTACTGAACCTTGTCCTTGAGGACAAGCAAATGAGGGTCATCATACTACCGCTCCGTGATACGATCAAATAAGGAAGACCGAGAAACCACGCAAGCTAGAACTCGATCGGGCTCCGAAAGATCCAATCTCACAAACTGGTTGGCTAAGACCTGAACATCCATCATCATAGGCCTCTCTGATGCTGGTAAATAAGCCAAACTCCCCAAACTCTCCACCCGGTGACTCAAAGCATCGACCACCACATTGGCCTTGCCCGGTGATATAAGATGGTGATGTCATAATCCTTCAGCAACTCTAACCACCTCCTCTGGCGCAAATTTAGATCCTTTTGCTTGAACAAGTGCCGTAAGCTCCGATGGTCAGTATAAATCTCACATGGAACCCCGTATAAATAATGGCGTCAAATCTTCAGGGCGTGAACAATGGCAGCTAACTCAAGGTCGTGAATAGGGTAATTCTTCTCATGTATCTTTAACTATCTGGACGCGTAGACAATCACCCTACCGTCCTACATCAACACCGCTCCGAGGCCAATCCTCGAGGAATCACAATAGACCTATATGACCCTGAACCTGTAGGCAATATCAAAACTAGGGCTGTAGTCAAAGCTCTCTTGAGCTTCTGAAAGCTCGCCTCACACTCCTCTATCCACTGAAATGGAGCACCCTTCTGGGTTAACCTGGTCATAGGGGCTGCAATCGATGAAAACCCCTCCACAAAATGACGGTAGTAACCTGCCAAACCAAGGAAACTGCGGATCTCTGTAGATGAAAATGGTCTGGGCCAACTCTACACGACCTCTATCTTCTTTGGATCCACTTGAATACCCTCACTCGATACCACATGGCCTAAGAATGCCACTGAATCCAACCAAAACTCACATTTCGAGAACTTAGCATATACTTCTTCTCTCTCAAAGTCTGAAGCATAGTCCTCAAGTGCTTCTTCTCATGATCTTCCCGACTCTGGGAATACACCAGAATATCATCAATAAAGACAATACCGAACGAGTAAAGATATGGACGGAACACACTGTACATCAAATGCATAAAAGCTGTTGGGGCATTGGTCAGCCCAAATGATATGACAAGAAACTCGTAATGACCATATCGAGTCCTGAAAGAAGTCTTCGGGATATCTGGCTCCCGAATCTTCAATTGATGGTAGCCTGAGCGCAAATCAATCTTAGAAAACACCTGTGCGCCTTGAAACTGGTCAACCAGATCATCAATACGAGGTAAAGGATAGCGGTTCTTCACTGTCACATTGTTCAATTGGCGATAATCAATACACATACACATAGAACCATCCTTTTTCTTTACAAACAAGACAGGAGCACCCCAAGGTGATACACTAGGCCAAATAAAACCGTTATCAAGCAATTCCTGCAACTGATCCTTCAACTCCTTCAACTCAGGAGGAGCCATACGATACAGAGGAATAGAAATGGGATGAGTGCCCGACAACAGATCAATGCCAAAATCAATATCTCTATCAAGCGGCATGCCCAAAAGATCAGCTAGAAACACATTGGGAAAATCCCGTACTACTGGGACTGAATCAACTGAAGGGGTATTAACACTGACATCTCTCACATAAGCTAAGTACGCATCACACCCCTTCTCAACCATACGCTGAGCTTTAAGAAAAGAAATAAATCTACTGGGAGTGTGATCTAAAGTACCCCTCCCCTCAACACGCGGTACACCTGGCATAGCCAGCGTCACGATTTTGGCGTGATAATCAAGAATAGAATAATGGGGCGACAACCAGTCCATGCACAAGATAATATCAAAATCTACCACGCTAAGCAATAATAAATCGGCTATGGTCTCAAAACCACTAAGAGCAACCAAACACGATCGATAAACGCGGTCCACAATAAGAGAATCTCCCACATGAGTAGAAACATAAACAGGGGAACTCAAAGAATCCCGAGATACACCCAATGTGGAGCAAAATAAGAAGACACATAAGAGTAAGTAGAGCCTGGATCGAATAAAACCGATGCATCTCTATGGCAAACAAATATAATACCTATGAAGACAGAATCAGAGGCTACAACCTCGGTAAGGGCAGGAAGGGCATAGTATCTGGACTGGCCTCCCCCTCTAGGGCGACCTCTACCTCCCCGACCTCTACCTCTAGCTGGCTGAGCAGGTGGGGTAGCAGCTGGAGCTGTAATCATAGCCTGTGAACTCTGCGGGGCATGTTGTGGCTGAGAAGTCTGTGGAGGTGCACTCCTCCCAAGTCTAGGGCAATCCCTCACCACGTGGAATGTGTCACCACACTCAAAACAAGCTCTAGGAAGATGTGGTGGTTGTGACTGGCGCAGACCAGGTCTGCTAGACTGGCCTCTGAAAGCACCCCGCGTAGGAGGCACGCTAGAAATCGGAGGTGTATAATAAGTCTCCTGAGGCCTAGGAGGAGCTGGAGCACTACTGGCTACTGGAAGAGCTGAATGAATAGGACGACTCATATAACCCCTACCATGATGACCTGCAGCTGGGGTATGGGCACCAGAATAATGGCTCGACTCTCAAGACCTCCTGGCCTTTCTCTCCTCTCTCTCCCTAGCATGAATACCCTCAATCCTCCTAGAAATGCTCATCACCTGCTGATAAGAAATATCCATCTCCAACTTACGAGCCATGCTAGACCTAATGCTGGGAATAAGGCCCTTAATAAACCGGCGAACTCTCTCGCGAACAGTAGAAACCAAGGCTGGTGCATGCCTAGCCAAACTGGTGTAACAGACAACATACTCTGAGACAGTCATACTACCCTAGCGCAAATGCTCAAACTCTGTGCGCCATGTGTCCCTGAGGCTCTGAGGAACATACTCTCTCAGGAACAGATCTGAAAACTGAGTCCAAGTCAGTGAAGTAGCCTCATCCGGACTGTCTAACTCATAGGTACGCCACCACTCATAGGTGGCTCCTCAAAACTGGAAAGTAGTGAAGGAAATACCGCTCGATCCTGATATACCCATGGTATGGAAAATGTGGTAGCTCTTATCTAGAAATCCCAAAGCATCCTCTAATGCTAGACCGTTGGATACATGAGCCTTGTACTTCTTGAACCTCTCAAGCCTTAGCTGCTCCTCCTTGGAAACCGTTGCCCTAACCTTGGGCTGAACTGGCACTGCAGGAAGTCTAGGAATAATCTTAGGGACCTGCTAAACATACACTCGCTGCTCAGAAGTGCAGACGGCGGGAGTTTGTGCTCCTCCCCCGGCCTGAGATGTGGCTGCAGCAAGGGGAAACAACCCTGCCTGAGCCAAGGTGGTGTACATGCTCATGAACTGCGCCAAAGTCTCCTGAAGGGCTGGAGTAGTAGTAGCAGGAGGTGTATTAGGTGCTTGGGCTCCTGTTGGAACTGCGAGTGGTACCTCAGCGGCAGATTGTGCATGTGCTCTGGCTACACCACGTGTGCGCACTCGGCCTCTACCCCGACCCTGGCCTCTAACGGCTGCAGTAGGGGGCGCGACTGCCTGATCGTCTCGGGTAGCACGTGTCCTCACAATCTGTGAGAGAATAGAAGATAGAATTTTAGAATTGTGATGTCAAAATACTATACGACAAGGAAATCAAATGAAGTGGAAACTTTCGTAACAGTTACATAGCCTCTCGTAGATAAGTATAGATATCTCCGTACTGATCAGCGAGACTCTAATAAACCGGCTTGTGATCTATGACTCCTATGAACCTAGAGATCTGATACCAACTTGTCACGACCCCGGTTCGTCCTCCATGAACTATCGTGATGGCACCTAGTCTCTATGACTAGGTAAGCCTAAATTGCGGAAGAAAACCAAAATTTGCGAAACTAAAACATTTTAAAATAGTAATAAAGTAATAACAATATTTAAATATGCCACTCGACATACACCATGTTTAACTCTCACTATCCAATACATAGATCCAAGACCCGAAAATCCAGGAATCACAAGTTAAGATCAATACTACATAACTCTAACTCCGGAATGTCTAATAAGAACAAAAAAATACAAAAAGGCTAAATACTAAAAGCAGGAGTAAAAAGGGATTTCTTGGTCTGCGGACGAGGTAGATGTACCTCGAAGTCTCTAGAGCATCTGCCTCCTCAAGGATGATAGGCCTGAGTAGCGGTACCTAGATCTGCACATGAAAAACATGTGCAGAAGGGGCATGAGTACACCACAACAGTACTCAGTAAGTGCCAAGCCTAACCCCGGTTGGGTAGAGACGAGGAAAGGTCAGGGCCCTAATAAGGTTAAATAAATATAAAGATGACATGATAAGGTAAGCAGTACAACTAAATATCTACAGTAAGGATCTATACAGGTTAATAAGAGTACAGTAACAGAAACAAAATAAAGGCAAATACCAGGAAATACCACTCATAACCAGGATAATAGCCGAGGATCTCTTGGTATCTCGAGGATCTCTTGGTATCCTCAATTATATTCCAGGGATCTCTTAGTATCCCGAGGATCTCTTGGTATCCTCAATATATGCTAGGGATCTCTTGGTATCCTCAATATGCATGCCAGGGATCTCTTGGTACCCCGAGGATCTCTTGGTATCCTCAATTATATTCTAGGGATCTCTTAGTATCCCGAGGATCTCTTGGTATCCTCAATATACGTGCCAGGGATCTCTTGGTATCCCGCACCTAAGTTTAGATCATAAATACGTACAGGGGATCTCCCGGGATGTCGTCCCGTAGTCCCAAAGTAAAAACACATAGTAGCAACAAAAGAATACCCAATTAAGCTAAATTCCGTACTAAGTAAACAGTTAATTCTAGACTAACATGCTTCACGTAATGCAATTAAGGCAGTTTAGGCAAATAGGCAATTAAGTCAACTAAACATGCTTTTCTAAACTAGCAACATGCTAAATACGCAAGTAGAATAAAACAGGAAAAAGAACTCAATTGAAATACTTAAGGAAAAATTGGATTTTCAACAATTAGCTCAAGCACGCGCTCGTCACCTCACGTACAAGGCGTTTCAATTATCAAATATATCATATCCTAAGGGGAAGGTCGCCCACACAAGGTTAGACAAGCCACTTACCTCGAACCAGCTCAAAATCAACCCGATACCACGTCATTGCCACAAGTACTCGACTCTGAATGGCCCAAATCTATTCAATTCAATTGCATAATGTAAATAACGCTTCAAGTAACTGATTATACAATTAAAGTCTAAGCTAATACGTGAAATTATGTAAAATGACCAAAATGCCCCTCGGGCCCACGTCTCAGAATCGGGTGAAATTTACATTTTCAGAAACCTCGTACTCTCATGAGTCTATACATAATAAGAATACTGAAATCGGAGTCCAAATGACCCCTCAAATTCTCATTTAAAGGTCTCTTAAACTCAAGCCCTAATTACCCATTTTTTCAAAATTTTCACCACTAGTTAGGTCTTTAATTACATAAAAATAAGTTATGAAGTCAAGTATGTTACCTCCAAGTTATTCCCCTCGAATCCTTCATCTATCCCTTTCAAAGAGCTCCAAAACGATTAGAAATGGTGGAAATAAACCCCCAAGTCACGGAACCCCTTTTAAAATAATGCCCAGCAGTTTCCGCATCTACGGTCATGGGACCACATCTATGGTCCCGGGACCGCATCTACGGTCCCTCTTCTGCGGAACAAATATTGCATCTATGACTTTCACTTACAGAGCTAGCTTCCGCATCCGCGACTCCTATTCCGCAGATGCAGTACTGCTTCTGCGGTAATTCCACATCTTCTGCGGTTCCTGAAGAAAAGACCAAAATTCACTTTTGCAGCCCCTTAGACGCTTCTGCGGTGCCGCACCTGCGGTCCCCAAACCACAGATGCGAAAATACCAGAAGCAACTAAAATACAGCAGTTGCAACATTTCCTCAAACTTCTCGTTAACCATTCGAAATCACCTCGAGGCCCCCCGAGACCTCAACCAAAAGCACAAACATCACCTAATACCTTATTCAAACTTGTACCAGTCCTTAAAACACCTAAAACAACATCGAAACCTCGAATTAACTAAGGATTTAAGCCTAAGAACTCCAAATTTCCTCAAAATACGCTTTCGTTCAAAAAGTCTATCATAACCCGTCCGAATGAACTGAAATTTTGCACACACGTCACATTCAACACTATGGAGCTACTCCAAGCTCCGAAATTCCATTCCGACCATCGGATCAAAATCTCACTATCAGACCGGAAACTTCAAAATTTTAACTTTCGACATTTCAAGCCTAAATTAGCTACAGACTTCCAAAACACAATCCGAATACGCTCCTAACCCTAAAATCACCCAATAGAGCTAACAGAACCATCAGATTTCCATTCCAAGGCCATCTTCACACTGTTCTGACTATGGTCAACTTTCCAACACTTAAGCTCTCATTTAGGGACTAAGCGTCCCAAAACTCTCCGAAACTCAAAACTGAACATCCCTGCAAATCGAAATAGCAGAAATAAAATTGGGTAAAGCAGTTAATAGGGGATCATGGCATTAATTTTTAAGACGACCGACCGAGTCGTCACAAAATCCATTCCCATCAAGCGCGGCTCCGAAGCCTATCCCGAAGAAATTCAAAATGCCCGATCTTCTGAAGTACAATGGAACCTCGGATCCCAATGAGCACGTCACTGCCTACACTTGTGTTGTAAAGGGAAATGACCTGAAGGATGATGAAATTGAATCCATCCTGTTGAAGAAATTCGGGGAGACACTTTCAAAAGGGGCCATGATGTGGTATTATAACCTATCCCCGAATTCAATAGACTCTTTCGACAAGCTGGAAGATTCTTTTATAAAGGAACTGATCGGGTCCAACCCTACACCACTACAGAGTGGCAAGAGTGGTCGATGCAGCTTTTACCCAAGAAGGTCGGGATCGAATCCACAAGGAGCTAGAATATTTGGGAATTAGGTTTCTATCTACACTAGTAACATGCAAAGTAACTGTTTACACTTCTAAACATGCGTTGATGGTTCACTAATCTAGATTATCACTAAAGATGCTAAAATTAAGCTAAGTATGATATCTTTTGTGAGGTTTTCTTAATTTATGGAAAGGCATTAGGGAAGTGACTTTCCCCTAGGTGAATACTTGACGGGTTCTAAAGCCTAAGGCAAAGTTGTTATGTTTGGGATTGTGATATAGCCAATGCACAAAACTACTCACTCTATACCTCTCGATATCTTGAGTGACTTTGCCCTAATTGGCTTTCTCAAGACCAATTGAGTCAAAATTGTGCAAGCAATATAGGCTCAAGTCGGATATTACTATCTCTAGGTTTAACCCTTTAATTGGGGCTATCAATTTCTTGAACACGCTCTAATTCCTTGTTGGCCTGATTTTCCTAGACTCAAGCTCTCTTTCTCAAGAAGAGACCAAGTCAAAAAGGCCCAAATTAGCATTTGCAACCACTAATTCAACATGGAAAACACGAATCAGGCCAAATATCAACCACCCATAAACACCTAAGCCCTAAAACAAGATACCCATCAAATACCCACACTAGGGTTGAGCCACAACCCTAGCTAATGGGTCTAGCTACTCATAATAATGGAAGAAATCAGATATTGAGATGAAGAATAACCCATAAAATATAATTACAAGCTAAGATTCAAAGATTCAATGTTAAACTAGCTACAAAATTACTCAAAATAGCTCAAAAACGGTGTTCACGTGCTCAGCTACAAATAAGATGACCTAAAAATCTGAAAATGAAGTATTTATACAAGGCCAAAATTTTTGGACAAAATTTTCCATGAAGAAGGTACCGCGGACCTCGAAAAATGGACTGCGGCCGCTGTGAGGCTTTTTGGCTTCCAATCTTGTTCTCTGAATCTGGCCACCGCGGACGACAATAAATTAACTACGGTCGCGATGGATTCACCGTTGCCACATAAAATCAACCGCGGTCAGCGGTATCATAAAAGCTTCCAAACTTTAGGTTCTCTGAATCTCTTCTCCACGAACCGCAACAAATGGACCACGACCATGATGAGGCTACTGCAGCCGCGTAGAATCAATCGCGGGCTGCGTTGCTTGAAATTCAAGAATTGCATCCTCTCTGATCTTTGCCACCGCGGACCGCGATAAAAGAACTACAGTCGTGGTGGGTCTATTGTAGCTGTGGTGGATTTACTGTTGTAGTGGTGCTTTGACTTATTCTTGGCACTTGTACAGGTTTTGACTCCTTTTTGAGCTGATTTTGACTTCCTTGTCACTTTTTGACCAAACACTGCACACAAACACAACATGTAAGCTTTCAGGATTACTTGTACACACTTTTAATCCAAAATTCAAGCAAAAAGGAGTATAAAATAGACTAGAATCCCTAGTTATCAACTCCCCCAAACTTAAGCTTTTGCTTGTCCTCAAGCAAACAAAGTAAGTCCCACCTCCTTAAGAATAAAACCAAGAAAATTCAGCTGACCTAAAGTGACCACATCTAGCGTCAATTGGGACTAACAATTGCCTTCAATTCAAATGAATCATTAACAACATTCAACCTTTTTAAGCACCATGGTTTTAGTGCGACACAAAAGCATAAAGAGTTGACTCAACTCATCAAGGAAACTCTTTCTACTACTTTGGTCATTGTGGAACCCAACTCATACTCCTCACTCTTCCTTAAGCAAAACCTCACTTTTAGATTGTAGCACTCAGAACGAGGATTGTGAAACACACTCATATCTCTCAAAGAAAGGTCACACGTCTAACTCTACGTACCATAAACTTGTCCCTTATGTGAGACCACTAATGTAAGGTTCACTCAACTCAAAATCATATATGGCTTTTGTGGGGATACAATGAAGGCTTTTGGTTTAGGGTAGGATATATTTGGTCTAAGAAGGTTTCTTCTTCCCTTAAACACTTCGTTTGCTTCATTTTGGCACATATTCTCTTCACTCTTTGAGCCATTTACTTCTTTATTAGGGATTAGAGAGACACACCATCACTCTTTCTTGTTCATTTCAAATCTTTTTCTCCTGTCTAATCTTTCCACGCCTTTTATCTTTTTACTTTTATTGAATCCCTTCATTTCTTCCATTGTTCATTCTTTTGACTTTTTGATTTTTTCTTTTTTTTTTGCCTTTCCTTTTCTTCATTTTGTATCTTTTACCACTTTTTGCATTCCTCGTCTCTCTCCCCAAACTTATGTTTTTGCCTTGTGCTAAGGAAATATCGGGTGCCAAGAGAGGGTCATTTTAGAATGGGTAAAGGCTTGTATCATGGTTTTTGAAAGGAAAAGGGCTATGGCTCAAAGGGGTTGACTAGAGATATTATCATTGGTAGGCTATGGATGTTTTCAAGATACCATTCGGATCAAGGAGAGCCTATAATCACTTCTCAAGTCAAACAACACTTAGGATTTCACCTAGATAAACATTCAGGGCAAGTTTTAGACTCAATGGCACGGGACTTGGACTTGCAAATTAAATTCTCACCACACAAGCTATAGGATTGCTAAAGAGACAGAGTCGGGGGCCTACAACAACCTTAGCTAAGATTTGAGCAACGCAAATGGTCCCGAAAAATCACTTGATGATTATTAGCCAACACACGAGTCTCAAGGTCACAAATGTCATCATCCTATACACACCAATTTGTTTTTAACCATAAGGTCAAAGGCAAATGTGTTAGGCCCAAGTGAAGCTTTGCTTGAGGTACTATTACTCACTAGCTACTATTTACACAAAAACGAAAAGAAAACAGACTCAAACCCTTAAGAAGGTTGTCATGCCATCCATCATCGAGATGAGCCTCCCGGTTCACACAAACTCCACCTTTGGAAAGAACCGTGTCATTAAGAAAATCAAAGGCTTATTAAGCGCAAAACTCAAAATAAGAAGCTACAAACTAAAAAAGAAGCTGCCAAAATGAAGTAAGAAGTTGTGAAAGAAAATACGGAAGGTAAACTAAATATGTACAATAGGGGATTTAAACGAATATATGTATGTCCCCGTGAAATGTTTACTCAAAAACCCAAAATCTTGTAGTGCAACACGGTAAGGATATAGCTTACGCTTATAGGCAACTCAAGAATCATGAAAAGAACTATCCAACCCATGACTTAGAGCTTGCGACAATGGTCTTTGCACTAAAGATTTGGCGACATTATTTGTATGGGGTCCATGTGGATGTATTTACGAACCACAAGAGCCTTCAATATATTTTCAAACAAAAGGAGTTGAACATGAGACAAAGAAGATGGCTAGAGTTACTCAAGGACTATGATATCGATATTCTCTATCACCCGGGAAAGGCCAATGTTATGGCGGATGCTCTTAGCCGGAAATCTATGGGAAATTTGGCTCATTTGAAGGCATATCAAAAGCCGTTAGCCCGGGAGGTTCACCAGTTGGCTAGTTTGGGAGTTCGCCTCGTGGACACTATTGAAGGAGGAGTAATTATGCAAAATAGGGTTGAATCATCGCTTGTGAAGGAGGTGAAAGAGAAGCAATTAACGATCCATTGTTGGAACAGCTGAAGAGGGGTTCATAAACACAAGACCACAACCTTTTTCTTTTGGCATGGAAGATGGTACCCTACGGTATCAAGGGCTCCTATGTGTTCTAAATGTCAACGGTCTTCGAGAAAGGATCATGGCCAAAGTTCACACTTCCAGATATTCCGTACACCTAGGTTCTACGAAAATGTATCATGATCTTAAGGAAGTTTATTGGTAGAACAACATGAAAAGAGATGTGGCAGACTTTGTGCAAAATGTTCAAACTGTGAGCAAGTGAAGGCCGAACATCAAAGGCCCGGTAGGTTGGCTCAAAGCATAGAAATTCCAATGTGGAATGAGAAATGATCAATATGGATTTTGTGGTAGGGTTACCGCGCACTCCGCGCAAGTTCGATTCAATTTGGGTGATCGTGGATCGACTCACGAAATCAGCGGACTTCTTGCCAGTCAAATCTACCAACATAGCAGAACAATATGCTTAGTTGTATATCAAAGAAATAGTCATATTGCATGGCACTCTAGTTTCAATCATTTCAGATCGAAGGGCTCAGTTCATGACCAACTTTTGGAAGAAACTTCAGCAAGGTTTGGGTACGCAGGTAAATCTTAGTACAATTTTCCACCCTTAGACCGAAGGACAAGTGGAGCGAACTATTCAGATGCTTGAGGACATGTTGCATGCTTGTGTTCTTGATTTCAAAGGTAGTAGGGATGATCAATTGCCACTCGTAGAGTTTTCTTATAACAACAGCTTCCATGCTAGTATCCAGATGGCACCATTTAAAGCATTATATGGTAGGAGATGTAGGTCTCCCATTGAGTGGTTCGAAGTTGGAGAAGTTGAATTGATAGGGCCAGACCTTGTGCATCAGGCTATGGAGAAAGTCAAGATTATTAAGAAGAGGTTGAAAACTGCTTAGAGTCGGCAAAAGTCTTATTCAGACATTCGTCGTAGAGATTTAGAGTTCAAAGAAGATGATTTGGTATTTTTGAAGGTTTCCCCCATTAAGGGTATCATGCAGTTTGGAAAGAAAGGGAAATTGAGTCCAAGGTATGTTGGACCGTATAGAATCACTCAGAGGATCGGCCAGGTGACATATAAGCCTGAGCTACCACCCGATATTTCATTGGTACACCCAGTCTTCCATGTGTCTATGTTGAAGAAGGTAGTGAGAGATCCGTCCACTATTGTGCCGGTTGAGACTATTGAAGTTAATGAAGAACTATCATATGAGGAAGTTCCAGTTGCCATTCTTAACAGACAACTCCGAAAATTGAGAAATAAAGAAATTGCCTCCGTGAAAGTATTGTGGCGAAACCAACAGGTTGAAGAAGCCACTTGGCAAGCCGAGGAAGAAATGAAGAGGAAGTACCTACATTTGTTTGCCTATCCATGTAATAGCTTCTATGAATTTGGTTCCTATGAACTTTGTATCACTTGGTTAGTCTATGTAAAACGATTCCATTTTGATTGTATATATTGCCTATGGGACTGTGGTTAGTATGGTTATGAATTATGTCATGTCAATAGATTGTGTATATGCGGTTCAGATATGTTTTTGGAGCTCTCTAGCAGGTGGATAGGCCTAGATACAAAGGAAACTTTGGCAAAATTTCTGGAAATTTAGAGAGTTAGCCAAATTTGGGGGCTGTTGGTATGTGGTGTGAAACCTCCTTGTGATTTTTGCGAAGGGCAGTTATGCGGTGCATTATGCGACTACAGAATAGGTATACAGACCCCATACTGGTGCATACCCGGGCAGTATATTCAAATCTTGAGGGCCACTTTTGCAGTCCTTTTTGCGAGCCGCATGTCAATTATGTGATCTCATATGCTACCGCAGATTGAGTTGGGGCTCCTATTTTCTAACTTTTAAAACCTGACCCCATTCCATTAAAAACACCCCCATTAGATCCTTTTGTGCTATTTTTTACTACATTTAAGGTGAAAGAAAGTGTTCTAGAGGGAGAGAGTGATCCTCACCAAGTCCCCACTCAATCCTTGCCTAAACATTTGAAGATTATCAAGTAAATTTACTAGGCCTTCACCCCAAGAGGTAAGAACTTGAGCCCTTGTCTTTGATTTTGAAATTCCTACTAGAATAAGTAACTAACAAGGGGGTACATGGGTATAAGGATAGATTTTCTTGCATGCATGTATGATAAAAAGGGTATGGGGAGGCTATGAACTAAAATGTAATAATGGGGTGTAGGATGATAGAATCTCTCACAAAAAGGTCTTAAAATCATATTGCACACTTAGTGCTTGATAATGTGCCCAAATGAGCTAGAATCTTGATTATCCCTCTAATTCTTGGTTCAACTTGTAATTATCATAAAATAGATCGAAGTTGCTAGGAGTTCCGGAATTATTGTAAGAATATAGGGAAAGCTCTATTAAGGTATGTATGGCTAAAGCCCCCTCTTCTTAAAAATTGAGCTCCCATGATGTCCATGCATATGTTGTAAGTCCGAAATTTGATTGATGTAGTATGTGTTATTTCAAAGGAGTTGGTGTTGCAAGGATATATGTGAAAGGTGTGTCTCAATGTGTTCAATATGCTATTCTTGGTAAATTGGGAATATATGAAGAATGTGAACTATATGCTAAATTGCCTAGATTTCAAGTCAAGTTTAAATTGTGATTATCATGCCGAATCATGTGAATTCCTCTCTATGCTTACAACTTGAATTGCTCTTGTATGTGCCCATTATATTAAATTGCAAGTTTGATGTTGAAAGTGAAAGTGATGTGGAATGTGAATTTAAAAAGTTGGCCTGGTGCCAAGTATGATGTTATAATTGTGGCCCCAAGTGCCGACGAACTGATATATGTGAAATAAAGATTGAAATAAGGTGATTGATGGAAAAGGAAAAATGTCTTGGTAAGATGGCCTAGCCGATCAGGCCGTGATCGGACGCCATGCCGCACACATGGTAGTATTGTGCCGATATTGAAACCAAAAGGTAAGAATGAAATTGTGATTGAGGTACATGTCTCAAAGGAGGCAACCTAGCCGATCAGGTCGTGATTAGACTCCGTGCAATAAAGCGGTGGTATTGTGAATGATAATGCAACTGTATGAAATGTCCCAACCTAAATCTATGGAAATTATGTGAAAGCTACGTGACTCATTTTACTTGATGATGTGGTAATTGTTTAAAGCTCGTGTTAGTCCTTATGATTTCTTTGTTCTTGTATGGTTGTTCTTTCTAATAAGATGGTGTTTAGTTATACATACTAGTACTATTCCATGGTATTAACGTCCCTTTTGCCGGGGCGCTACATCTTTTGAATGGATGTAGGTGGTTCCATAGCAGACAGTGTCGATCGCAGGTAGCGGAGCATCCTCCTCTCAGAAATCTTGGTGAGCCCCTTTTCTTCCGGGGGTTATGTTGTACATCTTTTGTTGGGGGGCCTTGTTGCCGGCATTATCATAACTGTCTTTTGTATCCTTAGAGGCTCCGTAGATGTTTTGTGTGGGTTTTGTACAAGTATTGGATGGGTCACTAGACTATGTTGTAATTCTAAACTCTTGTTTCCTCTAAACTGTAACTGTATGAAATTTTGGAAACATAACTATGGTTTGAGGATTGTAATATAAAATAAACTAGCAATGTTTCATGTATGATCTTTCCTACTGTCAAATTTAAATGAAAGCATGGTTTCTTGATCATAGTGATCGATTGAGTGTCGGTCGCGCTTCCCGAGGTTGGGGTGTGAAAATATATACATAAGAAAGTAATTTTATATACAAATCAAGATTGCAAAATAGGAAAAATGAAATAAACTGGTAAAATTATATACATACCAAAAGTGAAAAAGCATAACAAAAAAAAGAAAATAGTATCATAATTACAGTCCAACATCATCAAAATAGGGTTACTCCCTCAAATGAAAGCTAGCATTGTCCTCAATGCTAACTAGCCAAAAGTAAGCTCAAAAAGAAGATATAGAGTAAAGAAAACTCCCTATGGATCCTCCGTCTGCATGGGGTCATAAGCCTGGGTACCTGGGTCCTATTACTGCTTGGGAACCTATGACTGGATCCCTGTAACCTGTGCCTGCTCTGGGACCTGAGGTTGGCTAGAGGAACCTCTTTGCGGGTCCTCCAACTCAATCACTACATCATCTGCCTGAGAGATCACTCTCCTCTTCTTTGGTGCCCTCGAACTCCTGCTCCGGCTCAGTCTGAGCTGCTAGAGGCTAGTCATGCAACAATAGCTCTAATGGTAGATGATCAGCAGCCTTCATCTTCTCCACTTCTCCCGTCAACTCCTTCACAGACTTCTTTGAGGCCCGAGTATGCTTTAGTTTCTTTGTCTGCTTGGTCATCTCCTTCAGTGACTTTCTATGAGCATCTATAGCATCCATAATCAACTTTTGGTTCTTCAGGAGCTTCTTCTGGTTGTCCATAAGCTCCTTGAGAGTCTCCTCCACTGAAGCTGGAACTTGTGGCTGTGGGGGTACGGACTTGGCTGCCACTGAACTAGAAAGTACAGACAGCTTAGAAGTTGTTGTCTGCATCTAGTTGTTGATACTGCAGAGTGTTTGGGTCAATATGTGAGCAGTCAATGGATATGCTGAGGATGATGGGATATCTGGAGCAGTGGAAGTAGATGGCTCAGAGACAATAGCTGGTGTGGTTGTGGGAGGCTGAGAAGAAGTGACTACTACTATTGGCTCTTCAGATTGGCTAGTAGAAGTAGTGGCTTTGCCTTTAGGATCTTTGGCTTTGGGGTTGTCATCTGCCTTGAGGCTGTACCAGGACATTTTGGGTTTCATCTTCACATCAAAGTTCCTTTTCTCCACATTTTGGTGTTCCAAATACATTGTAAGGAAATTTAGGAAGGGGTATGATCTATCACCTTCATTGATCACCCTAGTGATCACCCTAGACATGATATTTCCGATATTAATCGGGAACCCTGCCATAATAGAAGCCACTAATATCGCTCAGGAGATCGACATGGAGTTTTCATGGGTAGTAGGGTCCAGCCTGCTGCATACAAAAGTCTCCCACCCTTTTGCCTCGAAATTTAGAGTTTTCCTCAAAATTTGAATTCCTGATGTCAACCATGCTGGGGTGGTGCCTGGGAGAGCCAAATATGATGCTAACCATGGACGGGCTACCTCATCAAGTGCCAATTCTTCCAAATACAATGATTCATCTTCCTCAGGAAAGCCCAAGTACACATTGATTGTCTTACCATCGAACTTCACTTTCAAATTCCGCACTTTAGTCACTTTGGTATCCTTCTTGATGTGGGAAGCATTGGCGTAAAACTCTTTGACTAAGTGTTTGTTTGCCTCTAACACCTTGCTGGTGAAGTAATCCCACCCCACACGTTCATTGAATTGTTGTTTGCCATTGGGGTTGTATGGTAAAGTGCTTGTTTGCCTCTCTATGAATTGGCGCTCAATAATAAGCGACCTTAGAGGCCATCATTCTCGTAACTTGTGATAAGCTACCTCACTGACAAACCGCTTTTGCCACACCTCGGGATTTCTAGTTCTTTCCACACCCCTGGGTTGAGGCATACCTCCTCCCCCTTCATCTGGTACCCCAACATCTACATCCCTTCCCAGTGACAAAAGTGTAGGTGAGGTTGAAGCTGCACTATCACTGCTCTCAGCTGAGCCCTCAGATGACTCAGAAGAAATCTGAACTAAAGCTTGAGCAGTAGGAGAGGCCGGAGGTGTAGGTATATCTCTCAACCTACGTCTCTCCGGGAAGTCAGGTACATATTCCAGCATTGAGTTAGACTCTTATGCCTCCCGGGAAGGCACATACTCACTTCCCTCAGAATGGGAAGTAACTCTATCTACAACTTTGATTTGTTTTCTGGTTTCCCCAATTGCTTTTCGAACATGTGGTGTCAATTTTATCATTCCTCACCCCCTACCCCGGGAGGACTCCCCTCTTCCTTTCTGTTTGTCATCACCTCCTCTTGATTTAACTATTGTCTGCAAGGAGAATTCACTTAATGTTTGTTAGTATCAATACCAGAAGAAGCAGTGACGAGTATGATTGGAGACAGTTGATCGCGAAACACAGAAAATGCATCGCAGCCGCAAAGATACCACCACGGACCGTGAAAAATTGAACCACGGCCGCGGTGGGTCTATTGCAGCCGCGGTGGATTTACTACTGTAGCAATGCTTTGACTTGTTCTTAGCACTTGTGTAGGTGTCACTCCTTTTTGAGCTGATTTTGACTTCCTTGTCACTTTTTGACCAAACACTGCAAACAAAAACAACATGTAAGCTTTCGGGATTACTTGTACGCACTTTTAATCCAAAACTCAAGCAAAAAGAAGTATAAAATAGACTAGAATCCCTAGTTATAAGGCACATACCGGTGCCATCAAAGTCGCTACAAGGAAGTCCGACGTCTTCAAAATCAAACAGAGAGAAGATGAGATGTTGCGAGAGTTTGTATCTCACTTTCAAATGGAGCGAATGGAGTTACCACCAGTCTCTGATGACTGGGCAGTGCAGGCCTTCACCCAAGGTTTGAATTAACGAAGCTCAGTAGTTTCGAAGTAGCTAAAGCAGAACTTGGTTGAATATCCCGCCGTGATTTGGGCGGATGTCCACAACTGATATCAATCAAAGATTAGGGTCGAGGATGACCAATTGGAGCCCCTCGGGCTCAATATATCCTAGCAGGCTCCTAGCAAAGGAGCGAAAGCCAAACAAGGAAAGGTACCAACCATACACTGAAGATCGAAGAAATGCCCAAAGGCGTAACATACCCCGAAATGACCGAAGGGCGGCCCGAGGTCAGAATCCTCAGGGACTCGTGATCAGAGCCGGATTTGACAAATACACAGGGACGACAGAGGCACTTGGTTCACTTCAGCATCGATGTTTCGGACATCGTATCAGCCATAGGTAAAATTAGAGACACCAGGTGGCCAAAACCCATACTATCACATCCGCCGCAAAGGAAACCTAACTCGACGTGCGAATTTCATGGCACACACGGTCATAGGACCGAAAATTACAGACCGCTCCGAGAAAAAGTAGACTAACTACTTAACAAAGGGCACCTCCGAGAGTTCCTCAGCAACCGAGCCAAAAATTAATTCCGGGAAAGAGAGATGAACAGGAAAAAAGAAACAGAAAAACCACAACATATCATCCACATGATTGTTGGGGGAGTCGACAGCCCACAGGAACCCATTGTCAAACGAACAAAAATATCCATCACCAAGGAAAAGCAAACTCGAGGTTACATACCCGAAGGCGCTCTCACATTCAACGACAAGGACATCGAGACCCTGTCTCAGCCTCATAACGATATATTGGTAATTTCTTTTCTTGTGAATACATTTCAAATTAAACGTGTACTTATGGATTCAAGTAGCTAGGCCAACATTATCAAGTCGAGGGTGGTGGAGCAGCTCGGACTGCAAGACCAGATCGTGCCCGCCTCTCGAGTCCTCAATGAATTCAACATGGTAAGCGAGACAACAAAACGGGAAATTACCCTCCCGATCAATGTGGCCGGCACAACCCAAAATGTCAAGTTTCATGTCATAGAAGGAGACATGAGATACAGTGCCTTGCTCAGAAGGCCATGGATACACTGCATGAGAGCAGTGCCATCAACCCTTCATCAAATGACGAAGTTTCCAAATAAAGGACGGAATAAAAATGGTATACAGGGAGCAACATGTTGCGAGAGAGATGCTCGCATTGCACGATATGGTACCAACATCGGCACCTTCAACATCGAAGAAGCCAAAGGATAGGCAAACAACGAAGTAGCAATCACAAGCTACATCCTCGGTTGCACCCGAGTGAACGAATCGGGACCGTATCACATCTCCGGAGCAAGCAATTAAAGCATATCGAGGCTCAAAATGCCATCACAACTAAGGTATAACCGCCTCCCTTTTTATTTACTTCTTACACTAACCTGTGTGCAGGCGTCCAGTTAGAAGAATCGAAGTACCTTCCATATTGAAGACCTTAGGTTTTAAAGCATGCGTTACACTCTTTTCCTTCGATCGGATTTTATCCCAAGAAGGGTTTTACCGGTAAGGTTTTTAATAAGGCAACATCTATATGCTACCTAAGGAGAACTTAACAAGTATTCAAGGCTTTTCTTCAATCAACCTCGAAACACTGGGGGGCATCCCCCCGAGAGACCACCTTCTTGAAGAAGTCAAGATGAGCCAAAAAGGGTCTTGATAGGAAAATGATGTATCGGGCAAAACAGTCGAATGAATCGTGTCTACATAGAATAATTGAACCCTTGACGGCGAAAATATGTATACTTATACCAAGTAATCAAAGGAGTATCTTTTACCACCAAAAACGCTTCGCATTTCAAAGAAGTCTGGTATTTTTACAAGAAACAGCTCTAGGGCCTTAAATTTTCTGAACACTCGGGGACTGACATCAAAAACTCGAAGCGATAAGACTCCTGGGTCGGAAACTTTAAACTCGTAAGCCCTCAATGAGGCAACATCAAAGTTCACAAAGAACGACTCTAGAGCCAAAAAAGCGCTTGATGTCTCGGGGACTGTCGTCGACTGTCACCCATCGAGCTGTCAAAAACTCGAGGCAATAAGGCCCCGTGCGGGCAACCTCGAGCTCATAAGTCCTCCATAAGGCAATACCAAATCTGTAAGACCTCAAGCAAGGCATGAATCATACTTGTACCAAGAATATGTAAGACCTCAAGCAAGGCATGAATTATACTTGTGCCAAGTAACCTATATGTAGGACCTCAAGTAAGGCATGTTCAAATTTATAAGACCTTACAAAAGGCATAATCACGATCTTAAAGTTAAAGCTATATATTCAAACTTGTAAGACCTCTAAAAAGGCATACCCTCGATATAGACGCCGGAGCTATTTCACTCGGGGACTAAAAGGCTACGACTAAACACAATGACTATGGTCATAAGGCTTTGGCAAAACTAACGTGACTCGGGGATGCCCGACTGTCGCCATAAAAACACAGGCCTTCAATTACTTCGAAAATACTTCAAAAAGAACCGATTAATCAGGCTACCCTCGGCATAAGCAAAAGCGCTTCGATCATGGCAGCTCCAAATAACAGGCTTTGAAATAATTCAGCCACTGAGCGAAACCTCTCGAAGTGCTCATTCATCGATCACAATTGAGGTTCTTATCGAACCGTCGAAGAGTCGGGCAAACACAAAAACTTCAAAAAGTCTTTGACGAGGGAAAATAAAAGCCTATATTTGATGTCGTACCGACCCAATGCGTAAGAGCCACTGTCACCAGCTTAAACTAAAGGTCGTACTGACCCAATGTGTGAGAGCCACTATCGCCAGCCTATATTAAAAGTCGTATCGACCTGACGCGTAAGAGCCTAAGCGCCAGCCTATATTAAAGATCATACGGACCCGATACGTAAGAGCCCAAGCGCCAGTCTATATCATAGGCCGTACCGACCTAACACATGAGAGACACTATCGCCAGCCTATATTAAAGGTCGTACCGACCTGACGCATAAGAGCCTAAGAGCTAGCTCAAAATTCAAAAACCTAAGGGACAATGAGCTCGAAGTCAAAACCCGACTCGAAAATTAAGCCCAAAACGGTTAACTAAAAACGCCTAAGGGCAAATGTGTAAGATACAATGGGCTAGCCTAACAATCCTCAGTGCCGATTTCTAAACATAAGGGTTTTACCTCGAAGGCCAATTCATCTGGCTAATCACTGACAAACGTCAAAATTCAAGACAAAGAAAGAGATACTCAAGCATAGAGAAATTCATGAAAGGTGAAAACCAGAAGTCTTCTTTTTATATGTATCTATGAAAAAATAGAAAGCTTCATTTATAAATGTTCCCTAAGAGCATCATACATAGAATCAGAGAGAAAAATCCTAGTCTATTTTCCTCTCGGGGACTGCGGCCCCATCGGCCCCTTCCTTATTATCTTCGGCATCAGATATGAGGAACTTGGCAATTCATCCTCCTTGACCTGCTCTATCTCTTCCGAGATATCGAAGCCCCTAGCGTGGATCTCCTCGAGGGTTTCCCTCTGGGATTTGCACCGAGCATATTCATTGATTCTGCTCTCCCGATCGGAAGACCCTCTCAACTCAGCACGAGCGTCGACAACATCTTTCAAATAGACGACCACTTTCTTATCAGCCTTGGCCCGAATCTCTTCAGCTTTAGCCTGGGCGTCTTCAACCTCGAACTTCATCTTCAAAAAGTTAGATTCGAGACTTGCAATCCTGATCGTCTGGACCAAGCTGTTTTCACGGGCGTTCCTGAGCTGCACTTTGAGGGCATAAGCCTTCTCCAAAGCATTCTTCTTGGACAAACTTGGGCATCTATCTAATCTTTTATCTCATCACACTCATACCTGGCCTGACCAACTTCGCCCCAAAGGCGTTCCGGGTCCTCCATCTTTCTCTGCAACTGAAGTATCAAATTATTAATCTCCAAGGGTAGAAGAAGAAACATGCATCCCCTCGAAACAAAGGTTACCTGTCTCTTGACGTAGCCTTCGTAGTTTCGTCTTTGACTCGCCTCGTATCGCAGGTATACTAACTCCTTTGCCCTTTTATCACAAAGAAGCCTGAGGGATTTCTCCCCATCCAAAGCTTTCCGCAACCTAGCTTCACTGCAGAGCAGCTCAGACTTAAGCTTATCAAAGGCCTATGAAAAAGAAGCTCGGTGAGAAAATGAAAATGAAAAACTGAAAAACCAACAAAGTCAACCAAAACTCACCACATAACAGAGTCGCCGAGCCTCCTCAAAAGTTGAGCGTGCATCTACTGGCCTGGTCTCATTGACCCCAGCCGAATCACTCTCGGTGGGGATATGATCGCTCGATACCCCGCTTGATTTAGGCAGCCCCTGGCCTCGAACTTCCCTCGAAGTACCTTCGACGGGGAAAGAAGATGGCAGCAGAAAATCTTTATCCCTCGAAGTACCTTCGACGGGATAAGAAGACGGCGGCAAAGAAGGAACCATTTTCCCAATGCTAGAAACCTCGGCTGATGCAGGCTCAGCTGATATATTTTATTTGAGCCTCCGGGGAGGGCTTGCCTCACTATGAGCACCTTCTCCCTTCGAGGATTCCTTCCGTTTGTTATTATTCCTTGACCCCGAAGCCGACGACCCTTCCTCCTCACCGAAAGAGCATGGTATCACCTCAGGAAGTTTTCCAATGCTTGCGGTGACAGAATTAATACACATAAAAGAAAGTACCTTTCAAAGAAAATAAACCACGCAGCACGTACCGTGGTGTTTTGCCTCCCATATACCCTTTGACAGGTCTCATCACTTGCACTCATCGTAGGTCGAGCGAGCTGCCAGCTTCCAAGTCCAATCCGCCAGGTCGGGGACCTCATATGACATCCAGGGGATTGTTGTACAAAGGAAAAGGAAAATATCTTTACGGATCCACCTCCACCATGAACAAAAATGATAAAAACATAAGTGTACCACTTACGTGTGAAATTACATTTCTCAAGAAATGGCAGGAACTCCACAGGAATAATATCGACAGTCCGCACTCGGACAAATCGACTCATCCATCCTCGATCCCTATTTTCTTCATCGTTGGCAACAAAGGACCTGGTGGATCGACATCGTAAAGATATTAGGCCTCAGTAATGAAAGGGCCGTATAATCTGATGAAATGGCTAAGGGTGAACTCAAGCCCGGTTTCCTCCGCAAAGAACCTTATCATCAATACTATTCTCCAGAAAGATGGGTGAACCTCTGCCAAGGTTGCCCGATATTTTCGACAAAAGTTGAGAACGACTCTATCAAGAGGGCCCAACGTAAAGGGGTACGTATATACTTTCAAAACCCCTCTGCATGAGCCATGATGTTCTCTTTAGGGGAAGGTACCTGCAGTAACACATTTTCTCCCCATCCGCAGTCTCTCCTAACTGCCTCGAGATGTTCCTCTCTTATTGATGAGATGAACCTCGATGCATGCTCCCAATGGCCCTGAACATTGGGAGGTCTATCTAACATCAAATCTCTCCTCGAGGCAAAGCATCTCGAGGTTAGCTCGCCAGATGCCGGCGGTGTACCACCGACCAAGCGGGAAGTAGAGGCGGAACACTCCTCTTCTTGGTGAATGGATTTGGGCGTAACAGACATAGCTATGGTAAAATAAGAGAAGAGAAATGAAAACATAGGCGAAAACTTTGAATTAAAATGATGAAAAAGCTGACGCAAGGAAGGAGAACTCTATAAAAAAGGATAGCTGCTCAAAGTAGCAAAACCCTCAAATAAGGGGAGAGCAAACTCATATATAGAGCAAGCGGCGACTGTTCGCCTACTATGAAAGTCAGTTAGTTCTAACTATGCCATTATCACTTTTAGGGAAAGTGTATCGGTAGGACCATCCCGGTCACTTCATAATCGTGTCTTATGAATGACGCTGTCGTACAATGCTCGAGGGGTCAAAGATTCCCATGTCAACCTAGCCTCGAGATGGTGCCCGATCTCGAGGATCTCTGCTACCATATCGATGGGCTATAAGGAGCCATCTATACCAATCTAGCCTCGAGATGGTGCCCGATCTCTAGGATCTCTATCAATATAAAATTGGGTTCTAAGAATCTATCAGCATCAATCTAGCCTCGAGATGGTGCCCAATCTCGAGGATCTCTATTACTATAACTATGAGCTCTAAGGAGCTATCCATATAAACCTAGCCTCGAGAGAGTACCCTATCTCGAGGATCTCTGCTATTACAAGTGCGGGTCATTCACCCGATTCTTTGGCCCTCGGGCTACCTGAGCCCGAGTTAGTTCTCACCCGAAAATTATTAACAAGCCTCAGGGTTATCTTCGCCTTTAGATCAATTTAAACACTCTCTCGATTACTTTAGCCCAGGGGCCATCAGATTTCGAGTGTATCCTCGCTCAGGGGCCACCTATAACGCCTTAGGGCTAACTTCATTTTATGTTCAAATCGAGTTTACGAGGCCGCCCGAGTTCAAGAAAAATCTCACGCGGGGACTATTTGTAAAAGTCTAAGGGCTATTTTTATTTTCAAATGATTGAGCAAACTCTCACTCGATGATTAGTGACAAGGCCTAAACGGGCTAACCTCTATTCAAAGAAAATCGGGACCCTGCTCTCGCTCAACTCGAACTCAGAAGTCCCGGCGGTCTATGTATGCACCAGATCAATCCAGACTTAGTTCGGGGGGTGATAAAGAATCTCAAGAATTATCATATTAACTAATCGAGAACCAGAGGGATTACGATGTCTGGTTCCAGGGGTTTGAACCAATCAAAAGAAAAATGGAAAAGGGCCTAAACTACCCCTATCGTTTGCTAAATGGTTTATAAATACCCTTCGCCCATCTATCCGTTCAAAAAAATATACTCCGCCCATCTATTCGTTCAAAAAAACACATTACGTTAATTTTATTAACAAAAATACCCACGCGACTAACAACAGAACTAGTGGGTCTTTCATTTAATGACGTGTCGATTTTTAATTGGGCCACGTGCAATCTTTGACTGGAACAAAAAATGGATATTATTTCAACCTATTTACCTTATTCGGCCCATTTACAAAAATGAGTGGTATCTATCACACCCATTCCCACTCATCTGATCTCCCCTTTTCTTCTTCTCCAATTGGGACACTGCATACACACAATAACAAATTAATTAAAGAATAGAAAAAACCCAGAATCAAATAACCCAAAATTCAAACCAGATTATGAAACTTCTCCAATCAAACTCAGGGTAAGTATTGAAACTCTTAAATGGAAAATCAACAGATACACTTGGGTTGTTAAATAAGAAGACAAGGATCAAAACAAACCAAAAATCTGAAATAAAAAAATTGAGCCCAAATGCTAAAATTGTCCAAATATATCAATCAAATCTAGGAGAAATATTGAAACTTTGAAAAGGACAAGTAATGAAAATCTTTGGATTGTTCATAAGAAGACAAAAGAGCCACGAAATAACAGAGAAAAACAACTACATATAACTTATACAAGCACACAAGAAAATTGAAAGGTGCTAAAAAGCTTGAAATTATCACATTCTAGGATAAAGATTGAATCTATAAAAGGTAAAAAAAAAAGTAAAGAGTTACATTTGGGATGTTCATAAGAAGAAGAAGAGGAGGACAAAGAGCCATGAATTGCAGATGAAGTGAAAGCCAAAGCCATATTTTCAAACACAAAGAAAGATTTATTTCAGCAAAGAAACGCTAAAAATTCTTTGTGAGATGAGAGTGGGTGAGAGTGGGTGTACTGGGTGATAAGGAAATGGAGAGGGAAAAAAAGCAAAGAAAAAGAAAGAAAATAATTAGGCAAGTCAAATAAATAGGGTCGGACCAGGTAAATGGGTAAAAATAAGACCCATATTTGATTCTTGGTCAATAATGTCACGTGGCCCAATTAAAAATCGCCACATCATTAAATGAAAGACCCACCAGTTATGCCGTTAGTCATGGGGGTATTTTTGTTAATAGAATTAACGTCGTATATTTTTTTGAACGGATAGATGGACGGAGTGTGTTTTTTTTAAAGGAAGAGATGGACGGAGTGTGTTTTTTTGAACGGATAGATGGACGGAGGGTATTTATAAACCATTTAGCAAACGATAGGGCTAGTTTTGGCCCTTTTCCGAAAGAAAAATAAAAGTTCAGCACAAGCCAAAGGCAATTCGAAGAAACTTTTATATTGATAAAAGACGATTACAAAAGCATACGAGGGGTCCTTACACAGAAACAAAGAAGCAGAAAACAACATTTTAAAAGCCTAATCTACTTTTGGAAGTACATCCTCGGGAGCGACATCTGCGAGAACCGTTTCCTCGAGGACTCCATTTTGATCTTCCGAACAACGTCTTCGAGAATCTCCTCCAAAGCAGCAATAGATGAGGAAGAGGCTGTAGCCTATCAAAGAGCAAAAGCTTTTAACAGGCAGGGAAAATTGTGGCTTGGTGAAAACTTTGGCGAGTATGGGTCTCTCCAGCACTACTATTGGGAAGCCACTTCTTGAGACATTGTACTGGTATGGGATGCAAAAGTTAGTAGATGGTGCCACCTCACTCCATAGAAAGCAAAAGGAGTGAAGTGCCATACCAGGTTGAAGTTAAGAGAGGTGAGCAGCAGTTCATGGTCCACATATCCTCTAATACATGAATAATTTGAAGTCCCGCTCTCTATATTTCGTGCCAACAACAAACTTAGTGGGGGAAAAGCTCTGAAAAAGAGCCATGGCATAACTGGCAAAACCGCTGCCATATGACCTTATGGTCACGGGCTTGAACCATGGAAGTTAGAGTTTGGATGAGGATGAAGAGAAGAAAAGGGCTAAAGGCTGTTGAAGAATGGCCGGGTGGAATTTTGGTTCAAGTAACCTTCCATTTATAGAAAGGCAGTAACGCAACCGGAAGCGCAATCAATGCCTTTGGGAAAAGGATCGGCAGCGATATCATCGCTTTTGGGAAAATAAACCGGCGGTGCGTTGAATGCTTCTAGAAAGATGAATCGATGAGACGTCTTAGTCATCACAAAAGCTTATGTCATAAGCATGATGTCATCGTGAGAAGCTCGAAGAGATCAATGTCAAAATCGTTTCATATCATTTTATTCTAAGAAACGCGGGGACTATCTGTATACGGCATAAAATCGGGCTCGAGGCTCGACCTCGAGGGTTCCCTATGCTCAACCTCGGGGAAGAGCAAATCGGTGGCTATGATGAACGAGTGGGAGATTCCAAGGCAAGTGGTTAGAGCTGACCAAGTCTATAAGAATAGTGCAAGCCTGTACCGCGATATTAAATAGTTGTACCAGCTGCAGATCTTTGCAATAAATGCATATGTACTATGTTGGGATTCCCCCTCCTATATAACGGAAACCCTTGTTATTTTTTGCACACATGATATTCAATACAAGAAAAAAGAACATTCTCTGCTCTCTAACTCAAACACTCTCTATTGCCTTTCCTTTGGTTTATTGATTACATTTATTGTGTTTCATTGATTGTTCTTCATTTATTACTCATCATTGATCATAAAGAGCCCTCATTAAAGCTCTTAGAACTGTCCGTCCTTCATCGGCTACCCACAACCTAACGCTTAGCTCGACCTCGAGGCCCAATATAGGCTAGCTCGAGATCCCGATTCTCGGCTACTCGGTTTGCACCGCGTTCAACCTTTAAGCTCTCATTTTATTTTCTAGTGTCACACTTAGCATCTACTGCCTAACAACTAGTATAAAAATGAATTACGTATTTTTAGAACCACAAAATCAAATCTAATTGTAATTACCATTTTCAAGGTAAACAATCTTGCACCATCAAAAATATTATTATATCTTATATTTAGCTGCTTCTTCTTTTCAAACTTTTAATGTGAACTTTTTCTCTTCGCACCCCAACAATTTTTACAATAACCAAATATTAATACATATATTTCCCATACCAAACATCTTAAATGAATTATAATTTGGAATATGTCACTATCTCCGCAGTATTCATGTGCCTCCACCACTCTATTTATTGATATTTATCGATTCTATAATTCTCATTTCGTAATTGTGAAAGCAACATGGACAAGAGAGGAATAAATACGTTTTGTTTTTTACTAATCCAAATACACTGAATTAATATTGTTCATTCCTTGACTAATACATATGAGCATCTAAGTTTTTCTAGCTATAGCTCATGAATATCATTTGATTAATTTTGCAAGCTACTAATAAGACTTTTATCTTTAATTTACTTTAATTTACACCTTAATTCAAACCCTTAGTACTTATATAAATAAGATAATAACTTTAATAATAGGTAACTATCAAAAAATACTAATAGAAGAAAATTAGGTGGAAAACTATGGCGAGGGCATCGAGGCATGGAGTTTTATCGCCATCGTATAATCATCACAATATTTTACACATGTCCATCATAAGATTTTTTAAATAATTCAAAGTATATATAGACGGTATAAAAAATATTTATATAATCAAATCATATATATTTTTCTTATGCAAAATGTTTTACTTTATTTTCAAAATTACAAATCTCACTTCTACGAAGGCCGGCTACTTGTAGATAACTTTTTGTAACCTAATAAATAATGGAAAATAATCAAGGTCCATTCCAAACCGTTAAGAGATTGTTTGGCAGGGTATTGAAAAATAGTACTGAACAAAGTATATTGGTAATGATGAAATTAAAAATATTAGGATTATTTTTTATTGGCTATTTGGTTGGTGTATTAAAGGTTTTGAAAGGGTAGTTTTGTCTTTATACATGTTTATCTATGTATTAAAAATTATGATTTTGCTAATGTCATAACTTGCTATGTATAAAAATAGTACTGAATATGGGTGTATAACTAATATAAGTATTAGTTATATATAAGTTGAAAAACACTGTATCAAACAAAGGACTAATAATACAAAAGCTAATACATATATTATTTCTCTTAATACACCATTTCGAATATTTTTCTTAATACACCATTTCGAACAACCTCTAAGTATATTCTTAATAATAAGAACCTCACCTTTTTCTTCTTTTTTTTTTTTCGGTTTCTCACCCGAATGTCTAGTATTCACATTGAGTCCCGATTAAGGATTCGCGTCGGGAAGTCCCATATTGGGGGGTAAAGCATTCCATAAAAAGAATAATTCCATACCCAAGGATTCGAATCCGAGACATTCAATTAAAGATGAAAGAGTACTGACCACTCTACTGTAACCATGATTGGTCTGACCTTCTTTAGTAATACTATAAAACAAAGGTACGTGGAAAAAAAAATCCAAATGACATATATATATATATATATATATATATATATATATATATATATATATATATATATAAAAGATGATTTTTAATACCACAAATCTAAAGCTTTTCTTAGTAGGTCCTACAAAAGATTTTCTGCCACCTAAACTTTTCTATATAACATCTAACCTCTAACCTCCCTCCCTCCCTTCAACCAATTTTCCCTTTTTAAAACCTTCTTTCCCTTTACTCTTCTTTATTTTAAGTAATTGCTTCCATTTCTCACTACACTTTTCAGATATAAACCTGCAAAAACTGACAGTGGCAGTTAGTATAAAACTTTTTAAGGTAGTTAAACTTTTGTGTGAATGAAGCTAAGAAAAAAAGTACTCAATTATATATAAGTAGTCAAATATCTGAAGTAATTTGAGTAAAGTTAAAGAGTTTTGGAAAATGAAGGAGAGTGGTAGAAAACAAAGTGCAGCTTCTCCTTGTGCAGCTTGTAAATTGCTAAGGAGAAGATGTGCACAAGATTGTGTATTTTCTCCTTATTTTCCAGCTGATGAGCCACAGAAATTTGCTAGTGTGCATAAAGTCTTTGGTGCTAGCAATGTTAACAAGATGCTTCAGGTAAGAGACCTAAGTCTAATAATTTTAATTTCCTTCTTGCATTATGTCTAATTAAGTGGAGGAGAGTCTTGGAACAACGATAAAGACGTTGTTTCGTTTGACCTATATATAGGTTATGTATGGGTTCGTACCATGAAACTAGCTACTGATGCTTGCATCAGAATAGACTGCCTACATTGCACCCCTTGGAATGCGACCCTTCCCAACCCTACGTGAACAATTTTAATTTAATTTCCTTCCTGCATCATGTCTAATTAAACAGGGGAACCTTGGAACAACGATAAAATTGTTTACGTTTGACATTATGGATTCATGTCGTAAAATTAACTACTGTATCAGGGTATGCTGCATACATTACACCCTCTGATTGGATGTGACTCTTCCTCGAAAACTTGCGTGAACGGGAATGCTCTCTTTTTTAATAATGTCTAGTTAAGCCTCATTCATGCATTTTACCTTGCTTATTAAAGAATGTTGTTGGAACTGAGATATAGTTATTGTTAGTGTTGTATGAAAAAATGTTTTTATCAAAAATCTAAGTAGGAAATATAGCTTAGATTTTAGGACAAAGTGACAACTGCTAAAAGAAGGCCAATTTTTAAAGATTTGTATTTATAGGCACCCGTATAAAAATATGTTTAAAATATTTATGATTTTTTTTAAAGTTTACTAGTAATAGAGACTCACCTAAAGTTTAAACTTATGATTATATGAATTGGCTAGTCTAATTTTACACAGCAATTTAATTGCATAACTTTCGGCATTTTATTATAGAACACTATTTCAGATGCTAACTCTCGTCATTTCACTTTTAATATCATGATTTTTGGCATGATTTGCCTCTAATTTTGTATCTTCCTTACTTTAAGTGGGCCATTCTTTACTTGCACGTTGAGTATGCCCTTTATATTTATAAAAAATGGATTTCTGACCCACAAAGATTTGTTTGTTTTGCATTTGAGAACCCAATTTAACGTTATATCACACCCCAAGAATACTAAACAGTTTTGTTTTTTTGGATTAGAGTCAAAGTTAGAGATGACTATCAGTATAACCCAAAAAACTTTTAACGTGATAAAAGTAAAATACACCGATAAGATTTCTGTAAATATTTTTTTTCTATTATTTGTGGGAAGTGGGAACAGTAAATTCTTTTTTAATATTCTCCATTATTAGCTCTATGACGGCTGAAAACGGTTACTTTAGGTAACATCATACCTTTGATTTTATTTATTATTTATTAAATTTTAAAATAATTTACTGAATTTTTTTATGTCGTCTCTGTCTTGACCCATCTTGAGTCTAATACATTATATTATTTTAACTTAATTTGTTTAAATAATTCAAGAACGTTTTCCAAATAATTAATTAGGAGCAGAAGAGATAAATATTGGAAAAAGAATAAAGAAAAGTGAGTCTTTGTAAACAAAGTCTTTTAACATTTGTCTTATTTTTCTCTTGTGGTACATAAGCATAAGAATATAGTCAAAGATTTGTTATCCCAAAGTAATTTTAGAAAAGTGCATCACTTAGCAATTTTTTCCTTGTTTTAATAGGGTGAGTTCCCACTTAAAAGACAGAAATTCTATGTTAAAAGTTCAGGTTTTTACTTTACTCTTTTCTTTGAGGGCTTAAACAAGATTTCTTTTGGTGTAATCATGACATCACTATTGCATTTATCATTTTGTCAAATTTTAGGGCTAGAAATTAAATTTATGCCACTTCCATCGAAAAAATTTCAGACTAAAATACCTTATTCACCCCCTCTTTTGGTTTGGGGGGGGGGGGCAAATTAATAGAAAATAGAAAATAAAATAATTAAGTTTCTATTATGGATGGTGATTGTACAATCTTATATGGACAAAATATGGTATATTGCCCAAAAAAAAACTTACCCGCATTCCATCTTTACATTAAAAAGATGGTTAAGTAACATATCATCACTTTGATTTGTATGTAATACAAACAGTTGTAGAGCTATAATTTTCATCAAGGGATTATAAAAAGTTTAAACAAGCGGAGAAGCCGAGGGATGCAATATCTTTATGTATATATATATACACACACATTTTATATAGTATAATTCCCTGCAAAGGGGTCCATCTGTTCGGATGAACCCTTACGTCCCTAGCTCCGCCATTGAATACTGAGTTAATTGCATGAATTGATATAAATATCAGGTACAAATAATTATTTTTAATATTTTTGTAGGAGTTACCGGAGCATCAACGGGGCGATGCCGTGAGTTCAATGGTGTATGAGGCAAATGCTAGAGTTAGAGATCCAGTTTATGGTTGTGTTGGAGCTATATCATCTTTGCAACAACAAATTGACCATCTCCAAACACAATTGGCAATTGCACAAGCTGAGGTTGTACACATGAGGATGCGACAATTTTCGTCCATGTCTAGCGGCGGCGGCACGGCCGAAAACTCGCCGGAAAACGTGTCGCCATCGTCCCGACACACTCAAACTCAACCAATCATGTCCCTTTTTACCATGGACATGGTGGTTGATCACGCTAATATGGGGGAGTCCTTATGGTCATGCTAGCTAGTAATTTATGTAGTTCAGACTCTTCAAAAATATCGTTGGATGCGAGTCGAATCCTCTAAAAGTAGTATATATTTTTGGAGAATCCGACATAAATACGACAATATTTTTGAAGAGTTCGTGCAACGTAGTTAGTAATTATTTAGCTAGCTAGTTGCTTGACTAGCATGCTTTGCCTAGTCTTTTCTAATATTTGCAATCAAGATCTTACTTTATTGTCTGCTTTTTTTTTTCCCTCTTTTTTTTTTTTTTACTATACATCTTTATATAGCACATCTCTAGCTGACCCCTCGAGAGATGATGATGACCATTATTAACCATATTGTAAATGTCTAAACATATAATTATGAGATATAATTATGATATGTAGTTATGTATGCTGAGTTGACTACTTTATAATTAGTTTTCTCTTTTGCCTTTTGTTGTGGGGTAGACAATTGGTTCAAGATTTTGTATCTAATGCTTTTGATGTTTGTACCTTACTTTTGAGGAAACTCTTAGACCATTTTTAACATAATGTTTGTCTTTTTTTTTTTTTTTAATTTCTATTTTTTTTTCATTTTCCTTGTTTCCTTTTGGCCCCCATGTTGGAATATGGTGTTATAATTAAGGCAAAGTATCAAATATGAAGTGACTATAATTATAGGCCATGGCTTTTCAAAATATCAAGTTCCTGCTTCTTTTATGGTTTCTTCGCTATTATATATTCTTTTTATTACTGTTGTGATTATGTTTGTCTTGAGCCGAGAGTCGGAAATGACTTCTCTATCTTTACAAGGTCAGAGTAAATTCTGCGTTCGCACTACCTTTCCGGAACCATACTTAGGAGATTACATTAAGTATGTTGTTATTGTTGTTGTATAATTATAGGCTATAACACTTTAAATGACATTCTCAATGTCCTCTACATCATGAATAGATGTCATGTCTCTGAAGCTATTTTATTTCCATCAACCCTAATGGTATCCTTAGAGACTAAAGCTAGAGAAACAGATCTAATTATAGGGGGTGGCAAAATTTGATTTTTTCAAGATTACTTCATTCCACTCTTTCAAGAACAATGTGATTTGAAATTGCAAATTTAATACCTTTTGGAACTATGCCCAAGTTGTAAGGTAGTTGAGACTTGCTTTTCATATAGCATCTTTCATGTAACAAATCTTTGGCTTCTCCTTAATTTTCTGCAAATCTCCATAGGCAGATTATAGCCAGATGCTAATCTACTTGTGTTTGTCCTATAAAGACCTTACATCTTTATTGGTATACCCGATAATTGGTAGAAGCATACAATGAAACATTGTGAGCTATTAGATGGTTAGAACCGCATAAAAGCCATTAAGCTCATTTCAATAAAAAATTATAAAGAATAATTGATCTAATACTAAAAGTTCTCTATATTTGCTGATAACATATAAATCTCTAGCAAGCTAATTTTTTTCTTAACAAACATTAGACCTTAATAAAAGGTACTATATATATATATATATATATATATATATATATATATATATGTGCGTGCGCGTGTCTGTTGGATACTAAGGACCTGTTTGTCCGTAATTTTTTTTATTTTTTTTTCCAATTTTTTATTTTTAAAAATGTGTTTGTGCATGAAATTTTGCAAGTTTTTGAAAAAATTTGAAAATGAGTTTTTCCAAAACCACTTTTTCAAAATTTTCAAAATTATTTTTCCCCAATCACAAAACTGTAATATTTTTTCAAGTGAAATGCATGTCCAAATACAATTTCAAATTTCAAATAATTTTTCAACTTAACTCCAAATACTATTTCTTTTAAAAAAAATCATAATTTTTATGTTCAAACGCCTGCTAAGAGATTGTAAATCCTTCAGTATACAAATAAAAAAAAATTAATGATAAATAATATAGTAATAGATAAAATATATTTCAGCATATTCAAATTTGGAGCCAATAATAATAAAGAAATTCAATTTATACTCTTTTTTTTGTTTTTGTTTTTTGTCCTTTCTTTTGCGGGAAAAGACTCAGTCAAAAGCATGAATATTCTCTTCTCCTTCCTTACACCTTCCTCCTCAGTCCTCACAACTGCTCCATCTTCTACTCCGTACTCCATCTTCCACATTTTCCCACAAGTGTGATCATCAATTTGATTTTGAATTTCATGTCCATTGCAGAAGCAAAATTAAAGCTCAATTAAATACTTGGGCTACAGTGAAAATGGCAGGTGGAAATGAAGCATTCAGAATATGTGGTAGTGTATCCGAAGCATTGAGTTACATGCCATGTCCCCTGCAATACACTGAGCCTAACACTAAGAATGATCTATGGGTATTCTGGAGCCAACAACAGTAAGTGCTTTTTCCCCTTTATGTCTATGGTCCATGGATTGGTATTTACCCAATATAACATCCAGATTATATGATGCTAGGGGTGGCAAACGGTCGGGTCGGATATGGGCTGGTCGAAAACGGATAATGCAAAAAACTTATAAATTATCCGATCCAACCCATATTTAATATGTATAGAAAATAGGTTAACTTAATATGATCACTTTTGGGGAGAATTTCTAGTCTCCCAAGGTTCAGGAACCCCCAATTTTTGTCATTGCAAATGTAAAAATTAAACTCATAAGTTATCTATTGGTTATCCATTTTGTAAATGGATAATATGGTTCTTATCCATATTTGACCCATTTTAAAAAAATTCATTATCCAACCCATTTTTTAGCCGTTAATATGGATGAATAACTGTTTTTTTATCCATTTTGCCACCACTATACTCAACTCACTTATTTGGAGATGATGCCTATGGCCTATGGGTTCTCTCTTTGTCCATTCTTTTAGTTTTACCCCTGGCTAGACTTTTGTGTTTGGTTAATGCATAGGAGTAGTGACACTCATTGTGTTTATTGGGTGCTTATTTTGCTTCAATTTGACATATTTTGATACTAAATTGGACTATATTAATTTATTTTGGACTAAAATTTGTAAATTATGTTATGATATGGAACTTAAGCCTAATTCAATCTCAAAAACTAGGTCATAAGGTAGCGATTGTGCAAGACCATATAAAGAGACCAACTCGTCCCCCATCCACTACCAATTTGGGAATCTATCACGTGAAGTACCATACTTATATGTACCCAACAATGTGGTCTAGTAGTCAATAAAGTGGGCGAAAATTAATTTCAAGGTTCAAATCCTAGTAGTGACAAAATATGTGCTAGGTGATTTCTTCCTATTTGTGTAAGCTTTGATTGGGTCTGGGAGATAGCAAGTAGCGGGTGGAACAGTCGAGATGTACGCAAGCTGACCTGAACACCAACGTCATAAAAGAAGTTCCATGAAGACAAATTTCTTCATATCAGATGGCAAAACGTTGAATTTTCTATCTTACTCAATGTTCACTTTGTTGAATCAGAGGAGCAGAAAAGTGACAAACCTTTTGCCCCACAGGTAGTACTACTCTCTAAAATCTTAATAATGGTGGACTTCAATCTTATCAAAGTAAGTGATTAAAGTAATAGTCAATCATTGCTCTAGCTTAGAGATTATTTTCTGATACTTCTCTTGATCTGACTTGTGGAACTTTAAGTGGTGCCTAGGAGTTGATATACTCCAACTATCCTAATACTTCAAAAGAGTCAGTTTGCTCAACTTATGAAGATTGGTTCATGTCATTGTTAGATTTTATTCAAGTTTTAGCGATATGAAAATTAGAGCAGTTAAAGTAAAAATTCAGGCTTGTATGTTTAGAACACTAAATAATAGTTTCGAATCATGGTGCAAAAGTTCTCTGAATCAGAGGAAGGAAAATACCAGAGCAAAGTGAAGCCAGTAAAGCGAACAAGGGGAGGTAGTAACTAACTTGCAACTCTCATTCATGTTACTCTGCGGAGCACTGCATAATAGAGGAGGACCTACACTATAGGTTCAGGGGTCATCGGTAACCGGAAACTTGGTAAAAAACTCCATATATACTTGCAAATCTCTTCAAAAAATAGTCAGATATTAGCATAGGTCCTGTACCAATCTATATGAACAGTAATAAATTTATATTGAATACCATAGTGCCCCAGCGACCACCGAATCCTGGCTCCCCCTATGCTGCATAAGTATTCTTAAGTGTAAAGTTGAGCTTGTTTATCACTCCTATAACTTATGCAATCATGTTGAAGTTCTAATCTTGTTCTTTTTAGGAGTGCACCATTGGCGGTGCTGCTTATTTGTTTCATCTGTTATCTGTTAATGCAAATTCCCAAGGATTTGATAATGATAACTTTTGTTACTCGATAAGATGAGCGACTTTTAAATGAGTCGGGTTTAGATTGGGGAATATGAAGTCTTTGAGCTTATGGATCAAGACTTTTCTTCATAAAGCATTGCACTCATTTGCTGTCATGATACCATTGTTGCTCAACACTACTATATTTTATCAGCAAAGAAATGACATTGCAACGAATGGATCATATTACTTGGGAAAAGAGGATCTTTCTGAACCATTTGCTTGTATATCAGTGGATAGCTTGCCTAAACAGGAAAAAACATAAGTTGCAATGTTTTTTTATATCATATTGTTCAGTTTTCACTCCTTTATTGTTTATCTTATTCTTTCTTAATATGTGTTTTGTATGTAGTGATTGTGGTATATATTGTTTTGCATTTGCGGAGTATTTCATTGAAGGCAAGTAGATACCTATTGACAAGAACATCATTGATCCTACACGTCTTCGAACCAGATATGGAGCATTATTATACAATTATGGTAAAAAGAAGCAGCTGGAATATCTGGTTAGTGAAAATGAGGTTACTGGATGATTAGACAAACCTTATGTTTCAAAAAGGCGCAACACAAAGATCAATTAATAGTTTTTTGATTTTTGCTGTAATTTAAAAAATATTTTGGATTGAAATGCAGATTAATATATTGGTATATATATATATATATATATATATATATATATATATAGCATGTTGTTTGTGTTTATATTTTTATGTATAATGTGGATTGGAGCTTATATTTTTTATGGTGTGCTTTTATGCATATTAAGTTGGATTACATAATTTTTGTTGATGATACTGTAGCATAATTAATTTTATTTCCTGTATATTATGCTTGAGATATATCAACTGAAAGTATTTTCTCCAATATTTTATCCTGGATATATAAAATACATATTTTTTTCTGGATTTGAAGCGATTTATTTATTAAAATAAAGATTAAGGTATTGGAGTATATATTTTTTATGGTGTGTTTTTATGGATAATAAGTTGGATTTCATAATTTTTGTTGATGTCATTTTACTAAAATTAGCTAGAGTTTCTTCTGTTTGGTTCCTGTATATTATGTTGTAAATGCTACTTATAAAGCGCTATAAGCCAGTATATTATAATGGAGAATGGTAAAACAATGAAGAAGTTATATCCATAACAATTGGCTAGAATTAAAGACTACAAAATTTTTGCTTCCTGTATATTTGGCTGGAGATCAATCATTTGAAATCATATTATCCAGTATTTTATCCTAGATGTATACAAAACTTCTTTTATTCTTTTCATAACCTGTCACGTTCCAAAACCGACCCGGTCGTGATGGCGCCTATCGTGAAACTAGGCCAGCCGATACATTTCCAAAATAATCCACATTTCATTTAAAACTTAAGTAAAACCATTTTTCAACTGAAATTCGATAAAGATATAAAGTCAAAATCAAACAAATTGAAAAATACAAGCCCGACCTTGGGTGTCACTAAGTTATGAGCAATACTACGCCTGTTCCAAAAACATAACTAGACCAAAATAGTCTGAAAATATCCAAAATACACTAGAGGGTAGATAAGGAAGGAGAAAGTCGGGACTGCGAGCGTCAGGTAGGTACCTCGATATCTCCGATGAAATCTGCGTCTGGAACAGTCAACAGCCGCTACCGTGGCTTAAGATACCTGAATCTACACACAAGGTGCAATGGGTAACGTGAGTACACTAACTGAGTAAGTAACAAGTCCAAACTATTGACCGACAGGTAGTGACGAACTAAACCTCTGCAGTTATAACACAGTTAAATGGAATAGTAGAATATGTATGCTGGCAGTTTAATTATTCAACTCAACAGTAAAGTAAAACACATATCCGAACAATGTGAAGTGTAGTAAATGCCAGAAGTATATGAAATGCCCTATGTGCTCCCACTCTCAAGTGCTTAACCACTCGGTACTGTATATGGCCATCCGGCCTAGGAAAGATTCATCCCGGAATATATTCACATCACTGACGACAGTCACCCACTACCGAGAAAGGCTATTCTAGCCCCATGGAGAAGATCCATCTCCAAGTATAAGTACTTCGGACAAGATCTATGTCCAGGGAAGATCCATCATTTAATAATATCAACTGCGCTCACTAGGGGCATGTAGACTCCGGAGGGGCTCCTTCAGCGCAAGAGCTATAACAAGCCAATGAAGGCATAATCAATATCCCGCTGTAGCGTGCAGCCCGATCCCATGCTGTCACTCAATATCAGGCTTTCGGCCTCACTCAGTCATCACTCTCCAGTCTCACACACACGGGCTCAAAATGCCATGATACTAGCCCGAAACAATGATATGATGTGCCAAATAGCAATAACCAAGACTGAGACATGATATAATATGCATGAACATGACTGAGTACAGAATATCAATGAAGTTAATGATATGACACCAAGAACGACCTCTTGTGTCTCAACAGTATCGGCGTGAAGCCTTAACATGATAATTAACATGATTTACAGCTCATTAACTTAATCACATAATCACAACACAGATATTGTCACGCCCCAACCTTGGGAGGTGTGGCTGGCACCCGGTGCCGCACTGGCCCGAGCGAACCACTCTGTAACTCATTTATTCCTTTTGTAACTATCATGGGCCAACACGGCCACAACTCGTAATGTACAATTGTAAGTGGACAAATGTTATATCAATGAATCATCGTTCATAAAAAAATGAATACATATGAGCCGTCAAGGCCTTTGCATACCATTTAATACTTATAGTGTCATGCATATGCGTATGAATGTCATGTCGTGCATAGGTACATGTGTTCATAACATCATCAAGCCTTTGAGGGCACCCCATCACATCATCTCGGCCATTGTGGGCAAATCATCAACGTGTACCAGCTGATCAGGTGGCGGTGCGTATATAACGCTGTAACCTTTTCCCATATATATATATGGCATATATAACGCCATCTGGTGCCACTGTGGGCAAAATCATCAATGTATACCAGCTGATCAGGTGGTGGTGCGTATATAACGCTATAACCTTTTCCCATATCCCATATCCCATATATATATATATATGCATGTATAAACGCCATCTGGTCATGGGTCAATGTGCATGTATAATTGCATATGAAATACGTTAATAAAATCTCTCGGTACGTCATAAGACCATTATGCCTTTGAGTAATACCATGAAGTAAAGTTTTTCAACTTACGTATTTTTCTGAGACCCAAGAACAGATGATAAAATAATATGACACATGAAAATTTAAGAACATAGGCACCTCTAAATTTTTTTATGAATAAAGTCGTTTATGGAATTTGTGCATTTGCTCGTTTCGTTCATGTCGTTAAGATCATGCCAAAAATAAAGAAGGTATAACCTTAACATACCTGAGTAGCGAAAAATTCGTATGATATTCTTGAGACAAAGTCTATCCGGTCAAGGAGCTATCAGTTGGTCTTGCACATAAGTCATATTCAACATTGCGGACCTACTCCAACTTCCGGAATCGAAATCCGACCCCGATATTAAAATTTTTACTACTAGTCTAAATCATCAAAAATTCTACTTTTACCATTTCAAGCATAAGTAAGCTACAGACCAATAATTGAGGGACCAGAAGTGCTATTATTCCTTTGTAATTTGTGTTGCTACATTCTGCATCCTAATAATCATACCAAACAAAATCATAGAGTAATTAAATGATTAACTATTACTTGAAACATATACCTGCCCACTTAACATTGTCAAGTTGAAGCCATGAAGAACTTGGATGTTTGGCCTTGTTGGATATGCAAAGCATACTTCCTTAAATTCTATTATTCCTTTGCTTTGGTCTAAAGTCAAACCATCCTCGTTACTTGAGTCTATCTTAGACTTTCTGTCTAATATAGCAATTATTGAAGCGGCAGCACCCTTAGCTTCTTCATTGTAAAAACTAAAATGTACTAGCTAAATCAATAGCTTCCCTAATAATAGGCTTCAAACAAAGCTTAAACAGAACAAGCATATGATCCCTCATTGCTAATCGAGCACAATACGATAACATCTACCCGAATTAGCTACTACCCATGTAGACAAACACTTGACACTGCTCATCCCTAATCCCCAAATCACACGAAGAACACGATATGAATACATAAATGGAAAATCATTCCAACAATTAGTTTCATTCCTAATTGCATATATCTCCGAAGGAAGAAACCTGTGCAAATCGACATGTTAGGACCAACACCAAATTGTGGACCAAATCCTGCGACCACGACAAGGAAATCTACATCTACATCCCCTTGAATTATATATGCTACTAATCCTAGATGGTAGTTTTTAGATAGCGCAAAGTTAAATACATTCTTAACAGAACTTCATGTCTTTTATTAACACCTAACTGACTACATGGACATCAATGAGGTGCATATATATCCATTTTCTCATGTTTTTTTTTGTTAACATCATAAAGATCACTCGAACTATTCAGGCCTAACATGATAGAATTGCATGCTCAGTATTTTCTTTGATAGTGTTGTAGATCCTACAGGCATGACATATTCATTCAAACTTAAAGTTATTCTTCCGATCATTCAAAGCAAAAGTAATCAGATTAATATCCTAAGATTAAGCATTTTTAATAACCTTCAGGTCCAAGTTAGTGGGGGGTTTTCCACATTCTTATTTAGCATAAACTGAGAGGTCTAAGAAATATATTCTATAGAACTGATTTCCAAAGTTTAAGGATCTAGCTAGCAATAAATATTTGGGCCATACAAGGTCATTAAGCTACGTAATAATTTCCACAAACTTCAAAAAATTAGAGAAAAACAGCACAAACACATGTTCCTTCATTTCATGGAGGAACAATAAATTTATATGGTCATGGTTTCTAAAGTTATGGAAAAGAAATATCATTAAGAAAACATGGGATTAAAATAATGAAATAAAGTTAACCTATATTTTGGCAAGCTCTTAATATAAAGTTCTTAGAATCCTTCTGGTTTTCAGAACTCTACATGAACATAGTTATTATACGTGCTTTAAATACATTATAAGTACAGTATCTTCAAAAGAAGATTTTAAATATTTAAATAGCCAGACAAAATTCTACTTTATGTATAGCAACTAAATTACAAGTCTTCTATAAGGAAATTCTAGCACATGATTTTTTTTAATCCATGGAGGTACTAAAATCAGAATCTATCGCATACAGATTAAGCAATGACTTCTAACCTTCTGGCTGCATGCACTAAGCATATAATAAGTGTACTAACAAGTGCCTTGTGATTATCATGTGGTTGCCACATAATCCAAAGTGACTAAGAGTCACTTGTTTGGAAAGTGGTTTACTGCCACGTAATTCTCTTGTTGGGGAGTTTAAATCTTATCCTATAATTTATTAATTAATTAGGCAATATTCCGTTACCTGGTAATTAACCAATTACCCGCATAATTAAGAATTATCTTAAATTACTTAAAATTCTACTTATTTTTAACATACTTTATATAACTTACTATCATGGTTATGTGATATCACATAAAATAATACATATGCTATTATTTTCATTAAAAAATTCATGTAAAAATACATATATTTTCTCAACTTATAATTTTAAATCTCATATAAAAAGTACAAATTTTCGTATGCTTAATCCTTAAAATGGTAAAAAAATAACCTTATTTTCTTGTGAGAAAATAATTTCTATCTTTACAGTAAAGAAAATCTCATAAACTTTCTGATATTATGTGTATAATTTAAAATATATTTAAAAGTAGTAATATTAATAACTATATAAAATCATATTTTTCAAGCCATTTTTTTTCTTTACAAATAAAAAGTTTCCACTCAATATATATATATATATATATATATATATATATATATATATATCAAGGTTGTTAAACTTAAGGGGTGTAAAAGATATCAACAATAAAAAGTCACTAAGCGGTGCCATGGAATGATCTAGGCCACAATTCTCATGGTGCCCGCCACACGCCCGTCACTTGGCATTTGCGTCACCTCAATAGTAATCATAGAACGCACAGTTCGGGGTTTCGAACTCTCAGAACCAAGTTTACTTACCTCAAACCAAGCCAAAACACTAGCCCGCGATGCCCTTGCCTCTCGATTCGGCCTCCAAATTCTCCGCTACCAAAATCAGTATAATATCATCAATATACGCTAAAGGAATGAACCTATACAAAATTGTCAATTTAGACCTAAAATCCCGAATTTGGCTCAAACCAGGCCCCCGGACCCACGTCTCAGAATCCGATAAAAATCACAAAACTAGAAAACCCATTCGCTCACGAGTCTAACCATATTAAATTCACCAAAATCCGGCGTTAAATGGTCATCCAAATCCCTAAAATTCACTCTCCAAATTTCTTCCATTTTCCTCAATTTTCACCCCAAACTCCCAAATTAAATGATAAAAATCCAGACATAATCATGGAATTTAATCAAATTTGAGTGAAAAACACTTACCCCAATCACTCCTCTGAAAATCTCCTAAAAAATTGCCTTCTCTCGATCTCTCTAATGAATTTTGAAATAATGGACTAAAACCCTCGTCTTTGATCTTAAACATTCTTCCCAGATGTGTCCTTCATCACGAACGCGACCATCTCTTTGCGTTCGTGTAGAACAAAACTCAAATGCTCACTTTTTCCACTTTCGCGAATGCGAGCTCCTTCTCGTGAACGTGAATTTTCAGTTGCCAGACCCTTCTCGAACGCGACCTTCCTACGCGAATGCGATGAGCAAACTCTTGGGGTCCTAGCTGCTCCAACTTCCCTATGCGAGCGCGACACTTCTCACGCGTTCGCAATTCACTGGAGTCCAAACCTACGCGAACAGGTCCCCTGACTCGCGAACGCAAAGAGAATTTTCTCCCCTAGACAAGGCTCTTCTTCGCTAATGCGGGACAATCTTCGTGAATGCGAAGAACAAACCTTCTGCAATAAAATACCAGCAAAATCTACCATCTTCTTAAGTCAAAAAATGATCCGTTGAGCATCCAAAACTCACCCGAGGCCCTCGGGACCTCAACCAAATATGCCAACACATCCCATAACATCATTCAAACTTAGTCGAGTCTTCGAATCACCCAAAACAACACCAAATCACCCTCGGATTCAAGCCTAAGAACTTAGAAACTTCCAAATTCCACAAACAACGCCGAAACCTATCAAATCACCTCTGAATGACCTGAAATTTTGCACACGTCACAAATGACACTATGAACCTACTCCAATTTTCAGAATTCCATTCTGACCTCGATATCAAGATTCCCACTGCCAACCAGAAACTCCAAATTTCCAATTTCGCCAATTCAAGCCTAATTCTACCACGGACCTCCAAATTACATTCTAAACACGCTCCTAAGTCTAAAATCACCTAATGGAGCTATCCGAACCATCAGAATTTACATCTGAGACCTTCTACGCATAAGTTAAGATCCGGTTAGATTTTCCAACTTAAGCTCCTAAATTAGTGACAAAGTGTCTCATTCCACTCCAAGACCATTCCGACCCAAACTAACCAATACGATACGATGAAATATAGCTGAACAACACATAAAGAAGCAAAAATGGGGAAACGGGGTTGTAATTCATAAAACGATCGGCCAGGTCGTTATATTCTCCCCCTCTTAAACAAACGTTCGTCCTCGAATGAATCAAGAAACATACTTGAAACCTCAAACAAGTGTGGATATCTGCTCTGCATTTCACGCTCGGTGTCCCAAGTAGCCTCCTCCAAGGGCCGACCTCTCCACTGCACTTTCACAGCTGCTATATCCTTTGATCTCAACTTTCGGACCTGCTGCTCCAAAATAGCCACTGGCTCCACATCATAAGTCAAATTACCGTCTAACTGAACCGTGATGAAATCCGAAACATAAGACGGGTCACCAATATACTTCCAGAGTATAGAAATATGAAATACCAGATACACGCTCGATAAGCCAGGTGGCAAGGCAAGCTCATAAACCCCCTCCCCAATCCTCCGAAGCACCTCAAAAGGCCCGATGAATCGAAGGCTCAATTTGCTCTTCTTCCCAAATCTCATAAAACCCTTCATAGGTGAAACCTTCAGTAGAACCTTCTCCCCAACCATATAAAACACATCTCGAACCTTCCTGTCAGTATAACTCTTTTGTCTTGACTGCGTCATACGAAGCCTCTCCTGAATCACTTTTACCTTGTCCAAAGAATCCTGTACCAAGTTTGTACACAAAAGCCTAGCCTCGCCCGGCTCAAACCAACCTACTGGAGATCTACACCGTCTCCCAAATAAAGCCTCATATGGAGCCATCTGAATACTAGACTGATAACTATTATTGTAAGCAAACTCCGTGAGCGGTAGAAATTGGTCCCATGAACCCCCAAAATCAATGACACAAGCGCCCAACATGTCCTCCAATATCTGAATAGTGAGCTTAGACTGCTCGTCCTTCTGAGGATGAAAATCTGTTCTCAACTCAACCTGAGTACCCAACTTTCGCTGTACGGCTCTCCAAAACTGTGATGTGAACTGAGTACCTCTATCTGAAATGATGGAAACTGGGACACCATGCAGGCAAACAATCTCTTGGATATAAATCTCAGCTAACCACTCTGAAGAATAGGTAGTACACACAGGGATGAAGTGCACAGACTTCGTGCCAATCCACAATCACCCAAATAACATTGAACTTTCTCAAAGTCCGTGGGAGTCCAACTACGAAATCCATGGTAATTCGCTCCCACTTTCACTCTGGAATATCCATCTGCTGAAGCAAGCCACCCTGTCTCTGATGCTCATTTTCACCTACTGACAATTGAGGCACCGAGCTACAAATCCCACTATGTCTTTCTTCATTCTTCTCCACAAGTAGTGTTGTCTCAAATCATGATACATCTTTGCGGTACCCGGATGGATGGAATACCACAAGTTGTGGGCCTTCTCCAGAATCAACTCCCAAAGCCCATCAACATTGGGCACACATATCCGGCCCTGCATCCTCAATAATCCATCATCACCAATAGTCACATTTTTGGCATCGCCATGCTGAACTTTGTCCTTGAGGAAAAGCAAATGAGGATCATCATACTAACGTTCTCTGATACGATTAAATAAGGATGACCGAGAAACCACACAAGCTAAGATCCGACTGGGCTCTAAAATATCTAACCTTACAAACTGATTGGCCAAAGCCTGAACATCATTTGCAAGAGGCCTCTCCCCAACATGAATATATGCCAAACTGCCCATACTCACCGCCTTCCTACTCAAAGCATCAGCCACTACATTGGCCTTTCCCGGATGGTACAAGATAGTAATATCATAGTCCTTTAGCAGCTCCAACCACCTCCGCTACCTCAAATTGAGTCTTTCTGCTTGAACAAGTGTTGGAGGCTAGGATGATCAGTAAACACCTCACAAGACACACCATATAGATAATTCCTCCAAATCTTCAATGCGTGAACAATGGCAGCCAACTCCAAATCATGAATAGGGTAGTTCTTCTCATGGGGATTCAACTAACGAGAAGAATAAGCAATCACTCTATCCTCTTGCATCAACACACACCCGATACCAACCCTAGAAGCATCACAACATATTGTATATGAACCTGAAGCTGATGGCAACACTAACACTAGAGTTATGGTCAAGGCGATCTTCAACTTCTTAAAGCTCGCCTCACACTCATCCGACCACCTGAAAGGAGCACCCTTTTGAATCTATTTGGTCAAGGGTGATGCTATAAAAGAAAATCCCTCAATGAGCCGACGGTAATAACCCACCAAACCAAGAAAGCTGTGAATCTCTATAGTTGAGGACAGTCTGGGCCAACTCTGGACCGCCTCTATCTTCTTCGGATCAACCTGAATACCCTCACTGGACACCACGTGCCCCAAGAAAGCCATTGAACTGAGCCAAAACTCACACTTGGAGAATTTTGCATAAAGCTTCTCCTCCCTCAATCACTGCAATACAACTCCTAAATGCTCGACGTGCTCCTCCTAACTATGCGAGTACACCAGAATATCATCAATGAATACAATAACAAACGAGTCGAGATAAGGCCGAAACATGTTGTTCATCAAATGTATGAACATTACTCAGGCATTAGTTAGCCCAAATAATATCACAAGGAACTCATAATGACCATATCGAGTCTTGAAAGCTTCCTTAAGAATGTCTGAGTCCTTGATCTTCAATTGGTGATACCCTGAACGGAGATCAATCTTGGAGAACACTCTCACTCCCTGAAGCTGTTCAAATAAATCATCAATGCGAGGCAAAGGATACTTGTTCTTGATTGTGACTTTGTTCAACTGCCTATAATCAATGCACATCCTCATCGTGCCATACTTCTTCTTTACAAATAGAATGGGCGCACCCTAAGGCAATATACTAGGCCGAATAAACCCCTTATCGAAAAGTTCCTGAAGCTTCTCCTTCAACTCCCCCAGTGCCATACGATACGATGAAATAGAAATGGGCTGAGTGCCTGACACCAAATCAATACCAAAGTCAATATCCCTGTCCAGTGGCATGCCCGACAGGTCTGCAGGAAACACATCCGGAAAGTTCCTCACTATCGGAACTAAGTCAATGATTGGAGTCTATGCACTAACATCCCTCACGAAGGCCAAATAAGAAAGATAACCCTTCCAAATCATCCGTTGGGCCTTCAAAAATAAAATCGCTCTACTGTAAACATAATCCGTCAAACCTCGCCACTCAATCCATGGCACCCCCAGTATAGCCAATGTCACAGTCTTAGCATGACAGTCCAAAATAGCACGACACGTAGATAACCAACCCATGCCTAATATCACATCAAAATCAACCATACTAAGCAACAAGATATCCACTCGGGTATCAAAACCCCCAATAGTCACCACACACGCCCGATATACGCGGTCCACAACAATAATATCGCCCACCAGAGTAGATACACGAACAAATAAAACAAGAGACTTGCGGGGTGTATCCAAATAATGAGCAAAATATGATGACACATATGAAAAAGTGGAATCGGGGTCAAATAATACAGAGGCATCTCTGTGGCATACGGAGACAATACCTGTAGTCACTACATCTGAAGCAATAGTATTTGACCTGGCTGGGAGTGCATAGAAATAGGGATGACCACCACCTGATCGACCTCCCCCTCTAGGGCGACCCCTAGCTGACTGACCTCCAATCCGAGCTGGCTGGGTAGGTGGGGAAGTAACTGGTGTTGAAGCCGAAGGCTAACTCCTTTTCTGGGATGAACCTCCCATAAGACGGGGACATAACCTCTTGATATGACCCAAATATCCACACTCTAAGCAACCTCTCTCAGCTAATAGCGGTAGGGACTGAAGGGAGCCACGAGCACTAGGATACCCACTAGAAGAACCAAGCATAGATAAGCCCTAAACTGATGGTGCATGAGTCGAACTCTGAGTTGGAAGGGCACTGAGAGATGAGTGACCCTGATGTGAACTGTGGCTAGATGATCCACCACGGTGACCTGAACGGGCTGGCTGAGCATGTATGGATGGACGGCCTCTACCGTGCTAAAACTGACCTCCCAAAGGAACACCACCAAAACTACCAGATCCCCGAGGCCTCTTGGCCTCCCTGTCATCTCACTCCTGGTGGCGAACTGACTCTATCTCTCTGGTAATATCAACCACCTCCTCAAAAAAAGCGCCAGATACCCTCTCTCTGGTTAGAAAAATTCGTAGCTAATAAGTGAGGCCATCAACGAACCTCCTGATCCTCTCCCTATCCATGGGAACTAGCCAGATATCATGACGGGCCAACTCGGAGAATCTCATCTCATACTGCATCACAGTTATATCCCCTTGATGCAGTTGTTCGAACTGCCTGCGCAACTCCTCTATGCGAGAATGCGGTACATACTTCTCTAGGAAGAGAATGGAGAACTGATGCTAGGTAAGGGGAGCTACACGAACAAGCCTACGCCTCTCATAAGCCTCCTACCAAGTGAAGAAAGCTCCAAAAAACTAAAAAAATGAGACCCCACTAGTCTCTAGAATACCCGCTGTACGTAGAATCCTCTGACACTTGTCCAAGAAACCCTAGGCATACTCGCCCTCTATACCACTGAAAGTCAGAGGCAGAAGTCTACCAAATCTATCTAATTAATGCTGCTTGTCATCAGGTATAATTGGAACCATATAATTCTGAGTAGGTGCAACCGACTGGGCTGGTGGTGCCTCCGGTGTCTGAAGTCCCTGAGCAACCTGCTCGGGTGTACGAGCAGCGGGAGTTTGAGTGCCTCTCCCGACCTGAGAAGTAGCTACTGTACTAGAAACTGCGATCTCCTGAGAAATACTAGTGCACACGATCAAGATCTAAGCCAAGGTCTCTTGAAGACCCAGGATAACAATAGGCACAATCGGTGCCTGAGCTGGTCCTGCTGGAGCATCCCCCGCTGAAGCCTAATCATGAACTGGGGCGGCTGGTGGACCTGCAGGTGCTACCCTAGCTACGGTGTGGGCTACACCCCTACACCTACCACAGCCTCGACTGCAACCTCGACCTTTAGTGGTCAACTGGTGGTACTGGTGGTCGTTCATCCTGATCGGTAGCACGTGTCCTCACCATCTGTGAGAGAATAGAATAATATAAGTTTAGTACCAGAATCATTAGATTCGCATGACAAGAGTTCAAGAATGTGAAGTTTTTCCTAAAGGTTCTACAGCCTCCCGAAGATAAGAACAAATGTCTCTGTACCGATCCGCCAGACTCTACTAAACCTGCTCATGACCCGTGAGACCTATGTAACCTAGGCTTTGATACCAACTTGTCACGACCCAAAATCCGACCCAGTCGTGATGGCGCCTATCGTGAAACTAGGCCAGCCGACATATTTCCAAAATAATCCACATTTCATTTAAAACTTACGTAAAACCATTTTTCAACTGAAATCCGATAAAAGATATAAAGTCATAATCAAACAAAGCGGAAAATACACGCCCGACCTCGGGTGTCACTAAGTCATGAGCAATACTACCTTTGTTCCGAAAACATAACTAGACCAAAATAGTCTGAAAATATCCAAAATACACAAGAGGGTAGGTAAGGAAGGAGAAAGTCAGGACTGCGAACGTCAGACAACTACCTCGATATCTCCGATGAAATCCGCATTTGGAACAGTCAACAGCCGCTATCGTGGCATGAGATACCTGGATCTGCACACAAGGTGCAGAGGGTAACGTGAGTACACCAATTCAGTAAGTAACAAGTCCAAACTATGGACTGACAGGTAGTGATAAACTAAACCTCTGCAGTTATAACATAATTAAATGGAACATTAGAATAGGCATGCTAGCGCAATTTAATTATTCAACTCAATAGTAAAGAAAAACACATATCCGAACAATGTTAAGTGTAGAACTCGGTAAATCTCTATATGTAAATGCCAAAAGTATATGAAATGCACCATGTACTCCCACTCTCAAGTGCTCAACCACTCGGTACTGTATATGGCCATCCGACCCAGGAAAGATCCATCCCGGAATATATACACATCACTGACAACAGTCACCCAGTATCGAGGAAGGCCATTCTAGCCCCATGGAGAAGTCCCATCTCTAGGTATAAGTAGCAGGGCTATAATTCACGAAACAATTGGCCAGGTCGTTACATAATCATTTCCTTTATATACTGAATTTGATTATGTATGTTCATTTGTAAGCCAGTAAGTTTTGCTGGATTTTCATGAAATATTTCTTTTTTCGGTGTAATTTTTATTTTCACTTATTATATAATAAGGCCATTGGATGATTAGACAAACTTTGTGTTTCAAAAATTTGCAACGCAAAGAGCAGAAAATAGTTTTTATTTTTTTTGCTGCAATTTAAAAGATATTTTAGATTAAAATGCAGATTAATATACTGGAGTCCATATTTTTAGCATGTGTTTGTGTTTATATTTTTATATTTTCATGTATAATGTGAATTGGAGTTTATATTTTTTAGGGAAAATGCATACGTACCCCCCTGACCTATACCCCGATTCCCAACTACACACTTTATCTTTGCAAAATTCCTATTACCCTCCAAAACTATTTTTAAATGGAATATACCACTCTAAAACTAGACAACCAATCTCTTGGCAAGTGGTGAAGTACACGAGCTGACACGTGTATTTTTAGTATTTTTTGTTCTTTCTTCTTTTTCTTATCCTTTTTTCTTATTGGTTATTTCATTCTCTTTCTTTTTGTTTTGGTCACCGACGACATAAAATGGTGGTCGTCGAAATTTCAAGAACACCATTTTTCCGGCAATAGATTTTTGTCTCGATCTGAGTATATTTTGCTTTGCTTGTGAATAGATCTTTTTGAGAGTTTAATTTGTGCGTGAAAAGGATATAAAGAGGAAAAATAAAAAAAGAATAAATGGAATAAAGACGGTAAGATAAAGTCGCCGGTGAATGAATATCCGCCAGAATTTGAGAAGAAATGAAAAAAGAAGTAAAAGAAAAAGACAAAGAAAAAGGAAAAGGAAAAGGAAAAGGGAAAAAAGTAATAAAAAATGGTAAAAAAGCAAAAAAAAAATCAGAAAATTATTTTTTCTTGCTTCTCACTTTGAAATATATACAATCTACCATGTCATCTTTAAGAGTGCAAATAATTCTATTTTAAAATAGTTTAGGGGAGTAATAAAAACCCCGCAAGGGTAGAGTGTGTAGTTGAGAATCCGGGTATAGGTCAAGGGGGTACTTAGGCATTTTTCCTATTTTTTATGGTGTGTTTTGATGGATAATAAGCTGGATTTCATAATTTTTGTTGACGCTATTATGATATAATTAGCTGTATTTCTTATTTTGTTTTGTTCTTGTATATTATACTGTAAATGTCACTTATGAAGCACTATTGTAACGACATGGACGGTTGTTTTGAGAATTAATACCCCGATCCTCTATTTACTGCTTTTCTCGTGTTTAATTCTGCTATTATAATTTGCCGGGAAGATTCGTTTGGAGTTTCAGAGTGTTTTGGAACATTTAGTCCCTAAATGAGAGCTTAAGCTTTAGAATTTGGACTGTAGTTGGAGCAGTGTGAAGCGGCTTCGGAATGGAATTCTGTCAATTCCATTAGCTCTGTTGGGTGATTTCGGGCTTAGGGTCATGTTCGTATTGTGTTTTGGAGGTCCGTAGCTTATTTAGGCTTGAAATGCCGAAAGTTGAATTTTTAAAGTTTCTGGATCGGTAGTGAGACTTTGATATCGTGGTCGAAATTTGATTCCGAAAGTTGGAAAAGCTCCGTATTGTGGAATTTGACTTGTGTGCAAAATTTAGGGTCAATCGGACATGGTTTGGTTGGTTTCGGCATTGGTTGTAGTATTCTTTAGATTTCAAGTTCATTAGGCTTGGATTGGAGGGTGAATTGTGGTTTTAGCATTGTTTGATGTTATCCGAGGGTTGGATTAAGTTTGTATGATATTTTAGGATTGGTTGACATGTTTGGTTGAGGTCCCGAGAGCCTCGAGTGAGTTTCATATGCTTAATAGAAGTGAATTTGGACTTAAACAAATTCTGAAGTTGGCAAGTGCGACCCGCAGAAACCAGGAAAGAGGTCGCAGGTGCAGTCTGGGGCATGAACACCAGTAGTTGCAGGTGCGACTTAAGAACTGCAAAATTAGACCGCATCTGCGAAGAGTGGAGCGCAGGTGCGGCTCCTGGGAGTTTAATGAAATCTCGCAGGTACAGACCCCCAGCCGCAGAAGCGAGACTGCAGATGCGGCCCCATGACCAAGTTGGTGGTATCGTATCAGCTGGTCTACCTTCCTCATATACTTGCCACCAATGATATGTTGCTCCTGTCAGCTGAAATATAGTAAAGGCGACTCCGCTCACTTCCACAATACCCATGGTGCGGAGAATACGGTGACACTTTTCTAGAAATCCCTGAGCATCCTCTATAGCTATGCTACTAAAGTAGGTGTGTCATACCTCTTAAACATCTCAAGTCTCTTTTGTTCTTCTTCTGATGCCCCTGACCTGACCTCAGGCTGAACCGGAATGATAGGATGTACCGGTACTATACCTGGAACTTGACCAATGTGAACTTGCTGCTCTAGAGTACGGGTTGTAGGAGTTTGAGCTACTCCAATCTGTGAAATATTTGGTGAAATAGAGATCAATCTCGTCTGAGTTAATGTACCAAGCATGTTTAGGAATTGTACTATAGTCTCCTGAAGTCCGGAGGTAACAACAGGTGTTTTTGATACTTGTCCCCCAACTAGAGCTACTGGCGGCTCCATAACTGCTGTTTTGACTGGTATTCTAGTTGTGGCGCGTGCTCTTCCTCGGCCCCGACCTCTTGCGGCCCTAGCAGTTTGTGCGGGTGTTTGATCTGCTGACCCTGTAGCACTTATCCTCACAATATGTGAGAGAATACAGATACAAAGGCTCAAGTTCCCAAAATCAAAAAATCCGCACGAAAGGAATGAAAGAAGTGAGAATTTCCTAACAGTTTTGTAGCCTCTCGAAGATAAGTACAGATGTCTCCGTACCGATCCGCAAGACTTTGCTAAACTCGTTCGTGACTCGTAGAACCTATGAACCTAGATCTCTGATACCAACTTGTCACGACCCAAAATCCCACCACAAACGTCGTGATGACACTTAGTCTCTAAGACTAAGTCGATCATAATAACAATTCAAGCCTTTTTTTAGATAATCGAAACCAACAGCGGAAATAAAGATACAACCTCCCAAGACTGGTAGTACTGAGTCACGAACTCTAACTGAATACATGAAATGATCTGAAGGAAATTAAATATACAAAACAGCTCGAATAATTATTGATAGTACAATAAAAAAGGGAAAGACTCCAAGGGACTGCGACTATCAAGCAACTCTACCTTGAATCCTTACGATCACACTCCAACTCCGTCCAAGTCCGATATCTCCAATACCTGGTCTGTACAAAAAAAATATACAAAAGTGTAGTATGACTACACCACAGCGGTACCCATTAAGTATAAAGACTAACCTCGGTGGAGTAGTGACGAGGTACAGTCAAGCCACTCACTAGTCTAATAACATGTGCAGTATAGCATATAAAAATAATAGGAAACAAATAGCAATGATAGCAACAATAATCAACCAGTAATATAAATAATAGGGCAACAAGAACACCATAAATGTTGCTCAACAAATAGTGAATACAAGTACAACTAGTTAATCAAGTCCCTCAAACATAAATCTTTCGCCTATACATCTTTCAAATAATTATCTTTAGGATATAATACTTTCTAATAAATATATTTCAAATATAATTCCTTCAACAAAATATCTTTCAAATATAGTTCTTTCAAATAAACATCTTTCGAATATAATTCTTTCAAATAACTATCTTTCGAATATAATTCTTTCAAATAACTATTTTTCGAATATAATTCTTTCGAATAAAAGATACCATGTGACACATCATTTCATAATCATACAATATGGGTCTCAGCCCTCTTTCATATTTTCATGGTACCTCGTGCCAATTTCTTTATCATGACCGCACGGATAGCTCACGTGCCAATATTATTATCATTTACTCATGACACCTCGTGCTCATATTTCATATCACAACTGTACGGACAATTCACGTGCCAATATCATTTTAAGTATAGAACCACGACACCTCGTGCCCATATTTCATATCATAACTGCACAGACAATTCACGTACCAATAACAAATTTATCATATTTCCCTGGCACCTCGTGCCCATATCATATTCCGCCCGAAAATATTCACAGGCTCATAATTTCAATATATATCTGACTATTATCAAATTTATAAAATAAATTGCACAATATGTAAAAGAACTCACAAGGAATTCACAACACAACATAAATATTACCAATACAATATCCCCTCATCATCACATAACAATTGCCAACACACTACTCCACATGATTACATATCATCCCTGACAATAACCACCCTTATTGCTCCTGTAATACCCACCCTTATCGCTTATATATTAGCCTCCCTTATCGCTCCATTTAATAGCCACCCTTATCACTTCGCCCAGACAATATCCCAAAACATAATTGCAGTGAAATGCCACCCTTATACCCACATAATATCAAAAATGGAATGCCACCCATTTCCTCCGCATAACAATGATGCAAATCACACAAAAATTTACACGGATATTACCACGACAACACAAAACAAAAATTCATATTATAAATTGCCCATAAGCCACAACCAATTCCAAAGATACAAACAAAATTAATTAATTTCACAACAAATAGCCCAAGGCTCCACACAAAGTACATAAAACATCGACAACAACAACAAAGATGGGAAAATTAACTCAACATAAGACGTCACCTTCTTTAATCCAATTTTTCAATAAATATATTAATACTTCAATTTAAACATAATTAATTAATTAATTAATTATAGATGAAAATTCCATAATATAATTATTTCCAAGAAATATCAAATCAACAAGCACACAGAATTTACATGAAAATCCAAATGGAAATGTAACGGCCCGACCGGTCGTTTTGAGCGTTTGCACTTCGCTCACCAGTTCTTGGGCATGAATTGCCCTGTGTGGTGTATTATTACTTATGTAAATCGTTGGTGATGGGTTTCAGGTTAATCAGAATGAATTTGGAAGAACAGTCTCAGTTGAAAGCTTAAAATTTGAAAGGTTTGACAAGATTTGACTTGTGTGTATTTGATCTCAGATTGGAATTTTTATGGTTTGGTTAGATCTTTTAGGTGATTTGGGACTTAGGAGCGTGATCGGAATGCATTGTGGAAGTCCGTGGAAGGTTTAGGCTTGAATTGGCGAAATTGAGATTTCGGAGTTTTCTGGTTGATAGGTGAGATTTTGATATAGGGGTTGGAAAGGAATTCTGAGAGTTGCAGTAGCTTCGTTGTGTCATTTGGGATGTGTGTGCAAAATTTTAGGTCTTTTGCACGAGATTTGATAGGCTTTTTGATTGAAAGCATAATTTAAGAGTTCTTGGAGTTCTTAGGCTTGAATCCTATGTTAAATTGGTGATTTGATGTTGTTGTGAGCGTTCCGAAGTTTTGAACAATGTCATGGGATGCGTTGGTATAATTGGTTTGAAGTTCCGGGAGTTCCGGGTAGGTTCCGGGATGTTTTGGCCGAAAATCATAGCTGTAGCAGGTCCTAAAGGGTTGCAGGCTTCGGAACCCACCCGCGTGGTCCGCACAAAAAGAAGTGCGGCCGCGGTATGTGCTGTACGAACAACACAAAATGAAGTGCGGCCGCGGTAGGTGCTGTGTGGACCGCACAAAATGCAGTGCGGCCGCGGTGGGGGATATTTCACTGGTCCTACATCGGAAGCTTATGTATTTTGATCTACAAGGACTTTTGAGATGATTCAAATAAGAAAGTTGTAGCCTTTTGTGTCTAGTTTCCAGAAAGGTAGAGATATTGCAATTCGGACATCTGTAGTGAAAGTTATGGCCAAAATACTAAAGATTGTCACTGTAGAGGAAAGCTTGTGCGACCGTGGGCATTTTTGTGCGGACCGCACTATATTTGTGCGTACCGCGGTCGATTTTGTGCGGTCAGCGGAGGTAAAAATCTGTGGGGTACTCCATAAATACGAGGTTTTGGGTTTTATTTGATATTTTGACCTAGAGAGCTCGGATTTTGGCGATTTTTCCAAGGTTTTTCAAGAAATTCATCGGGGTAAGTGATTCTAACTCAGATTTGGCTAGAGTACATGAATCCATCATTGAATTCATCATTTAATTCGTGATTTGGGATGGAATTTGGGAAGAAAATTGTGAAATCTTTCAAACATGTAAAATAATGAATTGAAGAACCAAATGGTATCGGAATTGGATAATTTTTGTATGTTTAGACTCGTGAGGTATAAGGATTCTAGTTTTGTGAATTTTGTCAAATTTTGAGATGTGGCACCGGGGGTCGGGTTTGACCAATTTCTGGAATTTTGTGGTAATTCGATTGTTTTTCGCTTGGGCTTTGTTCTATTAGAATATTGTGACGTATTCGTTCTGATTTTGAATAGATTCTACGCGTGTGGAGGCCAATTCGAGGGGCAAAGGCGTCGCGAGCTAGAGAATTAGCCGGTTCGAGGTGAGTAATAATTGTAAATGATGTTCTGAGGGTTTGAAACCCCAGATTGTACATCGTAGTGCTACATTGAGGTGAGACACACGCTTGCTACGAGCGTTGGGTCGTGCACTATTAGGGATTGTGACTTAGTCCGTCCCGATTGATGATTTTACCGTGTATTTGACTGAAACTTATTTATTATCATCATGATTTGGGCCGATTGCCATATTTGGGCTTCGTGCAAACTATTTGAACCCTTCAGGGATTTTTATTACTATTTCCTCACTGCCTTGACTTATTAATTGAACTCAGTCATGTTATTTTCCACTGTTTTACCACTCAGCCATTTTTTCTCCATTTTGAGACTTAAATGATATTCTAAATGATGTTTTGGGCTGAGAAATACTATTTTACTAATGCCCGAGGGGCTTATGAGTATTTTTGACTGAGTAAGGTCGAGGGCCTAGGTTTGAGGAAACACTGATACTGATTGAGGCCGAGGGCCTGAGATATGTACGCCACGAGGTGGCTTGTTGATATTGTTTATGAGGCCGAGGGCCTGAGATATATACGCCACGAGGTGGCTTGATTGATATGAGGCTGAGGGCCTAGATTTGATGCCGCGAGATGGCTTGATATTGCGCTTGGGCCGTAAGGGGCCCCTCCTGGAGTCTGTACACCTCTATTGAGCGTGGGTACCCATTGTGATGTGAGAGATAGCCCCAAGGGGCTGATATTGTTCTATGTGATAGCCCGAGGGGCTGGTATTGTTCTATGTGATTGCCCGAGGGGATGGTACCATTCTATGTGATTGCCCGAGGGGCTGGTATTGTTCCGAGATATTACCTGAGGGGCGGAGTTGTTGACATTGTGCCCGAGAGGCGAACCTTTATTTGTTTATCTTTCATATTTACTTGTCATTTTACCTGTTAAACTATGGTATTTATGCCCGAGGGGCAAATTTTTGTGCTTCTCTGCACTAACTATTTTGCAATCATTTGCGTAACCGTTGAAAAAGCCATTTTCAAAGAAGTTTAAAATGAGCTAAGATATTTTAAGAGAGTTTTATAGCTTCGCTGCTTTCTTACTGGTTTTGGACTGCTTCTATACAACATCTTGATATGTTTGCCTTCACTCTTTATTCCCTTCACTCAGAGTACTCACATTACTCCCTGCACCTTGTGTGCAAATTCAGGTATGTTTTGGTTGATCGGAGGCAGAGTCATCAGAGTTTAGCAAGGTAGCTGTCGACGTTCGCATCACTGTTTTTATCTATCTTCATTTCATTAGACTGTATTTGTACACTCCAGGCTTTCAGTTGTATTTATACCCTAGTAGATGCTCGTGACTTGTGACACCCCGATTAGGGCTGTGTTGGGTTGTATAGCCGCTACTTATTATCATTAAATCATATTTAGGCTGCTTTTATATTGTTTAACTATTTTAAAAAGTGAATTGAGTTTAATTGGTTGGCCTTATCTTCACGAGAGGCGTCACCACGACCGAGTTCGGGGTTAGGGTCGTGACAAGTTGGTATCAGAGCCTAGGATACATAGGTCTCACGAGTCATGAGCAGGTTTAGTAGAGTCTCGCGGATCGGTACATAGACATTTGTATTTATCCTCGAGATGCTGCAAAACCTTTAGGAAAATATCACATTCTTGAATTCTTATCGTACATCCTTTGATTCAGCTTGAAATGTAACTCTTTGAATTTCTTCCACGCGTTCGTGTGCGCGCATGAGCGCTCAGTATCAGATGTTCCTCGATGGCTTGTGATTCCCTGATAGAGGGGCGAGATGTGATCTCTGTGAGTTGATGTTGGGCCGGTCTGGAGGACTTGAGGCCGGATCTTTGCCTATAGCTTGAGCACCGAGGTGCTGATTGTGTGAGCAAGTATTTTTAAATGTATATGTTCGGTATTGTCCCTATTAGTGGAAGTGACGGCTGGATAACTATGTGATGAGTATGTTGGTACTACGAGATGTACCCATATGATTTAGAGGTGACGAGAAAGGTCTGCTAGAGGATAAAAGAACTATTAGGTGCTTGAATTCCATCTTGATTCGATGTATAGCCCCGAGTTATGGGCGTGTGAAGGATCTTTTCATGTTTCCCAGATGTGAGTGAAGTAAATTTCATGTTGCAGTATGAGTTCAGACTCAAGTTTATGATGGTGGAAGGTATACAAAAAAGTTAGTTAGAGGCAAGCAGGTGGGTTGTCTCCTGCGAAATGTTCTGTGGTTGTGCGATCCTTATGTGTCTGTTAGAAGATCTCATTTGCGAGTGAAAGATATGTGTTGCAATTTAAATTGGGTCACTTAGAGAGTGGGTGTGACTTTTACGAGAGTGGAATGCGAGATTGCAGAAGAGTTAAAATTCTAGATGATCTGTGTTTTCACAAGCTTATAAAAGATTTGAGTTTAATCTCAATATGGTATCATGGCATCAATAGAGTATAATCGTTATCAGTTATTGGGTGTGTGATGATCTATGGCTTCGAGCTAAGTGGGGGAGTCTGCTGTTGATTAGTTGATTGCACGGTTATATACTATGTTGATTCTAGTTTGAGGTATGTTGGTGAATCAGTTATGGCTTGTGGAAATTGAGATCGAGGATGGCTCGAGTAAAGGAAAATTTTTAACAAAGGTTATAAGATGCTTCACTGGCGTGTGAGAATCATAGAATGTCTTGAGTTGTTGTTGGTAAAGGATGCTCGGTGCATAGAGCAGGAAGTGGCTTGGTTGTTCTAGGATGAGGTTATACTCAGCAGTGTCGGAGTGCTATTGAAGCACGGGTGGTTCTGTTCATTTGGTCAGGCTAATTAAAGTTTGAATAGAGTGAATGACTCTCGAGAATGGTTCCAATGTGTTCAAGATTCTACATGTAACAATGGGTATTTTAAAGTCGTATATGTGGTTAAGAACTGAGTTTTCATTTGGAAGATGTCAAGACTGAGTTCTACATTAACTATGGGATTCTATATATCAGTATCAGGAAGGTAAAGGTAACGTATTTAGATTCGCAGAAAGTTTTTTCAGAGTAAAGTTTTTTCAGAGTAAAGTATTTTGAATGTGGTGCTTTTGGGAATATTTGAGAGAGTACTCAGCGGCTTGTGAGCCTTAGACAGTGTAGTTTTATGCTTGAGTCTCGTGTGGTAAGTCTGGTTTGAGGAATTGTGGTGCTACAGCAAGAGGAGATATCAAGTTGAAGATAAATCAGAAAGAAACTCGGATAGATGGGATAGCTAGGTAGTAGGCTAGATCGGTATGGTAAGGATATGATTAGTTCCTTGGGTGTGTACAGGGTAATGAGTTCCTACAGGTATTTCATGACAATGCTCTTAGGTTTTGATGGCTTGCGTAGCTTGGTCGAGTTAGAAGGATTCAGTCCTGGCAGGTCTGGCTTGTGCAAGGGGAACTCGGAGAGTTCTTGATGGTTTCTACTTCGATTGGAGATGTCTATTTTCTATGGGCATGAGGAGCATGAGATGCATAGTGATTTTCTTCTAGATGGGATCAATAGAAAGTCCTTGACTAGTTGAGTACGTAGATGTTTGTGGCTCGGAAGGGAGATGAAGTTCTCATGTTATCCTAGGATGGTATGGTATATGCGGTATGTTGTGGAGGATTGAGATTTGCGTGTGTAAGGTTACAGTTCAGTTTTGAACGGAAAGTCATAAAATTCTTAGGCAGCACGGGCAGTTTTAGATGATTAGAGAAATGAACTTCAGATGATTAGGGGGATGATATCTAGGTGATTAAGGAAATGGTATTGCTAAATGGGAGTGATTTGACGAGGGTATAAGTTTCAGAAAAGGCAATGTGATTAAGTTAATGGTACTTCGGTGGAACTGCGGCGCTTTCTTGTTAGATTGACTGCTGATATTCGAGTTTGCTTGGTGACACAGGGGAATTTTAGAGTATCTTTCGTGGAATGATTGGGTATTTGAGGTGTGGTATGCATTCGGACGGCGAAATTGGGATCAAGTGTGTTGAGTCATGTGCCATATGGACTTAGAGTTAGGGAACCTCTGGCATTTAGGCTATATTGTAATTGTGAGTCATATGTATCAGCACTGTTTAGTGATTATTAGGGGTTTGGTGACCCAAGCGGATCTTTCGTTGCTTGGTATGTTAGATTTTGGATGTGATATTGGGTTCGGACTGGTTGTCTCCATGTTGTGTTATTTTGGACTATTGCACTAAGGCGGCGCTGTTGGCTATGCCGAAAATGCCACGGAGTGAGTGGTGAGTTTCGACGGATTATGTCCTATTGAAGTGGTTTTATATTTTGAAGACCCAGCAGACGGCTGGGAAGAATTGTTTTTCTTATGTGAGCTTTCGTGATAAATGTCAGTGCAGAGGCTCCTACCATTGATTCGGTTCCGGTGGTGATAGACTTTTCAGATGCGTTTCTTATAGGCGGGCATGTCGCCGGGCAGGGTGGTTGATTTCGGTATTGATTTGATGCCGGACACCATATCGTATGGCACCGGCAGAGTTAGAGGAGTTGAAGGAACAACCTTAGGATTTCCTTGATGAGGAGTTCATTGGCAGGACAATGTAGATGTGTGTTCTAACTTGAGTCGGCTTGAGTGGCTGTGAATTTTATTGCTGAGAGAGGTGTTGTGATTTATCGGTTATAGGCACCTAGGGTGCGATTCTATTGGGGTGTCATAGTGGAAGTCGAGCGGGAAGAGAAATTGGGTGTTACTCGGTGAATGGTGTATGGGTTATGTCCTTTCGGGTTTGTGTGGTGTAGGTTATTTGCTCTACCATGGGTATGATGACTTGCTTTGGTTCCAGACATCAAATTGTGCGTGGTTGTCGATTTCTAGCATAGTGACTTGAGGTGGTTCATGTAGATCAGTGTTGGATAGGATCGCGCATCGCAGCGAAGTTATGTGGAGGTATGACCTTGCGGGATAGATTCATGAATTCTGTTCCTACGATGCGAGATGGGTTCTCAGCCTTGTGTTGTGGTGGTACTGGTGAGCTTAAGGTACAATTCTTTCATTTAAGTCATTTTCATGATTTGAGTATGTTCGGATCGTTGCTTATTAGTGCGCGTATTATGCAAGTTGTTGCTTAGGCCTATATTGTTGTGTCATGTCACCAGAGTGGTGTGTTGGATTAGAGGAGATCGTTGGGAACATTAATGAATACAAACAGATTCGATTTCAGCATATTGGAAGGATAATATCGAGGTTCGGCTCAGAGATTTGCTATGGTATTTGCCAAAGGAGAAGTGGCTTCATGAATGGTTGATCTGAGAGATGGTTATGGTTTATTGCATGCTTCATTTATCCTTGGTAGTATATGAAAGTATTGGAATGAGACTTTTGTTGATAGGAGGTTTTCTACCGGTATTCGGTTGTTGTGGGCAGCTACTATGAATAAAAGTTATCGCTACGAGCGTTTGAGTTACGTGGTTTATCATGTAATTGCACCTGAGGTTGTAGGTATGGGTTATTACAGCTGGTTCGAGCTTATTCTGAATATAAATGTGAGATTCTGATCGTATTGAGGATTTTAGAAGTGGAAATGTGGTTCTATGGTTTATGGGCTAGATTGGGTTGTGAAATTTCAGTTACAATGTGTTATCGGACCTATATGGGGTGACGTGGGATCACCCCGGGTATATGCATGGTAAGGTTATTCAGCGATTGGTTGGTTTTTGGAACAACTCTAAGCATGTTTGAGGACGAACGTATGTTTAAGTGGGGGAGGATGCAATGGCCCGACCGGTCGTTTTGATCTTTAGCACTTTGCTCGCTAGTTCTCGGGCATGACTTGCCCTGTGTGGTGTATTATGACTTATGTAAATTGTTGGTGTTAGGTTTCAGGTTAATCAGAATGAATTTGGAAGAACAGTCTCAGTTGAAAGCTTAAAATTTGAAAAGTTTGACCAAAATTTGACTTATGTGTGTTTGATGTCAGATTGGAATTTTTATGGTTTGGTTAGCTCCGTTAGGTGATTTGGAACTTAGAAGCGTGATCGGAATGCATTTTGGAAGTCCGTGGAAAGTTTAGGCTTGAATTGACGAAATTGAGATTTTGGCGTTTTCTGGTTGATAGGCGAGATTTTGATATAGGGGTCAGAGTGGAATTCCGAGAGTTGCAGTAGCTTCGTTGTGTCATTTGGGATGTGTGTACAAAATTTCAGGTCATTCGCACTAGATTTGATAGGCTTGTTGATCGAAAGCATAATTTAAGAGTTCTTGGAGTTCTTAGGCTTGAATCCAATGTTAAATTGGTGATTTGATGTTGTTGTGAGCGTTCCGAAATTTTGAACAAGTTTGAACAATGTCATGAGATGTGTTGGTATAATTGGTTTGAAGATCCGGGAGTTTCGGGTATGTTCGGGGATGTTTTAGGCCGAAAATCATAGCTGTAGCAGGTCCAGAAGGGTTGTAGGCCTCGGAACCCACCCGCGCGGTCCGCACAAAAAGAAGTGCGGCTGCGGTATGTGCTGTGCGGACCGCACAAAATGAAGTGCGTCCACGGTAGATGTTGTGCGGACCGCAGAAAATACAGTGCGGTCGCGGTGGGGGACATTTCACTTGTCCTACTTCGGAATCTTATGTCTTTTGATCTACAAGGAATTTTGAAATGATTCAAAACGAAAGTTGTAGCCCTTCGTGTCTAATTTCCAGAAAGGTAAAGATATTACAATTCGGACATCTGTAGCAAAATCTATGTCCAAAATACTAAAGCTTGTCACTGTAGAGAAAAGCCTGTGCGACCGCGGGCGTTTTTATGCGGACCGCGGTCGATTTTGTACGGTCCGCGGAGGTGGAAATCTGTGGGGTACTCTATAAATACGAGGTTTTGGATTTTATTTGATATTTTGACCTAAAGAGCTCAGATTTTGGCGATTTTTCCAAGGTTTTTCAAGAAATTCATCGGGGTAAGTGATTCTAACTCAGATTTGGCTAGAGTACATGAATCCGTCATTGAATTCATCATTTAATTCGTGTTTTGGGATGGAATTTGGGAAGAAAATTGTGAAATCTTTCAAAAATGTAAAATGATGAATTGAAGGACCAAATGGTATCAGAATTGGATAATTTTCATATGGTTAGACTCGTGAGGGTATAAGGATTCTAGTTTTGTGAATTTTGTCAAATTCCGAGATGTGGGCCCGGGGGTCGGGTTTTACCAATTTCTGAAATTTTGTGGTAATTCGATTGTTTTTCGCTTGGGCTTTGTTCCCTTAGAAATTGTGACGTATTCGTTCTGATTTTAGATAGATTCGACGCGCGTGGAGGCCAATTCGAGGGGCAAAGGCGTCGCGGGCTAGAGCATTAGCCGGTTCGAGGTGAGTAATGATTGTAAATGATGTTCCGAGGGTTTGAAACCCCAAATTGTACATCGTAGTGCTATATTAATGTGAGGTACACGCTTTCTACGAGCGTGGGGTCGTGCACTATTGGGGATTGTGACTTAGTCCGTCCCGATTGATGATTTTACCGCGTATTTGACTGAAACTTATATGTTATCATCATGATTTGGGTTGATTTCCATATTTGGGCTTCGTGCCAACTATTTGAACCCTTCGAGGATTTTTATTACTATTTCCTCACTGCTTTGACTTATTAATTGAACTCAGTCATGTTATTTTCCACTATTTTACCACTCAGTCATTTTTACTCTGTTTTGAGACTTAAATGATATTCTAAATGATGTTCTGGGCTGAGAAATACTGTTTTACTAATGTCCGAGGGGCTTGTGAGTATTTTTGACTGAGTAAGGCCGAGGGCCTAGTTGTGAGGAAACACTGATACTGATTGAGGCCGAGAGCCTGAGATATATACGCCATGATGTGGCTTGTTGATATTGTTTACGAGGCCGAGGGCCTGAGATATATACGCCACGAGGTGGCTTGATTGATATTAGGCCGAGGGCCTAGATTTGATGCCACGAGATGGCTTGATATTGCGCTTGGGCCGTAAGGGGCCCCTCCCGGAGTCTGTACACCCCCAGTGAGCACGGGTACCCAATATGATGTGAGAGATAGCCCGATGGCTGATATTGTTCTACGGAAAGAAATACAAGCCCGACCTCGGGTGTCACTAAGTCATGAGCCAAATCTACTACAATTGTTCGAAATAACATGACCAACATGGTTTGAGAATATCCAACAAATAACTAAAGGAAGATAAGGAAGGACAAGGCGGAACTGCAACCGCCAAGCAGCTATCTCGCGATCTCCAAGGAAAAGTTAACAATGATATGATCAACAGCTGCTACCATGGCCCAAGATACCTGGATCTGCACAGAAGGTGCAGGGGGTAACGTGAGTACACCAACCCAGTAAGTAATAAGTCTAAACTATGGACTGACAGGTAGTAATGAACCAAACCTCAACAGGTAATCAAATAACTATACAGAAAAGTAGACATGCTTGCAGTTCAAATAAAAGCTCAACAGTAAGTATTTACAATATGACTATTATGGAGTAATAATCTTAGTAAAACTCTAAGTACCAATGCATAAATAGCATGATCAATGTCCCGCATACCTCCACTCAAAAGTGCTCAACCACTCGGTACTGTATATGACCATTTGGCCCAGGGAAGATCCATCACTGTAACGACCCGACCGGTTGTTTTGAGCTTTTGCACTTTTGATCGCCAGTTCTTGGGCATGACTTGCCCTGTGTGATGTATTATGACTTAAGTTAATCGTTGGTTTTGGTTTTCAGGGTAATCAGAATGAAATTGGAAGAACAGTTCCTAGTTTAAAGCTTAAAATTTGAAAGGTTTGACCAAGATTTGACTTGTTAGTATATGATCTTGGATTGGAATTTTTATGATTTGGTTAGATCCTTTAGGTAATTTGGGACTTAGAAGCATGATCAGAATGCTTTTTGGAAGTCCGTGGAAGGTTTAGGCTTGAATTGGCGAAATTGAGATTTCGGCGTTTTCCGGTTGATAGGTGAGATTTTGATATAGAGGTCGGAATGAAATTCAGAAAGTTGCAGTAGTTCTGTTGTGTCATTTGGGATGTGTGTGCAAAATTTCAGGTCATTTTGACGTGGTTTGGTTGGGTTTTTGATCAAAAGTGTATTTCGGAAGATTTTAGAAACTTAGGCTTGAATCCGATGTGTTTCGGATGATTTGATGTTGTTTGAGGTGTTTTGATGATTGGAACAAGTTTGAATAAGGTTTTAGGATGTGTTGGTGCCTTTGTTTGAGGTCCCGGGGGCCTCGGGTGAGTTTCGGATAGTCAATCGGACCATTTTGTGCCTTAAAAGATTGCAGAAAATGCAGGTTCAGGTTGCAGAGAAATTTGCCCTTTGCGATCGCGTAGGGTGTATCGCGATCGCATAGAAGGATTGAGAAAGGCCAGGAATTAAGCCTTCGCGTTCGTGAGAGGGGCATCGCGTTCGCGGAGGGCCGAGATGCAGTATATCGTGTTCACGGGAGAGCATTCGCGATCGCGTAGAGAAAGTGGGGTGAAATGGGTTCCAGGTCATTTGTTCATCGCGTTCACGTAGGGATGAGCGCGTTCACAAAGGTGTAGGAGGAAGAAGCATCGCGTTCGCATAGGCCTTATCGCGTTCGCGTAGTGTAATTTTTGGGAGTTGAAAATTTGTTCTTCGCGATCGTGAGGAAGTGCCGCGATCGCGATGAAGGAAAGTCAGGCTTGGGCAGAATGTTTTTAAGTCGTCTTGTCCGCGATTTTTGGTCTATTTTCACCCATAGCTGCTTATTTTTGGAGATTCTTGAAGGAGATTAAAGATGGATTCAACGGAAATCGATTGGAGGTAAGAAATTCGGACCTAAAACTTGATTCTATTGTGAAATCTACCTAGAAAATCATGGAAACTTAAGCTAAAAATGGAAGAACTAGGGCTTGGGATTTTGAACTTTTGGTTGGGGATTTGGAGGACCATTTGAGGTCGGATTTGAGAACTTTTGATATGTCTGAACTCGTGGGGAGATAAGGAACCCGTTGTTGTGAAAATTTCTGAGTTTCGAGAAGTGGGCCTGAGGCCCGGGTTTTGCTAATTTTGGGATTTTTGGTATTTTTCGATTGTTTTCATTTGGGCTTTGTTCCCTTAGCACATTGTGACGTATTCGTTCTGATTTTGGATAGATTCGACGCGCGTGGAAGCCGATTCGAGGGGTAAAGGCATTGCGAGCTAGAGATTTAGCCGGTTCGAGGTGAGTAATGATTGTAAATGATGTTCTCAGGGTTTGAAACCCTGGATTGCACATCGTAGTGCTATATTGAGGTAAGACACATGTTGGATGACGGGCGTGGGGTCGTGCACTATTGGGGATTGTGACTCGGTTCGTCCCAATTAATGATTTTTACCGCATATTTGACTGAACTTAATTGCTATCATCATGATTTGAGCTGATTGCCATATTTGGGCTTCGTACCAGCTATTTAAACCCTTCAGGGATTGTTGTTGATATTTCCTCTCTGTTTTGATATATATTTGAACACAGTCATGTATTTTCCACTATTTTCAAAACTCAACCAAGTTTATTTTGCTTTAACGCTTGAAAAGATATTTCCAATAATATTTTTGGGCTGAGTATCATGTTTTACTGTCGCCCGAGTGATTTATGTAATTTTGACTGGGTAAGGCCGAAGGACTGTATTGTGAGGATATTTTGGATCGGGTTGCACGCCGCAGCAGTGAGATACTGATTTGATTATTAGGCCGAGGGCCTGAGATATGTACGCCACAAGGTGGCTTGTGATTGATATGACGCCAAGGGCCTAGATTTGATGCCAAGAGATGGCTTGATATTTCGCTTGGGCCGTAAGGGGCCCCTCTCGGAGTTTGCACACCCCAATGAGCATGGGTACCCATTGTGATATGAGATTGAGCTCGAGGGGCTGGTATTGTTCTGAGATTGAGCCCGAGGGGCGAACCTTATGTGCTTATCTTCTCTTATTTGCCTGCTATTTACCTATTTAAATTGTGTATTTGTGCCCGAGGGGCGAATTTCTGTGCTTATCTGTACTAATTATTTGCATTCATTTGCATAACGGTTGAAAAGGTCATTTTCAAAGAAGTTTCCAACTGAGCTAAGATGTTTTAAGAGATTTTACAGCTTCACTATTTTCTTACTGGTTTTGAGCTGCTTCTATACATCATCCTAATATGCTTTACGTGATTTCTTACCATTCAGACTTTAGTTATGATTATTACTCACTGATTTGGAGTACTCACTTTACTCCCTGCACCTTGCATGTAGATTCAGGTATTTACACCCCCGGTAGCGGGTTTTGGCTGGTCGGAAGCAGAGTTATCGGAGTTTAGCAAGGTAGTTGCCAGCGTTCGTAGCATTGCTCTTCTCTCTTCATTTCATTGGTCCGTATTTGTACACTTCAGGCCTTTAGTTGTATTTATACCCTAGTAGATGCTCGTGACTTAGTGACACCCCGGCTAGGGCTGTGTCGGGTTGTATTTCCGCTACTTATTATTATTAAATCATGTTTAGACTGCTTTTATATTGTTTAACTATTTTGCAAAGGTGAATTGGGTTTAGTTGGATGGCCTTGTCTTTACGAGAGGCGCCATCACGACCGGGTCGGGGTTTGGATCGTGACAAGTTAGTATTAGAGCCTAGGTTACATAGGTCTCACGAGTCATGAACATGTTTAGTAGAGTCTCGCGGATCGGTACGGAGATGTCTGTATTTATCCTCGAGAGGCTGCAGAACCTTTAGGAAAACTTCAAATTCTTGGATTCTTGTCGTGTGTCCTTGATTCAGCTTGAAATGCAACTCTTTGAATTCCTTCCACGCATTTGTATGCGCACATGAGCACTCTATATCAGATGTGCCTTGATGGCTTGTGATTCCCTGATTGAGGGACGAGATGTGATCTCTGTGTGTTGATATTGGGCCCATCTGGAGGACTTGCGGCCGGATTTTTGCCTATGGCTTGAGCACTGAGGTGCTGATTGTGTGAGCACGTGTTTTTGAACTTATATGTTTGGTAGTGTCCCTATTTGTGGGAGTGATGGCTGTATGGCTCCGTGATGAGTATGTTATGATTGCGAGATGTATCCGTATGAATTGGAAGCAACGAGAAGGGTCTGCTGAAGGATAGAAGAACTATTAGGTGCTTGGATTCCATCTTGATTTGAGGTATAGCCCTGAGTTATGGGCATGTGAAGGACCTTTTCATGTTTCCCAGCTGCGAGTGAAGTAAATTTCATGTTGCGGTATGAGTTCAGACTCATGAAGACTAAGTGACTGCGTAATATTGTGACGGTGGAAGGTATACAAGAATGTAATTGAAGGCAAGCAAGTGGATTATCTCCTGCAGAGTATTCTGAGGTTGTGTGATCCTCATGTTGTCTGCTAGAAGATCTCATTTACAAAGTGAAATATAAGTGGTGAAGATTTAAATTTGGGTCGCTTAAGAGAGTGGGCTTGGCTGTTGCGAGGATGAATGCGAGATTTGCAGAAGGTTTAAAGTACTAGATGATCTGTGTTTTCACAAGCCTACAAAGGATTGGAGTTTAATCTCACTGTGGTATTATGGCATCAATAGAGTATATGCGTTATGAGCATTGAGTGTGTGTTGATCTATGGCTTCCAGCCAAGTGGGGGAGTCTGCTATTCATTAGTTGATTGCACGGTTATGTGCTATGTCGGTTCTAGTTTGAGACATTCGATAAATCAATTATGGCCGGCGGAGATTGAGACCGAGGATGGCTCGAGTAAAGGAAAAATTCTTGACAAAGGTTATAGTATGCTTCATAGGTGTGTGAGAATCTTGGCATGTCTTGAGTCGTTGTTGGTAAAGGATGCTCGGTGCATAGAGCAAGAAGTTGCTTGGTTGTAATAGAATGATGTTACATTCTTAGGTGTCGGAGTGCCAACGAGGTACGGGTTGATCAGTTCGTTTGATCAGGCTAATTGCAGTTCGAGTAGATGGATGACTCTCGGAAATGGTTCTAATGTGTTCAAGATTTTACATGTAACAATGAGGTATTTTAAAGTTGTATATGTGGTTAGAGACTGAGTTTTCATTGGGAAGATGTCATGGTGTTTTCTATATTGATTAGGGAATTCTATGTATCAGTATCAGGAAGGTAAAGGTAACAGATTTAGATTCACAGGAAGTTCTTCAGAGTAAGTATTTTGAATGTGGTGCTCTTGGGAGTAGTTAAGAGAGTATTCATCGGCTTATGAGCCTTAGACAGTGTGGTTTTATACTTAGGTCTCGTGTGGTAAGTCTTGGTTGAGGAGTTATGGTGCTACAACAAGAGGGAATCCAAGTTTAGGATAAATCAGGAGGGAACTCGGATAGATGGGATAGCTTGGTAGTAGACCGGGTCGGTATAGTAAGGAGATGATTAGTTCCTTGGGTGTGTACGGGGTAATGAGTTCCTACAGGTATTTCGCGGCAGTGCTCTTAGGTATTGATGGCTTGCATAGCTTGGTCGAGTTAGAAGGATTCAGTCATGTCAGGTTTGGTTTTCGTGCAAAAGGGAGTTGAAGAGTTCTTGATGATTTCTACTGCGATTAGAGATGCGTATTTTCTGCAAGTGTGAGAAGCATGGGATGTGTAGTGATTCTCTTTTGAATGGGGGCAAATGGAAGTTCTTGGTTGGTCGAGTGCGTAGTTGCTTGTGGTTTGAAATAGATATGAAGTTCTCATAGTTATCATAGAATGGTATGATATATGTGGTATGTTGTGTAGGACTGAGATTTGCATGTGTAAGGTCTTGGTTCAATTCTGAAAGGAAGATCATAAGATCCTGAGGCAGCGGGCAGTTTCAGATGATTAGAAGAATGATTTCAGATGATTAGGGGGATGATCTTCAGATGATTAAGGAAAAGGTATTGCTAATTGGAGTGATTTGACGAGGGAATATGTTTCAAAAGAGGCAATGCGATGAAGTTGATGTTACTTCGGTAGTATTGCGACGCTTTATTGTTAGATCGACTGTTGATATTCGAGTTTGTTTGGTGGCATAGGGGAATTTTAGAGTATCTTTCGTGGAATGATTGGGTATTTGAGTGTGGTCTGTATTTCGGACGGCGGGATTTGGAATCAGGTATGGTGATTCGTGTGCTATATGGAGTTGGAGACTAGGAGTTCTCATGTTTAGGCTATATTATGGTTGTGGGTCTCGTGTATCGGCACTGTTTAGTAACTATCAGGGTTTGGAGATCCGAGAGGATTTTTTGTGCTTTGTATGTTAGATTTTGGATGTGATATTGTGTTTAGACTGGTTGTCTCCGTGTTATGTCATTCTGGACTATTGCGCTAAGGCAGCGCTGTTGGCCATGCTGGAAATGCCACGGATTGGGTGGCGATTTTCGACGAATTATATCCTAGTAGAGTGGTTTTATATCTCGAAGACCCAGCGGACGGCTGGGAATGATTGCCTTTCTTAGTTAGGGTTTCGTGATGGATGTCAGGGTAGAGGCTCCTCATATGGAATATATATTCATCACTGATCGTAGTCATCCAGTACCGAGGAAGGTCATTCCAGCCCTATGGAGAAGATCCATCTCCAGATATCAATACTTCGGACAAGATCCATGTCCAGGGAAGATCCATCCCTCAATATCATCATCTGCGCTCACTGGGGTGTAAAGACTCCGGAGAGGCTTCTTTGAGCCCAAGCGCTATAACAAGCCAACAAAGGCATGTTCAATATCTCGCTACGGCGTGCAGCCTGATCCCATACTGTCACTCAATATTAGGCTCTCGGCCTCACTCAGTTATTACTCTCCAGTCTCACACACGGGCTCAAATTCATGATACTAGCCCGAACAATGATATGATATGATATGATATGATATGTCAAATAGCAATAATTGAGACTGAGGCATGATATAATATGCATGAACAAGACTGAGTATAAAATATCAATAAAGCTAATGATATGACAGCAAGAAACGACCTCCCGGGTCTCAACAGTATTGGCGTGAAGCCTTAACATGATAATTATCATGATTTGCAGCTCATTAACTTAATCACATAAGTACAACACAAATATCAGAAAGAAAGAGTCATAAAAAGTACTCCGGAATGATCCAGGCCGTATTTCTCATGGTGCACTCCCACACGCCCGTCACATGGCATTTTCATCACCTCAATAGTGATTATAGAACGCATAGTTTGGGGTTTCGAACCCTCAGAATCAAGTTTGGAAGCGTTACTTACCTCAAGCCAAGCCAAACTCTAGCCCGCGACGCCCTTTCCTCTCGATTCGGCCTTCAAATGCCCCGAATATAACCAAAGATCAGATCCATAACATCAATATATGCTCAGGGAATAAAGCCCACGCGAAAATAATCAAATTACATCACAAATCCCGAAATTGGTCCAACTCGACCCTCAGGCCCACGTCTGGGATTCTGATAAAATTTACAAAACTAGAATCCTTACACTCTCACGAGTTCATACATACCAAATACACCAAAATCCGACCACAAATGACCCCTCAAATCCCTAATCAAAGTCTCGAATTCCAAGCCCTAATCTCCCAACTTTCTTCCTTAATTTTTCACTAATACCATGATTAAACAATGGAAAATGGCCATAAACACAAGTAATAAGGCTTAAGAAGCTTACCCAACTGAAACCCTTCGATTTTCTTGAAAAACCACTGCCATATCTCTCTTCCCTTCTTCAAAAATGGAGAAACTTAGCAAAAATTTGCGAAAGCATCTATTTATATGTTCTGCCCAGCGATACCGCATCTGCGGTCAATTAGTTGCACCTGCGGACCCGTATCTACGGTCCCAGGTGCGTACCTGCAAAAACCACTTATCCGCCCAAACTCGCACTTGTGCTCAAATATCCGCACCTGTGCCTTCGCAGGTGCGCTCCACTCTCCGCATCTGTGGCTTCTGCCATCTTCACCTGTGGCCGCATCTGCGGCTCGATCTCGTTTCTGCGGTCATCGCACTTGCAGTCCCCTAACTGCAGGTGTGATTATGACAAAATCTCAGCAGTTTCAGCTGCTCAAACTAATTTCCAAACTTTCCATTAACCATCCGAAATCATCCCGAGGCCCCCGGGACCGCAACCAAAAGTACAAGCAAGTCATATATCACTATTCAAACCAATATCAATCTTCTGAACACTCAAAACAACGTCGAAACACCAAATCGCCCTCGGATTCAATCCTAAGGATTCCAAAACTTCCAAAGTCCGCAAATGATCAAAAAGTCTACCAAGCCACCTCCGAATGATCTGAAATTTTGCACCCACGTCACAAATGACACAACAGATCTATTCCAACTTTCGAAATTCCATTCCGACCCCGATATCAAAATTTCCACTACCAACCGGAAAGTTAGATGTGCTCTTCTTATTTGAATCACAGATACTTCCAATATAATCACCTAGAAGTTTCTAAGTTTTAGATATTAATTAAGAAAAGTCCAACATATTATACTGGCGTTTTGTTCTGCACGGTTTTATGTTATTTTTGTGGTTTTGAATTAAAGATACCTCAAGTACTATAACATTTAGCATTAGTCGAACCTTAAAATTTTTAGATGTGTAATCACACATACTTCCAGTATAATCTATGCATAATTTTTTGTAGTAGTTTGAATCAAAGATACCTCCAATACTATATGCTGGAGACTGTGTAGTTTTGACATATCTAATAACAAAATTCCATTTTTTTATTCAGAATAGTAGGTGAATCTTAAAAGTTTAGTATATCTATTCAGAAAGGTCCAGTATATTATACTAGATGTTTTGTTCTGCAATTAATTCATTTGCTATAACTTTTACTGTGTATTTTTTAAAGAACAACATAAATTACTTGAAATTAAATTACACACACACACACACACACACACACACACACACACACACATATATATATATATATATATATATATATATATATATATATATATATATATATATATATATATATATATATATACACACACACACAATTAAGCACAGAATAAATATTTTTCATATAAAATTTATAATAATATCAGAACAATGCAGATTTTATTAGTTACGATCTGAATTACAAATAAGAAGATATATTATACAGTTAAGCACATATTAACGCATTGAGAAAATTCGAGATTAGCACAGATTAAAGCGTTGAGATAAAACCAGAAAATTCGAAGAATCAGAAGAATAATTGGGAGCTTACTTCAATATGTAGATTACGACGCAAGATTCTGCTCAAACAGAGTGTGAGATCGTGTTGCATAAATTTATAAATAGAGTAGGGGTAATTTAGTCAATAATACTTTTCCGTACAAAATTACTGGCTAAATAAGGTTGACTTTTGATTATGTGGCTAAATATGATTGACCAGGCGTAAAAATAGCTATTTATAAATTTTCCGCTTTTTTTAATCCAAGTCACACTAATTTTCACTACTATATAAAATGCTTGTGGCGTCTTTTATACATACAAGTTTCTGGATACGCGCATTGCGCGTGAGTCCTATATCAATTAGTATAATATTCTTTTTCAAAATTACATTAGTATTATTTAAAAATATATCTGAGTTATAAAATGAAATTAAAGAAAAAAATTCAAGTTCATGAATATAATTTTTTAATATTGTTAACTTGGTAAAGAAGAAATCATAATACTTCATAGAAGTCCACATGTGCCAGATTGAACTACTTCAAATATTATTGAAGTTCACCGAGTAACTTTGTACTATATCCTAGCTGTTTGTTAGCGACAGAGATGTATGAGTTGTGAACAACAAATTTAATTCAAAAACAATCATTTTATAAATTTAATCAACATAAAAGAGATAAAATTATAATGTACCTACATAAAAAACTAATTTTGTCTCTTCATTTGCTGTTAGGTTTAGGACCTTCAGGTTCTTTGAACTTTGCGTGTATCTGTTCAAATTCTTAAGATAGTATGATAAGGCATTTGCCTCTACCCCTTCGATTCCCTTGTACTTCATGCTTTGAAATGGTACTTTTAATTGCTACATTAAAATATGTGAATTCCAAAAACCAGAATAGTTAACATCAATTTACATTTTTGTATTTTTATTATGCAGAATAGCTATTTAGTTTTCAAGGGCAAAATAGCTCATTAATTTTATTTTATGTGGGCATTTTAGTAATTCAAGTTTGACACTTTTTGCTTCCCACTTTTAGTATAATATATATACGATGAAAACATATTTCTTGAAAAATGAGTTCAATGCTATCTCAATACACTGATGAGATAGTTCAAAATTGCAAACTTTTCCAAGGCTCTAAGTTGCTCTTTCGTAATTTGCCGTTGAAAAGATTAGAAGAACTCTTTAAAAAAAAAAAAAAAAAAACAATAACACTTCCTTTTTTGTATTAAAAAGTTTCATTACAAAATATTGCACAAGGAGGTGGTCATTCTCATTCAAAAGGTGGAGAGGATAGAATGAGATTAAATCCTTAAAGAGAGCGAAATATCCAAAAGTATCGGATCTTCCAAAAGTAGTGCATTTTTGGAGGGTCCGATGCGGGTTCGACAATATTATGGAGAGTCCGCGCACCATAGAAAAGAACTACCAACTTCATTTTGAGAGAAAAGTATTCAAAAGATAACCAACTACATATACTAGAAAGAAAGAAAGAAAGACTTGCATAATTTAAGACTTTGGGGTGATGGACATCTTAACAGTCGCGCTTTCTGAAGATCTAGAATGCAGAAAACATTCCGTCAAATCCTCATCACATTTTATCAATATCGTATCACCCTCTTTATCTACATACGTGAAATCAAAACTTTCGATCGATGACTCGACCCTCTTTACCACTTCCTCTTCTAAATCCTTCATCTTAGAAGAACTAGTTAGCTTCAATTTTAGCATCCTATCTCCATAATTTACCTTTGTAATCACAGCTGTACCATCTAGGATTTCTGTAACATGTGCTCCAACTTTAGCTCCATTAATTGTGTCTTCCTTGTTAGGGGAATCAGAAGATTGCTGGAATTTTGTTCTAGCATTGACATCTTCCTCAGCAGGGAGGATTGATTTCATTTTACGAGAGTGGGAGCATTTTGTTTTCTTCTCCTTATTCTTGGGTGGCCATCTAGTTATACCGTATAATCTACATATACGCTTCAGTGTTGATTTGCCAACTGCATTAGAATAATCCCAGGTACAAAAATGTCTTCAGTGAATCTTAAACTACAATACACACATATGATTTGGACTAAAGGAAAGGAGAAGATAAAGAAATCATATCAATTATTCAATCGATCAACTACGTCCCAATACTAGCTAGTTAGAGACCGCTAGGTGAATCCTCCGTATCCATTCACTCAATTTGGGTCCATTTCATTCCAATTACTGGTGAACAATTTACTTTTTAAGACAAATTTCGGGTACTCTAATCTAGAATCTCTTTAGATCTTACACTTTACCTTGAAATGACATAGGAGCTTCTAACTAGATTAAAAGGACTCTTCGCAAACATGGTGTAATACTCGGGCCCCTCGAGCATATCTTAATAATGACTTGGAACATGTTGTGAACTTGATATTGTAATGAGTTGTATAGGTGCTGAAGTAGAGACGGAGTGTTTCATTGGTGAGCCCCACTTATTGTTTTATGCATAGATATGCTTTCCTTTTTTGTCCTCAGCAAGAACTAAGCTAGACAGTTGTAATGACTCTCTAGAATATGCTTCATGGAATCTATTACAGATTTAGGACTACATTAGGTGTTAATTTGCTTATGTTAATCCTTGGTCCATACTAGCGCTATGAGACAGATTAATGGATGTGGATATATTGTGGGCGGGCAAGCTGACTCACGCTTAGAGTTTGGGTTGTGAGGACTGAGGACCTTATATAAATATAACAACAATAACTAAACCTTAGTCCAAGTAGTTAGTATCATTTATATGGATCATTTGCTTCATGCGTATTGTTCTTAAAGAAAGAAGAAAGATACAAGCAGAAGAGTTTTGGAAAGAGTTTATGATACCTCCCAAATCATTGGCAGCGGCATCTTGAGTCATTGACGAACGGTCTTCAATTTTTTTGAGGTTGATGTTATGGTCCTGTTCTATCCTCTCTCTTTCTTTCTGAATCTCTGACTCAGAGGTAAATATCCGTTTACCCTTTTTTCTTTTGTTCCCAGCATTTGCTCCCTGCTTTGCCTGTCGTGTTGATAAGTCCAGCTGCAGTTTTCTTTCTTTATTTTGTGAGGTTTTAGCGCTAGTTGAAGATCCAGCGGAATTGCACTGTTCTTCACTTACAGCTATGCTATCCCTTTCAGCATTTATCTCATCAATATCCAAACTCAGTTGCTGATTTGTTTCGGAAGAAAAAGACTGCTGATTTGGTGTGTCAAGCAACATCAACTCTCCTCCATTTGGCAATGGCTCAGCATTCTGCAGTTCTTTAGTAGTTTGACAGATATCAAAAGAATCAAGTTCATCGTCAGAAGAAATCTTGATGACTTCAACAGGTAACATCTCTCCAAAATCATGTCCGACTGCAACCTTAACGTGTTGCAACTGTTGTTTCACCGTGCCCAAAACTAACTTCAGGAAGTCTTGTAGATTCCTACGCAGAAGCTCATTTGGGGGCAAGAAGAACTCTAGTATGAAAACATTGTCATCATTGCCCGGAGCACTTAAACAGATTGCAAAACAACCAGTTAAACCAGCTTCGCGAGCACAAGTTACCAAGGGGTATTCCATTATGCTCAACCGTGTTACATCTCGGCAAAAGCATGAAGATTTTGATGAGAAAGCCCTGCCAACAACACCGTATCCTTCTAATATGTACTGAAGACCACTTGCATATTTGAATAAATTTAAGTTTTGGTTATCGTTGATTGCAATGTGTCGTTGTCTAACAGTGATAACTTTTCCAGTGCACCATGAATCAGCAACACTGACCCAAATCTGAGCAAAGAGAAATTGATGTTTTTGACATACCACTTCGATTGCCTTGTATAATCCACCAAGAGCACATTGCCGGTCATCCAAAACCTGCCTTGAGACTGTTTTTGTTAATATGAATTCAAGATAGAGATATCACTGAAGCTTAAACAAAAAGAGCCAAAGGAAATGAATATGGTCCGAAGGGAGACATTACTGGAAAAGAGCTTGATCTACTGGACAACTTACTTTCAAATCAAGCGGACAATATGAATCTGGAGATTTAAGATCCACCACCTAAAAAATGAAGTCAAAAGTGGAAAAGAATAAACAGCGGTTGAATAATACAGTGTACAGTTTTAATTTCCTCTTTTCTTGGCGCCTCTTCTTTTTCTATTCAGAAAGGGTGAAAGGAAAACAGTGCATTAAAAGGGATCATGGATGCCAAACAAGATGAGCTAGAGGTTCAACATTTAAGGTTGGAAAAAGCTGAAGGTATGCGTAAAAACCTGGAGCATCTTGAAAATGGGCAAGACAGAGTTTCCAAATATCCATTCATTTGTTTGGTGACTGGTGACCAACTCAAGTACCCCGACAAAGGTGTCTCGAGATGGATCAAAAACAGGGACAGTATAGCACCATTGTATGCTCCAGGCTACAGCATCATCCCGTAAAGGGAACTCTTGTTGGCTGTAATTCTTCACGTCTGTACATAGTTCAGGCAACCTATGTTTGAACACACGTCCGGGGGGACCAAGGTCATTTTCACATTGGGTACCGTTCTTCAGCTCAACAGGAATTGCATGGCTCAGGCACTTTTTCCTGTACGAACATAGTCCGTATTCAAGTCTGGTAAGACCAAAAGGCTGATCTGAAGTTGTTAGGAAAGTCTGGCCATCAATTACAATACTAGCCCAGTACTGAATAAGATAATTGCAGGATAATTTCTCTACATGTTGTAGTGCAATCTTAACTCTTTCCTTGATTACCATGCGTTTAGTAACAACATCTGTAGCTGTGGCATACACAAATATTGTATTAGTACAAAGAATATTACTCCCAGGTTTTGTAAAAGGCTTGTAGCAACAATTTTACTGATTGGCCAAAGCAATTAAGTTACCTTTATCTAATTTAAGGAATTTTCTTGAATTCAAATCCGCGATACAGTACTACTAATGATAATCTCAGAGCCAGTACTATAAATTTTACGTCTGCCTCAATCTTTCACTCATACATGACAATCAGAGCCAGTACTATAAATTGTAATGAATTTTGGCCCATTGCCATTGGTAATAAAGAAAAGAAAACGATCGAAAAAAATTAAGTGTTTGCGGAGAAGTGACAGTAACATGCAGAAACAAAATTACTTTGACAAAAGGTTGGCATTTTCTCCTTAGCATACCAAACATATAGGTTTGCCAACTTTAGCACCGATTCAAAACGACACGATAAATGGTTATCAGTACTATAAAGAATAGGTTGAGGATTCAAAGTTAAGACCTTTATATCCAGGATAAATTTTCAAGTGAATGAGAAGTTCTTCTTCTAAGGTGTGGCAAGCACAAAATTCAATGGCAACCATGGTGGTGAATATCTTGTACCTAAAGTATGTAACTGAATTGCAACAATGATTCTCAAAATGGAAACAAAGTGCTAGAATTTCACAAAGAAGAAACAAAAAAAATAGGTGCACTAAGCTCACACTATAGGCACGATCCAGGATCGGACCATAAGGGTCTACTGTACGCAACCTTACCATGCATTTGTGTGAGAGATTGTTTACGCAGCTCGAACCTATGACATCGTGGTCACATGGCATTAATTTTACCAATTACGCTAAGACTCCCCTTATTAGAATAGATACAAACTGCTAGAATATCCCAAAAGTATTAAAAAAGAACAAAATTTTGAAGTAATGAAGCTGAATTTGGCAGTGTATCTCAGAAAATACTTAGCTGACTCTCATCCCATGTATAAAGATCAAAATAATTTCAACCCCACCAAAAACCAAAAATTCTTCTTCCCTACAATTTATGAGAAAATCAAATATAGTAAGTTCTTACTGAAGGAGAAGTGATTCTGAAGCTGCTCTGCATCATCACGTTCACTCCAAAAAACCCATAGACCATTGGGTTGGCGGGACCAGGCTTGTTCACTGAACACACTCTCCATTCTTGAAATCAAATGACTTTTTTTTTCTTTCTTTTTGAGGTTGATGTTGTTGTTGGTTGCAGGCCAAACCGGTCTCTCTTTCCAAATGTTCACATTGACCAAATGTTGAAAATTTTGAGATAAGGAGTGTTGAAACGGTTGTTTTAGGCCAAAAAGACCAAAAGGTTGTTTACGTTAATGTAAGAAGTGTTGGAAGAGTTGTTTTAGGTGAAAAGAACCAAAAGGTTTGTTTTACATAAATGGATAAAGCACAGTCCAGTTTTTTTTTTTGTTTATTTAACCTTGCCAGTTGGGCCCACATTCCACTAACTCACTTTCGTTCTTTGTCTAATTTAATTTAACTATAATTAAAATGGACAAATATGATTTTATTTATATTCGATAATAAAAAAAGTGTATAAAATTTATATATCTTTTGTATATAATCTATCTATATTATATTAAAAGTATGAATACCCTTAGCGAAATGTTGTTCGCATTTTTTACCCTTATAAAATAGAGTTTATATTAGACAAAATAGTCATTCAATTATTTTCCTAATATTTAAGATTTTGAAATCAACTAAAACTTTTACTTATTAAATATTTTCTTGTTTAAACCATATAGAAAATCCTAATAGGATTTCTAAATCAATTAAAATATAACATTATATAAATTCTTTCCTTACTTGATCATGTAAAATAACAAGACTTCTTACAAATTATATTTCGTGGTATTTTGTTTCAAAACAATCTTAAATGCCGTAATGAGTTTGGTTTTGGTGTTTCTTCATCAGTTTGGTTTTGGTTTTTACCTAATTTGATTTTATCCTCTCTTTTTTTCAATTAAGTTCTCACATTTTAAAATCTTTTTTCTAAAACTAATATTATTAGAGTTTAGATTCTTCATCAACAAACTAATATTATTATTCTATTCATGTGATCGATAGCTTAAAAGCTATCAATTTTTTTGTACTTTTTAATTATTTAAAAGTTAGTTATAATTAGTACAACTTAATAACATATGCACACTTAATGAGTAACAATATTTTAATTAGAAATCATATGAGCAAACTTTATTTTATTATGGTTGTTGCATATCGATCCAATTAAATATCAAGTAAAATAACATCTATCATTCATAATATATTCTAAATTCAAAGATGTCTAGCTATAACTTTAATTTTATATTATAACTCCAAATAAATTTTCAAAAAATGCTTACATTTAGTTTATTATTTTCTTAGGTGTCGTTGGTTGAAGTACCAATGTATTTTTAGTTTGATTTGCTTTTTCACATTTTCTTAATATTTACAAACCATAAACATTGGATAATTCTATAAGACATGATTCCTTCCTTTAGTGAATTAGCTAAATAGGACCAACAATTTAATATTTACCATTTTCATAAATTTACGATTTATTTTCTTAGATTTAATTTATAACTCAAATATATTTTTTCAATATTATTTACGTAAGTTTTAAGAGTTTGAACACAGTGATACAAGGTATACACTTGCTTCCGTCAAATTGATTCATGTGAATTAAAACGGAGGGAGAATACATTTTTTTGACTATTGTTTTGCCAACACCTATAAAAATCTCGTTTTCCCTTTACTGTGTAAAGGCAAAGAATATCCTCTGCTCCTTCCTTCTTTCATTCTTTTGTTTTGCACAATTGCTCCATCCTTATGTTGGTGTTAATCATCTATTTGATTTTGAATACAGTAAGGGGATCTACTGTAAGCATCTATTTGATTTTGAATTTCATCTCAAATTAAAGCTTAGTGTTAAATAGTTGGGCTACAGTGAAAATGGCAGGAAGAAATGAAGCATTCAGAATATGTGGTAGTGTATCCGAAGCATTGAGTTACATGCCATGTCCCCTGCAATACACTGAGCCTAACACTAAGAATGACCTCTGGGTATTTTGGAGCCAACACAACAACGAGTTTCCTTCTGTCTTCCCCAGCAGTAAGTGCCTTTTCCCCTTTATGTCCAATTGGATTGGTATTTACACTATATATAATCTCCAGATTATATGATACTCAACTCACTTGTTTGGAGAATGAAGCCTTATAGGGTTCTCTCTTTTTGTCCTTTCTTTTAGTTTTTACCCCTTGCTAGATCGGAGCCTTGGCGTAACTACTAAAGTTGCTTCCATGTGACCAGGAGGTTACGGGTTCGAGCCGTGGAAACAGCCTTTTGTAGAAACATAGGGTAAGACTGCATACGATAGACCCTTATGGTCCGGCCTTTCGCCGAACCCCGCGCATAGCGGGAGTTTAGTGTGCTGGGCTGCCCTTGCTAGATTCTTGTGTTTGGTCAATGCATAGAAGTAGTGACACTCATTCACTTTTTTTGCTTATTGATTTTCGGGAAAAAATTGGACTATCTGAATTCATTCATGTCAGATGGTGAAAGGTTAAACTTTTTGAGGTTAATCAAAGTTCACTTAGTTTAAATCACGAGGGTAGAAACTAGAAAAGTGACAAACCTTTTGGGACACATGGTTTAGTATGTCGAGTGTAAAAACTAGTAATTCATGTATATGTTATGGTACTCTCTCAAAACTCAAAAAGTTTTAAACTTTAATGTTATCAGAATAAGAAAATAGACTGATAATCAATCAAAGCTCTAGCTCGGAGCTACTTTTTTGGTACTTTTCTTCATCGAATTGTTGGAACGTTAACTGCTGCCAAGGACTTGGTATACTCCAACTATCCAAGCTTTCACAATTTATGACGATCGATTCATGTCATTATTAAATTTTAAATAAGTCTTGGTGGTCTAAAAATTAGAGCAGTGATACTACAAAACTTTAAAACATTTATTTTTAAATACTATAACTCTCATTCATGTTGTTGTTTTTTTAACATTTTACATATAATTATAAGGTATTCATGTTTTTACGTGCGAAAATTCTCTGAAGCAGAAGGTAGTAGCAAACTTGGGACTCTCATTCATGTTGTTTTCAGAGCACTCCATGAGTATTCTTAATTGTTAACTTGAGCTTGTGTTTATTAATCCTATAATCTATGCAATCATGTTAAAGTTCTACTTTTGGTTCTTTTATGCGTCTAACGAGTGCAAAATTGGTGGAGTTGCTTATTTGTTTCATACATTATCTCTTACTAATTTATATTCTCCAGGATTCTATAATGATTATATTTGGTTATTCAGATAAGATGAATGACTTTTAAATGATTCGGAATGAGAAAGGGGTCGTGATTTCTTTGAGCTTATGTAACTGCTTCCGCTTTTAAATGTTGAACATCCAAGGAGTTTCAATTGAGAAACTTAACCAGTTTTTCAATATGATATGATTGCAACATATCTATCTTTCTGAACGGGTCAAGTGACTAATATCATGAACAACCTTTTTACAGCTGCTGATACTACTATCTATCATGATACTATTAAGGAGAAAATCGCATCTGCTCTCAAGAATGCCTACATTTCTGACAACTTCGGATGCTGGTTGGTTCAATTTTGGGCACCTGTGACTACTAAAGATCAGTTTTTTCTAACAACTTGTGACCTACCGTTTGGTCTTACGAAACTCCATGAAGGACTTTGTTTTTATAGGTCAGAGTGTCTGAAATTTAGAATTTCTATTGTAACTGAGAATGAGAATCAACTTGGCCCTACCGGACGCGTGTTCAAACATGGTTTGCCTGAAATGAGTCCGGATATTTCGCGCTATTCTGCTGCTGATTTTCCTCAGCATAGCTCGGCTTTTACTGCTGGTTTAGGGAACTATTTGGCTGTACCGGTTTTTGTGCCGCTTAGTAATGAATGCGCTGGAGTACTTGAGATCATAGGGGATAAGAAGGGAAGCTTCTCTCAAGACCTTGTTCAAATGGTCTATGAAATGCTTAAGGTATGGCTTTCCTCTCTCTTTTCTCTTCTAGCTTGTCTGAGTTAGAATTACTGTAGAGAAAGGAAAGGTTGTACCTCTAGAGAGAGAAACTTTGCTTGATTTTAATGTGGTAAATATTGTTAGAGAGGAAATACATTTATTAATTTAATTAGGTCTGTAACACCTCCTGTGCATGACTGAATATGCAGATACCTTTCCTTTTCCTTGTTGTTTTTTATAGCAGTGGTGTCCGTGCTAGTTTATACGCACCTCAACTATACCATTGTGTATCAGTTTTCATTTGTCGTGAGGTGATTTAACATTTTTTCATGATTTCTAGCTGTGGGAAACATGTGATTGAAACCTTATCCATCAATCAGGCCTGTAACTTCCCTCTAAATAAGAAGTAGAAGAGAAAATCTGTAAGAAGTAGGTTTCATTTGTTTCAAGGTATAAGACAAAGTTAAAAGCAGTTTGGTATTTATTTCAGATGATCGATTGACATCCATCCTTTAGCCCAACTGTTAGTTTTCCTCACTCTACCGTAGGAAGTGGAACTGGGAATAGAACCTCTAAGGACGAAGAGAAAAGAAAATTAAAAAGAACTTCCCTTTCTTCGGTCTTTAGAGCTTTGTTTGGCATATGTTCGTTAAATCCTTATAACCTCTTTCAATTTCTCTGAGCATGGCATCTTGTTCTTAACAGAAGGTGGACTTGAGATCATCAAACATGTATGGCCACCCCGACAAGAAGGTATGTTCATGAAGATGCTATCTGCCTGAATACCCAAAGCTAGGAAAAAACATCATAGACTAAATGTATCTCTTTGCTCCTGTATCAACTGTCTGTTTTTAGCAGGGTATTAAAGGGCTAGCACGTGCCCTGAAAGAAATTGAGGAGCAGTTGAGTTTTATATGCAGAACACATCAATTACCTCTAGCTCAGACATGGCTACCTATCCTTGACAGAAGCAATGTTGAAAGATTCACGACCACAGAGGAACAATTTTGCATATGTACGTCAGCAGGCTATGAGTTCAGAGCTGCTTGTGATATGTTTCACTTAGGGAAGAGTCAGGGGGTTGTTGGTAAGGCCTTTTTAACCCGTAGTTCATGCTTTTGCAGTGACATCACACAGTTAAGCATGACTGAGTACCCCTTGGCACATGTGGCACACAGAGTTGGATTACATAGCTCGTTTGCTATATGTTTGCAGAGTTCCTACACGGGGGACTATTTATACCTATTGGAGTTCTTTTTACCCCAAGATAACAAGTCAGATTGCAGGAGTCCACAAACCATATTGAATATGCTATTGGCCTCGATGAAGCGACAATTTCGAAGTTTCAAGCTTGCTTCTGGACAAAAACTGGGAGAGAAATTATCTGTTGAAATTATACCTGTTCCTTCAGATGATGGACTCAACTCTTTTGAGATATGCCATAGTGTGAAACCTTTATCTGATATTGAAGCAGTAGCAATACAGTGGTTTAACCCATTAAACAGATTACTGAAAAGTGGAAATACAGTAAATATCTATCCTGAAAATATTGATCTAACAACATCATCAAGAACTTCTAACAGTACAACAAATCTAACAAATGTGAGGGTGCTAACTAATAGAGTTGTTTCCAATAACTCTGAGGAAGAAAGCATGATGAAGATATCCGAAGGACACCACAGAATTAACAGTGTAGTGCTTCAGCAATCAGTTGGTGCAAAAGTCAATGGCACTGAAACCACTCTTGGTAATAAAACTAAATTCTTTTTAACAGATCTATTGCATCTCTGATTGTATGCAGTAATATTTTCACGTATGTTGATGTTATTCTAAGAAAATTCTTAGTACATTTGCAGCCAGCCAATCTCCAAATAGTCTTGGCACAAAGCATCTTGAAATTAACGACATGAATTACTCCAGTGATCAGCTTGAATCTCCCAAGGTTGCTGATAGCCATTGTGAAGAATCCAGTGGAGGTGACCAGTTATGTCATGACAACACAACTTCCTTGACTCATGCTGCAAAGCCAACCACACAAGCTGCGGGAGTGCAGAACGAAAGCATCATTCCAAGAAAATGTCCAAATTTTCTACTCTCTGGGGTTCATGCTGATGAGCTAGAAAGGTTAGCCAAGGTGTCTAAGCTCTACTATCGTGAGGAGCTCCAGGTTTGAGCTCTTTCCAAACAAATCACTGATTTTTTAACAGTATTATTAAGTCAAAACTGTTGATTGATGCACATGATTTATGTTGATTTGATTTGATTACTCTAAGTCAGCCATTTGTTAGTGGACAGGTTGTGTTCGTACTATTTTTCTGCTCTGGTTTCCTAGTACCTTGCCACTTTACTAATTATTGATATTGCCTTTTCCATTCGTTTTTCCGATGCTTAGCTCGCTGGTACTATTTTTTTGGCGTATGTTGTTGTTACGATTCTATTGTCTCATTTCATCTTCTTCTGTCGAGGGTCTATCGAAAACAACCTCTCTACCCCCAGGGTAGGGGTAAGGGTTGCGTACGATCTACACTCCCCAGACCCCACTTGTAGGATTATACTGGGTTGTTGTTATTGTTGTACTCTAAGTCAGACATAGATTGGAGATATTGATATCCTAGGTGAAAAGTTCAAATATGGTGAACTTTGGCAACCAGTGGTTTATAGATTTGAGAGAAGATTGGAGGGATGGATGACGATACTTGTCAAAAAGGGGAAGAATCATGCTATAAGTTCTTACATTACCTTATAAAATAATCATGTTATAAAATTGCAATTCCATTTTCAGTGGGTAAGTTTGAAAGTTAATGAGAGACTTCTTGTGGGATGGAAAAAATGGGAAAGGAGATTTCACTTTGTCCCGCAGGCGAAGTTATCAAGCTAATATTCAAGGACTAGTCATTTTTTAATAGACATTTCTGCATTAGAAATGGTTATCGATATTCAGATACAAATAAGAGATTTTATTGATGTAGGCGATTAGCACAAAGTACAGATGTAGTCAATAGCGCTGGTTTTCTAAAGATGTCAAATTACCGTGTGAGATGGGTTTACCAAAAGGTAGTGTAAAAGACAGAGTGAACTTCTCAAAGTTCATGGGGTCTTTGATTGGAACTAGTAGTCGAATAAGATTTTGGCTAGATTTTATGGTGTTTGTGATGCTTAGTTAATAGTTGCCATACATTTTCTTGGTGCCTTATAATTAAAATTACTTTTCTATTAGGTAGCCGAGTGTCGTCCTTGTTTGTAACAATAGCTTTTATTCACCACTTGGGTGTTTTTCGTACCCCTAGACTTCCGTTGCTACTTGTTGTTGTCTTTGTTTCGGTTTTCTGATTGCATTACCTATTGTTATTTTTGTATTTTCGCTTCGGTCAGATCGGTTTGTTTGTTATTGTCCCTCCCCTTTTCCCCTCCCGAGCCGAAGGTCTTTCGGAAATAGCCTCTCTATCTTCTTAAAGGTAGCTGCGTATACTCTACCCTCATCAGACCCCACTTGTGGAATTACACTGGATTGTTGTTGTTGTTGTACATTTCTATTATATGGAAAAGGGAAAGACCATTTTCGCAAATAATTCCTTAGGCTAAGCAAAGAATGGAAGTTGGAAGAAGTGTAAAGAGAATTATGCCAAAGATTCAAATTTTTTGGGAAGAAAGTCATATCATCTGTCTTTTTCATGGTGTGGTGCATAAGCATTTATTCAAAAAATTGTTCTGAGTAATTCTAGAGAAATGTGCCGATCATTTGTGTTGTCTAGGTGAGTTTACACACAAACAACAGAAATTTTAAGGTTAATTACTTTACTCTTTCTTGATTGTTAAACCAGCTTTGTGTTGGTATAATAATGACATCTCTAATCTGTGTAGTATTATTTCTCAAGGCTTAGGGCTTTAATCATGACATCTCTATAGTTCAATGTTGAGGTTGAGATGACCGACTCTCAGATTCATAATTTAACTTCTATTGGTGTTGCTCCTGTAATGTCAAATATTCCAAAATGCTCTATACCTGAAGATGCTGCAACTTCTTCCTTGCCTATTCAGTCAAGTTGTGAAGGTGTCCAAGCTTATGAGGTTTTCGACGTCTCTAGTGAAGAAGATGCAACAAGAATGAGAAAACCTGTTGTACCTCGTGCTATTGTGAAAGGGGATCATCCTTTTAAAACGTCAATTACAGAAGAAATTCCTGTATCAATTATTGATGAGTTTAGTAAGTTTGTTCAGACAAAGTCAATTCGAACTCGCAGGTAATTTTTTGAGATTGCTTTATGTTTTGATTGTATTTTCTGTGTAATGATAGTTTGGACTATTATTTTTATATATTTATTAAATCTTTTTAGAAATAAGGTGTGCGAAAAGAAGGATGATATATTGGAGGAACAGTTTGATCTTGGAATTGCATCTATAGCTGAGAGGACATGGTTTTTTGAACTTCATTATGCTGGTATAGGTATTAATGACATGGTATGTAAACATACATTATTTTTTTTGTTTTGTTTTAGTATCGGTATGTGAGTTTATATTCGATTGATGTCTGTTTTATTTTTGTAGCATATTGATGTTATATTCTATTACCTTCGGAAGAAAGCAAAATATGGAAACATAAGGATGACAACCACCGACAACTATTTCAGTTCTATCATTGAAGAGGTGTACAATAAATCAATTAAGGATAGCATGAATGCAAAAAATCAGATATTTGACATGATAAAGAAATTAAGAGAGTATGTGCTTGGGTTTTACATTCTTTGTAACACCCCTTGGGTTTTCGTTGATTATGTTCTTATGCCAATCAATGTAAAATATGCATGGCATTGGGTGTTGGGCATTCTATCTTTGCATGATTGCTGCATATACATATATGACTCAATGAGATCCCCAGGACATGATGTTGTAATTCATAAAGCATTGCACTCATTTGCTGTAATGATACCATTGTTGCTCAACACTACTACATTTTATCAGCAAAGAAGTGACATTGCAACGAATATATCACATTACTTGGGAAAAAAGGATCTATCTGAACCATTTGCTCTTACATCAGTGGATAACTTGCCTCAACAGGAAAAAACGTAAGTTGCGATGTATTTTTATATCATATTCTTTAGTTTTTACTCCTTTATTGTTTATCTTATTCTTTCTTAAAATGTGTTTTGTATGTAGTGATTGTGGTATATATTGTTCTGCATTTGCGGAGTATTTCATTGAAGGCAAGAAGATACCTGTTGACAAGAACATCTTTGATCCTACACGTCTTCGAACCAGATATGGAGCATTATTATACTATTATGGTAAGAAGAAGCAGCTGGAATATCTCGTTAGTGAAGATGAGGCCACTGGAAGATTGGACAAACCTTGCGTTTCAAAAAGGCGCAACACAAAGACCAATTGATAGTTTTTGTTTCTTGTTGTAATTTAAAAGATATTTTGGATTGAAATGTAAATTAATATACTAGAATATATATTTATTTTTAGCATGTGTGTGTGTGTTTATATTTTTATGTATAATGTGGATTGGAGTTTATATTTTTTATGGTGTGATTTTATGCATATTAAGTTGGATTACATAATTTTTGTTGATGATATTCTAGTATAATTAGTTGCAGTTCTTATTTTGTTTGGTTACTGTATATTATGCTGGAAATGCTACTTATGAAGCGCTATAAGCTAGTATATTATAATGAAGAACTGTAAAACAATGGAGAAGTTATATCTAGAATAATCTGTTAGAGTTAAAGACTTTAAAATTTTGTCTCCTGTATATTCTACTAGAGATATAACACCTGGAAGTATTTTCTCCAGTATTTTTGTAATGGCCCGATCGGTCGTTTTGAGCTCTAGCGCGTCATGCAAAATTTTGAGGCTATGAGCAGCTCCACTTCAGGTATTATGACTTGTACGCATGGTCGAAATTGAATTTCGGGAAGTTCGAAGTTGATTTGGAAAGAGCATTCTCATTTCAGAAGCTTTAAGCTGAAAGAATTGACTAAGATTAGATTTTTGAGTAAACAACCTCAGAATCGGGATTCGAAGGTTCCAGCAGGTTCGTATGATGATTTCGGACTTGGGCTTATGTCTAGATTAGGTTTTGGAAGACCCGGGAACATTTCGGCACCTATTGTGGAAGTTAACATTTTTGGAAGAATTTCATAAGTTTGGGTTGAAGTGCATTTTAGTGTTATCAATGTCTGTTTTGGATTTCGAGCCTGGGAATAGCTCCGTATGGTGATTATGGTGTTGGGAGCGCGTACGGAAGTGAATTTGGAGGTCCGTGGGTCATTTTGAAGTTATTTGACTACACATAGAAATTTGAAGGTTTTTGAGGAGTTTGACCGGAAGTGGAATTTTTGATATCAGGGTTGGATTTTGATTCCGGAAGTTGGAGTAGGTCCGTAATGTTGAATATGACTTGTGTGCAAAATTTGAGGTCAATCGGACGTGATTTGATAGGTTTCGGCATTGAATATAGAAGCTTGAAATTCTAAAGTTCACTAAGCTTGGATTGGAGTGCGATTCATCATTTTAGCGTTTTTTGACGTGATTTGAGGCTTTGAGCAGCTGGTCCGTGTTATGTTAAGGGACTGAGTTGTGTGATTGGACGGGGTCCCGGGGGCCTCGGGTGTGTTTCGGGGTGGTTTCGGAGCATTTTGGGCTGTGTTGGAACTACTGATGCTGGTGTCTAATGTTGTTCTTCGCGTCCGCGGGGGTCCTCTCACGTTTTCGAAGAAGGATTTGGCTTCTCAGATTTTGTTCTTCGCGTTCGCGAAAGTAGTCTCGCGTTCCCGAAGAAGAAGAATTTCTGTTGCGCAGGTCTTACTTCGGAGGCTCATATCTCACAATCTACAAGGAATTTGGAGATTACCCAAAAACAAAAGTTGTAGCAACTTTGTGTCTAATTTTCAGAAAGGTAATCCATTTAGCATTTGGATTTGTGTACGAAAACTTATGGCTAGTACACTACAAGCTGTCCGGGAAGATGAAGAAGAAATTTGTGTTGCAGAGGGCTGACTTTGGCAGCTTATATCGCAAAATCTATAAGGAATTGGAAAATTTCCAAAACATGAAAGTTGTAGATCTTGGTGTCTAGTTTTCAAAAAAATAAACCATTTGTCATTTGGAGTTTTGTACAAAAGGTTATGGCCATTATACTATAGGCTGTCTGAGAAGAGTTTGAAAAATAATTTTTGGAAATTTTCTTTTTCGCGAACGCGACGGGGTTCTCGTGAACGTGAAGAGGAGTCGTCTGGGTAGTGTATAAGTGTAGAGAAATGGATTTGGATCATTTCATCTCATTTCCTCCATGGGAGCCAACCTAGGAGCGATTTTGGAGCTCCATTTTCATCATCCATGTCAAGGTAAGTGATTCCCATCTATTGCAAGTTAATTACTTGAATTATATCTAGATTTTAACATGGAAAATCATGGGAAATTAGTGAAAATTGGGGTTTTAAAGAAAAACGTAGAAATTTGGTATTCTTGGAATTTGACCCCGATTTGGGCACGAAATTGGGAGTAAATTATATATTTGAGTTCGTGAGGTTATGGGTAGACTTTATCTTCGAAAAATTTCAGAATCCGGGCATGTGGCCCCGAGGTTAATTTTGTCAACTTTTCGATGGGGGTTTGGAATTGTTATAAATTGGATTATAATGAGTAATTGATCATATATTAATGAGTTTACATAATTATTGGCTAGTTTTGGAGCAATGCGCATCGATTTGAGTTTTCGGAAGGGCATGGAATAACGGTTATGGAACTTCGGAGCGAGGTGAGTCTCCTTTCTAACCTTGTAAAAGGAAATTGTCCTCATAGGTGAGTTAATTGGTTATGTGCTCCTATTTGTGGGGGCTAAGTATGCACGAGGTGAAGAGAGTCCATGCGTAGCTACTATCATGCTTATGTACGGGTAGTCTAGGACCCAAAATCATGTTTTACTTGTGATAATTGTAACCTTATTGATAGTTTAAATTGCTTAAATCATACCGAAGTGTCAAATGACTTTCTAAAAGAATTAAACTTCATCTTCTTGACTTGTAAAAGAGAAATTTACACCTCCTTGAATAACTGTTTCCGTGATGAAGTCTTGACTGACTATTTTAATGTGTGTTTCTATGTGTACCTATGTCACATGTATGATTCACGAGGAGGATGATTGTTAATTTATATTTGACTGCGTCGCATGTATGATTCACGCGCGGGGTAATAGATGCATCTATGTTTCGCGCCATTCGACCCTCTGGTAGTGCACAATTTAAATATTTATTGGATCGCGTCGTACGACCTCGGCATAATTTGTGCATGCTTGTATTGCTTGCCTTGATATTTATAAATGAGGACATTGCTTTCCCGAATTGAGAATAAATGTATAAATGATGAAAACGGATTTGGAAATTTCCCTATGAATAAAAGAATTGTTTACTTGCTCCATTCTATTGAGTTATAGCCATGTTTATAGAAATCCTTGATTTATTGTACAATTGGTATTTTATTATTGGACCACTAGTAAGTGTCAAAGGACCTCTTGCCTCTACTTCTTCGAGGTTAGGCGGGATACTTACTGAGTACACGTTGTTTTTGTACTCATGCTATACTTGCTTTGCATTTTTGTTGCACAGGCACATGTACTTCTAGTGGCCTAACGGGCGTAGCAGTGCGGATGATACAGAGACTTAGGTGAGTTGCATCCCTTGAGACGACCCGCAGCCAGCAAAGTCCCTTTCAGTGTATTATATTTACTTTCTGTCCAAGTTTGTATTCCGGGCAGCTATTGTACTTTATTGGATTTCCTAGTAATTGCTCATGCACTTGTGACACCGGGTTCTGGGATGATTTTGGGATTGTTCAATAGTTTTGTAAAGACATCATTATTTATTCAGTGGAACTTATTATTTATTGTTTAAATATATAAAAGAAGTGATTTCAGAAATACCTAAAACGAGAAATTTCTAGTTAAATGGTGTTGGCTTGACTTACAGTAGTGTTCGGCGCCATCACAACCCTTTGTAGATTTTGGGTCGTGACAACATGGTATCAAAGCACTAGGTTCCCTTAGGTCTCACGAGTCATGAGAAAGTCTAGTGGAGTCTTGCGGATCGGTATGGAGACGTCTGTATTTATCTTCGACAGGCTACATGGCTGTTAGGAACACTCCCCTTCTTGATTCCTCATCGTGCGGTTTGATTCCTTTGAGTCCTATGCCCTTGCTTCCTTCTTACTCAATCTTATGCGACGCGAAACCCTTATTATAAATCGGGAATTGAGGAATCGAAATGGTACTGCAGATATGGTGCGAGATGTTTCCTCCTGCGTATTTGACTGGGCAGCGAAGGATAAGGAAGGGTATTTGGGAAGTGTCTTATGGTGATTAAACTCCTAGAAGGCCAAGTGTGGGAAATAAGAGTCGAGTAGTTGCTTAAAGGAGTGAGTTTGACCAAAGTGGGAGAGTGGCAAGCAACACAAGGGTTCTGTGGTAGGATGACTACGTGCCTTTAGAGGAGTTTAGAGTGATTTGGGATTCATGGTGGACAATGACTAGGTCTACAAGCTTAATTTGAAATATTGGCTAGCATAACGGCGGGATATTTGATATGACGGAAAAAAGCTGCTTGATATGAAGAAGGATACAACATGACTTTGAATTGGAAGATATTGTCGCACATTTAGTTGATGTCCATGAGGAGTGAATGGACTTGTGCAGCTGGTGAATGAGCATAGGCACAGGTGGGTCATCTCCTATGAGCAGGTCAGCGATCGCGTAGTTGGTGAAGCTCATGCAAAGGATTTTACTTGCTATCCGGTAAGAGGTTTAATATGTGAATGTTGGTAGAGATTCAGAGTGTTCATAAAATGCTAAAGGAAAGATTTCGAGGAATCTGGCGGTTTAACTGTGCAAGGTCATGTCAATAAGGGGTAAGGAATCTTGGTGGGTTCCAAAGTTGTGTAATAGTGGCTTCAAGCTGAGTGGGAGAGTCCCACCGCCTATGATTGAGTTGCATGATTATCTTCTTGTGAGGATTCGGGTTATCGACGTATTGGTAAGTTGTTTCGGCTAAGGAAAGAGAACATCAATAGTAATTTGAGCAAGGGAATTGAAGAATGTGTTCTATAATTGGCATCATCAATTCATGTTCAGGATTTGGGAAGACTCAGGAAGTATGCTTCGCGTAGAAGTGAGTTGCAAGAAAGGTGATTCGGCCGAGTGCTTCTTTGAGAGGGTGGTCATGTGCTAGCGGAGCCTTGTAGTTGATTATATTCGGGACCATGTTAGAGTGGGTGACTCTCAATAGCGGTCCTAGTGAATTCAAAAGTCAAAAATGCGGTACCTAATGGTTCAAGCCTGCAGTATGGTTAAGAATCAAGCTTTTAAAGCAGCTTATGATAAGAGGCTCAGAATGTTCTATGATGTTTTGACTTGCAGTGTAACATTGGGAGGAAAAGGAGAAAAAAACTTTGGATTCGTAGGGGAATTATCAGAATGGATGTACTAGTAGAGATGCAAATATGTGCACAAGGAAGGTGTGAGATGGTTCGTGGGATTTGAGACAGCATGGTCCCATGTTACAAGGTCACTCGGGTTGAGTGCGTTATGTGTTGAATGAAGTTATTATTGTTCTAAGGCAATTAAGGATAAAGTGGAAGAGGTTGGATTGGGTAGCCATGATTGAATTAGAATATTGGTGGCAGTGATCAGTTCCTTTATCGTGATTAAGTTACGCAAGTGATTTCTGATGGTACGTGTGAGGCTTGTCGGTCGTCGTAATTGGATTTATCCGGAAGTATTCTAGTATTATGTCCTGCTATGTGTAGGCGAATCCCGAAAAGGGCTATGGTGGTTTAGGCCACTACTTGAAGAATTGCATCTTCTACGGTTGTGATAATTCACTCATGTGTTACTACGGTTCTCTTGGAATGAGTTAAGTAAAAAGCTTCCATGTAAGGAAGTGTTTACCATGTTAGTGGTTCAGGAGTTGAGATGAAATTCTTGTACTATCGCGTGCTGGCTTGTTAGGTGCAGTGACGGTATGAAATTTGAAAATGAGGATTAAGGTTGCGGTTTGGTATTGTCAAGGATGTCACGAGCTCGGATGAGCATGAAAGGGGTTTGAATGATTAGAGTAAGCTGGCATTGTCTTCAGCGTCACCTAGGATCGGTGTTTTGTGAAAGAGGTTTTGCATCCTGGTTATGGAGTTTTGATCGCTTTTCAGCATTAGTGCGGCCGGTAGCATGGATGTGCAGACTTTTTATCTATTACGGAAGATCATGGGGGCGTGTCCTACGGAAAGATTGTATAAGTGTGACGTGTAGTCACTTAATTGATTGAGGATTTAAACTAAGTATGGAGATTGTGGTACTATCGCTAATTGAGAATTTATGCCTGAAGGGCGCTTGATTCATTTGGTTGTGGAATGTGGAAGGTTGTTTCGGATTGGACGGCTGTTCTTGTGTGTTATGGGAAAAATGGGGTTCTTGTGGACCCAGGAAAGATTATCGGCCTAGATCGGTACGATTAGAATCGGCTTGAGGTTTATGAATGGATTTAAATATGAATATGGGCTCTATATCAAGTCAGATGTGTTCATTTCAGCATAGCGCTCCTTATGGAGGAGTATTCGGACGTTGGATGTTATTTCATCATTGGCCATTTTATGTAATGCTATATTGTGCCGTGTTTGCGAAATGGCTTGATAAATTTCTTATGTGTTGAGGTTTCGCATAGAGATGGTGTTATGTGAGCAAGATGGCTCTTGAGACTCAGATCATATATCGCACTTCAGTTGTGCTTGAGTTTTGTAGCTTATGGCGCTATCTGTCTCCCCTGGGATGGTATTATACACTTAGCGTGCTTGTGGCCGATATTCGGTATTTTGTAGCAATGAGTGATTTTGCTCGGTGTGTATCTTTTTATGTGAATTTTATGTGTGGATCGGGTGGCATGCCGCCACGGGTATATTGTTTGGATCGAGTTGCACGCCGCGATAGTGTGATATTGAGTAAAATTCCCTATATCTGTTTTTGGGTGTTTTGTTTTCCATTTTCTAAGGAAAGTTCATATTACTCACGTGAGTTGAGTAGTCCCTTCCAGAGCTCGTTTTCTTATGTATCATGTTCGAGCTTGTGTCCTATTGGCACGTTGTGGCATCATATGAGACTTTTGATCATAACCGGGGTGGCTTATTGCCTGAGCAGTTTGTACTGGGTGAGACAAGATTATTGGATCTAGGATCAATGCAGTCGGATTATATGAAGTATATTAGAGCTGTCAAAATGGGCCAGCCCAGCCCAGCCTAGCCCAAGCCACGCGGGCTTTTAAATTTGGTAGGCTAGGACGGCCCAGCCCGCCACATGAACGGGCTGGCCCGCTACACGAACAGGCCTTAAAATAGCTAGCCCAACCCAACACTGAGAGGGTCGCGGGCTAGGGCGGGCCGACCCTTCAATTTTTTTTTTAAGAAAAAAGAATTTCTTTAAATCCTTAAATAATTTTTCTTGACATAGTCAATTAATCATGTATATAACTTCTGTTTGCTTAGAGCGTAAAAAAACTTGATATTTGAAATAACATGAATATTTTCTTCTTATATCTCTAACTCTTATTTGAAGCAAATTCCTTATACCTCTAACTCTTCTTTTTTAAAATTACATGAATATTTTCTTAATGATTTTCTTTCATTTTCCTCAGATTCAGAGATTGCTTCAATAAGTGTAAATGCTGAGGTTTTTTAATTTAGGATTAAGATCATTTGCTGATTTCATCATTATAATCCATAAATTTTTTAAAATTCCTGAAATTTGCTAGTGGTCAATTATTTTTTTTTGGTTTATTTAAAATTTATCTTTTTCTATACTAAGGAGCAGTTTAAATATTAATAGTATATTAAATTAATCCAAATTGATCATTGGCCAATTTTTTGAAAAGTGATTATTATTGGCCAACTAAAACTTTTCAAGTTCGTTATTAATTAAGCAAAAGAAAAACTAATTTTGTCATATTACATGCATGTCAAAATCGAAATTGTAGTTGATATGGAAGGTTAAATTAGCAATCTAGGGTTGGGGAATGAGGATTATAGTTAATAGTTTTTTTAGTTTTTACTTTTTTAAATATTAAATATTTAATAGTTAATTAATTTCTTAATTTTTAGCCCATGGGCCGGCCCAGGCCCACCCTCGATCAAGCCTCAAGGGCCAGCGGGCTGACTTGGGCCGGACTTATAAGCCTCAGTTTTAAATGGGCTCAAAAAATCCTAGCCCAACCCTACCCAAGTAGCGGGCTGGATTGAGCTGGCCTCACGGGCTAATCCCATTTAACGGCTCTAAAGTATATTAAAGAGCAAAGATCATTATTTGGTTCAAAATGAGGTAACAGTTCTTGTTAGAAGTATAGACTCAATGATTTGTTGACTCGGTAGTTGGTTATGATTTTCTACACATCTCTTCCGTCGTGGCACTATTGCGAAAGTTGGAACAAGACTTATATATATCATGAGGTGCATTGTGAGCATCAGATTCGAGGAATGTTGGTTATTATGATCAGAGAATGTTATTATGGTCCTGTGAATGATGTAGTGCATGGTGAGAATTCAGCAAAGGCATGTCGTCACGTTCTGGTACCTCGTGTAGTGATTGATACGGTGTTCATATATTAGAAGCAGGCCTGGCAGAGAAGTTCGGATGTTAGAATTGGGCTCTAAGCTTATTTGATTGAATAAAAGGGAATATCTTCAGAATTGATCGAGCTAATGTGCTCAACTATGTTGTAGTAGCATGGGTAGGTGCACGAGGTGTTAAACAGTGATTTCGGACAACTCCAGCGCAGTTCTTAGCAAGTTCGAGGATGAACGTATGTTTAAGTGGGAGAGAATGTAACGACCCGATCGGTCGTTTTGAGCTCTAGCGCGTCGTGCAGCAGTTTGAGGCCATGAGCAGCTCCACTTCAGGTATTATGACTTGTACGTATGGTCAGAATTGAATTTCGAGAAGTTCGGAGTTGATTTGGAAAGAGAATTCTCATTTCGGAAGCTTTAAGCTGAAAGAATTAACTAAGATTGGATTTTTGAGTAAACGACCTCGGAATCGGGATTCAAAGGTTCCAGCAGGTTCGTATGATAATTTTGGACTTGGGCGTATGTCCGGATCGGGTTTTGGAAGACCCGGGAACATTTCGGCACCTATTGTGGAAGTTAACATTTTTGGAAGAATTTCATAAGTTTGGGTTGAAGTGCATTTTAGTGTTATCAATGTCCGTTTTGGATTTCGAGTAGGGGAATAGCTTCGTATGGTGATTATGGTGTTGGGAGCGCGATTGGAAGTGAATTCAGAGGTCCGTGGGTCATTTTGGAGTCATTTGGCTACATATAGAAATTTGAAGGTTTTTGAGGAGTTTGACCGGAAGTAAACTTTTTGATATCAGGGCCGAATTTTGATTCCGCAAGTTGGAGTAGGCCCGTAATGTCGATTATGACTTGTGTGCAAAATTTGAGGTCAATCGGACGTGATTTGATAGGTTTCGACATCGAATATAGAAGCTTGAAATTCTAAAGTTCACTAAGCTTGGATTGGAGTGTGATTCATCATTTTAGCATTGGTTGACGTGATTTGAGGCTTCGAGCAGCTGGTCCATGTTATGTTAATGGACTGAGTTGTGTGATTGGAAGGGGTCCCGGGGGCCTCAGGTGTATTTTGGGGTGGTTTCGGAGCATTTTAGGCTGTGTTGGAACTACTAATGCTGGTGTCTAATGTTGTTCTTCGCATCTGCGGGGGTCCTCTCGCATTCGCGAACAATGATTTGGCTTCTGAGATTTTGTTCTTCGCGTTCGCAAAAGTAGTCTCGCGTTTCCGAAGAAGAAGAATTTCTGTTGCGCAGGTCTTACTTCGGAGGCTCATATCTCACAATCTACAAGGAATTTGGAGATTACCCAAAAACAAAAGTTGTAGCAACTTTGTGTCTAGTTTTCAGAAAGGTAATCCATTTAGCATTTGGATTTGTGTACGAAAACTTATGGCTGGTACACTACAAGCTGTCTGGGAAGATGAAGAAGAAATTTGTGTTGCACAGGGCTGACTTTGGCAGCTTATATCACAAAATCTATAAGGAATTGGAAAATTTCCAAAGTATGAAAGTTGTAGATCTTGGTGTCTAGTTTTCAAAAAAATAAACCATTTGTCATTTGGAGTTTTGTATAAAAGGTTATGGCCATTATACTATAGGCTGTCTGAAAAGAGATTGAAAAATGATATTTGGAAATTGTCTTTATTGCGAACACGACGGGGTTCTCGTGAACGTGAAGAGGAGTCGTCTGGGTAGTGTATAAGTGTAAATAAATGGATTTGGATCATTTCATCTCATTTCCTCCATGGGAACCGACCTAGGAGCGATTTTGGAGCTCCATTTTCATCATCCATGTCAAGGTAAGTGATTCCCACCTATTGCAAGTTAATTACTTGGATTATATCTAGATTTTAACATGGAAAATCATGGGAAATTAGTGCAATTTGGGGTTTTGAAGAAAAACCTAGAAATTTGGTATTCTTGGAATTTGGCCACGATTTGGGCACGAAATTGGGAGTAAATTATATATTTGAGTTCGTGAGGTTATGGGTAGACTTTGTCTTCGAAGAATTTCAGAATCCAAGCATGTGGGCCCGAGTTAATTTTGTCAACTTTTCGATCGGGGTTAGGAATTGTTATAAATTGAATTATAATGAGTAATTATTGGCTTATTTTGGAGAAATGTGCATCGATTTGATTTTTCGGAAGGGCATGGAATAACGGTTATGGAACTTCGGGGCGAAGTGAGTCTCCTTTCTAACCTTGTAAGAGGGGATCGTCCCCATATGTGAATTAATTGGTTATGTGCTCCTATTTGTGGGGGCTACATGTGCACGAGGTGACGAGAGTCCATGCGTAGCTACTATCATGCTTATGTCAGGGTAGTCTAGGACCCAAAATGTCATGACCCATTTCCATAATAGGTCATGATGGTGCCCAACACCGTTGTCAGGCAAGCCAACACAAAAGTATTAGTAAATTCTTATTTTACTTACCCAAAACAGTTGCAATATTTTCTTAATTTGCAGTTAAAAACAAGTGATAATATGCCACGTTCAATAATAATTATATATCCCTAAAGAAACGTCTACTAATGTGTGTGCCAAGACTTGGTGTCACAAGCTGTGGACAACTAGTAGAATATACAAAATAATACATCTCTCCTATTGTCTGAAACAGAATAGACAGTCAAAAGTAAGAAAGACTCCATCCAGCTATTGATCGGCATAGGAAGGGAAAGCAGCTCACCGTGGAAGTCTCGGACTATGATCAGGGACGCGCACCGGTCTGATAGCCAGATGAACCTGCCTCAGAGCCTGTACAATTAAGTAGAGAAGTATAGCATGAGTACATAAACAAATATGTACCCATTAAGTATCCCGTCTAATCTCGAAGAAGTAGAGACGAGAGGCCGACTTGATACCTACTAGGGCCAAATAATATAATGATGTTATGCCAGGCATGATGGTCACAATATATAACAGTTGAATTAAGTATTTCTAAGTCATGTCATTTTTAATACCCCAGTTAATCCTTTACAATTTAACCCATGTAATAGGCAGTTCATCAATAATAAATTCACATAATATCATGCGCACGTTATGTCGAGGTCGACGACCCGATCCAACATAAAAGAAATTGTGCACTGCCAGAGGGTCGAATGGTGCGAACCATAGATGCATCTATTTCTACCGAGGCAATCGGCCTGATCCACAAATATCAATTATCAACAGAAAAATACAAGAAGGTGCATTTATATTCAAATAAACTCATACAAGTGTTCAACACAGCATATGTTCAATTATGCTCATTTCCAATTCTCTAGCATATCCTAAATGATCACATTAGCAAGAAGACATATAACATTTTGCAGATATATCATGACACGGATCCTAAACTACCCGGACATTTAACATGATAGTAGCTACGCACGGACTCTCGTCACCTAGTGCGTACGCAGCCCCTACATTTAGTAACAAATTATATAATTATTACTCCTATGGGGACAATTCCGTCTTACAAGGTTAGAAAGGAGACTCACCTTGCTCCAAAGTGCACTTCCAATACCAAGAACGAGCCCGAACTCTCAATTTAGAGCCGAAAGATCCAAAACTAGTTAAATGAGGTAGGAACTAGTCAATATAAGCTCACAAGATAATATTCTAGCTACTTAAGCAATTTTCCAACCCTTAACACAAGTTTCCTAAAATCCGACCCCGGGACCACGTGCCCGGATTTCAAAATTTTTCGAAGGAAGTTGTTCTCTATAACCTAAGGATAAATAATATATGATTTCTAGTTCATTTCATAACAAATTTCGTGGTTAAATATAACTTTTGTCAAAACCCTAGGTTTTGCTCTAACCCCATGATTTTGCCTTAATCCTAGTGTTTAATCTACATAAGATGCAAGTATTAGACTAGGAATAGGTGGGATAAACTTACCTCAAGATGTTAGGTGGAAGTCTTCTCTTAAAAGCTCCCAAAATCACCAATGGATGAGTGAAAAGTGGCAAAAATGACTTAGAACCCGTATTAAATGAAGCTCACTGCTTCAGCAATTTTCGCAGCTGCGGCCGCTTCTGCGCGGAAGAAACCGCATCTGCGGACTTGGCCAAGCAGACTGGGACCGCTTCTTCGGTCTTGACGCTGTTTCTACAGAGACGCTTCTGCAGCTTGGGAGCCGCTTCTGCAGTTTCTGGCCAGGCCTGCCTTGGTCGCATCTGCGAGAGGGCGACCGCTTCTGCGGTCTCGCACCTGCGGCTGACCAACCGAGGTGCGGTTATGACAGATACCAGATGCTTAAGCCCTTTTCAACTTTTCCAACTTTACTCGAGCCTCGTCTGATTGACGCTCAGGGCTCCCGAGCCCCGCCCCAACATACTGACAAGTCTAAAATCATGAAATGGACCCGCTCGAACCGTCAGAACTCCAAAAACAACGCTAAATCTACGAATCGCCCCCTAAAACCAATTGAATCAGACTTATGAACTTCAAGTTCTTAGTTCTCCTCTAACGAGCCGAAACACACTTAAACTACTCGGATTGACACCAAATTTTGTGAGCAAGTCTTAGATGTTATATTGGACTTGTATCGGGCTCCGGAACCAACATACGAGCCCGATACCCATGTGATCAATCATTATTTAGTTTCTTTAAATTCTTAGAATTTCAGTTTAACAATTTCTAATAAAAATTCATTACTCGGCCTAGGGACCTCAGAATTCGATTTCGGGCATACGCCCCGGTCTCATATATTCCTACGGACCCTCTGGTTCCCGATCATATCCGCTTGAACTTTGGCACTGTCACGAGCCAAGCGGAGTTGGGCTTCGAAGGTGGGGACCTTGGCCGAAGCGCCTGTCTCCTCTAAAGCTTGCACCTGATCCCTTAGCTCACCACAGGCAGTTCTGACGCGGTCGATGTCACCTTTGAGATACTCCAAAGCCTCCGTCTTTTTTTGCAGCTAATATAACAAAAAAGTGGTTAACCTTAAGGGACAAAGAGAGAAAAGCTCGAGCTGCAAAAAGTTACCTGCTCCATCAAATAACTCTCGTAATTCGAGCTCCGGTACGCCTCATATCGCCAATGCAGCAACTCGACCTACTTCCAGTTCCCGAACCAACCATCCCCGTAGGTCATAAATTAGTTAAAGCAAGTGTGGGAAGTTTTATTTAGGGGGACGAGGTTCCAAAAGGCAAAACGACCAGTCGGGTCGTAACACAAAATCATATTTTACTTGTGATAATTGTAATCTTATTGATAGTTTAAATTGCTTAAATCATACCGAAGTGGCAAATGACTTTCTAAAAGAATTAAACTTCATCTTCTTGACTTGTAAAAGAGAAATTTACACCTCCTTGAATAATTGTTTCTGTGATGAAGTCTTGACTGACTGTTTGAATGTGTGTTTTTATTTGTATCCGCGTCGCATGTATGATTCGCGAGTAGGGTGATTGTTTATTTATATTTGACCGCGTCGCATGTATGATTCACGAGCGAGGTAATAGATGCATCTATGGTTCGCGCCATTCGACCCTCTGGCAGTGCACAGTTTAAATATTATTGGATCGGGCCGTACGACCTTCGCATGATTTGCGCATGCTTGTATTGCTTGCCTTGATATTTATAAATGAAGACATTGCTTTCGCAGCTTGAGAATAAATGTATAAATGATGAAAACGGATTTCGAAATTTCCCTATGAATAAAAGAATTGTTTACGCTCTCTATTCTATTGAGTTATAGCCATGTTTATAGAAATCTTTGATTTATTGTACAATTGATATTTTATTATTGGACCACTAGTAAGTGTCGAAGTCGACCTCTCGTCTCTACTTCTTCGAGATTAGGCGGGATACTTACTGAGTAAACGTTGTTTTTGTACTCATGCTACACTTGCTGTGCATTTTTGTTGCACATGCACATGTACCTCTAGTGGCCTAATGGGCGTAGCAGTACGGATGATACATAGACTTAGGTGAGCTGCATCCCTCGAGATGATCCGCAACCAACAGAGTCCCTTTCAGTGTATTATATTTACTTTCTGTCCAAATTTGTATTCCGGACAGATATTGTACTTTATTCGATTTTCTAGTAATTGCTCATGCACTTGTGACACCGGGTTCTGGGGTGATTTCGGGATTGCTCAGTAGTTTTGTAAAGACATCATTATTTATTCAGTGGAACTTATTATTTATTGTTTAAATGTATAAAATAAGTGATTTCAGAAATATCTAAAACGAGATATTTCTAGTTAAATGGTGTTGGTTTGCCTGATAGTGGTGTCCGGCGCCATCATGACCCTTAGTGAATTTTGGGTTGTGATAATTTTATCCTGGATATGTACAATCCATTTTTAGGGTGGATTTGAAGCGATTTATTTATTAAAATAAAGATTAAGGTATTGGAGTATATATTATTTATGATGTGTTTTTATGTATAATAAGTTAGATTTCATAATTTTTGTTGATGCTATTCTAGTAAAATTAGCTAGAGTTTCTTATGTTTGTTTGGTTCCTGTATATTATGCTGGAAATGCTACTTATAAAGTGCTATAAGACCGTATATTATAATGGAGAATGGTAAAATAATGCAGAAGTTTCTATAATTAAAGACTACAAAATTTTGCTTCCTGTATATTTGGTTGGAGATCTATCATTTGAAATCATATTATCCAGTATTTTATCCTGGATGTATACAAAACTTCTTTTATTCTTTTCATAATCACCTCCTTTATATACTGAATTTGATGATGTATATTCATTTGTAAGCCAGTAAGTTTTGCTGGATTTTCATGAAATATTTATTTTTTTCACTGTAATTTTTATTTCCACTTCTTCACTTATTATATGATAAGGCCACTAGATGATTAGACAAACTTTGCGGTAAAAATTCACAACGTAAAGAGCAGGAAATAGTTTTTTGTTTTTTGCTGCAATTTAAAAGATATTTTGGATTAAAATACAGATTAATATATTGGAGTATATATTTTTAGCATGTGTTTGTGTTTCTATTTTTATATTTTCATGTATAATGTGAATTGGAGTTTATATTTTTTATGGTGTGTTTTTATGGATAATAAGATGGATTTCATAATTTTTGTTGATGCTATTCTATTATAATTAGCTAGATTTCTTATTTTGTTTTGTTCCTATATATTATACTGGAAATGCTACTTATGAAGCGCTATAAACGAGTATATTATAATGGAGAAGTGTAAAACAACGGAGAAGTTATATCTAGAATAATTTGCTGGAATTAAAAAATTTAAAATTTTGCTTCCTGTATATTATACTGGGGTATATCACCTGCAAGGACTTTCTCCAGTATTTTATCCTGGATATGTACAATCCATTTTTTTGCTGAATTTGAAGCGATTTATTGATTAATGGATAATAAGTTGGATTTCATAAGTTGGTTCCTGTATATTATGCTGGAAATTCTACTTATGAAGAGATATAAGTGTGACGACCCGGCTAGTTGTCATGAGTTACCGCTCCGTTTTTCTCTATTTCTGCTTTTTTATGCTTTGTTTATCCGTGTTATGTGGTATCGGGTTGGTCGAATCGAATCCGGAATGATTTTGGTAAGGTTTGAGACATTTAATCACTAAAAGTAGCTTTAGAGTTAGAAAAGTCAATCGAGAGTTGACTTATTGGTAAACGACCTCGAAATGCGGATTTTATGGCTCGGATAGCTTTGTTAGGTGATTTAGGACTTAGGAGTATGTCCGAAATATTTTTGTGATGTCCGGTGTAGAATTAGGCTTGAATTGGCGAAAGTTAGTTTTTGGAGATTTTCGGTCGGCAGTGGAAAATAGGCTACGGAATGGAATTCCGATAGTTGGAACAGGTTCGTAATGTCATTTTGGATATGTCTGCAAAATTTCAGGTCAATCGGAGTTGTTTTGGATAGTTTCGGCGTCGTTGGTGGAATTTAGGAATTTCAAAGTTCATAGACTTGAATTTGATGTGATTTTGGTGTTTTGATGTTGTTTTTGGTGTTTCGAAGGATTGACTAAGTTCGAATGATGTTATGGGACGTGTTGGTATATTTGTTGAAATTTCCGAGGGCCTCGGGTGGATCTCGAAAAGTTAACAGATCAATTTAGACTAGAAGAAAACTGCTGCATTTTTCACAACAGCATGAACAGTAACTTAGGTGAACAGTACTCGGGTGAAAAGTAACTCGGGTGAACAGTAAAACGCGTGAGCTGTATTTAAATAAACCCTCTACGACCATTAAACCTTTTTACACCATTTTTGAACGGGAAAAGAGCTTTGAGGCGATTTTGAAGAGAGGAAATCATTGTTCTTCATTGAGGTAAGGATTTTGGACCCTAAAACTCGATTATTTATGATTAAGGAACAAAATATCAGTATTTAATTCATGAAAATCAGTAGAAAAAGTTGAAGTTAGGGTTTGAGATTATGAGACCTTCTAGGGATGATTTGAGGGTCAAACGAACTACGATTTTCGAGTTCTTTATATGTACAGACTCGTGAGATGATGAAGGACATTTTGGTATAAAGTTTTTCCAGTTCCGGGTTGCGGGCCTGAGGGTCAGGTTTTGACTGATTTCAGGTTTTGTGCTTAAAATCGATATTTTCAATTGGAATTCATTCGTTTAGCATAATTTGATGATAAAAATCTGAACTTGGTAGATTTGGAGCACTCGGAAGTTGGTTCGAGAGGCAAGCATGTTGCAGAGTAGCTTTTCGGGCTAGTTCAAGGTGAGTAATGATATTAAATGATGTTCTGAGGGTATGAAACCCCAGATTTACACAACGTTCGGCTGTGTTGAGGTGACACACGCGCTAGATGACGAGTGTGGAGTCCTGCACCGTAAAGGATTGTGACTTAGTCCATCCCGAATGACTATTTTTCTGTATATTTGGTAGCTAATTGTTTGATATTATTATACTTTGGGCTAAATGTCATATTTAGGCTTCGTGCCAACTGTTTGAACCCTTAGGGGATCGTTAATGATATTTTCCTCACTATTTGATTTTATACTTGTGCTCAGTCATGCCAGATCTTTCAATGTTTTCAAAACTCAGCTATGTTAATCTGTTTTAGAAACCTTAAATGATGTTTTAAAGATATTTTGAGCTGAGCTGCATATTTTTACTATTGCCCGAAGGGCTTATGAGATCTGACTGAGCAAGGCCGAGGGCCTGTATTATGAGGATACTTTTGGGTCAGACTGCACGCCATATTAGTGATACACTAATTATGATAATGAGGCCAAGGGCCTGAGATTGTACGCCACGAGGTGGCTTGATATTGATATGAGGCCGAGAGTCTGTTTATGATGCCACGAGATGGCTTGATATTGCGCTTGGGCCGTAAGGGTCCCCTCTAGGAGTCTGCACACCCCAGTGATCACGGGTACCCATTGTAACATGAGATATAGCCCGAGGGGCTGGTATTGTTCTGTGATATTGCCCGAGGGGCTGATTTGATGTTATTGTGCCTGTGGGGCAGTTCTTATGTGATTACCATTCCTAGTTGTTTTTCCTATCTATTGTTGACTGCTTAAAAAGGTGTTTTTATAAGATTTCATTGTTAAATTGTGTTACTGATTTTGTTATGCCTCTGATAGCTAAATGTTGTGTTTAACATAATTTTATATCATTCAGTCTTCATTTATTTTTATTACTCACTGAGTTGTAAGTACTCACTTTACTCCCTGCACCTTTGTATGCAGATTCGGGCGCTACAGGTCCTGCTACTGAGGGTTGACAGTTCCAACAGATCTTCGGAGGTTTACTAGGTAGTTGCTTGGCGATTCGCAGCCCAGTGCAACCTCCCTCTATCTTATTTATTTTTTGATTCAGTTATTTAGTAGTGGAGTAGACTTTCAGACTAATAGTATTATTTTAGATGCTCATGACTGGTGACACCCCGATGTCAGGTTGTGTTGGCTTTTATTTCTGCAAATTATACTATTAAATGCTTATTTCGGGATTTTATTTCTGATTAAAGACTTAGTAGTTATTATTTTAATTGTTTAAAGTGAATTGGAAGTGAGTCGGCTGGCCTTGTCTTCACGAGAGGCGCCATCACGATCGGGTTGGGTTTAGGGTCGTGACAAGTTGGTATCAGAGCCTAGGTTACATAGGTCTCACGAGTCATGAGAAGGTTTAGTAGAGTCTCGTGGATTGGTATAGAGACGTCTGTATTTATCCTCGAGAGGTTGCATAACATTTAGGAAAACTTCACATTCTTGAATTCTTATCGTGCGTCCTTGATTTAGCTTGAAATGTAACTCTTTGAATTCCTTCCACGAGTTTGTATGTGCGCATAAGCGCTCAGTATCAGATGTGCATCGATGGCTGGTGATTCCCTGATCGAGGGGCGAGATGTGATCTCTGCGTGTTGATGTTGGGCTAGTTTGGAGGACTCGAGGCCGGATTGTTTGCCTATAGCTTGAGCACTGAGGTGCTGATTGTGTGAGCACATGTTTTTGAACTCGTATGTTCGGTAGTGTCCCTATTTGTAGGAGTGATGGTTGGGTAGCTACATGATGAGTATGTTATGTCTACGAGGTGTATCCATATGATTTGGAAATGACGAGAAGGGTCTGTTGGAGGATAGAAGACTATTAGGTATTTGATTTTCATCTTGATTTGAGGTATAGTCCCAAGTTATGGGTGTGTGAAAAACCCTTTCATGTTTCCTAGCTAGAAGTGAAGTAAATTTCATGTTGCGGTATGATTTTAGACTCAGGAAGATTAAGTGACTGCGTAGTGTTTATGACGGTGGAAGGTATACAGAAATGCTAGTTTGAAGCAAAGCAGGTGGGTAATCTCTTGCGGAGTGTTCTGAGGTTGTGTGACCCTTATGTTGTCTGTTAGAAGATCTCGATTTCAAGTGAAATATATGTGTTGTAATTTGAATTTGGGTCGCTTAAGAGAGTGAGTTTAACTATTGCAAGAGTAAATGTGAGATTTGCAGAAGTTTTAAAGTACTAGAGGATCTGTGTTTCACAAGCTTACGAAGGAGTTTAATCTCACTATGGTATTATGGCAGTAATAGAGTATGTGCATTATGAGTTATTGTGTGATTTGATCTATGGATTTGAGCCAAATGGGGGAGTCTACTATTGATTAGTTGATTGCACGGTTATGTGATATGTTGGTTCCAGTTTGAGGCGTGCTAGTGAATCAGTTATGGGTTGCAGAGATTGAGACCGAAGATGGCTCAAGTAAAGGAAAATTTTTGAGTAAGGTAAGGTTATATCATGCTTCATAGGTGTGTGAGAATCACGGAATGTCTTGAGTTATTGTTGATAAAGAATGCTCAGTGCATAGAAAAGAAAGTGGCTTGGTTGCATCAAGGTAAGGTTACATGCTGCAGTGTCAGAAGTGCAAATGAGGCACAGGTTGTTCGGTTCTTTTGATTAAGCTAATTACGGTTTGAGTAGAGTGGATGAATCTTGGGAATGGTTCTAATATGCTCAAGATTTTGCATGTAATAATTGGAGATTTTCAAGTTGTATTTTTGGCTAGAAACTGAGGTTTGCATTTGGAGGGTGTCAAGATTTGTGGTATTTCTATATCAATTATGGGCTTCTATATATCCATATTAGGAAGGTGAAGGTAATGGCTCGGAATTCCTAGGAGGTCCCTTTAGGGTAAGTATTTTGAACGTGGTGCTTTTAAGGAATATCTAAGAAAGTATTCAGTGACTTATGAGCCTTAGACGACGTGGTTTTATGCTTGGGTCTTGTGAGGTGAGTCGGGGTTGAGGAATTGTAGTGTTATAGCAAGAAGGAGTATCAAATTGAATGTAAATCAGTAGGAAGCCTGGATGGATGATATATCTTGATAGTAGACCGGACCGGTATAGTAAGGATATGATTAGTTCTTTGGGTGTGTTCGGGGTAATGAGTTTCTACAGGTGTTTTGCGGTGATGCCCTTGGGTTCTAGTGGTCTGCATAGCTTAGTTGAGTTAGAAGGATTCGGTCCTGACGGTTCAATCTTGTGGGAGTGGAATTCGAAGAGTCCTTGATGATTTCTACTGCGGTTAAAGATGTGTATTTTCTGCGAGTGTGAGAAGCATGGGATGTATAGTGATTTTCTCATGAATGAGATCAATAAGAAGTTCTTGGTTGGTTGAGTACATAGTTACTTGTGGCTCAGAAGGGATATGAAGTTCTCATATTATCCTAGGATGGTATGGTATAAGCGGTATGTTGTGGAGGATTGAGATTGCGTGTGTAAGGTTACGGTTCAGTTCTGAAAGGGAGGTCGTAAAACTCTTAGGCAACGAGCAACTTCAGATAATTAGAGAAATGAGCTTCAGATGATTAGGGAAATGATCTTCAGATGATTAGGGAAATGATATTCAGATGATTAAGGAAATGGTATTGCTAATTGGAGTGATTTGGCGAGGGTATATGTTTCAGAAAAGGCAATGTGATTAAGTTGATGGTATTTCGGTAGTATTGCGGAACTTTCTCATGAGATCGACTGCTGATATTCGAGTTGGCTTGGCGGCACAAAAGAATTTTAGAGTATCTCTCGTGGAATGATTGGGTATTGGAGGTGTGGTATGTATTCGAACGACAGAATTGAGATCGAATATGGTGATTCATGTGCCATATAGATTTAGAGACGGGAAGTTCTCATATTCAGGCTATGTTGTGGTTGTGGGTCGTGTGTATCGGCACCGTTTAGTGACTATCATGGTTTGGAGACTCGAGTGGATCTTTTGTTGCTTGGTATGTTAGATTTTGGATGTGATATCGAGTATAGACTAGTTGTCTCAGCGTTGTGTCATTTTGGGCAATTGCGCTAAGGCAGCGATGTTGGCTATGACGGGAATGCCACAGATTGAGTGGCAAGATTTGACGGATTTCATGTTCTAGTAGGGTGGTTTTATATTTCAAAGGCCCAGCGGGTGGCTGGGAAGAATTGCCTTCCTTATTTGGGCTCTCGTGATGGATGTCAGTGCAGAGGTTCCTCATATTGATTCAGTTCTAGTGATGAGGAACTTTTCTGGATGTGTTTCCTGCTGTCAGGCATGTCGCCGGGCAAAGTTGTTAATTTCAATATTGATTTGGTGTTGGGCACCGTATCGTATGGCACCAACGGAGTTAAAGGAATTGAAGGAGCAACTTCAGGGTTTCCTTGATAAGGGGTTCATTGGCAGGCCAGTGTGGATGCGTGTTCTAACTTGAGTCGACTTGGTTGGCTCCAAATTGTATTGTTGAGGGATGTGTTGATTCGATTGTTAATGAGCTTATTAGTGTTCTGAGGTGATCTATGAGTTACCTTTCTGTGTTGGGAGGCGTTATGAATTGTTGTTTATAGGCACGTATGGTGCGGATCCATTGGGGTTCATAGTGGAAGTCGACTGGGAAGAGTACTTGATATTTCTAGGGGTGTGCATTCGATTTATCGATTCGATTTTGACTCTTATCGATAATTACTTATCGATTATCGATTTATACATATGCTTATCGTTATCGTTTCAATAAGATTTCGATTTTTTCGATTTCGATTTATCGATATTTGGGGCTTATCGATTCGGTTATCGATTACACCAATAAGAAAATTTGATGTTCTTTAAGTATAGAATAACTTAAGATATTCATAGTAAATAGTAACAATTGTTCCTTCTACTGTTCTACATACAGTAACAAAGACTTTTTTGCTCTCTCTTTTACGTTTTTTCCTTTGCTTGACTGTTCATTTGACCAGAAAAGTGTGAGCATACTAAAAACAAACTGAACAAGTTGCAAATGCTTTTACAACAATGAGAAGTCACCAACATGCTACCAACTGATAACAAACAATCTCAAATAAAATGGGCATGCTGTCAAACCCTTTAGTGACAGGCTAAAGCCACAGAATCAAACAATCTCAAATAATTTTAATACACCTGAAATCAGAATGTTAAGCGCAAAACTGTTCTTATGAAATTATGTTGGATGAACATTGAACAGAATAGAGATTAGAGCGTGCAATTGGACCTCAGATCTTCTTCTTGCACAGAGCAATTTTAAGACACCAAGCTTTAAACCTAAAAGAAATTAAAAAAATATTAATAACTTTATAATACACCACATTCTTTTACAAGTATATTATTTAAAATGGAGAACTTACATAGAAGCTAACAAACTTTAGCAAACATCGTCGGCAGAAGCTTCTTTGTCAAGATTAGTAAAATCTGATAAGAATATACATTAACAAGTCAAGCAATTAATATATTATTTAACTATCTTAGGCAATACAATAAAATTAATTAAAATATACATGCCTTCCTCGAGTGTCTCGAGAAAATCTAAATCTTCCTCAACATTTACAGGAAGCGATTCACTTCGAAGCCAATCTTGAAGGCACACTAGAGTTTCAACCAATTTAGGAGTTAATGAACTCCTAAATTGGTCAAGAATACGCCCTCCGGTACTAAATGCACTTTCAGATGCCACACTTGAAATTGGAATAGCAAGCACATCTCGAGCCATCATACCAAGAATAGGAAATCGAGGTGAGTTCACCTTCCACCAAGCCAAGATATCAAACTCCGGTCTTTCATTTTCAAGATCTTCTCCAAGATACTTTTCCAATTCTGTTTTAGAATATACACCTCCACTTGCAGCTTTATGTTTCCTTATTTCATCTAAGAGTGCACCTAAACCAGTTGAAGTTTCCATTGTGCTGAATGAAGAGCTTGGCAAAGAGGTAGAAACTTTACCGCCAGTATCTTTTGAAACCGAATTAGAGACATACTCATTAAACAATGAACACATATAAGTATGAACCTCTTTTTCAATAATTATTCCTTCATCATCTCCAAACATCTTCTTAAGTACAAAACTAACAGTAGTAAACTTGTAGCGAGGATCCAAAACACAAGCAATGAAAATCATTTTGTTCATTTTTTTTGGTTCACCCCAATACTTATCAAATTTTTTCCACATACTTAATGCCATCTCACTCAACAATTTATCTTCAGTTGTTATTAATCGATTTAAGTAAACAGCAACTTGACCAATTTCAATAAAATGGGCATTCGATGTTACATAAAGTGACCCAGACACCTTCAAAGTGAGATTATAAAATATTTCAAGAAATTGTGCAATTCTCTTTACCTCATCCCAATCAGTTCTTGTAAGAATACCTACAGGCTTTCCATCTGAAATGGCATCAAACATAAGATAACGTGACAAGTTGGTATCACGATCAGAATATTCTTTAATTGCACGCTCATATTCAATAGCCCTGCTCAACATCAAGTAGGTGGAATTCCACCTTGTAGGAACATCTAAGCATAAAGACTTCTTGACAATATTTTCACTTTCACAATATTCCTGAAACTTCCTCAACCTAGCAGGAGACTGTCTAATGTATCTGACTACACATCTAACACGGGCAATAGAAATACTTGACTCTTTTAAACCATCTTTCACAATAAGATTTACAATATGTGCCATGCATCGCATGTGAAGGTGATGACCATTCATGGAATTGGTTCCCCAATCATCTAATTTGTCAGACAACTTCTCCACGGTCACATCATTTGAACTAGCATTTTCAACTGTGACAGTGAAAATCTTTTGCAAACTCCACTCACGCAAATAATCAATAATACACCTTGCCATATCTTCACCTTTATGACTACTAATTGGAGAAAAGTTAATAATTCTTTTATGCATAATCCATTCACTATCAATCCAATGGGTTGTGATGCACATATAGTTAACTTTTTGAATAGAAGTCCATGTATCAGTGGTAAGACTTACTCGTTGACTTGTTCCTTTAAGAAATTTCAGTAATTTATTTTTTTCCACATTAAAAAGAGCAAAACAATCCCGTGTAACAGTAGTACGGGAAGGAATATAAAAACAAGGTTGTGCCATTTTCATAAAGTTTCTAAAGCCTTCCTTCTCAACAAAACTAAATGGAAGTTCATCAACAATCACCATACGACACAAAGCCATCCTACACTCTTCTTGATCAAATTTCCATGGAATAAGACCACCTTTATTACCCCCCGGTAATGTTTGAAATTGTAATAGTTTTTGACCTTTTTCAACTTTATAAGGATTATTTGGACATTTATTGATATGATTATTCATTTGTGTCGTACTTTTACCTTTTGTCTCAAAATATTCTTGTCCACAAAATCTACATGCATATTTATTATGTCCTGTAGCATCAACCCTTTCTTCAAAAAAATCCCATGCCCGAGATCGTTTTTTCCTTTGTTTTGTAACTGTCGAGTGAGTAGTTGCAGTCGTAGACTCGGAACCTCTACTTTCATCAGCCACTTTATCAGTATTACCATTTTCAGCCATGTGAAGTGAATGAAGAATGTAACTTACAGTCTTAAACGAGTTGAATGAACCAAAGCAAGACGAAGTCAGCACTCCTCGCTCTTGAATCTACATATCAAAATAAAATACAAACTTTGTTTTACATGGTTGCCACAAGTAGCTTTTCACCATTTGCATACAAGAAGCAATTGAAACTTAGCTGTACATCATCACACTAATAAAGTGGAAAATGATACCAATAAAAAAGAGTTGCTCAAAAGAGAAATATGGCGTGAAGTGTGAGGTCCAGAAAGTATTAAAAGTTAAAACTCATGTCCATTTATTTTGTCACTTTGTTAATTATTTAATTTGATTCATGTAGTGCTTTACTGCTTTATGTGTTAATTGGATCACAGAACTTTTCCATTTTAAAGCAATGGAAATTTTTTTCTTATTTTCCATCATCAACCTGTTTTATATCAAAGCAACCTCAAGATTTCAACTTCTCGTGACTTCATCTTGATTTCAAAAAAGTAAAATGTTTTTTTTTCTTTTCCAATTACCTGCTGTTTAAAAATGAAAATCCTTTCCGGAAATCCTTTTCCAATTATAGGAAAAAAAATTACTAAGAGAACCCATTTGGAGATAGAGAATTACCAGATCTGTGGGAGAAACCGAGAAAGGAGGAATTTTGATTGAAGAAAATTTGAGGCTTCGGCTATAAAGGGGCAGAATCAGAACAGTTCTTGAGCAAAGCTTGACTCTTAAGGAACTTCAGATTCTGAACTGAAGCAGAAGCGGCTCGCCTGCGCCTGAACTGAACGGATGAACCGATGAAGTCGTGACTCGTGAAGAGGAAATAATAGAGTAGGGGAAAATCTTGAGGAACTTCAGATTAAGAAGGCAGAAGCGGCACATGAAAATGGAAATAATAAGTTAGGGTAAAGGAAGGGTTATTACTTATATATATAGAATAAGGATATAGTTGTCTTTTTAGTTTATCTTATCGGTTTATCGATAAACCGATAACCGAAGTGGACAAAATCGAAATCGAAATCGATAACTCGATAAGAAAATTTTCGAAATCGAAATCGATAAACCGATAAACCGATATCGATAAACCGATAACAAATAATCGATTCGATTTATCGATAAACCGATTCGAATGCACACCCCTAGATATTGCTCAATGGATGGCATATCAGTTATGTCCTTTCGGGTTTGTGTGGTGTTATGTATTTGCTTCACCATGGTTATGATGATTTGCTTTGGTTCTAGACATCAATTATGTGTGGTCATCAATTTCGAGCAGAGTGACTTGAGGTGTTTCATGTGGAGCAGCGTTTGGATAGGATCGCGCATTGCAGTAAAGTTATGTGGAGGTATGACCTTGCGGGTTAGATTCGTGTGTTCTGTTTCTATGATGTGAGATGGGTTCTCAGCCTTGTGTTGTGGTGGTACTGGTGAGCTAGCGGTATAGCTCTTTCATTTGAGTCATTTCCATGATTTGAGTATATTCGGATTGTTGCTTATTGGTGCGCGAATTTCACAAGTTGTGGCTTTAGTCTGTATTGATGTGTCATGTCACCAGAGTAGTGTGTTGAATTAGATAAGATCATTGGGATCATTAATGAATACGAACATATTCGATTTCAGTATGTTGGAAGGATAATATCGAGGTTCGGCTCAAAACTTTTGCTATAGTCTTTGCGAAAGGAGAAGCGGCTTCATGAATGGTTGATCTGAGAGAAGGTTATGGTTTACTGCGTGCTTCATTTATCATTGGCAGTATATGGAAGTGTTGGAATGAGACTCTAGTTGATAAGAGGTTTTCTATCAGTATTCGGGTGTTGTGTGCAGCTGCTGTGATTAGAAGTTATCGCTACAAGTGTTTGAGTTATGTGGTATATCATGTAATTGCACCTGAGGTTGTAGGTATGGGTTATTACAGCTTGTTCGGGCTTATTCAGAGTATAGACGCGAGATACTGATCTTGTGGATGATTTCAGAAGTGGAAATGTGGTTCTAACGTTTATGGGCTAGGTTAGATTGTGAAAAATTTCAGTTACATTGTGTTATCGGACCTATATGAGATAGGGTGACGTGGGATCACCCCCGGGTATATGCATGGTAAGGTTATTCAGCGGTTGGTTGGATTTTGAAACAACTCTGGACACGTTCGAGGACGAACGTTTGTTTAAGTTGGGGAGGATGTGACGACTCGGCCAGTCGTCTCATGAGTTACCGCTCCTGTTTTTCCTTATTCTGCTTCTTTATGCTTTGTTTATCCGTGTTATGTGGTATCGGATTGGTCGGATCGAATCCGGAATAGTTTTGGTAAGATTTGAGACACTTAGTATCTAAAAGTAGCTTTAGAGTTAGAAAAGTCAACTGAGAGTTGACTTACTATAAACGACCTCGAAATGCGTATTTTATGGCTCGGATAGCTTCGTTAGGTGATTTCGGACTTATGAGTGTGTCCGGAATATTTTTGTGATGTCTGGTGTAGAATTAGGCTTGAATTGACAAAAGTTAGTTTTTGGCGATTTCCGCTCGGCAATGGAAAATAGGCTATCGGGGTCGGAATGGAATTCCGATAGTTGGAACAGGTTCGTAATGTCATTTTGGACATGTCTTTCAGGTCAATCGGAGTTGTTTTGGATAGTTTCGGCGTCATTGGTGGAATTTAGGAATTTCAAAGTTCATAGGCTTGAATTTGATATGATTTTGGTGTTTTGATGTTGTTTTTGGTGTTTCGAAGTCTCGACTAAGTTCGAATGATGTTATGGGACGTGTTGGTATATTTGTTGAAATTTCCGAGGGTCTCGGGTGGATCTCGAAAGGTTAACAGATCAATTTAGACTAGAAGAAAAGCTGTTGCATTTTTCACAACAGCATGAACAGTAACTCAGTTGAACAGTACTCGGGTGAAAAGTAACTCGGGTGAACAATAAAACGCGTGAGCAGTATTTAAATAAACCCTCCACGACCATTAAACCTTTTTACACCATTTTTGAACGGGAAAAGAGCTTTGAGGCGATTTTGAAGAGAGGAAATCATTGTTCTTCATTGAGGTAAGGATTTTGGACCCTAAAACTCGATTATTTGTGATTAAGGAACAAACTATCAGTGTTTAATTCATGAAAATCAGTAGAAAAAGGTAGAGTTAGGACTTGAGATTATGAGACCTTCTAGGGATGATTTGAGGGGTCAAACGAACTATGATTTTTGAGTTCTTTATATGTACGGACTCGTGAGATGATGAAGGACATTTTCGTATAAAGTTTGTCCAGTTCCGGGGAGTGAGCCCAGGGGTTGGGTTTTGATTGATTTCGGGTTTTGTGCTTAAAATCGATATTTTTCAATTGGAATTCATTCGGTTAGCATAATTTGATGATAAAAATCTGAACTTGGTAGATTTGGAGCACTCGGAAGTTGGTTCGAGAGGCAATCGTGTTGTAGAGTAGCTTTTCGGGCTAGTTCAAGGTGAGTAACGATTTTAAATGTTGTTCTGAGGGTATGAAACCCCGGATTTACACAACATTCGGCTGTGTTGAGGTGACACACGCGCTAGATGACGAGCATGGAGTCGTGCACCATTGGGGATTGTGACTTAGTCCATCCCGAATGACTATTTTTCTGTATATTTGGTAACTAACTGCTTAATATTATTATACTTTGGGCTAAATGTCATATTTGGGCTTCGTGCCAACTGTTTGAACCCTTAGGAGATCATTAATGATATTTTCCTCATTGTTTGATTTCATACTTGTGCTCAGTCATGCCAGATCTTTCAATGTTTTCAAAACTCAGCTATGTTAATCTATTTTAGAAACCTTAAATGATGTTTTAAAGATATTTTGAGCTGATCTGCATATTTTTACTATTTCGCAAAGGGCTTATGAGATTCTGACTGAGTAAGGCCGATGGCCTGTATTATGAGGATACTTTTGGGTCGGGCTGCACGCTGCAGCAGTGATACACTAATTATGATAATGAGGCCGAGGGCCTGAGATTGTACGCCATGAGGTGGCTTGATATTGATATGAGGCCGAGAGCCTGTTTATGATGCCACGAGATGGCTTGATATTGCGCTTGGGCCGTAAGGGGCCCCTCTAAGAGTCTACACACACCCAGTGAGCGCGGGTACCCATTGTGACATGAGATATAGCCCGAGGGGTAGGTATTATTATGTGATATTGCCCGAGGGGCTGATTTGATGTTATTATGACTGAGGGGTAGTTCTTATGTGTTTACCATTCCTAGTTATTTTTCCTATCTATTGTTGACTGCTTATAAAGGTGTTTTTTTGTTAAATTGTGTTACTGATTTTGTTATACCTCTGATAGCTAAATGTTGTGTTTAACGTGATTTTATATCGTTCAGTCTTCATTTATTCTTATTACTCACTGAGTTGGAAGTACTCACTTTACTCCCTGCACCTTTGTGTGCAGATTCGGGCGCTACAAGTCCTGCTACTGAGGGTTGACAGTTCCAGCAGATCTTCGGAGGTTTACTAGGTAGCTGCTTGGCGATTCGCAACGCAGTGCAACCTCCCTCTATCTTATTTCTTTTCTGATTCAGTTATTTCGTAGTGGAGTAAACTTTCAGACTGGTAGTATTGTTTTAGATGCTCATGACTGGTGACACCCCGATTTTGGGATGTATTGGGTTTTATTTCCGCAAATTATATTGTTAAATGCTTATTTTGGGATTTTATTTTTGATTAAAGACTTAGTAGTTATTATTTTAATTGCTTAAAGTGAATTGGAAGTGAGTCGGCTGGCTTTGTCTTCACGAGAGACGCCATCACGACCGGGTTGGGTTTAGTGTCATGACAATAAGTCATTATATTATAATGGGGAAGGGTTAAACAATACAGAAGTTGTAATATTTATTTTACTTATTATTTGATACACATTGGTTTGTATTACATAATAAATATGATATTTTGTGACGTAATAGCTATTTTATGACGTAACATACAAGTGACTCTAATATAGCTCGCCTATAATATTTCATTATTTCGTCTGAATTCCAGTACTTTACATAACCATTGGTGCAGTCTTTTATGTATTTTAACCACAAGTATTTTATATTATACGTTAGGAGTTGTATTACAGTAATAATTACATTTTCACTCTTTTCATAGTAGTCTATATTTTATGGATAATAAGTTGGATTTCAGAATTTTTGTTGATGCTATTCTGTTATTGTAGACATGTGATTTTTGACCCTCCTCAAGTTTTTATACATTTTTAGCTTAAATATTTAGTTTAGGCCTAATGTCGCTATTTTAATTAGTTTTGACTCTTTTACTTTATTTTAGCACAAAAATAAAAATTGCAAAAAAATATTTCTTCTTTTTAGTTACTTTTAGTTTATATACCTTTCGTAAACTAAAAAAAATATAAAAATAGTACCTTATTTTTATTTTAATATGATATTTGAAAATACCAAAAAATATGTTTGTTTTAATGGTTAGTTTTATTTTAATAGTTATTTTACTTAAGTAGGATTAATTGGTAAATGAGATCATATTTTTAGTCTTGTTCACAGAGAAAGAATAAAATTTGGGCTCAAACAACCCATTGTTTAGGCCTAATTTTAGGACCTAGCTCATAATAACCAAAAGCCAATACCCCTAAAACCTTAGACTTAGACTTAAAAGCAACCCTAGACCTAAAAAGGTTTTCAGCCATTTCTGATTGGGAGACCTACACAAAAAGCTAAGTTTTTTTCTTCTTCATAAGAACTTAACAAAGAAAACCCTAAAAACCAGAAGCTACAGTCGCAGAGACCAAGGAGGACCCCGGCCCTTCATCTTCAACCATCAGCCATTTTATAAGAGACCCCCCCCCCCGCCTTTGAACTTGGTCCTCTCCATGAAAACAACAGACTTCACCCGAAAAAATTCTTCTTGAAGCTGGACCCAGCCATTCATCTTCTTTTGCCTGGAACCATCGCCGCTTTCAACTTGCCGACGACCAACAAAACTTCATGGCTTCCGTCCAATCACGACCCGGATTTCCCACCCTCGAAAATCGTAATGGCGCCTACTAGTGAAAGCTAGGCAAGCCGACCATCTGCATCATTTACCTTTTCCCCATTTTTAATTCTTTAACCATTAATAACCAACATTAGATAAACAAACAGAATTTAATAAGCGGAAGACCGAAATATAATATTTTAATAAAGATGCCAATACCAATCCATACATAAACTACCCAAAACTGGTGTCACAATTTTACAGACTGCCTAAGAATGCTACAAATAAAGGTCCAAAAGATTTGTTACAACACTGTCTCTGAAATACATAAAAGAAATAGAATGAAAGTATGGAAGAAGACGCCAAGGCTTGCGGACGCCTGCATGACTACCTCGAGTCGCATGTTGGACTGAAGACAGCAATCTCACTGCGGTCGAAAAGCTACAATACTGGGATCTACACACAGTGCAGAGTGTAGTATCAGCATAACCGACCCCATGTGCTGGTACGTGCCTAGCCTAACCTCTGCGAAGTAGTGATGAGGCTAGGACCAGACTACCAAATAAACTTGTGCAATTAAATCATATACAACGAAAAATAAAAGCATAAATGTACAGTTAAGGATGAGAAGGGGAATCATGCTACGGGGACATCGAATAATAATAGAAGAACAACAAGTAAATATAAGAATCACCACAATTCAATTGAAGATAGGAAGGGGGATCATGCTATGGGGTACACAAAGTATCAACAGAAAACCAACAATTAAATGTAGAGAAACCATAACTCAGTTATCAATAAAAATCAGGAAATCAAAGACAAGTGCACGGCATCACCCTTTGTGCTTTAACACTCTCTCACAAATAATATGCACGGCATTAGCCTTCGTGCTTTAACACTATCTCACAAATATCATGCACGGAATTACCCTTCATGCTATACACTCTTCATCACCCAAGCAACAATCACAAAACAATTTGGGCAAGGAAATCAATAACATCACAATAAAATCAAGTAAAAACAAAAAATCAGTAAATAAATGTAAAGAACACCATAACTCAATTATCAGCAAGAATCAGGAAAATCAAGGACAAGTGCACGGCATCACCCTTCGTGCTTTTACTCTTGTCCTCACCATAAAATCAATATAAATGGCACAACATTACCCTTCGTGCTTTTACCTCACATAATTATGACACAGAATGATCCTTCGTGTATTATCACTCATATAAAGGCATGGAATGGTACATCGTGCGGCACGACATCACCCTTCGTGCTTTAACACTCTCTCACCAAAATAATGAACGGCGTCACCCTTCGTGATTTAACACTCTTCCTCACTCAAACAACAATCACAAAGCAATAAGGGCAAGGAAATCAACAAATTTACAATTAAATCCCGGCAAGGGAATAATAGTACAACAGTCATATCCCGGCTAGGGAAACAATATCAACAATAATATCCCGGCAAGGGAGACAACATTAAACAACAACATCTTGGCAAGGGAGACAATATCATAATCCTCTTTTCTTCTTTATCTTTACTTCACAAGTCAATTCACAATTTGAGCCAATGCTCTATAAGGTTAAATTGCGAATTATACTTCCACAATTCACTTTACAACTTGAGCCAACAATATAAATTATCACATAAAGCATGAACAATACAAAATGAGTCACATTAATCATAATATAAAACTCAGGGGCATGCTTGACACCAACGTATAGATACTCGTTACCATGCCTATACATCGTACTCAACAACTAGCACATAGCAAATAGGACACAACTCCTAATCCCTCAAGCTAATAATATACCAAAAACTTACCTCGATGCCACAAACACAATTCAAGCCTCAACTATCGCTTTACCTCTTGATTCCACCACCAATTCGCTTGTATCTACCCACAAGTTACTTAACTATATCAATAAATACTAAATGAATCCATTCCAATGCATGAAAATAGGTTTTCTGAAGTTTTTCCCATAAGGTCAAAAATCGACGCCGGGTCCACATGGTCAAAACCCGAGGTTTGAACCAAAATCCGATTACCCATTTCCCCAAGAACCCAAATATATAATTTATTTTGAAATCGAACCTCAAATTGAGGTCCAAATCCCCAAAATTTGAAAAACATAAGTTCTACCCAAAACACCTAATTTCCCCCATGAAAACCCTTGATTTTGAGTGGAAATCATGTAAAAAGATGTATTAGATTGAAAGAAATGAGTTAGAAATGACTTAAAAATAATTTGGAAGAGTATTTTTCTTTGAAAAATCACCCAAAGGTGTTTAGGTTTTGAGAAGCTTTGAAAAACGGCTGAAAATGCGTCTAAGTCCCAATTAACTGGTCTCTGATGTCATATTTGCGACAAGGGTTCGCAATTGCAAACCCCTTCAAGACCTGCTATCCTCTCAATTGCGAAGAATATGTCGCAATTGCGACGCTGGGAAAATTCACTAAGCTTCGTATTTGTGAAGAAACAGTCGCATTTGCGACTCTAGCCCCTTTCGCATTTGCGATCAAATGGTCGCATTTGCGATCAAGGCCTGCCCAGGCCATCTTCGCATTTGCGATCAATCTTCGCATTTGCCAACTCGCATTTGCGAGCCAGGCTTCGCAATTAGGAAGCCTGCAGACCTGCAACATACCAGTAATTTCCTAAGCACAAATTTAACTCTGTGACCTATCCAAAACTCACCAAAGTCCTCGGGGCACCAAACCTATCACGACCCGAATTTCCTGCCCTCGGGAGTCATGATGGCGCCTACTAGTGAAATCTAGGCAAGCCAACCGTTTGAACAATTTACCTTTTTCCCATTTTAATCTTTTAACAATTATGAACCAACAGTTTATAAACAACGGAATTTAAACGAGCGGAAGAAACAAATAAAACCACTTAAATATTTCCAATACAATTTCTTAAACAAATACTACCCAGAACTGGTGTCACAACTTCACAGACGGTCTAGGAATATTGCGAACAAGGTTTGAAAAGTAAATACAACACTATTTCAGAAATACATAAATGAAACAGGAAGAAAGTATAGAGGGAGACGCCAGGGCCTGCGGACGCCTGCAGGACTACCTTGGGTCTCCGAATGGCCTGAAGGCAGCCACCCCAAGCTAAGGTCAAAAAGTTGTTGTGCCGGGATCTGCACACAATGCAGAGTGTAGTATCAGCACAACCGACCCCATGTGCTGGTAAGTGCCTAGCCTAACCTCGGCGAAGTAGTGGCGAGGCTAGGACCAGACTACGAAATAAACATATGCAGTTAAATCATATATAGCGGAGAATAAAAGCAGGAATGTACAGTTAAGAATGAGAGGGGAAACATGCTACGGGGAAACATCACTTAAGAATAGAAAGACAACAAGTAATTATGAGGAACACCATATCTCAAGTATCAACAAGAATAAGAAATCAAACAAGTGCATGGCATCACCTTTCGTACTTTTACTCCCGTCCTTACCATAAGAATCAATATAAATTGCACAGCATCACCCTTCGTGCTTTTACTCTCGTCCTCACCATGAAATCAATATAATCGATACGGAATTGTACATCGTGCGGCACGGCATCACCCTTCGTGCTTTTACACTCTTCCTCACAAAATCATACACGGCATCACCCTTCGTGCTTTTACACTTTTCCTCACAAAATCATACACGGCATCACCCTTTGTGCTTTAACGCTCTCTCACCAAAACAATGCACGTCATCACCCTTCGTGCTTTAACACTCTTCCTCACCCAAACAACAATCACAAGAAATAGTGCAAGGAAATAAATAAAATTACAATAAAATCCCGTCAAGGGAACAATAGTTCAACAATCAAATATCGGCAAGGGCACAATATCAAAAGCATCAACATCCCGGCAAGGGAGATAGCATTTAAAGCAACAACATCCCGACAAGGGAGACAATATAAAAATTCTCTTCTCTTTTTCACTTTTACTTCACAACTTGAGCCAATGCTATATAAGATTCAATTGCCAATTATACTTCCACAATTCATTATACAACTTGAGCCAACGCTCCTAAATATTCAAATATCACTATTACTTCCACAAGAATTTCTTAACAATAGAAATCATCACTTAAGGCATGAACAATACAAACGGAGTCACATTAGTCATATAATAAGACTCACGGGCATGCTTGAAGCCAACTTATAGATACTCGTCACCATGACTATACGTCGTACTCAACAAATAACACATAGAAAATAGGACACAACTCCTAATCCTTTAAGCTAAGGTTAGACCAAACACATACATCGCCACGAACACAATTCAAGTCTCAACTATCGCTTTACCTCTTGATTCTACCACCAACTCGCTCATGTCTAGCCACAAGAACTTAACTATATCAATAAATGCTAAATGAATAAATTCTAATGCATGAAAATATTTTTCCTAAAGTTTTTCTCAAAAAGTCAAAAACCGCCAAACCCGAGGTTCGAACCAATATCCGATTACCTATTCCCCCACAAACCCAAATATATAAATTGTGAGCACGTGATTTTTGCCCTATATGAATTACTCCCATAATTTCAAAACAAAATAATTTCTTTTCATTATTTGCAATTTTATGGATTTCCGCGGCATTTTATGTTAAATGTTTGCATTTGTCTGTGCATATTTATTTTATTTAATTAATGTAAAATACAAAAAAATATGTTGCATTTGCATTTTAGGATTAATTGACAAATTAGTTGTTTTATAAAAATAAAAAAATCACAAAAAAAAAATAATAGTTTATTTTGCACTTTTAATTTTAATTTTGAATTTTGGTAGTTTTTCCTTTAATTTGTTTTTTTTTTAATTATTTGTGGCAAGTATTATTTAGAGTTAACTAATGTTATAGGATAATTTGATTAGTGACTAATGTAGGTTTATTTTTAATTTTAATTCAAAAGAAACTAAAAGAAAATTGAAAAAAGAAAAGAAAACAAAAGATGGGGAAATTTGGACTTAGAGCCGATTTGGGCCTCAAATTTGCTGAACCCAAACCTTTCTTCTTCTTTTAAAATTTTTCGCCAGCCCAGTTTCTTCATTCAGTCCGGAACCACGCCCCAACCCACACCCGCCGTCTTCCGAAACCCAACCCATCAGCGCAACCACTGTTCTTCTTCTCCAAACAACCAAATCCAAGCCCCAAATTTAGTCCAAATTCGGGCGAGTGAATCCCAAATCCTTAACCCACGCATCACTCCTTCTCTCATCTTGTCGTTGCTAACGGTTTCTGACGCCAGATTCCCTTCCTCTCTCACTCGCTCAAATTCATGTTGTATCATATACTTGAAAGGTTCAGGAGACGAGATGCTGGATGAGTGTGAGGCATTGGATTGATTTCACTCAATCCAAGCCCCACATTCATCAAGGATTCGTCTTCAAAAGAAGCCTTATCTGATTTTGTGAGGGGGTGTGAGCACGTGATTTTTGTTTACACGAAAATTACTCCAAAAGAAATCGAAAAAAATAATAATAAATTGTCTTGGTGTATAATTTTGTGAATTTGCTTGGCATTTTTGTAGTTTTTTTATCTGTGATTGTTTAGTTTTATCAATTGAAAATACAAAAATGTATGTCGCGCATAAAGTTGGGATCTTGTTCTACTATTAGGAATTAATTAAAGTCATATTTGGTTTTTGAATGAATAAAAAATCACAAAAATATTTGTCTTCGGTAATTTTGTCATTTTATCGTTTAAAGGTTGATTTTTGTTTAATTAATATATGATATTGTGTGTTAATTATTACTAAAAATCAATTGGTGTCTTGTGATATAATTTATTTTTTATATTTCTTATAATATTTTTTTTTAGAATTTTGTAAATTCGGATTTTTATTATAAATGGGAAAGGAAAAGAAATAAGTTGAATTGGATAAAATTGGGATTGGGCCATTTCAAATTGGACCCAAATCGGGCCCAAAGCATTTGTTTTGCCCGGTCCAGAACAGTTGGCCTCAGGGACGTCCAAACGACGTCGTCTTGATTATGCTTGATCTGGGCCATTGATCTCAGAATGATCAACGGCCAAGATTACAAACCCTAACCCATCTCAGCCAACCCGACCCAGCACCATCCACGACCCAATCCCCACAGAGACCAAAACGACCCCGTTTTATATAAGTAAAGTGATCCAAACCGTTGATCTCATTAGATCTAACGTCTTGGATTTATTCATCCATCCCGTATATAAGCTTTCCCCTCTCACCCCCGCGCCCTAAGCCAGACCCCCTCCCTCTCTTCATCTCCTTCGTTGAACCCAAACCCCTTAGAACCCTAGCGTCGCCCCCCTTTTCCCTCACCGTAAACCCGGCGGCAACAATGCCGGTGACCACCAGACTAACACTAAGTGGAGATGACAGCCTTTAAGGCTTATTTTAAGCCCTAGGCAGCCTGTCTTTAAGGGCAGTTTTCTTCCCTTCTATAGATATAAAGGGGCAGACCAGAAAAGAAAAAAAAAAGAGGGAGGACCCCTGAAAAAACTAAAGAGTTTCAGCCATCAAAGCCTCTCTAAAAATCCATCTCCCTTTAGTTTTCAGCAACATAAAGAATCATAGAATAGAGGGGATTGGTGGTCGAACCAAGAGTTTAGAATCAGAAAACTGGGCAGAGACCCAAGAGTTTAAAACCAGAAAAGGATATAGAGAGAGTTTGTATCTGTATAAAGAGAGAGTTGTTTCAAGTTCAATTGAGTTTTTTTTGGTGTTGATTTTTGCTGTTGGGTTTACAAAACATTTCGGGCTTTGTTGGAGTGTTGTTTCTGGTTTGGAATTGGTGTTGCTGTTGGTTTGAATCTGCTACTGCTGCTGTGACTATAGTTTGTTGTTGCTGCCATTCTTTTGCTGCTGCTGATTTCTCTACCTTCTTCTTCTTCTTTTGTGTTTCAACATCCAGGTACACACTAGAATTTCACATTGATGTAACAGTAAAAGCATGAAATGAAAGATGCGAAGGAGTTTAATCATTTGCTGCTGTAATTACAGCTTTATAAAATGTGTTAGATTTGTGTAATTCGTTAGTTTGTAACTCAATAGAAAATACATTAGGTAGCTTGTACTTAATTGAAACTTAGTTTGTTTAACACTGTTGATCTTAGTTATTTAGTTGTCTGTATGACATGGAGTGCACAGGTGTTTAGTATATCGATAGTTAAATCTCATCTCTATTCTTATTTTAAACACGTAAGGCAGGTTGTTTCTAATTTGGCAAAAGATGCAATATAGTTCTAAGTCATTTAAACTGACTCTATCAAATTGGATTTCGTTAGGCAGTTTATAGGACCATGTTCGAATCCCATTAGTAGCAGCTTCTAATAGTTAATTCCATTAATCTAGTTTAAATAAGTTAGTTTAAATTCAACTCGAAGAATGTTTAGCGTGAGTTTTAGCATTTTATTAATCTTGTATGCAATTTCGTTTATTAAGTTAAAAGCATGTTCGCTCATGGAATAAGTCATGAAACAATTCCCCACCTCATAAATAATTAATCTGATAATTAATAAGAGGCCGGAGCTGGCCAAGCACGTTAATTTAATTGGCATGTATTTTCCTTCATTTTTAGAGACAAACACAATAGAAATGTAGTCGCTGTAGGTTTATCCTTTCAAAAAATGAGACGAGCCTCGTCAAATAAAAATGTAAATTGCGGGGCCCTCAATAATTGGTCAAGAAAATGAAATACTTAGAATTTGGGATGGACTGTTTAGTGAATTTCATTGTCTTCCCCAAAGATAATTATGCGTTAGACTCTTTAGGCACGATTTTAATTAAAATACCTTCTTAAAGTCGGGTGCGCATTTATGTGAACCAAATTCGAATCTCAACGGAGTCGGAATGTATTAACAACCACGGGTGCATTGATTGCGACGTGGTTCGAGATGCATTTTCACGACGTTGCAATTCTATAAAAAATAATAATAATAAAAGCGGTTTAAACTTAATAAAAGCACATAAGTCATAACATGTATTTAAATCAAATATTTAGCCATTATAACAATTTATGCGACCGTGCTAGAACCACGGGATTCGGGGGTGCCTAACACCTTCCCTCGGGTCAACAGAATTCCTTACTTAGAATTTCTGGTTCGCAGACTTCATTTGGAAAGTCAAAAATTTCCTCGATTTGGGATTCAAGATAAACCGGTGACTTGGGACACCAAAAGCCAAACCTTTCCCAAGTGGCGACTCTGAATTAAATAAATAATCCCATTTCGAATATTGTCACTTAAATTGGAAAAACTCCACCCGCGCATTTTACCCTTCGGGGCGGGCGCGCAAAAAGGAGGTGTGACAGCTCTGGCGGCTCTGCTGGGGATTTCAACCCAGAACCTCTAGTTCAGGGTTCAAGAATTCGAGCTTAGAATAATTGTTATAATTGGCTTTATTTATTATCTGATTTTATTGCATGTTTGAGCCTAATGTGCTAAATGCTGCTTTTACCGCTTTGATATTATCTGAACTGTATATAAACTGTGCCGAAACCTTTCTCTTCTTACCTCCGGGGAGAAGCTCGCTGGTCGAGACTCCATATTCTGTTAGTGTCAATACCTGAAATAAGAAAGAGGCCGGACAAGTTACAAAGCCGGACGATCTCGCGGATCCCCGGTACGTAGCCCCCTCCTCGACTCGAGTTGTCCGCTCGGGTACACAGTCTAGAACATAAACCCATGTTATAAACCTAGTATAACAAAACCTCATGCCGGATCCCTAGTAGTAACGCTTATTTGCATCATGTTGCATTTGACATAGGGGACTCAACACAGGGGTTGGGTCCGTCTAGGACAGGAAACCTGAAATGAAAAGACCATCCTGCTGCATCCCGTTTGTTTTGCGCATTTATTTGCTTCAGTTCTGCATGCTGACCGGTTTCTAAAAAAAAAAAAGAAAATAGCAGCGTAGGGAGATAATTACTTATTTTTGAAAAAATAAAACCAATGTCCAAGTAGTGTCAAAACCTCGCCGGAATTTTCTTAAAAAAAATGAAAACAAAATTTGTCTTTTAGTTCGATTTGTTAAAAAAAACATATAAAAAAATTTCCTTTTAATCACTTTCAAAATCAAAAAAAAAAGTATTTATTTAAAAGTAAAAAAAAAGGGAAAATTCAAAATTCAAAAAAAATATTGTTCCTTTTGTAGTATCTCTTTTATAAATTCAGATTAATAGTCCAAATACTTCCTTAAAAGATTTTTCGAAATTTCAAAAAAAGGTAAAAAAAAAAAAAGTTCAAAAAAAAATATTTCTTTAGTCTTCATCTCTTTTAAAAAAAAATATATATATATAAAAATCTAGAAAAAAAATTTCTCCTTTTCTTTAAAAGATTGTATTCAGAAGGGGTTTAGTTTATTTCCCTATTCCTGATCGCCCCGAACTACGCCGGTTTGATTCTCACAGGGTGCGAGATACGTAGGCAACCCTCATCGGGTCCAACCTCCCCTTGTTTTCAAAAAAAAAAAAGAGCCAAAATGTTAGAATTTTAATTCCGTCATAAGTGAGTCAGGTGATGCCGTTTTGTCAAAAATAGCCGAATGTTTCCGAAAGGGACGCCGGAAGGCTGACTTTGCACAAACGACCATTGTTGGTCATCTTTATTTTTCTGGCCAAATTGCCCAATGGCCTTAGGATCCTCGTCCCCGAGGCTCTGTGAGGCCGTGTTCCCCATGTCGGGTCATTCTTAAAAAAAAAAGAGTCATAAATAAATCAAGTGATTGTTTTTGTCAAAAATAGCCAAATGTTCCCGAAAGGGACGGCGGAAGACTGATTTTGCATAAACGGCCACTTTCGGTCATCTTTTAGAGTTTTTGATCGGTTGACCCTCACAGCCTTAAAATCTTCATCCCCGAAGTGCTGAAAGGCCGTGGTCGAAAATCGGATCTTTCTTTCTAAAATATAGTCAAAATATTTTTGAGTCAAATCATTTTTTGCTTAAGTCACCTTAATAAATGTGTAGGATGAGCACAATGCAAAATGAACGCTTTTCGATAATGACTAAAATCCCTGTCAAGTTACGGCTATGGTGGAATGATCTAGGTGTTGAAGGGCAAGATGAGGTCAAGAAATATCTGAAAGGTCTCACGGGTTTATTGGAAATCCAGCCTCGGGGAGATATTATAAGAGCTTTGGTCACCTACAGGGACCCAGCACACAATGTTTTCCACTTCTCCGATTTTGAACTCACCCCGACTCTGGAGGAAATAGCTGGGTACATCGGAAATGCTGAACTTCCATTAAGGCAAAAATACCTGGTTGCCCCAAGAGCTGTCACGGTGCATCGATTTCTAGACTCACTAAAGATTCCCAGGACGGTCCATAACCCAGATTTGGCCGCCGGTTTTTGTAATCCATGCTTCATATACAATAGGTATGGTCATGTAGGAGGATTCAATAATCTGGTTAACAAGCTATACAGCAAAGGTAGTCGTCAGAAGTGGAATGAGCACAGACGGGTGGCTTTCATGATAACATTTTTGGGCCTTCTGGTATTTCCGAGGAAAGACGGAAATATTGATCTGAAAATATCCGGGATCGTCAGTACTTTTCTCACTCAGGATGAAGGTACTCTCGCGCCTATGGTGGTATCTCGAAAATATCTGGTATTTTCGAGCTCTCACAGCCTGCAAAGCTAGGGGGAATTTCTTCGAAGGGTGTAACTTGCTGCTACAAATATGGATGACTGAACATCTCTGCCATCGTTCTGAGCTTTTGAGCCATGGTTCCTCGAAGAAAACTTGCATAGAAGAATTTTACACGAGAACCAAGGAGGTCAGTCTGCCCAAAGGAGTTATGGCATGGACTTCATTTTTTCAGACTCTCACTGGCAGCCAAATACAGTGGACACTGGGATGGTTGCCTGTTGATGAGGTTATGTATATGCCAGCAGCTAGAACTCACTTTCTACTGATGGGACTTAAGAGCATTCAACCTTACGCGCCCTGCCGAGTCTTGAGACAACTCGGGAGATTCCAGATAGTGTCACACGAGGAAGATCTTAGTGCTCAAACAATTGAGATTAGCCCCGACGGACAATTTACTGAAGCAAAAATCCGCCAGATCTGGAATGAATGTCAATATTTGAAAGCGAATACTTGTGTGCAGGATCGGGCCAAAAGTGAAATGGTGCCAGGTTACCTTGCATGGTACATAAGAGAACTTGAACACAAAAGGCCGGCTAAAAGACCCCACATCCTGAATTTTACCGAGTCGTCACAAAAGCAGTGGGATTGGTTAGCAAAAGAAAGAGGCTATCGTGCCGAAATCAGCAAATTGAAGCAACAGTTTGAAGGTCAAAAATATGAGCACAACGTGCAAGTTGCTACTGATCTGGGAGAAAAGAACAGGTTGACCCAGGAAAATGAGATGCTCAGGGCCCAGAGCGAACAGATAAGGATAGACGCTGATAGTCAACAAAGGAGCCGGTCGGATGAACGATTGATAAAAGGTTTAAGGATGGAAATTGGGGAGTGCCGGAGTGAGTCAGAAAATCTTGAAAATACCATAGCAGGACTCAAAGCACACTGGGCAAGAAGGACAGAAAAGCGTAACCGGTACCTGCAGCAATTGAAAAGGGATCACAAGCAAACCATTGCCAATCTGGAGAAAAAGGCGGTCACTCTTGAGGACAGGACGTTTGAGCAAACCCGAACCTTTGAAGCTGAAAATAGGCATTGACACAAGCTCCTAGACCAAATGGAAATAGAAATTCAGCAATGGCAAAATCAATATCTCCGGGATTCTCGGATTATGACAGCCCGTAATGATCAAATAGAGCACCTACTCAAAGAAAAGAGGCAAACCAGGGATAAGATCAAGACCATTGCCCATGCCATCATCAGAAGGTGTTTACGATGTGAAAACATGAGCAGTATTACCGTTCTCTCGGCAGTGATGATTTATGTCAAGAAGACCATGCATGAGCTGGAACAACTTGAAAGGGACCTCACACCTAAGACTGCGGCGAGGCCGAACGATGCCCCGCGAGCGCCAATTCTTGAAACCTTAATGTATTTATAGGTCGAGTCTATATTTTCCATCTTAGCATCTTCTGTCCGTCTTTTCGCATCAGGGTGTATTAGTTTGTTGAGTCTGTACTTATGTCGAGGCTTGTTATTTTCCCCTTTTTCAAAAATTTTAGTTTGTAATAGATTGTTTCAGTAATAAAATATGTGCTTTCTTTTACACTCGTTTGTTTTGAACTACGTAATGATCTGATTCACGCGACACCGTGATACGTAGGCAATCCTCATCGGATCCGGTCACATTTTAACTGTAAAAATAAAAATAATAAAAAAATAAAATAATATGTGATAAATAAAGGGAAGCCTAAGGAGAAGCCGAAATGACGCATGTCTTCGTTGCAAACATGTAGAAATTCACTTAACTGTATAGGTGCATCACGCCCCAATGTGAGATTACCTGTCTGTTATTTGTTTTCAAACTAACCGTAGGCTTGCTGCTAAGTTCCAGGATTTTAGAAAAGGTGGTTTGTTTTGGTGGAGGTCTGGCCTCACATTCATACTTCACGAGGTCGAAAGGAAGTGTTCAGTTGCCCGTCGCTAAGTCGGGAGGGAGTATTCACACTTACTTCACGAGATCAAAGGGAAGTATAGAGATGTCTTCAGAAATTCCTTTGCCGACAATTCCTGTCTCCGAGGAGAGTTCAATCTTGGCCATCCCAACTCCCGAGTCAGCAACTGCTGAGGAAAACAGAATCCTGCGGCTCCGCATGTTGGAAATGTTGGATGACTGGAATAACGGAAAAGAGCCACCGAGTGTAATCCCTGGGTTCCCTGAGTTGTTCTCCAAGACAAGTGAGACTTCCAACGTCCCCATAAGCTATCCAACTACCCCATTTGGGTACCCAAAAATTTCAGCCCACTCTGCTGGATCACCCTCTGATTCTTATCCCCGGATGTCAACAACAGATGTAGCTACAGGCACATTCACGGCACCGCCCTGCCCAATCGTGGCACAACCCGCTACACACAGGCCGAATTTTGACTCATCCTCATTTACATTTCAAGCACCATCCTTCTCACTGGAACTAACTCGGTTCACCACCAGCACTCATCCTCAATACGAGTTTGCGCCTAGGCAAGATCAAAACCCTAAAGCTTTTGAACAAGATGAGATGGCAAAAAGAATGAGGAGCCTCGAGCAGAGTTTGAAAAACATGCAAGGTTTAAGCGGGCAGAAGAGTGTTTCCTATATCGATCTGTGTATGTTTCCACATGTACATTTGTCGTTAGGTTTCAAAACACCAAAGTTTGAAAAGTATGACGGGAACGGCGACCCCATTGCACATCTCAATAAGTATTGCAACCAATTGCGTGGAGCCGGCGGCAAAGAAGAGTTGTTGATGGCATACTTCGGAGAAAGTTTGGTAGGAATAGCTTCGGAATGGTATATGGACCAAGACATATCTCGATGGCATATATGGGATGATCTCGCCAGAGATTTTGTAAGACAATTTCAGTATAATATTGACATCGCATCAGACAGAAATTCTCTGTCAAACTTGAAGAAGAAACCCTCGGAAAGTTTCAGAGAATATGCTATTAAATGGCGCGAGCAAGCGTCAAGGGTAAAACCTCCCATGGACGAGATAGAAATGGTCACTACTTTCCTCCAGGCTCAAGAATCAGACTACTTCCAGAACATGATGTCAGCCATGGGAAAGCCTTTCGCGGAAGTGATCAAGATCGGGGAGATGGTAGAGAATGGTTTGAAAACGGGTAGGATCTTAAGTCAGGCAGCCATAAGGGCAACCTCCCAAGCCGTCCAAAGAGGGTCCGGAGGAATGGCAAGAGGGAAGAAAAAGGAAGAAACGTCCATGTCAGCATCAGAAGCGAGGGAATATCGTAATCCCAGGCCCCGTTTTCCAGAAAGAACCCCACAACATTACTACCCCGGCCAAAATGTGACCTATGCTCCTCAACCCTACATGGTCATGAATACCCAGCCTTATGTCTAGCCGCCACAACAAGCCAATCGAGGCCAAGCTCCACCTCCCAGAAATCAGCCTCCCTACCGAAACCACTATAATCCGCAACCACCTCAAAATAACTTCCGCCCTCCAGAACCACCCAGAAGACGGACTTTCACACCCATTAGTGAACCGTATTCTACCTTGTTCCCAAAGCTAGTCCAGATGGGTTTCCTGCAACCAGTCCCTCAGACAAGGCACAATCCGGCATCACCTGCTTACAAAGCCGGTGTTAGGTGTGCTTATCACTCGGGAGCAGAAGGGCACGATACAAATGATTGTTGGACTTTGAGAAGGGTGGTTGAGAACTTAATAGAGTAGGGAAAGATAGTACTGAGGGACGAGGAGGTCCCAAATGTGACCAACAATCCGTTGCCCGCTCACAATAACGGGCCGTTGATTGGAATGATTTGTGAGGACAAAGAGTTTGATCCTGCCCTAAAAGCTATAATCGCCATCGTCGATGCAGGGAAAAAGCCTAAAGCTGCCCCGAAGCTAGAGAAAGGGGAAAAGAAGACTAGTACTGTCAAGGTTGAGCTCGAAGAGAAGGTCGAGACAAAGACAGTAACGATGGTGCCTGCGAGGAATGAAGTTCTTTACGTTCCACGAGGTCGAGCAGAGAAGCCACAAAGATTCAAAGTCAAAAGGGCAAAACCAATGTACGTACCGAAAGGGGCCTATGTGGTCCGGGGGACGATTCAACCACCTCGGCTGAATGAGCCAGTGGTTATCGGACGCGTACCACAGAAGCCGATGACAGACCCGTCCACAGTACCGTGGAACTATCAAAGAACATTGGTTACGTACAAAGGTAGAGAAGTCACAGGGGAACTTCCGGAGAATACTTTCATCGGAAGATATTCAATCACTCAAGTGTTAAACAATGCCACACGGAAATGCTTCCCACCCAAGAAGCTTGTAAGCGTTGAAGAAGCGGAAGCTTTCTTCCAAAAGATGAAAATGCCTAACTACGAAGTGGTGGATCAGTTACGCAAAAGCCCTGAGCAAGTGTCTATGTTATCTTTGCTGATGAGGTCGGCCGAGCATTAGAAGATCTTGCTCAAAACCCTGAACGAAACGTATATACCGGCTGAGACTTCAGTTGAACAACTGGAACGAATGACGGAAAGGTTCTTCGCAGTTAATCAGGTTTCTTTCAGCAAGAACGACTTACCTCCGGAGGGAGCGGCTCACAACAAAGCTTTACATTTGGCAGTTAAGTGCGAAGACTACTACGTCAAGCGGGTAATGTTGGATGGAGGTTCGGGTGTTGACATTTGTCCGCTCTCCACGCTATAGAGAATGGAAAATGGGACCGGAAGAATCTGCCCCAATAATGTCTGCGTAAGGGCCTTTGATGGCGTCAAGAGAGATACCCTCGGGGAAATAGACTTGGTGTTGACTATAGGACCGGTGGAGTTCGAAATAACTTTCCAGGTGCTTGATATGGATACGTCTTACAATTTTCTCCTCGGCAGACCTTGGATTCATGGGGTAGGGGTTGTACCTTCCACTCTTCACCAAATGGTGAAGTTTGAATATGAAGATCGGGAAATTGTGGTCCACAGAGAAGACGAACAGTCTATTTATCGGGACCCATCCATCCCATATCTTGAAGCAGGGGAAGGGAGTGAGCACACGATTTATCAGGCTTTCGAAGTTGTGCTCGCAGAGCAGTATGAAGAAGGAAGACCTTGCCCCCAACCTTTCCTGTCCAACGCCTCAACCATGGTGGCTAAAGAAATGATCCTACATGGATTCAAACCAGGGAAAGGGCTTGGACGAACGCTGCAAGGAATAACGGAACCCATCACCTTACCTTCCGCTAAGAAACTTTTTGGGATAGGTTTTCGACCCACTCCAAAAGATGAAGAGTGGGCAAAGAAGAGGAAAAATGAGGGTTGGAAGCTGCCTCGACCATTGCCACATTTATACGAGACTTTTGTTGGACCTAAATACATCGAAGAAGAAGACGATAAGGTTTTTACGGCTGAAGAGATCGAGGAAATATGTGGGGCAATGAGAGGAATGCTCTACGAAACTCACATGGTTCAACCGGGAGAAGGCACAAGCACCGCTGAAATGCTATATCTGGGGCCAAATGCCAAGCTTCGGAATTGGGAGGCCACGCCGTTCCCAACTAGGGAGGAGTCCGGGTAGACCTGTCCTGCCACCTTTTCCTGCATCACGAGTGATCCCCAGGATGTAACTCGGATGTTTTTCTTTAGTTTCTTGTTTTGAATTCCTGAATTATAAACCTTGTTATCTTCCAAATTCCAAGGAATAAAAATCAGTATTTCCTCATTTTTGTTCTTTATTCTGATTTTTGCTATTTTTCCTTTATCTTTTCCTTTCAGTTATAATAATGCGGCTTTAAATAATATGACATGCTTGCGGACTTCACGCCCAGATCACAACTAGCTGTTTAATTGTGAAATAATGAACCAAGAACCGGAATATGATGAAGAAGAGGCTTTTAGAGAAATAAATCGAGAATTGGAACACTTTGAGAATAAACCTAAGGCGAATTTGAATGACACCGAACCGGTTAATTTGGGAACTCTTGAAGAAATTCGAGAGACCAAAATAAGCATTCACATGGACGAAAAAATGCGAGACGCGATAATTCAACTCCTTTTTGAATTTAAAGATGTGTTTGCTTGGTCATACGATGACATGCCAGGATTAGGTGTTGATCTAGTGGTTCATAAATTGCCAATTTACCTTGATTGTCCTCCAGTTCAACAGAAGCAGAGAAAGTTCAAGACTGATGTCAGTGATAAGATTAAAGAAGAAATCACCAAGCAGTTGAAAACAGGGGTAATTCGGGTAGTCCAGTACACTACGTGGTTGGCGAATGTAGTTCCAGTGCCGAAAAAAGATGGGAAGACTCGGGTATGTGTGGATTATCGAGATTTGAACAGGGTGAGTCCCAAAGACAATTTCCCATTGCCCAAAATCCACATCCTTGTTGATAAATGTGCCAAACATGAGATACAGTCTTTCGTAGATTTTTATGCCGGATATCATCAGGTGTTGATGGATGAAGAAGACGCCGAGAAAACTACCTTCGCTACACCTTGGGGGACTTACTATTATCGGGTTATGCCATTCGGTCTGAAGAATGCTGGGGCAACTTACATGAGGACCATGACTGCCATTTTTCATGATATGATGCATCAAGAGATAGAGGTGTATGTGGACGACGTGATAGTCAAGTCCAGGACTCAGGACGATCATATCCAAGACTTGAGGAAATTCTTCGAGAGGCTGAGAAAGTATGACCTGAAGCTGAATCTTGCTAAATGCACCTTCGGAGTCCCATCGGGCAAGCTTTTGGGTTTCATAGTAAGCAGGAGAGGTATCGAGTTAGATCCAACAAAGATAAAATCTATCCGAGATCTACCTCCTCCAAGAACGAAGAAAGACGTGATGAGTCTATTGGGCAGGTTAAACTATATCAGTCGATTCATTGCCCAGCTAACTAGCACATGTGAGCCTATATTCAAGCTATTAAGGAAGAATGCAGCAATCAAATGGACGGTTGAGTGTCAAGAAGCTTTCGACAAGATCAAAGAATATCTTTCGAATCCTCCAAATTTGGTATCGCCAGAGCCAGAGAGACCCCTGTTCTTGTATCTGACAGTCTTGGAAAATTCTTTCGGTTGTGTCCTCGGGCAACACGACATAACCGGAAACAAAGAGCAGGCGATCTATTACTTGAGCAAGAAATTCACCAGTTATGAGGCCAAGTACACTTTGTTGGAAAGAACGTGTTGTGCTTTGACGTGGATCGCTCAAAAATTGAGACATTATCTCCAAGCTCACACTACTTACCTCATAAGCAGGTTGGATCCTTTGAAGTACATATTTCAGAAACCAATGCCTACTGGAAGACTGGCCAAGTGGCAAATCTTGCTTACTAAATTTGACATAGCCTATGTCACTCGCACGGCGATGAAAGCCCAGGCGTTAGCAGATCATTTGGCCGAAAACCCGGTTGATGAGGAATACCAACCGTTGAGCACTTATTTTCCAGACGAAGAAATAAACACCATAGAACTAGTCTCGGAAAACGCTCATGTTTGGAAGATGTTCTTTGATGGGGCCGTAAACTCCAAAGGTGTAGGAATTGGGGCAATCTTGATCTCACCCACTGGTCAACACTATCCTTCTACAGCTAGGCTTCGCTTCTTTTGCACAAACAATACAGCTGATTATGAAGCTTGCATCATGGGCATGCATATGGTGGTCGATCAGGATGTTGAAGATTTATTGATTATGGGGGATTCTGACCTGATTATCCGGCAAGCCCAAGGTGAATGGGAAACTTGGGATGTCAAGTTTATTCCTTACTGTCAGCACGTGGAGGATCTAGGCAAGCGGTTCAAATCAATAGAGTTCAGGTATATCCCGCGGTGTCACAACGAACTAGCGGATGCACTTGCCACCTTTGCTTCAATGTTACCTTACCCAGGCAACGCCCACATCGATCCCTTGGAAATCCAAATCAGGGAAAGACACGGTTACTGTAATGCAGTCGAGGCAGGATCAAGTACCCAGCCATGGTACCATGATATCAAAAGGTTCTTGAAGACACAAGAATACCCCGAACATGCTACTGGAGATCAAAAGAGAACTATTAGGCGGCATGCAGGTGGTTTCTTTTTTAGCGGCGAAATATTGTATAAAAGAACCCCGGATCTCAACTTGTTAAGATGTGTTGACGCCGAGGAGGCAGGAAGAATCATGCATGAGGTACACGCGGGAGTATGCGGGCCCCACATGAATGGGTATGTTTTAGCAAAGAAAATCCTTCGAGCGGGTTATTACTGGATGACCATGGAAAAGGACTATTTTAGTTTCGTTCGAAAGTGTCATCAGTGTCAGGTGCACGGCGATCTGATTCATGCACCTCCTACAGAACTACATCCCATGTCTGCACCTTGGCCATTTGTTGCTTGGGGCATGGACGTCATTGGCCCGATTGAGCCAAAGGCCTCAAATGGACACAGATTCATATTGGTCGCTATCGACTACTTCACGAAATGGGTAGAAGCTGTCACTCTCAAATCGGTCACTAAGAAGGTTGTGGTGGATTTTGTACATTCAAATCTTATCTGTTGTTTCGGTATTCCTACAACTATCATCACAGATAATGCGGCAAACCTGAATAGTCACTTGATGGGGGATGTATGCCAATAGTTCAAAATAACGCATAGGAACTCCACTCCTTATCGGCCCAAGGCCAATGGCGCTGTTGAAGCGGCAAACAAGAACAACAAGAAGATTTTGAGGAAGACGATCCAGAGTTCCTGACAATGGCAGGAACAGTTACCCTTTGCATTGCTGGGATATCGCACTACAGTACGTACATCAGTAGGGGCAACCCCTTACTTGTTGGTTTATGGGACCGAGGCTGTGATACCAACAGAGGTAGAAATTCCTTCGCTCCGAACCATTGTCGAAGCAGAAATTGAAGATAGAAAGTGGGTTAAGACTCGATTGGAGCAGTTGACTTTGATTGACGAGAAACGAATGGACGCGGTTTGTCACGGGCAGTTGTACTAACAAAGAATGGCCTGTGCTTACAACAAGAAAGTACGACCCAGGAATTTCGAAGTAGGTCAACTGGTATTAAGGCGCATTCTGCCACATCACCAGGAAGCAAAAGGAAAATTTTCTCCTAATTGGAAAGGCCCATACATCATCAGGAAGATATTGCCGAGATGAGCATTATATCTGGGTGATATTGAAGGAAATGATCCTGAAACAGCAGTGAATGCGGATGCCGTCAAAAGGTACTATGTCTGAGTTTTACTTTAGTGGTCTTGGCACATTTGAGATGATGAAGGTTTTATTCCCACTACCCCAAACACTATCAACTCTCTCTACAAGCCCTTTGAGCCGGTTACATTTCTTTGGCTACCTTAAAAAAAACATTGATTGAGCCTGAACTACGTCTGACTTGATTCCGAAAGGATACGTAGGCAGCCTCTCTCTGGGGTTCAGTCACACCAAAAATAAAATCCAATTTACCCTAAAGTTGAAACTGGGGCACACCAAATGGTTCAGAAGTTGTAATTTCATCCACAATTCTTTTACCAAGTATAAGTCCTTCGGATCAATTGCCAAAGGCGGGGAGAACCAAGAATACCATGATGGGAAACCGATACATTCTAAAATTGAGAGAAATAAAATGAGAGAGTCTTGTTGGTGAAAACCTTCGGGCACCATGAGGCGACAGGAGTAGAAAAATCAAAAATGAGAGAGCTTGTTTAGTAAAAAAAAACTCGCAAAGAGTGCTATCAGGCGACAGTGAGAAGAGAAATGAGAGAGGTCGACTAGCGAAAACCCGCTAAGGGCGCTGTCGGCCGAAAAGATGATTCCACCTCAGGAAGTTCTGGCAAGGTTCCTTGGTTAGGAAACATAGATCCGTTTTGGTTCATGAGGAAATGCAAGTTCATGAAGATCAGACATCCAGTCTAAAAAGCATGTCATGTCGAATTTAAAGTCAGCACGTTTGCCTTAGATAAGTCTTTCTTGTCCCGAAAGGGACACTTCTCTTTTAAATTCGTTTTCTCCGCTCTTTGTTTTACCTTTCCTTAAATCCCTTTCGTTTTAACCCTAAATATGTTGGAAGGAAAAGGTGGAAGGTCCGGTTTCACGGAGCTCCGTTTAGTAAGAAGTAAAGAAAATACCCCGCTTCAGTGGTACGTCTGTCCAATCCCAATTGATCATGATGTTGATTGCTTTCGAAGAAAAGCCACACACACACACACAAAAAAAAAAAAAAAGAATCGGCAAATCCCCACTGGGTCTCCCTTTGTACAAATCCCCACAGGGTTTCCCTTTGTACAAATCCCCACAGGGTCTCCCTTTGTACAAATCCCCATAGGGTCTCCCTTTGTAAAAATCCTCACAGAGTCTCCCCTTGTAAAAATCCCCCAAAGAGTCTGCCCCAGCAAATCCCCAACGAGTCTGCCTTGTAAAAATCCCCACAGAGTCTCCCCAATAAAAATCCCCACTGAGTTTGCCTCGGTAAAAATCCCCAAACAGAATGGGATGGAAGAATCAAAGCCTTACACGGGCGAATCATTGCAAAATCCGGAAATGCGAGTCTGTTCAGTTTAAAAGGGTTTCGCCTGTGAATCCAATCAATGGCAGAGTTTCTCAACATGAATAAGGACGGGACAAAGCAATTGGAACAATCAAGGCCACCGAACCAACCATCGTTTTCAAACTGACAATTGTTCTTTCTTTGGAAAATTGAAACAGGTGCGATCCAAAGCAACCATGCAAGAAGCAGGTGCCGCCCAAAAGGAAAAGAAATACGTGAATGCAAGAAACAGCTTTGCAATAGGGAATCAACCCAAAAGGGAAGTTTCCCCAAATTCTCTCCTGCATTTTACTAAAAAAAAATGAAAAAAAAATAATAAAAAAAACGAAAAGGAAGTGAGAAGAAAATTCAAAAAAAGATGTTTAGTTAGAATCCCCAATATTTCCTTTTAGCCAGCATTAGGGCTCCAATCACTGAGTTGAGCGTTTTTCCTTTAGCCAACATTAGGGCTCCAATCCCTGAGTTGAACGATTTGCTTTTAGCCGACATTAGGGCTCCAATCCCTGAGTTGAGCGTTTTTCCTTTAGCCAGCATTAGGGCTCCAATCCCTGAGTTGAGCGTTTTTCCTGTTAGCCGACATTAGGGCTCCAATCCCTGAGTTGAGCGTTTTTCCTTTAAACCAGCATTAGGGCTCCAATCCCTGAGTTGAGAAACTTCCTTTTAGCCGACATTAGGGCTCCAATCCCTGAGTTGAGCGTTTTTCCTTTAAGCCAGCATTAGGGCTCCAATCCCTGAGTTGAGCAACTTCCTTTTATCCGACATTAGGGCTCCAATCCCTGAGTTGAGCGTTTTTTTTAGCCAGCATTAGGGCTCTAATCCCTGAGTTGAGCATTTTTCTTTTAGCCTACATTAGGGCTCCAATCCCTGAGTTGAGCAGTTTTCTTTAGCCAGCATTAGGGCTCCAATCCCTGATTTGAGCGTTTTTCCCTTTAGCCGACATTAGGGCTCCCTGAGTTAAGCGTTTTTCCTTTAGCCAGCATTAGGGCTCCAATACCTGAGTTGAGCATTTTTCTTTTAGCCGGCATTAGGGCTCCAATCCCTGAGTTGAGCATTTTTCCTTTAGCCGACATTAGGGCTCCAATCCCTGAGTTGAGCGTTTTTCCTGTTAGCCAACATTAGGGCTCCAATCCCTGAGTTGAGCGTTTTTCCTCTAGCCAGCATTAGGGCTCCAATCCCTGAATTGAGCGATTTTCTTTTAGCCAACATTAGGACTCCAATCCCTGAGTTGAGCATTTTTCCTTTAGCCAACATTAGGGCTCCAATCCCTGAGTTGAGCGATTTGCTTTTAGCCGACATTAGGGCTCCAATCCCTGAGTTAAGCGAATTTCCCTTAAGCTAGCATTAGGGCTCCAATCCCTGAGTTGAGCAATTTTTCTGTAAGCCAGCATTAGGGCTCCAATCCCTGAGTTGAGCAATTTTCCTTTAGCCAGCATTAGGGCTCCAATCTCTAAGTTGAGCAATTTTTCTTTAAGCCAGCATTAGGGCTCCAATCCCTGAGTTGAGCGATTTGCTTTTTGCGACATTAGGGCTCCAATCCCTGAGTTGCGCTTTGTATACTAGAGTTTTTCAATCCCCTCATCAATTCTGTAAATTTTCATGGCAATTAACTCACGAAATTTTCCTAGTGAAACTGGGGCAGAAAATTTCATTCGTTTGTTTTGTTTGTCTCAGCAGGTCTGACCTCGAGGCGCATGGATCGCGATGACCTACGGTTTGAGTCTCAATCCAAAATAAAGAAAAGAAGAAAAGAACAAAAAGAAGATGTTCCCAAATATTGGAACAAACAAAGGGCAGGTCGCTCAAAATTTGATCAAATTCCCGAGCTCCGCCAATCCCGTTTCACTCAATACTGCAGAAATAAACAAGCGCCTACAATTTGCGAGCATCAAGATTCGGATCAAAGTCTACAATCAGAATCAGCTAAGACCCAAGATCAAGTTGCAAAAGAGTTATAGATAGGAATCTTGTAACTAGCGGTTGACATGCATAAGTAGTTAGTTCGGTTTCAATTTCCTTTGATTGTAATAAGGAGGTCGGTAAAGCAGAAGTGGCAACAGCGACAACAGTAACAGCAAGCATTGCAATCCCATGGTAGTCCCAGCTACCAAAGTTTCCCGAACTACATTGACCTGATTCCTGTTTAGCCCAGGATATGTAGGAAATCTTTGAAGCAAAGATTCGGTCAAATCTTTCAAAATATGCTTCACACGGAGTAGTCCAACGAGCAAAAATTGCTCATATCCGCTCACTTTATCTTTGCACGAAAACCTCGCATGTTTTCGAACAAAGAGAGGCAGCTGTGAGCACGTGATTTTTGTTTACACGAAAATTACTCCAAAAGAAATCGAAAAAAATAATAATAAATTGTCTTGGTGTATAATTTTGTGAATTTTCTTGGCATTTTTGTAGTTTTTTTATCTGTGATTGTTTAGTTTTATCAATTGAAAATACAAAAATGTATGTCGCGCATAAAGTTGGGATCTTGTTCTACTATTAGGAATTAATTAAAGTCATATTTGGTTTTTGAATGAATAAAAAATCACAAAAATATTTGTCTTTGTTAATTTTGTCATTTTATCGTTTAAAGGTTGATTTTTGTTTAATTAATATATGATATTGTGTGTTAATTATTACTAAAAATAAATTGGTGTCTTGTAATATAATTTTGATTTTTTATATTCGTATAATATTTTTTTTAGAATTTTGTATATTTGGATTTTTATTATAAATGGGAAAGGAAAAGAAATAAGTTGAATTGGATAAAATTGGGATTGGGTCATTTCAAATTGGACCCAAATCGGGCCCAAAGCATTTGTTTTGCCCGGTCCAGAATAGTTGTCCTCAGGGACGTCCAAACGACGTCGTCTTGATTATGCTTGATCTGGGCCGTTGATCTCAGAATGATCAACGGCCAAGATTACAAACCCTAACCCATCGCAGCCAACCCGACCCAGCACCATCCATGACCCAATCCCCACAGAGACCAAAACGAACCCGTTTTATATAAGTAAAGTGATCCAAACTGTTGATCTCATTAGATCTAACAGCTTGGATTCATTCATCCATCCCGTATATAAGCTTTCCCCTCTCAACCCCGCGCCCTAAGCCAGACCCCCCCTCTCTCTCTTCATCTCCTTCGTTGAACCCAAACCCCTTAGAACCCTAGCGCCGCCCCCCTTTTCCCTCACCGTAAACCCGGCGGCAACAACGCCGGTGACCACCAGACTAACACCCCTAGTACACCTCGACCCCCTGAACACGGATCTACCAACCATAGGTCTCGAATCTTCGTTTGAAGATTCGAGCCGGACCCCAACCTGTGCCAATCCCCCCCCCCCAAATCCATACCAGGTACACCCCTGACCTCCCTTGTGACCAAACCAAGTTTGGTTTGGTCCGAATCTAACCAGAAAACCCCGAGTCCCAAATCCGCCCTAAGAACCCTAGAAATCCAGAATCTGAGGTTTTTGTCCAATTAAACGAGAAGGTTGGGGTCTAATAGACCTTAATCGAAGTGTTCTCAGTTGAGAACACTTCGATTAAAGTCCGTTCAACCCCAAAAGAGTTTCGATTCAAAATCCGAGACAGGTTAGTCTGATTTTCAATTCTTTAAGGTATTTCTTTTTTTTTTCCTTGCCAGTTCATGTTGTTTGTTTTGTTAATGTTTGTTCGTATGTTCAAATGTTAGTTGATTTGTTTTTTTATTATTATTTTTTGTGTCGATTATTCTATCCACCTTGCCCGGACCTTTTATTTGGTCGAGTTTTTCTCTATTAACTGATTGAGTGTATGTGTGTAAACTATATAATCGATTGAAAATGAATTTGGTCGATCCATTAGTTTCCAGAGCAACCTTTGTTTTGACAGTACAATTTGCACCCCCTGTTAATACTGTTCGATTCTGATTCATTTGGTATTGATTGAATGTGTTGTAATTCGCGTAGTCGATTCGATATATGTCGTCAATTGGTTTCAGTTTGAAATGGAAATTAATCTGACTTGTGCTGTTTAGTTCTCACTAAGGCATTGTTTGAATCCAACTACGAATTGAGTATAGCTGTTTATAATATGTCAAGTTAAGTCAGAAACCACTTAAGGATTGGTAATAGCTGCAATCTTAATGGAAATTTCAGAGTTTAAGTTAAGTGGACTGCCAGTTTGAGTATGGTTGAACCATTAGAATAATCTATAGTGCAAATACACCTTGGCTGACATCTTTATAGATGAGAAGTCAGGTGTAAACTGAGTTTAATAATAAAAGGCTGAAGATGCACATGAGAATGGTAGTGGAACCTGCTGTACAGCAGGGTATCCACTGCTTTTCTGAATTTCAGTAGTTTAAAGTAGAAGAAAACCCCATGCCTAGACAATCCTAAGTGGAGATGACAGCCTTTAAGGCTTATTTTAAGCCCTAGGCAGCCTGTCTTTAAGGGCAGTTTTCTTCCCTTCTATAGATATAAAGGGGCAGACCTGAAAAGAAAAAAAAAAGGGAAGACCCCTGAAAAAACTAAAGAGTTTCAGCCATCAAAGCCTCTCTAAAAATCCATCTCCCTTTAGTTTTCAGCAACATAAAGAATCAGAGAATAGAGGGGATCGGTGGTCGAACCAAGAGTTTAGAATCAGAAAACTAGGCAGAGACCCAAGAGTTTAAAACCAGAAAAGGATATAGAGAGAGTTTGTTTCTGTATAAAGAGAGAGTTGTTTCAAGTTCAATTGAGTTTTTTTGGTGTTGATTTTTGCTGTTGGGTTTACAAAACATTTCGGGCTTTGTTGGAGTGTTGTTTCTGGTTTGGAATTGGTGTTGCTGTTGGTTTGAATCTATTACTGCTGCTGTGACTATAGTTTGTTGCTGCTGCCATTCTTTTGCTGCTGCTGATTTCTCTACCTTCTTCTTCTTCTTTTGTGTTTCAACATCCAGGTACACACTAGAATTTCACATTGATGTAACAGTAAAAGCATGAAATGAAAGATGCGAAGGAGTTTAATCATTTGCTGTTGTAATTACAGCTTTATAAAATGTGTTAGATTTGTGTAATTCGTTAGTTTGTAACTCAATAGAAAATACATTAGGTAGCTTGTACTTAATTGAAACTTAGTTTGTTTAACACTATTGATCTTAGTTATTTAGTTGTCTGTATGACATGGAGTGCACAGGTGTTTAGTATATCGATAGTTAAATCTCATCTCTATTCTTATTTTAAACACGTAAGGCAGGTTGTTTCTAATTTGGCAAAAGATGCAATATAGTTCTAAGTCATTTAAACTGACTCTATCAAATTGGATTTCGTTAGGCAGTTTATAGGACCATGTTCGAATCCCATTAGTAGCAGCTTCTAATAGTTAATTCCATTAATCTAGTTTAAATAAGTTAGTTTAAATTCAACTCGAAGAATGTTTAGCGTGAGTTTTAGCATTTTATTAATCTTGTATGCAATTTCCTTAAGTTAAAAGCATGTTCGCTCATGGAATAAGGCATGAAACAATTCCCCGCCTCATAAATAATTAATCTGATAATTAATAAGAGGCCGGAGCTGGCCAAGCACGTTAATTTAATTGGCATGTATTTTCCTTCATTTTTAGAGACAAACATAATAGAAATGTAGTCGATGTAGGTTTATCCTTTCAAAAAATGAGACGAGCCTCGTCAAATAAAAATGTAAATTATGGGGCCCTCAATAATTGGTCAAGAAAATAAAATACTTAGAATTTGGGATGGATTGTTTAGTGAATTTCACTGCCTTCCCCAAAGATAATTACGCGTTAGACTCTTTAGGAACGATTTTAATTAAAATACCTTCTTAAAGTCGGGTGTGCATTTATGTGACCCTAATTCGAATCTCAACGGAGTCGGAATGTATTAACAACCACGGGTGCATTGATTGCGACGTGGTTCGAGATGCATTTTTACGACGTTGCAATTCTATAAAAAATAATAATAATAAAAGCGGTTTAAACTTAATAAAAGCACATAAGTCATAACATGTATTTAAATCAGATATTTAGCCATTATAACAATTTAAGTGACCGTACTAGAACCACGGGATTCGGGGGTGCCTAACACCTTCCCTCGGGTCAACAGAATTCCTTACTTAGAATTTCTGGTTCGCAGACTTCATTTGGAAAGTCGAAAATTTCCTCGATTTGGGATTCAAGATAAACCAGTGACTTGGGACACCAAAAGCCAAACCTTTCCCAAGTGGCGACTCTGAATTAAATAAATAATCCCATTTCAAATATTGTCACTTAAATTGGAAAAACTCCCCCGCGCATTTTACCCTTCGGGGCGGGCGCGCAAAAAGGAGGTGTGACAGGGGGGATTTTTCGAAAGTTCTTGAGTTTTTGGGGTAAGATTGCTCGAGGTTTTTCTTTTCAACCCTCTTCAGAAAAAGAAAAGAATATATATATATATATATATATATATATATATATATATATATATATAGTTTGAGTTCGATTTTATTGAGCTTTTTACTGCATTTCAAGGTTCATCAACAAAAATCACCAAAAACAGATTTCGTTTTTTTTGCATTTCGTCTTTCTCCTGATTTCTGGTCCTCAACAATGGAGTTTGATTAAAGTTTGAGTCGGAATTTGCGTTTAAGTTCTAAATCTCGGTACCGTTTCAAATTTCTGTCTGAGCTTTTGATCTCTACTCGCTTCTGTTGCTGATTGCTGGTGTTAGCTATTGTATTTCACTTGTATTCAGCATTCGAGCAAAGTTAATCGGAAGTGTTTATTGATTCCAGGTTCATTTCTTCTTCATTTTTATTTGTTTTTCCATGATTCTGCATCGTGTGCTCATGCTCTGTTATGTTTTTAGTCTAAGGCAACCTGAAAGTCAGTGTTTGTTGTTCAGATTATAAGGTTGAGTTCTGTTGGCCTTGATTCAGGTCTGTTTCTATTTTTGTGTTTATTCTATATTGGACGAGCTATTGTATGCACTGATATAATGGCTGCAGTTGTATAAATTCGCCCACTCGTTTGTCAAATTTGAGCATCGAAACAAATTCATAAAACCTTAAGGGTGGAAGCCTTCTTGTTTGATCATTTCTGCTGGTTTAGCTGCAGTTTGAGTGCTAAGTGATTGTTGGGCTTGATTCACTTGTGAATTAGTGGATTGACACGCATTTAGCTTCACCTATAAGGCCACAGAGATTAATGTTCACGTTTCCAGCAGTCATTTCTATCCTTAGGCTTCTTGAACAGAATCAGACATGAAAATTGTGAAGTATTATGGCTGCCTAGTAGCCATCAAAGTTGGTATATGTGGAAATGAGTTTTGGAAAAGAATTCTTATTTGTGTGTGGAGTTTAAACTTGCAATAAGCCATGAAATTCCTTTTAATCACTGTCCATTTGATGGTCAATTAGTTCGGCAGCTTAGGGATATTCATTAAACTTCGATTTGTTTGGTTTTCACTTGTATGGTTGGGGTGTAATTAGCTGCATATCATCTGAGCAAGTTGTCAATAAGCGGTGTGTTCATGTGTTCGTATCTTAAGTATTCTGGACTGTATCTGTTGGTTTTTGTTCGAATTTGATCATTGTTGGTCGCGCAATCTCGTCTGTTGTAGATGCTGGAGTATTTTGGCCTCTGAAATCTCTTGAGCCAGGTAGTTTGAGCTATGAGGGGCACTGTGTTGTCATTATTTCGCTGATTTTGTGTAACTAGGCCTGCCAGTTCTTCCTCACCTCTATTTGGTCCACTTCTTATTTGTTTTGCTGTTGTCCGAAATGTGATTGCAGTTTAAATGACTGCTACATGAGATTTTACTGCTATGAAATCTGCATATACGCATTCACTTCAATACTCTGCCAAAGGAATTGTGAACCATTATCGTGCTTTCTCTGAGTTTGTTGCGAGTCTTGTAACTCCTTTGCTGGTGTAAGTTCACTGCCAGTGTTCATAACCTTGTGTGCTATTTTTGTCATCTATTAGAGTTATCCGTTGGTTTAATTAGGATAAAATCAGTCCAAGTTCGTGATAGTTTCAGCTCGACTAAATTATTTGTTTAGTTGAATTTATTCAATTGCCATTTTATTTCTTTCCGATAAATTTTGTTCCTGAAACACATTAACAGCATCGATGAGGTTGTAATTTGATTCGATCTTCAGATTTTTTTTTTCTCTTTGATGAATGATTCAACTTGGGTTTGCTACACATGAACTGAGGTCTTGAACAATCCGTTTCATTTGTCTGTGTCGGAAGAACACTTTTTGCTTCTTTAAATTTCGCCATTGCAGCTGGAAGAAATCGATAGAGCTTAACATCTTGATTTTAACCACTAGTTAGTTTGGTTTTTGTCGCTGTGATTTTGTGATAAACTCAGCATGTTAGCGGCTAAATGTAAATATCACTGTTTGGTATTATCTTTTTAGTTAAGTGATATCCTTTACTCAATTGTGATTATCGAGTGCCTAGTTTCGCATTCTCACTAAGAGTGAATAGCATAAGTTAAACACGTATCAATTGCATAAGTCTGTTCGATCAACTCCTGATGCATTGGTTTGGATTTTCATTAGTTCATGTAGTCTAAATCCAAGGCTCTTGACCTTCCCACATAATTCTTAGAATTCGAGGTTTGCCATTTAGCAAAATTCCACGGCCCTCGCAAGTTGCAAACGCGTAGTTGCTTTAGGCACGTTGTTTTAATAATTTACCTTCCTACACTCGTGTGCGCATTTATGTGACCCAAATCCAAATCTCAACGATGTTAGAATATATCAAAAACCACAGGTGCATTTATGTGACGTGGTTCGAAACGTGTTTTAATAACGTTGCAATTTTCCTTAAAAAATAACTAAAAGCGGCTAATAAAGTTAAAATTTGTACATAGGTTCATAATTGTTTAAAATCAGATAATTAAGCTGAATATAACAGTTGAGCGACTGTGTTAGAACCACGGAACTTGGGAATGCCTAACACCTTCTCCCGGGTTAATAGAATTCCTTACCCGGATTTCTGGTTCGCGGACTGTAATACAGAGTCAATCTTTTCCTCGATTCGGGATTTGAACCGGTGACTTGGGACATCATAAATTAATCCAAGTGGATACTCTAAGTTTAATAAATAAATAATCCAGTTTCGATTGTCACTTTAAGTTGGAAAAAACTCCCTTTATTTATACCCTTCCGCGGGTGTAATGAAAAAGGAGGTGTGACAGCTCTGGCGACATTGCTGGGGAACGAACCCAGAATCTCTGGTTCAGGGTTCAAGAATCCAAGCTTAGATGAATTGTTTTATTTGGCTTTATTTATTATCTGATTTTATTCACATGTTTGGGCCTAATGTGCTAAATGTTGTTTTTTATCGCTTTGATATTATTTGAACTGTATATAAACTGCTACGAAATCCCCCCCCCCTTTTTCTATCTCCTGAGGAGTGCACGCTGGTCGTGACTTCTTTCTGTTAGTGTCAAATCCCAAATAGAACAAGGCTCGGACAAGTTGCAAAGCCGGATGATCCTTTGGTTACCGGTACGCATCCTCCTCCTCGGCTCGAGTTGTCCGCTCGGGTAAGCCAGGTCTAGAACAAATAAACCTAGGGTTTTAAACCTAGTATAACAATACCTCATGCCGGATCCCTAGTAGGAACGCTTTTTTGCATCATGTGCATATTTGACTTTAGAGACTCAACACAGGGTTTGGGTCTGCCTAGGACAGGTGCACCCGAAACAAAAGACCATCCTGATGCATCTTACTTGCTACTTGTGCATTTATTTGCTTCGGATTTGCATACTGACCGGCTTTTTAAAAGGAGAGCATTTGGAAAGAAATGGCAGTACGAGGGCTAAAGAGAGTTAATCGCCTATTTTGAAAAAAAAAAGAAAAAAAACTCGAAACTCTGTCGAATTTTTGAGAAATTAGTTTGTTTTATTTGCTAATGGAATGAAAAAAGAGTTTTTTTTTTGCAAAAAAATAGTTTGTTTTATTTGCCCGAACTACGCCAGTTTGATCCTCACAGGGTGTGAGATACGTAGGCAACGCCCATCGGGTCCAACTTCCTTTTTGCAAAAATAATCCAAAAGAACAAAAAATTTACTTTTATTTGAAAATAATTAGGGTGATGCCATTCTTGTCAGAAATAGCCGAATGTCCCTAAAAGGGCGCCGAAAGGCTGTTTTTGCAAGAACAGCTGCCTGTGGTCATTTTTCAAGGTTTTCACCGGTTAGCCAACACAGACTTAAAATCTTCGTCTTCAAGGTGCTGAAAGGCCGTATTTGCAAAACCGAATTTTATTTTTTTGAAAAAAGGGAAAAGAAAAAGTGTGTCAATTTTGTCTTTGAGTCAAATGAGTCTTGATTTTTATTTAATCACCCTAATAAATGTGCTGAATGAGCACGAGTCCAAGTTTGCCAATAGAAGTCATGAACAAGATCCTTTTGGAGTTGCACATGTGGTGGGAAGATCTGGGAAAATCGAAGCAAGATAAAGTCAATATACATTTGGGAGGTCTCACCGGGTTGTTAAAAATCAGGGCCAGAAGAGATGTCGTAAAGGCTTTGGTTACGTTTTGGGATCCGGCCCATAATGTATTTTACTTTTCGGATTTTGAACTCACCCCAACCTTGGAAGAGATATCAGGTTATATGGGAAGTACTGAGGGGCTAAGGCATAAGAATCCGATCGCTCCAAGAGCCGTTAACTCTCACAAGTTCATAGATTTGCTAAAGATAAGCAAGGGAGTCCCGTATTCCGATTTGAATGATGGTTTTGCTTCTCTACGTTTTATATACCAGAGGTACGGACATGTGGGGGGGTTCAACGATCCGGCAAGTGGAGTTTGTAGCAAAGGAAACCGAACAAAATGGGATGAGCATAGGCGTTTTGCCTTCATGGTAGCTTTTTTAGGCCTTGTGGTATTTCCCCGAAAAGACGGGAATATCGATTTGCGGGTGGCCAGACTCGTCAAGGTCCTGATTACCAATGCCAAGAGCATTCTCGCCCCTATGATAGTGTCTGAGATATACCGAGCTCTCACAGCCTGTAAAGCTGGGGCAGATTTCTTCGAGGGGTGCAATTTGCTATTACAGATGTGGATGATCGTGCACCTGTGCCATCGCCCTCAGTATATGAGTTATGGATCCACAGAGAAAAGGTGTATTGAAGAGTTTGACACAAGAATTGCAGGGTTTAATCTACCAGAGGGGTTTGAAGAGTGGGTATCCTGCCTTCGCTCCATTACTGCAGGGAAAATAGAGTGGACATTGGGTTGGCTTCCTGTTGAAGAAATTGTGTATATGCCTTCCACTGGTCCTTACTTCCTCCTAATAGGACTGCGAGGTATTCAGCCTTACGCTCCTTACCGGACGATGAGACAGTTGGGAAGGTGTCAGGTGATGCATCCAGATGAAGATCTTAGTACGCATGCGGTCGAGGTTAGTTCTGACGGTCAATTTCATGAAGAGACATCGTTCTATTTGGAATGAATGTTAGTACTTGACAGTAAACACTCAAGTGCGTGATTTATCTAGAGGCGAAGTCTCACCCGCCTATCTTGCTTGGTATAGAAAGAAGAACACTGCAAGGGCTGAACCAGAAAGACCAGCCAAAAAACCTCACGTTCAGGAATTTGTTGAAGCGTCACAAGAACAGTGGGCTTGGGTAGCTAAGGAGAAGGAGTACAGGGCCACAATAGGAAAATTGGAAAAGCAAATCAAGGAGCTTCAATTCGAGAGTAGCTTGCAGATTGCGGTGGATGAAGGGGAAAAGAAAAGGCTAGCCAAAGAAAATGGAGCCCTTCGAGCTCAAATTTAGAAGATGAAAGTAGCGGCAGAAAATCCAGCCCGAAGCGACAGGGATGAAAAACTCATAGCTAACCTAAGGCAGAAAGTGAGTGACTATAGTTTCGATTTGAACAAAGCAGAAAGTGAACTAGCCAAGGCTCAAAAACAATTGGCTAAAAACGTAGATGAACGGGTATGCCTGGTTAAGCAATTGAGAGAAAGGTACGATGATGAGGTCGTAGGTTTGAAGAAAAGGGTCATTGCCACGGAAAACAAAATGATCAAGCAGGCAAAAGACTTCAAGGTTGAAAGGGAACACTGTTATACAGCATTGGCACAGTTAGAAATAGACTTGCAACAACTTCAGGAACAAAATTATGCAGCTGAGCAAACTTTGGAGGCCAGGGCCCAGCAGATTGGGCGTTTGTTACAAGAAAAGGGTGTCATAAGAGAGAGAATTAGAAACATCGCTGACTACATCATTATGAAGTGCCACATCTGTGAGGATATGACTCGCACTACATTCTTTGCAGTGGTGATGACATTTGTTAAACAAATAATGAACGACTTGGACTGACTTCAAAGGGATCTTGCACATAGGCCCGTGGCGAGACCGAATGACGTCCCGCGGGCACTAGGAACATTGATGTATTCATGATTCTTTCGTTTGAGTCTGCATTTCCTTTTGTTAAGCGTCTGTCAGTCATGTTGAGTTTTCTTCCTGCTAGAGTTCGTCCAATTGTTTTCGAGTCTGTATTTTCTTCTGTTGGAATATAATGTCTGTTTTTAGAGTCTGTATTTCATCTTTGCATCGAAATTTGTTAGTCTTTTGGAATTTGTTAAGCATTTGTTGTTTTATTTTATGAAAACTGAAAATCCCAAAAATGTTTTATTTCGCACTTATTTGCAAGAACAATGCTTGGTCTGATTCATACGGGGTCATGATACATAGGCAATCTCCATAGGATTCGACCGCAACCGAAAAAAAGGAGAGAGAGGAAAAAGGGAAAGAAAATAAGAGGAAAACAAGAGGAAAGAGCGGAAAAACAAGAAAGAAAAAGAGAAAATAAGATAGGGTAAAAACAAAGAGAGAACAGAGGCCAGAATGAAAGGAAAGGAAAGAAAAGAAAAGAAAAGGGGATGTTTGCAATTAAAAGAAAGAAAGGGTTGGGATGACGCATGCAACCGATCAAATACATAATAGAGACGGTTAACTGTTTAGGTGCATTCACGCCCAATGTGCGGTTACCAATCTGTTAAAGCCTAATCGCTAACAAGGTTGTTTGTTTGATGTATTAAGTCCAGGCAGGTGGTTAGTTGACTGGCATTCTGGAAACTCACTCCTACAACACTCGATTGAAAGATAGGCTGAATATGGTCGACCAGGAACCTGAAACAAGTATTGTCGACCCATCGAAAGAGGTGGAAGAAATGGATGTTAATGCAATGAGGGAAGAAATGTATAAGCTGAAATAGCAGATGGCTTAAATGTACCAAGCTTGGGCGAAGGGGCATCCACCACCGGTTTATCCTGCCAATCCTGCTTATATCCCACCATCAGCCCAACCTCTGGAGCCTCCCACTGTGAACTCATCTCCAGCCTTTCCCCTCTACCAACAATGTCATGGTGCCACTTCCCATACTTCTCAAGCTCCACCACCCAAACAAGTCTCATACCCTCCTCCACCAATTACACCTGTTTTTGTGGCACCTCCACCTGCTACATTACACAGATCTTCCAGTGAACCCCTATTCCAAACTCATGACAACCAGTACTATCCCCCTGAACCCACCTTCAAAGTTCCAGAACCATATCCTTACACTCCTCATCTTGATATCCCGACAGAGACTGAGAAACCGCCCAAAAATCCCGAGCATGAAGAGATGATCAGAAAGGTCAAAAGCTTAGAGCAATCATTCCGAGATATGAGGGGGCTGGGAGGCCAAGTGAGTGTGGCCTATAACAATTTATGTCTGTTCCCAGATGTTCAGTTTCCAGCAGGGTTCAAAATGCCCAAGTTTGATCTGTACGATGGGCATGGTGACCCAGTAGCACACTTAAGAGGATTTTGTAGAAAAATGAGAGGAGCAGGCGGAAGAGATGAATTGCTGATGGCGTATTTTAGCCAAAGTTTGAGTGGGTCGGTGCTAGAATGGTACACCAGACAAGATCCTAGCAGGTGGTACACATAGGACGATTTGGCCCAAGCCTTCGCCTGTCATTTTCAGTATAATCTCAAAATCATCCCAGATTGTCTGTCGTTGACAAAACTTGAGAAGAAGCCCGGTGAGAGCTTCAGAGAATATGGATTCCGTTGGAGAGAGCAAGCGGCGAGGGTTGACCCTCCGATTAAAGAAAGCGAGATAGTTGATTATTTCTTGCAGGCTTTGGAGCCCACTTATTTTGGTCATTTGGTGTCAACAGTGGGCAAGTCCTTTAATGAAGTTGCGAAAATGGGAGGCATGGTTGAGGAGGGACTCAAGTCTAATAAGATCATGAGTTATTCAGCAATCAAAGCAACCACTCAGGCCATTCAAAACGGTACTGGGGGTGTGCTTGGAAAGAAGAAGAAAGAGGATGTTGCAACGATCGAGTCGGCAGCTTGGGGTGGATCCGGGAACCTTCCATCGTTCTACAACCAGCCTCGACCCTATCCCCAAACATATCCCCACACTCCATATAGCCCACCACAACACTACTACCCACCGCCAGATCCCCATTTTTCTGTATATCACGTACAAACCTATACCCAACCTCCCGCTCACGCACAATGGCGTACGCCAGCTCCACAGAATCCCTACCAAGCTCCACAAAATACCCAAAAACCTACAAAACCCCTCCTGGAATAGGTTTTTGACCCAATCAAGCCTTTAAGAATGAGATGTTGCAGAAGCAGAAGATTCTTACTCCATTGGGAGAATCATATACTAGTCTATTCCATAGGCTGAGACAGTTGGGTATGTTGAATCCGATCGAGGCCAAAATGCTGAATCCTTTTCCCAGAAATCTTGACCGCTCGGTGAGTTGTGAGTATTGTTCAGGGGGCCCAGGACACGACATAGAGAAGTGTTGGAACTGAAAACAGCTGTGCAAGAGCTTATTGATACTTATCTGATCGAGGTTTAGGCCCCAGAAGCACCAAATATCAACCAAAATCCGCTGCCAGCTTACCATGAGACCCATATGATTGAGTTGATACACAAGGGAGGGGAGCCTAAGAAACCCTCGCAGATGGTGATGATGATCCGTTCCAGTGAAAACAGTCCCAAGGAAAAGATAATCAGCGGGAAATTAGTGGTCCAGTTAAAAGAGGTAGACGGCAAGCCGGCTGTGGTAGCCGAGAAAGGGTCGTCAAGTACTGTTGCAGTGAAACCAGAGAAAGCTAAAGTGGTGGTACCAGGGGTTACAAGTAAACCTGTTGTGGTAGTGAAGGGTTCTCACACAGAGCCTGTTATCATAAAACCAGTAACTCAATTACCGATAGTCAACAGCAAGGCGGTCCTGTGGAATTATGAACGAGTGACAGTAACTTACCAGGGGAAAGAGGTTAGAGAAGAAGTGTGTGAGACCCATGGTTTGACTCAATCGGGGAGATGCTTTGCCCCCGAAGAGTTGAGAAAAGCTAAGACCTCAAAGGATAATCCAGTGTTGGTGAAGAAAGCAGTGACTGAGGAAGAAGCAGAAGAATTTCTGAGAAAGATGAAAGCGCAAGACTATTCCATTGTGGAGCAGTTAAGGAAGACACCAGCTCAGATCTCGCTCTTGTCATTACTGATCCATTCAGACGAACACCGTCGTGCTTTGATGAAGATCTTGAACGAAGCCCACGTTCCTGACAAAATCTCAGTAAACCACTTGGAAAAGATAGCTAACAAGATATTTGAGGTAAACCGAGTCACTTTTTCTAATGATGAGTTACCCATGGAAGGTACCGAGCACAATAGAGCCCTCTATCTGACGGTGAAATGCAAAGATTCTGTGGTTACCGGGTGCTGGTTGATAATGGGTCTAGTGCGAACATCTGTCCTCTCTCCACATTGAACAAATTGCAAGTGGAGGATGAAATGATTCACAAGAACAGTATCGGGGATTCGACGGTGAAGGGAAGGATTCAGTCGGGGACATAGTGCTTGAGCTCACAATAGGGCCAGTTGAATTTATTATGGAATTCCAGGTGCTCGATGTGGCTATTTCGTACAATCTGTTGTTGGGGTGACCCTGGATCCATGCTGCCAAAGCAGTCCCGTCTACTCTGCATCAAATGGTCAAGTTTGAATGGGATTGACAGGAAATTGTTGTACATGGCGAAGATAATTTGTGTGTGCCCAATAGTGCCATTGTTCCGTTCATAGAGGTTGACGACGGAAAGGAACCATAGGTTTATCAGGTTTCCGACACAGTATCGGTAGAGAAAATTCCGGAAGGAAAGTGCGTGCCAACTCCAAAGATGGTTGAGGCATCAGTCATGGTAGCTGTCAAAATGTTGAAAAACAGTTTTGTACCGGGTAAGGGTCTGGGTACATCTCTGCAAGGTATTGTGCAGCCAGTCTCCCTTCCAAGGAATCTAGATACTTTTGGTCTAGGGTTCAACCCTACCGTTACAGACGTGAGAAGAGCTAGTAAAATGAAAAAGAAAGCATGAGCATTGCCAAAGCCAGTCCCGCATCTGTCTAGGTCATTCGTCAGGCCGGGTACCAGAAAGCAACTGTTGTCAAAGGTCCCTGGACCATTGATTGGAGTCGATGGAGACTTGGAGAAGGGGTTCGAAAGGTTATTCGGCGAGGTTAATATGGTTTAGGCTGGGGAAGGGTCCAGCAAGGCAGATCTGCAATTTGTGGGACCACGCGCAAAAGTCAACAATTGGGAAGGTACTCCTCTTCCTATCCGGAGGGAGTCTTGGTAGTGGGTTTTGATTTTCTTTTAGTTATCTGGATTATTCCAGGGTCTGTAATTCAGATTTTATGTTCCGTCCAGTTGGATGTGTTAAAACCCTATTATCTTTATATTCAATGAAATGCAATTATTCCTTTTCCTTCATTTCTTCTAATTTTATGTTTGTTTTGTTTTCTTCTTTTGTACAGTTCTTTTTATGATGATATCAATGACATGACGTGCATGAGGAATCTTCGGCCCAGTTTTAAAAGCCAATCTAACTCTGAAATAATAATACAAGAAATTGAGTGTGATGACGAGTTGGAATTTGAGGATGATGAGGCCTATAAAGAAATTAGTAAGGAACTAAGTCATTTTGAGAAAAAGCCCAAACCTAATTTGAATGACACAGAAGCAGTTAATCTAGGGGACCAAGAAAATGTCCGTGAAACTAAAATAAGTGTCCATCTGGAACCTCAACTCAAGGAAGAGATCATTAAAGCACTGTTCGAATATAAAGATTTTTTTGCATGGTCCTATGACGACATGCCGGGTCTAAACACTAATTTAGTGGTTCACAAGTTGCCCACTGACCCGACATTCCCTCCTATCAAGTAAAAGCTGAGAAAATTCAAAACGGATATGAGTGTAAAGATCAAGGAAGAGGTCACCAAGCAGTTCAATGCCAAAGTCATTCGGGTCACCCGGTATCCCACTTGGTTAGCCAATGTTGTGCCTGTACCAAAGAAGGATGGCAAGACCAGGGTGTGTGTTGACTATCGGGATCTTAACAAGGCAAGTCAAAAAGATAATTTCCGATTACCGAACATCCATATCTTGCTTGACAATTGCGCCAAACATGAGATTGGTTCTTTTGGGGATTGTTACGCGGGTTATCACCAGATCTTAATGGACAAGGAAGATGCAGAAAAGACGGCATTCATCACGCCATGGGGAACGTACTGCTATTGGGTCATGCCATTCGGTTTGAAAAATGATGGGGCAACCTACATAAGGGCAATGACAACAATATTCCATGATATGATACACCAGGAAATCGAGGTGTATGTGGATGATGTGATCGTGAAGTCTAGAAAGAAGTCCGACCATGTCAGGGATCTGAAGAAGTTCTTCCGAAGGCTTCGCAGATACAATCTCAACCTTAATGCGGCAAAATGTGCTTTTGGGGTGCCGTTTGGAAAGTTGTTGGGGTTCGTAGTCAGCCGCCGAGGTATTGAATTGGACCCATCAAAAATCAAGGCCATCCAGGAATTGCCACCTCCGAAGAACAAGACCGAGGTGATGAGTTTGTTGGGGAGATTGAATTATATCAGCAGGTTCATCGCTCAACTCACAACAACTTGTGAGCCTATCTTCAAACTGTTAAAGAAAGACGCTGCGGTCAAGTGGACAGATGAATGTCAGGAGGCGTTTGATAAGATAAAGGGGTATTTGTCAAATTCACCCGTGTTGGTCCCGCCAGAACCAGGGAGACCTTTGATTCTATATTTGACGGTATTGGACAATTCATTCGTCTGTGTATTGGGTCAACATGATATCACTGGTAGGAAGGAGCAAGACATATATTATCTTAGCAAGAAATTCACGTCGTACGAGGTCAAGTACACTCAGCTTGAGAGGACATGTTGTGCCCTAACCTAGGTGGCACAAAAGCTGAAACATTATTTGTCATCTTACACTACCTATCTCATATCTCACTTGGATCCATTGAAGTATATCTTTCAGAAGCCTATGCCCATAGGGATGCTTGCAAAGTGGCAGATCCTGCTCACAGAATTTGACATTGTCTATGTGACTCGAACTACAATGAAAGCGCAGGCCTTGGCAGACCATTTGGCCGAGAATCCGGTTGATGAAGATTATGAACCTTTGAAAACTTATTTCCCTGACGAAGAGGTGATGCATGCTGATGAGTTGGAACAAGTTGAGAAGCCGGGATGGAAACTTTTCTTTGATGGGGCTGCAAACATGAATGGTGTGGGAATAGGAGCGGTACTTATTTCTGAAACAGGGCAACAATATCATGTTACGGCTCAGCTTCGTTTTTACTGTACCAACAACATGGCCTAATACGAGGCATGCATCCTGGGTTTGAGATTAGCTGTGGATATGGGTGTCCAGGAAGTCTTGGTGTTGGGCGACTCGGACCTCCTGGTGCACCAAATTCAGGGAGAATGGGAAACACGGGATCAAAAACTCATACCGTATAGATAGTGTTTGCATGATCTTTGTCAACGGTTTTAGCTGATAGAATTCAAGCATATCCCAATGATCCATAATGAAGTCGTCGATGCTTTGGCTACTCTGGCGTCAATGTTACATCATCCAGATAAGGCTTATGTGGACCCTTTGCAGATTCAGGTCCGTGATCAGCATGCTTACTATAATATGGTAGAAGAAGAACTTGATGGGGAGCCATGGTTCCATGATATCAAAGAATACCTTCGGATGGGGGTATATCCGGTACAGGCCACAGGTGATCAGAAAAGAACAATTCGACGATTGGAAAGTGGATTTTTCTTCAGTGGAGGGGTGTTATACAAAAGAACTCCAGATCTTGGATTGCTAAGATGCATAGGTGCCAGACAAGCCACAGTCATCATGACTGAAATACACTCCGGAGTTGTGGACCACATATGAGTGGGTACGTTCTAGCAAAGAAGATTCTCCGAGCAAGTTACTACTGGCTCACTATGGAGTGGGATTGCATCAGTTTTGTGCGTAAATGCCATCAGTGCCAAGTGCATGGAGATCTGATTCATTCTCCACCATCTGAATTACATACAATATCTGCACCATGGCCTTTTGTTGCTTGGGGTATGGATGTCATTGGTCCAATCGAGCCGGCAACATCGAACGGACACAAGTTTATCCTGGTAGCCATTGATTATTTCACTAAGTGGGTTAAAGCGAAAACGTTCAAATCTGTGACCAAGAAAGCAGTTGTTGACTTTGTGCATTCAAATATCATCTGTCGATTTGGGATTCCGAAGGTAATCATCACGGACAATGGAGCTAATCTCAACAGTCATCTGATGACAGAGACATGTCAGCGGTTTAAGATTATACATCGCAATTCCACCCCATACTGCCCTAAGGCGAATGGAGTAGTTGAGGCAACCAACAATAATATAAAGAAGATACTTCAAAAAATGGTAAAAGGTTCTAGACAGTGCCATGAAAAGCTGTCGTTTGCATTGCTGGGATATCGCACTACTGTCCATACTTCAGTAGGGGCTACTCCTTATTTGTTGGTGTATGGCATGGAGGCAGTAATACCCGCAAAAATTGAAATCCCATCCCTTCGGATTGTTGCTGATGCAGAAATTGATGACGTTGAATGGGTCAAAACCCGCTTGGAGCAATAAGGTCTGATTAATGAAAAGATATTGGCGGCAGTATGTCATGGCCAATTGTACCAACAAAGAATGGCGAGAGCATATAACAAGAAGGTACGTCCACGAAAGTTCGAAGTGGGTCAACTAGTGTTGAGACGTATCTTGCCTCATCAGGCTGAAGCAAAAGGAAAATTTGCCCCAAACTGGCAGGGGCCATTTTTTGTATCCAGAGTATTGTCCAATGGTGCATTGTATTTGACAGATATAGAAGGCAAATGTGTAGAAATGGTTATCAATTCCGATGTAGTCAAAAGATACTATGTATGATTTCCTTGTTTGATTGTACTTGTTTGTATTTGGCATATTTTGAAGATTGGAATGACGAAGGCGTTTTGTTCTGCTATCTAAACACTTTATCCCTTGTTACCCCTTTTTGAGCCTTATTTATTTTCTTTCATACCCCTCTTTCGGGATCAACGACACAATTCAAAAATGCAAGTGCAGAAGATAAGTAAAGGAAAAGGAGAAAAGAAAAGAACGAAAATGGAGAAAGGAAAAAATGAAAATCAAAAAAAAAAGAATGAAGAGAAAAAAAACAAAACAACAACAACAAAAAGAGAAAAGAAAGCAAAAAAGAGAAAGAAAAGAAAGAGAAAAGAGAAAATCACAACAACAAGTAATTCCTATGTCATGAACTACGTTCGAACTGATTCCTTTTAAGGATACGTAGGCAGCCTCACGGTTCGGTCTCATCAAAACAAAATCCAAAAATCCCCATGCAAGAAACTGGGTAGAAGTTGTGTTTGTTGTGAGAAACCTGATTCCGAAAGTTGTAACTTTAACCCATTTGAATTGTTTTGAGCCTTTTATACTCGTTCCTTCTAACCCTGTCCAAAAGCCCGCATTACGGTCCAAAGAAAGACCTTCTGATCTGTCTTTGAGAAATGCCAAGTCGAGCAGGTAAATGTAATTCATGTCAGGGGAAACGCTCTGGTTCAAGCAGGAAAAATAAAAATGAGAGAGTCTTATTGGTGAAAACATTCACAGGCACCAGAAGGCGACGGGAGTTGAGAGAAATAAAAATGAGAGAGTCTTATTGGTGAAAACCTTCACAGGAACCGTAAGGTGACGGGAGTTGAGAGAAAAATGAGAGAGTTTTATTGGTGAAAACCCTCATGGGCATCGTAAGGCGAAAGTGAGTCTAGAGATGAACAAATGAAAGAGGTCTGCTGGTGAAAACCTTTCAAGGCACCACAGGATGAATAAGGTCAAGGTTTGGGTAAAGTAATCAGGTCATGAAAATTCTAGGGCAACAAAGTACGGCAACTAAAAGCTGATTGGTTGGACATATTGGGTCGATTAATCCGAAATGCATGTCATGATCACTGGTACCAGTTGTTCCACCTAGATAAGTTTCTTTTTCTTTCTCCTTTGGTATCAGTCATCTGGTTTTGGATTCTTTTTATCCTTAACCCGCAAAGTCATTGCATTTCATTTTCTTTTGGGTATTTATCTAAAGATTTTTCAATGTCAGTCTTGTTCAAATCGAGTGAAAAGGATTTCAAAGCTCACTACCAACTTCCAAAATTGTAAAGTACGGAGTGGTCAAAGCATACTAAGGATAACACAACGTAAGATGGGGATACAAGGAATCACCGGAAGCTTCATCAGTGGAATGGTTTGGTGATATCATGGGAGACGCAAAAGTTCAGATAAATGGGTCATAGGTAAACAACAGCGGGGGTATAGAACACTCGGCTCGTCAAAAGTCATGGGGTTTGAAAGTCAGTCAGAAAGTCAAAGCGGTTCAGGACCAGTTCGGAGAAGCCAGTTAGAACAAAACAGTGTAGCAGAAAGATCTTCAACAAGAATGCCATCGGCTAACCACCATTTTAAACTGACAAATTTTCTTTGATTTAAACAGGGGCAGAAAAGTTCGTTTGTTTCAGAGGAACTCTCCGTAGAGAAAGGCGGTCACCAAACAGGTTTGATTTTTGATTTTCAGGATCCTCTTGGAAAATGAGACCTAGTTTAAAGTTCAGAAATAGCATAATCTAGCATAAATGTATCCCAAAAGAATATAAGTTAGCATGTTCGAGATAGGATTCAATTAGGAGTTGTCAGGACCCTCCTGAATAATAGGACTTAGCTTTAAGATTTCGAGTAGATAACAACATTTAGCATAAACCTGCTGTAGGGTAGTATAATTCAGACATGAAAATTGTCACTCTTAAGATAAAATTTGACATTTGATTTTCCGGACCCTCCTGGATAGTGGGGAGTAGTTTAAAGATCCTCTTAGATAGCATGGTTTAGTAGAAGTCACACTTGTAGAAGATATAACTTAGATTTTAAATTGTCGTTTAGTTAAGAGTTGCCAGGACCCCCCTGAATAATGGGACCTAGATTTCAAATCCTTAGTAATAGTTGATAATATGATTTAGTTTTACAATCACATCTGTTCCCAACCACCAAACTGGGGAAGAAAATTTTCTTTATTTTTGTCTATGTCGAAGTCAGGAGCCCGCCTGGAGAGCAGGGAATACTTTCAAGTATAGCAGTCGGGAGCCCGCCTGGAGAACAAGGGAGTACAATTTAAATTTTAGCTTTCAAATTCCTTGTTTTGTCTATTATGAAGTCAGGAGCCCGCCTGGAAAGCAGGGAATACATTCAAGTTTAGCAATCAGGAGCTCGCCTGGAGAGTAGGGAATACATTTCAAGTTGAAGTCAGGAGCCCGCCTGGAGAGCAGGGAATACATTCAAGTTTAGCAATCAGGAGCCCGCCTGGAGAGTAGGGAATACTTTCAAATGTTGAAATCAGGAGCCCGCCTGGAGAGCAGGGAATATATTTCAAGTTAGCAGTTAGGAGCCCGGCTGGAAAACAGGGAATACATATCAAGTTCAGCGGTCAGACACCCACCTGAAGAAGGGGAAAACATCTCAGTTTACAATTCAAGATGGCAACAAACGGATGTTTCCGAGAGAATGGAGGATAACAAGTCAACAAGAAACACAAGAGCAAGTTTGAAGATATAGATAGGACTTTTGTAATCCATAGACCATAGTCTAGTCTAGCTTCTTGTTTTATTTTGACATGGTGTAATAAGGGGGTTCAATAAGCAGTAGCAACAGCAGCAGCAATAGCGAAATCACAGCTTCATGGTAGTCCCAGCTACCAAAACTTCTCGAACTACACTGACTTGATTCCTTTTAAGCCAAGGATAAGTAGGCAACCTCAGAAGCAGGGAGCGGTCAACTCTTTCAAAAAATGCTTCCCACGGAGTATTCAAACAGGCAAAAATTGCTCGTATCCGCTCACTTTATCTTTGCACGAAAACTCTTCGTGTTTCCGGGCAAAGAGAGGCAGTTGTGAGCACGTGATTTTTGCCCTGTATGAATTACTCCCATAATTTCAAAACAAAATAATTTCTTTTCATTATTTGAAATTTTATGGATTTTCGCGGCATTTTATGTTAAATGTTTGCATTTGTCTGTGCATATTTATTTTATTTAATTAATGAAAAATACAAAAAAAAATATGTTGCATTTGCATTTTTGGATTAATTGACAAATTAGTAGTTTTATAAAAATGGAAAAATCACAAAAAAAATAATTGTTTATTTTGCACTTTTCATTTTAATTTTGAATTTTGGTAGTTTTTCCTTTAATTTAGTTTTTTTTAATTATTTGTGGTAAGTATTATTTAGGGTTAATTAATGTAATAGGATAATTTGATTAATGATTAATGTAGGTTTATTTTTAATTTTAATTCAAAAGAAACTAAAATAAAATTGAAAAAAGAAAAGAAAACAAAAGAAGGGGAAAATTTGGACTTAGAGCCGATTTGGGCCTCAGATTTGCTGAGCCCAAACATTTCTTCTTCTCTTAAAAATTTTCGCCAACCCAGTTTCTTCATTCAGTACGGAACCACGCCCTAACCCACACCCGCCCGTCTTCCGAAACCCGACCCGTTCCCAAATGCTAACAAACAAAAGAGCCCTAGAACCCTAACCTCCAAGACCCATCAGCGCAGCCACTGTTTTTCTTCTCCAAACAACCAAATCCAAGCCCCAAAATTAGCCCAAATTCGGGCGAGTGAATCCTAAATCCTTAACCCACGCGTCACTCCTTCTCTCATCTTGCCGTTGCTAACGGTTTCTGACGCGAGATTCCCTTCCTCTCTCACTCGCTCGAATTCATGTTGTATCATACGATTGGAAGGTTCTGGAGATGAGATACTGGATGAGTGTGAGGCGTTGGATTGATTTCACTCAATCCGAGCCCCACATTCATCAAGGATTTGTCTTCAAAGAAGCCTTATCCGATTTTGTGAGGGGGGGGGGATTTTTCGAGAGTTCTTGAGTTTTTGGGGTGAGATTGCTCGAGGTTTATCTTTTCCACCCTCTTCAGAAAAAGAAAAGAATATATATATATATATATATATATATATATATATATATATATATATATATATATATATATATATATATATAGTCTGAGTTCGATTTTATTGAGCTTTTTACTGCATTTCAAGGTTCATCAACAAAAATCACCAATAACAGATTTCGTTTTTTTTTGCATTTCATCTTTCTCCTGATTTCTGGTCCTGAACAATGGAGTTTGATTAAAGTTTGAGTCGGAATTTGCGTTTAAGTTCTAAATCTCGGTACCGTTTCAAATTTCTGTCTGAGCTTTTGATCTCTACTCGCTTCTGTTGCTGATTGCTGGTGTTAGCTATTGGATTTCACTTGTATTCAACGTTAGAGCAAAGTTAATCGGAAGTGTTTATTGATTCCAGGTTCATTTCTTCTTCATTTTTATTTGTTTTTCCGTGATTCTGCATCGTGTGCTCATGTTCTGTTATGTTTTTAGTCTAAGACTACCTGAAAGTCAGTGTTTGTTGTTCAGATTATAAGGTTGAGTTCTGTTGGCCTTGATTCAGGTCTGTCTCTGTTTTTGTGTTTATTCTATATTGAACGAGCGATTGTATGCACTGATATAATGGTTGCAGTTGTATAAATTCGCCCACTCGTTTGTCAAATTTGAGCATCGAAACAAATTCATGAAACCTTAAGGGTGGAAGCCTTCTTGTTTGATCATTTCTGCTGGTTTAGCTGCAGTTTGAGTGCTAAGTGATTGTTGGGCTTGGTTCACTTGTGAATTAGTGGATTGACACGCATTTAGCTTCACCTATAAGGCCACAGAGATTAATGTTCACGTTTCCAGCAGTCATTTCTGTCCCTAGGATTCTTGAACAGAATCAGACATGAAAATTGTGAAGTATTATGGCTGCCTAGTAGCCATCAAAGTTGGTATATGTGGAAATGAGTTTTGGAAAAAAATTCTTGTTTGTGTGTGGATTTTAAAATTGCAATATACCATGAGAATCCTTCTAATCAATGTCCATTTGATGGTCAATTAGTTCAGCAGCTTAGGGATATTCATTAAACTTCGATTTGTTTGGTTTTCACTTGTATGGTTGGGGTGTAATTAGTTGTATATCATCTGAGCAAGTTGTCAATAAGCGGCGTGTTCATGTGTTCGTATCTTAAGTATTTTGGACTGTATCTGTTGGTTTTTGTAAGAATTCGATCATTGTTGGCCACACAATTTTGTCTGTTGTAGATGCTGGAGTATTTCGGCCTCTGAAATCTCTTGAGCCAGGTAGTTTGAGCTATGAGGGGCACCGTGTTGTCATTATTTTGCTGATTTGTGTAACTAGGCCTGCCAGTTCTTCCTCACCTCTATTTGGTCCACTTCTTGTTTCTTTCGATGTTGTCCGAAATGTGATTGCAGTTTAAATGACTACTGCAGGAGATTTTACTGCTATGAAATCTGCATATACGCATTCACTTCAATACTCTGCCAAAGGAATTGCGAACCATTATCGTGCTTTCTCTGAGTTTGTTGCGAGTATTGTAACTCCTTTGCCGGTGTAAGTTCACAGCCAGTGTTCAGAACCTTGTGTGCTATTTTGTGTCATCTATTAGAGTTATCTGTTGGTTTAATTAGGATAAAATCAGTCCAAGTTCGTGACAGTTTCAGCTCGACTGAATTATTTGTTTAGTTAAATTTATTCAATTGCCGTTTTATTTCTTTCCAATAAATTTTGTTCCTGAAACACATTAACATCATCGATGAGGTTGTAATTTGATTCAATCTTCAGAATTTTGTTTTTCTCTTTGATGAATGATTCAACCTAGGTTTGCTACACATGAACTGAGGTCCTGAATAATCCGTTTCATTTGTCTGTGTCGGAAGAACTCTTTTTGCTTCTTTAAGCTTCGCCATTGCAGTTGGAAGAAATCGATAGAGCTTAACATCTTAATTTTAACAGCTAGTTAGTTTGGTTTTTGTTGTTATGATTCTGTGATAAACTCAGCATGTTAGCGACTAAATGTATATATCACTGTTTGGTATTATCTATTTAGTTAAGTGATATCCTTTACTCAATTGTGATTATCGAGTGCCTAGTTCCGCATCCTCACTAAGAGTGAATAGCATAAGTTTAACATGTATCAATTGCATAACTCTTGATGCAATGGTTTGGCTTTTTATTAGTTCATGTATTCTAAATCCAAGGCTCTTGACCTTCCCACATAATTCTTAGAATTCGAGGTTTGTCATTTAGCAAAAATCCACGGCCCTCGCAAGTTACAAATGCGTAGTTGCTTTAGGCGCGTTGTTTTAATAATTTACCTTCCTAAACTCGGGTGCGCATTTATGTGACCCAAATCCAAATCTCAACGATGTTAGAATATGTCAAAAACCACAGGTGCATTTATGTGACGTGGTTCGAAACGTGTTTTAATAACGTTGCAATTTTCCTTAAAAATTACTAAAAGCGGCTAATAAAGTTAAAAATTGTACATAGGTTTATAATTGTTTAAAATCAGATAATTAAGCTGAATATAACAGTTGAGCAACCGTGCTAGAACCACAGAACTTGGGAATGCCTAACACCTTCCCCGGGTTAACAGAATTCCTTACCCGAATTTCTGGTTCGCGGACTGTAATACAGAGTCAATCTTTTCCTCGATTCGGGATTTGAACCGGTGACTTGGGACACCATAAATTATTTCAAGTGGTGACTCTGAGTTTAATAAATAAATAATCCTGTTTCGATTGACACTTTAAGTTGGAAAAAACTCTCTTTATTTATATCCTTCCGCGGGTGTAATGAAAAAGGAGGTGTGACATAAATTATTTTGAAATCGGACCTCAAATCGAGGTCTAAATCCCCAAAATTTGAAAAACCTAGGCTCTACCCAAAACACCCAATTTTCCCCATGAAAACCTTTTATTTAGAGTTTAAATCATGAGAAAATATGTTAAAGATTAATAAAAACAAGTTAGAAATGACTTACAATCGATTTGGAAGAGTATTTGTCTTTGAAAAATCGCCCAAGAGTGTTTTGGTTTTGAAAGGGTTTGAAAAATGAAAGATTTTCGACTAAGTTATGAATTTGTAGGTCGCAGATGTCGCAATTGCGACTAGGGTTCGCAATTGCGAACCCTTCAGAAGTCTGCTATTCTCACATTTGCGACAACAGTTCGCAATTGCGAACTCGCATTTACGATTAAGGAGTCGCATTTGCAACAAAGGGAAATTGCTGGGCCACTTTGCATTTGCGAAGAAAGGATCGCATTTGCGATCAGCCCTGCCCAGGCCTTCTCTCGCATTTGCGATGGGTTTGTCACATTTGCGAGTTCAATACGAAGCCTGTAGGCCTGCAACATACCAGCTAAAAAATCCTACAACATCCTAAGTTCAATTCCACTCTGTGGCCTATCCAAAACTCACCCGAGCCCTCGGGGCTCCAAACAAAACATGTACACCAACCTAAAAACATCATACAGACTCGCTCGTGCAATCAAATCATAAAAATAACACGTAAAATCATGAATTAAACCTCAAAACTCATCATTTTCACCAAGAACACTTAAAGTTCATAACTTTTCAACCGGAAGTCCAAATCACGTCAAATAAACTCCATTTTCACCAAATTTCACAGTTATCATTTAAATACTATAACAAATTTGTACCGGGCTCCGGAACAAAAATACGGGCATGATACCAATGGTTTCAAACATTAATTCTTTTCTTTATTTCATAGATAATTCAGCAAAACATTTCTTTCAAAAATTGATTTCTAAGGCTTGGGACCTCGGAATTCATTTCCGGGCATACGCCCAAGTCCCATATTTTACTGTGGACCTCCCGGGATTGTCGGAACACAGATCCGGGTCCGTTTGCTCAAAATATTGACCAAAGTCAACCATACATAGATTTTAACTCTAGAAATTTCTATTTCTCATATTTTCACATAAAAGGCTTTTTAGATATAAGTCCGGACTACACACGCAAATCGAGATGAGATAAAAAGGAGATTATAAGGCCTCAGAACACATGATTTATTTTTAAAACGAGTGATGACCTTTTGGGTCATCACATCCTCTACCTCTAAAACAATCGTTCGTCCTCGAATGGACATAAGAAGAAAGTACCTGAGTCAGGGAAAAGATAGGGATAATGACTCCGCATATCAGACTCGGACTCCCAGGTCGATGCCTCAGCAGGCTGACCTCTCCACTGAACATGGACAGAAGGGAAACTTTTCGATCTCAACTGACGAACCTGCCGGTCTAGAATAGCTACCGGCTCCTCCTCATAGGAAAAGTCCTTGTCCAACTGGACAATGCTGAAATCTAGGACGTGGGATGGATCGCCATGATACTTCCGAAGCATGGACACATGAAACATTGGATGCACGACAGACAAGCTCAGCAACAACGCAAGTTTATAAGCCACCTCTCCCACTCGATCAAGAATCTCAAACGGGCCAATGAACCTAGGGCTAAGCTTGCCCTTCTTTCCAAATCTCATCACGCCCTTCATAGGCAACACCCGAAGCAGTACCCGCTCACTGACCATGAATGCCAAATCTCGAACCTTACGGTCGGCATAACTCTTTTGCATGGACTGGGCTGTATAAAGACTATCCTGAATAATTCTGACCTTGTCCAAGGCATCATGTACTATATCCGTACCCAAGAATCGAGCCTCTCCTGGATCGAACCATTCAACCGATAGCCGACACCATCTACCATATAAAGCCTCATAAGGAGCCATCTGGATACTCGACTAGTAGCTATTGTGGTAGTCAAACTCTGCTAGAGGAAAAAACTGATCCCACGAGCCTCCAAAGTTAATGACACAAGCTCGGAGTATATCCCCCAAACTCTAAATAGTGCGCTCGGACTGCCCGTCCATCTGAGGATGAAATACTATGCTCAACTCAACCCGTATGCCCAACTCTCGTTGAACTGCTCTCCGGAAATGTGAGGTAAACTACGTACTTCGGTCCGAAATGATAGACAGAGGCATACCATGAAAACAAACAATCTCCCGGATATAGATCTCAGCTAACCTCTCGGAAGAATAGGAGACTGCCACCGGAATGATATGTGCTGACTTGGTTAGCCTATCAACAATAACCCACACTGCATCGAACTTTCTCTGAGTCTCTGGGAGCCCAACAACGAAGTCCATAGTGATACGCTCCCACTTCCACTCTCAATCTTCTGGAACAAACCACCAGACCTCTGATGCTCGTACTTAACGTGCTGACAATTCAAAAACCGAGCCACATATGTTAATGTCCTTCTTCATTCTCTTCCACTAATAATGTTGTCACAAATCTTGATACACCTTAGCGGCGCCCGGATGAATAGAGTACCGGGAACTATGGGCCTCCTCTAAAATTAACTTCCCAGAGCCCATCCGCGTTAGGCACACAAACTCGACCCTGCAGACTCAAAACTATATCCTCTCCTAAGGTAACCTGCTTAGCACCTCCGTGCTGCACCGTATCTCTAAGGACACACAAATGAGGATCATTATACTGTCGATCTCGGATACGCTACAATAAGGAAGAACGAGCGATTGTGCAACCTCACGAACTGATTGGCCAAAGCCTGAACATCCAAAGCAAGCGGTCTCTCACCGACCAGAATATAAGCAAGACTGCCCATACTGGCTGACTTCCTACTCAAAGCATCGGCCACTACATTGGGCTTTCTCGGATGATATAAGATGGTGATATCATAGTCCTTTAATAGCTCCAACCATCTTCTCTACCTCAAATTTAGCTCCTTCTACTTGAACAAGTATTGCAGACTCTTGTGATCCGTGAATACCTCACATGACACACCATATATATAATGCCTCCAAATCTTCAACGCGTGAACAATGGCTGCTAAATCCAAATCATGAACCGGATAGATCTTCTCATGAATCTTCAACTGACGTGAAGCATATGCAATGACCTTGCCATCCTGTATCAACACCGCACAAAGTACAATACGAGATGAATCACAATAAACTTTATAAGGCCCTGAACCTGTGAGCAAAACCAACACCGGCGCCGTAGTCAAAGCTGCCTTGAGCTTCTGAAAGCTCGCCTCACACTCGTCCGGCCACATGAACTGTGCACCTTCTGGGTCAGCCTGGTCATCGGGGCTGGAATAGACGAAAACCCCTTCACAAACCGATGATAATAGCCTGCCAATCCCAAGAAACTCCGAATCTCTATAGCTAATGTTGGTCTAGGCCAGTTCTTGGCTGCCTCAATCTTCTTCGGATCTACCTAAATACCCTCTACTAATACAACATGACCTAAGAATGCAACTGAACTCAACCAGAACTCACACTTCGAAAACTTCGCATACAACTGACTATCCCTCAAAGTCTGGAGGACCACCCTCCGATGCTGCTCATGCTCCTCCTGACTGCGGGAATAGATCAAACTATCATCAATGAAGACTATCACGAACGAATCCAAGTAAGGCCTGAACACTCGGTTCATCAAATCCATAGAAGTTGTTGGGGCATTTGTCAACCCAAATGACATCACCAAGAACTCATAATGCCCGTACCGAGTCCGGAAAGCTGTCTTAGGGACATCAGATGCCCTAATCCTCAAATGATGGTGGTCAGCTCTCAAGTCAATCTTCGAAAATACCTTGGCACCCTGAAGCTGATCAAACTAATCATCAATCCTCGGTAATGGATACTTATTCTTGATTATAACCTTGTTCAACTACCGGTAATATATACACATTCTCATCGATCCGTCCTTCTTCTTAACAAACAACACCGGCGAACCCCAAGGTGAAACACTAGGTCTAATGAAACCTTTTTAAAGCAAGTATTGCAACTGCTCCTTCAACTCTTTCAACTCAGGCGGGGCCATACGATACAGCGGAATAGAAATGGGCTGAGTGCCCGGAGCCAAATCAATACAAAAGTCAATATCCCTGTTGGGTGGCATGCCCGGCAGGTCTGAAGAAAATACCTCAGGAAACTCACGAACGATAGGCACCGAATCAATAGAAGGAACCTCGGCACTAGAATTACAAAAATATGCCAAATAGGCCAAACGCCCCTTCTCGACCATACGCTGAGCCTTCATATATGAGATAGCACTACGGGTAGAATGATCAGGAGTTCCTCTCCACTCTAAACAAGGCAAACCAGACAAGGGTAAGGTCACAGTCTTGGCATGACAGTCCAAGATAGCATTGTAAGGTGATAACCAGTCCATCCCCAATATGACATCGAAATCAACCATGTCCAGAAGTAACAAATCTACACGAGTCTCAAGACCCCCAATCACAACTATACAAGAATGATGGACTCGATCTACCACAATAGAATCACCCACCGGTGTAGACACATATATAGAAGCACTCAAAAAATCACTAGGCATGACCGGATATGGTGCAAAATAAGATGACACATAGGAGTATGTAGACCCCAAATCAAATAAAACTGAAGCATCTCTACTATAAACCAGAACAGTACCTGTGATAACTGCATCGGAAGCCTCAGCCTCAGGCTAGGCTGGAAGAGCATAACATCGAGGTTGTGCCCCACCACCCTGAACTACATCTTTGGGACGGCCTGCTGTTGGCTGGCCTCCACCTCTAGCGTCCTGACCTCCACCTCTAATACCTCCACCTCTAACACCTCTACATCCTCCTCTAGCTGACTGAGCAGGTTGTGGAACACTCGGTGCCTGAACCATAGCCGGGAACCCTGATGCTGAGAGCTGCTCGATGCTTGGGGGCAAAAACCTAGAAATGTGACCCATATCACTACAAGTATAACAAGCCCTCGGTTGCTGAGGCTGCTGACCCTGACGACCTGAATGGCCACCCCGAAAACTATGGAGCGGCGGTGCACTAATAGGAGCTGGTGGTGCACTGTAGGAATGCTGATCAGAATACTGCATATGAGAACCACGACCACCTGAAGCACCGTGAGAAACCTAAAGTGCTGACTGAAAAGGCCTAAGAGAATGGCCTTTACCATACGAATCCCTGCCTCCAGACGAGGTACCACTGAATCTGCCTGAATGACAAGGCCTCTTGTCTGACCCCTAACCACCTCCCGTCGATCTCAACTATCCTGGCCACATTGGCCGCCTCCTGAAAAGAAATCTCACTCCCCGTCTCCTTAGCCATATGAAGTCAAATAGGTTGAATGAGCCCCTCAATGAACCTCCTCACTCTCTCTGGGGAGTATAAGTGGAACATGACAGGACAAATCGATAAACCTGGTCTCGTACTGAGTAACAGTCATAGAACCCTGCTAGAGACGCTCAAACTACCTCCGATAGATATCTCTCTGAGTGACAGGAAGAAAGTTCTCCAGAAATAGTTGAGAAAACTGCTCCCAAGTCAAATCTGGTGACCCAACTGGTCTAGCCAAACAATAATCCCTCCACCAAGTCTTGGCGGATCCATAGAAGCAAAAAGTAGCATAGTCGACCTCATTGGTCTCCACTATCCCTATATTCCTGAGAACCTTATGACAGCTGTCTAAATAATTCTAAGGATCCTCAGAAGATGTACCACTAAAAGTGGTAGTGAAGAGCTTGGTAAACCTGTCAAATCTCTACAAGGCATTGGCAGACATAGTTGTTTCCATCACCGGTCTGAGCTACCATACCCGCCTGAACTACTCCAACTGGCTGAGCTGCTGGAATCTGAAACTGAGGAGCCATCTACTCCGGAGTGCGAGTAGCAGGAGTCTGGGCTCCTCCTCCAGCCTAAGAGACGGCTGGTGCTACAGGAAGCAAGCCTGCCCAGGCGACACTCTCCATAAGGACCACTAGATGGACCAGAGCATGCTGGAGTACTGGGGTAGCAATGAACCCCTCTAGGACCTGAGCTAGGACCACCGGAACTGCCTGGGCCGGAACCTCATTATCAAACTCAACATGAGGCTCCGCCACTGGTGTTGCTGCTCTAGGCTGAGCTCTGCCCCTACCTCGGCCTCTAACATGGCTTTGCCTTGCTCTCTGCACCTCATGGGAGCTACTGCTGGGGGCTCGGGCTGCTGATCGATGGATGAGGAAGCGTGTGTTCTCACCATCTGCGAAAGAACAGAGTAGAAATTCAATTAGCATTGAGAAACCAAACCGCACGATAGAAAAAAATAGATGTGAAGTTTTACCTAACTCTGTAGCCTCTAGGGATAAATACAAACGTCTCCATACCGATCCCTCAGACTCTACTAAGCTTGTCCGTGAGTTGTGAGACCTATGTAACCTAGAACTCTGATATCAATTTGTCACGACCTGGATTTCCCACCCTCGGGAGTTGTGATGGCGCCTAATAGTGTAATCTAGGCAAGCCAACCGTTTGAACAATTTATCTTTTTCCCATTTTAATCTTTTAACAATTATGAACCAACAATTTATAAACATCGGAATTTAAATGAGTGGAAGAAACAAATAAAACCATTTAAATATTTCCAATACAATTTCTTAAACAAATACTACCCAGAACATGTGTCACAACTTCACAGACAGTCTTTGAATACTATGAACAAGGTCTAAAAAGTAAATACAACACTGTTTCGGAAATACTTAAATGAAACAGGAAGAAAGGATAAAGGGAGATGCCAGGGCCTACAGGACTACCTTGGATCTCCGAATGGACTGAAGGCAGCCACCCCAAGCTAAGGTCCAAAAGCTGTTGCGCCTTGATCTGCACACAATGCAGAGTGTAGTATCAGCACAACCAATCCCATGTGCTGGTAAGTGCCTAGCCTAACCTCGACAAAATAGTGATGAGCCTAGGACTAGGCTACCAAATAAACCTATGCAGTTAAATCATATACATCGGAGGAAACATCAATAAATGATAGAAAGACAACAAGTAATTACGAGGAACACCATATCTCAATTATCAACAAGAATACTAAATTAAACAAGTGCACGACATCACCCTTCGTACTTTTACTCTCGTCCTCACCATAAGAATCAATATAAATGGCACGACATCACCCTTCGTGCTTTCACTCCCGTCCTCACAATAAAATCAATATAATCGGCACGGAATTTTACATAGTGCGGCACGACATCACCCTTCGTGCTTTTACACTCTTCCTTACAAAATAATACACGACATCACTCTTCGTGCTTTAACGCTCTCTCACCAAAACAATGCACGACATCACCCTTCGTGCTTTAACACTCTTCCGCACCCAAACAACAATCACAAGCAATAGAGCAAGGAAATAAATAAAACTACAATAAAATACCGGCAAGGGAACAATAGTTCAACAATCAAATTCCGGCAAGGGCACAATATCAAAAGCATCAACATCCCGGCAAGGGAGATAGCATTTAAAGCAACAACATCCCAGAAAGGGAGACAATATAAAAATTCTCTCTATAAGATTCAATTGTCAATTATACTTCCACTATTCATTATACAACTTGAGGCAACGCTCCTCAATGTTCAAATATCACTATTACTTCCACAAGATTTGCTCAACAATAGAAATCATCACTTAAGGCATGAACAACACATACGGAGTCACATTAGTCATAGAATAAGACTCCCGAGCATGCTTGACACCAATGTATAAATACTTGTCACCATGCCTATACGTCGTACTCAATAAATAACACATAGCAAATAGGACACAACTCCTAATCCCTCAAGCTAAGGTTAGACCAAACACTTACCTCGATGTCACGAACACAATTCAAGTCTCAACTATCGCTTTACCTCTTGATTCCATCAGCAATTCGCTCGTATCTAGCCACAAGTTATTTAACTATATCAATAAATGCTAAATGAATCAATTCCAATGCATGAAAATAGGTTTTCTAAAGTTTTTCTCAAAAAGTCAAAAATCGTCCCCGAGCCCACGTGGTCAAAACCCGAGGTTCGAACCAAAACCCGATTACCCATTCCCCCACGAACCCAAATATATAATTTGTTTTGAAATCGGACCTCAAATCGAGGTCCAAATCCCCAAAATTTGAAAAACCTAGGTTCTACCCAAAATACTTAATTTCCCCCATGAAAACCCTTGATTTAGAGTTGAAATCATGAGAAAAGTTGTTAAAGATTAGTAAAAACAAGTTAGAAATGACTTACAATCGATTTGGAAGACTACTTGTCTTTGAAAAATCGCCCAAGAGTGTTTTGGTTTTGAAAGGGTTTGTAAAATGAAAGATTTTCAGTTAAATTATGAATTTGTAGGTCGTAGATGTCGCAATTGCGACTAGGGTTCACAATTGCGAACCTTTCAGAAGTCTGATATTCTCGCATTTGCGACAACAGTTCGCAATTGCGAACTCATATGTGCGATGGGGGAGTCGCATTTGCAGCAAAGGGAAATTGCTGGGCCACTTTGCATTTGCAAAGAAAGGATCGCATTTGCGATCACCCCTGCCCAGGCCTTCTCTCGCATTTGCGAGCCCGGCTTCGCAGATGCGAAACCTGCAGGCCTGCAACATACCAGCTAAAAAAACTTGTTCTAAGTTCAATTCTACTCTGTGGCCTATCCAAAACACACCCGAGCCCTCAGTGCTCCACACCAAACATGTACATCAACCTAAAAACATCATACGAACTCGCTCGTACAATCAAATCATGAAAATAACACGTAAAACCACGAATTAAACCTCAAAACTTATCATTTTCACCAAGAACACTTAAAGTTCATAACTCTTCAACTGGAAGTCCAAATCACGTCAACTAAACTCCATTTTTCACCAAATTTCATAGTTATTATTTAAATACTATAACAAGTTTGTATCGGGCTCCGAAACCAAAATACGGGCCTGATACCAATGGTTTCAAACATTAAATTTTTTCTTTATTTCATAGATAATTCAGCAAAATAATTACTTTCAAAAAATGATTTCCAAGGCTTGGGACCTCTGAATTCATTTAAGGGCTTACGCCCAAGTCCCACATTTTACTGCAGACCTCCCGGGATTGTCGGAACACAGATCCGGGTCCGTTTCTCAACATGTTGACCAATGTCAACCATAATTAGATTTTAACACTAGAAATTTCTATTTCTCATATTTTCACATAAAAGGCTTTCCGGATATAGGTCCGGACCACACACGCAAATCGAGGTGAGGTAAAAAGGAGGTTTTAAGGCCTTGGAACACAGGATTTGTTTCTAAAACGAGTCACAAAACCAAACAAGCACGCAAGTCAAAAAAATATCATACGGACTTGCTCGTGTGATCAAAGCATCAAAATAACATCAACAACTATGAATTTAGCATCAAAATCAAAGAAAAATCTCATGAACTCTTTAAGTTCAAATTTTAACAACTGAAGGTCCGATTCACGTCATTTCAAGTCAGTTTCCTGTCAAATTTCACAGGCTCAACTTAAATCACATATAAGACCTGTGCCGGGCTCCGGGACCAAAATATAGGCCCGATACCATCAAATTCAAACATATTTCATTTCCAAAAACTCATATATATTCCAGAAAATAATTTTCTTTAAAAATTCATTTCTCGGGCTAGGGACCTCGAAATTTGATTCCCGGCATACGCCCAAGTCCCATATTTTCCTACGGACCCTTCAGGATCGTCAAATCACGGGTCCAGGTCCGTTTACCTAACTAAATTTATTTTAAAAGCAAAATTCATCATTTTTCAAAGATTTTCACATAATGGCTTTCCAGAAATACGCCCGGACTGCGCACACAAATCAAGGAGAGACAAAAATGAGGTTTTAAGGCCTCAAAACACAGAATTTATTTCTAAAACAAGTAGATCACATTCTCCACCTCTAAAACAACCGTTCATCCTCGAGCGGACATAAGAAGGATGTACCTAAGTTAGAGAAAGGATGGAATAAAAGCTCCGTATATTGGTTCAGACTCCCAGGTCGATGCCTCAACAGGCTGACCTCTCCACTGAACACGAGCAGAAGGGAAACTCTTCGATCTCAACTGACGAACCTACTGGTCTAGAATAGCTATGGGCTCCTCCTCATAGGACAAGTCCTTGTTCAACTGGACAGTGCTGAAATCTAACACGTGGGATGGATCGCCGTGATACTTTTGGAGCATGGACACATGAAACACTAGAGGTACGGCTGATAAGCTCGGCGATAACGCAAGTCTGTAAGCCACCTCTCCCACTTAATCAAGAATCTCAAACGGGCCAATGAACCTAGGGCTAAGCTTGCCCCTCTTCCAAAATCTCATCACGCCCTTCATAGGCGACACCCGAAGCAACACCCGCTCACCGACCATGAATGCCAAATTACGAAACTTACGGTCGGCATAACTCTTTTGCCTAGACTAAGTGGTACGAAGCCTATCATGAATGATCCTGACCTTGTCCAAGGCATCCTGTACTAGATCCGTACCCAATAACCGAGCCTTTCCCGGCTCAAACCATCCAACCGACGACCGACACCGCCTACCATATAAAGCCTCATAAGGAGACATCTGGATGCCTGACTGGTAGCTGTTGGTGTAGGCAAACTCCACTAAAGGCAAGAACTGATCCCATGAGCCTCCAAAGTCAATGACACAAACTCGGAGCATATCCTCCCAAAATCTGAATGGTACGCTCGGACTGCCCGTCCGTCTGAGGATGAAATGTTGTGCTCAACTCGACCCGTATGCCCAACTCACACTGAAATGCTCTCTAAGAATATGAGGTAAACTGTGTACCTTGGTCTGAAATGATAGACACAAGCACACCATGAAGATGAACAATCTCCCGGATATAGATCTCAGCTAACCTCTCGGAAGAATATGAGACTGCCACATGAATGAACTATGCTGACTTGGTCAGCCTATCAACAATAACCCACACTGCATCGAACTTCCTCTGAGTCCATGGGAGTCCAACAACGAAGTCCATAGTGATACGCTCCCACTTCTACTCGGGAATCTCAATCTTCTGGAACAAACCACCAGGTCTCTGATGCTCGTACTTTACCTGTTTACAATTCAAACACCGAGCCACATATGCAATAATATCCTTTTTCATCCTCCTCCACCAATAATACTGCCACAAATCCTGATACATCTTAGCGGTGCTCGGATAAATAGAGTACCGGGAACTATGGGCCTCCTCTAGAATCAACTCTCGGAGCCCATCCACATTAGGTACACAAACTTGACCCTGCAGCCTCAAAACTCCATTATCTCCTAATGTAACCTGTTTGGCACCTCCGTGCTGCACCGTGTCCCTAAGGACACACAAATGAGGATCATTATACTTCCGATCTCGGATACGCTCAAATAAAGAAGAACGACCAATTGTGCAGGCTAACACACAGCTGGACTCAGAAACATCCAACCTCACGAACAGATTGGCCAAAGCCTGAACATCCAAAGCAAGCGGTCTGTCACCGACCGGAATATACGCAAGACTGCCCATACTGGCTGACTTCCTACTCAAAGCATCAGCCAAAACATTAGCCTTTCCCAGATGATATAAGATGGTAATATCATAGTCCTTCAGTAACTCTTACCACCTTCTTTGCCTCAAATTTAGCTCCTTCTGCTTGAACAAGTATTGCAAACTCTTGTGATTCGTGAACACCTCCATGACACCCCATACAGATAGCGCCTCCAAATCTTTAATGCGTGAACAATGACTGCTAACTCCAACTCATGAACTAGATAGTTCTTCTCATGAATCTTCAACTGCCGTGAAGCATAAGCAATGACCTTGCCATCCTGCAATAACGCTGCACCAAGTCCAACATGAGATGCGTCATAATAAACTGTATATGGCCCTGAACCTATAGGCAAAACCAACATCGACGCCATATTCAAAGCCGTCTTGAGCTTCTAAAAGCTCGTCTTACACTCGCCCGACCACCTGAACTAGGCACCCTTCTGGTTCAACCTAGTCATCGAGGCTGTAATAGATGAAAACCCCTCCACAAACCGACAATAATAGCCTGCCAAACCCAAGAAACTCCAAATCTCTGTAGCTGATGAAGGTCTAGGCCAGTTCTTGACTGCCTCTATCTTCTTAGGATCTACCTTAATACCCTTTACTGATATAACATGACCCAATAATGCAACGGAACTTAAACAGAACTCACACTTCGAGAATTTAGCATACAATTGACTATCCTTCAAAGTCTGAAGAACCACTCTAAGATGTTGCTCATGCTCCTTCCGACTGCGGGAATAAATTAAAATATCATCAATGAAGACTATCACAAATGAATCCAAGTAAGTCTTGAACCCCCGATTCATCAAATCCATAATAGCTGTTGGGGCATTTGTCAACCCGAATGACATTACCAAGAACTCATAATACCCGTAACGAGTGCGGAAAGCCGTCTTAGGGACATCGGATGCCCTAATCCTTAAATGATGGTAGCCAGATCTCAAGTCAATCTTTGAAAATACCTTGGCACCCTAAAGCTAATCAAACAAATCATCGATTCTCGACAATGGATACTTATTCTTGATTGTAACCTTGTTCAACTGCCGGTAATATATACACCTCCTCATCGATCCGTCCTTCTTCTTAACAAACAACACCGGCGAACCCCAAGGCGAGACACTAGGTCTAATAAAGCCTGTATAAAGCAAATCTTGCAACTGCTCCTTCAACTTTTTTAACTTAGGTGGGGCCATACGATACGGTGGAATAAAAATGGGTTGAGTGCCTAGATCCAAGTCAATGCAAAAGTCAATATCCCTGTCGAGTGGCATACCTAACAATTCTGAAGGGAAACCCTCAGGAAACTCACGAACAACAGGAATATAATCCATAGAAGGAACCTCAGCACTAGAATCACGAACATATGCCAAATAGGCCAAACACCCCTTCTCGACCATATGTCGAGCCTTCATATATGAGATAACACTACGGGTAGAACGACCAGGAGTTCCTCTCCACTCTAAACGAGGTAAACCCAGCAAGGCTAAGGTCACAATCTTGGCATGATAGTCCAAGATAGCGTGGTAAGGTGATAACCAGTTCATCCCCAATATGACATCAAAATCAACCATGTCCAAAAGTAACAAATCTACTCGAGTCTCAAGGCCCCCAATCACAACTATACATGAGTGATGGACATGATCTACCATAATAGAATCATCTACTGGTGTGGACACATATACAGGAGCACTCAAAGAATCACTAAGCATGACCAGATACGGTGCAAAATAAAATGACACATAGGAGTACGTAGATCCCGGATCAAATAGAACTGAAGCATCTCTACTATAAACCAGAACAGTACCTGTGATAACTGCATCAGAAGCCTCAGCCTTAGGCTTGGCTGGAAGAGCATAACATCGGGGCTGGGCCCCACCACTCTGAACTACTCATTGGGACGGCCTGCTACTGGCTGGCCTCCACCTCTAGCAGCCTGTCCTCCACCTCTTATACCTCTACCTCCACTTCTAACACCTCTACATCCACCTCTATCTGGCTGAGCTAGCTGAACGGGTCCCTCAATGAACCTCCTCACTCTCTCTCTCTTTGTGGGAAGTATAAGAAGAGCATGACGGTCCAAATCAATAAACCTGGTCTCGTACTGAGTAACAGTCATAGAACCTTGTTGAAGACGCTTAACTGCCTCCGATAGTTCTCCCTCTGAGTGATAGGAAGAAACTTCTCCAAAAATAGCTGAGAAAACTGATCCCAAGTCAAAGCTAGTGACACAACTGGTCTAGCCAAACAATAATCTCCCCACCAAGTCTTGGCGGAATAAGACAAACGAAAAGCAACAAAGTCGACCCCATTGGTCTCCACTATCCCCATGTTCCTGAGAACCTCATGACAACTGTCTAAATAATCTTAGGGATCCTCAGGAGATGCACCGCTGAAAGTAGTAGTAGAAAGCTTGGCGAACCTGTCCAACCTCCATAAGTCATATGAAGATGTAGTTGATCCATCATCGATCTGAGCTACCGCTCGGCTGAAGAAGTGCTACGTGATCTCACAATTTGCGAAAGAACAAGAGTAGGGGGTTCAATTTAACAGGGAGAGAACAAAATTGCACGACAGAGAAGAATAGATGTGAAGTTTTTTTCCTTAACTCTGTAGCCACTAGGGGATAAATACAGACGTCTTCGTACCGATCCCTCAGACTCTACTAAGCTTGTCCGTGAATTGTGAGACCTAAATAACCTAGAGCTCTAATACCAACTTGGCACGACCCGGATTTCCCACCCTCGGGAGTCGTGATGGCGCCTACTAGTGAAAGCTAGGCAAGCCGACCATCTGTATCATTTATCTTTTTCCCTTTTTTTAATTCTTTAACCATTAATAACCAACATTAGATAAATAGCGGAATTTAATAAGTGGAAGACCAAAATATAATATTTTAATAAAGATGTCAATACCAATCCATACATAAACTACCCAGAACTAGTGTCACAATTTCACAGGCTGTTTAGGAATGCTACAAATAAAGGTCCGCAAGATTTATTACAACACTGTCTCTGAAATACATAAAAGAAACAAAATGAAAGGATGGAAGGAGATGCCAAGGCATGCGGACGCCTGCAGGACTACCTCGGGTCATCTATTGGACTGGAGGCATCAATCTCATTGCGGTCCAAAAGCTACAGCACTAGGATCTGCACACAGTGCAGAGTGTAGTATCAGCACAACCGACCCCATGTGCTGGTATGTGCCTAGCCTAACTTCGGCGAAGTAGTGACGAGGCTAGGACCAAACTACCAAATAAACTTGTGTAGTTAAATCATATACATCGGAAAATAAAAGCAGAAATGTACAGTTAAGGATGGGAAGGGGAAACATGCTACGGGTACATCGAATAATAACAAAAGAATAACAAGTCAATATAAGAATCACCACAGTTCAATTAAAGATAGGAAAGGGGAATCATGCTACGGGGTACAACAAGTATCAACAGAAAACCAATAATTAAATGTAGAGAAACCATAATTCAGTTATCAATAAAAATCAGGAAATCAAAGACAAGTGCACGACATCACTCTTCGTGCTTTAACACTCTCTCACAAATAACATGCATGGCATCACCCTTCGTACTTTAACACTCTGTCACAAATATCATGCACGACATCACCTTTCGTGTTTTACACTCTTGCTCACCCAAACAACAATCACAAAGCAATTTGGGCAAGGGAATCAATAACATCACAATAAAATCAAGTAACAATAGAAAATCAGTAAATAAACGTAAAGAACACCATAACTCGATTTATTTACCATGAAAATGGTAACAACAATTAAATTTGTAAACGAAATTCTAAAAATACGTGATTTATTCCCGAGCTAGTTGTTAGAGCAGTTGATGCTAAAAATATGGAATTTAATGATAAAATGCAAGCTAAAATAAGGCAGTAATCAAACTGAGGGGGCCTTATGCCCAGATATAGGTCGGGTCGATGGGGGACCTCGGGGTCGATCTCGAGCTATCAGGGATAGTCGAGGATGGGATAACAGTTGAGGATATAATTAAACAAGGCTCTTTATGGCCAATACTAAGTTATATGATGAAGAACCAGTAAGAAAGAGATGAATATCAAGGTGACCTTGGGTTAGTGAGAACGAACAAGTATAGAAAGGAAAGAGAGAGAGACAGAGAGAGATATTATTGCACTTATGGAGAAAATGGAGCAACCACAGCCCGTTACAAGGTAGTGTGAGTCCCTTTTATATAGGAGGGGAACACGGCTACAAGCACATAGGCATTAATTACAAAATATGGAGATGGGATGGCTTGACGCGATGCCTCAGCAGCATAGGCTCTGGATAGGCCGGCCATGTCATACTTAGCTGTGTACCTTGTGAGCTTCCCTTTCTGTCCTAGCTTCGATCTCCATCTTCTCTAAGTCGGGCCTCGATGAACCCCGAGGTCGGGAACACGGTCGTGGCTTCCCGTCCTCAGGGTCTTGAGGCGTTCTTCTGAAATGACTTGACATCGAGAAATCAAGTCCTCTGATTTTGCCGCGTACAGATAGTCTCCGCGTTTCCCATAACGAAGTGATGGAAAATGTTGCTGACACTTGAATCCTCGAGCTTCTTACAGCGACGTCATACCGATGATGCGACTACTGGCGTGAGTTTTATGATAACTATGCATCCACGGGCTCGTGTATTTTCGACTTCATTCAATGCACTCCCGATTCCCGCTCTCCAAGGTAAAGGTACCATCATTGATTTGGTTTTCCAAGGATGCATTAACTGTGTCTGTCGGTCAATCTTTCAAAGTCTTGACGACCGTATCATAATCCCTTATAAATGGGGGTGTTTTGGCGTTGTTTTTCCTATCCCAGTGCCTTCATTGGTTTGCTTGCCTATTCCTTCTTATCATCTTCTTCTATCCTTGAACATCATGTTTAGGGCTCGTGGCCTCAAGCCCGTTTGGGGGAGCTCCCTCAGATCATGTTGTTGCCATTTGCCGGGACTTCCCTTTATCGAGCATAATCGTGCTATCCCTCTATTGTTGTGGTTGTCGATATGCTAGCCTTTGCTGCTACTGTTGGCTCGAGGTGATGATGGACGGGGAATCGGTTTCCCCCTCATGTAGATAGTAGTTCGGAATGTGCACCACTACTCAAAAGGGGGCTCGGATTATACACCACTGCTCACCTTCATACCCCGGCTCGACGTGGTGCTCTGCTCCGAGTTGGGGGCTTGCACGGCTAGACGCTCCAAGAAGTGGATTCTAAGTAGCCGTGCAAGCGGGACCGAGGGTTGTTCGGTACGCTGTCTCTCCGAGGTTTTCTTGGCTAATAAGGGTCCTCGAGCTTCAGATAGCTATGGCATTTTTTCATTCCTCCCTTCCACTCACCTTGTCCATTGGGGATATCAGTGTGGAAGGTTGGGATGAAACTTCCAAGGATGCACGTCCGGAGGCACCTATTGCGGACCTTCAAAAGTGGACCGGTCTTCAATTGAACCTCAGGTTCTTTCCTGCATGTATGGGCGGACGGTGATGGCTTTTTGTGCTTTGGGTCGAAGTGACCTTATAGGTGGGTGGCCCAGAGGCTCGCATAGTTAACTATTTTGGATCCGGTCTTCGAATCGGGTTACGATTCGAGCTCATTTTAATCCTCAAGTTGTCAATTTTTTCAGCTGGCGACAATGGCTCTTATGTTGTTTGGTCATAGAGACCTTTTAATATGTGGCCTGGAGGCTTGCTTAGCTGGCGACAATGGCTCTTACACTATTTTTGCCCGTGGGCTTTTTTGTAGGCTTTGTTTTCCACTCGTTAAGGTCTTTTGAAATAGTTTTTCCTGACCCGTAGTCAGTTCTAGAAGAACCTCGATTTCAAGTCGTTATCGACGATGTTTCGAGCACCTCGGAAGGTTCATAGCTCATAGGCTGAGTAGGCCGAAGCCTTTGTGATTTAGAGCTAACATGGTCGAAGCTCGTTTTTGCCTGTTGAGGGAAGCCTGTTTTAACCGGTTCTTTCCGAAGTATATTCGAAGTAGTGGCCTGCAATTTTGTTTAGCGACGGTCGGGCATCCCCGAGTCACGTTAGTTTGGTTGTATCGACAGTTTGACCATAGTCATATGTGTTTGGCCGTAGCCATTTTTGATCCCGAGTGACAGTTTAGGCGTCTACATCGAGGGTATGCACTTTCTGGATTCTTACAAATGCAACGTATAGCTTAAACTTTGGGATTTTCATGCCTGTTGAGGTCTTACAGTTTGTCATGCCTATTAAGGTCTTACAGTTTTTGTTGTAATGTAGAATAGATCTAGTTACGCCGAGTCTGACCGCTTGGGGTCTTACAGTTTCGGGTTTCCCAGTGCATGGCGATTGGCGATGAACGACAGTCTTTGAGTCATCGAATTTGTTTAAGCTTGAAGACCGTTTTTCGTGAGTTCAAAGTTGCCTTATAGGGGCATTATGAGCCCGGAGTTCCGACCTTGGGGTCGTGCGGGTGTTGAATTGCTGCCGCTAAGTCTCCGAGTATCTCAGGACGCGTTTGGTGGAGGGGGCCCTTGTCGGGGGTATATTTGAGATTTCCTTGTCTGGAGAATAAGGTGCTGAAAAGATATCCTTTTATTGCTTGGTGCAGACATATATTGTTTCATTGTCGTGAGCTCGGCCCGCGCGGGCGTGGCTTCTCGGTCCATTCGATCCGGTACATAATACCCGATTTGGGTTTAGTCTGCCGCTTCCCAGTCCTCCCGAGGGGATGGTGCCCTTAGAAGCATATCATTACTCGTCGTTGGATTGTAGAAGAAGGCTTGCGACCTTATCGGATCCTCCTCTGGGGGGTACGTTTCTCTGCTAATAATTTTGCTGACAAGGCCCTCTTTGGGGCGGAAACCCGACTGAGGGGAAAGAGCGCGGCGGGCCCTTTTTTAGAGCCTAGGGATCTCCGGGTAGAGTTAGAACTTTTGAATATCCTAGCCAATTGTCTTCATACAGGTTAGTGAAAAAAAAATAACACGAGAGTAAAACAATTCTTCCTCACTGCGGGATATGTAGGCGACATTTTGAGATTTGGTATGTTCCTACTCTTTAGGGGCGTGAGTCCTGATACAGCCGCCCGCCGTATCTTATCAGGCTTGGCGGAAGATGTGGTTTTCTTACCCTTCGATCCTTTCGAGGGTGGGGGCATTGATGCCGGCGACGGGCCAGATGGTGAAGAATTTCCTTTTGTCGTGTATTGCTTTCTGTCGACTTATTTTAGTCCTGCCCTTTGCGAGGGGTTTCATGCTTTTAGCAAAATGGGGCCGACTCTGTCTCCGATTGGTGTGCCGGCAGTTGTCTGAATAAGACGTTCGTGCTTTGAGCCTCCTCCGATGGTATAGAGCTCGACGTCCCGGCCCGAGCTCAGATGGGCTATATCAAGAGAATGGTCTTTGTGGCGATTTGTCATTTGGAATTCGCTAGGGATTCAGGATGCGAGGGTGATTGGGTCTGTTAGTTCAGACCGCCCCACGGAGGAAGCACCTGAATTCACGAACAAATGTTATATTTAAGATAAATCAAATGAGGGAGAGGGTTACCAGTGAGTCAGTGTGATGCCGGGGCGGAGCCTCGGTGCCCTTTTCCCTGGTTGTAAGGGTGTCCTCCGAAATATTTCCCTGGGCCTGTTTTTCCCTGATGGTGAACATTTTCACTTTCTATGTTATGAGTCCTCGGAGGGTGTCGCCGCTCCTTCACTGTTGTGGTAATATGTCGTGGCTTGTTTACTTCATCCTTCCCGGTTGCCTTGCTTCCATGGGCTGGACTCGAGCCTGACCGCCCGATGGTACTCGATGGTGATTTTTATTGAGTAACACAGCTGTCATCTTTCCGAGATGGGGTCATTTTTTACCTCGTGGCCGCGCACGCCCTGCGGTTCCTGCATCAGGTTGTGGTTCTTTTGAAAGGGTCTTGGTCGAATAGGCCTGACTCGCTCAGCGTCCCTGGTTTCGCTTATGGTGATCATGATATTTGGTATAGCAATGTTGAAACCATACTCTGCTGGGAGGGGCTCCTCTGCTGGCTATGCCTCATCAGATCCGGTTCCACCGAAGGTTCCTCGAAGATGTTGCCCTCAAAATATTCCCCTATCGTTGCGAGGTAAGTTGCATCTTGCAGCGTTCCTCCCATTTGTGGCATAAGGATGGTACCTCCATCTGTTTGGCATTAGTTTCTTTGTTGGGAGCCCGATTGGGTATACAGGGCCCGTAGAGGCTCCCGGACGGTTGTCCATGGCCTTGATTCGTGGCCGGTGCCGGGTACGGGCATACGGCCAGGTCTCGACTGGGTATCTGACTAAGCATCATTTGAAAAGACCTGGAGTCGTCGGGCGTGCTTCGTTTAAACTTCGGGCGAAGTCCTGGGTTGTCCACTCATCCGAAACCGGGAGCGATCTCATTTGTCCTATCAGGGAATGAGACGCGACTTCCTGTGGTGTTTCACTCTCTCTTTGTTTAGCCCCAGGTGTGTCGGGCTCTTCCATTGCTGCTTCGATAGTTGCTCCACATATTCATCTAACTTAGCTCTATTAGTTTGGACCCTCGTATTAGCTAGTTTTGTTGTGGTGTTAGCAGTTCTTGATGATGTTGTTAGATCAATATTTTCAGGACCGATATTTACTGTATTTCCCCTTTCCAGTAATCTGTTCAACCACAATATTTTTTCAGGACGTGCTACTGCTTCAATATCAGATATAGGTTTCCCACTATGGCATATCTCAAAAGACTCGAGTCCATCATCTGAAGGAACAGGTATAACTTCAACCGATAATTTCTCTCCCAATTTTTGTCCAGAAGCAAGCTTGAAACTTTGAAATTGTTGTTTCTTCGAGGTCAATAGCATATTCAACATGGTTTGTGGACTCCTACAATCTGATTTGTTATCTTGGGGTAAAAAGAACTCCAATATGTGTACATACTCCCCGGTATAGGAACTCTGCAAACATATAGCAAAAGAACTATGCAATCCAACTCTGTGTGCCACATGTGCTAAGGGGTACTCAGTCATGCTTAACTGTGTGATGTCACTGCAGAAGCATGAACTACGGGTTAAAAAGGCCTTACTAACAACCCCCTGACTCTTCCCTAAGTGAAACATATCACAAGCAGCTCTGAACTCGTAGCCTGCTGATGTGCATATGCAGAACTGTTCCTTTGTAGTCATGAATCTTTGAATGCTGCTTCCGTCAAGGATAGGTAGCCATGTCTGAGCTAGAGGTAATTGATGTGTTCTGCATAAAAAATTCAACTGATCCCCGAGCTCTTTTTGGGCGCGTTCTAGCCCTCTAAGGCCCTGCTAAAAACAGACAGTTGATACAGGAGCTTTAGTTTATTTCTTATCAAAGAGATACATTTAGTCTAAGATGTTTTTTTCCTAGCTTTGGGTATTCAGGTATATAGCATCTCTAAAATACCTTCTTATCAGGGTGGCCGTACATGTTTGATGATCTCAACTCCACCTTCTGGTAAGAACAAGATGCAATGCTCAGAGAAATTGAAAGAGGTTATAAGGATTTAACGAATATATGCCAAACAAAGCTCTAAAGACCGAAGAAAGGGAAAACAGAACAGAAGTTCTTTTTAATTTTCTTTTCTCTCCGTCCTTAGAGGTTAGATTCTCATTTCCACTTCCTACGGTAGAATGAGGAAAAACTAACAGTTGTGCTAAAGGATGAATGTCAATCGATCATCTGAAAGAAACACCAAACTGCTTTTAACTTTGTCTTATACCATCTTACAGATTTTCTCTTCTGCTTCTTATTTAGAGGGAAGTTACAGGCCTGATTGATGGATCAGGTTTCAATCACATGTTTCCCACAGCTAGAAATCATGAAAAAATGTTAAATCACCTCAAGACAAATGAAAACTGATACAAATTGGTATAGTTGAGGTGCGTATAAACTAGCACGGACACCACTGCTATAAAAAACAACAAGGAAAAGGAAAGGTATCTGCATATTCAGTCATGCACAGGAGGTGTTACAGACCTAATTAAATTAATAAATGTATTTCCTCTCTAACAAAATTTACCACACTAAAATCAAGCAAAGTTCCTTTCTCTAGAAGTACAACCTTTCCTTTCTCTACAGTAATTCTAACTCAAACAAGCTAGAAGAGAAAAGAGAGAGGAAAGCCATACCTTAAGCATTTCATAGACCATTTGAACTAGGTCTTGAGAGAAGCTTCCCTTCTTATCCCCTATGATCTCAAGTACTCCAGCGCATTCATTACTAAGCGGCTCAAAAACCGGTACAGCCAAATAGTTCCCTAAACAGCAGTAAAAGCCGAGCTATGCTGAGGAAAATCAGCAGCAGAATAGCGCGAAATATTCGGACTCATTTCAGGCAAACCATGTTTGAACACGCGTCCGGTAGGGCCAAGTTGATTCTCATTCTCAGTTACAATAGGAATTCTAAATTTCAGACACTGACCTATAATAACAAAGTCCTTCATGGAGTTTTGTAAGACCAAAAGGTAGGTCACAAGTTGTTAGAAAAATCTGATCTTTAGTAGTCACAGGTGCCCAAAATTGAACCAACCAGCATCCGTAGTAGTCAGATATGTAGGCATTCTTAAGAGCAGATGTGATTTTCTCCTTAATGGTATCATGATAGATAGTAGTAGCAGCAGCTGTAAAAAGGTTGTTTATGATATTAGTCGCTTGACTCGTTCATAAAGATAGATATATAGCAATCATATTGAAAAACTGGTTAAGTTTCTCAGTTGAAACTCTTTGGATGTTCAACACTTAAAAGCGGAAGCAGTTACATAAGCTCAAAGACATCATGACCCCTTTCTCATTCCGAATCATTTAAAAGGTCATTCATCTTATCTGAGTAACCAAATTTAATCATTATCAAATCCTAGGGAATTTATATTGAGAGATAATAGATGAAATAAGTAGGCAGCTCCACCAACTCTGCACTCGTTGTATACATAAAAGAACAAAAGTAGAACTTCAACATGATTGCATTAGTCATAGGACTAATAAACACAAGTTCAAGTTTACATTTAAGAATACTCATGGAGTGCTCTAAAAACAACATGAATAAGAGTGGCAAGTTTGTTACTATTTAAACATAAATGTCTAAAATTTTGTTGTTTCACTGCTCTAATCATATATTCTTACATCGCTAAGACTTGGCAGCAGTTAAAGTTCCAACAAGTCGATGAAGAAAAAGTACCAAAAAAGAAGCTCGAGGAGGAGCCAGAATTTCAAGCTTATGAATTTGGATTCTAATCCTATTAAGTTATTGGGTTCTAAATTAATAATTTATACATATTCAATGGATTTTAAAACAAATACAGGTATTCGAACCAAAGCTACTGGGTTCGATCGAACCCATTTCCGACACTCTAGCTCCGCCCCTGTCTAAACTAGAGCTTTGATCGATTATTAGTCTAATTTCTTATTTTGATAACATTAAAGTCCAAAAAGTAATGAGATTTAGAGAGTACAATGACATATACATGAATTACTAGTTTTGTACTCCACATACTAAACCCTGTGTCCCAAAAGGTTTGTCACTTTTCTGCCCTCGTGATTTAAACTAAGTGAACTTTGATTAGGGCTGTCAAATTTGGCCCAAGCCCAAATGGCCCGCCCAACCCATCCAAGGTTGGGCTGATTATTGATCCGTCCATTCATTAAACTCAGTTCATCTTGACCTAACCTATCTCAATCCATTTAAAGTTGGGCTAATTTTTAGCCCAAATCGATCCATGAGCAACTTTGCCAAAATATCTTAGAAATAATTATTTATATTGTTTGATATGTTATATATGACTATAACAAATGAAAAAAAAGTCATATTTAGTAATTATACAATTCATAAGAAAATAACACATATTAAGTAAAGCTAGATAAGAGTTGAGCGGGTTGGGCAATGACCCAAATTTTAGCTTATCCTAACCCAACCCATCTTAGTCAAGTAACTTTTGGGCTCGTTTATGGCGTTTTAGGGCCAACAAACAAGAATTCACGACGATTCTTACATTTTTGTGTGCTATAGTCCACGCCATCTGCATGTACCTGGGCGACCGACTCCAAATCGCCTAAGATTTTGCGGGCCCATAAAAACAACCTAATGAACAATAATCATCCGGACCTCCGGCATGACCATTCCTCAATTATTGTCTCAACTCACTTTGACCCGGCAAAATGGGCCCAAGCCGCCTATTTGAGACCCCTAACTTTGATTAACGTTTAAAAGTTTAACCTTTCACCATCTGATATGAAGTAATTTGTACTTGGAATACTTTACAGGTAATTTCTGAGTATCATATAATCTGGATACTATTATATAGTATAAATACCAATCCAATTGGAATATAAAGGAAAAAATGCACTTACTGATGGGAAAGACAGTAGGGAACTCGTTATTGTATTGGCTCCAGAATATCCACAGCTCACTTTGAGTGTTAAGCTCAGTGTATTGTAGGGGACTGGGCATGTAACTCAATGCTTCAGATACATTACTACATATTCTGAATGTTTCATTTTCACATGCCATTCCTAGACTAACTGTAGTTACTCCTTTGCTTTTGTGAGAGATAAAATCCAAAATCAAAATACTGATCACAGTACTCTTTCAAGATTAACACCAACACAAGAATGAAGCAATTGTGCAAAACAAAAGAAAGAAAGAAAGAAAGAAAGAAAGAAGGTGAATGGAAGGAAGGAGCAGAGAATATTTTGTCTTTTTTACACTTTGAGAGTTATTAACTACATCAGATTAAATTAAACAAAGAACAAAAAAAAAATGAGTTGATGGAATTGTGGGCCCCAACTGGCAAGGTTAAATAAACAAATTAAGAAAGAAAATTAGACTATGCTTTCCCATCCATTTATGTTACACAAACTTTTTGGTTCTTTTCATCTAAAACAACTCTTTCAACACTTTTTACATTAATGTAAACAACCTTTTGGTCTTTTTGGCCTAAAACAACCGTTTCAACCCTCTTTATCTCAAAAATTTCAGCACTTGTATGGTACTTTATTGGTGAAATTGTTTGATTGGCACGAATTTTAACAAAATTAAAGATTTGAATTTTAACAAAATTAAAGATTTTTGAAATTTATGGTACAAAGATTTTAACAAAGATTTTTGAAATTTAAAAGATAGTACAAAGTATTTGTGTGAAGCATCCTTATGGAAAGAGAGACCGGTTTGGCCTGCAACCAACAACAACACCAACCTCAAGAATGGAGAGTGTGTTCAGTGCACATGCCTGGTCCCGCCAACCCAATGGTCTATGGGTTTTTTGGAGGGAACGTGATGATGCAGAGCAGCTTCAGAATCACTTCTCCTTCAGTAAGAACTTACTATATTTGATTTTCTCATAAGTTTGTGGATTTTCTATTTGACAATGAATGAGGGAAGAAGAATTTTTGGTTTTTGTTGGGGTTGAAATTATTTTGATCTTTATACATGGGATGAAAGTCAGCTAAGTATTTTCTGAGATACACTGCCAATTTCAGCTTCATTACTTCAAAATTTTGTTCTTTTTTAATACTTTTGGGATATTCTAGCAGTTTGTATCCATTGTGATAAGGGGAGTCTTTAACGTAATTGGTAAAATTGTTGCCATGTGACCACGATGTCATAGGTTCGAGCCGTGTAAACAGCCTCTTGCACAAATACAGGGTAAGGTTGGGTACAGTAGACCCTTATGGTCCGGCCCCGGATCCTGCATAATGGAAGCTTAGTGCACCTAGCTGCCTTTTTTGTATCCATTTTGACAATCATTTCCTTAAGAATTGTTGGACTTCCTATTTGCCCATGAATGAGGAGAGAATTTTTGCTTTGGTGGGTTAAAATTATGTTGTTTATCATAAGCAAAAACACTAGGTGGTTTCTTCATGTCTATCCAAGACAGCGTTACCCAGTACCTGTAGTGGTGGGAGATAGCAAGTACCCCATGTAATCGGGATACACTTAAGCTCGCTCGGATACCACAATTATCAAATAAAAAAATGTTGATATTTATAAATGGGATTTGAATCAGCTAAGAATTTTCTAAAATACATTGCAAGTTTCAATAGACCTTTGTGGTCTGTCCCTTCCCCAAACCCCGCGCATAGCGGGAGCTTAGTACACCGGGCTGCTCACATTGCAAGTTTCACTCTCATTGCTTCAAAATTAGGTTCTTTTTGTTTCTTCTTTGGGAAATTCTAGCAATTTGTTTCCATTTTGAGAATCATTGTTGCAATTCAGTTACATACTTTAGGTACAAGATATTCACCACCATGGTTGCCATTGAATTTTGTGCTTGCCACACCTTAGAAGAAGAACTTCTCATTCACTTGAAAATTTATCCTGGATATAAAGGTCTGAACTTTGAATCCTCAACCTATTCTTTATAGTACTGATAACCATTTATCTTGTCGTTTTGAATTGGTGCTAAAGTTGGCAAACCTATATGTTTGGTATGCTAAGGAGAAAATGCCAACCTTTTGTCAAAGTAATTTTGTTACTGCATGTTACCGTCACTTCTCCGCAAACACTTAACTTTTTTCAATCGTTTTCTTTTCTTTATTACCAATGGCAATGGGCCAAAATTCATTACAATTTATAGTACTGGCTCTGATTGTCATGTATGAGCGAAAGATTGAGGCAGACGTAAAATTTATAGTACTGGCTCTGAGATTATCATTAGTAGTACTGTATCGCGGATTTGAATTCAAGAAAATACCTTAATTAGATAAAGGTAACTTAATTGCTTTGGCCAATCAGTAAAATTGTTGCTACAAGCCTTTTACAAAACCTGGGAGTAATATTCTTTGTACTAATACAATATTTGTGTATGCCACAACTGCAGATGTTGTTACTAAACGCATGGAAATCAAGGAAAGAGTTAAGATTGCACTACAACATGTAGAGAAATTATCCTGCAATTATCTTATTCAGTACTGGGCTAGTATTGTAATTGATGGCCAGACTTTCCTAACAACTTCAGATCAGCCTTTTGGTCTTACCAGACTTGAATACGGACTATGTTCGTACAGGAAAAAGTGCCTGAGCCATGCAATTCCTGTTGAGCTGAAGAACGGTACCCAATGTGAAAATGACCTTGGTCCTCCCGGACGTGTGTTCAAATATAGGTTGCCTGAACTATGTACAGACGTGAAGAATTACAGCCAACAAGAGTTCCCTTTACGGGATGATGCTGTAGCCTGGAGCATACAATGGTGTTATACTGTCCCTGTCTTTGATCCATCTCGAGACACCTTTGTCGGGGTCCTTGAGTTGGTCACCAGTCACCAAACAAATGAATGGATATTTGGAAACTCTGTCTTGCCCATTTTCAAGATGCTCCAGGTTTTTACGCATACCTTCAGCTTTTTCCAACCTTAAATGTTGAACCTCTAGCTCATCTTGTTCAGCATCCATGATCCCTTTTAATGCACTGTTTTCCTTTCACCATTTCTGAATAGTAAAAGAAGAGGCGCCAAGAAAAGAGGAAATTAAAACTGTACACTGTATTATTCAACCGCTGTTTATTCTTTTCCACTTTTGACTTCATTTTTTAGGTGGTGGATCTGAAATCTCCAGATTCATATTGTCCGCTTGATTTGAAAGTAAGTTGTCCAGTAGATCAAGCTCTTTTCCAGTAATGTCTCCCTTCGAACCATATTCATTTCCTTTGGCTCTTTTTGTTTAAGCTTCAGTGATATCTCTATCTTGAATTCATATTAACAAAGACAGTCTCAAGGCAGGTTTTGGATGACCGGCAATGTGCTCTTGGTGGATTATACAAGGCAATCGAAGTGGTATGTCAAAAACATCAATTTCTCTTTGCTCAGATTTGGGTCAGTGTTGCTGATTCATGGTGCACTGGAAAAGTTATCACTGTTAGACAACGACACATTGCAATCAACGATAACCAAAACTTAAGTTTATTCAAATATGCAAGTGGTCTTCAATACATGTTAGAAGGCTACGGTGTTGTAGGCAGGGCTTTCTCATCAAAATCTTCATGCTTTTGTCGAGATGTAACACAGTTGAGCATAATGGAATACCGCTTGGTAACTTGTTCTCGTGAAGCTGGTTTAACTGGTTGTTTTGCAATCTGTTTAAGTGCTCTGGACAATGATGACAATGTTTACATACTAGAGTTCTTCTTGCCCCCAAATGAGCTTCTGCATAGAAATCTACAAGTCTTCCTGAAGTTAGTTTTGGACACGGTGAAACAACAGTTGCAACACTTTGAGTTTGCAGTCGGACATGATTTTGGAGAGAAGTTACCTGTTGAAGTCATCAAGATTTCTTCTGACGATGACCTTGATTCTTTCGAGATCTGTCAGAATACTAAAGAACTGCATAACGTTGAGCCATTGCCAAATGGAGGAGAGTTGATGTTGCCTGACACAGCAACAGCAGTCTTTTTCTTCCGAAACAAATCAACAACTGAGTTTGGATATTGATGAGATAACTGCTGCAAGGGATAGCGTAGCTGTAAGTGAAGAACAGTGCAATTCCGCTGGATCTTCAACTAGCGCTAAAACCTCTCAAAACAAAGAAAGAAAACTGCAGCTGGAATTATCAACACGACAGGCAAAGCAGGGAGCAAATGCTGTGAACAAAAGAAGAAACAGTAAACGGACTTTTACCTCCGAGTCAGAGATTCAGAAAGAAAGAGAGAGGATAGAACGAGATCATAACATCAACCTCAAAAAAATTGAAGACCGTTCGTCAATGACTCAAGATGCCGCTGCCGATGATTTGGGAGGTATCATAAACTCTTTCCAAAACTCTTCTGCTTTTATCTTTCTTCTTTCTTTAAGATTAGTACACATGAAGCAAATGATCCATATAAATGATACTAACTACATGGACTAAGGTTTAGTTATTGTTATTATATTTATATACGATCCAGTGTATCACAACCCAAACTCTAAGCGTGAGTCAGCTTGCCCGCCCACAATATATCCACATCCATTAATCTGTCTCATAACGCTAGTATGGACCAAGGATTAACATAAGCAAATTAAAACATAACAATTGAGGATCCAACACTTAATGTAGTCCCAAATCCGTAATAGATTCCATGAAGCATATTCTAGAGAGTCATTACAACTGTCTAGCTTAGTTCTTGCTGAGGACAAAAAAGGAAAGCACATCTAAGCATAGAACAATAAGTGGGGCTCACCAATGAAACACTCCGTCTCTACTTCCGCACCTATACAACTCATTACAATGTCAAGTTCACAATATGTTCCAAGTCATTATTAAGATATGCTCGAGGGTTCCGAGTATTACACCATGTTTGCGAAGGGTCCTTTTAATCTAGTTAGAAGCTCCTATGTCATTTTAAGGTAAAGTGTAAGATCTAAAGAAATTCTAGATTAGAATATCCCAAATTTGTCTTAAAAGGTAAATTGTTTACCCGTGATTGGAATGAAATGAACCCAAATTGAGCTAGCGTTTGGATATAGACTTGGTTGAAACTAGAAAAAAAAATTGAAGATGAGATGAAAAATGATTTTTGGAAGTTGAAATTATGTTTGGAGATGCATTTTACTTAAACAGAAGTTGAAGTTTTGTGAGTAGAAAACTTGAAAATATAGTTCAACCCACGTTTTGAAACTTGAAAAATTCTTCTCCAAAAACCGCCCAAAAACTGGTCACTTTTTATAACCAAACAATGTTTTTAATTTTTTTTTTGCAAATAACTTATGGCCAAAGCGGGAGCTGAGTGAATGGATACGGAGGATTCATCTAGCGGTCTCTAACTAGCTAGTATTGAGACGTAGTTGATCGATTGAATGATTGATATGATTTCTTTATCTTCTCCTTTCCTTTAGTCCAAATCATATGTGTATATTGTAGTTTAAGATTCACTGAAGACATTTTTGTACCTGGGATTATTCCAATGCAGTTGGCAAATCAACACTGAAGCGTATATGTAGATTATACGGTATAACTAGATGGCCGCCCAAGAATAAGGAGAAGAAAAGAAAATGCTCCCACTCTCGTAAAATGAAATCCATCCTCCCTGCTGAGGAAGATGTCAATGCTAGTACAAAATTCCAGCAATCTTCTGATTCTCCTAACAAGGAAGACACAATTAATGGAACTAAAGTTGGAGCACATGTTACAGAAATCCGAGATGGTACAGTTGTGATTACAAAGGTGAAATATGGAGATAGGGTGCTAAGATTGCAGCTAACTCTTTCTTCTAAGATGAAGGATTTAGAAGAGGAAGTGGCAAAGAGGGTCGAGTCATCGATTGAAAGTTTTGATTTCACGTATGTAGACAAAGAGGGTGATACGATATTGATAAAATGTGATGAGGATTTGACGGAATGTTTTCTGCATTTTAGATCTTCAGAAAGCGCGACTGTTAAGATGTTCATCACCCCAAAGTCTTAAATTATGCAAGTCTTTCTTTCTTTCTAGTATATGTAGTTGGTTAGCCTTTGAATACTTTTCTCTCCAAATGAAGTTGGTAGCTCTTTTCTATGTTGCGCAGATTCTCCAAAATGATGTCGAACCCATGTCGGATCCTTCAAAAATGCACTACTTTTGGAAAATCCGACACATATCCAACGACTTTTTCGGAGAGTCCCAGCAACATAGGTTCTTTTGTTGATGATAGATGTCAGTTCACATACAGATGAACACAAACCTTATTACACAGCTAGAAGAGGCATGCTTCAGTCCTAGTGGAAGTATAATGTAAAAACTGTAAGAGCATTTTCAAAGTAATCTTCCAATTTTGATCAGAGCAAGGTAGTCTTCCAATGTTTTCCCTTGTTCAAATTCTTTCTATTTTTGAGTTCCTATTTTCCTTTGGCTATTTACAATCTTGAATTTTTCCCTATAAAGATATTATCCTTCCTACCCTGTCTTTACTGGATAAAACAATATGATGGGAAATGGAATGATCAGTAAGAATAATGTTTATGGACTTGAACTGGATGGGTGATTGGCAAAAAGGTTTCATCTTTGTTTGTTCTCTGTTTATTGTTGCTGTATTTTGTGAGCTATATTTAGTGCAACTTCATTCGATTGTTTTGTTCTTTTCACCTTGTCACAACCCTTTTTAAACAAACTTCACTAAACCCTCTATTAAATATAAAAAGGATTTTGTAAAGCTTGAAAAGGGTTTTCCAATTAGAACGTGACAAAAATTGTACTCAACAGGAAAATAACTCAGAGTTGCCACCTGGCTTTGATTTCGGTGTGCCAGGTCACCATTTTAAAATGATTTTTCCTTTTAAAACGTTTCAGACTCTAAAACCAAGTCCGCACCAGAGATTCGAGTAAGGGGGTTCATTTGACTCGAGGAGAAGGTGTTAGGCACTCCTCAAGTCCCGTAACTAGTACGGTTGCGTACTCGATCTAGTTGGCTTTTAGAATATTCAAGTTAAGATAAAATCACAGAAAAGCAAAATAAACACACACGAGGCTTGAGGTCGTCCCTGCCTAATAAAAGAAAATAAAAAGGAAGGAAAAGAAAAATCCTAAGCTAACCTATGCTAAGACTTCCCCACCATGCTCGTCAAGGCCTTCAAAATATTTACATAGTTCTTCGGGGTATACCCCGGATAATAATATATACAAACCTCTCGGGGCATTCCCCGGATAAATTTAATTGAGGGAACGACCCCTTGCCTCGAAATTAAAAGCAAACAAATAGAAAAATCCTAATATTACCTACCCAAATGTTGTCGGCCTAAAGTATGCTCCTAACGGACAATGTAATAAAATAAGCAAATAAAAGAAAAGAAAAGAAAATTCTAAATCATGCTCAGATTTTACAATTAATTTCATTTGCTAGACCAAGCCCAAGTCCTAAATAAGTAAGCAAATTAACACTAATGGGCCAAGCCTTTCTCCCAACCCCCATGGCCTAACATCAGAAACATTTCAATCCAATCATTCGTGCATAGCATGTAAAACAGACAATCAAGCAAATAGAACAAACACAACCCAAAGGAGGCAACAGTACGAAAAATAAGACAAACTGAAGCTATCGACTTCATAAACAAGCAACAACAAATCAGTGTTCAAATGAACAGAGCACCCCATCACATACTGAATAGTTTTAACTCCATTTAATTAAAGCTTAAGCCATGGAAAATCTTGCCGCAAATCAGAAAAATTTACATACCAATTCAGTAAATTAACCGCGGAGAAGCCAGATTCTTACTCACAAAATTACTACACTAGATTGTTAGTCATGAAGGAATAATGCATTTGCAAGAATTTAACAAAGGAAAAATCCTTTCAGAACCTACGACCTGAGACTAACATGTATTTTAAGGAACATGGGGTTTCTTCAACTAATCATTATGAGAAAAGAAACAGTTAAAACGTGTTTAAGGAAAAGAGATGTCAAGCTATGTATTCTGTTTTTGAGAGCTTTAAACTACTTGATCAAAATAAATCCACGACTGCAAAATAAAACCAAGTTGAACTTAAAGAATGACTAAAACAGAATTTGCGGCACTTAAATTCAAACTCTAAATTCCACCGGCCGTCGACCAATTTTCAAGCAAAACACAAATTACTCATCAAAAGAAATCAACAGGTGCGAACAGATTGCACGTCAACAAACCAAAGACGAATGGATCTAATTTGGAAACTTAACTATAATCTAAATGCTTCATTTTTCAACTACTCATATTCTAACACATCGTGCAGCTAGATGGCACATCGCATAACAAGAACAGATTGACAAACAACATTCTCGAGCACAAATCACAACTAGAAACTAACTGCAAACACAACCTCTACTAAAACACGATCAAATATCTATCACTACAGAGCAAATTCCCTACGGCTCATATCATATTTCGATCACCATTAACGATAATAAGAAGGAAGAGATGAACCTGGAATTGCAAAACTCTTCTTAATAACAGAAAGCAAGAAATTCAGCTACAAAATTTGAGTCTGGAATCCGAGTGAGAAAACAGCGGTGACTTCGAACAAGGAACCACGTCCAAAATTCACGAACGGACAGCAATTTGAAACTCGAACTCGAGCACCTCAAGCAGTCTCCATGTTCGCAGACCAAAACTCAAAATTGAAATTCCACTATAGCAAAAGCAGTAAAGAGATGTATATATTTTTTTTGTGTTAGTTTCTGATTTTCGAAAATGGAATAATACTTGAACAAAAATCAAACTCAAACTATTTTTTGTATTTTTGTTTTTTGGAATTGTAACTCAACCGAAAATGGACAAAAAAATTAGAAGAGAAGAAGAAACTTCCTATTAGAACCCTAATTTTTCCTAACCTTTTTCTCCCCCTATTCTCTGTCTTAGACCCAAATATATAGCTCTCTCCCGAAGCTTCTCTCCTTCCTTTGCAAGAAATCGCCAGAACCCTTCAAAAATCCGTGTAGACCCCCCAAACAAGGTCCGAAAATCCTCATTTTTTAACAAAAATCAAAAAATGGAAGTCTTGGATCAAAATTTGAATTGTATTCCCTCGTTATCCAGGTGGGCGCCTGATTACCAAAACTGAATTGTATTCCCTCGTTATCTAGGTGGGTGCCTGGTTGCTAAAACTTGAAACTATATTCCCTCATTATCCAGGTGGGCGCCTGATTACCAAAACTTGAACTGTATTCCCTTGTTATCCAGGTGGGAGCCTAATTACCAAAACTTGAAACTGTATTCCCTCGTTATCCAGGTGGGTTCCTGATTGCTAAAAATTGAAACTGTATTCCCTCGTTATCCAGGTGGGCGCCTGATTACCAAAACTTGAAACTGTATTCCCTCGTTATCCAGGTGGGTGCCTGATTGCTAAAACTAGAAAGTATATTCCCCCGTTATCCAAGTGGGCGCCTGATTACCAAAACTTGAATTGTATTCCCTCGTTAGCCAGGTGGGCGCCTGATTGCTAAAACTTGAAACTGTATTCCCTTGTTATCCAGGTGGGCGCCTGATTACCAAAACTTGAATTGTATTCCCTTGTTATCCAGGTGGGCGCCTGATTACCAAAACTTGAAACTGTATTCCTTCGTTATCCAGGTGGGCGCCTGATTGCTAAAACTTGAAACTGTATTCCTTCGTTATCCAGGTGGGCGCCTAATTACCAAAACCTGAATTGTATTCCCTCGTTATCCAGGTGGGCGCCTGATATTTCAACAAAACAGACAAAACAAAAGAAATTTTTCTGCCCCAGTTTGGGATCTGGGCATATTTGTGAGTGTTAATCGAATCATGTTACCTACAGAGCTCTAAGAATTTAAAAGTTAAATCCCATTATCCAGGAGGGCCCTGAAAACTTCAAATTAAATCTCATCTTAAGAGTGATAACTTTAAAGCTAAATTATATTTTTTAAAGGGAGAACTTACGTTAAAACTTAAAACTAAATCCCATTATCCAGGACGGTTCTGAAAATTTTAAATTAAATCCCATTATCCAGGAGGGTCCTGAAAACTTTTAAAATTAAATCTCATTATCCAGGAAGGTCCTGAAAATTTTAAATTAAATTCTATTATCCAGGAGGGTCCTGAGAACTTTTAAAATTAAATCCCATTATCCAGGAGGGTCCTGAAAAGTCGAGAATGAACTTACCTGAACCATGCTCTCTTCTTGGAGGATTTTGAACAAAATTTCTTGCCCCTAAACCATGCCTTCTTCGTGGGAGGGTCCCTGTGGATTAACAAATTTTCTTGCCCCTGTTTCAGATAAATAAAATTTGTTAGTTTGAAAATGTGGTGGTTAGCTTGTGGTATCATTGCTGAGTGTCTGCTTCCGCCACTGCCATGCTTCATTCTGATTAGCTGCTTCGGGCTAGCAAGGAGTTGTTTGACCTTTTGATTGGAACTGGACCACAAAACCTATGAATGACCTGAATCTCTCACACTCACTTGTTGTATTATGTTTTCATTTTGAAAGTTGTTTCATCCTTGTATTTTCTCAAAATTCAAGATTCAAATGATTGCCTGAACCTTAGTTATCACCATACTTCTCATTCTAAATCATGTCAATTGCGATGTGCCTAGCCGAACTCCTCTTTGTGCAATTTAGAAGCTGGTAGTAAGCTTTGGAATCCTTTGCAGCTTGTTCAACAAGGGCTAACTCGAAAAAGACTTATAAAGATAGACTCAAAGAGCATGGTGAAATGACTTTTGGCAGAAGGAATCAAAGGAAAATTTTGAACACATATGACTACGTGAAGACGAATGGGAAAAGAAGACTTATCTGAGTGAAGCGGCTAGCTCCAATGATCATGACATGCATTTCGGATTGATCAGTCTAATCCGTCCAACCAATCATATTTCAGTTCAAGTCGTGTCTTTATACTTCACAAACCGGGCTTTCACTGATCCAATTTCTCTGTAGAGTCATGAGCCTCATTTGATTTGTAGTGCCCCGAAGGGTTTTCCCCAACAATATTCTCTCCTTTGTTCATATCTCAACTCACCATCGCCCTACGGTGCCCGCGAAGGTTTTCACCAATAAGACTCTCTCATTTTAAAAATTTTCTCAGCTCACCATCGCCTTACGGTGCCTGTGATGGTTTTCACCAATAAGACTGTCTCATTTTAAATTTTCTCTCTTGTGCCCATGAACAAAGCGTTACCCATGATGTAAATCATACCTCTATCTCGCTTAACCTGACATCCTCAAAGATTGATCGGAAGGTCTTTCTTTGGACCGTAATGTAAGCTTTTGGCCAGGGTTAGAAAGAGAGGATGACATGAAGGCTCAAAATAATTTAAGATGAAAAAGGGTCAAAATTACAACTTTTAGAATCGGATCTTTTCAAAACCAAAATTTCTGCCCCAGTTTCTTTGGGTCTGGGGAATTTTAATTTTTATTTTGATGTGATCGAACCGTAAGGCTGCCTACGTATCCTTAAAAGGAATTAGGTCGAACGTTCAAAAGAAAGTTGTTTGTTTTTGTTTCCCTTTTTCTTTTCTTTTCTTTTTTTTCTTTCTTTCTTTCTTTTCTCTTTTTTTCCTTTTCTTTTTATTTCTTTCTTTCTTTCTTTTTTATTTTCCTTCTCTTTTTTTTCATTTTTCTTATTTTTCATTTATTTTTTATCATTTCATTTTTTTTCTAATTCTGCTACTGATTCCAAAAGAAAGATATGAAAGAAAATAAATAAGGCTCAAAAGGGGTAGCAAAGGATGAAAGAATTTGGGTAGCGGAATAAAATGCTTTCGTCATTTCAACCTTGAACATGCCAAGTATAAAAATGCGATTGAAAATAAGCAAATGACTCATGCATAGTACCTCTTGACCGTATCAGAATTGATAGCCATATCTACACATTTGCCTTATATGTGTGTTAAATACAAAGCAACATTGGGCAACATTCTTGTTACAATGAATGGCCCCTGCCAGTTTGGGGCAAACTTACCTTTAGCTTCCACCTGATGAGGGAGGATGCGTTTCAATACCATCTGGCCCACTTCGAATTTACGAGGATGCACCTTCTTGTTGTATACTCTTGCCATTCTCTTTTGATACAATTGACCATGACATATTGCAGCCAATCTTTTCTCATCAATCAAACTCAACTGCTCTAGCCGGGTTTTGACCCACTCATCATCATCAATTTCAGCTTCTACAACGATCCGAAGGGATGGAATTTCAACTTCTGCAGGTATAACTGCCTCAGTTCCATATACTAGCAAATAAGGAGTTGCACCTACTGAAGTGCAAACAGTAGTGCGATAACCCAGTAAGGCGAAAGGCAACTTTTCATGCCACTGCCTAGAACCTTGAACCATCTTACGAAGTATCTTCTTTATATTCTTGTTAGTAGCCTCAACAGCTCCATTTGCCTTGGGGCAATACGGAATGGAGTTCCGATGCATGATTTTGAACTATTGGCACACCTCTTTCATCAAATGACTATTGAGATTAACATCATTGTCTGTGATGATCACCTTGGGAATTCCGAACCGACAAATGATATTTGAATGAACAAAATCCACCACTGCCTTCTTGGTCACGGACTTGAAAGTTACAGCTTCGATCCACTTGGTAAAGTAATCAATGGCCACCAGAATAAACCTATGCCCGTTTTACGCTGCCGGCTCAATTGTTCCAATGACATCCATGCCCCAAGCAACAAAGGGCCAAGGTGAAGACATTGTATGTAACTCAGATGGGGGAGAATGAATCAAATCACTGTGTACTTGGCATTGATGACACTTGCGAACAAAACTGATAGAATCTCGTTCCATGGTGAGCCAATAATAACCTGCTCGAATTATCTTCTTTGCCAAGACATACCCATTCATATGTGGCCCCCAAACTCCAGAATGTACTTCGGTCATGATAGTGGAAGCTTCTTTAGCATTTATACACCTCAGCAGTCCCAAATCTGGAGTCCTCTTGTACAAGATTCCCCCACTTAAGAAAAATCCACTAGCCAGTCGTCGAATGGTTCTCTTTTGATCACCTGTGGCATGTACTGGATATACCCCCGACTTGATATATTCCTTGATATCATGGAACCAAGGTTCGCCATTAATTTCCTCTTTTACCACATTACAATAAGCATGTTGATCACGAACTTGGATATGCACAGGGTCGACATAAGCCTTGTCTGGTTGATGTAACATTGACGACAGAGTAGCCAAAGCATCGGCAATCTCATTGTGAATCCTAGGAATATGTCTAAATTCTACCGACATGAATAGTTGACAATGTTCATGCAGACATTGTTGGTACGATATAAGCTTCAAGTCCCAAGTCTACCATTCTCCTTGAATCTGATGAACCAACAAATCTAAATCTCCCAGAACCAATATTTCATGGACTCCCATGTCTACAACTAACCTCAAACCCAGAATGCATGCTTCGTACTCGGCCATGTTGTTGGTGCAATAAAATCGAAGCTGGGCTGTTACAGGGTAGTGTTGCCCTATTTCAGAGATAAGTACAGCCCCTATTCTGACACCTTTTATGTTAGCATCTCCATCAAAGAAGAGTTTCCAACCTGGATTTTCATTATGGTCAACCTCGTCAACACACATGACCTCTTCATCAGGAAAATAAGTCTTCAGTGGCTCATATTCATCATCCACCGGATTCTCGGCCAAGTGGTCGGCCAAGGCTTGGGCTTTCATTACGGTTCGAGTCACATAGATGATATCAAACTCTATAAGTAAAATTTTCCACTTTGCAAGTCTTCCTTCAGGCATAGGCTTCTGAAAGATATACTTTAGAGGATCCATGCAAGAAATGAGGTAAGTAGTGTAGGACGATAGATAATGCTTCAACTTTTGTGTCACCCAAGTCAGGGCACAACATATCCTCTCAAGCAGAGTGTACTTAACCTCATAGGGAGTGAACTTCTTACTGAGATAATAGATTGCTTGCTCCTTCTTTCCCGTGATGTCATGTTGACCCAACACACAGCTAAAAGAATTATCCAGGACTGTCAAATAGAGAATTAAAGGTCTCTCAAGCTCTGGTGGGACCAGTACAGGTGGGTTCGACAAGTACCCCTTAATCTTATCAAATGCTTCTTGACACTCGCCAGTTCACTTGACTGCAACATTCTTCTTCAATAGCTTAAAGATGGGCTCACAAGTTGTCGTGAGTTGAGCAATAAACCTGCTGATGTAATTTAACCTTTAAAGCAAACTCATCACCTCTGTTTCGTTCTTTGGCGGCGATAACTCTTGGATGGCTTTGATCTTCGACGGATCCAACTCAATACTGCGTCGACTGACCACGAATCCCAGCAGTTTCCCAGAGGGGACACCAAATGCATATTTCGCTGGATTGATCTTGAGTTTGTACCTGCGGAGCCTTTGGAAGAACTTCCTCAAATCCTTGACATGGTCAGACTGCTTCTTTGACTTTATGATCACATCATCTACATAAACCTCAATCTCCTTATGTATCATGTCATGAAATATGGTGGTCATTTCCCTCATATAAGTTGCCCCAACATTCTTCAGACCAAATGGCATTACCCGGTAGCAATATGTCCCCCATGGCGTGATGAACGCTGTCTTTTCTGCACCTTCCTCATCCATCAAGATCTGGTGATATCCCGCGTAACATTCCACAAAAGACCCAATCTCATTCTTGGCACAATTATCGATCAGAATGTGAATGTTCGGCAAGGAAAAATCATCCTTTGGACTTGCTTTGCTAAGATCGCGGTAATCAACACAGACCCTGGTCTTACCATCTTTCTTTGGTATTGGCACAACATTAGCTAACCAATTGGGATATCGCGTGACCCGAATGACCTTTGCAGTAAGTTGCTTTGTGATTTCTTCTTTGATCTTCACACTCATATAAGTCTTGAACTTTCGCAACTTTTTCTTGACGGGAGGGAGTGCTGGATCAGTTGGCAATTTATGAACTACCAGATCAGTGCTCAGGCTCGGCATATCGTCATATAACCATGCAAAGACATCTTTGTACTCAAACAATATTTTGATTATTTCCTCCTTAACTTGCGGTTCTAAATGCACATTTATCTTGGTTTCCCTAACATCATCCTGGTCCCCTAAATTGATTGCTTCAGTTTCACTCAAATTAGGCTTTGGTTTTTCTTCAAATTGTTTTAGCTCTTTACTGATTTCCTCAAATGCTAGTTCTTCATCATATTCTACTTCTTGGATTATTATTTTAGAATTAGATTGGCTTTTAAGACTCGGCTAAAAATTCTTCATGTATATCATGTCATTGCAACCAGCATAAAAAGAACTGTACAAAACAAAATAAAACACTATTAGGAATAACGGAAAACGAGAAATTGCATTTCACTAAAAATAAAAGGATAGAAGGGTTTGAACATCAAAACAAGCAAAAACTAAAAATCTAGATTACAACCCTGGAATAACTCAAATAACAGAAAGGAAAATAAAGCAAACTACCAAAACTCCTTCCTGGTGGGGAGATGAGTAGCTTCCCAATTGCTAAGCTTCACGTTTGGGCCAACGAGCTGCACATATGCTTTACTAGAGCCTTCACCAACTTCTACCATATTGACCTCATCAAACAGACTTTGGAACCTCTTAATCAGCTCTTCATCAACATCGACCACAGGTTTTGGGATTGAGGAGGTTGGAGGTTTTTCGGCCTCTGGCTTGACAAAAAACTTAGAGATGTGTGGGACAGGCTTGGTGAGTGACCATACCTTCTGTTTCAAATTTTTAAACCTTTTCATGTTCTTCTCTGTGGGCATGAATACCAAACGAAATGTACCCGAATTCCCACTGGGGCGCACTGGATGCACAATACCTTGCAGAGATGAGCCCAGACCCTTGCCCGGCACAAAACCATTCTTCAGTATTTCATTCGCTACCATGACAGACGCGGAGGATAGCTTAGGACCCAGAATGCATTTTCCTTCAGGAATATTCTCAACAGACATTGTTTCGAAAGTTTGATAGACCCAAGGTCCTTTATCATCTTCAGCTTCAATAAATGGAACAATTGTGTCATTACAAGCTGACAGGTCCTCATCACCGTGCACCACTATTTCCTGCCTGTCCCATTCGAACTTCACCATTTAGTGCAGAGAAGATGTGACTGCCTTAGCAGCATGTATCCAGGACCTGCCCAACAACAAATTGTAGGAGACAACCACATCTAATACTTGGAATTCCATGGTGAACTCAACCGGTCCTATCGACAATTCGAGCATTATATCTATGATAGAATCTTTACCTCCCCTATTAAAGCCTCGAACACACACACTGTTCAAGTGGATTCTTTCGGTGCCAATCTTCAATTTTTGCAGAGTAGACAGGGGACAAATATTTGTACTAGAACCATTGTCAACCAAAACCATTGAGACAACAGAATCTTCGCACTTCACCGTGAGATAAAGAGCTCGGTCATGTTCTATACCCTCCATAGGAAGTTCATCATCTGAGAAAGTGATCCTGTTTACTTCGAAGATCTTGCTAGCTATCTTTTCCAAGTGATTCACTGTGATCTTATCAGGAACATGTGCCTCATTCAAAATTTTCATCAAGACCCTGCGATGTTCATCTGAATGTATCAGCAAAGACAAAAGAGAAATTTGAGCTGGTGTTTTCTTTAACTGCTCTACAATGGAATAATCCTGCACTTTCATCTTTTTTAGGAACTCCTCAGCCTCTTCCTCGGTGACTGATTTCTTTACTGGCATTTGGATATCCTTGAATGGCTTGGCTTTCCTTAATTCTTCTGGAGTGAAACATCTCCCAGAACTAGTTAATCCTCTAGTTTCATTAACTTCTTCCACTATTTCTTTTCCTTTGTATCACTATCACTTGTTTGTAATTCCACGGAACAGCCTTGGCATCAACCACTGGCAGCTGGGTTACTGGTTTAATGATGATAGGGGTAATAAGATCCCCCTTCACAACTATGACAGGCTTACTTGGAATCCCTGGCACTACCACTTTTGAGCTTTCCGGACTTGCCCCAATATCTTTTGAAGGCCCTTTCACGACCAACATCGGTGGCTTCAAATTGAGTGAGCTCGGCTTTTTTGTCGCCCCTTCAACTGTCAAGGGCTTTGCTTTGGTAGAGTCTGGAGCTTTAACCAAATTACTTTCACTGGCCCGAATCATCATGACGGACTTAGAAGAATTCTTTGGGCCCTATCCTTGTGAACTATTTCAATCATATGCATCTCTGCATGGGCTGGCAAAGGGTTTTGGTTGATGTTCGGCATGTCTGGGCTTTGGACTACAATTTGATTTGTATCAATGAGCTCCTGGATTGCCCTTTTCAAATGCCAGCACTTCTCTATTGCATGCCCTGGAGCATCAGAACAATAGGCGCATCTTAGGGAATAATCAAGGTTTTTGGGAGGGGGATTTGGTATCTTTGCCTCAATCGGCCTCAAGACGTCCAACTGTCTTAACCTTTGAAACAGACTAGTATAGGACTCTCCAAGCGGGGTAAAGGTTTGTTTCCGCTGCTGTCTCTCTCTTCTATACTCTGGCCTTTTCAAAAATTTGAACTATTGGGGTTTTGGTAGGGTTATGGAGGTGGATAGGTATTTTTTGGAGCTGGGTAGGTATTCTGTGGGGCTGGGGCATGCCATTGTGGGTAAGGAGGGGGTTGAGCATATGAATGTGCATTATGAACAAGGTATAAGGATGGCCTAGCTGAGTATTGGGCGTTTTGCGGGGAAAAGTAATGTTTGGTAGATTATATGGAGCTTGGGCGTTGGTTTGAGGTCGGGGTCGAGGATGGGTGTACTGATAAGGTGAACCCCTATGGCCATGCCATGGTCCAGAGACAACCATGGCGACATCGTCCTTCTTTTTCTTGCCTAGCAAACTTCTGGTACCACTCTAGATTGCCTGGGTGGTTGTTTTTATAGCAGAATAGCTCATGATCTTGCTCGACTTGAGCCCCCCTTCCACCATTTCTCCCATCTTTACCACATCATTGAAAGATTTACCAATGGTTGAGATCAAGTGACCATAGTAAGTGGGATCCAGGGCTTGAAGAAAGTATTCAACCATCCCGTCTTCTTCCATCGGAGGATTGACTCGTGCAGCTTGCTCCCTCCATCGGAACCCATATTCTCTAAAGCTTTCACTGGGTTTCTTTTCCACCTTGGTCAAAGATAGGCGGTCTGGGACAATGTCTATATTGTACTAAAAGTGCCGGGCAAAGGCCTGAGCCATATCGTCCCATGTGTACCACCTATTGGCGTCCTGGCGGGTGTACCATTCTAAAGCTGCCCCACTCAGACTCTAGCTGAAGTACGCCATCAGTAATCCGTCTTTTCTCCCGGTGCCTCTCATTTTATTGCAATAACCCCTTAGATGAGCTACAGGATCCCCATGTCCATCGTACAAGTCAAACTTGGGCATCTTGAACCCGGCAGGCAGTTGGACATCGGGGAACAAACACAAATCCTTGTAGGTCACACTCACCTGGTTTCCCAACCCTTGCATATTTCTCAATGATTGCTCCAGACTCTTTACCTTCCTAAACATCTCCTCTGCGTTCTTGGGTGGTTTGTCAGTTTCAACATGAGGCTCAAATTGGGGGGTGGAAGAGTAAGGATCTAGGACTTTGAAGGTGGGTTTCAAGGCATAATATTGGGTATCTGGAGCTGGAAATGCAGGCTCACTAGAGGATCGGTGGAGGGTAGCTTATGGAGGGGGTACGAAAATAGGAGCAGATGTCGGAGTAGGGTACGAGGTTGTTTTGGCTAGTGGAGCCTGGAAAGTTTGGGCCGAAGTGCCCGGGTAGTTGTGGTAATGGGTAAAGCCCGGTGCGTGTTGTGGGGAAAGATCAATGGTATTGGGCATCTGGGATTGAGAGAGTGGTGGAATGGAAGCAGGGTTTTCTGTGTAGTTGGTAGGGAACGAGGGTGGAGGGTTCCCCTTAATCCAGGCTTGATACATTTCTGCCATCTGATGCTTCAACCTCCGGACCTCCTCTTGCAGTTCCGATTCCAACTCAACAATCTCTCTTGGTGGGTCTACAACTGCAGTGTCTGTTTCCTTGCTAGCCATGACTGTTTGACGCTTTGATCAGGTGTTGTATGGATAACTTGCTAGGATGCCAACAAACTAACCACCTTCCTAAAGTTACATAAAGATAACAGAGGACAACAACACAAAACCACCATGTTAGCGTTAGGGCATTTATCAAATAATAATATCACGTTATGTGCAATGCACCTAGCAACAATTAACGGTTCTAAAATGGCTTTAAGGGTCGCAAGGTCATATGGCATCATCCTAATTGCTCATTTCAATCCTTCCTTCTCTTTCTTTTACAACACCTCTTATCACTCTTTTCTCTTTTTCCCTTTTTTTTGATTTTTTAAACCCCAAATGATTTGATCGAACCCGTTGTAGGTTGCCTACATATCATATCCCTCATCAATCAGACCAAACGTAGTTCTGGAAGAGTGATGAAAACTAAACTAAAAATAAAATCTTTTGGGATTTTTCATTTTAAAACTTTTCGATATTAAAATACAATGGGAAGTACGATAATGAAAGACATGACAGACTCGACTACACTATGACAGACTCTAACACTATCTAAAGGACTCAGTACTCCTAGACAAGACACGAAAGTAAAAGGCAATATAAGACAATCTCAAAACATCTAAATAGAATGACTCCTCAAGCTGCCCCTGAATGCGACGGTCCTGGCTGAGACGGGTCTGATGAAGGTCCGGATGGCCCTGTCAATCATGTCGAATCTAAGCTCTGTATTATACCCTGCAAGGACACCTCGAAGCTGGTAATGAGAATCCTGGAATGTGAGCCTGCATCTGGAAGGTTGACTCTAGTAAGGTACTCAATGTGTTGTCCCATGTTTTCTACCAACCCTGCCAAGTGTGATCTAAATGACTGAAGTGTAGCTCGAACCCCAACCCTTTCTGTTGCATGGGCCTCCTCTGCATGGGTAAATCGATCCATCAACTGTCTAAGTAATATCTGCAAGGTGGCCTCCTCGTCAAATACTCCTTAACACGTCGGGGCAATGGCCTGCTAACCCCCCAGTGAGTAGACTGTAGCCATATGAAGTACTCATGGGTATACCCAGGTGAATGCGGGTCAACTGCTAAAGTATCTCTACCCATCTTCATTGCATGACGCCAATAGGTCTGGATGTCGACCTCCTTATGAGGCATAATGTCAAATTCCCTAGTGAAGTCGCGAGAATCAGGAATGTAGGGGATTTCTTGTCGTCTCCCTAACTGACGCATCACTCCAGCAGGGGTATATGGTCTAGTACACCAAAGTCCAATCAGTACCAAGAAGTCTTGCACGCGAGATCCTGCTAAGATCACGTCCAAATCAATCCATATGTATGACCACAAAATCTTCTCTTCAGTCAAGGATCCTAAATAATCAACCCAATCTTGAACTCCGAGTGGTAAGGCAAACTTATCGAACGTCATTCTATACTCGATACACTTCACTCGATCTCTCAGACAACGGTCAATCACATCTTTCTCAAACATGGCGGAGGGATGTAAGTGTTCCATCATCCATAGCTGTAGCAACAAGTTGCTTCCCTCAAAGAACCTCCCACCTTCTCGAATCCTGGTCAAAGCACGATAGATCTCTAAATTGTCAGAACCAAGGTGACTTTACTACTGTGTTTATCATGGAAAAGTGCAAAGGCTATTGACCCCAGATGTGTGCTAATATGTCTACCCTCCAAAGGAAATACCAGGAGACCCAACAATGCAATAACGAAGACCATAAGACGCCTCTTCTTCCAAGAATCATATGATATGGTAAATTCATCTATGAAAGACTCATACCCAATAAGACGAGCAAACTTGTCGAATAAAAAGTCCAAAGGTACCCAATATTGATCTAAACATCCCATGTGATTTTCTAAATCCATCCCTATGATCTTAAGAAACTTGGTGCTTGAATGGGCCCTTCGTAAATCAAATCCTTGTCTAGGTATGGCAAGCGAGTTAACCCGGCTATCTGAGCTAATGTGGGTGTCATCTCAAGATCCCAAACTTGAATACCATTCCCTGTGGGTCCCAAAATGTCAACATTTCTTCTACAAGGTCGGGACGAGGGGTGATGTCCATCAAAGAAATAAGAGTCCCTAATTTACCCATCAGGTCACGCTGCTCAAGTAATGTGAACATGTTGTACCATTTTACTAGCCTTCTAGGGACTTTGGCCACCATTGATACTCTAGCGTTGGTAAGTGGATCCATACCTGAATGGGGAAAACATGGTTAATGAATCAAGACATTATGCGACGCCACAACATTTCCTAGGGGACGTTTGGGCTATTTTTGCAAAATGGCCTGAGGGGTCGAAAGTGGCTAAAAGCGCAAAATCAACAAAGGTGACCTCAAGGACATGAAAATACCTCACTAAAGCTTATACGGATTCAAACTCCCAATAATCATGGCCCAAAATTAATTTGCAGAAATGACCCGTTTTGCAAAAACAGCCGATATGGCTAGAAGTGGCTAAAGATGCAAACTTGAAAAGAACGGACCTTAAATAATATGACACATAGTTATGGACTCAAGATCCTAAGACATGAGTTATTGAACCACTTTTGCGAAAATGACCTCATTTTGCAAGAATGGCCGATATGGCCGAAAGTGGCTAGACATGCAAGATATGACTAAGATCCCGCAAAGCCAAAAACCTAAGACTTACTAGGAAGACTGGACCTTATGTGGGTTGCCTACATATCACGTCTCGAAAGACGAGAATCAGGTATGCGTAGTTCGGGAAGATCGGACATGGAAGAAAGCTTTAAAATGAAATGCAACTAGTTTGGAAAAACTATTTTTTGTCTTATTGGAAAAATGATGAAAAATGTAAAATATCTTTGGATTTTCTTTTTCTCTCTTTTTTTTTTTTTGAAAAATGATGGAAAATGTAAAATCTTTTTTGGATTTTTCTTTATCTCCTTTTTTTCTTTTTTGAATTTTTCGAAAGTGATAGAAAATGTAAAATCTTTTTTGGATTTTTCTTTTTCTCCTTTTTTTTTTGAATTTTTGGAAAATAATGGAAAAATGTAAAATCTTTTTGGATTTTCTTTTTCATTTTTTTTTATTTTCGAAAAACTATGAAAGAAAAATGTGAGTGGGCCTTGCTTGCTTCATTTTATACTTCGCCCTCAAATATCGTTGGTCCGCCAAATAACCCGTTTACCCCTAAAAAAATGCAGCATGTAGCACAGAAGGATGATTAAATGTCTTTTTTGGGCCATAAGCCCATTTTGACATAATTTGGATAGGCCTCCTATAACGGGACACGGTGCCTGGGACCAAACCTTGGTAGGTTTAAATGATATGACGCATATAAGTATGACCTAAAGGCTGACCTACAGTTGGAGTTCACTAGACAAGGCAATTCGGGGCGGCACGTGGTCGATGGCGGCTGCTCTAGCTGTCCGCCCACTCCATGCTCCCACGTCACCCCCTAAAGACATGAGTGACTCACAAAAAAAGCCGTGTACGCTCAAACGTACTCCAGAAGACTTGTTGCAGAAAGAAGACTCGGGGTCATGCAAATGATGACAGTTATAAAGCAGTAAACACATAAAGCAAAAACTGTAAACACATAAACAACTAGCAAATAATAACAAAATATAAAAACATAATCAAGTAAAGCTAATGAAAAAGCATAAAAACTTCAACCAAATATTCTAAAAACCAACAAGATCGTAGTATCAGCTCGAACCCGCAGTTCCCCAGCAGAGTCGCCAGAGATGTCACACCCCTTTTTAAACAAACTTCACTAAACCCTATATTAAATATAAAAAGGATTTTGTAAAGCTTGAAAAGGGTTTTCCAATTAGAACGTGACAAAAATTGTACTCAAAAGGAAAATAACTCAGAGTCGCCACCTGACTTTGATTTCGGTGTGCCAGGTCACCGTTTTAAAATGATTTTTCCTTTTAAAATGTTTCAGACTCTAAAACCAAGTCCACACCAGAGATTCGGGTAAGGGGGTTCATTTGACTCAGGGAGAAGGTGTTAGGCACTCCCCAAGTCCCATAACTAGTGCGGTTGCGTACTCGATCTAGTTGGCTTTTAGAATATTCAATTTAAGATAAAATCACTGAAAAGCAAAATAAACACACACGAGGCTTGAGGTCATCCCTGCCTAATAAAAGAAAATAAAAAGGGAAGGAAAAGAAAAATCCTAAGCTAACCTATGCTAAGACTTCTCCACCACGCTCGTCAAGGCCTCCATTACATAGTTCTTCGGGGTATACCCCGGATAATAATATATACAAACCCCTCGGAGCATTCCCCGGATAAATTTAACTAAGAGAATGACCCCTTGCCTAGAAATTAAAAGCAAAAAATAGAAAAATCATAATATTGCCTACCCAAATGTTGTCGGCCTAAAGCATGCTCCTAACGGACAATGTAATAAAATAAGCAAATAAAAGAAAAGAAAATTCTAAATCATGCTCAGATTTTACAATTAATTTCCTTTGCTAGACCAAGCCCAAGTCCTAAATAAGTAAGCAAATTAACACTAATGGGCCAAGCCTTTCTCCCAACCCCCATGGCCTAACATCAGAAATATTTCAATCCAATCATTCGTGCATAGCATGTAAAACAGACAATCAAGCAAATAGAACAAACACAATCCAAAGGAGGCAACCGTACGAAAAATAAGACAAACTGAAGCTATCGACTTCATAAACAAGCAACAACAAATCAGTGTTCAAATGAATAGAGCACCCCATCACATACTGAATAGTTTTAACTCCATTTAATTAAAGCTTAAGCCATGGAAAATCTTGCCGCAAATCAGAAAAATTGACATACCAATTTAGTAAATTAACCGCGGAGAAGCCAGATTCTTACTCACAAAATTACTACACTAGATTGTTAGTCATGAAGGAATAATGCATTTGCAAGAATTTAACAAAGGAAAAATCCTTTCAGAACTTACGACCTGAGACTAACATGTATTTTAAGGAACATGGGGTTTCTTCGACTAATCATTATGAGAAAAGAAACAGTTAAAACGTGTTTAAGGAAAAGAGATGTCAAGCTATGTATTCTGTTTTTGAGAGCTTTAAACTACTTTATCAAAAGAAATTCACGACTGCAAAATAAAACCAAGTTGAACTTAAAGAATGACCGAAACAGAATTTGCGGCGCTTAAATTCAAACTCTAAATTCCGCCGGCCGTCGATCAATTTTCAAGCAAAACACAAATTACTCGTCAAAAGAAATCAACAGGTGTGAACAGATTGTACGTCAACAAACCAAAGACGAATGGATCTAATTTGGAAACTTAACTATAATCTAAATGCTTCATTTTTCAACTACTCATATTCTAACACATCGTGCAGCTAGATGGCACATTGCATAACAAGAACAGATTGACAAACAACATTCTCGAGCACAAATCACAACTAGAAACTAACTGCAAACACAACCTCTACTAAAGCACGATCAAATATCTATCACTAGAGAGCGAATTCCCTACGACTCATATCATATTTCGATCACCATTAACGAGAATAAGAAGGAAGAGATGAACCTGGAATTGTAAAACTCTTCTTAATAACAGAAAGCAAGAAATTCAGCTACAAACTTCGAGTCTAGAATCCGAGTGAGAAAACAGGGCTGACTTCGAACAAGGAACCTCGTCCAAAATTCACGAACGGACAACAATTTGAAACTCGAACTCGAGCACCTCAAGCAGTCTCCATGTTCGCAGACCAAAACTCAAAATTGAAATTCCACGATTGAAAAAGCAGTAAAGAGATGTATATATTTTTTTTGTGTTAGTTTCTAATTTTCGAAAATGGAATAATACTTGAACAAAAATCAAACTCAAACTGTTTTTTGTATTTTTGTTTTTTGGAATTGTAACTCAACCGAAAATGGACAAAAAAAAATGAGAAGAAAAGAAGAAACTTCCTATTAGAACCCTAATTTTTCCTAACCTTTTTCTCCCCCTATTCTCTGTTCCAGACCCAAATATATAGCTCTCTCCCGAAGCTTCTCTCCTTCCTTTGCAAGAAATCGCCAGAACCCTTCAAAAATCCGTGTGGACCCCCCAAACAAGATCCGAAAATCCTCATTTTTAGAAAAAATCAAAAAATGGAAGTCTTGGATCAAAATTTAATCCAATGGCTCCCATTTTCTAACATTTATTTCAAGAACTCGGATTTTTGTTTAAGCAAAAAGAAATAAAAGAAGAAATCCGCGTGAATCGGATTGAAATGATGAGATTTGTATGGAATGAATGATGTAGAAGAAGGAGAGAAGAGAGGAGGGGACCATGGGCTAACACGGGCGAGTACATCGCCCGATTTGGGCGAGTTGGAGGGGCTGGCGCGGTGGATTCGTGTAGGAGAAGGGGTGGGGCGCCTGGTGGTCTCTTAGGTTTAGGATTAGGGTTTAGTGTAAGATTGAGCTTTTGTATGGTTTTGGAGGATTAATATTGGCCCTAGGATTTAGTGAAATGGAAGGCTGAGATTTAAAGGGCATTGGGCGGTCGTTGGTGTTGGGTCGGACCTGGGTCAAAAGTTGGGGCTGAAGGGTAAGGGATTGGGCTGCCTTGATTTGGGCTTCAAAAATGTGCGAAATTGGGCAAAAAATAACTGAAAATTCAAATTAAATACCTATAAAAACTCTAAATTAATTTGGATAAACTATTAGTATTAAAGATAAAACTAAAAATTAAAGTTGGAACTATTTTTGGTATTTTCAAGGATTATATTAAGATTAGAATAAGTTAAAAGTAATATATCTTTCTAAAAATACCTAATACTGAATTCAATAGAAAGTGAAACTTATTTTGTATTTTTTCAATTTTATGTGCCTTAAAATTAAAATTAATAATAAAGTGAAATCATATAGAAATAAGCTCAAGTAATATTCTAAAAATATTAGGACTATTAAGGATAATTCTAATGTGCGGGCCAAAATTACATGTCTACACATCTAAAACAACTCTTTCAACACTTCTTAGATTAATGTAAACAACCTTTTGGTCTTTTTGGCCTAAAACAGCCGTTTCAATCCTCTTTATCTCAAAAATTTAAACACTTGTATGGTAGTTATTGCGTGAACCTGTTTGATTGGGCACAAATTTTAAGTAAAATTAAAGATTTTTGAAATTTATGGTTACAAAGTATTTGTGTGAAGCATGAAAGAGAGACCGGTTTGGCCTGCAACCAACAACAACACCAACCTCAAAACGAAAGAAAAAAAAAGTCATTTGATTTCAAGAATGGAGAGTGTGTTCAGTGCACATGCCTGGTCCCGCCAACCCAATGGTCTATGGGTTTTTTGGAGTGAACGTGACGATGCAGCGCAGCTTCAGAATCACTTCTCCTTCAGTAAGAACTTACTATATTTTATTGTCTCATAAATTTTAGGGAAGAAGAATTTTTGGTTTTTGGTGGGGTTGAAATTATTTTGATCTTTATACATGGGATGAAAGTCAGCTAAGTATAAATTCTGAGATACACTGCCAATTTCATCTTCATTACTTCAAAATTTTGTCCTTTTTAATACTTTTGGGATATTCTAGCAGTTTGTATCCATTGTGATAAGGGGAGTCTTAGCGTAATTGGTAAAATTTTTGCCATGTGACCACGACGTCATAGATTCAAGCCGTGGAAACAACCTCTTGCACAAATACAGGGTAAGGTTGCGTACAGTAGACCCTTATGGTCCGGCCCTTCCCCGAACCCGCACATAGCGGGAGCTTAGTGCACCGAGCGGCCATTTTTTGTATCCATTTTGACAATCATTTCCTTAAGAACTGTTGGACTTCCTATTTGCCCATGAATGAGGAGAAATTTTTTTGCTTTGGTGGGTTAAAATTATGTTTTTCTATCAGAAGCAAAACATTATATCTGTCCAACCATTGGCGGACAACGTTACCAAGTACCTGAGCTGGTGGGAGATAACAGGTACCTCGTGTAATTAGTCGAGATGCGTTTAAGCATGCTCAGGCACCACAATTATCAAATATAAAAAAGAAATGTTGATCTTTATAGATGTGATGGGAATCTACTAAGAATTTTCTAAAATACATTGCAAGTTTCACTCCCATTGCATCAAAACAAGGTTCTTTTTGTTTCTTCTTTGGGATTATCATTAGTAGTACTGTATCACGGATTTGAATTCAAGGAAATTCCTTAAATTAGATAAAGGTAACTTAATTGCTATGGCCAATCAGTAAAATTGTTGCTACAAGCCTTTTACAGAACCTGGGAGTAATATTCTTTGTACTACCTAAATGTAGCTTTAGGCTACAAGTAAAGAAGGGCAGTCCGGTGATTAAGCTCACGCTATGCGCGGGGTCCGGGGAAGGGCCGGACCACAAGGGTCTATTGTATGCAGCCTTACCCTGCATTTATGCAAGAGATTGTTTTCACGGCTCGAACCCGTGATCTCCTAGTCACGTGACAGTAACTTTACCAATTAGGCTACAAGTACTAATACAATATTTGTGCATGCCACAGCTGCAGATGTTGTTACTAAACGCATGGCAATCAAGGAAAGAGTTAAGATTGCACTCCAACGTGTAGAGAAATTATCCTGCAATTATCTTATTCAGTTCTGGGCTAGTATTGTAATTGATGGCCAGACTTTCCTAACAACTTCAGATCAGCCTTTTGGTCTTAGCAGACTAGATGACAGACTATGTTCGTACAGGCAGAAGTGCCTGAGCTGTGCAATTCCTGTTGAGCTGAAGAACGGTACCCAATGTGAAAATGACCTTGGTCCCCCCGGACGTGTTTTCAAACATAGGTTGCCTGAACTATGTACAGACGTGAAGAATTACAGCCAACAAGAGTTCCCTTTACGGGATGATGCTGCAGCCTGGGGCATACAATGGTGCTATACTGTTCCTGTCTTTGATTCATCTCGAGACACCTTTGTCGGGGTCCTTGAGTTGGTCACCAGTCACCAAACAAACGACTGGATGTTTCAAAACTCTGTCTTGCTCATTTTCAAGATGCTCCAGGTTTTTACGCATACCTTCAGCTTTTTCCAACCTTAAATGTTGAACCTCTTGCTCATCTTGTTGTCATCCATGATCCCTTTTGATACACTGTTTTCCTTTCACCATTTCAGAAGAAAAAAGAAGAGGTAACGAGAAAATAGGAAACTAAAAACTAGTTACTCAAGCTTATTGTAGTCAAAAATCACACATCATCTTGTATCTTTTTTTTTTTTTTGCTGAACTATTTGAGGGAATTAAGAGAAAGGAGACCAGATAAACAAAGTTCAAACATAATTGGCATTTATTTTTCTTTTATCTTAAATTATATATCTTTGTGAGAAGAACAGGGCATACAATGTGTTTTACTTCCTAGTCTCCAAGACACTGCAGAAACAATTTATATTGATATCTCATGTTTTTATTCATCCATTGGTTAGACTTCTTTTGGAAGTTCAGCTTCAATTTTCACTTCAATGTATACTGCAGGTAACTATCACAAGAAACCATGTAAAATCAAAAAAGTTAGCCATCTTACATAACACCCAATGGAATCATATCCAAACTCAAAAAGCTCTACTGCCATTCTCTATCAAAATCCAAAGGTTAATGCGGAAAGAAACAAAATTCATCTTCAATTAATTACCCAAAAAAGAAATGCTGATATCAATGTGGAATTGTTTAATGGAAGCTGTGACGTTTGGTTATGATCTATCCAAAGGTTCCAGTCTCCAGCTTGAAGACCTAATAAGAGTTAATTCGTACGGGAAATAGAATATTGTGACCTTAATGTGATAAAAAAGGTGGGTGGGGGAAGAAAAAGAAGTAAGCAGTATAACAGTAATGACAGGGCAAGCACCAGGGCTTTGGTTCAATAGCAAAGGTAGTAAACACATGATGCATGTTAGGCACACGTCACGAGTTCGAAACCTAACTGATGAACAAGTCTATTATTTAAGTGGGCAGAGAGAGGGATTGGCCTATTATCCACCGAGTTTAGAAATTGAAAACAACAGATTTCTTGGTTATTTAAAAAAAAGGAATGAGAATTTAATGCTTGAATCAAGGGTGCTGGACTTAATTGGATACAGAAACAGAAAAAATGTAAATCTTCTTTGAGTTCTTGAGACATTATCAGTACTGTAGGCCAGTTATTATCAAACGTTGCAAGTCCAAGGCACTTGTGTTTTGGAAATTTGAGATGAATTGCCTTTTGCAAAGATTGATTACTACTGAACTGAAGCTTCTGTTTCCACTTTTGACTTCCTTTTAGGTGGTGGATCTGAAATCTCCGGAACCATATTGTCCGCTTAATTGGAAAGTAAGTTGTCCAGTAGATCAAGCTCTTTTCCAGTAATGTCTCCCTTCGGACCATATTTATTTCCTTTGGCTCTTTTTGTTTAAGCTTCAGCGATATCTCTATTTTGAATTCATATTAACAAAGACAGTCTCAAGGCAGGTTTTGGATGACCAGATATGTACTCTTGCTCGATTATACAAGTCAATAGAAATGGTATGTCAAAAACATCAATTTCCTTTTGCTCAGATTTGGGTCAGTGTTGCTGATTCACGGGAAAAGCTATCACTGTTAGACAACGATACATTGCAATCAATGATAACCAAAACTTAAGATTCAAATATGCTAGTGGTCTTCAATACATGTTTGAAGGCTACAGTGTTGTAGGCAGGGCTTTCTCATCAAAATCTTCATGCTTTTGCCGAGATGTAACACAGTTGAGCATAATGGAATACCCCTTGGTAACTTGTGCTCGTGAAACTGGTTTAACTGGTTGTTTTGCAATCTGTTTAAGTGCTCCGGGCAATGATGACAATGTTTACATACTAGAGTTCTTCTTGCCCCCAAATGAGCTTCTGCATAGAAATCTACAAGTCTTCCTGAAGTTAGTTTTGGACACGGTGAAACAACAGTTGCAACACTTTGAGGTTGCAGTCGGACATGATTTTGGATAGAAGTTACCTGTTGAAGTCATCAAGATTTCTTCTGACGATGACCTTGATTCTTTCGAGATCTGTCAGAATACTAAAGAACTGCATAACGTTGAGCCATTGCCAAATGGAGGAGAGTTGATGTTGCCTGACACAGCAACAGCAGTATTTTTCTTCCGAAACAAATCAACAACTGAGTTTGGATATTGATGAGATAACTGCTGCAAGGGATAGCATAGCTGTAAGTGAAGAACAGTGCAATTCCACTGGATCTTCAACTAGCGCTGAAACCTCACAAAACAAAGAAAGAAAACTGCAGCTGGAATTATCAACACGACAGGCAAAGCAGGGAGCAAATGCTGTGAACGAAAGAAGAAACAGTAAACGGACTTTTACCTCCGAGTCAGAGATTCAGAAAGAAAGAGAGAGGATAGAACGAGATCATAACATCAACCTCAAAAAAATTGAAGACCGTTCGTCAATGATTCAAGATGCCGCTGCCGATGATTTGGGAGGTATCATAAACTCTTTCCAAAACTCTTCTGCTTGTATCTTTCTTGTTTCTTTAAGAATAGTACATATGAAGCAAATGATCCATATAAATGATACTAACATAAGCAAATTAAAACATAACAATTGAGAATCCAACACTTAATGTAGTCCCAAATCCGTAATAGATTCCATGAAGCATATTCTAGAGAGTCATTATAACTGTGTAGCTTAGTTCTTGTTGAGGAGAAAAAAGAAAAGCATATCTAAGCATAGAACAATAAGTGGGGCTCACCAATGAAACACTCCGTCTCTACTTCAGCACCTATACAACTCATTACAATATCAAGTTCACAACATGTTCCAAGTCATTATTAGGATATGCTCGAGGGGTCCGAGTAGTACACCATATTTGCGAAGAGTCCTTTTAATCTAGTTAGAAGCTCCTATGTGATTTTAAGGTAAAGTGTAAGACCTAAAGAAATTCTAGATTTGAATATCCCAAATTTGTCTTAAAAGGTAAATTGTTTACCGGTGATTGGAATGAAATGGAGCCAAATTGAGCTAGCGTTTGGGCATAGACTTGGTTGAAACTAGAAAAAAAAAAAACCTTTTGAAGATGAGATGAAAAATGGTTTTTGGAAGTTGAAATTATGTTTGGAGATGCATTTTACTTGAAAAGAAGTTGAAGTTTTGTGAGAAGAAAACTTTAAAAACTAGTTCAAACCATGTTTTGAAACTTGAAAAACTCTTCTCCTAAAACCGCCCAAAAACTGGTCACTTTTTATAACCAAACAATGTTTTCAATTGTTTTTTGCAAAAAACTTATGGCCAAAGCGGGAGCTGAGTGAATGGATACGGAGGATTCATCTAGCGGTCTCTAACTAGCTAGTATTGAGACGTAGTTGATCGATTGAATGATTGATATGATTTCTTTATCTTCTCCTTTCCTTTAGTCCAAATCATATGTGTATATTGTAGTTTAAGATTCACTGAAGACATTTTTGTACCTGGGATTATTCCAATGCAGTTGGCAAATCAACACTGAAGTGTGTATCTAGATTATACGGTATAACTAGATGGCCGCCCAAGAATAAGGAGAAGAAAAGAAAATGCTCCCACTCTCGTAAAATGAAATCCATCCTCCCTGCTGAGGAAGATGTCAATGGTAGTACAAAATTCCAGCAATCTTCTGATTTTCCTAACAAGGAAGACACAATTAATGGAGCTAAAGTTGGAGCACATGTTACAGAAATCCGAGATGGTACAGCTGTGATTACAAAGGTGAAATATGGAGATAGGATGCTAAAATTGCAGCTAACTCTTTCTTCTAAGATGAAGGATTTAGAAGAGGAAGTGGCAAAGAGGGTCGAGTCATCGATTGAAAGTTTTGATTTCACGTATGTAGATAAAGAGGGGGATACGATACTGATAAAATGTGATGAGGATTTGACGGAATGTTTTCTGCATTTTAGATCTTCAGAAAGCGCGACTGTTAAGATGTTCTTCACCCCAAAGTCTTAAATTATGCAAGTCTTTCTTTCTTTCTAGTATCTGTAGTTGGTTAGCCTTTGAATACTTTTCTCTCCGAATGAAGTTGGTAGCTCTTTTCTATGTTGCGCGGACTCTCCAAAATGATGTCGAACCAATGTCGGATCCTTCAAAAATGCACTACTTTTGGAGATCCGACACATATCCAACGACTTTTTCGGAGAGTCCGAGCAACATAGGTTCTTTTGTTGATGATAGATGTCAGTTCACATACAGATGAACACAAACCTTATTGCACAGCTAGAAGAGGCATACTTCAGTCCTAGTGGAAATATAATGTAAAAACTGTAAGAGCATTTTCAAAGTAATTTCTAATGTTTTCCCTTGTTCAAATTCTTTCTATTTTTGAGTTCCTATTTTCCTTTGGCAATTTACAATCTTGATTTTTCCCTATAAAGATATTATCCTTCCTACCCTGTCTTTACTGGATAAAACAATATGATGGGAAATGGAATGATCAGTAAGAATAATGTTTATGGACTTGAACTGGATGGGTGATTGGCAAAAAGGTTTCACCTTTGTTTGTTCTCTGTTTATTGTTGCTGTATGGGTTGCTCTGATGGTAAGCAACCCCCACTTCCAACTGAGAGGTTGTGAGTTCGAGTCTCCCTAAGAGCAAGGTGGGAAGTTCTTGGAGGGAAGGATGCCGGGGGTCTATTTGGAAACAGTCTCTCTACCCTAGGGTAGGGGTAAGGTCTGCGTACACACTACCCTCTCCAGACCCCACTAAGTGGGATTATACGTCGTCGGCGTCGGCGTCGGCGTCGGCGTGGTCGTGGTGGTGGTGGTGGTGGTGGTGGTGGTGGTTGTTGTGAGCTATATTTAGAGCAACTTCATTCGGTTTGTTTGGAAATTAGCTATATTGGAAAGACAATTGCACTTGAAATAATACGATAAACTGCATCGGTTGCAACTTTTTTAATAATGCCATATATTAGTTGAACTAAGGTCAAAATTGACAAATTTTAGGACAAGAAGCCTACGGGTGGAAAGAACAAATCTTTAGGCTGAGACACAGATATATCGCTTTCATTCTATCCTCTCCACCTTTTGAATGAGAATGACCACCTCCTTGTGCAACATTTTGTAATGAGACTTGAAACTTTAATGCAAAAAAAGAAGTGTTATTGTCTTTTTTTTTTCATTTTTTATTAAAGGGTGGTTCTAATCTTTTTGGCAAATTACGAAAGAGCAACTTAGGGCCTTGAAAAAGCTTGTAATCTTGAACCATATCTCATCAGAGTATCGAGTAGCTTTGAACTCATTTTTTCAAGAAATATGTTTTCATATGTATAAAAGACATGGAAAGCATTTTATAAAGTAGTGAAAATTAGTGAGAGTTGGATTGAAAACAAAATTTTCTTAATCCAAAATTGTTAACATCCACAAGTAAAAACACCAATGGAAGTTCTCTTACAAACTCCAATAAATGGCAACCAAACAATATCTGGTAGCCTAAATGACTCAAGCAAGTGTAGTGCCGTGAGGAAGGGAGAAAAGTCTTGTACTTCTAAAATATAAGGTAATAATTCAACAAATGATAGCAGCTTGGTTTTTTTGAAGTCCTGCACATAAATTTACTTGGTAAAAAATAATATTATAATTGCCAAAAAAATCAACAAATTATCTGTTACTCAATCATTCCTGATAGAAAAAGTTGTAAAGAACTCCAAAGCTGCACCAATAGAATTCTCATTACTTGGTAAAATAGTATCCCCTATTGGAGAAAAGACTAATGTTTAAACGTCTGCATCGTTTGCCACTACACGCATAGCACATAGACATCTATAAAAAGCAAACTTCAACTACTAAGTAGTAATTACTTGAGCTTAGTTTTAGCAGGTATTATTTGCAAGTTTTACATCAGATTGTATGTTGCAAGAGTGGGGAAGAAAGTCAGTTTGATAAGTCTACCCCCCCCCCCCCCAAAAAAAAATAATACTGTGCATTTGTTTCTCCAGCATGGTGTTCAACCATGGAGGCCAAAATAAACAAGAGAGGAAAGAACAGAAAGGAAAACATATTAATCATGGTGGAGCAGTTTCCATGAAAGAAAGGTAAGGTACAAATATCAATGCACTAAATACAAAGTTTGTTCAAGATTTAAACTGTCGTATCTATATATAATTGTTGACATACAAGTTGTCTAGCACATGTATACACATGTACTACATCATAGCTAGCACATGTATATGAGTTGTATAGTAGGTGTAATACAAGTTGTGTAGCACATGTATACACATGTACTACATCATAGCTAGCACATGTATATGAGTTGTATAGTAGGTGTAATTAGGTGTATGACAACTAATAGATTAGGTGAATTAGTATTATAAATAGGCCTTGTAATCTTCTCTTCTAGATATGAAATATAGAACTTCTTTGGTTTCTAACATGGCATCAGAGCATTGAAGTTTTTTCATCAGTTTGTTGTTGAGAATTTTTTTTTCCCCGTTCAAATTATTTTTGTTCAGAACAGTCTTTCGCTGCTTTGATTCTATTTCACTATTTCCGGCCATTTTTTGCCCCGGCCGCTTCTTTACAGATTTTTCTACTCACTATTCTGACCAAAGTGGTACTGTCAGAATTTTTTTTTCCTGACAACTTTCATTTTCCAAGATCACTGTTCCGGCACTGTTCACTGCACTGTTCACTGTTCAAATATTACTATTCAGTATTCACTGTACTATTCAAATATCACTGTTCACTGTTCACTGCACTGTTCTTGACTATTTGATTCTGCTATTATTCGGGTGCAAGATGACTGAAACGAAACCTACCGTTGATGTCATTCCGGTTATGTCCAAAATTACGGAGAATAAGTTCATGGGTTCCAATTACATGGATTGGAGTAAGACGATCCGTCTCTATTTGCGGAGCATCGACAAAGAGAACCACTTGGTTGATGATCCACCCAAGGATGAGACTAAATCAGTCTGGTTAAAGGAGGATGCAAAATTGTTTCTCCAAATCAAGAATTCGATGCACAGTGAGGTAAATGATCTAGTTTCTCATTGTGATTATGTGAAGGATCTAATGGATTATTTAGATTTTTTGTACTCTGGCAAAGGAAACTTGTCTCGCATGTATGATGTGTGCCAGGCATTTTACCATCCATCCATGCAAGATCGCTCTCTCACCACTTACTTCTCAGAGTTTAAGAAGGTGTATGATGAGCTTAATGTTATATTGCCGTTTAGTCCAGATGTGAAGGTACAACAGGCTCAGCGTGAACAACTGGTAGTCATGAGTTTCCTTTCTGGTCTTTCTCCCAAATTTGAAGGGGCCAAATAGCAGATTTTATCTGGGACTGCTATCTCTTCCTTGAGAGAGGCCTTTACAAGAGTGTTGCGTACTGAAAAGTCTCATCCAGGTCCGACAGCCACGATCGTTAGTGGTGCTCTTCTTAGCCGCGTCCAAAAGAATAGGAGTCATAGTAATCGCAATCGGAGTAGCGATAGTCGAGACCTAAAGCAAGGGGAAGTTGAATGTTTTTATTGTCATGAGCTCGGTCATACCATACGTTATTGTGTGAAGCTTTAGAATAAGAACAAAAGATCTCAGTATGCCAACATCGCCACTTCCGAGACTATTTCACCATCTCAGTCATCATCTCCTCCTATCAATACTATCCCCGAGTCAGGTAAAACCACTAAGTGTCTCCTCTCTTCGTCATCCAAATGGGTCATTGATTCTGGTGCCACAGATCATATGACAGGTAACTCTAAACTCTTTTCCACTTTTCAGTCACATACCCAATGTTCCATAGTTACTTTAGCCGATGGGTCTACCTCATATGTTTTAGGGTCTGGCACTGTTAACCCAACATCTTCTCTTTCCATTAGTTCCGTCTTAAATTTGCCTGATTTTTCTTTCAATCTAATATCTGTCAGTAAACTTACTCGTACTTTAAATTGTAGTGTCTCATTCTTTCCCAATTTGTCTTTTTCAGGATCTCACGACGAAGCAGATTATTGGCAAAGGTTCTGAGTCTGGGGGTCTCTATGTTCTTGAATCACAGGTGCCGAAATCCATTTCTTGTTCAACTGTGTTGTCTCCCTTTGATGTACATTGTCGATTGGGTCATCCATCCTTGTCTAGTTTGAAGAAGTTATATCCTCAGTTTCAAAGTATTTCCTCTTTAGATTGTGAGTCATGTCAGTTTGCTAAACACCATCGCCGTCCTAAAGTTTCTAGAGTCAATAAACGGGTCGACTTACCTTTTGAGTTAGTTCACACCGATGTTTGGGGTCCATGTCCTATTATCTCTAAAACTGGTTTTAGATATTTTGTTACCTTTGTGGATGATCATTCTCGTGTTACTTGGTTATATTTAATGAAAAATCGTTCGGAGTTGTTTTCAATTTTTTGTGCTTTTTGTGCTGAAATAAAAACTCATTTTAATGTTTCCGTTCGTAATTTAAGGAGTGACAATGCAAAACCACCTGGTTTTGTTGCTCAGGGGAGTTTAGTGGTTGTGTATGCAGATTGCGCAGGTCACTATATGGATTGAAACAGCCCCCTCGAGCCTGGTTTGGTAAGTTCAGCACAATTATTCAGGAGTTCGGCATGACTCGTAGTGAGGCTGATCACTTTGTGTTTTAGCAGCATTCTGCTCCGAATCTGTGTCTTTATCTGGTGGTTTATGTTGATGATATTGTTATTCCTGGCAACGATCAAGATGGTATTACTAATATGAAGCAACATCTCTTTCGGCACTTCCAAACTAAGGATCTGAGCAGACTGAAGTATTTTCTAGCTATTGAGGTCGCTCAGTCTAGCTCAGGTATTGTTATTTCACAGCGGAAATATGCCTTAGACATTCTTGAGGAGACTGGAATGATGGGTTGCAGACGTATTGGCTCTCCTATGGATCCGAATGCGAAGCTTCTGCCTGGACAAGGGGAGCCTCTTAGAGACCCTACGAGATATAGGAGGTTGTTGGAAAATTGAATTACCTCATAGTGACTAGACCTGACATTTCTTTTCCGGTGAGTGTTGTAAGTCAATTTATGGATTCTCCCTGTGATAGTCACTGGGATACAGTTGTTCGTATTCTTCGGTGTGTAAAGTCAGCTCCAGGCAAAGGATTAATATTCGAGGATCGAGGCCACGAGCAGATTATTGGGTACACAAATGCTGATTGGGCAAGATCACCTTCTGATAGACGATCTACATCTGGATATTGTGTTCTAGTAGGAGGTAATTTGGTCTCGTGGAAGAACAAGAAACAAAATGTAGTTGCTCGATCTAGCGCTGAAGCGGAATATCGGGCCATGGCTATGGCAACGTGTGTGTTAGTTTGGGTCAAGCAGTTGCTCAGGAGTTAAAGTTCGGAGAAATCAGCAGGATGGAACTAGTGTGTGATAACCAAGCTGCTCTTCATATTGCATCAAATCTGGTGTTCCATGATAGGACTAAACACATTGAGATCGACTGTCACTTTGTCACAGAAAAAATACTTTCAGGAGATATTGTTACAAAGTTTGTAAAGTCGAATGATCAACTAGCAGATATTTTCACTAAGTCTCTTACTGGTTCTCGTATTAGTTACATGGGTAACAAGCTTGGTACATATGATGTGTACGCACCGGCTAGAGGGGGAGTGTTAGATATGTACATAATGTAGTCTTGTCTAAGGTTGTATTGTGGTCCGGGCCAGGGCTTTAAGCGGGCCGGGCTGAGGCGGTCCCGGACCAAACGATCCCGGGCTTCACGGTCCCAATGTGTGGAACCGGCCCACGGTGGTCCTAAGCCCAGATGGTCCCAGGCTAAATGGGCCGGGCCAACGGGCCTAACGAGCTTTTTTCGTTCCGGGCTATTTTTTTTATCTAAGACACTTTCTTGTAAACTATATATGTATATACTAGTATAAATTGCTTATATATAGCTATATAAATATATATAGTATGTATGTATGTATGTATATATATATATATATAGTTTATATGTATTAGATATATATATATAGTTTATATGTATTAGATATATAATATATATACTATATCAAATTTAAACACAATAAATTGCAAAGCAATATTCAAGGGAATGTCTTATATATTTTACTATTACGACATTAACAAAGAATGACAATATCTTTCTTAGTCTTCCTCTCCCCAATGGAATGAGCACAACAAGGTACTAATACCACCATTAAAAGGGAAAAAACTAAGGAAGATGTGCCAAAATACAAGTTACATGTTAGTCTATGTATCATCTCTAACAAATCTCATAAATCCTTCAAGGTCCAGAGGAATTTCCGTTGGTGGTGGTGGAAAAGAAGCTTGTTCATCACCGCTTCCGGGCGAAGCAGCATCCTGCGCAAGTTCCGCTAGCATTTCTTCATAAGCTTCATCTATCGCCGGTTATGATTCTGCAAGTTCAAAATTTCTTCTTTCCGAACGGATCCAATCTCTGAAGAGTACTGATTTTTCCAAATTCTCCCTCATAGACGCTCTATGATCACCGATTTGAAGTCTCGCTTGACTGAATGCGCTCTCCGATGCCACTGTTGAAGCTTGAACACTTAAAATATCTCGAGCCATCCTTGAAAGAACCGGATAGTGTTTTTGTTTGTCCTTCCACCATTCCAAAACATCGAATGAGCCGTCGAGATTCTCTGATTCAAGTCCCCGCGACAAATAAACTTGAAGCTCATTTAGTTGTGAACTATTACCAAAATTATTACCTTGAGAACCCCTGAACTCCGTCCAAGAACTAAGGGCTTTTAGGCCCGCAATTCTTTTAGATGCTTGCGAACTAGACGAAGTAGGAGTTGGAACATTTGGTCTAGCTTGATCTAAGGCAAGTTGATAAGCATTATAAATTGTTTGAGCATTTATTTTAATTGAGGCTTTTGCATCTCCAAGTGTAGCAAATTTCTCAGCTGAAAGTGATAAAGCGTTATAAATTTTTGAATACCAAAAGTGAGGACCTCCTAATTTCATTGTAGGATTTAACAATGCAGCAACACCAAAAATAGGGGGGATATGGAAAAAATATTTTTTAAACTTAGCTTTCATAGAATTAATAGCTTCTTGATAAATTACTCCACCCTCTGAAAATTGAGTAAATAAATCTACAAGTGCTGCGATATAAACTAAACAGTTAGAAATAATAGGATAATATTGGCCAGATAATTCATTTGTAGCAATATGAAATTGTTCTAAAAAGTCTACAAGCATTTTAACATTACTCCAATCTTGATTTGTAAGGTGCTCATCATCATCACCATCACCTACACGAGCATTATTCGTTACACTTCTTGGGTTCCTATATTCATATGCAATAACTAAACTTTCATACATGTAATTCCATCTAGTTGGACAAGCTTTAAGAACCTTTCTTTCTCTAAGGCCAAATTCATCACATTTTTTAAAATAGTCTCTAAGTCTACTTCTACGGTTTGAATAAAAAAGCCAATTAAGAGCCATTTTAACCTTTTCAATTTCTACATTTAAAACTTTCATACCAGCACCGACGATTAAATGGTAAATATGACAAATACATCTAACATGAAAAATATTACTAAATGCAGGATTTAGTGTAGTTGTAAGCAAGCCTATAGCATTAGTGTTACTAGAAGCATTATCCATTGAAACCGACATAATTTTATCTCTAATGCAAAAATATCTACAAATATCTGCAACTGTGTTAGCAATAAACTTACCTGTGTGGCGTGAATTAATTATTCTATAAGCAATAATGCGCTTTTGCATTATCCACTCCTCATCTATCCAATGACTTATAACAGTTAGATAATCACAGTCATTACCACTTCTACCAATATCAGTAGTAATAGCAATGTGACAATCTATATGAGTAAATAAATAGCGCAAATATTGTTCATATTCATGTTTATATTTATAAATATCGCTCTTTACGGTTGCGCGAGGTCATCCTTTATAAGTAGGATTAAAAACTCTTCTAATATGATGCACAAAATGAGGGTTAGAAGGAAAACTATAGGGTAAGCACATAACAGTAACCATTTTTGTCAATTCTTCACGATTTTTATTTGGATGATAATATAAAATGTCACCGGTAACAATGTTAATTCCCGGTTGAACTAGATTTGAACCTGTACTAGGGTTAACCGTAGTATCTACACTTGTCCCCTCTTGCGCAGTTTTCATTTGTAAAAATCTAGCTTTATCTCTAGGGTGTGTCTTTATGTGTCTAGTCAAACTATCCGTACCGCTACGGTCTCCAGTAAATTTATGAACTAGTTGAAACCCACAAGTTTTACACTTAGCCTTATTTTGTTCTCTTAGCTGAGTAAAAAAGTGCCAAACAAGAGATGTTTCAGGACGTTTAGCAGGTTGTCTATTAAAAGTAGGGGTTACTACAGGAGGGTCAGGCGGGGCATCATTTGGGTTATTAACAAGACTAGTAGGTGTATCATCTAAATCCGGTTGCGTTTCATCTAAATCATCATTTTCCTCATCATTTTCAAAGATAGTTTCATTAGGATAAAGAGCATTCATAACTTCTTCATTTAATTGTTGACCTGGTACAACATCATGGCAAGATTGACTATCGGAAAATTGAAAACAAGAGTTATCACTATCAAGAATAATAGGTGGAGGAAGACGGGTAACAGGTCTGGGTCGGGGAGCCGGGGGAAGAGTAGTAGCTTGGCTACTAGATTCACCAATTTTAGATTTTCCTTACCCTTACCCCCAAAAAGTTTTTTCAAAGAAATTGCCATATTAATTATAATTATACTAAATAAAACTAACAAAAATATAATATTAAAACTTAAGAGTTCGAATAAGTTTACCTAATTGATGAACAACTTCTTGAAAATTGAATATCGTTGAAGACTTGAATACTTCAATTCACCAACTTCACAATTTTTCAAGAAATTGCAATAATAAAGTAAGCAATTATAGAAGAAAATTAGAGAGAGATTGATGAATTTGTGAGTAAAAATGAAAGAATGGGGGGTATTTCAGTTAAAGAGGGACACTTTAGTTTAGTCTAAGATATTCTTTTCCTGTTTTTTGGGAATTCAGGCATATAGCATCTTCATGAACATACCTTCTTGTCGGGGTGGCCATATATGTTTGATGATCTCAAGTCCACCTTCTGTTAAGAACAAGATGCCATGCTCAGAGAAATATATAGAGGTTATGAGAAACTAGTAGGCTACTAGGCATAGCTCCTATGAAGAAAAAACGTCCTTTAATCTATCTCTAGAAAATTGAAGTGGTAATTGTGACAACATGACCAAACTCTTCACTAAATTCATGTTTTTTTTTAATACTTTAGCTACCACACTAAAATCAAGCAAAGTTTCGAACAACCTTTCCTTTCTCTACAGTAAAACTAACGCAAACAAACTAGAAGAGAGAGAGAGAGAAATGGTAATAAAAGTAGAGAGGAAAGCCCATACATTGAGCATCTCATACACCATTTGAACAAAATCTTGAGAGAAGCTTCCCTTCTTATCCCCTATGATCTCCAGTACTCCAGCGCGTTCATTACTAAGAGGCTCAAAAACCGGTACAGCCAAATAGTTCCCTAAACCAGCAATTAAAGCCGAGCCATGCTGAGGAAAATCAGCAACTGAATAGCGCGAAATATCCGGACTCATTTTAGGCAAACCATGTTTGAACACGCGTTCAGTAGGACCAAGTCGATACTCATTCTCAGAACAATCAGTTACAATAGGAATTCTAAATTTCAGACACTCTGACCTATAAAAACAAAGTCCTTCATGGAGTTTCGTAAGACCAAAAGGTAGGTCACAAGTTGTTAGAAAAACCTGATCTTTAGTAGTTACAGGTGCCCAAAATTGAACCAACCAGCATCCGAAGTTGTCAGAAATGTAGGCATTCTTGAGAGCATATGCGATTTTCTCCTTAATGCTATCATGATAGATAGTAGTATCAGCAGCTGTAAAAAGGTTGTTCATGATATTACACACTTGACTCGTTCAGAAAGATAGATATGTAGCAATCATATCATATTGAAAAACTGGTTAAGGTTCTCAATCGAAACTCCTTAGATGTTCAAAATGTTAGGATCGAAATAATCAGGTGTCATGCAGAAGCTAATTAAGCAAATCTTGAACGACGATAAATCAGACAACAAAAGAGAAATATACCAAAAGAGACACAAACTTTTAACGTAGTTCGGTCAACTGACCTACGTCCACGGCGGAGATGAGCAATCCACTATATCAAAGAGAGTACAAAATATCAAGAGAACAACCTCACAAAGAGACAAATACAAGTGACAATGTAACACTTATCCCAAAAAGTTCTCCCCCTAAACAAGACTCTCAAACCCCTTATGGCTACATTGTGGATGCTACTAAATGAGAAGAAGGATCCTCAATTTATAGAAGTCCAAACCTTTTCCTCCGGGAAAAGGGACTAGCCAAATATGGGAGATTTAAAGTTTCTTTCTACGGTAAGAAAAACCCTATTACGGTAAATATGTTGCCCTTTCCTTTGAGAGATAGGAAAAGCAAATATGGTAAGAAAATCAGGACAAATACCTAACACAACAATGTAAAGCGGAAGCGGTTGCATAAGCTCAAAGACATCATGGTCCCCTTTCTCATTCCAAATCATTTAAAACTTAAAAGTCATTCATATTATCTGAGTAACCAAATATTATCATTATCAAATCCTGGGGAATATAAATTAGTAAGAGATAATAGATGAAACAAATAAGCAGCTCCACCAATTTTGCACTAGTTATACACATAAAAGAACCAAAAGTAGAACTTTAACATGATTGCATAGATTATAGGAGTAATAAACACAAGCTCAAGTTAACAATTAAGAATACTCATGGAGTGCTCTGAAAACAACATGAATGAGAGTCGCAAGTTTGTTACTACCTTCTGCTTCAGAGAATTTTCGCACGTAAAAACATGAATACCTTATAATTATATGTAAAATGTTAAAAAACCAACAACATGAATGAGAGTTATAGTATTTAAAAATAAATGTTTAAAATTTTGTAGTATCACTGCTCTAATTCTTAGACCACTAACACTTATTTAAAATTTAATAATGACATGAATCGATCGTCATAAATTGTGAACTTATACCAAGTCCTTGGCAGCAGTTAATGTTCCAACAAATCGATGAAGAAAAGTACCAAAAAAGTAGCTCCGAGCTAGAGCTTTGATTGATTATTAGTCTATTTTCTTATTTCTTATTCTGATAACATTAAAGTTTAAACTTTTTGAGTTTTGAGAGAGTACCATAACATATACAAGAATTACTAGTTTTTACACTCGACATACTAAACCATGTGTCCCAAAAGGTTTGTCACTTTTCTAGTTTCTACCCTCGTGATTTAAACTAAGTGAACTTTGATTAACCTCAAAAAGTTTAACCTTTCACCATCTGACATGAATGAATTAAGATAGTCCAATTTTGTCCCGAAAATCTATAAGCCAAAAAAGTGAATGAGTGTCACTACTTCTATGCATTGACCGAACACAAGAATCTAGTACACTAAACTCCCGCTATGCGTGGGGTTCGGGTAAGGGCCGAACCACAAGGGTCTATCATACGCAGCCTTACCTTGCATTTCTACAGGAGGCTGTTTTCACCGCTCGAACCCGTGACCGTCTGGTCACATAACAACAACTTTACCAGTTACGCCAAGGCTCCGATCTAGCAAGGGGTAAAAACTAAAAGAAAGGACAAAAAGACAGAACCCTATAAGGCTTCATTCTCCAAACAAGTGAGTTGAGTATCATATAATCTGGAGATTATATATAGTGTAAATACCAATCCAATTGGACATAAAGGGGAAAAGGCACTTACTGCTGGGGAAGACAGAAGGAAACTCGTTGTTGTGTTGGCTCCAAAATACCCAGAGGTCATTCTTAGTGTTAGGCTCAGTGTATTGCAGGGGACATGGCATGTAACTCAATGCTTCGGATACACTACCACATATTCTGAATGCTTCATTTCTTCCTGCCATTTTCACTGTAGCCCAAGTATTTAACACAAAGCTTTAATTTGAGATGAAATTCAAAATCAAATAGATGCTTACAGTAGATCCCCTTACTGTATTCAAAATCAAATAGATGATTAACACCAACACAAGGATGGAGCAATTGTGCAAAACAAAAGAATGAAAGAAGGAAGGAGCAGAGGATATTCCATGTCTTTGCACGGAAAATGAGACTATATACATGTTATCAAAATAATGTTTAAAAAAATAAAAACATAAAAATGTATATATATGTATATTATGTATAAAAATTATGTGAATTTTTTATATTTTTACGGTTATCGGATAATTTTGTCTAATTATTAACAAATTAAATTAAATTAAACAAAGAACAAAAATGAGTTAGTGGAATGTGGGCCCAAATGGCCATTTATGTAAAACAAACCTTTTGGTTCTTTTCACCTAAACTCTTTCTTTCAACATTTCTTACATTAATGTAAACAACCTTTTGTTCTATTTGGCCTAAAACAACTGTTTCAACCCTCCTTTATCTCAAAATTTTCAACTTCGCCACAAAATATAGAGAGTCAATGTGACATTTGGAAAGAGAGACCGGTTTGGCTTGCAACCAACAACCTCAAAAAGAAAGAAAAGAAAGTAATTTGATTTCAAGAATGGAGAGTGTGTTCAGTGAATCCAATGGTATATGGGTTTTTTGGAGTGAACGTGATGATGCAGAGCAGCTTCTGAATCACTTCTCCAGTAAGAACTTACTATATTTGATTTCTCATAAATTGTAGGGAAGAAGAATTTTTGGTTTTTGGTGGGCTTGAAATTATTTTGATCTTTATACATGGGATGAAATTCAGCTAAGTATTTTCTGAGATACACTGCCAATTGCAGCTAAGTATATAAAAGTAAACGTACCGGGAAATTAAGATATATATACATATAATTTATTTTTTTACCTACCTACATAGTATATTTTTCCGCGACCCTTCCTATAAGGTGGCTCCGCCACTGGTCACATGTTCGAGCCGAGAAAACAGACTCTTATAAAAATCCAGGTTAAGATTGCATATAATAGACCCTTGTGGTCCAGCCCTTCCCGGACCATGCGCATAGCGGGAGCTTACCTGTTCTTTTTTGTACCTATTTTGACAATCATTTCCTTAAGAATTGTTGGACTTCCTATTTGCCCATGAATGAGGAGAGAATTTTTGCTTTGGTGGTTTAAAGTTTTGTTGTTCTATCAGAAGCAAATATATTAGGTGATTTCTTCATATTTGTCCAAGCCTTGGGGGACACTGTTATCAAGTACCTCATATGCTGGTGGGAGGTAACAGATACCCGTGTAATCGGACACCACAATTATCAAATATAAAAAAAAATGATGATCTTTGTAGATGGGATGGGAATCAGCTAAGAATTTTCTAAAATGCATTGCAAGTTTCACTCTCATTGCTTCAAAATTAGGTTCTTTTTGTTTCTTCTTTGGGAAATTCTAGCAATTTGTTTCCATTTTGACAATCATTGTTGCAATTCAGTTACATACTTTAGGTACAAGATATTCACCATCATGGTTGCCATTGAATTTTGTGCTTGCCACACCTTAGAAGAAGAACTTCTCATTCACTTGAAAATTTATCCTGGATATAAAGGTCTGAACTTTCAATCCTCAACCTATTCTTTTGACTTGCTCTGAGATTATCATTAGTAGTACTGCTTCGCGGATTTGAATTCAAGGAAATTCCTTAAATTAGATATAGGTAACTTAATTGCTTTGGCCAATCAGTAAAATTGTTGCTACAAGCCTTTTACAAAACCTGGGAGTAATATTCTTTGTACTACCTAAATGTAGCTTTAGGCTACAAGTAAAGAAGGGCAGTTTGGTGCACTAAGCTCCCGCTATGCGCGGGGTCCGGGGAAGGGCCGGACCACAAGGGTCTATTGTACGCAGCCTTACCCTGCATTTATGCAAGAGGCTTTCCACGGCTCGAACCCGTGATCTCCTGGTTACATGGCAATAACTTTACCGGTTAGGCTACAAGTACTAATACAATATTTGTGCATGCCACAACTGCAGATGTTGTTACTAAACGCATGACAATCAAGGAAAGAGTTAAGATTGCACTCCAACGTGTAGAGAAATTATCCTGCAATTATCTTATTCAGTTCTGGGCTAGTATTGTAATTTATGGCCAGACTTTCCTAACAACTTCAGATCAGCCTTTTGGTCTTACCAGACTAGATGGTGGACTATGTTCGTACAGGCAGAAGTGCTTGAGCCGGGCAATTCCCGTTGAGCTGAAGAACGGTACCCAATGTGAAAATGACCTTGGTCCCCCCGGACGTGTGTTCAAACATAGGTTGCCTGAACTATGTACAGACGTGAAGAATTACTGCAAACAAGAATTCCCTTTACGGGCTGATGCTGTAGCCTGGGGCATACAATGGTGTTATGCTGTCCCTGTCTTTGATCCATCTCGAGACACCTTTGTTGGGGTCCTTGAGTTGGTCACCAGTCACCTAACAAACGAATGGATATTTTGGAAACTCTGTCTTGCCCATTTTTAAGATGCTCCAGGTTTTTACACATACCTTCAACTTTTTCCAACCTTAAATGTTGAACCTCTAGCTCATCTTGTTTGGCATCCATGGGCCCTTTTAATGCACTGTTTTCCTTTCATCGTTTCAGAAGAACAAAAAGAAGAGGTGACAAGAAAAGAGGAAATTAAAACTGTACACTGTATTATTCAACCGCTGTTTATTCTTTTCCACTTTTGACTTCATTTTTTAGGTGGTGGACTTGAAATCTCCGGATTCATATTGTCCGCTTAATTTGAAAGTAAGTTGTCCAGTAGATCAAGCTCTTTTCCAGTAATGTCTCCCTTCGGACCATATTTAATTCCTTTGGCTCTATTTGTTTAAGCTTCAGTGATATCTCCATATTGAATTCATATTGACAAAGACAGTCTCAAGGCAGGTTTTGGATGACCGGGAATGTGCTCTTGGTGGAATATACAAGGCAATCGAAATGGTATGTCAAAAACATCAATATCTCTTTGCTCAGATTTGGGTCAGTGTTGCTGATTCATGGTGCACGGGAAAAGCTATCACTGTTAGACAACGACACATTGCAATCAGTGATAACCAAAACTTAAGTTTATTCAAATATGCGAGTGGTATTCAATACATATTAGAAGGCTACAGTGTTGTAGGTAGGGCTTTCTCATCAAAATCTTCGTGCTTTTGCCGAGATGTAACACAGTTGAGCATAATGGAATACACCTTGGTAACTTGTGCTCGCGAAGCTGGTTTAACTGGTTGTTTTGCAATCTGTTTAAGTGCTCCAGGCAATGATGACAATGTTTACATACTAGAGTTCTTCTTGCCCCCAAATGAGCTTCTGCATAGGAATCTACAAGACTTCCTGAAGTTGGTTTTGGACACGGTGAAACAACAGTTGCTCTTCTTTAAGGTTGCAGTTGGACATGATTTTGAAAAGAAGTTACCTGTTGAAGGCATCAAGATTTCTTCTGACGATGAACTTGATTCTTTTAATATCTGTCAAACTACTAAGGAACTGCATAATGTTGAGCCATTGCCAAATGGAGGAAAGTTGATGTTGCTTGACACACCAAATCAGCAGTCTCTTTCTTCCGAAACAAATCAGCAACTGAGTTTGGATATTAATGAGATAAATGCTGAAAGGGATAGCATAGCTGTAAGTGAAGAACAGTGCAATTCCGCTGGATCTTCAACTAGCGCTAAAACCTCTCAAAACAAAGAAAGAAAACTGCAGCTGGAATTATCAACACGACAGGCAAAGCAGGGAGCAAATGCTGTGAACAAAAGAAAAAACGGTAAACGGACATTAACCTCTGAGTCGGAGATTCAGAAAGAAAGAGAGAGGATAGAACGCGATCATAACATCAACCTCAAAAAAATTGAAGACCGCTCGTCAATGACTGAAGATGCCGCTGCTGATGATTTGGGAGGTATCATAAACTCTTTCCAAAACTCTTCTACTTGTATCTTTCTTCTTTCTTTAAGATTAGTACACATGAAGCAAATGATCCATATAAACGATACTAACTACTTGGACTAAGGTTTAGTTATTGTTATTATATTTATATAAGATCCAGTGTATCACAACCCAAACTCTAAGCGTGAGTCAGCTTGCCCGCCCACAATATATCCACATCCATTAATCTGTCTCGTAACGCTAGTATAGACCAAGGATTAACATAAGCAAATTAAAACATAACAATTGAGGATCCAACACTTAATGTAGTCCCAAATCCGTAATAGATTCCATGAAGCATATTCTAGAGAGTCATTACAACTGTCTAGCTTAGTTCTTGCTGAGGACAAAAAAGGAAAGCATATCTAAGCATAGAACAATGAGTGGGGCTCACCAATGAAACACTCCGTCTCTACTTCAGTACCTATACAACTCATTACAATGTCAAGTTCACAACATGTTCCAAGTCACTATTAAGATATGCTCGAGGGGTCCGAGTATTACACCATGTTTGCGAAGAGTCCTTTTAATCTAATTAGAAGCTCCTATGTCATTTTAAGGTAAAGTGTAAGATCTAAAGAAATTCTAGATTAGAATATCCCAAATTTGTCTTAAAAGGTAAATTGTTTACCAGTGATTGGAATGAAATGAACCCAAATTGAGCTAGCGTTCGGACATAGACTTGGTTGAAACTAGGAAAAAAAAAACTTTTGAAGATGAGATGAAAAATGGTTTTTGGAAGTTGAAATTATGTTTGGTGATGCATTTTACTGGAAAAGAAGTTGAAGTTTTGTGAGTAGAAAACTAGTTCAAACCACGTTTTGAAACTTGAAAAATTCTTCTCCAAAAACCGCCCAAAAACTGGTCACTTTTTATAACCAAACAATGTTTTCAATTTTTTTTTTTTTTTTTGCAAAAAACTTAAGGCCAAAGCGGGAGCTGAGTGAATGGATACGGAGGATTCATCTTGCGGTCTCTAACTAGCTAGTATTGAGACGTAGTTGATCGATTGAATGATTGATATTATTTCTTTATCTTCTCCTTTCCTTTAGTCCAAATCATATGTGTATATTGTAGTTTAAGATTCACTGAAGACATTTTTGTACCTGGGATTATTCTGATGCAGTTGGCAAATCAACGGTGAAGCGTATATGTAGATTATACGGTATAACTAGATGGCCGCCCAAGAATAAGGAGAAGAAAAGAAAATGCTCCCCCTCTCGTAAAATGAAATCCATCCTCCCTGCTGAGGAAGACGTCAATGCTAGTACAAAATTCCAGCAATCTTCTGATTCGCCTAACAAGGAAGACACAATTAATGGAGCTAAAGTTGGAGCACATGTTACAGAAATCCGAGATGGTACAGCTGTGATTACAAAGGTGAAATATGGAGATGGGATGCTAAAATTGAAGCTAACTCTTTCTTCTAAGATGAAGGATTTAGAAGAGGAAGTGGCAAAGAGGGTCGAGTCATCGATTGAAAGTTTTGATTTCACGTATGTAGATAAAGAGGGTGATACGATATTGATAAAATGTGATGAGGATTTGACGGAATGTTTTCTGCATTTTAGATCTTCAAAGAGGAATTTTTATCAGTTTTCTGCTCTTGTGGTTTCAAGGAATCGAAGTGAATGTATTCCAATATACTTCTATCAGATTCATGTTTGTGGTCGCAAGGAATCGGTCGTAGCCATGATCAACTCTTCTATCCACAAGGTCAATAGTAGCATGATCAATTCCTATATCTAGTTCTACTTTCTGAGGGAAATCCTTCATATCTCAATATAGTTAACTACTCTGTAAGATGGCAGTGTTTTTCAATATGTTTGATTTTGTTACTTACAGTACCAATTAGCAGCAAATTACCCAAGAAACAGAACTGCATGGTTGTACATCCCCTAATGCCACTAGAGCTCTTACCATAAGAGCCTTATTATTTGCAACATCCAGAACTATACTGACCAGTGACAAAAGGTGATGGCACATTAAATTTTGTTAAGTTACAATGGAGGTTGCAATTAGCCCACAGGCTTTCCGTCTTGTCCATGTCAATCCAGAATGGAAGTATTTGCACCCGCATCTGAATTGCTAAGTGTATCTCCTAAGTGAATTGAGTAGCTTTGAACTCATTTTTCAAGAAATATGTTTGATATGTATAAAAGACATGGAAAACATTTTATAAAGTAGTGAAAATTAGTGAGAGTTGGATTGAAAACAAAGTTTTCTTAATCCAAAATTGTTAACATCCACAAGTAAAAACACCAATGGAAGTTCTCTTACAAACTCCAATAAATGGCAACCAAACAATATCTGGTAGCCTAAATGACTCAAGCAAGCGTAGTGCCGTGAGGAAGGGAGAAGGAAGGAAGAGTTCAGTTTTAAAAAAAAAAAAGTGGCAGTCCGATGCACTAAGCTACTGCTATGCGCGGGGTCCGGGGAAGGACCGGACCACGGGGTATGTTGTACACAGCTTTACTCTGCATATTTTTTGCAAGGGAAGGAAGGAAGAGTTCAGTGAAGTGAAGAAAAATCTTGTACTTCTAATTCAACAAATGATGAGATTTAGGATGAAGTACGTCTGATGTTTTTTTAGGTGATACTGATACTTGGGCTGATGTCCAAGAGCAGCTTGGTTTTTTTAAGTCCTGCACATAAATTTACTTGGTAAAAAATAATATTATAATTGCCAAAAAAATCAACAAATTATCTGTTACTCAATCATTCCTGATAGAAAAGCTGTAAAGAACTCCAAAGCTGCACCAATAGAATTCTCATTACTTGGTAAAATAGTATCTCCTATTGGAGAAAAGACTAATGTTTAAACGTCTGCATAATTTGCCACTACACACATAGCACAGAGACATCTATAAAAAGCAAACTTCACTTGAGCATAGTTTTAGCAGGTATTATTTGCAAGTTTTACATCAGATTGTATGTTGAAAGAGTGGGGAAGAAAGTCAGTTCCCCCCCCCCCCCCCAAAAAAAAAATAAAAAAAAAATACTGTACATTTGTTTCTCCAGCATGGTATTCAAGCATGGAGGCCAAAATAAACAAGAGGAAAGAACAGAAACTAGAAAGGAAAACATATCAATCATGGTGGAGCAGTTTCCATGAAAGAAAGGGTACAAACATCAATGCACTAAATACAAAGTTTGTTCAAGATTTAAACTGTCCGATCTATATATAGTGCAAAGTCAATGTGTCAGCGCGTACATGGCACAAGATTGGGGCATCGGCTCAATTCTGAAACCCACAGAACAACAGCAACAGCCCAGCGAAATCCCATAAGTGGGATCTGAAACCCATAGAATGCAGATAAATAAAAAGGCAAAGAGGAAAACTAATATATATACAATGTCAACTCAGCACATAACAACTGCATGTCATAATAGCTCATAACTATATGTTTAGACATTTACAATATGATTAACAATGGTCCACATCATCTCTTGGAGGGCAGGTAGAGATGTGCTATAACATGTACAGTATGGATAAGGAGGGAAAAAAGAGGAAAAATAGAGAAAGACCTTGATAGCAAACAAGAATGGGCAGGCATCCTAGTCAAGCAACATAGTTACTATAATGACCTATGTTGCTCGAGCTCTCCGAAAACGTTGATGGGTGTGTGTAGCAGTGCTTTTTTGGAGGATCCGACACAGGTGTGACAGCTGTTTTGAAGAGTTTGTGCAGCATAGATCATGACCACAAGGACTCCCACAGTTTTTGTGGTTCTTCCATGTCCATAGTCATCTGCATGCACACCACTTCAGCTTGAGCAACTGCCAGTTGCATTTGGAGAAGGCTAACTTGGTTCTGCAAAGATGCTATAGCTCCAACACAACCATAAACTGGATCCCTCACTCTAGCATTAGCCTCATACACCATTGAACTCACGGCATCGCCCCGTTGATGCTCTGGTAACTTCTGCAAAAATTCCTGCAAATACAATGAAATCCGAACCTAAAACTGTAGAAACCTTAAAATTTCTGTCGTTTGTGTGTGAACTCACCTACAACAACAACAACAAACCCAATATAATCCCACAAAGTAGGGTCTCTGGGATAGGGGGGCTGTACGCAGACCTTATCCCTACCTTGTAAAGGTAGAGAGGCTGTTTGTGATAAACAACCACAAATGATCAGCACACTTCTCTAGAAATTACTCTGGAACAAATTTTTGAATAAATGTGTATGCCTATGCTTATGCACCACACCATGAAAAAGACAGATGATATAATGTTCTTCCCAAAGAATTTGAATTTTGGAACAAATCTCTTTACACTTCTTCTAACTTCCATTCTCTGGTAAGAATCCCAAAGAATTGTTTGCGAAAATGGTCTTGCCTTTTCCATTTTTTAAAATAATAAAAATGTAATTTTAATTATAAGGCACCAAGAAAGTTGTAACGTACAAGTTACAGATGTATGACAACTAGTAACTAAGCATCATAAAAATATTATTTATGCAAAGTGTAGTGCTCTACTTCTTATTACACCAAATGTACAGATTACATAAAAACTCTTAAGGTTAACGAGAAAATGTTAAATGCCTTCCAAAAATTATGCCATTCCTCTTTCTCCAAATTGTCCAGAATATGAACATTGGAGCCGTCTCAGCAAACAATTTCTCCTGCTCCATCATCATTGTCCTCCAACAAGTAGATGCCTCCCCGACTGTTCTTATGAGTAATAATGCCTTGTTAAAAAATGTGTATGTTACAGACTTTAACTCTAATAAAAAGCTACACTGAAAAGGTGATTAGTATCCCCTCTATGTTTTTTGACATGTAGCACCAACTTCTTATGTTTCTATACTGAGCTATTGTTGCATTTCAAGTTGTCAGAAGAGACATTTAGGGAAATTTATTTTTTAAAGTAGTATCCTAACACCATAAATCTAGCCAAAATCTTATTTGATTACTAGTTTCAAAGACCCCATGAAATTTGAGAAGTTCACTCTTTCTTTTACACTACCTTTTTGTACACCCGTCCCACATGGTAATTTGACATCTTTAGAAAACCAGCCATATTGACTGCATCTGAACTTTGTGCGAATCGCTTACATCAATAATGCCATATTGAAGTCCTGCACATAAATTTACTTGGTAAAAAATAATATTATAATTGCCAAAAAAATCAACAAATTATCTGTTACTCAATCATTCCTGATAGAAAAAGTTGTAAAGAACTCCAAAGCTGCACCAATAGAATTCTCATTACTTGGTAAAATAGTATCCCCTATTGGAGAAAAGACTAATGTTTAAACGTCTGCATCGTTTGCCACTACACGCATAGCACATAGACATCTATAAAAAGCAAACTTCAACTACTAAGTAGTAATTACTTGAGCTTAGTTTTAGCAGGTATTATTTGCAAGTTTTACATCAGATTGTATGTTGAAAGAGTGGGGAAGAAAGTCAGTTTGATAAGTCTACCCCCCCCCCCCCCCAAAAAAAAATAATACTGTGCATTTGTTTCTCCAGCATGGTGTTCAACCATGGAGGCCAAAATAAACAAGAGAGGAAAGAACAGAAAGGAAAACATATTAATCATGGTGGAGCAGTTTCCATGAAAGAAAGGTAAGGTACAAATATCAATGCACTAAATACAAAGTTTGTTCAAGATTTAAACTGTCGTATCTATATATAATTGTTGACATACAAGTTGTCTAGCACATGTATACACATGTACTACATCATAGCTAGCACATGTATATGAGTTGTATAGTAGGTGTAATTAGGTGTATGACAACTAATAGATTAGGTGAATTAGTATTATAAATAGGCCTTGTAATCTTCTCTTCTAGATATGAAATATAGAACTTCTTTGGTTTCTAACATGACATCAGAGCATTGAAGTTTTTTCATCAGTTTGTTGTTGAGAATTTTTTTTTCCCCGTTCAAATTATTTTTGTTCAGAACAGTCTTTCGCTGCTTTGATTCTATTTCACTATTTCCGGCCATTTTTTGCCCCGGCCGCTTCTTTACAGATTTTTCTACTCACTATTCTGACCAAAGTGGTACTGTCAGAATTTTTTTTTCCTGACAACTTTCATTTTCCAAGATCACTGTTCCGGCACTGTTCACTGCACTGTTCACTGTTCAAATATTACTATTCAGTATTCACTGTACTATTCAAATATCACTGTTCACTGTTCACTGCACTGTTATTGACTATTTGATTCTACTATTATTCGGGTGCAACATGACTGAAACGAAACCTACCGTTGATGTCATTCCGGTTATGTCCAAAATTACGGAGAATAAGTTCATGGGTTCCAATTACATGGATTGGAGTAAGACGATCCGACTCTATTTGCGGAGCATCGACAAAGAGAACCACTTGGTTGATGATCCACCCAAGGATGAGACTAAATCAGTCTGGTTAAAGGAGGATGCAAAATTGTTTCTCCAAATCAAGAATTCGATGCACAGTGAGGTAAATGATCTAGTTTCTCATTGTGATTATGTGAAGGATCTAATGGATTATTTAGATTTTTTGTACTCTGGCAAAGGAAACTTGTCTCGCATGTATGATGTGTGCCAGGCATTTTACCATCCATCCATGCAAGATCGCTCTCTCACCACTTACTTCTCAGAGTTTAAGAAGGTGTATGATGAGCTTAATGTTATATTGCCGTTTAGTCCAGATGTGAAGGTACAACAGGCTCAGCGTGAACAACTGGTAGTCATGAGTTTCCTTTCTAGTCTTTCTCCCAAATTTGAAGGGGCCAAATAGCAGATTTTATCTGGGACTGCTATCTCTTCCTTGAGAGAGGCCTTTACAAGAGTGTTGCGTACTGAAAAGTCTCATCCAGGTCCGACAGCCACGATCGTTAGTGGTGCTCTTCTTAGCCGCGTCCAAAAGAATAGGAGTCATAGTAATCGCAATCGGAGTAGCGATAGTCGAGACCTAAAGCAAGAGGAAGTTGAATGTTTTTATTGTCATGAGCTCGGTCATACCATACGTTATTGTGTGAAGCTTTAGAATAAGAACAAAAGATCTCAGTATGCCAACATCGCCACTTCTGAGACTATTTCACCATCTCAGTCATCATCTCCTCCTATCAATACTATCCCCGAGTCAGGTAAAACCACTAAGTGTCTCCTCTCTTCGTCATCCAAATGGGTCATTGATTCTGGTGCCACAGATCATATGACAGGTAACTCTAAACTCTTTTCCACTTTTCAGTCACATACCCAATGTTCCATAGTTACTTTAGCCGATGGGTCTACCTCATATGTTTTAGGGTCTGGCACTGTTAACCCAACATCTTCTCTTTCCATTAGTTCCGTCTTAAATTTGCCTGATTTTTCTTTCAATCTAATATCTGTCAGTAAACTTACTCGTACTTTAAATTGTAGTGTCTCATTCTTTCCCAATTTGTCTTTTTCAGGATCTCACGACGAAGCAGATTATTGGCAAAGGTTCTGAGTCTGGGGGTCTCTATGTTCTTGAATCACAGGTGCCGAAATCCATTTCTTGTTCAACTGTGTTGTCTCCCTTTGATGTACACTGTCGATTGGGTCATCCATCCTTGTCTAGTTTGAAGAAGTTATATCCTCAGTTTCAAAGTATTTCCTCTTTAGATTGTGAGTCATGTCAGTTTGCTAAACACCATCGCCTTCCTAAAGTTTCTAGAGTCAATAAACGGGTCGACTTACCTTTTGAGTTAGTTCACACCGATGTTTGGGGTCCATGTCCTATTATCTCTAAAACTGGTTTTAGATATTTTGTTACCTTTGTGGATGATCATTCTCGTGTTACTTGGTTATATTTAATGAAAAATCGTTCGGAGTTGTTTTCAATTTTTTGTGCTTTTTGTGCTGAAATAAAAACTCATTTTAATGTTTCCGTTCGTAATTTAAGGAGTGACAATGCAAAACCACCTGGTTTTGTTGCTCAGGGGAGTTTAGTGGTTGTGTATGCAGATTGCGCAGGTCACTATATGGATTGAAACAGCCCCCTCGAGCCTGGTTTGGTAAGTTCAGCACAATTATTCAGGAGTTCGGCATGACTCGTAGTGAGGCTGATCACTTTGTGTTTTAGCAGCATTCTGCTCCGAATCTGTGTCTTTATCTGGTGGTTTATGTTGATGATATTGTTATTCCTGGCAACGATCAAGATGGTATTACTAATATGAAGCAACATCTCTTTCGGCACTTCCAAACTAAGGATCTGAGCAGACTGAAGTATTTTCTAGCTATTGAGGTCGCTCAGTCTAGCTCAGGTATTGTTATTTCACAGCGGAAATATGCCTTAGACATTCTTGAGGAGACTGGAATGATGGGTTGCAGACGTATTGGCTCTCCTATGGATCCGAATGCGAAGCTTCTGCCTGGACAAGGGGAGCCTCTTAGAGACCCTACGAGATATAGGAGGTTGTTGGAAAATTGAATTACCTCATAGTGACTAGACCTGACATTTCTTTTCCGGTGAGTGTTGTAAGTCAATTTATGGATTCTCCCTGTGATAGTCACTGGGATACAGTTGTTCGTATTCTTCGGTGTGTAAAGTCAGCTCCAGGCAAAGGATTAATATTCGAGGATCGAGGCCACGAGCAGATTATTGGGTACACAAATGCTGATTGGGCAAGATCACCTTCTGATAGACGATCTACATCTGGATATTGTGTTCTAGTAGGAGGTAATTTGGTCTCGTGGAAGAACAAGAAACAAAATGTAGTTGCTCGATCTAGCGCTGAAGCGGAATATCGGGCCATGGCTATGGCAACGTGTGTGTTAGTTTGGGTCAAGCAGTTGCTCAGGAGTTAAAGTTCGGAGAAATCAGCAGGATGGAACTAGTGTGTGATAACCAAGCTGCTCTTCATATTGCATCAAATCTGGTGTTCCATGATAGGACTAAACACATTGAGATCGACTGTCACTTTGTCAGAGAAAAAATACTTTCAGGAGATATTGTTACAAAGTTTGTAAAGTCGAATGATCAACTAGCAGATATTTTCACTAAGTCTCTTACTGGTTCTCGTATTAGTTACATGGGTAACAAGCTTGGTACATATGATGTGTACGCACCGGCTAGAGGGGGAGTGTTAGATATGTACATAATGTAGTCTTGTCTAAGGTTGTATTGTGGTCCGGGCCAGGGCTTTAAGCGGGCCGGGCTGAGGCGGTCCCGGACCAAACGATCCCGGGCTTCACGGTCCCAATGTGTGGAACCGGCCCACGGTGGTCCTAAGCCCAGATGGTCCCAGGCTAAATGGGCCGGGCCAACGGGCCTAACGAGCTTTTTTCGTTCCGGGCTATTTTTTTTATCTAAGACACTTTCTTGTAAACTATATATGTATATACTAGTATAAATTGCTTATATATAGCTATATAAATATATATAGTATGTATGTATGTATATATATATATATATATATAGTATGTATGTATGTATGTATATATATATATATATAGTTTATATGTATTAGATATATATATATAGTTTATATGTATTAGATATATAATATATATACTATATCAAATTTAAACACAATAAATTGCAAAGCAATATTCAAGGGAATGTCTTATATATTTTACTATTACGACATTAACAAAGAATGACAATATCTTTCTTAGTCTTCCTCTCCCCAATGGAATGAGCACAATAAGGTACTAATACCACCATTAAAAGGGAAAAAACTAAGGAAGATGTGCCAAAATACAAGTTACATGTTAGTCTATGTATCATCTCTAACAAATCTCATAAATCCTTCAAGGTCCAGAGGAATTTCCGTTGGTGGTGGTGGAAAAGAAGCTTGTTCATCACCGCTTCCGGGCGAAGCAGCATCCTGCGCAAGTTCCGCTAGCATTTCTTCATAAGCTTCATCTATCGCCGGTTATGATTCTGCAAGTCCAAAATTTCTTCTTTCCGAACGGATCCAATCTCTGAAGAGTACTGATTTTTCCAAATTCTCCCTCATAGACGCTCTATGATCACCGATTTGAAGTCTCGCTTGACTGAATGCGCTCTCCGATGCCACTGTTGAAGCTTGAACACTTAAAATATCTCGAGCCATCCTTGAAAGAACCGGATAGTGTTTTTGTTTGTCCTTCCACCATTCCAAAACATCGAATGAGCCGTCGAGATTCTCTGATTCAAGTCCCTGCGACAAATAAACTTGAAGCTCATTTAGTTGTGAACTATTACCAAAATTATTACCTTGAGAACCCCTGAACTCCGTCCAAGAACTAAGGGCTTTTAGGCCCGCAATTCTTTTAGATGCTTGCGAACTAGACGAAGTAGGAGTTGGAACATTTGGTCTAGCTTGATCTAAGGCAAGTTGATAAGCATTATAAATTGTTTGAGCATTTATTTTAATTGAGGCTTTTGCATCTCCAAGTGTAGCAAATTTCTCAGCTGAAAGTGATAAAGCGTTATAAATTTTTGAATACCAAAAGTGAGGACCTCCTAATTTCATTGTAGGATTTAACAATGCAGCAACACCAAAAATAGGGGGGATATGGAAAAAATATTTTTTAAACTTAGCTTTCATAGAATTAATAGCTTCTTGATAAATTACTCCACCCTCTGAAAATTGAGTAAATAAATCTACAAGTGCTGCGATATAAACTAAACAGTTAGAAATAATAGGATAATATTGGCCAGATAATTCATTTGTAGCAATATGAAATTGTTCTAAAAAGTCTACAAGCATTTTAACATTACTCCAATCTTGATTTGTAAGGTGCTCATCATCATCACCATCACCTACACGAGCATTATTCGTTACACTTCTTGGGTTCCTATATTCATATGCAATAACTAAACTTTCATACATGTAATTCCATCTAGTTGGACAAGCTTTAAGAACCTTTCTTTCTCTAAGGCCAAATTCATCACATTTTTTAAAATAGTCTCTAAGTCTACTTCTACGGTTTGAATAAAAAAGCCAATTAAGAGCCATTTTAACCTTTTCAATTTCTACATTTAAAACTTTCATACCAGCACCGACGATTAAATGGTAAATATGACAAATACATCTAACATGAAAAATATTACTAAATGCAGGATTTAGTGTAGTTGTAAGCAAGCCTATAGCATTAGTGTTACTAGAAGCATTATCCATTGAAACCGACATAATTTTATCTCTAATGCAAAAATATCTACAAATATCTGCAACTGTGTTAGCAATAAACTTACCTGTGTGGCGTGAATTAATTATTCTATAAGCAATAATGCGCTTTTGCATTATCCACTCCTCATCTATCCAATGACTTATAACAGTTAGATAATCACAGTCATTACCACTTCTACCAATATCAGTAGTAATAGCAATGTGACAATCTATATGAGTAAATAAATAGCGCAAATATTGTTCATATTCATGTTTATATTTATAAATATCGCTCTTTACGGTTGCGCGAGGTCATCCTTTATAAGTAGGATTAAAAACTCTTCTAATATGATGCACAAAATGAGGGTTAGAAGGAAAACTATAGGGTAAGCACATAACAGTAACCATTTTTGTCAATTCTTCACGATTTTTATTTGGATGATAATATAAAATGTCACCGGTAACAATGTTAATTCCCGGTTGAACTAGATTTGAACCTGTACTAGGGTTAACCGTAGTATCTACACTTGTCCCCTCTTGCGCAGTTTTCATTTGTAAAAATCTAGCTTTATCTCTAGGGTGTGTCTTTATGTGTCTAGTCAAACTATCCGTACCGCTACGGTCTCCAGTAAATTTATGAACTAGTTGAAACCCACAAGTTTTACACTTAGCCTTATTTTGTTCTCTTAGCTGAGTAAAAAAGTGCCAAACAAGAGATGTTTCAGGACGTTTAGCAGGTTGTCTATTAAAAGTAGGGGTTACTACAGGAGGGTCAGGCGGGGCATCATTTGGGTTATTAACAAGACTAGTAGGTGTATCATCTAAATCCGGTTGCGTTTCATCTAAATCATCATTTTCCTCATCATTTTCAAAGATAGTTTCATTAGGATAAAGAGCATTCATAACTTCTTCATTTAATTGTTGACCTGGTACAACATCATGGCAAGATTGACTATCGGAAAATTGAAAACAAGAGTTATCACTATCAAGAATAATAGGTGGAGGAAGACGGGTAACAGGTCTGGGTCGGGGAGCCGGGGGAAGAGTAGTAGCTTGGCTACTAGATTCACCAATTTTAGATTTTCCTTACCCTTACCCCCAAAAAGTTTTTTCAAAGAAATTGCCATATTAATTATAATTATACTAAATAAAACTAACAAAAATATAATATTAAAACTTAAGAGTTCGAATAAGTTTACCTAATTGATGAACAACTTCTTGAAAATTGAATATCGTTGAAGACTTGAATACTTCAATTCACCAACTTCACAATTTTTCAAGAAATTGCAATAATAAAGTAAGCAATTATAGAAGAAAATTAGAGAGAGATTGATGAATTTGTGAGTAAAAATGAAAGAATGGGGGTATTTCAGTTAAAGAGGGACACTTTAGTTTAGTCTAAGATATTCTTTTCCTGTTTTTTGGGAATTCAGGCATATAGCATCTTCATGAACATACCTTCTTGTCGGGGTGGCCATATATGTTTGATGATCTCAAGTCCACCTTCTGTTAAGAACAAGATGCCATGCTCAGAGAAATATATAGAGGTTATGAGAAACTAGTAGGCTACTAGGCATAGCTCCTATGAAGAAAAAACGTCTTTTAATCTATCTCTAGAAAATTGAAGTGGTAATTGTGACAACATGACCAAACTCTTTACTAAATTCATGTTTTTTTTAATACTTTAGCTACCACACTAAAATCAAGCAAAGTTTCGAACAACCTTTCCTTTCTCTACAGTAAAACTAACGCAAACAAACTAGAAGAGAGAGAGAGAGAAATGGTAATAAAAGTAGAGAGGAAAGCCATACATTGAGCATCTCATACACCATTTGAACAAAATCTTGAGAGAAGCTTCCCTTCTTATCCCCTATGATCTCCAGTACTCCAGCGCGTTCATTACTAAGAGGCTCAAAAACCGGTACAGCCAAATAGTTCCCTAAACCAGCAATTAAAGCCGAGCCATGCTGAGGAAAATCAGCAACTGAATAGCGCGAAATATCCGGACTCATTTTAGGCAAACCATGTTTGAACACGCGTTCAGTAGGACCAAGTCGATACTCATTCTCAGAACAATCAGTTACAATAGGAATTCTAAATTTCAGACACTCTGACCTATAAAAACAAAGTCCTTCATGGAGTTTCGTAAGACCAAAAGGTAGGTCACAAGTTGTTAGAAAAACCTGATCTTTAGTAGTTACAGGTGCCCAAAATTGAACCAACCAGCATCCGAAGTTGTCAGAAATGTAGGCATTCTTGAGAGCAGATGCGATTTTCTCCTTAATGCTATCATGATAGATAGTAGTATCAGCAGCTGTAAAAAGGTTGTTCATGATATTACACACTTGACTCGTTCAGAAAGATAGATATGTAGCAATCATATCATATTGAAAAACTGGTTAAGGTTCTCAATCGAAACTCCTTAGATGTTCAAAATGTTAGGATCGAAATAATCAGGTGTCATGCAGAAGCTAATTAAGCAAATCTTGAACGACGATAAATCAGACAACAAAAGAGAAATATACCAAAAGAGACACAAACTTTTAACGTAGTTCGGTCAACTGACCTACGTCCACGGCGGAGATGAGCAATCCACTATATCAAAGAGAGTACAAAATATCAAGAGAACAACCTCACAAAGAGACAAATACAAGTGACAATGTAACACTTATCCCAAAAAGTTCTCCCCCTAAACAAGACTCTCAAACCCCTTATGGCTACATTGTGGATGCTACTAAATGAGAAGAAGGATCCTCAATTTATAGAAGTCCAAACCGGACTAGCCAAATATGGGAGATTTAAAGTTTCTTTCTACGGTAAGAAAAACCCTATTACGGTAAATATGTTGCCCTTTCCTTTGAGAGATAGGAAAAGCAAATATGGTAAGAAAATCAGGACAAATACCTAACACAACAATGTAAAGCGGAAGCGGTTGCATAAGCTCAAAGACATCATGGTCCCCTTTCTCATTCCAAATCATTTAAAACTTAAAAGTCATTCATATTATCTGAGTAACCAAATATTATCATTATCAAATCCTGGGGAATATAAATTAGTAAGAGATAATAGATGAAACAAATAAGCAGCTCCACCAATTTTGCACTAGTTATACACATAAAAGAACCAAAAGTAGAACTTTAACATGATTGCATAGATTATAGGAGTAATAAACACAAGCTCAAGTTAACAATTAAGAATACTCATGGAGTGCTCTGAAAACAACATGAATGAGAGTCGCAAGTTTGTTACTACCTTCTGCTTCAGAGAATTTTCGCACGTAAAAACATGAATACCTTATAATTATATGTAAAATGTTAAAAAACCAACAACATGAATGAGAGTTATAGTATTTAAAAATAAATGTTTAAAATTTTGTAGTATCACTGCTCTAATTCTTAGACCACTAACACTTATTTAAAATTTAATAATGACATGAATCGATCGTCATAAATTGTGAACTTATACCAAGTCCTTGGCAGCAGTTAATGTTCCAACAAATCGATGAAGAAAAGTACCAAAAAAGTAGCTCCGAGCTAGAGCTTTGATTGATTATTAGTCTATTTTCTTATTTCTTATTCTGATAACATTAAAGTTTAAACTTTTTGAGTTTTGAGAGAGTACCATAACATATACAAGAATTACTAGTTTTTACACTCGACATACTAAACCATGTGTCCCAAAAGGTTTGTCACTTTTCTAGTTTCTACCCTCGTGATTTAAACTAAGTGAACTTTGATTAACCTCAAAAAGTTTAACCTTTCACCATCTGACATGAATGAATTAAGATAGTCCAATTTTGTCCCGAAAATCTATAAGCCAAAAAAGTGAATGAGTGTCACTACTTCTATGCATTGACCGAACACAAGAATCTAGTACACTAAACTCCCGCTATGCGTGGGGTTCGGGTAAGGGCCGAACCACAAGGGTCTATCATACGCAGCCTTACCTTGCATTTCTACAAGAGGCTGTTTTCACCGCTCGAACCCGTGACCGTCTGGTCACATAACAACAACTTTACCAGTTACGCCAAGGCTCCGATCTAGCAAGGGGTAAAAACTAAAAGAAAGGACAAAAAGACAGAACCCTATAAGGCTTCATTCTCCAAACAAGTGAGTTGAGTATCATATAATCTGGAGATTATATATAGTGTAAATACCAATCCAATTGGACATAAAGGGGAAAAGGCACTTACTGCTGGGGAAGACAGAAGGAAACTCGTTGTTGTGTTGGCTCCAAAATACCCAGAGGTCATTCTTAGTGTTAGGCTCAGTGTATTGCAGGGGACATGGCATGTAACTCAATGCTTCGGATACACTACCACATATTCTGAATGCTTCATTTCTTCCTGCCATTTTCACTGTAGCCCAAGTATTTAACACAAAGCTTTAATTTGAGATGAAATTCAAAATCAAATAGATGCTTACAGTAGATCCCCTTACTGTATTCAAAATCAAATAGATGATTAACACCAACACAAGGATGGAGCAATTGTGCAAAACAAAAGAATGAAAGAAGGAAGGAGCAGAGGATATTCCATGTCTTTGCACGGAAAATGAGACTATATACATGTTATCAAAATAATGTTTAAAAAAATAAAAACATAAAAATGTATATATATGTATATTATGTATAAAAATTATGTGAATTTTTTATATTTTTACGGTTATCGGATAATTTTGTCTAATTATTAACAAATTAAATTAAATTAAACAAAGAACAAAAATGAGTTAGTGGAATGTGGGCCCAAATGGCCATTTATGTAAAACAAACCTTTTGGTTCTTTTCACCTAAACTCTTTCTTTCAACATTTCTTACATTAATGTAAACAACCTTTTGTTCTATTTGGCCTAAAACAACTGTTTCAACCCTCCTTTATCTCAAAATTTTCAACTTTGCCACAAAATATAGAGAGTCAATGTGACATTTGGAAAGAGAGACCGGTTTGGCTTGCAACCAACAACCTCAAAAAGAAAGAAAAGAAAGTAATTTGGTTTCAAGAATGGAGAGTGTGTTCAGTGAACCCAATGGTATATGGGTTTTTTGGAGTGAACGTGATGATGCAGAGCAGCTTCTGAATCACTTCTCCCGTAAGAACTTACTATATTTGATTTCTCATAAATTGTAGGGAAGAAGAATTTTTGGTTTTTGGTGGGCTTGAAATTATTTTGATCTTTATACATGGGATGAAATTCAGCTAAGTATTTTCTGAGATACACTGCCAATTGCAGCTAAGTATATAAAAGTAAACGTACCAGGAAATTAAGGGGAGTCAATACATAATATATATATATACATATAATTTATTTTTTTACCTACCTACATAGTATATTTTTCCGCGACCCTTCCTACAAGGTGGCTCCGCCACTGGTCACATGTTCGAGCCGAGGAAACAGACTCTTATAAAAATTCAGGTTAAGATTGCATATAATAGACCCTTGTGGTCCAGCCCTTCCCGGACCATGCGCATAGCTGGAGCTTAGTGCACCGGGCTGTTATTTTTTGTACCTATTTTGACAATCATTTCCTTAAGAATTGTTGGACTTCCTATTTGCCCATGAATGAGGAGAGAATTTTTGCTTTGGTGGTTTAAAGTTATGTTGTTCTATCATAAGCAAAAATATTAGGTGATTTCTTCGTATTTGTCCAAGCCTTGGTGGACACTGTTATCAAGTACCTCATATGTTGGTGGGAGGTAACACTTATCAAGTACCACAATTATCAAATATAAAAAAAAATGTTGATCTTTATAGATGGGATGGGAATCAGCTAAGAATTTTCTAAAATGCATTGCATGTTTCACTCTCATTGCTTCAAAATTAGGTTCTTTTTGTTTCTTCTTTGGGAAATTCTAGCAATTTGTTTCCATTTTGACAATCATTGTTGCAATTCCGTTACATACTTTAGGTACAAGATATTCACCATCATGGTTGCCATTGAATCTTGTGCTTGCCACACCTTAGAAGAAGAACTTCTCATTCACTTGAAAATTTATCCTGGATATAAAGGTCTGAACTTTCAATCCTCAACCTATTCTTTTGACTTGCTCTGAGATTATCATTAGTAGTACTGCTTCGCGGATTTGAATTCAAGGAAATTCCTTAAATTAGATATAGGTAACTTAATTGCTTTGGCCAATCAATAAAATTGTTGCTACAAGCCTTTTACAAAACCTGGGAGTAATATTCTTTGTACTACCTAAATGTAGCTTTAGGCTACAAGTAAAGAAGGGCAGTTTGGTGCACTAAGCTCCCGCTATGCGCGGGGTCCGGGGAACGGCCGGACCACAAGGGTCTATTGTACGCAACCTTACCCTGCATTTATGCAAGAGGCTGTTTCCACGGCTCGAACCCGTGATCTCCTGGTTACATGGCAGTAACTTTACTGGTTAGGCTACAAGTACTAATACAATATTTGTGCATGCCACAACTGCAGATGTTGTTACTAAATGCATGGCAATCAAGGAAAGAGTTAAGATTGCACTCCAACGTGTAGAGAAATTATCCTGCAATTATCTTATTCAGTTCTGGGCTAGTATTGTAATTTATGGCCAGACTTTCCTAACAACTTCAGATCAGCCTTTTGGTCTTACCAGACTAGATGGTGGACTATGTTCGTACAGGCACAAGTGCTTGAGCCGGGCAATTCCTGTTGAGCTGAAGAACGGTACCCAATGTGAAAATGACCTTGGTCCCCCCGGACGTGTGTTCAAATATAGGTGTAACACAGTTGAGCATTATGGAATACCCCTTGGTAACTTGTGCTCGCGAAGCTGGTTTAACTGGTTGTTTTGCAATCTGTTTAAGTGCTCCAGGCAATGATGACAATGTTTACATACTAGAGTTCTTCTTGCCCCCAAATGAGCTTCTGCATAGGAATCTACAAGACTTCCTGAAGTTGGTTTTGCACACGGTGAAACAACAGTTGCACTGCTTTAAGGTTGCAGTTGGACATGATTTTGGAAAGAAGTTACCTGTTGAAGGCATCAAGATTTCTTCTGACGATGAACTTGATTCTTTTAATATCTGTCAAACTACTAAGGAACTGCATAATGTTGAGCCATTGCCAAATGGAGGAAAGTTGATGTTGCTTGACACACCAAATCAGCAGTCTCTTTCTTCCGAAACAAATCAGCAACTGAGTTTGGATATTAATGAGATAAATGCTAAAAGGGATAGCATAGCTGTAAGTGAAGAACAGTGCAATTCCGCTGGATCTTCAACTAGCGCTAAAACCTCTCAAAACAAAGAAAGAAAACTGCAGCTGGAATTATCAACACGACTGGCAAAGCAGGGAGCAAATGCTGTGAACAAAAGAAAAAATGGTAAACGGACATTAACCTCTGAGTCAGAGATTCAGAAAGAAAGAGAGAGGATAGAACGCGATCATAACATCAACCTCAAAAAAATTGAAGACCGCTCGTCAATGACTGAAGATGCCGCTGCTGATGATTTGGGAGGTATCATAAACTCTTTCCAAAACTCTTCTGCTTGTATCTTTCTTCTTTCTTTAAGATTAGTACACATGAAGCAAATGATCCATATAAATGATACTAACTACTTGGACTAAGGTTTAGTTATTGCTATTATATTTATATAAGATCCAGTGTATCACAACCCAAACTCTAAGCGTGAGTCAGCTTGCCCGCCCACAATATATCCACATCCATTAATCTGTCTCATAACGCTAGTATGGACCAAGGATTAACATAAGCAAATTAAAACATAACAATTGAGGATCCAACACTTAATGTAGTCCCAAATCCGTAATAGATTCCATGAAGCATATTCTAGAGATTACAACTGTCTAGCTTAGTTCTTGCTGAGGACAAAAAAGGAAAGCATATCTAAGCATAGAACAATGAGTGGGGCTCACCAATGAAACACTCCGTCTCTACTTCAGTACCTATACAACTCATTACAATGTCAAGTTCACAACATGTTCCAAATCACTATTAAGATATGCTCGAGGGGTCCGAGTATTACACCATGTTTGCGAAGAGTCCTTTTAATCTAATTAGAAGCTCCTATGTCATTTTAAGGTAAAGTGTAAGATCTAAAGAAATTCTAGATTAGAATATCCCAAATTTGTCTTAAAAGGTAAATTGTTTACCAGTGATTGGAATGAAATGAACCCAAATTGAGCTAGCGTTCGGACATAGACTTGGTTGAAACTAGGAAAAAAAAAACTTTTGAAGATGAGATGAAAAATGGTTTTTGGAAGTTGAAATTATGTTTGGTGATGCATTTTACTTGAAAAGAAGTTGAAGTTTTGTGAGTAGAAAACTAGTTCAAACCACGTTTTGAAACTTGAAAAATTCTTCTCCAAAAACCGCCCAAAAACTGGTCACTTTTTATAACCAAACAATGTTTTCAATTTTTTTTTTTTTTTTTTTGCAAAAAACTTAAGGCCAAAGCGGGAGCTGAGTGAATGGATACGGAGGATTCATCTTGCGGTCTCTAACTAGCTAGTATTGAGACGTAGTTGATTGATTGAATGATTGATATGATTTCTTTATCTTCTCCTTTCCTTTAGTCCAAATCATATGTGTATATTGTAGTTTAAGATTCAGTGAAGACATTTTTGTACCTGGGATTATTCTGATGCAGTTGGCAAATCAACGGTGATGCGTATATGTAGATTATACGGTATAACTAGATGGCCGCCCAAGAATAAGGAGAAGAAAAGAAAATGCTCCCCCTCTCGTAAAATGAAATTCATCCTCCCTGCTGAGGAAGACGTCAATGCTAGTACAAAATTCCAGCAATCTTCTGATTCGCCTAACAAGGTAGACACAATTAATGGAGCTAAAGTTGGAGCACATGTTACAGAAATCCGAGATGGTACAGCTGTGATTACAAAGGTGAAATATGGAGATGGGATGCTAAAATTGAAGCTAACTCTTTCTTCTAAGATGAAGGATTTAGAAGAGGAAGTGGCAAAGAGGGTCGAGTCATCGATTGAAAGTTTTGATTTCACGTATGTAGATAAAGAGGGTGATACGATATTGATAAAATGTGATGAGGATTTGACGGAATGTTTTCTGCATTTTAGATCTTCAAAGAGGAATTTTTATCAGTTTTCTGCTCTTGTGGTTTCAAGGAATCGAAGTGAATGTATTCCAATATACTTCTATCAGATTCATGTTTGTGGTCGCAAGGAATCGGTCGTAGCCATGATCAACTCTTCTATCCACAAGGTCAATAGTAGCATGATCAATTCCTATATCTAGTTCTACTTTCTGAGGGAAATCCTTCATATCTCAATATAGTTAACTACTCTATAAGATGGCAGTATTTTTCAATATGTTTGATTTTGTTACTTACAGTACCAATTAGCAGCAAATTACCCAAGAAACAGAACTGCATGGTTGTACATCCCCTAATGCCACTAGAGCTCTTACCATAAGAGCCTTATTATTTGCAACATCCAGAACTATACTGACCAGTGACAAAAGGTGATGGCACATTAAATTTTGTTAAGTTACAATGGAGGTTGCAATTAGCCCACAGGCTTTCCGTCTTGTCCATGTCAATCCAGAATGGAAGTATTTGCACCCGCATCTGAATTGCTAAGTGTATCTCATCAGTGAATTGAGTAGCTTTGAACTCATTTTTCAAGAAATATGTTTCATATGTATAAAAGACATGGAAAACATTTTATAAAGTAGTGAAAATTAGTGAGAGTTGGATTGAAAACAAAGTTTTCTTAATCCAAAATTGTTAACATCCACAAGTAAAAACACCAATGGAAGTTCTCTTACAAACTCCAATAAATGGCAACCAAACAATATCTGGTAGCCTAAATGACTCAAGCAAGCGTAGTGCCGTGAGGAAGGGAGAAGGAAGGAAGAGTTCAGTTTTTTTAAAAAAAAAGTGGTAGTCCGATCCACTAAGCTACTGCTATGCGCGGGATCCGGGGAAGGACCGGACCACGGGGTTTGTTGTACACAGCTTTACTCTGCATATTTTTTGCAAGGGAAGGAAGGAAGAGTTCAGTGAAGTGAAGAAAAATCTTGTACTTCTAATTCAACAAATGATGAGATTTAGGATGAAGTACGTCTGATGCTTTTTTAGGTGATACTGATACTTGGGCTGATGTCCAAGAGCAGCTTGGTTTTTTTTAAAGACCTGCACATAAATTTACTTGGTAAAAAATAATATTATAATTGCCAAAAAAATCAACAAATTATCTGTTACTCAATCATTCCTGATAGAAAAGCTGTAAAGAACTCCAAAGCTGCACCAATAGAATTCTCATTACTTGGTAAAATAGTATCTCCTATTGGAGAAAAGACTAATGTTTAAACGTCTGCATAATTTGCCACTACACACATAGCACAGAGACATCTATAAAAAGCAAACTTCACTTGAGCATAGTTTTAGCAGGTATTATTTGCAAGTTTTACATCAGATTGTATGTTGAAAGAGTGGGGAAGAAAGTCAGTTCCCCCCCCCCCCCCAAAAAAAAAATAAAAAAAAAATACTGTACATTTGTTTCTCCAGCATGGTATTCAAGCATGGAGGCCAAAATAAACAAGAGGAAAGAACAGAAACTAGAAAGGAAAACATATCAATCATGGTGGAGCAGTTTCCATGAAAGAAAGGGTACAAACATCAATGCACTAAATACAAAGTATGTTCAAGATTTAAACTGTCCGATCTATATATAGTGCAAAGTCAATGTATCAGCGCGTACATGGCACAAGATTGGGGCATCGGCTCAATTCTGAAACCCACAGAACAACAGCAACAGCCCAGCGAAATCCCACAAGTGGGGTCTGAAACCCATAGAATGCAGATAAATAAAAAGGCAAAAAGGAAAACTAATATATATACAATGTGTCAACTCAGCACATAACAACTGCATGTCATAATAGCTCATAACTATATGTTTAGACATTTACAATATGATTAACAATGGTCCACATCATCTCTTGGAGGGCAGTTAGAGATGTGCTATAAGATGTACAGTATGGATAAGGAGGGAAAAAAGAGGAAAAATAGAGAAAGACCTTGATAGCAAACAAGAATGGGCAGGCATCCTAGTCAAGCAACATAGTTACTATAATGACCTATGTTGCTCGAGCTCTCCGAAAACGTTGATGGGTGTGTGTCGGATCCTCCAAAAGCAGTGCTTTTTTGGAGGATCCGACACAGGTGTGACAGCTGTTTTGAAGAGTTTGTGCAACATAGATCATGACCACAAGGGCTCCCACAGTTTTTGTGGTTCTTCCATGTCCATAGTCATCTGCATGCACACCACTTCAGCTTGAGCAACTGCCAGTTGCATTTGGAGAAGGCTAACTTGGTTCTGCAAAGATGCTATAGCTCCAACACAACCATAAACTGGATCCCTCACTCTAGCATTATCCTCATACACCATTGAACTCACGGCATCGCCCCGTTGATGCTCTGGTAACTTCTGCAAAAATTCCTGCAAATACAATGAAATCCGAACCTAAAACTGTAGAAACCTTAAAATTTCTGTCGTTTGTGTGTGAACTCACCTACAACAACAACAACAAACCCAATATAATCCCACAAAGTAGGGTAGGGGGGCTGTACGCAGACCTTATCCCTACCTTGTAAAGGTAGAGAGGCAGTTTGTGATAAACAACCACAAATGATCAGCACACTTCTCTAGAAATTACTCTGGAACAAATTTTTGAATAAATGTGTATGCCTACGCTTATGCACCACACCATGAAAAAGACAGATGATATGATGTTCTTCCCAAAGAATTTGAATTTTGGAACAATTCTCTTTACACTTCTTCTAACTTCCATTCTCTAGTAAGAATCCCAAAGAATTATTTGCGAAAATGGTCTTGCCTTTTCCATTTTTTAAAATAATAAAAATGTAATTTTAATTATAAGGCACCAAGAAAGTTGTAACATACAAGTTACAGATGTATGACAACTAGTAACTAAGCATCACAAAAATATTATTTATGCAAAGTGTAGTGCTCTACTTCTTATTACACCAAATGTACAGATTACATAAAAACTCTTAAGGTTAACGAGAAAATGTTAAATGCCTTCCAAAAATTATGCCATTCCTCTTTCTCCAAATTATCTAAACATTGGAGCCGTCTCAGCAAACAATTTCTCCTGCTCCATCATCATTGTCCTCCAACAAGTAGATGCCTCCCCGACTGTTCTTATGAGTAATAATGCCTTGTTAAAAAATGTGTATGTTACAGACTTTAACTCTAATAAAAAGCTACACTGAAAAGGTGATTAGTATCCCCTCTATGTTTTTTGACATGTAGCACCAACTTCTTATGTTTCTATACTGAGCTATTGTTGCATTTCAAGTTGTCAGAAGAGACATTTAGGGAAATTTATTTTTTAAAGTAGTATCCTAACACCATAAATCTAGCCAAAATCTTATTCGATTACTAGTTTCAAAGACCCCATGAACTTTGAGAAGTTCACTCTTTCTTTTACACTACCTTTTTGTACACCCGTCCCACATGGTAATTTGACATCTTTAGAAAACCAGCCATATTGACTGCATCTGAACTTTGTGCGAATCGCTTACATCAATAAAATCTCTTCTTTGTATCTGAATCTCGATAACCATTTCTATTGTGGAAATGTCTTATAAAAATGACTAGTCCTTGAATATTTAGCTTGATACCTTCTCCCACCGGGCAAAGTGGCATCTCCTTTCCCATTTTTCCATCCCACGACAAGTCTCTCATTAACTTTCAAACTTACCCACTGAAAATGAAACTGTAATTTTATAGCATGATTCTCCCCCTTTTTGACAAGTATTGTCATCCATCCCCCCAGTCTTCTCTCAAATCTATAAACCACCGGTTGCCAAAGTTCAGCATAGTTGAACTTTCACCTAGGATATAAATATCTCCAAATCTATGGCTGACCTAGAGTAATCAAATCAAATCAAATCAAATTTGAATCAAATCAATACAAATCATGTGCATCAATCAACAATTTTGAGTTTTGACTTAATGATACTGTTAGAAAGTCAGTGATTGTTTGGAAAGAGCTCAAACCTGGAGCTCCGCACGATCATAAAACTTAGACACCTTGGCTAACCTTTCTAGCTCATCACCACGAACCCCAGAGAGTAGAAACTTTGGACATTTTCTTGGAACGGTGCTTTCGTTCTGCACTCCCACAGCTTGTGTGGCGGGCTTTGCAGCATGAGTCAAGGAAGTTGTGGTTTCACCTCCACTGGATTCTTCACAATGTCTATCAGCAACCTTGGCAGATTGAAGCTGATAACTGGAGCAATTCATGTCGTTAATTTCAAGATGCTTTGTGCCAAGACTATTTGGAGCAGATTGGCTGGCTGCAAATGTACTAAGAATTTACTTAGAATAACATCAACATACAATCAGAGATGCAATAGATCTGTTAAAAGAATTTAGTTTTATTACCAAGAGTGGTTTCAGTGCCATTGACTTTTGCACCAACTGATTGCTGAAGCACTACTCTGTTAATTCTGTGGTGTCCTTCGGATATCTTCATCATGCTTTCTTCCTCAGAGCTATTGGAAACAACTCTATTAGTTAGCACCCTCACATTTGTTAGTTTTGTTGTAGTGTTAGCAGTTCTTGATGATGTTGTTAGATCAATACTTTCAGGACAAATATGTACTGTATTTCCACTTTTCAGTAATCTGTTTAATGGGTCAAACCACTCTATTTTTCCCGGACGTGCTACTGCTTCAATATCAGACAAAGGTTTCACACCATGGCATATCTCAAAAGAGTTGAGTCCATCATCTGAAGGAACAGGTATAATTTCAACAGATAATTTCTCTCCCAGTTTTTGTCCAGAAGCAAGCTTGAAACTTCGAAATTGTCGCTCCATCGACGCCAATAGCATATTCAATATGGTTTGTGGACTCCTGCAATCTGACTTGTTATCTTGGGGTAAAAAGAACTCCAATAGGTATACATAGTCCCCTGTGTAGGAACTTTGCAAACACATAGCAAACGAGCTATGTAATCCAACTCTGTGTGCCACATGTGCCAAGGGGTACTCAATCATGCTTAACTGTGTGATATCACTGCAGAAGCACGAACTACGGGTTAAAAAGGCCTTACTAACAACCCCCTGACTCTTCCCTAAGTGAAACATATCACAAGCAGCTCTGAACTCGTAGCCTGCTGATGTGCATATGCAGAACTGTTCCTTTGTAGTCATGAATCTTTTAATGCTGCTTCCGTCAAGGATAGGTAGCCATGTCTGAGCTAGAGGTAATTGATGTGTTCTGCATATGAAACTCAACTGCTCCTCAATCTCTTTTAGGGCGCGTTCTAGCCCTCTAAGGCCCTGCTAAAAACAGATAGTGGATACAGGTGCTTTAGTTTATTTCAGTTAAAGAGGGACACTTTAGTTTAGTCTAAGATATTCTTTTCCTGTTTTTTGGGAATTCAGGCATATAGCATTTTCATGAACATACCTTCTTGTCGGGGTGGCCATATATGTTTGATGATCTCAAGTCCACCTTCTGTTAAGAACAAGATGCCATGCTCAGAGAAATATATAGAGGTTATGAGAAACTAGTAGGCTACTAGGCATAGCTCCTATGAAGAAAAAACGTCTTTTAATCTATCTCTAGAAAATTGAAGTGGTAATTGTGACAACATGACCAAACTCTTCACTAAATTCATGTTTTTTTTTAATACTTTAGCTACCACACTAAAATCAAGCAAAGTTTCGAACAACCTTTCCTTTCTCTACAGTAAAACTAACGGAAACAAACTAGAAGGGAGAGAGAGAGAAATGGCAATAAAAGTAGAGAGGAAAGCCATACATTGAGCATCTCATACACCATTTGAACAAAATCTTGAGAGAAGCTTCCCTTCTTATCCCCTATGATCTCCAGTACTCCAGCGCGTTCATTACTAAGAGGCTCAAAAACCGGTACAGCCAAATAGTTCCCTAAACCAGCAATTAAAGCCGAGCCATGCTGAGGAAAATCAGCAACTGAATAGCGCGAAATATCCGGACTCATTTCAGGCAAACCATGTTTGAACACGCGTTCAGTAGGACCAAGTCGATACTCATTCTCTGAACAATCAGTTACAATAGGAATTCTAAATTTCAGACACTCTGACCTATAAAAACAAAGTCCTTCATGGAGTTTCGTAAGACCAAAAGGTAGGTCACAAGTTGTTAGAAAAACCTGATCTTTAGTAGTCACAGGTGCCCAAAATTGAACCAACCAGCATCCGAAGTTGTCAGAAATGTAGGCATTCTTGAGAGCAGATGCGATTTTCTCCTTAATGCTATCATGATAGATAGTAGTATCAGCAGCTGTAAAAAGGTTGTTCATGATATTAGACACTTGACTCGTTCAGAAAGATAGATATGTAGCAATCATATCATATTGAAAAACTGGTTAAGGTTCTCAATCGAAACTCCTTAGATGTTCAACATGAGAGGATCGAAATAATCAGGTGTCATTCAGAAGCTAATTAAGCAAATCTTGAACGACGATAAATCAGACAACAAAAGAGAAATATACCAAAAGAGACACAAACTTTTAACGTAGTTCGGTCAACTGACCTACGTCCACGGCGGAGATGAGCAATCCACTATATCAAAGAGAGTACAAAATATCAAGAGAACAACCTCACAAAGAGACAAATACAAGTGACAATGTAACACTTGTCCCAAAAAGTTCTCCCCTTAAACAAGACTCTCAAACCTCTTATGGCTACATGGTGGATGCTACTAAAGGAGAAGAAGGATCCTCAATTTATAAAAGTCCAAACCTTTTCCCCCGGGAAAAGGGACTAGCCAAATATGGGAGATTTAAAGTTTCTTTCTACAATAAGAAAAACCCAATTATGGTAAATATGTTGCCCTTTCCTTTGAGAGATATGAAAAGCAAATATGGTAAGAAAATCAGGACAAATACCTAACACAACAATGTAAAGCGGAAGCGGTTGCATAAGCTCAAAGACATCATGGTCCCCTTTCTCAATCCAAATCATTTAAAACTTAAAAGTCATTCATATTATCTGAGTAACCAAATATTATCATTATCAAATCCTGGGGAATATAAATTAGTAAGAGATAATAGATGAAACAAATAAGCAGCTCCACCAATTTTGCACTAGTTATACACATAAAAGAACCAAAAGTAGAACTTTAACATGATTGCATAGATTATAGGAGTAATAAACACAAGCTCAAGTTAACAATTAAGAATACTCATGGAGTGCTCTGAAAACAACATGAATGAGAGTCGCAAGTTTGTTACTACCTTCTGCTTCAGAGAATTTTCGCACGTAAAAACATGAATACCTTATAATTATATGTAAAATGTTAAAAAACCAACAACATGAATGAGAGTTATAGTATTTAAAAATAAATGTTTAAAATTTTGTAGTATCACTGCTCTAATTCTTAGACCACTAAGACTTTTCTAGTTTCTACCCTAATGATTTAAACTAAGTGAACTTTGATTAACCTCAAAAGTTTAACCTTTCACCATCTGACATGAATGAATTAAGATAGTCCAATTTTGTCCCGAAATCCTATAAGCCAAAAAAGTGAATGAGTGTCACTACTTCTATGCATTGACCAAACACAAGAATCTAGCAAGGGCAGCCCGGTACACTAAACTCCCGCTATGCGTGGGGTTCGGGTAAGGGCCGAACCACAAGGGTCTATCATACGCAGCCTTACCTTTTATTTCTACAAGAGGTTGTTTCCACGGCTCGAACCCGTGACCGTCTGGTCACATAACAACAACTTTACCAGTTACGCCAAGGCTCCGATCTAGCAAGGGGTAAAAACTAAAAGAAAGGACAAAAAGACAGAACCCTATAAGGCTTCATTCTCCAAACAAGTGAGTTGAGTATCATATAATCTGGAGATTATATATAGTGTAAATACCAATCCAATTGGACATAAAGGGGAAAAGGCACTTACTGCTGGGGAAGACAGAAGGAAACTCGTTGTTGTGTTGGCTCCAAAATACCCAGAGGTCATTCTTAGTGTTAGGCTCAGTGTATTGCAGGGGACATGGCATGTAACTCAATGCTTCGGATACACTACCACATATTCTGAATGCTTCATTTCTTCCTGCCATTTTCACTGTAGCCCAACTATTTAACACTAAGCTTTAATTTGAGATGAAATTCAAAATCAAATAGATGATTAACACCAACACAAGGATGGAGCAATTGTGCAAAACAAAAGAATGAAAGAAGGAAGGAGCAGAGGATATTCCATGTCTTTGCACGGAAAATGAGACTATATACATGTTATCAAAATAATGTTTAAAAAAAATAAAAACATAAAAATGTATATATATGTATATTATGTATAAAAATTATGTGAATTTTTTACTGTTATCGGATAATTTTGTCTAATTATTAACAAATTAAATTAAATTAAACAAAGAACAAAAATGAGTTAGTGGAATGTGGGCCCAAATGGCCATTTATGTAAAACAAACCTTTTGGTTCTTTTCACCTAAACTCTTTCTTTCAACATTTCTTACATTAATGTAAACAACCTTTTGTTCTATTTGGCCTAAAACAACTGTTTCAACCCTCCTTTATCTCAAAATTTTCAACTTTGCCACAAAATATAGAGAGTCAATGTGACATTTGGAAAGAGAGACCGGTTTGGCTTGCAACCAACAACCTCAAAAAGAAAGAAAAGAAAGTAATTTGGTTTCAAGAATGGAGAGTGTGTTCAGTGAACCCAATGGTATATGGGTTTTTTGGAGTGAACGTGATGATGCAGAGCAGCTTCTGAATCACTTCTCCCGTAAGAACTTACTATATTTGATTTCTCATAAATTGTAGGGAAGAAGAATTTTTGGTTTTTGGTGGGCTTGAAATTATTTTGATCTTTATACATGGGATGAAATTCAGCTAAGTATTTTCTGAGATACACTGCCAATTGCAGCTAAGTATATAAAAGTAAACGTACCAGGAAATTAAGGGGAGTCAATACATAATATATATATATACATATAATTTATTTTTTTACCTACCTACATAGTATATTTTTCCGCGACCCTTCCTACAAGGTGGCTCCGCCACTGGTCACATGTTCGAGCCGAGGAAACAGACTCTTATAAAAATTCAGGTTAAGATTGCATATAATAGACCCTTGTGGTCCAGCCCTTCCCGGACCATGCGCATAGCTGGAGCTTAGTGCACCGGGCTGTTATTTTTTGTACCTATTTTGACAATCATTTCCTTAAGAATTGTTGGACTTCCTATTTGCCCATGAATGAGGAGAGAATTTTTGCTTTGGTGGTTTAAAGTTTTGTTGTTCTATCAGAAGCAAAAATATTAGGTGATTTCTTCGTATTTGTCCAAGCCTTGGTGGACACTGTTATCAAGTACCTCATATGCTGGTGGGAGGTAACAGATACCCGTGTAATCGGACACCACAATTATCAAATATAAAAAAAAATGTTGATCTTTATAGATGGGATGGGAATCAGCTAAGAATTTTCTAAAATGCATTGCAAGTTTCACTCTCATTGCTTCAAAATTAGGTTCTTTTTGTTTCTTCTTTGGGAAATTCTAGCAATTTGTTTCCATTTTGACAATCATTGTTGCAATTCAGTTACATACTTTAGGTACAAGATATTCACCATCATGGTTGCCATTGAATTTTGTGCTTGCCACACCTTAGAAGAAGAACTTCTCATTCACTTGAAAATTTATCCTGGATATAAAGGTCTGAACTTTCAATCCTCAACCTATTCTTTTGACTTGCTCTGAGATTATCATTAGTAGTACTGCTTCGCGGATTTGAATTCAAGGAAATTCCTTAAATTAGATATAGGTAACTTAATTGCTTTGGCCAATCAGTAAAATTGTTGCTACAAGCCTTTTACAAAACCTGGGAGTAATATTCTTTGTACTACCTAAATGTAGCTTTAGGCTACAAGTAAAGAAGGGCAGTTTGGTGCACTAAGCTCCCGCTATGCGCGGGGTCCGGGGAAGGGCCGGACCACAAGGGTCTATTGTACGCAGCCTTACCCTGCATTTATGCAAGAGGCTGTTTCCACGGCTCGAACCCGTGATCTCCTGGTTACATGACAGTAACTTTACCGGTTAGGCTACAAGTACTAATACAATATTTGTGCATGCCACAACTGCAGATGTTGTTACTAAACGCATGACAATCAAGGAAAGAGTTAAGATTGCACTCCAACGTGTAGAGAAATTATCCTGCAATTATCTTATTCAGTTCTGGGCTAGTATTGTAATTTATGGCCAGACTTTCCTAACAACTTCAGATCAGCCTTTTGGTCTTACCAGACTAGATGGTGGACTATGTTCGTACAGGCAGAAGTGCTTGAGCCGGGCAATTCCTGTTGAGCTGAAGAACGGTACCCAATGTGAAAATGACCTTGGTCCCCCCGGACATGTGTTCAAACATAGGCTGCCTGAACTATGTACAGACGTGAAGAATTACTGCAAACAAGAATTCCCTTTACGGGCTGATGCTGTAGCCTGGGGCATACAATGGTGTTATGATGTCCCTGTCTTTGATCCATCTTGAGACACCTTTGTTGGGGTCCTTGAGTTGGTCACCAGTCACCTAACAAACGAATGGATATTTTCGAAACTCTGTCTTGCCCATTTTTAAGATGCTCCAGGTTTTTACACATACCTTCAACTTTTTCCAACCTTAAATGTTGAACCTCTAGCTCATCTTGTTTGGCATCCATGGTCCCTTTTAGTGCACTGTTTTCCTTTCATCGTTTCAGAAGAACAAAAAGAAGAGGTGACAAGAAAAGAGGAAATTAAAACTGTACACTGTATTATTCAACCGCTGTTTATTCTTTTCCACTTTTGACTTCATTTTTTAGGTGGTGGACTTGAAATCTCCGGATTCATATTGTCCGCTTAATTTGAAAGTAAGTTGTCCAGTAGATCAAGCTCTTTTCCAGTAATGTCTCCCTTCGGACCATATTTAATTCCTTTGGCTCTATTTGTTTAAGCTTCAGTGATATCTCCATCTTGAATTCATATTGACAAAGACAGTCTCAAGGCAGGTTTTGGATGACCGGGAATGTGCTCTTGGTGGAATATACAAGGCAATCGAAATGGTATGTCAAAAACATCAATATCTCTTTGCTCAGATTTGGGTCAGTGTTGCTGATTCATGGTGCACAGGAAAAGCTATCACTGTTAGACAACGACACATTGCAATCAGTGATAACCAAAACTTAAGTTTATTCAAATATGCGAGTGGTATTCAATACATATTAGAAGGCTACAGTGTTGTAGGTAGGGCTTTCTCATCAAAATCTTCGTGCTTTTGCCGAGATGTAACACAGTTGAGCATAATGGAATACCCCTTGGTAACTTGTGCTCGCGAAGCTGGTTTAACTGGTTGTTTTGCAATCTGTTTAAGTGCTCCAGGCAATGATGACAATGTTTACATACTAGAGTTCTTCTTGCCCCCAAATGAGCTTCTGCATAGGAATCTACAAGACTTCCTGAAGTTGGTTTTGGACACGGTGAAACAACAGTTGCACTTCTTTAAGGTTGCAGTTGGACATGATTTTGAAAAGAAGTTACCTGTTGAAGGCATCAAGATTTCTTCTGACGATGAACTTGATTCTTTTAATATCTGTCAAACTACTAAGGAACTGCATAATGTTGAGCCATTGCCAAATGGAGGAAAGTTGATGTTGCTTGACACACCAAATCAGCAGTCTCTTTCTTCCGAAACAAATCAGCAACTGAGTTTGGATATTAATGAGATAAATGCTGAAAGGGATAGCATAGCTGTAAGTGAAGAACAGTGCAATTCCGCTGGATCTTCAACTAGCGCTAAAACCTCTCAAAACAAAGAAAGAAAACTGCAGCTGGAATTATCAACACGACAGGCAAAGCAGGGAGCAAATGCTGTGAACAAAAGAAAAAACGGTAAACGGACATTAACCTCTGAGTCGGAGATTCAGAAAGAAAGAGAGAGGATAGAACGCGATCATAACATCAACCTCAAAAAAATTGAAGACCGCTCGTCAATGACTGAAGATGCCGCTGCTGATGATTTGGGAGGTATCATAAACTCTTTCCAAAACTCTTCTACTTGTATCTTTCTTCTTTCTTTAAGATTAGTACACATGAAGCAAATGATCCATATAAATGATACTAACTACTTGGACTAAGGTTTAGTTATTGTTATTATATTTATATAAGATCCAGTGTATCACAACCCAAACTCTAAGCGTGAGTCAGCTTGCCCGCCCACAGTATATCCACATCCATTAATCTGTCTCGTAACGCTAGTATGGACCAAGGATTAACATAAGCAAATTAAAACATAACAATTGAGGATCCAACACTTAATGTAGTCCCAAATCCGTAATAGATTCCATGAAGCATATTCTAGAGAGTCATTACAACTGTCTAGCTTAGTTCTTGCTGAGGACAAAAAAGGAAAGCATATCTAAGCATAGAACAATGAGTGGGGCTCACCAATGAAACACTCCGTCTCTACTTCAGTACCTATACAACTCATTACAATGTCAAGTTCACAACATGTTCCAAGTCACTATTAAGATATGCTCGAGGGGTCCGAGTATTACACCATGTTTGCGAAGAGTCCTTTTAATCTAATTAGAAGCTCCTATGTCATTTTAAGGTAAAGTGTAAGATCTAAAGAAATTCTAGATTAGAATATCCCAAATTTGTCTTAAAAGGTAAATTGTTTACCAGTGATTGGAATGAAATGAACCCAAATTGAGCTAGCGTTCGGACATAGACTTGGTTGAAACTAGGAAAAAAAAAACTTTTGAAGATGAGATGAAAAATAGTTTTTGGAAGTTGAAATTATGTTTGGTGATGCATTTTACTGGAAAAGAAGTTGAAGTTTTGTGAGTAGAAAACTAGTTCAAACCACGTTTTGAAACTTGAAAAATTCTTCTCCAAAAACCGCCCAAAAACTAGTCACTTTTTATAACCAAACAATGTTTTCAATTTTTTTTTTTTTTTTTTTTGCAAAAAACTTAAGGCCAAAGCGGGAGCTGAGTGAATGGATACGGAGGATTCATCTTGCGGTCTCTAACTAGCTAGTATTGAGACGTAGTTGATCGATTGAATGATTGATATGATTTCTTTATCTTCTCCTTTCCTTTAGTCCAAATCATATGTGTATATTGTAGTTTAAGATTCACTGAAGACATTTTTGTACCTGGGATTATTCTGATGCAGTTGGCAAATCAACGGTGAAGCGTATATGTAGATTATACGGTATAACTAGATGGCCGCCCAAGAATAAGGAGAAGAAAAGAAAATGCTCCCCCTCTCGTAAAATGAAATCCATCCTCCCTGCTGAGGAAGACGTCAATGCTAGTACAAAATTCCAGCAATCTTCTGATTCGCCTAACAAGGAAGACACAATTAATGGAGCTAAAGTTGGAGCACATGTTACAGAAATCCGAGATGGTACAGCTGTGATTACAAAGGTGAAATATGGAGATGGGATGCTAAAATTGAAGCTAACTCTTTCTTCTAAGATGAAGGATTTAGAAGAGGAAGTGGCAAAGAGGGTCGAGTCATCGATTGAAAGTTTTGATTTCACGTATGTAGATAAAGAGGGTGATACGATATTGATAAAATGTGATGAGGATTTGACGGAATGTTTTCTGCATTTTAGATCTTCAAAGAGGAATTTTTATCAGTTTTCTGCTCTTGTGGTTTCAAGGAATCGAAGTGAATGTATTCCAATATACTTCTATCAGATTCATGTTTGTGGTCGCAAGGAATCGGTCGTAGCCATGATCAACTCTTCTATCCACAAGGTCAATAGTAGCATGATCAATTCCTATATCTAGTTCTACTTTCTGAGGGAAATCCTTCATATCTCAATATAGTTAACTACTCTATAAGATTGCAGTATTTTTCAATATGTTTGATTTTGTTACTTACAGTACCAATTAGCAGCAAATTACCCAAGAAACATAACTGCATGGTTGTACATCCCCTAATGCCACTAGAGCTCTTACCATAAGAGCCTTATTATTTGCAACATCCAGAACTATACTGACCAGTGACAAAAGGTGATGGCACATTAAATTTTGTTAAGTTACAATGGAGGTTGCAATTAGCCCACAGGCTTTCCGTCTTGTCCATGTCAATCCAGAATGGAAGTATTTGCACCCGCATCTGAATTGCTAAGTGTATCTCATAAGTGAATTGAGTAGCTTTGAACTCATTTTTCAAGAAATATGTTTCATATGTATAAAAGACATGGAAAACATTTTATAAAGTACTGAAAATTAGTGAGAGTTGGATTGAAAACAAAGTTTTCTTAATCCAAAATTGTTAACATCCACAAGTAAAAACACCAATGGAAGTTCTCTTACAAACTCCAATAAATGGCAACCAAACAATATCTGGTAGCCTAAATGACTCAAGCAAGCGTAGTGCCGTGAGGAAGGGAGAAGGAAGGAAGAGTTCAGTTTTAAAAAAAAAAAAGTGGCAGTCCGATGCACTAAGCTACTGCTATGCGCGGGGTCCGAGGAAGGACCGGACCACGGGGTATGTTGTACACAGCTTTACTCTGCATATTTTTTGCAAGGGAAGGAAGGAAGAGTTCAGTGAAGTGAAGAAAAATCTTGTACTTCTAATTCAACAAATGATGAGATTTAGGATGAAGTACGTCTGATGTTTTTTTAGGTGATACTGATACTTGGGCTGATGTCCAAGAGCAGCTTGGTTTTTTTAAGTCCTGCACATAAATTTACTTGGTAAAAAATAATATTATAATTGCCAAAAAAATCAACAAAATAATCTGTTACTCAATCATTCCTGATAGAAAAGCTGTAAAGAACTCCAAAGCTGCACCAATAGAATTCTCATTACTTGGTAAAATAGTATCTCCTATTGGAGAAAAGACTAATGTTTAAACGTCTGCATAATTTGCCACTACACACATAGCACAGAGACATCTATAAAAAGCAAACTTCACTTGAGCATAGTTTTAGCAGGTATTATTTGCAAGTTTTACATCAGATTGTATGTTGAAAGAGTGGGGAAGAAAGTCAGTTTGATAAGTCTAACCCCCCCCCCCCCCCAAAAAAAAAAAAATACTGTACATTTGTTTCTCCAGCATGGTGTTCAAGCATGGAGGCCAAAATAAACAAGAGGAAAGAACAGAAAGTAGAAAGGAAAACATATCAATCATGGTGGAGCAGTTTCCATGAAAGAAAGGGTACAAACATCAATGCACTAAATACAAAGTTTGTTCAAGATTTAAACTGTCCGATCTATATATAGTGCAAAGTCAATGTGTCAGCGCGTACATGGCACAAGATTGGGGCATCGGCTCAATTCTGAAACCCACAGAACAACAGCAACAGCCCAGCGAAATCCCATAAGTGGGGTCTGAAACCCATAGAATGCAGATAAATAAAAAGGCAAAGAGGAAAACTAATATATATACAATGTGTCAACTCAGCACATAACAACTGCATGTCATAATAGCTCATAACTATATGTTTAGACATTTACAATATGATTAACAATGGTCCACATCATCTCTTGGAGGGCAGGTAGAGATGTGCTATAAGATGTACAGTATGGATAAGGAGGGAAAAATAGAGAAAGACCTTGATAGCAAACAAGAATGGGCAGGCATCCTAGTCAAGCAACATAGTTACTATAATGACCTATGTTGCTCGAGCTCTCCGAAAACGTTGATGGGTGTGTGTAGCAGTGCTTTTTTGGAGGATCCGACACAGGTGTGACAGCTGTTTTGAAGAGTTTGTGCAGCATAGATCATGACCACAAGGACTCCCACAGTTTTTGTGGTTCTTCCATGTCCATAGTCATCTGCATGCACACCACTTCAGCTTGAGCAACTGCCAGTTGCATTTGGAGAAGGCTAACTTGGTTCTGCAAAGATGCTATAGCTCCAACACAACCATAAACTGGATCCCTCACTCTAGCATTAGCCTCATACACCATTGAACTCACGGCATCGCCCCGTTGATGCTCTGGTAACTTCTGCAAAAATTCCTGCAAATACAATGAAATCCGAACCTAAAACTGTAGAAACCTTAAAATTTCTGTCGTTTGTGTGTGAACTCACCTACAACAACAACAACAAACCCAATATAATCCCACAAAGTAGGGTAGGGGGGCTGTACGCAGACCTTATCCCTACCTTGTAAAGGTAGAGAGGCTGTTTGTGATAAACAACCACAAATGATCAGCACACTTCTCTAGAAATTACTCTGGAACAAATTTTTGAATAAATGTGTATGCCTATGCTTATGCACCACACCATGAAAAAGACAGATGATATGATGTTCTTCCCAAAGAATTTGAATTTTGGAACAATTCTCTTTACACTTCTTCTAACTTCCATTCTCTGGTAAGAATCCCAAAGAATTATTTGCGAAAATGGTCTTGCCTTTTCCATTTTTTAAAATAATAAAAATGTAATTTTAATTATAAGGCACCAAGAAAGTTGTAACATACAAGTTACAGATGTATGACAACTAGTAACTAAGCATCACAAAAATATTATTTATGCAAAGTGTAGTGCTCTACTTCTTATTACACCAAATGTACAGATTACATAAAAACTCTTAAGGTTAACGAGAAAATGTTAAATGCCTTCCAAAAATTATGCCATTCCTCTTTCTCCAAATTATCTAAACATTGGAGCCGTCTCAGCAAACAATTTCTCCTGCTCCATCATCATTGTCCTCCAACAAGTAGATGCCTCCCCGACTGTTCTTATGAGTAATAATGCCTTGTTAAAAAATGTGTATGTTACAGACTTTAACTCTAAATAAAAAGCTACACTGAAAAGGTGATTAGTATCCCCTCTATGTTTTTTGACATGTAGCACCAACTTCTTATGTTTCTATACTGAGCTATTGTTGCATTTCAAGTTGTCAGAAGAGACATTTAGGGAAATTTATTTTTTAAAGTAGTATCCTAACACCATAAATCTAGCCAAAATCTTATTCGATTACTAGTTTCAAAGACCCCATGAACTTTGAGAAGTTCACTCTTTCTTTTACACTACCTTTTTGTACACCCGTCCCACATGGTAATTTGACATCTTTAGAAAACCAGCCATATTGACTGCATCTGAACTTTGTGCGAATCGCTTACATCAATAAAATCTCTTCTTTGTATCTGAATCTCGATAACCATTTCTATTGTGGAAATGTCTTATAAAAATGACTAGTCCTTGAATATTTAGCTTGATACCTTCTCCCACCGGGCAAAGTGGCATCTCCTTTCCCATTTTTCCATCCCACGACAAGTCTCTCATTAACTTTCAAACTTACCCACTGAAAATGAAACTGTAATTTTATAGCATGATTCTCCCCCTTTTTGACAAGTATTGTCATCCATCCCCCCAGTCTTCTCTCAAATCTATAAACCACCGGTTGCCAAAGTTCAGCATAGTTGAACTTTCACCTAGGATATAAATATCTCCAAATCTATGGCTGACCTAGAGTAATCAAATCAAATCAAATCAAATTTGAATCAAATCAATACAAATCATGTGCATCAATCAACAATTTTGAGTTTTGACTTAATGATACTGTTAGAAAGTCAGTGATTGTTTGGAAAGAGCTCAAACCTGGAGCTCCGCACGATCATAAAACTTAGACACCTTGGCTAACCTTTCTAGCTCATCACCACGAACCCCAGAGAGTAGAAACTTTGGACATTTTCTTGGAACGGTGCTTTCGTTCTGCACTCCCACAGCTTGTGTGGCGGGCTTTGCAGCATGAGTCAAGGAAGTTGTGGTTTCACCTCCACTGGATTCTTCACAATGTCTATCAGCAACATTGGCAGATTGAAGCTGATCACTGGAGCAATTCATGTCGTTAATTTCAAGATGCTTTGTGCCAAGACTATTTGGAGCAGATTGGCTGGCTGCAAATGTACTAAGAATTTACTTAGAATAACATCAACATACAATCAGAGATGCAATAGATCTGTTAAAAGAATTTAGTTTTATTACCAAGAGTGGTATCAGTGCCATTGACTTTTGCACCAACTGATTGCGGAAGCACTACTCTGTTAATTCTGTGGTGTCCTTCGGATATCTTCATCATGCTTTCTTCCTCAGAGCTATTGGAAACAACTCTATTAGTTAGCACCCTCACATTTGTTAGTTTTGTTGTAGTGTTAGCAGTTCTTGATGATGTTGTTAGATCAATATTTTCAGGACAAATATGTACTGTATTTCCACTTTTCAGTAATCTGTTTAATGGGTCAAACCACTCTATTTTTCCCGGACGTGCTACTGCTTCAATATCAGACAAAGGTTTCACACCATGGCATATCTCAAAAGAGTTGAGTCCATCATCTGAAGGAACAGGTATAATTTCGACAGATAATTTCTCTCCCAGTTTTTGTCCAGAAGCAAGCTTGAAACTTCGAAATTGTCGCTCCATCGAGGCCAATAGCATATTCAATATGGTTTGTGGACTCCTGCAATCTGACTTGTTATCTTGGGGTAAAAAGAACTCCAATAGGTATACATAGTCCCCTGTGTAGGAACTTTGCAAACACATAGCAAACGAGCTATGTAATCCAACTCTGTGTGCCACATGTGCCAAGGGGTACTCAATCATGCTTAACTGTGTGATATCACTGCAGAAGCACGAACTACGGGTTAAAAAGGCCTTACTAACAACCCCCTGACTCTTCCCTAAGTGAAACATATCACAAGCAGCTCTGAACTCGTAGCCTGCTGATGTGCATATGCAGAACTGTTCCTTTGTAGTCATGAATCTTTTAATGCTGCTTCCGTCAAGGATAGGTAGCCATGTCTGAGCTAGAGGTAATTGATGTGTTCTGCATATGAAACTCAACTGCTCCTCAATCTCTTTTAGGGCACGTTCTAGCCCTCTAAGGCCCTGCTAAAAACAGATAGTGGATACAGGAGCTTTAGTTTATTTCAGTTAAAGAGGGACACTTTAGTTTAGTCTAAGATATTCTTTTCCTGTTTTTTGGGAATTCAGGCATATAGCATCTTCATGAACATACCTTCTTGTCGGGGTGGCCATATATGTTTGATGATCTCAAGTCCACCTTCTGTTAAGAACAAGATGCCATGCTCAGAGAAATATATAGAGGTTATGAGAAACTAGTAGGCTACTAGGCATAGCTCCTATGAAGAAAAAACGTCTTTTAAT